>NC_139619.1:32564424-33764424 GCF_964270895.1 Podarcis filfolensis | reverse complement strand
CTCCGGACCCTCGGGTGAGGGGGGGCTGGGAGGGGGGATGGTGTGATGGCCTGGGAATCTGATTCAGCGGCTGAACCGGAGGAATCCCAGCCTGCACAGGAGTCCCCGCCTCCAGGGCCGGCTGAGCTGGGGCAGGGCCTTGAATCTGAAGGGCCCACACCTGTGCCAGATCCTCAGCAGCAGACACCAGATGAATCCACTCTGGCTCTGGGGGTGATTGAGGACCCATTGACTGCAGGTCTCCTCTCACAGCCCTGTCAGGGGAAGGTGAGGCGGCCTCTGGGTCCAGTAACCCTCCAGCCTCTCCTGAGCTGCAGAGGCTCAGGGCAGAGAGGCGGAGGGAACTAAGTTCTATCAGGAGTTCCCGACCACGTCCGGCTTCTTGCTTTGGACCCCACTTCACCCTTGGTGGACAGTCTCCAGACTCTCGACCCAGGACCGGACTCTGACCACGCCTCACGGTAACCCCCCCTCGGGACCAGCACAGCAGGCAGCTGCAGGCATAGCAACTAAAAGCAAAGGGGAAATGAACAAGCAGGTACACGAGCTCCAGAGCAAGCAACGCGGAGATAAGATCTCCAACAAACTGGAGCAGCTGGAAGCGGCAAAGAGGGAGATCCCTGGCCACCCCTGCGTTAAATGGAGCAGGCTACACCCCCCGATTGGCTGGCCAGGGGATGACCCGATCGGGGATTCCTTCAATCGCGTGGAGGCTGAGAGCCAGCCCCCGCACGCATGGTGGGAGGGTGAAGCCCGCAACCCCACCTCCTTTCTGCATCAGAAGTGGCTTTGCCAAATCTGTATAATTGGATCTCAAGCTCAGAAAGTGTCCAGGAATCTCTTTAAAAAGGACAATGGCTTTCTCCTGAATTTTTAAACCTTTTTTGTAGTGCAGTCCCAAAATGGTGTCTCTTTGTTCTTTGGTCTTCAAGACCACTATACAATCATAGGTAATTTTTGAATCTTTTTTGGGACCGAATCTATAGGCCTTTTCTATCCAAGAGTCAACTTCATCTTTTTTCAGGTCCCACCACGCCACAAATTGATCTATCATCCACTCCCTGAGTCAATCTTCTTCCTGTTGAGGCACACCTCTCAATCTTAAATGAGATTCCCATTCCCTCATCTGAAGAAATGCAATCGAATTTGAATTTTTGTAGTGTAGACTTTCCATATCAGTAACTCTGACTGTCTCAAGCTGTGTCAACCTTGTCTCATGACTTGTGACCTCAGTCTTCACCTCTTTCAGTTCCACTCTCAAGTCTTCAAAATTTTTATTCAGTTTTTCTATGCCCTGTGAATTGCGTTTTGTATCATCCTTAATTTCAGACAACAGTTGCATCACACTGTCCTCAAAAGCTGCACTTCTAGAGCTTCGTCTTACTGCTCCCTTGTCTGTTTTATCAACTCTCATAGTTGCTCAAGAATTTCAAGGTCAATCCGACAATAAGCGGGAGAGAGGAGAAAAACAGGTTCCCACCACAGTCCCACAGGAGTCAGTTGCAGGCAGCCAGCAGCCTCCCAGTTCTTTATTACTGAGAGGCAGGCTGCAAAAGAATTTTTTCTCACTCCCTTTTGATATTTAAAAGGCAATTCTGGAGGTAACAGAAACTTTTTGCTACTTAAAAACAATTCCAGACAGCGGCAGGATGCAATGTATCAAAGTCAATGGAAATGAAAGTTGAATGTTTCCTCTCCCATTGTGATGTCACAATGGAGTCTAGTCTTTCCCTACCGGGAGGTCTGCTGCAGAATGAAGGAGCCTCTTTAATTTAGTACACAGTCTCTCAGGGTTCTTAAAGTAAACCCCCCCCCTTCCCCATGCGGAAGAGGGGCTTTGAGGTTTGCTTGCAAACTTTCAAACAGTCTTTTCCCACTTAAGGCTTCGGTCAACAGTAACCGACTCTCCTTTAATTCAGCGAAAGGGATCGACCTCCGTTTTTAAATCCCTTTCTGTCCCCAAAGTAGCCTAATTTAAACTTTGCCTTTTACTCACAGTTCTGAATTTTTTGTCCTTTTTTGGAGGATTTGACCGCTCACGATCGTCAGACTCAGAGCTTCGTGCTGTGAAGGAAGCGAGTCGTTTCCACTGTGCCGTGTCTCCAACCTCACTCGCTCTCGGGGCTCTTTACGAGTTTACCAGGGAGTGGGGGAGTCACCAAAAGGCACCCACTGGAACACCAGGTCTTCAGAACGCTCAATCTGAGTTTTTTTTCAGGGCACCGTATCGCTCTTGCGGTCTCCCCTTGCTTCACAGTGCTGGGGCTCTTTCAGCCGAAAAAGCTCCCGTCTGCCATTACCGGGTGACCAACCGGACCAAGCTGGGCTGGGACTTGAGCTCTGAACCCATGCAGGCTCTTTTTAAGGCAGGATTAAATTCAGACGTGAAGGATGAGCTTTCAAGGGGGCCCAGAGCCAAGAGTATGGATGAATTAACTAAGTCTGCCTTAGCCATCGGTGTGCGTCAGGAAGCCCGTGCGCTGAAGAGGAGGGAGAACAGAGGGGAGCGTTTCCATGGCAACCGCATTCCTGAGATGCCAGACGGAGTTTCTCAGGGATGGCCTCAATCAGAGCCTATGGAAATAGACGCAGCCCGGGCATGGGAAGATTCAAAGGCTAATCAGCTGAGGAAAAGGGAGGGAAAGGATTGGAAAACAGCCAAGAAGTGTTTCCTCTGCCAATGGCCAGGGCACTTTGCCAGGGCTTGCCCACAGCATAGAGGCTGGCAAAGGATGGTGGGGGCCACCGCACAGGAGGAGGGGAAAGAAGCCAAGGAACAGGGAAACGGGAAGGCCTGGCTGATGGGAAACCGGGGCAGCAACCAGGCAGGAGCAACATGGAAGAGCCCCGACCAGGCCCCCCCAAAGCAGGCATAGTGTTCAGGGTGTTGCTGGAGCTCCCCAATGGCCACGCAGTGGAAATACCAGCCTTGGTGGATTCAGGCGCGAGTGCCAACTTTTTCAGCAGGGACTTTGCTGCACAGCACCAGTTGCACCTGCTGCCACTTGACTTCCCTCTGTAAGTTACCATGATTGATGGGAGGGATTTGCTGGGGGGGGGGAGTCACGCACCAAACCCCTCCCATGAGAATGAGGGTCTCCACGCACTCCAAGATCATCGCCTTTCACGTGGCCACCTTGGCAGGGCCCCCCATTATCCTGGGGATGAGTTGGTTGGCTCTACATGATCCAGTGGTGTCGTGGCACCAGCAGTCCCTCACCTTTGGGTCAGCACACTGCGTAGAGCACTTTCTGGGAGGAGGGGAACCACGGGAAAGGGGAGCCCAGGTGGCAACGGTATGTCTGGGAGAGAAGGCCAAGATCCCTCCGCAATATGTGGACTTTGAGGAAGTGTTCAGCGAGAGGGAGGCTGACATGTTACCACCTCATCGGCTGTACGATTGTCAAATCAATTTGGTCCCGGGGGCCAAACTACCGGCGGGTAAGCTGTATTCAATGTCTGACCAAGAAATACAGGATTTGAAGGAGTTTATTGACAAAAACTTGAGAAGGGGTTTTATCAGAGAGTCTAAGGCAGTGGGAGGGAGTCCCATGTTCTTTGTGGACAAGAGGGGGACACGAGAGCGTCGTCTGGTGGCGGACTATCAGATCGTCAACAGCCTGACGCAACCCCTGGCCTTCCCCATGCTGAGAATCGACAACATTTTGATAAGAATCCGGAGGGGGAAAATTTTCACCAAGCTGGACCTCAGGGGGGCATACAATCTTATCAGAGTGCGAGAGGGGGATGAATGGAAGCCAACCATGTTTACCCCCCTTGAGGCATTTGAATATCTCGTTATGCCTTTCGGATTACAAAGCAGAAGTCCATGTTTCCAGGCATTGATGCACCACGTGCTGGGACTGCTACTGTACCGTAACTGCGTGTGTTTCTTGGATGATATCTTGATCTTTTCAGAGAACAAGGAGGAGCACATGAAAGATGTGTGCCAAGTGTTGGGAAAGCTAAGAGAGCATTGGTTGTGGGTGAAACTGGAGAAGTGCCAGTTTCATGCTCAAGACCTCGAGTTCCTGGGGTACCGGCTGTCGGACAGAGGTCTGGCCATGGATCCGGAGAAGGTGAAGGCAGTGTTGGACTGGAAAAGTCCCAAGACAAAGAAGGATGTGCAGTGATTCTTGGGCTTCAGCAATTTCTACAGAAAGTTTATCAAGAACTTTGCTCACGTGACCGCGCCCATAACTGATTGCCTCAGTGGGAAGAAGAAGTTTCTGTGGACCGAGGAGGCGCAAAGGGGATCTGAGAAACTAAAGAAGATTTTTGCATCGGAGGGGCAGCTATTGCACATGAACCCTGACAAGCCGTTGAGAGTGGAAACTGATGCTTAAGATCGGGCCATCAGAGTGGTCTTATTGCAGCAGGATGCCGGGGGGGAGGGGATTGGAGGCTGTGCGCCTTTTTATCCAGGAAACTGAACAAATCTGAGCAAAACTACAGTATCTGTGACAAAGAATTGCTCTCTATTTTTGCGGCTTTTAAGCAGTGGAGGCACTTCCTGATTGGGGCGAAACATCAGATACAGGTGTGCATGGATCACAAGAACCTGGAGTACTGGCGCACCACCAAAAAACTGGGAGTTTTTTGCCAGCTTTAACTTTAGGATCCAGTACGTCCCGGGAGAGCAGAACGTGAAGGCAGATGCACTATCTTACAAACTGGGGTATTTGGAGGAAGAAGGACCTCTCATAACCAGGCTCATGTTCCCAGATGACAAATGGACTTGTGGATGGGCACTAGCAGAAGAAGCTGACCAGGGACGATGCCTTTGCTCAGAGGAAGTTGAGCGAACTCAGGGAGGGATTGGGAGCAGAGGGAGGCTTTGGGGAGAAAGGGGGGCTGCTGTTCTACCGGGGGGCACTATATGTGCCGGGAGAGTCCTTAAGGGCCAAAGTGCTCAAACAGCTCCATGACAACCCTACTGTGGGGCATTTTGGACAACACAAGACCATGCTGTTGGTTACAAGGGACTTTTGGTGGCCCAAAGTGAGGGAGGATGTGCGGGAATATGTGCGAGGTTGTGACACATGTCAGAGGGCTAAGGGAGAGAGGGCGGCTCCGGCAGGGTTACTAGAACCTTTGCCCACACCCGGGAGGCCATGGGAGGTGGTGTCCATAGATTTCATGACGGACCTGCCATCATCCAAAGGTAAGACGGCGGTCATGGTGGTGATGGATCTACTGACCAAGATGTGTCACTTTGTGGCATGTTCTCATGGAGTGACTGCGGAGACCACCAAGTTGTTCGTGGAGCACCTTTTTTGACTGCATGGGGGTCCTTCAAGGGTAATTTCTGACCAGCGGAGGCAGTTCACCTCGCGTTTCTGGCGCAAGCTTATGAGTTTGTTGCAGGTAGAGGTGAGCTTCACGACTGCAAGGCACCCCAAAACCAACGGACAGGCCGAAAGAACAAATGCAATTTTATGTACTTGCAATGTTATGTCAGTCAGAGACAGAACGATTGGGTGGAGAAATTAGCATTGGCAGAGTTCGCGTATAAGAACGCGGAACACATATTCACTGGGATGAGTCCCTTTCTTGCCAATTACGGGTGTCACCCCAGGGCTTTTCCAGGGCGGGGGGAGGAGACATGGAGTGTGCCGGCCGCAGAGCAATTTGCGGAAGAGATGGAGGCCATACACCAACAGCTCAAATTGAACCTGGAGAGGGCCAAGGAGGTGGACAAAAAGAAGAGAAGAAGAAGAAGAGTTTGGATTTGATATCCCACTTTATCACTACCCAAAGGACTCTCAAAGGGGCTAACATTCTCCTTTCCCTTCCTCCCCCACAACAAACACACTCTGAGGTGAGTGGGGCTGAGAGACTTCAAAGAAGTGTGACTAGGCAGACAAGCATCGAAGACCAGGGGAGGTCATCCGGGTGGGCGATAAGGTGTGGTTGTCTACTCAGGGGCTGCCCTGGAGGGGGAGGTGCAGGAAACTGCAGCCTAGGAGAGTGGTCCCCTTTGAGGTCATCCATCAGGTCAATCCAGTGGCGTTTAAGTTGAAGCTGCCAGACAACATGAGGAGCCACCCTTGTTTTTCACAGGTCGCTGCTGTCGCCTTACAGGGAGGGGTTGGTTGCCCGGGGAGGGGGCAGGAGGTGCCCACCACGCCAGACGTAGTAGAAAGGGGAAAATACAGCAAGGTGACAGAGATACTGGACTCCCGGTGGAATGGGCACCAACTAGAATATCTAGTGGCCTGGGAGGGGGCGCCCAGCTCGGTGAATGCGTGGGTTCCGGAGGGGTGTGTGATAAAGGAGTTTCTAGTGGAGGAGTTCCACGCTTTCTTCCCAGACAAGCCCAAACCCCGGTGGAGGTTTAATGGGGAAGTGTTTAGTCCAACAGAGGAGGAGGGGGATTTTGAAGGGTTCCCACCCTCAGAAAGGAATGAAGGGATCGCCAAGAGCTCTGATGAAGAAGGACACCCCGAGGAGTAGCCTAAGGAAACAGGGTTGTGGGAGGGTTGGGAGGCGGTTTTCGAGGACACAGAAGAGGACGAAGACGCCTTCCTAGGATTCCCTCCCTCTCCTCGTGAGGCCAGTGAAGGAGAGATAGCCCTCAATCCTGCCAATGCGGAGGGTTTTTTTGAGGGGGGCGGTGGATGTCAGGGGTCTGCGTTCAAGGGAGGGGGGAGAGACAGGAACGTAAAGGCAGCCTCCTCCTTTGTTGAGCAGCTGCACCTCGTCAGAGTCTGGTAATGGCGAGCCTTCAGGAGAAACGGATGACGAGAGAAAGGGGAGGAGGATGCAAAGGCTCAGTCAGGCTGAGATGAGCCACTACACCGCTCCCAGGGAGTTGGACGTGCCTCTTCCATCGCATAGTTTTCACCAGGGAACACGTAAGGAGAAGAGGCGGAGAGGGGGTTTTCCCGGGCTTTTATGCTGGAGGGCAAACAGGAAGAAGGCACTTCTGGAATCTGCTAGTGATTGAGGCAGACATGGATTTGGAGCTTCTGCACTGTACATAGTTTTGCACTTAATAAAACCTGATAAAGACAGGCCAGAGTCCTGGTTGTTATCTTCGTGAGCAACCACACACACACATCCTCACAATACTGAAATGAATAAAATACTTAAAGCGCTAAGATTTTTATTGTTTGCAGCTTCCCAAGAAAACTCAAGGAGATTCTTCCCTTTTTTTGCCTTTTGCCCCTTCCTTTTCTAACTGTCTTTAAGTCCCTAAAAAACCCTGCCTCCTTGCAGGATATCCTTTCTACAGATGTGTTACTACAGACCCAATGATGGAAAACCCTCAGCCCAATTCCTCGTGACTACAAGGCTATTTATTACGTGTAGCAACAACAACAAAAGACACCAGAGTGGCCACAGCTATCTCTTTCCAAAGGATATAGACTGACGGGGGGAGGGAGGCTGACAAAGGGGGGGGGGGAGTTGAATTGCAAGGACATTCTCTCACTTTTTAAACCTCAAGACTCTGTGCTCCAGGATTGAAGAGAGATGAAAAAGCAGCAATAATTTTCTCAAAATCACATACAATACGATAATCTTTATTGTCATTGTCCCATACAGAACAACGAAATCGAAAAAATCTACATCAGACATTCAAAAACCCACAAGCCTGCTATCCCAGCTATCCCAGCTTGCTTAGCCCCTAAAAACTCTGATACCCCATAATTAAATACAGTATACTCCCATGTAGACTACCTTACACTGCGTTTAAAACCAAAATCGCAGAGTGGCTGGGGAGGCCCAGCCAGATGGGCGGGGTATAAATAATAAATTATTATTATTATTATTATTATTATTATTATTATTATTATTATTATTATTTGGATAGAAACTGTTTCTCAGGCAGCTAGTCCTAGTCTTTATAACCCTGTACCTTCTTCCAGAAGGCAGAAGCTGAAAGAGATCATTTCCGGGGTGCGCACTATCCTGCGCTATCTCTGCCGCTTTTTTATGGTACCTGGCAGCATAGATTTGATCTAAGGTGGGAAGAGTGCACCCAATTATTCTCTCCGCAGTCTTTACAACCTTGGACAGCATTGTTTTTTCCCTGGCCGTGCAGCTCCCAAACCACACACACAGACCATAAGTTAATACACTCTCCACAGTACAATGGTAAAATGCCATCAACAGGTCCTTTGAGAGATTATTTTTCTGGAAGATTCTCAGAAAATATAACCTCTGCTGTGCTCTCTTCATCAGGTCTTTGCTGTTTTCTCCCCAGGTTAGGTCATTTCTCAACTCCATTCCCAGACATCGAAACACCGAGACCTGTTCCACACACTTCCCCTCAATAATAAGTGGCTGAATATTCAATTTACATTTCCTATAGTCCACAATAATCTCTTTTATTTTCTTTAAGTTAAGGAGTAAGTTGTTTTTCCTGCACCACTCCCCCAACTGCTCAACTTCCTTCCTATAGGCCGCCTCCCCCTCTCCAGCCGTGATTAAACCAACCACCGTTGTATCATCTGTGAACTTAATGATCCTATTACTGGGGTATTTGGGGGCACAGTCAGCTGTATAGAGTGTATATAAAAGCGGGCTCAACACGCACCCCTGCGGCGTCCCCGTATTCATGATGAGATCCGCAGAGATGTGGGAACCCATCCTGACCTGTTGGGAACGGTTTGATAGAAAGTCTAATATCCACCACATGATTGCCTCAAGATATCCAGCTGGTGTGGGATTATTTGTATGTTGTGTGTATTATGCGTTATTATGTAGGAATGCTAAAATGTGTCTGACAGTATGTTATTTCCACAAAGGGGGGACCCAATTATTGTGTGTAATTGTTTTTATATTCAATGTACAGCGGTACCTCGGGTTAAGTACTTAATTCGTTCCGGAGGTCCGTACTTAACCTGAAACTGTTCTTAACCTGAAGCACCACTTCAGGGTCTCCTGCTGCCGCCGCGCCGCCGGAGCACAATTTCTCTTCTCATCCTGAAGCAAAGTTCTTAACCCGAGGTAATATTTCTGGGTTAACGGAGTCTGTTACCTGAAGTGTATGTAACCTGAAGCGTATGTAACCCAAGGTACCACTGTATTTAGATTAGATCATGTTCCACCTGGCACTCTGCAGTGTGCCAACTTTCTCTACCCATTCTTAAATTGTTTTAATTCATTTCACAAAAAGAAAAAGCAAGCAAGCTTCAGGATCCATGAAACAGCAGATGCTTTGGTTTAGCAGGAATGATCCCTTATAGAGTTAAATTGACTAATTTGGCCAAGTGCCCTTTTTAGAATGGTTTTTCACAGATTGGTTTGAAAAGTTGAGAACCATCGGGCTGTATAAATTTTAATTGGACTCAGTTTGAATTGGGCAAGTGTATTCAGGCTGCAACTAGCTTTTTGGTCCCTTAAGAGCAAGTGAGCAACTTCCCATGAGTGCAAGACCTGAGACTGTGATAATAAAATCCCATAGAAAGGCCAAGGCAAAGACATCTCTCTCAGGACATGTCTTTGCCAGCTACGAAGCTACATGGTCAAAATGAAAACCCTAAGGGGATTCATTAGGGATTCTTGCTGCTGTGGTATGTTGAAGCTAACTTTGACACCTGAGAACACGCAAAAAAAGAAGAAGGCAGAAACCAAACAAACTGCATTTTTCAGTCATTACTGGACCTTCCTGCTAAGTGTAAAGCATAGACCACTATTGAGTAAATGTTTCTCCCAAAGTGTTAGAATGCCACAAGTAATTTAGTAACAAAATACAACATGTGTTATTTTTATGTGATATCCTATATTTACACAAATGCACCCATTTACAACATACCATGTTATTATTTGTGGGGCAAAATTTGTAAAGAAATAGTATAGCCCCAAAGAGGGGATTGTTATAAGAATTTAAAGATCTTAGCTATATAATAAATGTACATAAATGTACCAAGCAAACATGTACATAAATATTTACGCCACATGTCTGAAGTAGCACAGGAAGACAGTCCTGAAACCATTTTGCATCCCAAGCTGACCAAATGTTTCTCTGCAAGGAGGGAGGAGGTGAAAAAAACCTTCCTTGTTACAGGAATTTAGTAATCGCCATTTCAAAGGAATGGGCAGACTACCGGGAAAGGCAATCAGATAAGGCATTATCAGATAACCTGGCAGACAGGAAAAACAACAACATTCAAATTTCTGTTGTAGACCACCTTTTCTGTGTTGTAGGTATGATGTTTGTGGGGGGTGGTCTTGGGTTACACCCCTTCTGTGATGTATGTATGATGTATGGAGGGGTGGTCTTGAGCTCCAGGGCAGGGAATTTAAAATGTCTATATGAGGGCAGGCACTGTGAAGTATTGCAGTCCGGCAGGCTTCCGTTACGCCGCTGCTCCTCCAAACCATAGCAGAGTAAAACACAGCATGTGCCTTTGTGTGTGTCAGCATGCAGATAAACAGAGTCTGTAAGCGGCTTATCTAATCTAGAAGTGTTTATTTGTAGAGCAGCAGAAATAAATCAACCATTGTCGAGAGCGGTAGACATCACACTCTCTTCATCTCGGCAGAAAACGAAAGTATACAGAGAATACTTACACAACTTACCCCAAAAACAAACCTGCACAAAATTCACTGTACCTCTGGAAACTCAAAGGTTTAGTAAACCCATCTGCCAGATTCTTCTGGCTTGGACAGTACTGAAGCTTCACCAAGCCTGACTGGACACTTTGACACACATTCTGGAAATGTATGTCCAAATGTTTGGTTCTGGCCTTAAACTGCCCAGACTCTGCCAACTTCAGACAGGGTTGATTGTCTTCCCAAACAGTGATGGGCAAACAACAATCCCCGCAGATTTCGTGGACCAAACACCTGTAGAATTCTAGTTCCCTACAAAGCTCTGACAATGCACTGAACTCAGCTTCAGTAGAGGAAAGCGCAATGAGACTTTGCTTTTGGGACTTCCACCCAACTAGAGATTCCCCAAACTTTATTACCATCCCAGACACGTACTTCCTATCATTCAGATTCGCCCAGTCGCTATCTGTCCAGCACGTGAGCTTGGTGTCACCCTTAGCAGACAGCTTGAGACAGAAACCTTTGGTATCCTGCAGGTATCGCAGCACCCTCTTGATACCATTCCAGGCACTCACACTTGGTTTTGTAGCCTCCCTGCTGAGCAGATTGGTAGCAAAAGCTATGTTTGGTCTGCTCCACTGGGAGAGATACAACAGACTACCCAGAGCTGACTGAAAGATCTCAGCGTTTTCTAACTCAGCACGTTCCACTTGCTGTCTTTCATGTAGCTCGTCTCCATGAGTGTCCTGAACCCTGCACAATCAGACATTCTGAACTTCTCAAGCAACTGCTCAGTCTTGCCTTTCTGACTGAGCAAGAAACTTCCGTCCTCAGACCTGTCTATCTGAACCCCTAGATAAACTTTCACTGCACCTAGGTTTTTGAGTTGGAAGCGCTTTCCAGGCTCTTTGGCAAACCTTTGCACCTGCTCCTCTGCCTTTGCCACATGGATTATATCATCCACAAAGATCAAGACCAGCTCTTGTGACTCTCCTGACCCTTTCAGGTACAGGCAGCTGTCAGCAAGACTCCTTTTGAAACCCATGCTCTCTAAGGCTTCATTCAGGCACAAGTTCCAGTTCCTGGTCGACTGTTTCAGCCCGTAAATGGACTTGTGAAGTTTCCACACTGCATCTGGCCTATTGCCCTCAAACCCTGGAGGAGGAAGCATGTACAACTCTTCCTGGAGTTCTGAATTCAAATAGGCTACATCCACATCAAAGTGATGCATGTGATGCCCTCTCTGTGCAGCAATGGCTAAGAGCATGTGCAGAGTTTCACTTCTGGAAGTAGGAGCATACACTTCAGTGTAATGCAGCCCCTTCCACTGCGTGAACCCCCTGGCTACCAGCCTAGCCTTGTACTGGGGTTCTCCAGTTGCTGTGGGTTTAAGACGGTAAACCCAGCGACTGCTCACGGCCTGCTTGCCTGCTGGCAGCATTGTGATGGCGAACACACCTAGAGACTCCATTGAGCTCATTTTCCTCTGCCTTGCCTCTTGCCGTTTCCTGGCTTCTTCTTGAGGCAGCTTCTGAACATCCTCAAAACTCTCAGGTTCACATTGAGCCATACCAACCCACACGCTAGTGTCCTCAAACCTGTCAGGTGGCTTTCCCTTAGTAGTGCGAGCTGAACGCCTTAGCACAAATTCAGGTACCCCCTCTGACCTGCTAGGGCCAGCCACTGTATCCTTGCTCTCAGAGAACTCCCCCTCTGACTTACTGTGTCTTCTGTACTTCTCAGCTGGACTTGTGGGTGAGGAAGGTACGCTCCTTTGCTCTAGCTTCACAGCTTTAGGAGAAGCCCTTTCCTGTTCCTGCTCTGGGTCGGAACTCTGAACCTCAGCAGCAGGATCAGTTTCAACCTCTCCCTCATCAGCAGAGTCAAGCAGACTCTCTGACAGAACATCTGGATTCCCATGTATGCGTGTCCATCCACTTTGCTCACAGAACTCAGCACTCCTGCTGACTAGAATCCCAGACTGATTGCCTTCTGGATAGGCAAATCTCCACCCCTTGGTCCCTGGCTCATACCCACAGAAGATCATCTTTTGGGACCTAGGTCCACCCTTTCTGCGCTTGGCCTTTGGCACAAGGACCCAAGCCTCACAACCAAACACATGAAAGAAATGCACCTTGGGCTTCTTGCTGTGCAGCAGAAAATAGGGTGTGTCCCCTACAACAGAACTGAAAGAACAGTTCAGAGTGAAAGAAGCAGCCTGCCATGCTTCTCCCAAAAAACCTCTGAGGGAGCCCTGTGTCAAAAAGCATCGCCTTTGTCAACTCCTGCAGCGTCCTGTTCCTGGGTTCTGCAATCCCATTCTCCTGGGGAGAATTCGCTACAGTCAACCTGCGGCTTATCCCTTTCTGGTGGAAGAAACTCTGCAGCGCAGACCCGGTGAACTCCCCACTGTGATCTGATTGAAAGCTCTTGACCTGCAGCTGGAACTGCAGTTCAACTGCTGTGATCCAGTCTTTCAGTAAAGCAGCAGCCTCTCCCTTGTGCTTCAGTATGAAGATCCACCCATTTCTGGAAAAATCATCCACCAGAGATAAAACAAATTTGGCCCCGCCCAGACTAGCCACTGGCATAGAGCCACACAAGTCTGCATGAACTAGCTCAAAAGGTTTGGTGGTTACCCTGTCAGACCTAGGATAACTACATGTTCAAACCTTAACTTTCTTGCAAGCTTTACAATCCAGATATTTGGAACATGCCTTCATCTTGCACCCCTCAGGTGCAACCCTCAGGTGGGATCTTCTTCACTTACCCCCAGTTGACATGCCCCATTCTCTGATGCCAAAAATGATGACATCCATCATGGATGGGAACGTTAGCACACTGTGCTTGTGCTGACTCAGTGGTACCTGTACCTGCAATAGACGTTTCTAGCACAAACAGCCTGTCTTTGCACTCAACACTGATCAGCTGTCGCCCACCTCTGGAAATGGAACACATATTATTTTCAAAAAACACTTTGAACACATCAGCTACAAGAGTGGAAACAGAAAGCAAACAGCACTGCATTTCTGGCACAAAGTAGGCTTGAATCTCCTCCTGAAAGAAAGAATAAAACACAGAGCCAGACATGGTTAGTTCACGTTTGGAGCCATCTGCCAGAGAAACAGACTTCCCAGATTTCGCAGCCTTGCAGTTCCGCAGAAAACCACCAGATGGCACTAGGTGATGTGAGGCACCACTGTCAATCACCCAGCTCAGCACGTGTTCCTGGTCACAGTCCTTCACCTTTGCCATGGAAACAGCCAGGTGCTGATGTGAAGTCATTTCTTTGCCAGCTCCCTTGGGACTTTGCGAGCTTTCCCACTTTTGCTCCCGGCCGTTATCTGCTGGTTGCCATGGGAGAGGGCCTGGAGCCTCCACTGGACAATTCTGGACCAAATGGTTTTCCGACCTGCACTGGAAACAACGGCGAGAGGAAAAAGCTTTCACTGTTTCTTAACTTCTCCCTGCACCCCCACTCTTGGATGCAGCAGAGCCTGGGCCTGCTCGCACCCCAGATTTCTGCCGGCATAGCTCCTCATCACAGAGTCTTCCCGAGACAAAGTCCAGGTTCAGCTGTTGGGCAGGCATAGACTCCAAGGTTAAACACAACGTCTCATTGCTCCTGTCCAGTGAGCTCAAGAGAACATAGACCTTTAGCTCCTCAGAAAGAGGGACATTGAGCTGCCGGAACCTGTTAAACAAAGCCAGCATTTGGGTGATGTGGTCTCTCACAGACCCCCCCCCCCCGTAGCAAATTTCATCTCAAAACGACTCCTTGTCACATGAATCTTGGCGCCTGCCATCATGCATAGGTGCATGTGTTCTAAAGCCTCCCAAATGGCCTTGGACATGCGTAATCCATCAATGTGAGGCAATTGGGAAGAATCCAAAGCAAGCACTAAAAGACCCATCGTTCTTTGGTTTCTCCTCAGTGCTGCATTAGCTCTAGCAATCGCAGCATCATCTGCTTCATCAGCTGCAGGAACGGGTGCATTCTGTTTTGTTTTTTTTAAATAATATTTATTACTTTTAAACCTTACAAAAAGGAGAAAAGAAAAGAAAAAAAGAAAAAGCAAAAGAAAGAAAAAACAATACAGTACAATATATAAACAATACACAACACAACATTAACACATTAAACAAAACGAGAGCAAAAACAATTCAAAAAAACACACATCATACCATCTCAATACCCTCTCTTTCATTCCCTTGTTTCATCGACCTCCTCTCGCCTCCCTTTTTGTATTCCATTTCTATTAATTATTTCAGCAAATCCTTTCCATCTTTCTTTATTTTCTGTCATATGGTTATCTTAACATATTTTAACCTTATTTTCCATTAATACTATAGTACTTATTTATGCTTAATTCCTTATAACATTTCTACTAAAGCCGTATAATTCCATTCCAACATTTTTCTAACACTCATTAATTTTACATTATTTCCATATATAGACTTTAAACTTTTTCCAATATTCTTCCACCGTCTCTTCTCCCTGGTCTCAGATTCTGCCAGTCATTTCCGTCAATTCCATATAGTCCATCAACCTGGTGATCTTCTGTCCAAGGCTCTTAACTCTTTTCCAAGTCCCTTCTGCAAGTCTTCTTCATATTTATGCATGCACTTTACTTTGTCTTCTCCTGATCTTGTTCTTATTTTCCTTCCTTTGATGCTGAAGAGTAGATCTCGGGGAAATTCCCACCTAGCAATGTTTTTATTCCTTCTCGACAAGTCAGCCAAATCTCCATAGTTAAAACTAAGATTCAAAAGATATTTCAGAACGTATTTCAAAGTTCCTCCAAATCTGGCGGTCCCCACAACTCCAGTCTCCTCCTGACCCAAGTCCAGGTCCCAAAGGTCAGTAAATCCCTGCATGAAGGGATCTATCCAACTTTCCTTCTCCAGTCCAAGCGGGGCTCCAATCCTCAAACTCTGACTTTCTCTAAATTCAATCATAAAAAGCATCAACGTATAGTCATCAAATTGCATCTGTAAGGCTGGGGCTCTCTCCCTCTCCACTTGTGCTACTTTAGGTTCGACAACAACAACTTTCTCCCCCTCCTTCTCCACAATTTGCCATGTCAAAGTAGATCCCTGTATCGATTCCTGAATAGTTTCTGTATTAATATTCACTTTTTGTCCCAAATTAGTCACTTTTTGTTCCAAGTTATCAATTTTTATAGTCATCGCATCCGTCTTCTTATGGAGCTGTTCCAGTGAATCATTTATCTTACATAATGGAACCACTAAGGCTTCTTCTGTCAACATTCTTAACGCTCCAAGGTCAATCCCAGATTCTCACAGTTTTTTATCTTGCAGCTGGAAATTCCCCCAGCTCAGCTCATGTAACAATTTCAAAGGCTTCCTCTAGGGGGAAACAATTTCTATTTGTATCAATCCTTTTAAGCACAGTTCAAGCAATAAAGTTAGTTTCAATTTTCAGTTACTTTTACTCCTTTTTAAACGCAGAAGGAGACAATGGAAACAATGTATTTCTCTTATTTAACTAACTGTCAACAAACAATCTATTCACAGTCAATGAGCATTTCCAGAACGTCAGTCTTACTAGCAGCCCGTTTCCAGGTTCAGAGCGGTGGTAATTTGACTTTCTTCACTCTCTCCTGCAGGCTTACATGATCCAAAATTTCCCCCCTCTTCTCCTGCTTCCAAGGGGGGTTTGATGTTTTTAAGCGATGGAAGTTTAATCCTTTACGGAAGGCTTTCCAAGACTTTAGCTTGCAGCCTCTTTGCTTCAGTCTATTTACAAAAGGGGAAGGCGGACTTCCTGTTTGAAACCTCCCTGTTTCAGTGCCAAATTAAGACGTTTAAAAATCCAATTTCCCCTTCTACTCATGGGTAGTTGTTTTAAGATCAAATTGTCCACAGGAAAAGTCAGCGCTCTCCGGCAACAGCAATGCGGCTTCACTCCATGAAAGAAGCAGTCAATTCGAAGCACCGCGCCACTCACCCCACGTCACTCCGGATCCCCAAAACCAGGTTTCACCGCGAGTAGGGGAGGCGCAAAAGGTGCCAGCCGAATCCCACGTTCACAGGCTTCTCCCACCTGTGATTTTTAGTGGGTCCCCACCTTCGCCGTGACGGCCAGACCCTAATTTCCACGAAGCAAATTCCTCCCGATCAGAGGAATTCAGCCATTACCGGAGGCGCTAACCCGGAAGTCCTCTGGAACGGGTGCATTCTGTGTACCCTTCCCAGTGAGCCATGCCCTCACTCTTCGGGACCAGTCCTCCCAGTTTTGCCCATTGAGCCTATCAAATGAGACAGATAAGGTCTCCTGAAGCTCTGCTATATTCCTTCCCCCCAGGGCTAAGCTACTCACGCTTCTGCCAGCTGGTTCTTTGAAGATGCTTCCTTCAGCAAGCTCCTTCCTTCACCAGCGAGTTCACTGCCTTAAGCACAGAGCATGGCAGGATCTCCAGCTGCACTGCTCTGCAGCTCTTCAGACACACAGGCACAAACGTGGCTGAAAGCTTCCATAACCTGGAAGGTTAGCCTCTGCGACCCATAACCTGCGAAGTATTGCGGTCTGGCAGGCTTCCGTTACGCCACTGCTCCTCCAAACCATAGCAGAGTAAAACACAGTGTGTGCCTTTGTGTGTGTCAGCATGCAGATAAACAGAGTCTGTACACGGCTTCTCTAATCTAGAAGCATTTATTTGTAGAGCAGCGGAAATAAATCAACCATTGTCGAGAGCGGTAGACATCGCATTCTCTTCATCTCGGCAGAAAACGAAAGTATACAGAGAACAAAGAAACAGTTTCCCGGATGTGGAGCGCCTCCCCCTAGCTCCGCCCCAGAAGGCATGACACAAGGACTCTGAGCTGTTTAACCCTGTAAGCTCTGATTCTCCTCACAGGCACACCTTTGTTCTGGGTCCTCCTCTGTCCTCCTGCGTGTGAGGGGAGCACCTTGTTGCAACAGCTTTAATAAAGATCAGGCTTACTAGCTGCTTTGCTTCTCAATATTCTCTGGTTGGCCTCTGTTATTTTCTCCAACCTATAGGGAACCCACTAAAGCACTCTATCCGAGTTCTTAGATACCTCATGAGGGAAAAAGGGCAGATTTTGTTTACAACATAGCCTGTGTCCATGGATATGATGTGTGATTCGACAGTGAGTAAGGGGTGCCCCAATGCAAAATGCCTGAGGATTCATGAAGATCCATGGTTTGGAACCATGTTTTGGACCCACGGTGTTGCCAGGAAGCTGTGTACCTGTGTTTTTTGTGGTGCAGGCTCTGCCCATGGACATGACGTGTTATTTGAACCTGAGTTAGGGGTGGCCCAATGCAAAAACCCTGAGAATCCCTGCTTCGAAACAACGTTTTTGGCCCACGGTGTTACCAGGAAGCTGTGGATCTGTGCTTTTTGTGTGGAAGCTGTGGATCTGTGCCCATGGACATGACATGTGATTTGATCATGAGTTAGGGGTGCCCCAATGCAAAAACCCTGAGGACCCATGGGGACCCTGTTCTGTTGAACATCCGTCTCAGCTACGAACAGCTGCAGCGCTGTGGCGTCCAGCCTGCTTCAGCTGCGTCCATCTGCTTCTCCCGGCTTCAGCAGAGTATATTGAGCAGCAGTGTGCCTGTGTGAAAGGAATCTCAGCCATGCAGAGAAACTCTCGTTCAACTGCTTCTTCTATTCTACGAAGCGTTTATCGTACAGCAGCAAAACAACAAATCATCGGCCAGGAGAAAGCGAAGACATGACGCTTCTCCTGTCACGTCCAACACAGAAAGTAAAGAGGTTCACATAACAAAGATGTGAACAAACCCCAGTGACAGGACATCATTTCCCTTGAGCTGTTAACCCTGTACGCGCTGGGTATCCTCCCAGCCCCATGGTTCAAAACCACGTTTTTGGGCCATGGTGTCGCCAGGAATCCGTGGATCCATTATTTCAGTGGTGTAGGCTGTACCTATGGCCATGATGTGTGATTTGACAGTGAGTTAGGGGTGGCCCAATGCAAAAAGCGTGAGGATCCATTAGGATCCATGGTTTGGTATGAGGTTTTTGGCCCACGGGGTTGCCAGGAAGCCGTGGATCCATGGTTTTTTTTTTTTTTTTTGGTGCAGGTTGTGCCCATGGACATGATGTGAGATTTGATGGTGAGTTTGGGGTGGCCCATGCAAAAACCCTGAGGATCCATGGCTCAAAAACCACATTTTTGCTCCACAGTGTTGTCGTGGATCTGTGTGGCAGGAAGCCGTGGATCTGTGTTTTTTATGATACAGGCTGTGCACATGGACATGACGTGTGATTTGACGGTGAGTTAGAGGTGATCCAATGTAAAAACCCTGAGGATCCATGAGGATCTGTGCTCCCAAACCATGTTTTTGGCCCACGGTGTTGCCAGGAAGGGGTGTATCCATTTTTTGGGGGTGCAAGTTTTGCTGATGAACATGATCTGTGATTTGATGGTGAGTTAGGGGTGCCCCAATGCAAAAACCCTGAGGCTCCTGAGGATCCACGGTTTGAAACCATGTTTTTGGCCCACTGTGCTGGACCTGGGGGTAACCTGAGTAACGTGGTCTAGGTCCGGTCCAGAATCCAAGGGCTCCGCAAGGAGCCAGTCCGACAGGGACAAGGCAGGAAACCAGGCAAGGTCAGGCACAGGATCTCAGGCAGGATCTGGCATACAGCAATGTTGCTACCACAACCTGGGGCGGAGTCCGACAGCCTTTTATCTTTGTCACGGTAACGGCCAGTCCTGATCCCCCAGCGACTCACCTCCCTGTCTCGCCCGAAGGTGAGCACTCCTCCTGCGAGTACTCAGGTCTTTCCTTCTCTCAGACCTTAGTCTCTGCAGCTCGGGAAATGTCAGTGGGTTACTAGACCCAGAGGACGCCTCAGCCTCCCCTGACCCAACCGGTAGTGGAGCAGCTGTAACTGATTGCCCAGCTAAAGGCAACAAGGTAATCCCTGCAACTGGAGCCAGGGCAGGCTCAGGCCCCTGACTCGGCCCAGCTGGTGCTTGTTGCAGGGGAACCTGTGCAGACTGGGGCTCTTCAGGATCAGGCCCCAGACATGGTTCAGATGCCGCCTGAGGCAAAGGATCTGGAGCAGAATGAGAATCCTCTGGTTCTGAGTCCGAACCCGAGTCCCAGGCCATCACACCCACGGTGTTGCCAGGAAGCCGTGGATCTGTGTTTTTGTGTGTGTGTGCAGCCTGTGCCCATGGACATGACGTGTGATTTGATTGTGAGTTAGGGGTGGCCCAATGCAAAAACCCTGAGGATCCATGGTTTGGAACCATGTTTTTGGCCTACGGTGTTGCCAGGAAGCTGTGGATCCGTTTTTTGTGGGGGGTTTTGGTGCAGACTGTGCCCATGGACATGATGTGTCATTTGATGGTGAGTTTGGGGTGCCCCAATGCAAAATCCCTGATGATCCATGTGGATTCATGGCTCAAAAACCACATTTTTGGGCCACAGTGTTGCCAGGAAGCCATGGAGCTGTGTTTTTTATGATACAGGCTGTGCACATGGACATGACGTGTGATTCGATGGTGAGTTTGAGGTGGCCCAATGCAAAATACCTCAGGATACATGAGGATGCGTGATTCAAAACCACGTTTTTGGCTCAAGGTTTTGCCAGGAAGCCATGGATCCATATTTTTTTTCCCGCAGGCTGTTCCCATGGAAATGGCATGTGATTAGATCATGAGTTGGGGCTGTCCCAATGCAAAAACTTTGAAGATCCATGAGGATCCGTGCTTTGAAACCACGTTTTTGGCCCACGGTGTTGCCAGGAAGCCGTGGATCCGTTTTTTTGGGTGCTGGTTGTGCCCATGGACATGATGTGTGATTTCACGGTGAGTTTGGGGTGGCCCAGTGCAAAACCCTGAGGATCCATGAAGATCCATGGTTTGGAACCACATTTTTGTGCCATGGTGTTGCCAGGAAGCCGTGGATCCGTTTTTTTGGGTGCTGGTTGTGCCCATTGACATGTTGTGTGATTTGACACTGAGTTTGGGGTGGACCAATGCAAAAACACTGAGGATCCATGGTTTGGAACCACTTTTTTGGCCCAGGGTGTTGCTGGGAAGCCGTGGACCCATGATTTTTGTGGTGTAGACAGTGCCCAAGGACATGACGTGTGATTTGATGGTGAGTTTGGGGTGGTCCAATGCAAAAATCCTGAGAATCCATGAATATCCCTGTTTCACGGTGAGTTAGGGGTGGTCCATGTTAGGGTATAGTTCCGTTCCACCTTAAAAGGAACAGGCATGACTGTTGTGTGTCACATGCCTGTTTACTTCCAGCACAGGCTTGTTGGGAACTTCCGTTTGTATATTGCTTTTGCTTTCTGCTGTTTGCTTGGACACAAAGGGAAGCAGACATGTTTTTCCTTTGTTCCTGAAGTATGCTGAATAAACACCTGTAAATAATACTTACACATGTCTCTACCCGCCACTTCCGTTGTAAGACATTATTCACTCTGCTGACTAGAGCGTGCCAAGTCTCTAAAGGTATATGGGGCTTGTGTCACTGATTGATGCTGTTCCAAGGACTGGAGATCGCCCGGCTGCCGGCCGGTGGCTGGAGCCAGCTGGGGGCCTGCCATATGCCCCCATCTCCTCGGCTTGGAAGGGCACTTAAATTCTAAGAATTAACAAAACTGCAATGTTTAAAGTGTCCACTGTTTCTTTGCACTTACTTTCCACATCTGCCCGCTAGCCCTGCTTCTCCTCTCAGCTACCCTCTCAGGTAGAAGGCAGTGGCGGGGAAGAAACTGAGAAGTGGGGCCACAAGTGAGCGGGGCAATTTCCCGCTCCCTCCGTCTTTCTCTCCAACAGTGCCTGGACGCCTTGAGCTGATGTGCCACTTGAACCCACCTGGAAGGGGCCTCAAGAGCGCATGGGAGAAAGCACCTCAGACAGACACACATAGATGCTGCTTCACTCTCCTAAGAATAAAAGTTTCCCCGGGTTCTTTCTCCTCACTTTATTTGACAGCTGTGGCGCAGGCGGCCTCTCTTTGGGTCTCCTGACTTTGCCCAAGGAAAGGGGGGGGGAGTGTCCCATTTCCCCTCCCCACCTCCTCTCTGCCTTCTCCAGGACCAATAACAAGCTGCTCTGAGGTACATTAGTGGCGGTGAAGGAGGAGGGAAGAGAAGGGAAGCACCGTCCTGTTCTCAGATTGGGGACAGCCTTGTTACGAAAAAGGAGCAATGCTGAAGAGTGCTCCAGATGGCTGGAAAGCCAAACAGGATGTTGATGTTTGGGACTGTACCGTGGGAACAAAGGAACAGTCTATTATGTGCACTGAGCACCGGATGTTAGCTCAGAGTGTCACATGACCCTGTACTGGAAGTACATGGGAGGAGTTATTCTCTCTCTGCTGTTGGTGTTGAGAGAGTGCAGACACGTTTTCTCTGTACTGCTGGAAAGACAGAAATAAAGGCATGTAAATACATTTCTGTCTGTCTCTCTCCCCTCCCTGGGAATGGGGGGGGGGAGGAATGGTTGTGTTCTTCTCATGTTTGAGGAGGATCGCTGAGATCTCGCCTTGTCTTGCCGGGAGCCGCTGACGGGGGAGATCAACAAGGAATCCAAGCCGGGCACCTGGAGAGTGGCCAATTCCTCTGACTAAGGCTTGATTCCGACAACTGGTAGCAGACGCCACTGGTTATCTGATCCATGAGAATCAGCATGAGAGGTGAGAGGTTGATGGATCGTGTGCCATCCTCTGCACCAAGGAAAGAAGATCACGTCTGCATTGCAGCCAGAAGCTGAACAGACGGCTGGACACCGAGAGGGGGTGTTTTCCAAGCATCGGAGCCCCAAAAAGGTATGCTGAATTTCGGGCTGAAAATGTGAACGCAGATTGATTGATTCTCTGGTTCACAGGAGCTGCGTTTGGAAAAACAGCTCTGAGAGCAAAGGCTTGCATACCAGGCATACTTGTGGCTAGATAAGAAATCCTGTCTCAAGGAAGGTATGCATAGTTGCTAGGCAACGACAGTCAGTACAGTGGAAAGTTACTGACACGTGGGGCCGGCTCAGTGAGAGCCTGGGAAAGCGAAAGTTGTTTTGTCTTCGCTTCTTTGCAAGGACTTTGAAACAGCTTGCAGTTTGCCTGCCAGGAAGGCAGTAAACAACCCAAAAGAGACTTTTGGATTTTACTGGCTCGAGAGTGAGAGCAGAGACTTGGATTCAAAATGGATGCCAAGAAGGGGGGAGCCTTGCCTTACCCGCCTCCCCTGACTAATGACAATTATTCATCTTGGTCTGTAAAGATGAAGGCCCTGCTGCAGAATCAGAGGATTTTTGGGGTGATTGAGAACCCCATCCCTCAAGCACCAACGCGAGGTTGGGAATCACAGAATGTGAAGGCCAGGACGGCCATAATTCTGTGTGTTTCGGATGATCAACTTGTGCATATTCAGGATTTGGAATACGCGCGAGAGATTTGGGAGACGCTGCGTAGAACACATCAGAGGGATGCTGGTTCTTCAGCGTTGCTGTATTTTGAGAAGCTGACCAATCTGAGGCTTGCGCCTGATGGAGATGTTCAAGCGCACCTGACGGAAATGAAATATCTGCGCCAACAGATGGTGGAACGCAATTTCCGTCTACAGGAGGAAGTGTTCTGCTTCATGATGATAAACAGCCTAAATCGGACTTACAAAACCGTTGCCAGTCAGCTTGGTTCCCTTCCGGCGCAAGATTTGACCGCGGAGAGGGTGTCTGCCGTTGTTTTGAATGAACACGACCGGCTTGCTGCACTGGAGGTGAAGGACAGGGGGAGGGAAGAACGGAGTTCTAATTCCCCCACTGATGTTGCTACTGGAGAGAATGCTGTAGCTTTGAACGTTGTCCGATGTAACAATTGTGGACAGGCTGGGCATCTTCAGCGGAACTGCAAGAAGCCACGCCAGCCTAAAGGAGTGAAGGGCCGCTCAGCAAAGCCTGAGGCAGCAGGCAAAGGTCATTCCAAGTCTTCGGTGAAACCTGCAAAGGCCCTGATGGCGAAAGGAACTACGCCAGATGTTGGAAACTCGTTTATAATCGATACGGGCTGTACTTGTCATATGTCTCCACACAAAGAGCTCTTTTCAACGTTTAAGAAGCAAAGCTTCGCTGTGAAACAAGCCAACGGTCAGGAGCTGGAGGCGACCGGGATAGGAGCTGTGTATCTTAAGAGTCTAAACCTGACTATACACAATGTTTACTTGGTTCCTGAATTGAAGTTCAATCTGCTGAGTGTTTCGCAGATTGCAAAGAAAGGACTGAAACTGTCCTATGATGCTGAGAGCTGCAAGATCTTCAGAGATGGAGAGTTGTATCTTTCTGCCAAAGAGAAAGATGGACTGTATTTGTTGACTTTTGAGCAAAGTGATTACATGGAATGTAATTCTGAGTCTAACTTGATTTCTCTTGCAGGTGTGACCAAAACGAGCGCCAAGAAGATGGCCAGGGTCGACAGAGCGTTTCAGCGGGTGTATGCTGATATAATTGGTCCTCTAGAACCATCTAGAGGCAATGCAAGATTTTATCTTGTGTGTGTGGATCATTTCTCTAACTTTGTCTGGATTTATGTGTTACAGAGGCCACAGGAAGCCTTGGAAAGGTTTCAGGAGTTTTGTGACAAGGTTAAAAATATGCATGATGCTAACATTGATTGTCTTTTGACAGATGAGAAGCAGATTTTTCTTTTACAGGATTTCCAGAGGTTCCTGCAGAAGAAAGGGATAAGACACAAGGTTGCTGTTTCAGCGGAAGCGTGGAACAGGGGTGTCTGTGTACGGGTGAACAAAGAATTGCAAAAGGGGATGAATGCGCAATTGCTTAGTTCACATCTGCCACATGAGTTCTGGGCGGAGTCCCTAATGTCGTTTTGTTATGCGTGGGTGAGAAAGGTTTCGAAAGAGTTGGGAAGTTCTCCTTTTGAGAAACTGTTCCATAGAAAACCTTCTGTTGCCCATTTCAAGGTTTTTGGGTCTCATGTGAGGACAGAAGCTCCAGGTGGAGTAAAGAATGCCAGAGGCATTTTTGTGGGATATGAAAAGGGTCTCTACAGAGTAATTTTGTCTGAATCTGGTCAGGTGATTCTCACAAAATTTCTAGAGAGTGCTCCTGAACAGGAGAGAGTGATAGTACACACATTTCCCACAGAGGACAATTCAGATGATGATGATGATTTTTCAGATTACAGTGGTACTGAGAGCGACAGTGATAGCTCAGAGAGCTCAGTTGTCACAGTCATTGAGAGGAAATCTCACACAATGGATAGACCTTCACAAGTGAAGGATGAACCACAGTTTACTATTGGAACTGGTTCTCCTAAGAGTCCTGAGACTGAACCAGTGAGCAGAGAGGATCAGCACCTCATACGCAGGTCTGAGAGAGTCACAAAGGGTGAACCACCCAAAAGGTACTCAGAAGAGTTTGCTAACTTAGCTGTTGCATGTGTTGCTGTTGTACAGAACCGAGAACAGGTTGGAGCTGTGTCTAAGTCAGAGACAAAGACACAACAGAGTGTTGCTAGCCAAGGTAATGCAGATGCACTCATTCCTTGGAAGCCAGACAACCAGAGAGGTACACTGGGGAAACCAGTGGCGGGTAGTTCCAAGGGTGGAACTGTAACAACAGGGGAGTGTTATGTGTATAACAACTGTTTGTTTTCTTCTCTGGATCACGCTTTGCTTGCCGCAACACGCATTGATTCTTTTGGGGGAGGATGTTACGAAAAAGGAGCAATGCTGAAGAGTGCTCCAGATGGCTGGAAAGCCAAACAGGATGTTGATGTTTGGGACTGTACCGTGGGAACAAAGGAACAGTCTATTATGTGCACTGAGCACCGGATGTTAGCTCAGAGTGTCACATGACCCTGTACTGGAAGTACATGGGAGGAGTTATTCTCTCTCTGCTGTTGGTGTTGAGAGAGTGCAGACACGTTTTCTCTGTACTGCTGGAAAGACAGAAATAAAGGCATGTAAATACATTTCTGTCTGTCTCTCTCCCCTCCCTGGGAATGAGGGGGGGGGGAGGAATGGTTGTGTTCTTCTCACGTTTGAGGAGGATCGCCGAGATCTCGCCTTGTCTTGCCGGGAGCCGCTGACGGGGGAGATCAACAAGGAATCCAAGCCGGGCACCTGGAGAGTGGCCAATTCCTCTGACTAAGGCTTGATTCCGACAAGCCTCCCCCCCTTCTTCTCCCCAACCTGTGGAACGACCAGACTCAAACTCATCGCCTCTTCAACCCTCAGCAAACTTTTATTTCCCCCGCTTCTCTCTTCTCCCCTCTCCCCCCCCCCTGAAGTTTTTTTTAGACTGAGGCTTTTCCTCACGCCCAAGTCTGAAAATCACCTAGAGGGCTGCTGAGATTTCATGTTGGTGTTGCTGAAAGAGGAAAGGGGATGGGGAGTTGTGTGAGGAAGGTGGGGGCGGGGAGAAGGAAGGAAGGAAGGGCCAGTGCCACCGCTGCAAGGACTTCCAGAGGGAGGGGTTTCCTTGACTAGGGGAGCGCAATCTGGATGGTTCTGCCAGGTGCACATGATCACATAGTTCTCCACCTGATGACTTGTTTTTCAGCAGCCATCCTGGTTTGCTTAGACAGCAATTAGACTATGTCAAATATCTACTATTTGTTCTGATATGTTTGTAGGAGTTATATGACAATGACCTGCATTCATCCTGATTTGCTTGTGGAGTGTTTTCTCATTAGCCATTCATTCATCCCACACTTTCTAGTGAATTTTCCCATCACTTTTCTCACAGAAGAAAAATACGTGTGTATTTTTTGTTTTTTAAAACATGAACTTGTTATTCACACTTTTGCTTGTCCTGTATTTTTACCCTATTTGTGTACTGATCAGTTTATCTGGGTCCGAGAGCTTTTCTCGTTGTTCCACAGCTGTCTTAGGAAAAAACAACAACAATATTATCTGCTGAATCAGAAGGTTGACCAGCAAAATCTGTCTTCAGATTTTCTGCACATCACATAAGATCCAATTCAGCAGGTAAGTTCCTATTTTCACAAGGCACAGTCATGGAGCAATGAGAAACGGTCTTGGAGCCGGGGGAATTAATTGCTACACAACATAATCAAAATACAGGTCAAGCAAAAGTGTGGACAAACCCAGAGTGCTTTAATCCATTTCAATTGTAGAAAGCTAAAGTTCTAGTACACTCTTAAATCTCTCCTACATAATACTGGCAGTTTGGAGAGACCCCCAGCTTCCTGCATCAGTTTTCTATATGTAGAATCTCAGCCATTTGTCAACAGTGTTGCATTAAGGATAAACACAATTCAAATCTAACAGAATTATCAGTTGTGAACACACACTCACAAACATAATAAGCCTGTTGCACCAGCCAAATGGCGCATCTAGACTCCATTCAAATGGCAGTTTATTCCACTTCCCCATTGTTTCCCTAACATTATTAGAGACAATGTGGTATAGTGGTTAGAGTGTTGGACTTGGACCAAGGAGACCAGGGTTCAAATCCTCACTCAGCCATGAAGCTCACTGAGTGACATTGGCCCAGCCATTCCCTCTCAGCCTAACCTACATCACAGGGTTGTTGTGGGAATTAAATGAGGAGGTGGAGAACCATGTGTGCTATCTTGAGCTCCTTGGTGGAAAAAGGTGGGATATAAATGAAATTAAGAAACAAACTATTAATTGTGGCATTCTCTTTGAACTTTAACACAAGGAGAAAGCTAGTTCTAGAAAATAGAGCATGTTTAGCACTCATTTCTGTGTAATTTGATACTACAAAAAATCTATTTGCAGCCCCCTTATGCTTAAAATTCTACAAGGCAGGCTTAAGCAGTATGTGGACTGAGAACTCCCAGAAGTGCAAGCTGGATTTAGAAGAGGCAGAGGAACCAGAGACCAAATTGCAAACATGCGCTGGATTATGGAGAAAGCTAGAGAGTTCCAGAAAGACATCTACTTCTGCTTCATTGACTATGCAAAAGCCTTTGACTGTGTCGACCACAGCAAACTATGGCAAGTTCTTAAAGAAATGGGAGTGCCTGATCACCTCATCTGTCTCTTGAGAAAACTCCATGTGGGACAAGAAACTACAGTTAGAGCTGGATATGGAACAACTGATTGGTTCAAAATTGGGAAAGGAGTATGACAAGGCTTTATATGTTGGGATACTGCCAGGGAGATAAAGCCCATCATGGCCCCCACGTCGCCTCCGGACGATCCATCGATCTCCCGTAGATACAGTATCAGCAATTAGTGACACAAGCTCCAGAAAATAGCTTGCCACATTCCAGAGCTGATGCACGCTCTATCAGCAGAATTCGTACAGCGAAAGATGCACGCAGGAGAGCATTATTTAGAAGTTTATTAAGCGTTGGTCAGAACAAAGGAAAAAACATGACTGCCTGCTTGCGTGTTCAGGCACAGAGAGAGAAACGAAAGCAATAACAAAACATAAACTTCCTGTGAACAGGAAATACGCAGACCCTGTGACTCACAAAGCCTGCTCCCTTTTAAGGTGGAACGGAAATATCCTAACATCCTCCCACTTTCCGTGTAACCTGTAGTACCTGTGGTTCAACCCAATTGCAACCTCTGTACGTAAACCTTAAGTTGTTCTCTGTTAACAACCTTAGACAACAGATCAGCAGGAATTTCATTTCCTGGCATGTAGGACGCCTGAATGAGTCCTTTCTGAATACACTCTCTTGCACGATGTAGCTTAATCTGCAAGTACTTGGTTCTTTGCTTGCAACTCTCTGAGTTCAGCAAAGCCAAACAGGATCTATTGTCTAGCTACACTTGTATAGGACATTTCAAAGAAACTCTGATGTCCTGAAACAGTTGCATCAACCATTCACAATCCATGAGTGAAAATGACAGGGCATTGAGTTCTGCTTCACAGGAACTTAGGCTACCTGTCGTCTGCTTCTTGCACAGCCAGTCAAACAGACAGTGGTTGTACATGTAGCATACTCCAGAAGTGCTTGTACCATCCGTGGTGTCACTTCCAAAACTAGCATCTGCAAAGATTTCAAGACCTCCAGTCTCCTGACTGGTGAACCTCAGCCTGTAGTGCAAAGTCCCTTTCAAATAGCGGGCTATGCGCTTCAGAGCTTTCCAATCCTGAACAGTAGGATTGTTGGCATGTCTGCTAAGCAGGTTAGTGCTTACAGCTATGTCAGGTCTTGAGCACCTAGCAATGAAATTCAACTTACCTAGAATGCATCTGTACAGCGTAGTGTCAGAAAATGCTTCAGCAGTACTATCTACCTGGTAACCTGTCACCATTGGTGTGTCTGCTGGGTTTGCATCAACCAAATTCAACCTGGTTAATACATCAGCAATTTTCTGTGTTTGGTGTACCAGAAAATTACCTGCTTGGTCCCTCTCCACCTGGAGAGAAAGATAGTTGGATACCTCACCAAGATCCTTCATGTCAAAGTGCTCCTTCAGCTGAGCTAGGGTGCTTTGGTACAAAGCCTGATTCTTCCAAAACATCAGAAGATCATCAACAAAACATAAACAATACAGTTTGTTTTGCCCCTCCTCCTTGACAAACACACATGGATCAGCTTTACCCTGGTAAAAACCTAGAGAAAGCAATGTCTCAGTGAGTTTTGTGTTCCAACACCTGGCACTCTGCTTGAGACCATATAAGGATTTCCGCAGTTTACGGACCATTCCCTTCTGTATCTGCATTCCATCAGGTGGAAGCATAAACAGCTCCTCCCCCAAAACCCTGTATTAATGTCATGATGGAAAACATGCAGTTTCTCCTCTGCAGCTATCTTGAGCATCAGCCGAATGCTCTCATACTTGACGGTGGGTGAGTAGGTCTCGTGGTAATCCTGTCCTGGTACCTGTGAAAAACCTCTGGCAACCAATCTGGCTTTGTGTCTGACAACCTTGCCATTCTGGTCTGTCTTGGCCTTGAAGACCCATTTGCTGCCATCCAGTCTCATTCCTGGGACTACCGGTACCAGCTCCCAAGTTTGGTTCCTGTTCAAGGAATCAACTTCTTCTTTTTTTAAAAAAAAAAATATTTTTATTCGAGAATTTTTTCATATAAACATAACATACATAAACATACAAAGACAAAAACAAAACAAAAAACATGTACCATTTCATATCCTAATTTCTTGTACCTTACTTCCCCGACTTCCTCATGCCTCCCTTTTCTGTATTCCAAATTCTTATCGATTACTCAGCAAATCTTCCCTTATTTTAATTTAGATTTAAACTAATCTTCCTTATTCTCCTTATCTTAACCATTGCTAATAGTAACCGTTTACTTTCCAGTCCAACATCATTCTAACTTTCATTAACTTTTAATATTTCTTTAAATAGTCCTTAAATTTTTTCCATTCTTCTTGCGTTGCTTCTCTTCCCTGGTTTCGGATTCTGCTCGTCATTTCTGCCAAGCCCATGTAGTCTATCACCTTCATCTGCCATTCTTCCAGTGTGGGTAGCTCTTGCGTCTTCCAGTACTTCGCAATGAGTATTCTAGCTGCTGTTGTAGCATACATAAAGAAAGTTATATCCGTCTTTAACACCCCTTGGCCGACAATACCCAAGAGAAAGGCCTCTGGTTTCTTGGAGAAAGTATATTTAAATACCTTTTTAAGTTCATTATAGATCATTTCCCAGAATGCCTTAATCTTCGGGCAAGTCCACCAAAGATGAAAAAATGTACCTTCAGTTTCTTTACATTTCCAACATTTATTGTCAGGCAAATGGTAAATCTTTGCAAGCTTGACTGGGGTTATGTACCACCTATATATCATTTTCATAATGTTTTCTCTTAAGGCATTACATGCCGTAAATTTCATCCCGGTGGTCCACAACTTTTCCCAATCAGCAAACAAAATATTATGACCAATGTCCTGAGCCCATTTAATCATGGCTGATTTAACCGTTTCATCTTGTGTATTCCATTTCAGCAGCAAATTGTACATTTTTGACAAATTCTTAGTACTGGGTTCTAACAGTTCTGTCTCCAGTTTTGATTTTTCCACCTGGAAGCCAATTTTACTGTCCAGTTTAAACGCTTCATTTATTTGATGATAGTGCAACCAGTCTCTCACCTTCCCTTTTAATTTCTCAAAGCTCTGCAATCTCAGTTTGTCCCCTTCCTTTTCCAAAATTTCCCAGTATCTTGGCCACTTGGACTCCATATTTAACTTTTTAACTGCCTTAGCTTCCATTGGCGACAGCCACCTTGGAGTTTTATTTTCCAGCAAGTCTTTATATCTAACCCAGACATTTAATAGTGCTTTTCTGACAATATGATTTTTAAAACTTTTATGTGCTTTGACCTTGTCATACCACAAATATGCATGCCACCCAAAAATATTGTTAAAGCCTTCCAAATCCAAGATGTCTGTGTTTTCAAGAAGCAGCCATTCTTTCAGCCAGCAGAAAGCTGCCGCTTCATAGTACAATTTAAAGTCTGGCAGGGCAAACCCCCCTCTTTCCTTTGAATCCGTTAATATCTTAAATTTAATTCTGGGCTTTTTGCCCTGCCAGACAAATTTAGATATGTCTTTTTGCCACTTCTTGAAACAATCCATTTTATCCATTATTTGCAATGCTTGGAACAAAAACAACATTCTTGGCAATACATTCATTTTTATAACTACAATTCGGCCTAACAAGGAAAGCTTTAAATTGGACCAAATCTCCAAATCTTTTTTCACTTCTCTCCAAGTTTTTTCATAATTATCTTTAAACAAATTCACATTTTTAGCTGTCATATTTATACCCAAATATTTCACTTTTTTAACCACAGTCAACCCTGTCTCGTTCTGAAACCTTTCTTTTTCTACCTGTGTCAAATTTTTCTCCAAAACCTTTGTCTTTGACTTATTCAATTTAAATCCTGCCATTTGACCAAACTCTTGAATTATTTCCAAAACTCTTTTCGTGCTAGCTTCTGGCTCTTGCAATGTAAGTACTAAATCATCTGCAAATGCTCTCAATTTATATTGTTTAGCTCCGACCTGAATCCCTTTGACCAACTGGTCCCTCCTAATCATATTAAGCAAAACCTCCAGGACCGATATAAAAAGTAGTGGGGAGATAGGGCACCCCTGACGTGTCCCTTTTTCAATCTTGAACTCTTCTGTAACCACATTATTTACAATAAGTTTCGCTTTCTGTTCAGAGTATATTGCACCTATACCATTCTCAAACCCTTGGCCTACCCCCATCCCCCGGAGGTTCTTCAACATAAAACTCCAAGAAATGTTATCAAAGGCTTTCTCGGCGTCCACAAAAATCAAAACCGCCTTAGTGTTTATATTCACTTCCAACTTTTCCAAAATGTCAATTATATTCCTTACATTGTCCGACAAATGCCTTTTCGGGAGAAAGCCCGCTTGGTCCCCATGAATCTCCTCCATCAAAACTCTTTTCAATCTCTTTGCTAAAATATCAGCAAAGATTTTATAATCCACATTCAATAACGAGATGGGTCGGTAGTTTTTAAGTTGAGTCTTTTCAGTCTCTGTCTTTGGTATAAGTGTGATATAGGCCTCACTCCACGTATCAGGTGCCCTTCTCCCCTCCATAATCTCATTACAGACTTCCTTCAAAGGCTGTATCAGTCCTTCCTTCAAAACTTTATAATATTTAGAAGTCAGTCCATCCGGCCCGGGGGATTTGCCCAGCGTCATGCCTTGAATGGCATCTTCTATTTCTTGTGCTGATATCTCCTGATTTAAAATTGTTTTACTTTCCTGCAAAAGCTTTTTCAGCCCATTTTTCTCGAGGAATTGTTGTATATCCATTTCATTCTGCGGCCCTTGTGTGTAGAGTTGTCTAAAGTAGTTCTGAAAACAGTTCCTAATTTCCGCTGGGTTGCTTATATTCTTTCCTTCCACCTCTATATTTGTTACCGTGTTGAGTTTTTGTCTCTTCTTTATTTGCCAAGCCAATAACTTACCACATTTATCAGCAGATTCAAAAGTCTTTTGTCTCATTTGTTTAATTTTCCACTCTAATTCTTGATTCATCAGTTCCATATATTGTGTTTGATGAAATTTAATTTCTCTTAAAATCTCTTGGGATTTTGGCTTCGATCTTAATTGTTTTTCCCCTTCTTTTATCTTTTCCAAAATTCTCTCCTTCCTCTCGTTTTGCTTTCTTTTCTTTAATGTATTTTGCTGAATCAAAAACCCTCTCATCACGGCTTTGCTTGCGTCCCATACTATTCTTTTTTATACTTTAGACCTTAAGTTGATTTCAAAGTAGTCTTTCAAAGTTTTTTGGGCCTTCTTGCAAATCTCCTCATCTCTGAATAAGGTGTCATTCATTCTCCATCTGAAGGAACCAGTTGTTGTTTGCCTCATCACCATCTTTACTGCATTGTGGTCGGAGAAAGTTTTTGGGCAGATTTCTACTTTCTTTATGTTCGGCGCCATACTGCTAGTCACCCAAATTTGGTCAATCCTTGTCCATGTCATTTTGGCTTCAGAAAAGAAGGTTCCCTCTCTTTCTAATGGGTGTTTTGTTCTCCAAATGTCAATCAAGTCCATATTGTCAGTCATTTCAAAAAAAGTCTTTGGTAGTCTTCCATCTTTTGATATTACCTGTCTTTGTGCTTTGTCCATATTTGTTGAAACTACTCCATTCATATCTCCCATCAAAATTAAGTTGTAATCCATATGGTCCATCAAAATTTCATGCAACTTCTTAAAAAATTCAGCTTTCCCTTCATTTGGTGCATAGATTCCCACTATCAAGTACTTCTCTCCTTGGGATTGAATTTCAATTGCCAAATATCTTCCTTGATCATCTTTAAAAATTTATTTCGGTTGCAACTTTTCTTTTGCATAGATCACCACTCCTCTCTTTTTTACTCTGTCTGAAGATATAAATTCCTGTCCCACTCTTTTGTTTATTAATAATTTTCTATGTGCTCTTGTCACATGAGTCTCTTGTAGACAAATCAAGTCCAGTTGGTCTTTCTTTAAGGCGTGAAATATATTTTTTCTCTTTCTGGGAATGTTCAAACCGTTACAATTCCAGGTTAGAAGTTGCAGAGCCATGATGGGATTATTTACTCCTTCCTCCTACAGCTCCCTGTTTTTGTTCCTCGTCTGTCGGTGGTACCGTGTCCGTGTCCAGTGACGGATGCCCTTGTCCTGGAAATGTCTCTTTCTGTAGGTCTTCTTCGTGTTCTCCCAGGAACTTGTCTTTATCACTCACAGTCTTTATTCTTCTCTTCTTCCCCTTGTATTTAAAAGACAAGCCTTGGGGAAACTCCCACCTGAATGGTATGTTGTTCCTTTTCAGCAATATCACCAGGTCCTTGTAGTGTCCTCTTGCGTCCAAAATACTCTTAGGAATGTCTTTGAAGATCTCAATATGAAAGTCTTCAATTCGAAGGGTTGTTTGGTAATGCAGGTTCAATATTTTATCTCGCTCCTCCTTTGATCTTAGAGTTATAAGACAATCTCTGGGTCGATTCTTCTTCTGCCTTATTCCCAATCTAAATGCACTTTCTATCTTGAAATCTTCTTTCTCCAACTCCTGCTTCCAAAAATCAGAAAATTATTTTGTCAAATAGTCCACCAGGTTATCTCCTTCCTTTTCCGGCACAAGTCTAATCCTTAAATTCCTCTCCTTACGTTGCATATCCTGCATAGAGAGTGCCAGCTCATACTCATCCAGTTTCTTGTAAACTGGTGGAAATTTTTCCTCTGCAGCAGTTGCAATTTCCTTAGCTTCCTCAGCTATCTTTCGTGTTGTAGATGAATCTTCCAATAATTTCCCAATTGCTTCTGCATTTGAGTTCACTTTGTTCCCAAGGTCAGTTATACTTTTTGTATTTAAGTCAATTTTCCCAGAGATTTCTTCAATTTTTTTATTTGTTTCAGCAACTTGTACTTTAGTTTCAGCAACTTGTAGTTTAGTCTCTGCGCCTTGCTTTTTTAGTTCCTCCAAAGAGTCATTTATCTTCTCCAGTACCTTAGCAAATGATTCTTCTGTAGACATTGCTTTCACTTTTGACTTTGCGACAACTGTAGTTCCAGAGGCTCCTGTTACAGAAGCCCTTCTTTGCATGGAAGGGTCAATTTTGTATTGTCTGCCAGATCTCAAGGTTGTTTCTTGTGAATCCCCTTTCTCTTTACCATCTGCCATAACAAAGTCTTTTAGTCAAGGTCATTCCCACACTCTTGAGCTATCAAACAAAGGTTCTCAGATTTTAAACTCCACTTGTTGCTGAAACAATTTGTAAGTCCTCTAGAGGGCGTAGAGTCAATTCTTTACTTCTCAAAATAGTCCCACACTCTTCAAAAAATAAACAAAAGTTTTCCTAGTCCCTTCCAATTATTCTTTTCTCTTTCTAGGGGATCCCAATCAATAATGTCCTGTAAGTAACTTTGCAATGCAACAAAATAAATGTTTCAAGTTGGGAGTAACCAAAGTCAATTTAAGATACTTTTTAGCCTTCTTATAGCAACAGTCCTTAGCTGGTTCCTTTTCTCCGGCAGTCCGATCCCAGGTATAAGAGCAGCGGTACTTAACTCAGTTCTTTTAAATTGGCAGGGAAACACTTTAAAATCTTCTTCCCCCCCCTCCTGCCTTCGGGGAGGGAGTTCTTTGCTTTGGTGGTGGATTTCTTAATTCCCACAAATTTCCTCTCAAGCAGTTACAGCTAGAGTGCCTTTCGCTTTGATCTTGCTACAGAACGGAAAGCAGACTTCCTTTTTAGTGCTTGTCCGTCTCGGTGCCCAATTTCTTTACTTTTAGTGTCCAATTATATTTTAGCGGTCAATCCTACTCACGGGTAGTTGTTCTTTTAATCCAATTTCACCGGAAGAAATCAGCGCTCTCCGCTAATGGCGACGCGGCTTCGCTTCGCAGGCTGGGTGAAGACGACTCTCAGCACCGCTCCAAAACCCCTCCGCTGCTCCGCAGCCTTTAAAAAGGCTATTTCACAGCGTCGGGGGGGGCGCAAAGGTGCCCGCCGAGTCTCCAGTTCACAGGCAACGCGCCTGTGATTTTTGAGGGTCCCCGCTTCGCCGTAGCTGACAGGACCCGAACCCACGAAGCAGATCTCTCCCGGAGCTCCGGGTGAGATCCGCCATTAAGCGCTGGCGCTAACCGGAAGTCTCCAATGAATCAACTTCAGCCTTCATGGCATTAAGCCAAGGCTCAGCATCTTTAGAGGTTAACTCCTGAACCTCTTTGAAGCTTGAAGGTTCCCACACCTTCTCTGAGCTACTAAGAACAGCAGTTGCTGTCTTAGCAAACTCATCAGCAAATCTCTTTGGAGGTCTGCCCTTCGTCGCCCTTTCAGATCTGCGTACTAGACGCAAGTCTTCTGGACTCATCTCCTCCTTCTTAGGAGAAAAGTGACCAATGGTGAATAGTGGCTCTTCCAGTTCATTGTCAGACGCATCATATGGTCTGACTGAGGCCTTTGCGCTCTTGTAGTCTGCTGTGTCGTCACTGTCGCTGACACCAGCAGCAGCGCCGCCCACTGAGCTGGAATCCGAGCTCTGATCATCATCATCATCCTCAGCTTCCTCTTCTACCTCAACATCATCTGCTTTTTTCACATCACCTTCATCTTCCTCTGGGTAACTCTGGAAAATTCCCACATTTCCCCCCCACTTAGGATTGTACTCAACACTCTTTGTGAACTTAATGGACTTAGAGTCAGTCATCCATACCCTGTATGCACCTTTTTCGTAACCCATGAACAAACCATGTGCCCCACGCTTCCCAAGCTTGTTGCTCTGTGGGGTGTGTACCCACATGTCAGAACCAAAGATTCTCATGTGCTTGACGTAAGGTTTCTTACCAAACATCTTCTCATAGGGAGTACAACCAATAGGTGATGACAGTCTGCGATTAAAAGTGTAAACATACGAGTTCAAAGACTCCCCCCAAAACTTCTCAGGGAGATTGGCATCATGCAACAAGGTTTTCAGTCATTGCAGCAACGTTTGCTTTGCTTGCTCACAAATCTCCCATGGAGATCCAGGACTTGAGAGGCTATGCTGGATTCCCTTCTCAGTCAGGAAAGCTTCAAACTGCTGAGAAGTGAATTCCCTGCCTCGATCAGTAAAGAGACAGCCAATACGTTTACTGTGAACATTCTCCAACCAAGCACAGAATGCCTTGAACCTAGGAAACGCTTGCGATTTCTGCTCGAGTATAAACACATGAATGTACCTGGAAAAAGAATCAATTAGAACCATGAAGTACCTTGCTCCACCCAAAGAGGGCGCAAGTGGACCAACCAGGTCTGCGTGCACTAGCTGGTAGGGTTTGGAAGCCTGCCTGCTAGACTCCTTGCCTTTTGGAGCAACCTTCACCTTGTTCTCTGCACAAGATACACATTTCATGTGAAACTTACAGGGTTTGATGTTCAAACCCTCAACCAACCCAGGCATCTTGGCCAGTGCCTGCCAAGACATGTGACAAAATCTTCGATGTGCTTCATGAATGCATCCTGCATGAAGAACTTTGTTAGTTTGTTTAACACAACAAGAATCAACATTAGACACAGCAACAGCACCATTGTCATCATACGTTGTACAGAATAAGCCATCTATAAACTTTGCATGCAAAATGTCCTCTTTGCCTTTCCTGATGACACAGACGCTTCTCTTGAAGGAAATCTCAAAGCCACGCCCAGTCAGCTGTGGGACACTGAGCAAATTGACTGCAGCACCTGGAACATAAAGTACATCTTTGATGGTAGTGTGCAGACTTGCCAGTTTCACAGTCCCTTCTCCTGCAATTTGCAACGTCTTTCCATCACCCAGGTGGATCTCTCCGTCTTGAGGTGTGAAGGAGATAAACAGATGCTTATCTTTTGCCAGATGGCGGGCGCATCCAGAATCTACAATAAATCTGGCCTTGGCCTTTGGAGCAGCTTTTCCAGCAAGCGAAACCTTGTTTTCCACCGGCGTGGGCTTTTGCTGCTTGCCCCCCTGCTCCTGGCCATCAAACTTGCCTTTAGCCTTTGGTGAAGCTGTGCCAGCAAACAAAGCCTTGTTTTTCCCTGGCGTGAGCTTTTCACCCCCCTTCTGCTTCGGGCCATCTGCAGGCATCTGTCTCTGTTTACCTCTGGCCTTCCGGTATCTGTGAGGATGACCTTGGCTCCCATGAGAAACAGAGCTCTCAGCTGCCGACTCCTTGGCTCCCCCTGGAGACTGGAATGCTGCCTGGGATGACATCACAGTCAGCTCCCCCTCCAGCTTGCAACCGGTGCCCTCAGCATCCCTGCATTCACTCGCATTCTGGGAAACAGCCAGGACCTCCGATGCAGTCAAACTCTGGGCTGGGATGACTGGCAGTTGGGCTATCTTCAAAGCATTCCACATCTGACGTGCAGTCGTGTTGCCAGCTAGTGTAGTAATTTCCTCCAGAGAGACGGACAATACTATTAGGTCTATGGCCCTTGAATCTTGGGCCTTCCATCTATCTGTCAGAGGAACTGGAGGGGCTTCACACACAGTATGCCACACTCCAAACTGTCGCAGCAAACTTTCACAGCAACTTGCCCAAGTCTCATAATTGTGACGATTTAACTTTGGGCACTCAGCAGCTTCAGAAGCTTGGAAAAACTCCATTCCAGCTCTTTACTTGAGCCGTGAGTCTTTTTCACTTCAGAGACTCCTTATCTTGGCTCCCATTAATCACGAAGCCTGCTTGGCTCGGCTCCCAGGCCAATTAGGCCAGCCGGACATCAGAGTCTCTTGCCGCGGCAAACAGAAAAGCCTTATTTGCTTTCGCTTTCCCCACATACCTCAACACAGTCTTTCACAGCCTTACTCTCCTGTAAGTGCTGTGAATCTGGGCCCAAAACCTGTTGTTGGGATACTGCAAGGGAGATAAAGCCCATCATGGCTCCCACGTCGCCTCCGGACGATCCATCGATCTCCCGTAGATACAGTATCAGCAATTAGCGACACGAGCTCCAGAAAATAGCTTGCCACATTCCAGAGCTGATGCACGCTCTATCAGCAGAATTCGTACAGCGAAAGATGCACGCAGGAGAGCATTATTTAGAAGTTTATTCAGCGTTGGTCAGAACAAAGGAAAAAACATGACTGCCTGCTTGGGTGTTCAGGCACAGAGAGAGAAACGAAAGCAATAACAAAACATAAACTTCCTGTGAACAGGAAATACGCAGACTCTGTGACTCACAAAGCCTGCTCCCTTTTAAGGTGGAACGGAAATATCCTAACAGTATATTGTCTCCCTGCTTATTTAACTTATATGCAGAATTCATCATGCGAAAGGCTGGGCTGGATGAATCCCTAGCCGGAATTAAGATTGCCGGAAGAAATATCAACAACCTCAGATATGCAGATGACACAACCTTGATGGCAGAAACTGAGGAGGAATTAAAGAACCTTTTAATGAGGGTGAAAGAGGAGAGAGCAAAATATGGTCTGAAGCTCAACATCAAAAAAGTGAAGATCATGGCCACTGGTCCCATCACCTCCTGGCAAATAGAAGGGGAAGAAATGGAGGCAGTAAGAGATTTTACTTTCTTGGGCTCCATGATCACTGCAGATGGTGACAGCAGCCACAAAATTAAAAGACACCTGCTTTTTGGGAGAAAAGCAATGACAAACCTAGACAGCATCTTAAAAAGCAGAGACATCACCTTGCCAACAAAGATCCGTATAGTTAAAGCTATGGTTTTCCCAGTAGTGATGTATGAAAGTGAGAGCTGGACCATAAAGAAGGCTGATCGCCGAAGAATTGATGCTTTTGAATTATGGTGCTGGAGGAGACTCTTGAGAGTCCCATGGACTGCAAGAAGATCAAACCTCTCCATTCTGAAGGAAATCAGCCCTGAGTGCTCACTGAAAGGACAGACCCTGAAGCTGAGGCTCCAATACTTTGGCCACCTCATGAGAATAGAACACTCCCTGGAAAAGACCCTGATGTTGGGAAAGATGGAGAGCACAAGGAGAAGGGGACGACAGAGGACGAGATGGTTGGATAGTGTTTTTGAAGCTACCAGCATGAGTTTGACCAAACTGCGGGAGGCAGTGGAAGACAGGAGTGCCTGGTGTGCTCTGGTCCATGGGGTCACGAAGAGTCGGACACGACTAAACGACTAAACAACAACAACAAACTCACCGTCAAATCACACATCAAAGCCAGGGGAACAGCCTGCACCACAAAAACCTAGGATCCACAGCTTCCTGGCAACTCAAAGGCCCAAAAACGTGATTTCGGAGCACTGATCCTCTTGGATCCTCATGCTTTTTGCATTGGGCCACCCCTAACTCGCTGTCAAATCATACGTCATTGCCGGGGGCACAGCCTGCACCAAAAAACACACGGTTACACCCCTTCCTGGCCCCTCTATGGCCCAAAAACTTGGTTTTGAAGAATGGATCCTCATGGCTCCTATTTTTTTTTGCATTGCCCCCCCCCCCCACTCACCGTCAAATCCCACGTCCTAGCCAGGGGCACAGCCTGCACTAAAAAAAAACTCAGATCCATGCTTCCTGGTCATACCGTGACTCAAAAACATGGTTTTGAACCATGGCTCCTCATGGATCATCATGCTTTTTGCATTGGGCCACCCCTAACCCACGATTAAATCAAACATCATGGCCAGGGTCACAGCCTGCACCACAAGACGCACGGATCCACGGCTACCTGGCCGCTCCGTGGCCCAAAAACATGGTTTCAAAGCATGGATCCTCAGGCTTTTTGCATTGGACTAACCCCAACTCACACATTATAGCCAGGGGCACAGCCTGCACCAGAAAAATCTAAGATCCACCGCTTCCTGGTCATACCTGTCAGGGATCTGTTGGCTGCGAAGGGACGAGAGATCGGAATTTACAGGGAGCCACCTGCTCTGCTAAGCAGCTGCACTTCGTCAGAAGGCGAAGAGGAGGTGCTGTCAGGAAACACGGAAACAGAGAGAAAGGAACAGCCTCCGATGCTCCGGTTGTCATGTAAGGAAAGGAGGAAAAAGGGGGGTCTTAGGAGGTTTCTATGCTGGAAAGGGAGAAAACACGAGTCACTTCCAGCAACTGGTAGCGACTGAGGAAGACATGCTCTTAAGAGCTCCGTACATAGTTTTTGGGACTTAATAAATCTTGAAAAAGCTGGCTGGAATCCCGGGTTGTTTTCTCAGCTAGCACCCACATATCATCCCTGACAGCTTGCTGGAAGTCATTGTCGGGTGCTAGCAAGGAGAAAGAGACAACGTAGTGATGGATGAGGAGACGAGAAAATAGTTTGAGGCTTTGAAACAGAGACACGTGGAGCTGGAACAGCATGTGCAGGAATTGCGGATTAGGTTGGAGGAGCGCAGGTCTCATTAACAGGAACTGAGGGGCGCCCCGCTGGGAAGGAAAATGCCTTCATTGGTCAGTAGGTTCAATGGGGATCCCCAGGAATGTTTGAGCTTTAAGACTGAGATTAAATATGCCCTGGATCTCCAGAGGGGTGAATTTGCCAGCGATCAGCGGAGAGTTGCTTTTGTGATCAGTCAATTGGGAGGGGCTGCAAGGGAATGGGTGTGCCCCCTGATTGCCACCGATAATGTTGCACTCTGGCACTTGGGGAAGTTTTATGAGGCGATGGATGCCATGTTTACAAATGAGAGCCAAATTGATATGACTCAGCAGCAATTACTGGCCTTGGGGCAAGGGAATCTGGCCGTCCACAGTTACTGGTCTCAATTTGCAATGCTTGTCCACAAGTTGGGCTGGGACCTGAGCTCTGAACCAGTGCAGGCTCTTTTTAAGGGAGGGCTAAATTCAGACGTGAAGTATGAGCTCTCAAGGGGCCCCTGGCCCAAGGATATGGACGAGTTAACTAAATCTGCCTTAGCCGTGGGGGTGCGGCAGGCGACCCGTGTGCTGGAGAGGAGGGAGAGCACAGGGGAGTGTTTCCATGGCCACCACATTCCTGAAATGCCAGCAGGGGTTTCTCAAGGTCGGAGTCAGCCAGAGCCCATGGAAATCAACTCAGCCCGCACGCGGGAGCATTCAAAAGTTCAGCAGCAGGAGAAAAAGAAGGAAAAGCTGCCAAGAAGTGTTTCCTGTGCCAAAGACCAGGCCACATTGCTACAGTGTGCCCAGAACGTCGTAACTGGCAGGGGATGGTGGGGGCCACGCGGCAGGGGGGAGAGGAAGTGCCCCAGGTACAGGGAAACAAGAAGGCCTGGCTGGTGGTGAACCGGGGCAACAGCCAGGCAGGAGCAGCAGTGAAGAGCCCCGACCAGGTGACCCCAAAGCAAGCATAGTGGTCAGGGTGCTTCTGGAGCTTCCCAGTGGCCATGCAATGGAGGTCCACGCCCTAATTGATTCGGCCACCAGCACGAACTTTTTTAGCAGGGACTTTGCTGCGCAGCACCAGCTGCTGCTTGATTTTCCTTTGCAAGTTACCACGATTGATTGTAGGGAACTATTGGGGGGGGAGGTCACCCATCAGACCCCTCCCATGAGGTTGCAGATCTCCACGCACTCCTAGACCATCGCCTTTCACGTGGCCACCTTGGCAGGGCTACCCATTATTTTGGGTATGAGTTGGTTCGCCTTGCATGATCCAGTGGTGTTGTGGCACCAGCGGTCCTTGACTTTTGGGTTGACCCACTGCCTGGAGCACTGCCTGGGAGGAGGGGAACCCCGGGAAAGGAAGGCCCAGGTGGCGACAATGTGTCTGGGGGAGAAAGGCAAGATCCCTCCACAATACAGGGACTTTGAGGAGGTGTTCAGTGAGAGAGAGGCCGATGCATTACCGCCTCACTGGCCATCCGACTGCCAGATCAATTTGGTCCCGGGGGCCAAGCTACCAGCGGGTAAGCTGTACTCAATGTCCGACCAAAAGATACATACAATGTCCGACCAAAAGATACATACAATGTCCGACCAAAAGATTTGAAGGAGTTTATTGACAAAAACTTGAAAAGGGGTTTCATCAGGGAGTCCAAGGCAGTGGGTGGGAGTCCCGTGTTCTTTGTGGACAAGAGAGGGACGAAAGAACGGAGGCTTGTAGTGGACTTCAGAATTCTTAATTCCTTGACAGAACCCCTGGCCTTTCCCATGCCGTGAATCGACATTTTGGCGAGAGTGCGGAAGGGGGGAAATTTTATGAAACTGGACCTCAGGGGGGCGTACAATCTGTTAGTTTCTGTTTGCCACTGAGCAGTGCTTTGGAGTCACAGGACTCTGTTTACATTCCAAACATTCCATACTATTGGAAGTCTCACAGGAGACGGGAGATGGATGTGACGCTTTGGTTTTCCTGTTCCTTTGTTCCTTTGTGGTTCGGTTGCTCTCTGCTTTCATAGAGAGAGGATGTATATTTCTTTGCTGTCTGCGTAGAAGATAATAAAATTCTTTAGCCATGTAGTTCATACTATCTCATCCTTCCACATGCTGCTGGAAACTCTGCTGAATGGGGGAACATGCCTTGGAGCCTTATCAAAGGCTCAGGTCGTTAATTTACGTCGGAAGATGAGCTTTATCAGCTTGGCCGAGTGGAGATTCTGACATTTTTGGTCCTGGGCCCAGAAGAACGGCAGAAGAACGGAATGCAGCTCTTATCTTCTCTGCGTGTTCCATACCCCAGAATGGGAGGCTAAGGATTCCAAAGCAAGGAGAACTCTGATGCTTATTGTGTCCCCTGAAGACCTATGTCTTTAGCATGACAAGACCTCAGAAAAGGCAAAGGCAAAGGTCCGATGTCCAGGACAACGCAACACAAGGCTATGGTCTCACGCTTCACTCCAAAGGTCCAGAAGACATCTAGATCTTTCTTCATCATCGACTCGGGAGCGACTCGGCATGTCTGACAAGACAAACACCTGTTTGTGTCCTTTACTCCGCAGGAAGGTGCGATTCACCAAGCGGATGAACACACGATCTCCAGTCAAGGCTACGGAACGGTTGTTCTTCACAGCTTGGATGCATTGATACGCAACGTTCTTTTTGTTCCAGATGCTGCACACAACCTATTGAGCGTCTCGCAGCTGACTGAACAGGACATAGACGTTTCCTTCAAGAAGAGGAAGTGCACCATCACCAAGAAAGATGACTTTGTATTGCATGCTGATTATGTTGATCATTTGTTTGCATTGCATTATGATGATTCTGTTGATGTTGTGCAGGATGAAACTTGTTGTATTGCAGATACTAACAAGGTTTTGCATGCAGGATGTATTCATGATTATCACAGGAAACTTGGTCATTTAAACTTCGAGGCAGTTTCCAAAATGCCTGCCTTAGTTGAAGGTATGACTATTAAACCCTGCAGGTACCACATGAAGTGTAAGGCATGCGCAGCGAACAAGGTTAAAAGGGCTGCAAAAGGTAAGGTGTCTAGTAGACAAGCTACAGAACCATACCAGGTAGTGCATGCTGATCTCGTTGGTCCGCTAACACCCTCTTTGGGTGGAGCCAGGTACTTCATGGTTCTCAGTGATTCATATTCCAGGTATATTCATGTGTTCAATCTCAAGCAGAATGTGCTGGACCCGGGGGTGTTACCGAGAAGCGTGGTCAGAGTCCGGTCCTGGTTCGGGGGTCTGGAGACTGTCCACCAAGGGTGAAGCGGGGTCCAAAGCAAGAAGCCTGGCGTGGTCGGGAACTCCAAAAAAACAGGTTTGGGTGCTGGCAGAAACAGGTTTCCAACGACGTTGCTGCCGCAACCTGGGACTGGGCTGACTGGCCTTTATCTCCTCTGAGGCCAGCGGTGGTCCCGGCCCACAGGTGACCCGCCTCTCCTGGCCTTAAGGCGAGCATTCCTCCTGAGAGAACTTAGTTCCCTCCGCCTCTCTGCCCTGAGCCTCTGCAGCTCAGGAGAGGCTGAAGGGTTACTGGACCCAGGGGCAGCTTCACCTCCCCCTGACAGGGCTGGGAGAGGCACACCTGCAGGCAATGGGTCCTCAATCACCTCCGGAGCCAGAGTGGATACATCTGGTGTCTGCTCCTGAGGATCCGGCCCAGGTGCAGGCCCTTCAGATTCAAGCCCCTGCCCCGGCTCAGCCGGCCTTGGAGGCGGGGACTCCTGTGCAGGCTGGAACTCCTCAGGTTCAGCTTCTGAATCAGATTCCCAGGCCATCACACAGAAATCAGAAGGGTTTCCTAGGTACAAGGAATTCTGTGCTTGGTTGCAAAATGTGTGTGCTGGTCCAGGGGGGAGGTTACCGTGGGGCGAGGTCCAGGACCTGAGTTGAGGGTCGCCAGACAGTCCTCCTCAGGCAAAGCAGGGTCCACAGCGAGAAGCCGGGCAAGGACAGGAACTCTGGGGGAACAGGACTGGATGCTGGCCGAAACAGCTCATCAACGATGTTGCTCCCGCAACCTGGGACCGGGCTGACTGGCCTTTATCTTCTCTGAGGCCAGGGGCAGTCCTGGCCCCCAGGAGACCCGCCTCTCCTGGCCTTAAGGCAAGCACTCCTCCTGGGAGAAACCAGTTCCCTTCGCCTCTCTGCCCTGAGCCTCTCCAGTTCAGGAGAGGCTGAAGGGTTACTGGACCCAGGGGGAGACATACCTGTAGGCACTGAGTCCTCAACCACCTCCGGAGCCAGAGTGGATTCACCTGGTGCCTGCTCCTGAGGATCCGGCACAGGTGCAGGCGCTTCAGAATCAAGGCCCTGCCCCAGTTCAGCCGGCCCTGGAGGCGGGGACTCCTGTGCAGGCTGGGATTCCTCCGGTTCAGCCTCTGAATCGGATTCCGAGGCCATCACACCATCCCCCCTCCCAGGCCCCCCACTCAATCGAGGGTCTGGACCCGGCTTGCTGGGGTACGCCACATGGAAATCTCGGAGGCATGCAGGCGCATGGACGTTGGCTGCTGGTTCCCAGGAACGGTCCTCCGGTCCATACCCCTTCCAGTCTATGAGATACTGCAGCTTTCCCCTGCGGTATCGGGAGTCCAGAATGCGTTCCACCTCGTACTCAGGCTCCCCCTGAACCAAAACTGGCTGCGGTCGAGGACAGTTCGGGTGGAACTCGTCGGGTGGGGCCACCGGACTCAGAAGGGACCTGTGGAATACCGGGTGAACCTTCAGGGTTGCGGGCAACTGGAGACGGAATGCCACAGGCGAGACCTGGTCCACGATAGGAAACGGGCCGGTGAAACGGGTGTCCAGCTTCTGCGAAGGTCGAGAGGGGTGGAGGTGGCGAGTGGAGAGCCATACCAGGTCACCGATGTGGAGTTCCGGCCCCACCTGGCGGTGGCGGTCGGCCTGGGCCTTGTACGCCTCCTTGGCCTGGCGCAGTTGCTCCATCAATAGCTGTTGCTGGGACTGGAGCTCCTGAAGCCACTCCGTCACCGCAGGGACCGCGGATGCCGGCAGCACATCCGCAAACAGCTGTGGATGATAACCGTAACTGGCCTGGAACGGGGTCTGCTGGGTGGACGCATTCACCGCGTTGTTGTAGGCGAACTCCGCCAATGCTAGGTGGTCGACCCAGTCATCCTGCTGGTAGCTGCAGTAACACCGGAGGTACTGCTCCAGCACCGCGTTCGCCCGTTCCGTCTGGCCATCGGTCTGTGGGTGGTAGGCTGATGAGAGACAGACCTCTGTCCCGAGGGTCTGGTGCAATGCTCGCCAGAACCGGGATGTGAACTGAATGCCCCGGTCGGACACCACACGCTCAGGTAGGCCATGCAGGCGGAAGACATGCTGAAGGTACAGCTGAACGGTTTCCTTAGCTGTGGGTACGGATGGGCAGGGGGCACAGTGCACCATCTTAGTGAAATGGTCGGAGAAAACTAGAAGGCAGGTACAGCCACGAGACGGGGGTAAGTCCACTACAAAGTCCAGCGAAACCGTGTGCCAAGGACGTGGTGGGACTGGCAACGGCTGAAGTAGGCCGGGGGGTCGCCCGGTAGGGCCCTTGGCCCGCCGGCAGACATTACAACCAGCGACGTAGCGAGCCACGTCAGCCTTCAGGCGGGGCCACCAAAACTCACGGCTTACCGACTTCCGGGGTTGCGCCATCGGCAATGGCGGACTCCCTCTGAACTGGAGGGACCAGCTCCGCGCGAAACGGGTTGTTTCCACTACGGCGAAGCGGGGACCCTTTAAAAAATCACAGGCGGATGAAGCCTGTGACCATGGGACTCGGCAGGCACCTTTAGCGCCCCCCCGAATCCGCAAAGGAACCCATTAACGGGCTCCAAAGCCAAGAGGGGGAAGTGGCGCGGTGCTGTGAGTCAACTGCTTTTTCCGTGGAGCGAAGCCGCATAGCCGTTGCCAGAGAGCGCTGCCTTTTTCCTGGGACAATTTGGCATCTAAAGAATCACCCGTGATTACTTAAACCTTGAATAATTGGACTTTAAAGAAGGATTGGCCAGTAGAGAGGAATTGGACTCAAAATTTATTTCAATTTGGTACTGAAACGGGAAGGTCTAAACAGGAAGTCAGCCTTCCGTTTCTTTGTAGTCAGAATAAAGCAAAGACAACGTAAACTAGAGCTTAGAAAATTACTTTTAAAGGATTGGCTTTCATCATTTAAAATCGTGGAACCCCCCTTCGGTAGCAGGAGAAGAAGGGGAATCTTTTTTTGGACTGTTTAAACCTGCAGAAGTGAGTTTAAAGTAAAGTAACTTTCCACCGTCCTGATCCTGGAGCTGAGTGTCAGTACCGATGTTTGAAGCTCATTGACCAGAGACAAATGTTTTTGACAGATAGCTAAAAGAAAAGTAATATAGTGATTCCATTGTTTCCTTTCGCGTTTCAAAGGAACAAATATTGACAGAATATCTTAAAAAAGAAACTTTGTTGCTATTGTTCTTAAAAGAAAGAATAAACAGAAGTTTCCCCCCTAGAGGGAGACTGTGAAACTGTAACCAATTCCGGAGTTTGCAGCTGCTACAGATTACAATCGTGGGAAAGGACTTGTGACCTTGTAGGACAATGTTTTCAGAAGCTCTGTTGGGTGCTTTCTGTAAAATAAATGCCCTATTGGATCAGTTAAGCCAGAAGACGGATCTGATGACTAATGCGGCCAGAAATTTTGAACAGGCAGTAGGAAACTACATTGAGCCTACCCAGGAACTAAAACAGGAGTGTGCTATGACAGCACAGATGAGAGAAGAGGATGCTGCTGAATCCTGGGTGCCAGAAATGGAGGGAGTTGCGGCCCTGCAGGAATATGAGCCTTTGGATTTGATTAATGAATTTGGAAAAAACCAGATTTGGAAAGATAAAGTTTGGTTTGGTTTGGAAATGGGGGGTTGGATTGACCCTCCCATGCAGGGATGTTTGGACTTTCTGAGTCTGGTAATAGGCCGTCAGATGTTGGGAGTTGTGGGGGCTCTTAATTTTGGAGGGAATCTGAAACAGGTGTTTAAATATTACATGGAGTTTAGTCTGGACTATGGAAATGGGGCTGATCTGCTGAAAAGGGTCAAAAACATTACTAAGATGGAGTTCCCACGAGTGAAAGGAAATTATGAAGAAGACTCGCGGAAGGGACATGGAAGAGATTTGAGGGCCTCGGATATAAAGATACCAGGTTAATGCGCTAGATTAATGGGACAAAAAGGACTGACAAAAAGGACTGACAAAATCCGGGACCAGGAGGAAGGGACGCTGGATGAAGATTGGATTGTTTTATTCTTTTTTTGTATCATTAGGACTGTTTTAAAATAATTGATGAATGTTAGAAAAATGTTGAAATGGAACTACTTGGTTCTAGTAAGAATGTTTAAAGAATTAGGTTAATGATATGGTTATGAGAAGTTGGCAAAAATAAGATTTAAGTTTTAAGTTTTAAGGTTTGCTATAAGACAAGATGGAAATAGATTAAGGTAATGTAAGGACAAAATATTATGAACTATGGAAAGGATTTGCTGTGATAATTATTAACCAGGATACAAGAAAGGGGAGGAGGAGGAGGTCAAACAAAGAAGGTAATGAAAGTTGAAAATTTGAGAATGATGGATGTATTTTTTCTTTCTGTTTTTCTGTTTTTCTGTTTTGTCTTTTTTCTTTTTTATAATTTAATTTTTTTTTTTAAAAAAAATATTATTAAAAAAAACTCACGGCTTACCAGATGGGTGGTCCGATACTGCCCAAAGTGTCCCGCTGCTGGGGCATCATGGGTCATCCGGAGAACCTCAGCCCGCAGTGGCCCTGGCGGGATATACAGGCGACCATGGTGCAGCAGAAGGCCCTGATGCAAGACCAGCCCCGGATACTGAGGGCATGACCCTTCGGCCAGTTCCCGGAGTTGTTCCTGGGCCCAAGCGTCGACCCACTGCTGTTCCCGCACCCGAGCCTGCAGTGGCTCAGCCTCCTGAGTGGCCAGGAATGCAGCTGGTGGTAGGATCGTGGTGGGTACTGCTTGCTGTACCGTGTCTGCGTTGTCTTCAGGTTTCCGGGACAGGGCATCCGCCTTCTGGTTTTGGGAGCTAGGGATGTAGCGGATCCGGAACTGGAACCGGGAGAAGAACAACGCCCACCGGATCTGCCTTTGGTTCAGCTTGCGGGTGGTCTGGAGGTACTCCAGGTTCCGGTGGTCGGTTCTCACCTCCACCGGGTGTCGTGCCCCCTCAAGATGGTGGCGCCAGACTTCAAAGGCCACCTTGATGGCCAGTAGTTCCCGCTCCCACACGGTATAGTTACGCTCCGCTGGAAGGAGCTGGCGGGAATAGAAGGCACAGGGTAAGAGTGGCACATCAGGTCCGTACTGCTGAGACAAGACGGCACCGAGAGCCGTACTGGAGACGTTGGTCTCTACCACAAAGGGTCGAGAGGCATCAGGATGTTGCAAGATCGGCGCTCTCTGGAAACAGGTTTTCAACCCCTGAAACGCCTCCTCTGCCTCCTTGTCCCAGGAAAACGGTGTCTTGGGGCGCAGCAGCCGGGTCAACGGGGTGGTGCGATGAGCATAATCTGCAATGAAGGTCCGGTAATAGTTGGCGAACCCCAGGAATCGCTGTAGGTCCTTGCGGTTCCAAGGTGCCGCCCATTCCCGAACCGCTGCCACCTTCCCAGGATCCATCTGCACCCCATCTGGAGAGAGTCGGTAACCAAGGAAGTCCACTGACCGCTGATGGAACTCGCACTTGCTGAGCTTCACATACAGGCGGTGCTCCCGCAAGCGCTGCAGCACGGTACGGACATGACCCCCGTGGCGAGCCGGGTCACGGGAGAAAACCAGAATGTCATCCAAGTACACCACCACGTGTACTTGTCTAGCAAGTCCTGGAACACGTGGTTGATGTACCATTGGAACACAGCGGGCGCATTGCACAATCCGAAGGGCATAACCAGGTATTCGAACTGCCCGTACCGGGTCCCGAATGCTGTCTTCCACTCATCCCCGGCTCGGATCTGAATTAAATTGTAGGCCCCCCGGAGGTCTAGCTTGGTGAACACCTGCGCCCCTTGCACCCGCTCCAGCAACTCCGAAATAAGGGGCAAGGGGTACCGGTCTGGGATGGTAATTTTGTTCAGGGCCCGGTAATCATGGCAAAGGCGAAGTTCCCCACATTTCTTCTTAACGAAGAGCACTGGCGCAGCGGTGGGCGATGTAGAAGGCCTAATGAAACTACGCTCCAGGTTCTTGTGCAGGAAGTCCTGCAACGCTTCGCGCTCTGGCTCTGTTAGAGAGTATAAGCGACTCACAGGCAGGGGCGCTCCGGGCTGGAGGTCTATGCCGCAGTCAAAAGACCGATGCGGCAGCAGCTGGTCTGCCCCCCGTTCCTCGAACACGTCTTGGTAGTCCCGGTACTCGGCGGGGAGCGTGGATGCAGCCTCCTCAGTGGGTGCGGCTGCTAGCATCTCGGACCGAGCATGGGGACATGGGTCTGGGAAGTGCACAGTCCGATCGACCCAGTCAATCTGAACATTGTGAGCCTCCAGCCAGTCCATCCCGAGCACCAGGGGGAACCAGGGCATGGAGGCAATGTCCAAAGTTCGCACCTCCCGGTGCTGCTGGAGACACAGGACCAAGGGCTGGGTCTCCCGAGTGACGGCACCCGAACGCAGGAGCCGTCCGTCAATTGCCTCCACCTGTACCGGTTCTGGCTTGTCCTGAAGTGGCACCTCATGATGAGCGGCAAAGGCAGCGTCCATATAGGAGCGGGTTGCCCCTGAATCTACCAGAGCGTGGGTAAGAATCCAGGGCCCACCTGGAGGGTAGAGACGCACCGGAACCATGAGATGTCGCAATTCCACTGGTGAGGGCCCCTCTTGCATGGTTTGGGACCCCAGGTTGCTAGGGCCTTCGGCTACCGAGGTTGGCGGTTTCCCTGTGACTGGCATCTTCTTGGGACAGGATCGGGCATAATGTCCACTCCCACCGCAGTAAAGACACACGTTCCCCTCCCAACGCCGCGTCTTCTCCGAGGGGGAGAGGCGAGGCCACGCAGCCCCGAGCTGCGTTGGCTCGTCCGGCAACTCGGCTGTGGGCGTGGACCTGCTGGGAAGGACTGGAGCCAGGAGCCGGGGGTGCTGGCGGTCCCGGGTCTGGCGACGGTCCTCCAACCGATCGTCTATCTGCAGGCTCCGCTGAATAAGGGCGTCCAGCGTGGTGGGACGATCCATCATGGCCAACTGGTCCAGTATCTCGTCCGACAGTCCCTCAAGATACTGGTCCCAAAGTGCAGAGTCATTCCAAGACAAGTCTTGCGCCAACAGCCGAAATTCCATGGTGTAGGCGGCCACAGTGGACTTGCCCTGTTTCAAACGCCTAATTGCCCGGTTGGCTTGACTCTCCTTCTGGGGGTTGCCGAATGCGGCCTCCAAATGGTTGCTAAAGTCTGTCAGCAAGGGGGAGTCTTGCCTGAGCAGCTGCAATGCCCACTTGGCCGCCTGGTCCTTTAACAAACTGATCAAAAAGTGCACCTTGGTGCGGTCGTCAGCAAAGTTCCGGGCTCGCCCCTGAAAATACAACTTGGCCTGGGTGAGGAACAAGGGTATAGCTGGCCGGGGCCCCATCAAATTTCTCTGGCAAGGCCACTGGGTACTTGCCTGGAGCTGGGGCGTCAGCCACAGGAGCCGGTAGGGCGTCCAACCGCTGCTGAAGTGCCGTAACCGCATCGCTGAGCTGCTGCACGGTGTGAGTCAAGGCCTGGTTCTCCTGGGCCAATGCCACCAGCGCAGCTGCCTGGTCGGCCATGGCTTCTGGCTTTTCCCGAACGCACCCCAACGAAGGGGGAGTGCGGGTGGGGCGGGAGCAAACTGTGCTGGTCCAGGGGGGAGGTTACCGTGGGGCGAGGTCCAGGACCTGAGTTGAGGGTCGCCAGACAGTCCTCCTCAGGCAAAGCAGGGTCCACAGCGAGAAGCCAGGCAAGGACAGGAACTCTGGGGGAACAGGACTGGATGCTGGCCGAAACAGCTCATCAATGACGTTGCTCCCGCAACCTGGGACCGGGCTGACTGGCCTTTATCTTCTCTGAGGCCAGGGGTGGTCCCGGCCCCCAGGAGACCCGCCTCTCCTGGCTTTAAGACGAGCACTCCTCCTGGGAGAAACCAGTTCCCTTCGCCTCTCTGCCCTGAGCCTCTCCAGTTCAGGAGAGGCTGAAGGGTTACTGGACCCAGGGGGAGACTCACCTGTAGGCACTGAGTCCTCAACCACCTCCGGAGCCAGAGTGGATTCACCTGGTGCCTGCTCCTGAGGATCCGGCACAGGTGCAGGCCCTTCAGAATCAAGGCCCTGCCCCAGTTCAGCCAGCCCTGGAGGCGGGGACTCCTGTGCAGGCTGGGATTCCTCCAGTTCAGCCTCTGAATCGGATTCCCAGGCCATCACAACGTGCATGATAAACAGGTGAAATGTTTATTTACAGATCAAGGGGGAGAATTCACTTCTCAGCAGTTTGAAGCTTTTCTGACTGAGAAAGGAATTCAACATGATCTTTCAAGTCCACGGTCTCCTTGGATGAATGGACTTTGTGAAAGGGCAAGCCAAACTTTGCTTCAAGGCTTGAAAACCTTGCTGCATGATGCCAATCTTCCAGAGAGTTATTGGGCAGAATCGCTCAGCTGTTTTGTTTACACTTATAATCACAGATTATCATCACCGATTGGTTGTACCCCCTATGGAAAGATGTTTGGCAAGAAACCATTCATCAAGCACATGAGAATTTTTGGTTCTGACATGTGGGTTCACACACCACAAAGCTCCAAGTTAGGCAAACACAGTTTGCATGGTATCTTTCTAGGGTATCAGAAAGGTTCTTACAGAGTAATGATGACTGACTCTAAGACAATTAGGTTCACTAGAAGTGTTGAGTACAATGCCAAGTGGGGGGAGAATGTGGGAATTTTCCAATGTTATCCTGATGACAGTGAAGAGTCTGAGGATAAACAGCAGCAAAACCCCACACCCACTGATGAAGGTTCTGATTCTGAATCTGAAACTGACTCAGATGATTCAGAGGATTTCAAGAGTGCTAAGGCCTCTCTGCGACCCTCTGAAGGCTCTGAGTGAGAATTGGAGGAACCACTTTTCACTATAGGCCACTTTTCTCCTAAGAAAGAAGAGGAGAGCGTTGAAGACATATGTCTAATTTGCAGGTCTGAAAGAGCCACAAAAGGTAGACCTCCAAAGAGATTTGCTGATGAATTTGCTAAAGCAGCAAAAGCTGTAACTGCTGTTAATAGCTTCAAGAAGGTATTTGAACCTTCAAGCTTCCAAGAGATCCAGGCTTTGGACTCAAAGGATGCTGAGCCATGGTTAACTGCCATGAAGGCTGAGCTTGATTCCTTAGAGAGGAACAAAACATGGGAGCTAGTTCCAACAGTTCCAGGGATGAAACTGCTTGACAGCAAATGGGTCTTCAAAGCAAAGACAGATCAAAATGGCAAGGTAGTCAGACACAAAGCCAGATTGGTAGCCAGAGGTTTTTCACAGGTACCAGGAGACTATCACGAGAATTACTCACCCATTGTGAGATATGAGAGCATTAGGCTTATGCTCAAACTTGCTGCAGAAGAGACACATTTCTCATCACGATGTGAATACAGCATTTTTATACGGAACCTTAGGGGAATCACTTTATATGCTTCCACCTGATGGCGTACAGGTAAAACAGGGATTTGTTTGTTCTCTGAAGAAGTCCCTATATGGTCTCAAACAAAGTGCATGATGCTGGCACTCTAAACTCACTGAAGTGTTGTTTTCTCTAGGTTTTCAGCAAGGTAAAGCTGATCCATGTGTATTTGTCAAGGAGGAAGGGCAAAAGAAGCTGTATTGCTTATTTTATGTTGATGATTTACTTTTATTTTGGAAGGATGTCAAAATGTACAATAGCGCCCTAGCTCAACTGAAGGAGCACTTTGACATGAAAGATCTTGGTGAGGTAACCAACTACCTATCTCTGGAAATAGAGAGAGACCAAGATGGTAATATTCTAGTACACCAGTCACAAAAAATTGCTGATGTGTTAACCAAACTAAACCTGATGGATGCTAACCCTGTAGACACACCAATGACAACAGGTTATCAGGTAGACGATACTGAAGAAGCATTTTCTGACACTACACTGTACAGAAGTGTGCTAGGCAAGCTAAACTTCATTGCCAGATGTTCAAGACCTGACATTGCAGTTAGCACAAATTTGCTAAGCAGACAAGTCAACAATCCTACGGTTAAGGATTGGAAAGCTCTGAAACGCATAGCATGCTATTTGAAAGGCACTATGCACTACAGACTGAGATTTAACAATCAGAAGTCTGGTGGTCTTGAGATATTTGCCGATGCGAGTTTTGGAAGTGACACTACAGACAGGAAAAGCACGTCTGGAGTTTGCTACATGTACAACCAGGGTCTATTTGATTGGTCGTGCAAGAAGCAAAAAACAGTTAGCTTAAGTATTTGTGAAGCTGAACTGAATGCACTGTCTTATTCACTTGTGGATTGTGAATGGTTGTTACAATTATGTAAAGACATGAGAATTCCTGTAAAGTGTCCAATCCTGGTTTATCAGGACAACAAAGCATGTTTGGCTTTGCTGAGTTCTGAAGGTTGTAAGCAAAGCACGAAGCACTTGCAATTGAAGTTGCAACATGCTAGAGAATGTGTTCAGAAGGGACTCGTAACGGTGTCCTACATGCCAGGTAATGAAATTCCTGCTGATTTATTGTCCAAGGTTGTTCCGAAGGATCAACACTGTACCTATGTACAGAAATTGGATTTGTACTGAGATTGTACTAACACACTGCCCAGTGGTGTTCACAGAAAGGGGGAGGATGTTAGTTTCTGTTTGCCACTGAGCAGTGCTTTGGAGTCACAGGACTCTGTTTACATTCCACACATTCCATACTATTGGAAGTCTCACAGGAGACAGGAGACGGATGTGACATACTGGTTTTCCTGTTCCTTTGTTCCTTTGAGGTTCAGTTGCTCTCTGCTTTCATAGAGAAAGGATGTATATTTCTTTGCTGTCTGCGCAGAAGATAATAAAACTCTTTAGCCATGTAGCTCATACTATCTCATCCTTCCGCATGCTGCTGGAAACTCTGCTGAATGGGGGAACATGCCTTGGAGCCTTATCAAAGGCTCAGGTCATTAGTTAACGTCGGAAGATGAGCTTTATCAGCTTGGTTGATTGGAGATTCTGACACAATCTCATCAGGGTACGAGAGGGAGACAAATGGAAAACCACCATGTTTACCCCCCTTGGGGCATTTGAATATCTTGTTATGCCCTTTGGATTACAAAACGGAAGCCGGTACTTCCAGGCATTCATGCACCACGTGCTGGGACCGCTACTGTACCGTAACTGTGTTTGTTTCTTGGATGACATATTGATATACTCGGAAAACGAAGAGCAGCACGTGAAGGATGTGTACCAGGTCCTGGGGAAGCTAAAGGAGCATCGCTTGTGGGTGAAGCTGGGAAAATGCCAGTTCCACACGAAGGAGGTCAAGTTCCTTGGTTACCGGCTGTGGGATAAAGGTCTGGCAATGGATCCAGAGAAGGTGAAAGCAGTGTTAGACTGGAAGAGCCCCAAGACAAGGAAGGATGTGCAGCGGTTCCTGGGCTTCAGCAACTTCTACAGGACGTTTATCAAGAACTTTGTGCTTTTGACGGCGCCCATAACGGATTGCCTCAGTGGGAAGAAGAAGTTTCTGTGGATTGAGGAGGCCCAAAAGGGATTTGAGAAACTGAAGAAAGTTTTTGCATCTGAGGGGCAGTTATTGCACATCAACCCCGACAAGCCGCTGCAAGTGGAAACTGACACGTCAGACTGGGCCATCAGGGCAGTCCTGTTGCAGCAAGATGGGAGGGGGGATTGGAGACTATGCGCCTTTTTCTCCTGGAACCTGAACAAGTCGGAGCAAAACTACAGTATTTATGACAAGGAGTTGCTGGCGATTTTTGCAGCTTTTAAACAGTAGAGGCACTTCCTGATTGGAGCGAAACATCAGTTGCAGGTGTGCACGGATCATAAGAACCTGGCGTACTGGCGGACCGTGCACGTGTTGTGCCAAAGGCAAATACGCTGGGTGCAGTTTTTTGACAGCTTTAACTTTAGGATTCAGTACGTCCCAGGAGAGCAGAACGTGAGGGCGGATGCGCTATCACGCAAACCGGAGTACTGGGTGGAAGAGGGACCTCCTGTAGCCAGGCTCATGTTCCCGGAGGACAGGTGGACTTGTGGGGGGGCACTGGTGGAGAAAAATGAACTGGTGCAACTGGTCAGAGACGATGCTTTTGCTCAGCGGAAGCTGGGAAAACTCATGGGGGGTGTGGGAGCTGACGGAGGCTTCAAGGAGAAAGGGAGGCTGTTGTTCTACCGGGGGGCACTGTATGTGCCGGGTGAATCCCTAAGGGCCAAAATTCACAAGCAGTTGCACGACAACCCCACTGCGGGGCATTTTGGGCAACACAAGACCATGCTGTTGGTTACAAGGGACTTTTGGTGGCCTAAAGTGAGGGAGGACATGCAGGAATATGTGAGAGGTTGTGACACATGTCAAAGGGCTAAGGGGGAGAGGGCTGCTCCGACAGGGTTACTAGAACCTTTGCCCACACCAGGGAAGCCATGGGAAGTAGTGTACATAGATTTTATAACGGACCTACCCACGTCCAGAGGTAAAACAGCAGTCATGGTGGTGGTGGATCTACTGACCAAGATGTGTCACTTTGTGGCATGTTCCCATGCAGTGACCGCGGAGGAGACCGCCAAGCTGTTCGTAGAGCACGTGTTTCGACTGCATGGTGTTCCTTCAAGGGTAATGTCTGACCGGGGGGCACAGTTCACCTCACGATTTTGGCGCAAGCTCATGGGCTTGCTGCAGGTAGAGGTGAGCTTCGCGACAGCAAGGCACCCTGAAACCAACGGGGAAGCGGAAAGAGCAAATGCCATTTTGCAGCAGTATTTGCAATGTTATGTCAGTCAGAGACAGAACGATTGGGTGGAGAAATTAGCACTAGCAGAATTTGCGTACAACAACGCTGAACACGTGTCCACAGGGATGAGTCCTTTCCTTGCCAATTACGGGTGTCACCCCAGGGCCTTTCCGGGGCAGGGGGAGGAGTCGTGGGGTGTTCCGGCTGCCAAGCAGTTTGCGGAAGAAATGGAGGCCATTCACCAACAGCTCCAGTTGAACCTGGAGAGGGCCAAGGAGGTGTTCAAGAGGGAAGCAGACAGGCATCGAAGACCAGGGGAGGTCATCTGGGTGGGGGATAGGGTGTGGTTGTCCACACAGGGGCTGCCCTGGAGGGGTGGGTGCAAGAAGCTCAAGCCCAGGAGGGTGGGGCCCTTTGAGGTCATCCAACAGATCAATCCCGTGGTGTTTAAATTGAAGCTGCCGGACAATATGAGGATCCACCCTGCCTTCCACAGGTCGCTGTTGTCGCCCTACAGGGAGGGGAGCAGCCGTCCGGGGAGGGGGCAGGTGGTGACCACAACAACGGACATAATGGAGAGGGAGAAATGCAATGAGGTGACAGAGATACTGGACTCTCGGTGGAGCGGGCAGCAACTAGAGTATCTAGTGGCCTGGGAGGGGGCGCCTAGCTCAGAAAACACATGGGTTCCGGAGAGTTGTATCACTGAGGAGTTTCTGGTGGAGGAGTTGCACGCCCTATTTCCCAACAAACCAAAACCCCCGGGTAGGTTCTTTAGGGAAATTTTTGGGCCTACGGAGGACGAGGAGGACTTGGAAGGTTTCGCACAATCTGAGTGTGACGAGTGGGCACCGGGGGGGGGGGGCGACGAGAATTTCTCTGCAGAAGAACACCCTGAGGATCACCTCAAAACAACGGGGTTGGGGGAGGGCTGGAAGGATGTTTTTTGCGGACACAGAAGATGACGGTGTCTCGCTTCTGTGGGAGAGCCAAGCCATTACAGATTGCCAAGTCTCATCTTAATCTCTCACGCCGGAGGACATCAAAGACTGTGATGGATGGGCAAGTACCAGACATGGGAAGTGCGGCTGGGGGAGCAGCTGGGGGGGCAGGAGAGCCCACTGACCCCATAACAGAATTAAGGAGCTACACATGGCAACTCAAAAGCCAACTAGACATTTTGGCAGGAGCACTGCAGGAACAAAGGTTGACTTCAGAACAGGAAAGGAACCTCCGAGCCAGCAGGGGGCCTGGACTGAACCCAGCCAAATACAATGGAGATACAGAAAGTTATGCAGCCTTTAGAACAAAAGACATTACAGCGACTGAGGAAGACATGCTTTTAAGAGCTCCGGACTGTACATAGTTTTTGGACTCAATAAATCTTGTTAAAGCTGGATGGAGTCCCGGGTTGTTATCTCGGCTAGCTCCCACATATCATCCCTGACAGTATCCTCCACGTTCCTCCCCCTCCTTATTTTTTTCTTCACTCACCCATTTGTTTTACGCTGATCTCCTTTCTCAATGGCCACTGCTTTGTTGTCACCGCTGCTGCTGCTTGCTGTTTCAGCTCCTTGTCTCTCTCAACAGAGTGTCCCCCTGTAGAAGCAGGTATTCAGTATGTCTCAGTTTTTATTTTCTGCCTCTTTACAAGGATTATTTTCCACAACTTGCTAAGTCTCAGAACGCTGAAGCTCCACTCTTTACTGTCCTTTATAATATTAAGTTAGTCCATAATCCCTTTATTTTAATTTAAACCAACGTTGTTACATTCTTCCTTCAGGAGTACTCTTGATTTTACAGCTTTAGTTTGGAGCATCCTGGTGCTTTCTCATTCGTTTCTAAGGGGCGTGTAATGGTCGGGTGTGTGATCTTTCTGCGCTGAGGTTCTTCCACCTTTCTCCACCTTTTGTACTGGAACGGCAGAAAACCCCTTTATGCACTGCTTGGATCTATTTTCTTCAGTCTGGAACCCCCTCTCAGACCTCTTCAGGGTTTGCGTCGCACTCACTTCCCCGTCCTTTTATCCTGTACCCGTGACTGGGAGCGCTCTTACTACAGCAAAGCGCTTTCCCCGACCCGTCGCTGAGCGCACCATGCCAGGAAGTTCGAAGCACAGATTCTCATGGATCCTCACGCTTTTTGCATTGGGCCACCCCTAACTCACCGTCAAATCACACATCAAAGCCAGAGGCACAGCCTGCACCACAAAAAACTCGGATCACGGCTTCCTGGCCACACCATTGCCCAAAAACGTGGTTTTGAAGCATGGATCCTCACACTTTTTGCATTGGGCCACCCCTAACTCACCATCAAATCACATGTCATAGCCAGGGGCACAGGCTGCACCACAAAAAACTCAGATCCAAAGCTTTCTGGGCACCTCATGGCCCAAAAATATGGTTTCAAGGCACGGACCCTCATGGATCCTCATTTTTTTTTGCATTGGGCAACCCCTAACTCACCGTCAAATCACACATGCTAGCCAGGGGCACAGCCTACATGACAAAAAACTCGGATCCATGGCTTCCTGGCCGCTCCATGGCCCAAAAACGTGGTTTCGAAGAACTGATCTTCATGGATCCTCAAGCCTTTTGCATTGGGCCACCCCTAACTCATCCTCAAATCACACATCATAGCCAGGGGAACAGCCTACACCACAAAAAAACACGGATCCATGGCTTCCTGGCTGCTAAATGGCCCAAAAACGTGGTTTCGAAGCACGGATCCTCATGGATCCTGACGCTTTTTGCATTGCCCCCCCCCAACTGGCCGTCAAATCACACATGCTAGCCAGGGGCACAGCCTACATGACAAAAAACTCAGATACATGGCTTCCTGGCTGTTCTAGGCCCCAAAACGTGGTTTCGAAGCACCGATCCTCATGGATCCTCAAGGATCCTGATGCTTTCTGCATTGGTCCAACCCTAACTCACCGTCAAATCACACTTCATAGCCAGGGGCACAGCCTGCACCAAAAAAACCCACACGGATGCATGGCGTTCTGTCCACTACAAGGCCCAAAAACGTGGATTTGAAGCACGGATCCTCATGCATCCTCATTTTTTTTGCATTGGGCCATCCCTAACACACCGTCAGATCACACAACAAAGCCAGGGGCAAAGCCTGCACCCCAAAAACCTAGGGTCCACAGCTTCCTGGCAACTTCATGGCTCAAAAACGAGGTTTCGAAGCACGGATCCTCATGGATTGTCATTTTTTTTGCACTGGGCCACCCCAAACCCACCGTCAAATCACACATCAAAGCCAGGGGCACAGCCTGCACCACAAAAATGTAGGATCCACAGTTTCCTGGCCGCTCCATGGCCCAAAAACGTGGTTTTGAAGCACGGATCCTCAAGGATCCTCATGCTTTTGTGAGGGGAGAGACTCCATCAGGCAAGGCCTCTTTCCACCTGCCTTGCTCCACCCTCCAGCCCTAGGAGTCCTCACAAGGGAGCTGGTCCTGGAGGAAGAGCTGTGAGGGGAGAGACTTCATCAGGCAAGGCCTCCTTCCACCTGCCTTGCTCCACCCTCCAGTCTCTGCTTCTTATTTTGTATTGTATTATGTTGTGCACTGTGGTTTGCTGTTGTTTTATTGATTGGAGTTTAGAATTTACTTATTGTAACTGTTGAGTGGATTTCTGTTTAATTTTGAAATGCTGATATTTAATATCATTCTATATTGTTTTAATGAATGTTGAATGTTATTTTATTTGCATATTGTATTATGCATATTGTCTTATTTATATGATGAGCGGGTGGCGCTGTGGGTAAAACCTCAGTGCCTAGGACTTGCCGATCGCATGGTCGGCGATTCGAATCCCTGTGGCGGGGTGCGCTCCCGTCGTTAGCTCCCAGCGCCTGCCAACCTAGCAGTTCGAAAGCACCCTCGGGTGCAAGTAGATAAATAGGGACCGCTTACCAGCGGGAAGGTAAATGGCGTTCCGTGTGCTGCGCTGGCTCGCCAGATGCAGCTTGTCACGCTGGCCACGTGACCTGGAAGTGTCTGCGGACAGCGCTGGCTCCCGGCCTCTAGAGTGAGATGAGCGCACAACCCTAGAGTCTGTCAAGACTGGCCCGTACGGGCAGGGGTACCTTTACCTTTACCTTAGCCGCTCTGAGCCTGGCTTTGGCTGGGGAGAGCGGGATACAAATAAAATTTATTTATTTATTTATTTTATTTGCATTGGGCCAACCCTAACTCACTGTCAAATCACACTTCATAGCCAGGGGCACAGCCTGTGCCACAATAAACTCAGATCCAAAGCTTTCTGGCCACTCCATGACCCAATTACGTGGTTTTGAAGTACATATTTTTATGGATCCTCATTTATTTTATTTTTTTGCATTGGGCCATCCCTAACTCACTGTCAAATCACATGTCATAGCCAGGGGCACAGCCTGCACCACAAAAAACACGGATCCATGGCTTCCTGGCACTCCATGGCCAAAAACCTGGTTTCCAAGCACTGATCCTCATTGATTCTCAGGTTTTTTTTGCATTGGGCCACCCCAAACCCACCGTCAAATCACACATCAAAGCCAGGGGCACAGCCTGCACCACAGAAACGTAGGATCCTTGGTTTCCTTGCCGCTCCATGGCCCAAAAACATGGTTTCGAAGCACGGATCTTCATGGATCTTTATGCTTTTTGCATTGGGCCACCCCTAACTCACTGTCAAATCACACTTCATAGCCAGGGGCACAGCCTGCGCCACAACAAGTTCAGATCCAAAACTTTCTGGCCACTCCATGGCCCAAAAACGTGGTTTTGAAGTACATATTCTTATGGATCCTCATGGTTTTTTTTTGCATTGGGCCACCCCAAACCCACTGTCAAATCACACATCATGCCCAGGGGCACAGCCTGCACCACAAAAAACACGGCTTCACGGCTTCCTGGCCACACCACGGCAAAAAAACCTGGTTTCGAAGCACGCATCCTCGTGGATTCTCACGCTTTTTGCATTGGGCCACCCCTAACTCACCGTTAAATCACACATGCTAGCCAGGGGCACAGCCTGCACCACAAAAAACACGGATCCACGGCTTCCTGGCACTCCATGGCCAAAAACCTGGTTTCCAAGCACTAGTCCTCATTGATCCTCATGTTTCTTTTGCATTGAGCCACCCCAAATCCACCGTCAAATCACACATCAAAGCCAGGGGCACAGCCTGCACCACAGAAACGTAGGATCCTTGGCTTCCTTGCCGCTCCATGGCCCAAAAACATGGTTTCGAAGCACGGATCTTCATGGATCTTTATGCTTTTTGCATTGGGTCACCCCTAACTCACCGTCAAATCACACATCAACACCAGGGGCACAGCCTGCGCCACAACAAGTTCAGATCCAAAACTTTCTGGCCACTCCATGGCCCAAATATGTGGTTTTGAAGGACATATTCTTATGGATCCTCATGTTTTTTTGCATTGGGCCAACCCAAACTCACCGGCAAATCACTCGTCATTGCCAGGGGCACAGCATGCAACACAAAAAACTCAGATCCTTGACTTCCTTGCCGCTCCATGGCCCAAAAACATGGTTTCGAAGCACCCATCCTCATTGATCCTCACGCTTTTTGCATTGGGCCACCCCAAACCCACTGTCAAATCACACATCATGTCCAGGGGCACAACCTGCACCACAAAAAACACGGCTTGACGGCTTCCTGGCCACACCACGGCAAAGAAACCTGGTTTTGAAGCACGCATCCTCATGGATCCTAATGATTTTTGCATTGGGCCACCCCTAAATTAACGTCAAATCACACATCAACGCCAGGGGCACAGCCTGCACCACAAAAACGTAGGATCCACAGCTTCCTTGCCACTCCATGGCCCAAAAACGTGGTTTCGAAGCATGGATCCTCATGGATCCTCACGCTTTTTGCATTGGGCCACCCCTAACTGACTGTCAAATCACACTTCATAGCCAGGGGCACAGCCTGTGCCACAATAAACCATATCCAAAGCTTTCTGGCCACTCCATAGCCCCAAAACGTGGTTTCGAAGCACGGGTCCTCATGGATCCTCACGCTTTTTGCATTGGGCCACCTCAACTCACTGTCAAATCACACGTCATAGCCAGGGGCACAGCCTGAACCACAAAAAATCACGGATTCATGGCTTCCTTGCCACTCCATGGCCCAAAAACGTGGTTTCGAAGCACGGATCCTCATTGATCCTCATTTTTTTTTGCATTAGGCCAAACCTAGGTAAAAAGGTAAAGGGACCCCTGACCATTAGGTCCAGTCGTGACCAACTCTGGGGTTGCGGCGCTCATCTCGGCCAAACCTAACTCACTGTCAAATCACACTTCATAGCCAGGGGCACAGCCTGCACCACAAAAAACACGGATCCATGGCTTCTTGGCTGCTCTATGGCCCAAAACCATGGTTTTAAAGCACTCATCCTCATGGATCCTCACGCTTTTTGCTTTGGGCCAACCTTAACTCACCGTCAAATTACACATCATAGCCAGGGGCACAGCCTGCACCACAACAAGTTCAGATCCAAAGCTTTCTGGCCACTCCATGGCCCAAAAACGTGGTTTCGAAGCACGGATCCTCGTGGATCCTCATTTTTTTTGCATTGGGCAACCCCTAACTAACTGTCAAATCACACATCAAAGCCAGGGGCACAGCCTGCACCACAAAAAACAGATCCACGGCTTCCTGGCCACACCACGACAAAAAAACCTGGTTTCGAAGCACGGATCCTCATGGATCCTCATTATTTTTGCATTGGGACAACCCAAACCAACAGTCAAATCACACATCATAGCCAGGTAGCAACCTCTGAGTTACTACAAGGCAGATATGGTAGAAAAGTGAAAATTCCTCTTATTCACCTGTCTCTTAGCATACAATTTAGCTATAACTGTAGCATTAACCACCCAGCTACCTAGGAACTTTAATTTTTTTTCAATGACTTTTCTTAAAGACAGAAGAAGATGAGTAGAGGGGAAGAAGAAGCTTCAGCAATGTCTGATACATAATTTTCTAGCATGGACTTTTTAACATAAGGGAAAAATGCCTCTGAATTTAGGAGATTTCATACATGTGGGGAAGAGGAAAAATCACAGGCGGGTGAAGCCTGTGAGCATGGGATTCGGCGGGCACCCTTTGTGCCCCCCCAATTCGCGGGGAAACCCGACTACGGGCTCCGGAGCGAAGCAGGGTGAGTGGCGCGGTGCTGTGAATCTACTGCTTTTTCCACGGAGCGAAGCCACACAGCCATTACCGGAGAGCGCTGACTTTTCCCTGTGACAATTCGACTTCAAAAGTAACTACCCGTGAGTAGGATAAATTGGAAAAAAGGAGAAAAAAAGACTTAATTTGGTTCCGAAGCGGGGAGGCTTAAACAGGAAGTCCGCCTTCCGCTTTTGTAAACAGATCAAAGCAAAGAGGCTGCAAGCTAAAGTCTTGGAAAGCCGATCGGAAAGGGCTAAATTTCCAACACACAAAAAAGTGAATCTCCCCCTTGGAAGCAGGAGAAGAGGGGGGCAAGTTTTGGACTATATGTACCTGCAAGAGAGAGGGAAGGAGGCTAAAATCCACCGCTCAAAACCTGGGACGGGCTGCCAATAGACAATAAGACTGCCGTACTTTGAAATGCGCACTGTTTGTGAATAGATCACCCGCTGACAGCTAGCTCAGTAAGAGAGATACATTGTTTTTAGCTGTCCTCTTCTGACCTTAAAAAGAAGGGAAAGCAACTGAAAAGTAACTGAAAATTGAAACTGACTTTTTTGTTTGAGTTGGGGGTTTAAAAGGCGTTATTTTGTATTAAAATAAGTTCAGACTGCAAGTGTTTCCCCCTAGAGGAAGTTTCTGAAATTGTTGCAACAGTTGGAGCAGGGAAATTTTCCACTTCTAAGATAAACTGTGTGGCCGTGGGATTCACCTTGGACTTTTTTAAAAGTGTTATGGCAGATGGGAAAGAAAAAGTAGATTCGTCACTCCCAGACAAAACAACAAGGTCTGGGAAATCTTGGCAGCGAAGAGCATCAGCATCTGGCCCTTCTGCTTCATCTGCGGCCGTACTTACACAATCTAAGCCAAGAGGAATGTCTTCAGAAGAAGCTTTAGCTCTTGCATTGAGTAAGATTAATGACTCATTGGAACAGCTTAATAAAAAAGCCGATGCGACAAATGCAAAAGTGGATGCCGCAACCAATAAAATTGACTTAAATACAGAAAGTATAAATAGTTTGGGACAAAAGGTGAATACTAATACAGAAACTATTGAGAAATTGTTACAGGAATCTACTTTGATCCGACAGACCGCAGAGGAAGCCAAGGAAAAAGCTGCTGCCGTGGAAGTAAAGATAACACAACTGGAAACAAAGAGAGTTCCAGACCTACAGAGGCAACTTGAGGACCACAAGTCGACGCTTTCTATGATTGAACTTAAGGAAAAAACAGGCGAATTTGAGGATCAGAGCTCTGCCTGAATTGGAGAAGGACAGTTTGATAGACTTTCTCACGCAGGAATTTGCAGATTTTTGGGATCTGGATTTGGATCAAGAAGAATTTAAATTCGTGAGTGCTTTTAGACTTGGAAGAGGAGGGAAGAAGAATAGAGTAAGAGATTGTTTGATTACCCTCCGATCTAAAGAGGAGAGAGATAAAATTCTGGGTCTGCACTACCAGAAGACTTTGGCAATACAGCAGTCAAGAGTGGAAATATTCAAAGATATCCCGAAACACCTTTTGGACCTTAGATCCAACTACGGAGATTTGGTTGTCCTGCTGAGAAGGAATAGAATCATCTTCAGGTGGGAATTTCCCCAAGGCCTATCCTTTAGTTTTAAAGGAAGAAAGATAAAAATAAGATCAGTAGAGGATAAAGAAAAATTTCTGAAAGACTACGGAGAAGACCTACAGAAAGAATCTGGAAAAGAGCCAGGAGCATTGGACAGAAGATCACTGTAATGGTTATAGGGGTTGCTCGTGCGTAAGTTGCCGCCACTCCTGGCTAGGTTGCCTGGTTAAACCTTTTCTGTCTGGACAGCCCTTCACTTCGTGGCTGTTTCAGTCGCTAGCAGAATCCGTCAGTGGGCGTTTCTTGAACTTCTTCCAGCAAAGAAGTTCTTTGACGCCAAGTCTACGCCTACTTTCCCTGCGCGGAAGTCTTCTGCGCAGGGTGGGTGTGGGTAGCGGAGGACCTGTGCTCTCCCCGCTGGTCTCCGGCGAGGAGTCCTGGAGCCCCCTCGCCAATTCCCCCATCTGCCCCCCTTTATCCCTGGTGTTACATTGATTTCCTTCCCCAGCCGATGAGTTGCCTCTCACCCTACTGGGCCCTTCTCCAGCATCGCTTGGGAGCCTTGCCTCCGCCTCTCGCTCCGATGTCAGTTCCCTGACATCCACCTCCCCCCCAGGACCCCCTCCACCCCCGGACCGACCTTTTGACCCAACTTCGTCCCTTTCCTCGGCCGACGATGCAGGGAATCCCCGGAAGGAGCTGTCGCCATCCTCTGAGGATTCAAAACCCACTTTCCACCCGCTCCGATCTCTTCCCGCGGGGTGGGCCTCCCAGTCTGATTCCTCTTCCTCTGACGCCTCTCCTCCCTCCTCTTCGGAGGCAGGAAAACCCACAAAATCCTCTTCATCATCTGTGGTTCCAAATTGCTCCTCCCAGAATCTCGCTAGTGGTTTAGGTTTATCTGGGAACAGGCTGTGGAACTCCTCCACAAGATACCCGTCATTGATAGCCTCCGCGGGAACCCACGTGTTTTCTGACCCGGGTTCTCCCTCCCAAGCTACCAAGTACTCCACCTGGCGCCCTCGCCACCTTGAATCGCGTATTTCCGTGGCTTGGTTGTGGTGTTCCCTCTCCTCTACCTGCGGGTGTGTGGTGACTTCTCCCTCTCGCCCCGGGAATTCCCGCCCCTCCCTGTACGGTGAGAGTAGGGACCTATGGAACACCGGGTGTATCTTCATGCTGTCAGGCAACTTGAGCTTGAATGCCACGGGGTTCACCTGCTGTGTTACCTCAAAAGGTCCCAGCCGCCTCGGCTGCAACTTCTTGCACCCTCCCTTAAAGGGTAACCCTTGGGTTGACAACCACACCCGGTCTCCCACCCGTATGGTCTCCCCTTCCCGACGGTGCTTGTCTGCCTGCCTCTTGTAAATTTCCTTGGCCCGTTCCAAGTTCATCTTAAGTTGCTGGTGCAAGGCCTCCATTTCTTCCACAAACTGCTCTGCCGCAGGTACGCTCCACCCTTCCTCCCCCCTCCCCGGGAAGGCCCTGGGGTGACACCCATAATTGGCCATGAACGGGCTCATTCCCGTGGACACATGTTCAGCGTTATTGTACGCAAATTCAGCCAGCGCTAGTTTCTCTACCCAATTGTTCTGTCTCTCGCTGACGTAGCAGCGTAGGTATTGCTGGAGTATACTGTTCGCTCTTTCTGCTTGCCCGTTGGTTTCCGGGTGTCTCGCCGTCGAGAAGCCCACCTCGACCTGTAGCAAGCTCATGAGCTTCCTCCAGAACCGGGAAGTAAATTGTTTCCCGCGATCTGAGATGACCCTCAAGGCTAATGCCTGTGTCACCGAATCCATAGATAAAGTTGTAGCCGCGCCTGCTGCAGCTGAACTTGAAATAGAGCCCCTTTTTTTCAGAGCAGCTTTACTCTTAGCTCTTGTTGTTATCTCTTCTGCTGGGCCACTCATGTCCCAAGGTCGTTCCCACAGGAATTACTTTCAGATGGAAAATTCCATAAGCCTGTTCCTTACAGTGAAAATAATAACTATTTCCCTGCAACCCTCTAGAGGGAGCAGTCCAAAGTTCCAAATACAAAGAAACAAGGGTTTCCTTCAAAGGTAACAAAAATAGCAACCAATTGTCCAATATTTTCCAAATGTTGTCAAATTGTAACTTTCCAGAGTGCCAGACTTGTAACAAATAAGGTCTTTACTTGTTGTAAGAAGGCGGAACACCAACTTTGTATCAAGTCTCTAGTGACAGTTCTTAGCCCCAGTGGCTCACTTTCCAGGCAGTCCTCCCCAAGGGTTCAAAACGGCAGAAAATTCCCCTTCTATGCTTCTTTCATGCAGGTATTGCAAATCAAAAGTCTTCCCCCCCCTGCCCCTGCCTGCTAAGGGGGGGATTTAATTCCAATGTCTGAGTCCGTCAATTTTAAAACTGCTTCCTGTCAAATTGCAGCTTCCTATTTTGTTGCTTTAGTTAACATGCAGTCCGGGGAAGGCAGACTTCCTTACTTTTTGCCTTCTCCGTTTTCAGCCAATTTCCAGGTATTTTCTTTTAAAGTTGTTGTTCAGTCTTACTCACGGATAATCCAATTAAATTCCAAATGTCAGGAAGGAATCGGCGCTCTCCGTCAATGGCGACGCGGCTTCACTCCACGGGCTGGGTAGCGGCTCTCAGCACCGCACTCCCCAATGCCGCTCCGGAGCCTTTAAAAAGGCTCCTTTGCAGTGAAGGGGGGCGCTTAAGGTGCCCACCGAGCCTCCGTGCTCTCAGGCTTCCGCGCCTGAGATTTTAGGGGTCCCCGCTTCGCCGTAGCGGTCAGACCCGAACTCGTGGAGCAGTCTCCCTGAGCGGAGCTCAGCGGGAGACCACCATTGAGCGCTGGCGCCGACCGGAAGTCCATATAAAATAAATGAAGCTCTGGAAGCGCTTACAAAGCAGAGTACGGAAAACTCTAAACAGCTGGAAGAACTGTCAACAAAATTGGATTTGAATACAGAGTCAATAAACAAATTGGTTCAAGAAAATGAGACAACTAGAAAGATCGCTGAAGAGGCAAAAACTTCTACAGAAGAGGCAAAAACTTCTGCAGAAACTACACAGGAAAAGTTAGTACCAGTCTGCAAAAAGCTGGAAGAACATGATGCGGCCCTGTCTTTGTTGGAACTACAGAGGAAAAATAGGAATTTGAGATTGAGATTGATCCCAGAAAGTGAAAAGGATAATTTGATAGACTTTCTTACAAAAGAGTTTCTGGAATTTTGGCAGGATAATTTGAAAGAAGAGGAATTCAAGATAATAACCGCTTTTAGACTGGGCAGGAGACAAAACAGAAAGAGCCCAAGAGACTGTTTGATAACTTTGAGATCTCAGGAGGAGAGAGATAAGATATTAAATTTACATTTTCAAAGAGCTCTTGAGATTGAAGATTCCCGTGTGCAGATATTTAAAGACATCCCTAAATATATTTTGGAAGTGAGGGCTCATTACAAGGATTTTGTCACTCTTTTGAGAAAGAACAACATACTATTCAGATGGGAGTTCCCACAAGGCCTGTCTTTTAACTACAAAGGAAAGAAAATTAAAATAAAAACAGTGCAAGATAAAGAACAATTCTTGGAAAGGAACGAGGAGGACCTTTTGAAGGAAACGGCGGAACCTACAGACCTAACAGAAGTACCAGACATTTCAAACTTATCTTTTGGGCTTAAAACACCAACAGAAGAAGACTTGCTTGGAGCAGTTGGGGGAACAATTAAGTAAACAACAAGATGTCTCTGCAATTTCTAAGTTGGAATTGTAATGGACTGAATCTTCCTAGGAAAAGACGTGAGGTTTTTCATATTCTAAAAAAAGAACAATTGGACTTGATTTGTTTACAAGAAACCCACGTGACCAGAGTACACCGAAAATTACTTATTAATAAAAGACTAGGACAGGAATTTATTTCATCGGACAAAGTGAAGAAAAGAGGAGTGGTGATCTATGCAAAGGAAAAGTTGGCCCCTAAATTAATTTTTAAAGATGAACAAGGAAGGTATTTGGCAATTGAAATTCAAGTTCAAGGAGAAAAATCACTGATAATAGGAATTTATGCACCAAATGAAGGGAAGTCAGAATTTTTCAAGAAATTGCATGAGACATTAATGGACTACTTGGACTACAATGTAATTTTGATGGGAGATATGAATGGAGTGGTCTCTACAAACATGGACAAAGCACAAAGACAGGTGGTCTCCAAGGATGGGAGACTACCAAAGACTTTTTTTGAAATGACAGACAATATGAACCTGATTGACATTTGGAGAACAAGGAACCCTCTTGAGAGGGAGGGAACTTTCTTTTCTGAAGCAAAAATGACTTGGACCAGAATTGACCAAATATGGATAACTAGTGGGATGGCATCAAAGATTAAGAAAGTGGAAATCTGCCCAAAGACTTGCTCCGACCATAACGCTGTAAAGATGGAGATGAACCCAACAACAGCTGGCTCCTTTAGATGGAGGATGAATGACTCCCTGTTTAGAGATGAAGAGGTGTATAAAAAGGCCCAGAAAGTGGTAAAGGACTACTTTGAGATAAATCTGAGAACAGAAGTGGAAAAAAGAGTAATTTGGGACGCAAGCAAAGCCGTCATGCGAGGATTTTTAATACAACAGAATGCTATAAAAAGGAAGAGACAGAATGAGAAGAAGGATAAGATTTTGGAAAAGATAAAAGAAGGAGAAAAAAAATTGAGATCTAAACCAAAGTCACATGAAATTTTGAGAGAAATTAAGTTTTACCAGAGACAATATATGGAATTGATGAATCAAGAGATAGAATGGAAAATAAAACAAATGAGACAAAAGACATTTGAATCGGCAGATAAATGTGGGAAACTTCTGGCATGGCAACTGAAGAAGAGACAAAAACAGAATACGGTTACAAATCTAGAAGTTGAGGGAAAGAACATTTATAAACCAAATGAGATTAGAAACTGTTTTCAGAGTTATTTCAGGAGACTTTATGCACAAGGGCCGGTGAATGAAAAAGAAATAGAAGAATTTCTTAAAAAATATGGATTACAAAAAATTTCTGAACAAAGTAAAGTGATTTTGAACCAGAAGATAACTGATCAAGAAATTGAGGGAGCCATTCAAAATATGCAATTGGGAAAATCTCCAGGACCTGATGGACTGACCTCCAGATATTACAAAGCTTTGAAAGAATGGCTTATACAACCGTTGAAGGAGGTCTGTAACGAAATCTTAGAGGGGAAGAAGGCACCTGAGTCGTGGAAAGAAGCGTATATTACACTTATACCAAAATCAGAGACTGAGAAGAACCAGATTAAGAACTACCGCCCTATATCATTACTCAATGTGGATTACAAAATTTTTGCAGACATTTTGGCAAAAAGATTGAAAAGAGTTTTGGTGGGGGAGATTCATAAAGACCAAGCGGGCTTTCTTCCAGGAAGACATCTGTCAGACAATGTGAGAAATATAATAGATATTATGGAGTTACTAGAAGTAAATATTAATACCAAGGCAGTATTAATATTTGTGGATGCGGAGAAAGCCTTTGACAATATTTCTTGGAGCTTTATGAAAAAGAATCTCCAAGGGATGGGGGTAGGCCAAGGTTTTGAGAATGGTATAGGTGCAATTTATTCTGAACAAAAAGCAAAAATGATTGTAAATAATGTGGTTACTGAAGAATTTGCTATTGAAAAAGGGACATGACAGGGGTGCCCAATATCCCCATTACTTTTTATATCTGTCCTGGAGGTTTTATTAAACATGATCAGAGGGGACCAGCTGGTTAAAGGGATTCAGGTCGGAGCTAAACAATATAAATTGAGAGCGTTTGCAGATGATTTAGTATTAACTTTACAAGAGCCAGACACTAGCACGAGAAGAGTTTTAGAGCTAATACAAGTATTTGGTCAAGTAGCAGGTTTTAAGTTGAACAAACAGAAAACGAAAGTACTGGATAAAAATCTAACAGTTGCTGAAAGAGAGAAGTTCCAGAGTGAAACTGGTTTAATGGTAGCAAAGAAGGTGAAATACCTGGGGATTAATTTGACATCTAAGAATGTGAACCTATTTAAAGATAATTATGAGAAATGTTGGACAGAAGTTAAGAAAGATTTAGAAATATGGTCAAATTTGAGACTTTCCTTGTTAGGCCGAATTGCTGTTATTAAGATGAATGTTTTGCCGAGAATGTTATTTCTGTTTCAAACATTGCAGATTGTGGATAAAATGGATTGTTTCAAGAGGTGGCAAAAAGACATATCTAGATTTGTCTGGCAGGGCAAAAAGCCCAGAATAAAATTTAAGATACTAACTGATGCAAAAGAAAGAGGGGGGTTTGCCCTGCCGGACTTAAAATTGTATTATGAATCAGCGGCTTTTTGCTGGCTGAAAAACTGGCTGCTTCTTGAAAACACAGACATTTTGGATTTGGAAGGGTTCAATAACAGATTTGGCTGGCATGCATATATATGGTATGACAAGGTTAAAATCCATCAAGGTTTTAAAAACCATATTGTTAGGAAAGCATTATATAATGTTTGGATTCGGTATAAAGATTTGCTGGAAAATAAAACCCCTAGGTGGTTGTCACCAATGGAAGCTAAGGAAGTGAAAAAACTTAATATGGAATCCAAATGGCCAAAATATTGGGAAATTATAGAGCATGAGGAGGGAAAAGTGAAATTGCAGAGTTATGAGAAATTGAAGTCTAAAGTAAGAGACTGGCTTCATTACTACCAGATAAATGAAGTCTTCAAACAGGACAGGAAAATTGGCTTCCAGGTGGAGAGGTCAAAATTAGAAATAGAGCTTTTGGAACCCAATACTAAGAATCTGTCAAGAATGTATAACTTGCTGTTGAAATGGAATACACAGGATGAGACGGTTAAATCAGCTATGATTAAATGGGCACAAGACATTGGTCATGACATTATGTTTGCTGACTGGGAACAGTTATGGACTACCGGTATAAAGTTTACGGCATGTAATGCCTTAAGAGAGAACATTATGAAAATGATTTACAGGTGGTACATGACCCCAGTCAAGCTTGCAAAAATCTATCATATGCCCAATAATAAATGCTGGAAATGTAAGGAAACTGAAGGTACTTTCTACCACCTTTGGTGGACGTGCCCAAGGATCAAGGCCTTCTGGGAAATGATCTATAATGAAATTAAGAAGGTACTTAAGTGTACTTTTCACAAGAAACCAGAGGCCTTCCTCCTGGGCATGGTAGGCCAATTGGTGTCAAGGAAAGATAGGACGTTTTTTATGTATGCTACAACAGCAGCAAGAGTTCTTCTAGCAAAGTATTGGAAGACACAAGAACTACCCACGCTGGAAGAGTGGCAGACGAAGGTGATTGACTATATGGGACTGGCCGAGATGACTGGCAGAATCCGTGACCAAGGGAAAGAGACGGTGGAAGAAGATTGGAAGAAATTTAAAGTTTATCTTAAGAACTATTGTAAGATTAATGAGTGCTAAAATGTCATGGGTAATGTAAAACAGAATTGCAGCGATAAATGATTGGGTAAGAGAAAAAGGATCAAAGAAATTGAATCATAAGTAATTGAAATTAGGGGTTGTTGAAAAAGTTCAAAACAGGGATGCAGAAAAGGGAGGTATGGGGAAGTCGTTGAAATAAGGTTTAAGAAAAAAAAAGGTTATGAAATTATACGTGTTTATATGTTTGTTTGTTAATGTGTTGTGTTGTGAGTTGTTAGTTTTTGTGTGTTAATATATGTTGTAAAACCAATAAAAATTTATTATAAAAAAAAAAAGAGATGACCCTCAAGGGAGCCCCATGCAGCCTGAAGATGTGATCCACAAACAACCTGGCAGTTTCCTCTGCCGTCACCGCATGTGAACAAGCTATGAAATGGCACATTTTTGTCAGTAGATCGACTACTACCATGACTGCTGTCTTCCCCCTTGACTTGGGCAAATCTGTCATAAAATTGATGGACACCACCTCCCAGGGTCTTCCCGGCGTGGGTAAGGGTTCCAGTAACCCTGCGGGGGCAGCCCTCTCCCCCTTTGCCCTCTGGCAGCGGTCGCACCCCCGTACATATTCCCCTACATATTCACCTGCCTGGTGACAAGCAACATGGTTTTGTGTTGACCAAAGTGCCCAGCTGTTGGGTTGTCGTGGAGTTGTTTGAGTACCCTTCCCCTCAAGGTCTCCCCCAGTACGTACAACGCCCCCTTGTAGTACAGTAGCCCTTCCTTTTCCTCAAACCCTCCATGGTTTTCCCTTCCGTCCCGGAGTTCCCTGATTTTAGTTTGAGCGAACTCGTCGTTTCTAGTAAGCCCGGCCAGTTCTCGTTTCCCAACCAACGCTCCCCCACACACCCATCGGTTCTCGGGGAACATGTGTCGGACCTCCGGCGGTCCCTCTCCTTCCATGTACTCCGGCTTTCGGGAGAGAGCATCTGCTCTTACGTTTTCCTCTCCCGGCACGTACCAGATCTCGAAGGAAAACTTGGAGAACTCCTGTGCCCATCGAATCTGTCTCTGGTTGAGTACTCGCGCAGTCCTCCAGTATTCCAAGTTCTTGTGATCCGTACAAACCTGGATCTTGTGCTGCGCCCCTATTAACAGATGTCTCCATCGGCGAAACGCTGCATAGATTGCAAGCAGTTCGCGGTCATACACCGTGTAGTTTTGCTCTGACTTGCTCAGCTTCCTCGAGAAAAAGGCGCACGGCCTCCAGCCCTGCTGGACCCCTGGCTGCAAAAGTACCGCTCCAATGGCTCGGTCTGACGCGTCGGTCTCCAGCCTCATGGGCTTCTGCAGATCCACGTGCAGGAGCTGCTCTTCCGAAGTGAACGCCTCCTTCAGTCTTTCAAAGGATTGCTGGGCACTTTCTGTCCAGACGAACTTCTTTTTGCTACTGAGACAATCTGTGATGGGCGCTGTCAAGTGGGCGAAGTTCTTGATGAACTTCCTGTAGAAGTTGCTGAACCCTAGGAACCTCTGCACGTCCTTCCGGGTTTTGGGGGCCTTCCATTCCAGCACCGCCTGCACCTTGCTGGGGTCCATAGCTAGGCCCTTGTCTGACAACTTGTACCCCAGAAACTCAACCTCTCTTGCGTGAAATTGGCATTTTTCCAGCTTGACCCACAACTGGTGTTTCTGCAGTCTCTTTAGCACTTCCCTGACGTCTCTGACATGTTACTTCTCATTGTCAGAATAGATTAGGATGTCGTCCAAAAAGGCTACGCAGTTCTTGTACAGCAAGGACCCCAACACGTGGTGCATGAATGCTTGAAAGCAGGTGGAGCCCGACTGTAATCCAAATGGCATAACTAAGTACTCAAAGGCCCCCAGGGGGGTGAACATGGTGGTTTTCCATTCGCCCCCCTCCCTCATCCTAATCAAATTGTACGCTCCCCGGAGGTCCAGCATAGTAAATATTTTCCCCTGCCTCACCCGTGTTAAAATGTCGTCAATCCTGGGCATTGGGAAGGTCACGGGTTCTGATACCAGGTTTAACGCCCAGTAATCTACGACTAATCTAGGCTGATTAGTATCCTTTTTGTCCACAAAGAACACCGGACTGCCCCCCACCGCCTTTGATTCTCTTATGAAACCTCTTTTCAGGTTCTTGTCAATAAATTCCCGCAACTCCTGCATTTTCCGGTCCGACATGGCATACAGCTTACCCACCGGCAGCTGGGCCCCTGGGAGTAAGTTGATTTGGCAGTCAAAGGGCCTATGGGGGGGTAGTCTATCCGCCTCCTTCTCGCTGAAGACCTCCTGCAGGTCAGCATATTGTGGTGGCACCTCCCCTTTTGGCTCCACAGCCATCCCAGCCACCCTGGCCACGGTCATCCTTGGGTCCCCCCCCCCAGACAGTGTTCCAAGCAGTAAGCTGACCCAAAGGTGACTGTCCGCTGATGCCATGCCACTACTGGATCATGTAGTGACAGCCAGCTCATCCCTAATATTATTGGGGGTCCTGCCAGTGTGGCTACGTGAAAGGCAATGGTCTCCGTGTGCCTGGAAACCCTCATTCTTATTGGTGGGGTCTGAAGTTCCCTGCCATCGATGGTGGTCACTTGCAAGGGAAAATCCAGGGGCAGCAGGTGGAGTTGGTGCTCTAGAGCGAAGTCCTTGCTGAAGAAATTGCAGGAGCTGCCTGAATCCAACAGCCCCTTCACCTTGACTGGGTGCCCATTCGGGAGTTCCAGCACCACTTCTATGGCTATAGCTGCCCTGGGAGGGTCTGGCTGGGGCACTTCTATTGGTTGCTGGCCTGGCTGCTGTGCCCGCTGATTGGCAGCCAAGCGTTGGCGTTTCCCTGTGCCTGCCCCTTTTCCCCCTCCTCCTCACAGCCAGCAGCTCCCGCCATCCCTTGCCAGGCCTTTCTTTGAGGGCAGACCCTGGCAAAATGTCCTGGCCGTTGGCAGAGGAAACACTTCTTGGTGGTTTTCCAATCCTTTCCCTCCCTCTTGCGACCTTCACTGGAGTTTGAAACCTCTCGTGCGTGCCATCTATTTCCATTGGCTCAGCCGGTTGGGAAGGCTGCCTCGGCATTTCAGGAATGCGGTAGTCATGGCAACGTTCCCCTCTCCCTTCGCGCTTCTCCTGAGCCCGCGCTTCCTGTCTTACTCCAATCGCAAGCACAGCCTTGGTCAGCTGATCCATCGACTGCGGGCAGGGCACGCGGGAAAGCTCGTCCTTCACAGTTGGGGACAACCCCTCCTCAAACAACATTTGAATGGGTTCAGAGTCCAGATTCCACCCTAGCCGGTGGATCAACATCGCAAAGCGCGACCAGTAGTCTCTAACTGATTGGCTCCCCTGCTTGCACCCCATCAATTCCCGTCGAGTCACATTTTGCTCCACTTCACTGGAAAACATTGCATCCATCGCCTGATATAATTTCCTAAGGTCCTTCAAGGCAGCATTTTGTGTCACCATTAGGGGCCTGATCCATTCCCGGGCCCCATCCTGTAGATGCCCGACAATATAGGCCACCCTTTCCCCATCATCAGCAAAGTCATTATGCTGCAGTTCCAAAGCGTACTCTATTTCCGTTCGGAACGCGTTATAGTCCTGGGGCTTCCCCCCAAACTTGTGTACCAGTCCCGGTACCTTCCTTGCGACGGGGGTGGGTCTGACCTGTGCATCCTGAGTCCGCCTTTCGTCCAGCCGCGCCGTCAGGAGAGCCACATGCTGTTCCAAATCTCGGTTCCTTTCCACCAGATTTTGCACTCCAGCTGCTTGCTCCGTCGCGCCGGCTCCTCCGGTTTGGCTCATGGTGCTGCCTGCCTGTCGCTGTGCACAAGCAACGTCAGGGACTGACGGATTGCTGTAATGGTTATAGGGGTTGCTCGTGCGTAAGTTGCCGCCACTCCTGGCTAGGTTGCCTGGTTAAACCTTTTCTGTCTGGACAGCCCTTCACTTCGTGGCTGTTTCAGTCGCTAGCAGAATCCGTCAGTGGGCGTTTCTTGAACTTCTTCCAGCAAAGAAGTTCTTTGACGCCAAGTCTACGCCTACTTTCCCTGCGCGGAAGTCTTCTGCGCAGGGTGGGTGTGGGCAGCGGAGGACCTGTGCTCTCCCCGCTGGTCTCCGGCGAGGAGTCCTGGAGCCCCCTCGCCAATTCCCCCATCTGCCCCCCTTTATCCCTGGTGTTACGTTGATTTCCTTCCCCAGCCGATGAGTTGCCTCTCTTCCTGCTGGGCCCTTCTCCAGCATCGCTTGGGAGCCTTGCCTCCGCCTCTCACTCCGATGTCAGTTCCCTGACAATCACCAAAAAGAGGAATATTGGACATAGCAAGATTACCTTTTGGACTGGACTGTCCAGAGAAAGTGATACCAACACCACCGACAGAACAAGAGCAAGCATTGGGCGCTGTTGGAGGAAAATCAGAGTAACTACATCATGGCACTGCAACTAATAAGCTGGAATGTGAATGGACTGAACTCCCCTCAGAAAAGGCGAAGAGTGTTTCATTTATTAAAAAAAGAACAATTGGACTTGATTTGCCTACAGGAAACACACGTGATAAGGCTGCATAGGAAAGTATTGAGTAATAAAAGACTGGGCCAGGAATTTATTTCATCAGATAAAGTTTAAAAAAGAGGAGTAGTAATTTACGCAAAGGAGAGCCTATCACCGAAATTTATATTTAAAGACGACCAAGGAAGATTTGTTGCAATTGAAATTCAATCACAAGGAGAGAAATTCTTGATAGTAGGCGTTTATGCACCAAATGAGGGAAAATTAGAATTTTTTAAGAAGTTACATGAGACTTTGATGGACTATATGGAATACAATATGATTCTGATGGGGGACATGAATGGAGTGGTGTCTACAAATATGGAAAAGGCACAGAGACAGGTAGTTACTAAGGATGGTAGACTACCAAAAACCTTTTTTGACATGACTGACAATATGGACTTAGTTGATATTTGGAGAATAAAGAACCCCTTGGGAAGAGAGGGAACTTTATTCTCTGAAGCCAAAATGACATGGACAAGAATTGACCAAATTTGGGTAACTAGAGGGCTGGCTCCGAAGACAAGAAAAGTGGAAATCTGCCCTAAAACCTGCTCCGACCATAATGCTGTGAAGATGGAAATGAAACTAACACCAACTGGTTCCTTTAGATGGAGGATGAATGACACTTTGTTTAGGAACGAAGAAGTGACTAAGAAGGCCCAAAAAACCTTGAGAGATTATTTTGAAATAAATATGAACACTACGGTTGAAAAAAGAGTATTCTGGGATGCAAGTAAAGCGGTCATGAGAGGTTTCCTGATACAACAGAATGCAATTAAGAAGAGAGCTCAAAATGAGAAAAAAGATAAGATTCTGGAGAGAATAAAGGAAGGAGAGAAGAAATTGAGAGCGAAACCAAAGTCGCAGGAGATTCTGAAAGAGATAAAGTTATATCAAGTACAATATATGAAAATGATGAACCAGGAAATAGAATGGAAAATTAAACAGATGAGACAAAAGGCATTCGAATCGGCAAATAAATGTGGGAAACTGCTGGCTTGGCAAATGAAAAAAAGAAAAAACTCAATACCATTACAAATTTGGAAGTGGAAGGAAAGAATATACAGAATCCAGTGGAGATTAGAAAGTGCTTCCAGAGGTACTTTAAACAATTATATACACAAGAGATGCAGAAAGAAATTGACATTGATCAATTTTTGAAAACAAATGGACTACAAAAAATATCTCAAGAAAATAAGTTAATGTTGAATTACAAAATAACGGAGCAGGAGGTAGAAGGTGCCATTCAGAACATGCAATTGGGTAAATCTCCAGGGCCGGATGGCTTGACTTCAAGATATTATAGATCCTTGAAAGAATGGCTAGTACAACCTTTAAAGGAAGTTTGCAATGAAATATTAGAAGGGAAAAAAGCACCAGAGTCGTGGAAGGAAGCTTATATTACATTTATACCAAAAACAGAGTCTAAGAAGACACAGCTTAAGAACTACCACCCCATATCTTTGCTTAATGTGGATTATAAAATTTTTGCAGATATTTTGGCTAAAAGGCTAAAAAAGGTATTAGTAGAAGAGATACATAAAGATCAAGCGGGCTTTCTCCCTGGCAGACACTTGTCTGACAATACGAGAAATATAATTGACATTTTAGAAAAACTACAAGTGAATATTAATACCAAAGCAATTTTGATATTTGTGGAGGCGGAGAAAGCTTTTGACAATATTTCTTGGAGTTTTATGAAGAAGAATTTACAGGGGATGGGGGTTGGTCAAGGCTTTGGAAATGGTATAGGTGCAATTTATTCAGAAAAAAAGGCTAAATTAATTGTCAATAATGTAGTGACGGAAGAATTCAAGATAGAGAAAGGAACACGACAAGGTTGCCCAATTTCCCCATTGCTTTTTATATCGGTCCTGGAGGTTCTTTTAAATATGATTAGAAGGGACCAATTGGTTAAAGGTATACAAGTCGGAGCTAAACAGTACAAATTGAAAGCATTTGCCGATGAACTAGTATTGACATTACAGGAGCCAGAATCTAGTACTAAAAGAGTATTGGAGTTGATTCAAGAATTTGGTCAGGTTGCGGGATTTAAGTTGAACAAGATGAAAACTAAGGTTCTAGTGAAAAATCTAACAGTGACTGAGAGAGAGAGGTTTCAGAAGGAGACAGGATTAACACTGGTTAAGAAAGTGAAATACCTAGGGGTTAATATGACTGCCAAGAATGTGAATTTATTTAAAGATAATTATGAAAAATGTTGGATGGAAGTGAAAAAGGATTTAGAAATATGGTCAAATCTGAAGCTATCACTGCTAGGCCGAATTGCTGTGATAAAAATGAATGTATTGCCAAGAATGCTGTTTTTGTTTCAAACATTGCAAATTTTGGATAAAATGGACTGTTTCAAGAAGTGGCAGAGAGATATTTCTAGATTTGTCTGGCAGGGCAAGAAGCCCCGAATAAAATTTAAAATATTAACTGATGCTAAAGAAAGAGGTGGATTTGACCTGCCAGACCTTAAACTTTATTATGAATCAGCCGCATTTTGCTGGCTGAGAGAATGGCTGCTTCTTGAAAACACAGACATTCTGGACTTAGAAGGTTTCAATAATGTATTTGGGTGGCATGCATATTTGTGGTATGATAAGGTCAAAGCACATAAAGCGTTTAAAAAGCATATTGTCAGGAAAGCACTGTTTAATGTCTGGATAAGATATAAGGACTTACTCGAAAATAAAACTCCAAGGTGGTTGTCACCGATGGAAGCGAAGGCTCAGAAAAAGCTCCATATGGAGGCCAAATGGCCGAAATATTGGGAAATTTTGGAACAAGAGGGAGATAGATTAAAACTGCAGAGTTTTGAAAAACTAAAAAACAAAGTGCGAGACTGGCTTCATTATTACCAAATAATGGAGGCTTACAATTTGGACAAGAAAATTGGCTTCCAGGTGGAAAAATCAAAATTGGAAACAGAACTGTTAGATCCCAAAACTAAGAACTTGTCAAGAATGTATAACTTGCTGTTGAAATGGAATACTCAGGATGAAACGGTGAAATCAGCTATGATTAAATGGGCACAAGATGTTGGACATAATATTATGATGGCTGACTGGGAACAGTTATGGACCACAGGTATGAAGTTCACGGCATGTAATGCCCTAAGAGAGAATATAATGAAAATGATTTACAGGTGGTACATGACACCAGTCAAGCTTGCAAAAATATATCATTTGCCTGATAATAAATGCTGGAAATGTAGAGAGACTGAAGGTACATTCTTTCACCTTTGGTGGACATGCCCAAGGATTAAGACTTTTTGGGAGATGATCTATAATGAAATGAAAAAGGTATTCAAATATACCTTTCTGAAGAAACCAGAGGCCTTTCTCCTGGGCATGGTCGGCCAATTGGTGCCAAAGAAGGACAGAACTTTCTTTATGTATGCTACAACAGCAGCAAGAATACTTATTGCAAAGTATTGGAAGACACAAGATTTACCCACCCGGGAAGAATGGCAGATGAAGGTGATGGACTACATGGAACTGGCGAAAAATGGCCGAAATATTGGGAAATTCTGGAACAAGAAGGAGATAAATTGAAATTGCAGAGTTTTGAGAAATTAAAAGATAAAGTGCGAGATTGGCTTCATTATTATCAAATAAGGGAGGCTTACAATTTGGACAAAAAAATTGGCTTCCAGGTGGAAAAATCAAAATTGGAAACAGAACTGTTAGACCCCAAAACTAAGATACTTTCAAGAATGTATAACTTGCTGCTGAAATGGAACACCCAGGATGAAACGGTTAAATCTGCTATGATTAAATGGGCACAAGATGTTGGACATAACATTATGTTTGCTGACTGGGAACAGTTGTGGACCACAGGTATGAAATTTACGGCATGTAATGCCCTAAGAGAGAATATAATGAAAATGATTTACAGGTGGTACATGACACCAGTCAAGCTTGCAAAAATCTACCATTTGCCCGATAATAAATGTTGGAAATGTAAAGACAATGAAGGTACATTCTTTCACCTTTGGTGGACGTGCCCAAGGATTAAGGCTTTCTGGGAGATGATATATAATGAAATGAAAAAGGTATTTAAATATACCTTCTTGAAGAAACCAGAGGCCTTTCTCCTGGGCATGGTCGGCCAATTGGTGTTAAAGAAGGATAAAACTTTCTTTATGTACGCCACAACAGCAGCAAGAATACTTATTGCAAGGTATTGGAAGACACAAGATTTACCCACTCTGGAAGAATGGCAGATGAAAGTGATGGATTATATGGAATTGGCGGAAATGACTGGCAGAATCCGAGACCAGGGAGAAGAGTCGGTGGAAGAAGACTGGAAGAAATTTAAGGACTATTTAAAGAAACACTGCAAAATTAATGAATGTTAAAATGATGCTGGAATGAAATGAAGCGGTTTTAGTAACAAGGTTAAAAAGGAGTATGTAAAAATGATTTATTAAATAGATGAAATTATAAGGTTATAATATGTCAAGATAAAGAACTAAGATAAAAACAAAGAGGGAAAGGATTTGCTGAATTAACCATTCGAAATGGAATACAAAAAAGGGAGGTGTGAGGAGGTCAGGGAAACAAGTGATGAAAAATAAGACATTGAAAGATGGACTTATTTTTTTACTGTTTTTTCTATTTTCTTTTTTTTTCCTACTCTGTATTTTTTATTGTTTGTTTTCTTTCTCTATCATCTTATTATTTTTGTAAACTCTTTTTTGAAATTTGAATAAAATATCATTTAAAAAAAAAAATACATGGAACTGGTGGAAATGACTGGCAGAATCCGAGACCAGGGAGAAGAGTCGGTGGAGGAAGATTGGAAGAAATTTAAAGACTATTTACAGAAACATTGTAAAATTAATGAATGTTAGAAGGATGTTAGAATGAAGTTACGTGGTTTTAGCAGAAATGTTATAAAGGATTAAGTAAAAATAGATTGTTAATTGGTGAGAATGTAAAGTTACATTATATTAAGATAAATTATTAGGATAAAAACAAAGATGGAAAGGATTTGCTGAAATAGCTAATTGAACTAGAATACAAAAAAGGGAGGTGTGAGGAGGTCAAGGAAACAAGCAAATGAAAGATAAGTTATGGAAGGATTGATTTGTTTTTTATTTGTTTTTATTCTTCTGTTCTTTTTGTTGTTCTTTTTTCTTTATTTTTGTAATCTTTCAAAACCTCAATAAATATTATTTTTTTAAAAAAAACAACAAATCACTCGTCATAGCCAGGGGCACAGCCTGCAACACAAAAAACTCAGATCCATGGCTTCCTGGTCATACCATGACTCAAAAACGTGGTTTCAAAGCATGGATCCTCGTGGATCCTCACGCTTTTTGCATTTGGCTAACCCAAACTCACCGTCAAATCACACTTCATAGCCAGGGGCACAGCCAGCACCACAAACGACATGGATCCACGGCTTCCTCGCCATACCACGGCACAAAAACATGGTTTCGAAGCACGGATCCTCATGGATCCTCATTATTTTTGCACTGGGACAACCCAAACCAACGGTCAAATCACACATCATAGCCAGGTAGCAACCTCTGAGTTACTACAAGGCAGATATGGTAGAAAAGTGAAAATTCCTCTTATTCAACTGTCTCTTAGCATACAATTTAGCTATAACTGTAGCATTAACCACCCTGCTACCTAGGAACTTTAATTTTTTTTCAATGACTTTTCTTAAAGACAGAAGAAGATGAGTAGAGGGGAAGAAGAAGCTTCAGCAATGTCTGATACATAATTTTCTAGCATGGACTTTTTAACATAAGGGAAAAATGCCTCTGAATTTAGGAGATTTCATACATGTGGGGAAGAGGAAAAATGTGTTGCTTTTCCTAATATGCATATTGACCTAAGAAACATGTGTTTTGCTTTGTTTGGGCTTACTTCACTTCCGTTTGCATTTTTTTGGTGAATATGCATGAACATCCAAAAAACACGAAACGAAGTGAAATAAGACCAAACAAAGCTTATTCGTTTTCTTTCAATGCATATTGACCCCAAAAACACTTGTTTTGATTTGTTTGGGCTTATTTCACATCGTTTTGCGTTTTTTAGGGAAATATGCTGTACACCCAAAAAAACACGAAACGAAGTGAAATAAGCCCAAGCAAAGCTTTTTCATCTTCTCTCTAGGTATACTGAGCCCCAAAACACGTGTTTGGATTTGTTTGGGCTTACTTCACTTTGTTTTGCGTTTTTAGGGTGAATATGTATGCACACCCCAAAAACACGAAACTAAGTGAAATAAGACCAAGCAAAGCTTATTCCTCTTCTTTCTACGCATAGCGACATAAAAAAACACGTGTCTCAGCTGCTTTAACGTGTGTGTGTGTGTGTGTGTGTGTGTGTGAGAGAGAGAGAGAGAGAGAGAGAGAGAGAGCATTTAGGGCATTGGGGAAGCTTTCCAGCAGAAGGGTCCAGCTCAGCTGCTGGAACGTGAGAGGGAGAGATCAGAAAAGATCACGCTGATTATGACATTGGAGTAGCGTTGCTCTGCAGCTAACCTGCTTTAAGGTGAGAGAAAGATCTCTCTCAAAAGCTCATGCTGATTAGGGTACTGGGGAAGCTTCCTGGCATAGCTCTGCAGCCAAGCTGTGAGAGAGAGAGAGAGAGAGAGAGAGAGAGAGAGAGAGAGAGAGAGAGAGACTGATTTCAAAAGATCGCGCTGATTAGTGCATTAAGGAACATGCGCGGCAGCGCTCTACAGCTCAGTTGCATTAACGTGACAGAGAGAGAGAGAAAGATATCAAAAGATCATGCTGATTACAGCATTGGGGAAGTGTGCCGACAGTGCTCTGCAGCTCAGCTGCTTTAACGTGTGAGAGAGAAAAAGATCTGAAAAGATCTCGCTGATTAGGGCATTGGGGAAGCTTCCCGTCACCACTCTGCAGCTCAACTTTTTTTGTCATGAGAGAGATACCTCAACAGATCTTGCTGATTAGGGCATTTGTGAAGCTTCCCTTAGCAGCTCAGCTGCTTTAGCGAGAGAGAGAGAGAACTCCAAAGATAGCACTGATTAGGGCATTTGGGAAGCTTCGCAGCAGTTCTCTGCAGCTCAGCGCTTTAACCTGAGAGAGAAATCTCTCTCAAAGATCACGGTGAATAGGGCATTGCGGAAGGTTCCAGGCAGCGCTCTGCAGCTCAGCTGCTTGAACGTGTGTGAGAGAAAGATATCAAAAGATCACACTAATTAGGGCATTGGGGAAGCATCCTGGCAGCGCTCTGCATCTCAGCTGCTTGAACGTGAGAGAGAGATCTCAAAAAAATCACACTGGTTAGGGCATTGGAGAAGCTTCCCGGCTGCGCTCTGCAGCCCAGCTGCTATACTGAGAGAGAGAGAGAGAGAGAGAGAGAGAGAGAGAGAGAGATCTCAAAAGATCGTGCTGATTTGGGCATTTTGGAAGCGTTTTATCAGCGCTCTGCAGCTCAGCTGCTTTAACATAAGAGAGAGATCTCTCTCAAAAGATCACACTGATTAGGGCTTTGGAGAAGCATCCCGGCAGCACTCTGTAGCTCAGCTGCTTGAACATGAGGGAGAGGGAGTTCTCAAAAGATCGTGCTGTTTAGGGCATTGGGGAAGCGTCCTGGCAGAGCTCTACAGCTGTTCTGCTTTAACAAGAGAGAGAGAGCTCAAAAGATCATGCTGATTAGGCATTTGGAAAGCGTCCTGGCAGCGCTCTGCATCTCAGCTGTTTCAAAATGAGAGAGTGAGAGAGAGAGAGAGAGAGAGAGAGAGAGAGAGAGAGAGAGAGATCTGAAAAGATAACGCTGATTAGGGCATAGGGGAAGCTTCCCAGCAGCGCTCTGAAGCTCAGCTGCATTAGCCTGAGAGAGAGAGAGAGAGAGAGAGAGAGAGATCTCTGTCAAAAAATCACACTGATTACTGCATTGGGAAAGCGCCCCAGCAGCGCTCTGCAGGTCAGCTACTTTAACGTGAGACAGAGAGAAATCTCAAAAGATCACACTGATTAGGGCATTGGGGAAGTTTCCCGGCTGCGCTCTCCAGCCCAGCTGCTTTAACGAGAGAGAGAGAGAGGGAGATGTCTCAAAAAATCACGCTAATTAGGGCATTGTGGAAACTTTCCGGTGAGGCATTCCCAAAGTAAAGGAAGGATTGAACTCTGATTAATAAGAATACACACAGAGGCTTGAACCAGCAAGACTCTGGGAAGGGTGCGTATAATAGTCTCTGTCTGTCTCTCCACCCCTCGGCCCAGGTCGTTTTATTCACAAAAGAACTTTTACAGAGTGTTCATAAGAACCAGTCAGATTTCTTCTGTGCATTTCAACAAACCCCACGTGGGGACAAAGTTAAACTACCAAAACTAATTAAGCACATATATTTCTGGGGTAAACAAAACAGAACTACAAAGGAGTGCATTTGGCAACCCCTGAGGTCATAAACAAGCAATATACATGATAAGAAGGATGGCCAGGAGGACAGTGATCATTATGACCTTCATGTGAGATCTGTTTCCTGGCCCTAAAATTAACATCCTGGGATTAGCATATCAGAAAAGCTACAGCAAAGAAACTGCTCACTGTCTTTGATGACCCAGGACGCCTGCCTGTCTAAGTGTGTACATGACTTGTCAAGCAAGAGAAATGGGCAGTAGAGGAAATGGCCAGAGATGCAGAGGGTTGTGGGATTTGGTCAGAAATTACTGTCAATGTATCAAACCCAGTCAACACAATGCATTCATTGTGGACACAAAGGCTTGATGCATATTTTATAATTCCTCATAGTAATCCCACCTGACCCCACACTCTGGATATTTGCACTCCTACATCCGGCAGTGCTCTGGAGCTCAGCTGCATTAACGTGTGTGTGTGTGTGTGTGTGTGTGTGAGAGAGAGAGAGAGAGAGAGAGAGAGAGAGCTCTGAAAAGATCATGCTATTTTAATATGAGAGAGATACAGAGGTCTCAAAAGATCACACTGATTAGGGCATTTGTGAAGCTTCCCAGCAGCTCTCTGAAGCTCAGCGCTTTAACCTGAGAGAGAGAGATCTCTCTCAAAAGATCACGCTGATTAGGGCACTGGGGAAGTGTCCTGGCAGCGCTCTGTAGCTTTAACGTGTGTGTGTGTGTGTGTGTGTGTGTGTGAGAGAGAGAGAGAGAGAGAGAGAGAGAGAGAGAGAGAGAGAGAGAGAGAGAGAGAGGAGGGAGGGAGATCTCAAAAGATCGTGCTGATTAGGGAATTGGGGAAGCTTCTTGGCAGGGGTTAAAGGGTTAAAGGCGGATCTACACGGATCCTCATGGATCCTCCACTTTTTAAAAAATAACCCCAACAAATGCAGTGTCAAATTACACCTGGAAGGCACGCCTACAGACTGGACTATAAAAAACGTGGATCCAACACTTTGCCGCGCTGCAGCACCACAAAAACATGGATCCGAGGCATTGATCCTCATGAATTCATATGATTTTTATATTGAAACAAAATAAAAATACCATGATACTGTAGACAACTTCTTAGTCTGTAGGCAGAACCAAAAAAAATCACGCACCCACAGTTTCGTGATGCCGCAATGGCGCAAAAACATGGTTAAAAAACACAGATCCTCATGGATCCTCATGATTTTTGCACTAGATCAGCCCAAAGTCGCCATCAGATCAAACATCATGGCCATGGGCACAGCATGCAACACAAAAATCACGGATCCACGGATCCACGGCTTCCTGGTCATACCATGGCCCCAAAACGTGGTTTTAAAGCACGGATCCTCATGGATCCTCATGCTTTTCACATTGGGCCAACCGAAACTCACTGTTAAATCACACATCATGCCCAGGGGCACAGCTTGCACCACAAAAAAGTAGGATCCACGGCTTCCTGGCCATACCGTCGCCCAAAAACGTGGTTTTGAAGCACAGATCCTCATGGATTCTCATGCTTTTTGCATTGGGCCAGCCCAAACTCATTGTCAAATCACATGTCATAGCCAAGGGCACAGCCTGCACCACAGAAAACTCAGATCCACAGCTTCCTGGTCATACCGCGGCCAAAAAATGTGGTTTTGTAGCACGGATCCTCATGGATCCTCACACTTTTTGCATTGGGCCACCGCTAAATTGCCGTCAAATCACACATCATGCCAAGGGGCACAGCTTGCACCACAAAAAACCTGGATCCACGGCTTCCTGGTCATACCATGGCCCAAAAACGTGGTTTTGAAGCACGGATCCTCATGGATCCTCATGCTTTTTGCATTGGGCCACCCCTAACTTACCGTCAAATCACAAGTCATAGCCAGGGGCACAGCCTGCAACACAAAAAACTAGGATCCACGGCTTCCTGGCCACTCCATGGCCCAAAAACGTGGTTTCGAAGCACGGATCCTCATGGATCTTCATGTTTTTTGCATTGGGCCACGCCAAACTCACCATCAAATCACACATCATGCCCAAAGTCACCATCAGATCAAATATCATGGCCATGGGCACAGCATCCACCACAAAAGTCACGGATCCGCGGCTTCCTGGCCACTCCATGGCCCAAAAACGTGGTTTCGAAGCACGGATCCTCATGGATCTTCATGCTTTTTGCATTGGGTCAACCCTAATTCACCGTCAAATCACACATCATGCCCAGGGGCACAGCCTGCACCAGGACAATCATGACTTGCACTACAAAAATCACAAAAATGCCCTTACCTGCACTGTTAATGTCACCACTGGAAAATTATTATTAGAGCCAATAGGAGAATATATGACTATATATAGTACCAAGATATGGTTCATCTTCAAGAACAGATCAAATACATGCCAAAGTATTAAAGAGGAGAAAAAATATGAAACTGCTTACATACTGTCAACTAATATCCAGATTCAAAAAAGACTGTATGGCAAACATTTAAATCAATGAAAAGACAGAATTTGAGTCCATCGTAACAGAGTTTTACCTTTTGGGTGAAATTTATAAACTATTACTCAAATATGACACAGAGCCCGAACAAGCAAAACCTTATATGACAAAATGGATGCAAAAATTTTAAGGGCAGTTTACAGTGGAACAATGAGAACAATTATGAATAAAGGAATAAAATTCACTGCAAGTTAAGCCCTAAAACAAAATTGGTACAGTGGAACCTCGGGTTGCAGACATAACCCGTGACTGAGGCACGTCCGCAACCCACAGCGTTCGCATCCTGAAGCGCCACGTCTGCACAGGCGCCGGCGCAATTTGGCGCTTCTGCGCATGTGCGAGCGGCGAAACCCAGAAGTAACCCATTCCGGTACTTCCAGGTTTCCCGCGGTCTACAACCCAAAAACACATAACCTGAAGCGGCCGTAACATGAGGTATGACTTTACAAAAATGTTATTTCAATGGTATGTAACTTTGAAAAATATACAGAAGATCAATAATGCAATGAATGTGATAGACTTTAAGGAATCTTCTTCCATTTATGGTGGACCTGTGAAAAGACTAAAAAGTTTTGGAGGAAAGGTCATTTCGAAATGAAAAAATGTAAAAAAACAACAACCCTAAATTTGCATTGGACCCCAAAACTATGCCGTTGGGAATGACTCCTTCAGCTACTGTATTGTGAAATCGTCAGTGGAACTATTTAGGTATATGACCACAGCAGTCAGAGTGGTGTTGGCTAACATATGGAAATCTGACATATGTCCTAAAATAGATGCATGGAAAGAGAAACTATCAGAATATGCAGTAATGGCAAAACTCAACAATTTAGTAAATAACTGACTCATCTTTATAATTTGTATACAACTTAACAGAACCGTAACAAAATGAACATCTGTATGGATTTGTATAATAGACCTTAGGTTACAAAAATATTTCCTGTTTTAAAATAGAAGCTTTGTGTGTATATGATAAAGAAAGAAATATATAGGAGAAGAAATCTTGTCTGTCTGATCTAGAAATGAAATCATATTTTAAAATAATTCTTGCTTTAGATTTTTATAATCATATATGGTATTTCTCCAATAGCAAACTACCTAGAATTGGAAATAATATTTAGTACACTAACCTTTGTTTAACTCTTGATAAATGTCAGCTTGCTGAGTTATTTTGTACCATTGTGATTCAATGTTATATTTGCGCTCAACCAGGGAAACCCACATGACCTGAAGGTGTTGCTGTGCAATGCTAGGTCAATGATTTATAAGACCACTGCCATCCATGACTTGATCGTGGATGAAGGACTTGACCTGGCATGTGTAACAGAGACTTGGTTGGATGAAGCAGATGGTCCTGTCCTAGTTGCTGATTGTCCACCAGGTTTCTCTTACACACAGCAACCCAGGTCATATGGGCGGGGGGGGGGGGCGGTTTGCAGTGATTTTTAGGAAGTCACTAGCTTGCATCAGGCGTCCTACTGGGAAGACCCAGTTCTCCGAGTGCATGTTCTGGAAGTTGGGCAATAGGAGCACAACAGGATTCCTTTTGGTGTACTGACCTCCCCACTGCACCAAGGATTCCCTGCCCGAGCTACTTCAGGTCGTGGCGGATGTTCTCCTGGAGACACCTAGTTTGGTTGTCCATGGGGATTAGTACAGGATTAGTGGTGAATTGTTCCCAGCATGACTTCAGATTCTTCATAGTACGTTTGATTGGCTGCAGGGGCATACGAAGGGGCAGCGGGGTAGTGGTGCCCCAGGGTGCCATGCTGGGGGGAGGGTGACAGTACGGTTGCTGTACTGGCTGCCGCTTGTGCGGCGTCCGTGTGGGCTGCCGCTCTTGCGGCAACTGTACAGGCAGCCCCTCTCGCAGCGACCGTATGGGCCATACGGGCAGCTGCTCTCGCAGCCACTGTACAGGCTGCTGCTCGCATAGCGTCCATACAGGCAGCCCCTCTCACGGTGGCCGTAAAGGCTGTACGGGCAGCCGCTCTCCTGGTGACCATATGGGCTGCCGTACACGCGGCGTCCGTACGGTCTGCCATGCATGCACAGTCCATACAGGACATTGTGTGGACGCCCATCATCCAGGACTTGTTACCATATTATTGCTGCCACAAAATCTATTGGCATGCCACCAGAACCAGGGAAGCCTTGCCAGTTGCAGCTCACACAGTTGGAGTTCAATAGGGAGAAATGTAAGGTACTACACCTGGGTAGAAAAAGTGAAATGCACAGGTGGGGGACACGTGGCTTGACAACAGTACCTATGAAAGGGATCTGGGAGTCTTAGTTGACCACAAGCTGAACATGAGTCAACAGTGTGATGTGGCAGCTAAGAAAGCCAATGCGATTCTGGGCTGCATCAATAGGAGTATAGTGTCTAGATCAAGCAAAGGAATGCTAACACACTATTCTGGTTGGTCAGACCACACCTGAAATACTGTGTCCAGTTCTGGGCACCACAGTTGAAGAAGGATATTGTCAAGCTGGAGCATGTCCAGAGGAGGGTGACCAAAATGTAAAAGGTCTGGAATCCAAGCCCTATGAGGAGAGACTTAGGGAGCTGGATTTGTTTAATCTAGAGAAGAGAAGATTAAGGAGTGACATGATAGCCATGTTTAAATATTTGAATGGATGTCATGTTGAAGAGGGGGCAAGCTTGTTTTCTGCTGTTCTAGAGACTAGGATGCAGAATAATGGATTCAAACTATGGGAAAAGAGATTCCACCTAAACATTAAGAAGAACTTTCTGACAGTAAGGGCTGTTGGACAGTGGAATATGCCACCTCGGAGAGTGGTGGAGTCTCCTTCTTTGGAGGTTTTTAAGTGGAGGCTGGCTGGCCATCTGTCAGGAGTGCTTTGCTTGTGTGTTCCAGCATGGCAGGGGGTTGGACTAGATGGCCCTTGTGGTCTCTTCCAGCTCTATGATTTTATGATTCTATGACACTAGCTATTACACTGCACTGTTCCATTAGATAGATATTGTTGCTATTTTTTAAGCTAAAGGTTATGTATAGCTGCCATCTATTAGTCTTTGAGCCAGTGTGGTGTAGTGGTTAAGAGCGGTGGACTCGTAATCTGGTGAGCTGTGTTCGCTTCCCCGCTCCTCCACATGCAGCTCCTCACAGGGTGTCTGTTGTGGGGAAGGAAGGGAAAGGAGATTGTTAGCTTCTTTGAGACTCCTTAAAGGGAGTGAAAGGCGGAATATCAAGTCCAAGCTCTTCTTCCAAACTCTTTGTAATAGTGACATTTCCCATAAATATGTTGAGACACAACTGAATAATGTTATAGATTTCAATGGGATTCATGGAAGGGCCAAGTTTATTGAGCAGTTTAAATGAATGGGGCATGGAAGTGCTTAACTGGTTCTTGAGCAGGGCCAAAACCTGGGGGAAGGAATCTTCAGTCTCTGTAGCAAACAGCAGGCACAACAACATTTTGTATGGAATGCAGAGCCAGTTCTTCTCATAAGCAAGCAAGGGGGCCCCCTGAGGTGCTGGATGCACCACTAGAACTGGTGGCATGGTGTGAGTACCAAGGTTGGTTTTGCTCTCTGCATTTTTCCTGAAGTTGTTGAGCTGTGAAAATCGTGTCCACTGTCCCCCTAGAAGGCTGAAAACCATTTTGGGATTCAGGAAGGGTCATCTCGGATAATGTTAAGAGACGGTTTGCTAAGATCCTTGCAAGAATTTTGCCGGCCACAGCTAATAGAAAGATGACTCGATAGTTTCCGCAATCAGTTCTGTCACCTTTTTTTAAAAAGAGATTGATAATTTTGGCATCCCTGACGTCTGCTGGGATCGCTTCTCTCGCCCAGATTTTTTTTATGAGCTTGTGAAGTTGTTGTGTAAGTTCAATTCTAGCCACTTTGAAGACTTCAGCAGGTATCCCATCAGGTCTGCTGGCTTTGTTGTTTTTAATTTGGTTAATACCTATACACAACCCTTCCAGATTTGGAGATACTGCAAGCTCATCTCTAACTTGGTTTTGCGGAATTTGTGAAAGGACCTCAGCAGCTATGGGGGAGTTGCGGTTAAGGAGATGCTGGTAATGTTCTTTCCAGCGCAGTGCAATGGCTTCTTTATCTTTTCGAAGTGTGGTACCATCTGCTGAGCGTAGGGGGCATATGCCATGATTTATTGGTCCATAGATGGTCTTTGTGGCTTTAAAGAAACTCTGTGCATCATGAGTGTCGGCTAAGTGCTGGATCTCTTGAGCTTTTTTTTTTTATCCACCAAGTGTTTTTTAGTTCTCTGGTTCTTAGCATTGGCATAGGTTTTTTTTTCTTAGTGGCACAGTTTCTATCTCTTTGCCAGATCTGAAATGCCTTCCTTTTCTTGTCAATCATGCATTCAATCTCACTGTCATTCTCATCAAACCAGTCCTGGTGTTTCTTGGTTTGGTATCCAATAGTTTGTTCACAGACTGCAATAATGGATGTTTTTAGCTTGGTCCAGTGTTCTTCGATGTTATCAGGGAATTCTGAAAGCAGGTGGTCCTTAAGAGTCGTTTAGAAGCAATCCCGCTCAATGGGAACTTGAAGGGCTTGAGTGTTCATTTTGCGCCTTGGTTTCCTTCCTTGAAGCCTGCGTTGAGGTGTTATCTTGATAGCCATCGTGGCACGTATTAGTTGGTGATCTGTCCAGCAGTTGTCGGCGCTCATCATAGCTCTGGTAAGGAACACATCACATTGATCTTTAGCACGGACAATAACATAGTCTAAGAGGTGCCAGTGGTTTGACCGAGGATGCCTCCATGAAGTTTTAAATTTATTTTTCTGTCAAAAGAGTGTTTTGGTAATAACAAGGTTGTGTGCTGCACATATCGTCAAAAGTAAGATTCCATTCTAGTTGCTGTTGCCAACTCCTTCTTTCCCAATAGTCCCAGGCCACAGATCAAAATCTCACCCAGCTCTTGCATTAAAATCACCCAGGAGGATAATTTTATCTTCCTTAGGCGTCTCTGATAGGATGGTATCCAGCTGAGAGTGAAAATTTTCTTTAATGTCTTCATCAGCATCCAGTGTTGGTGCATAAGTGCCTATAATAGTAGTCTGTTGGTTTTTTGTGAGCTTTATTCGAAGGGTTGAGAGTCGCTCATTAATGCCAGTAGGGACTTCTGACAGGAGCTTCACAAGGTTGTTTTTCATAGCGAAGCCTACCCCATGTATTCAATGTTCTTGTTCAGATAGACCTTTCCAGAAGAATGTGTAGCCTCCTTTTTCTTCCTTCAGTTGTCCCTCGCCTGCTCTTCGAGAGTCTTGAAGCGCTGCAATATCGATGTTAAAACGTCACAGCTCTCTTGCAATGATGGCAGTTCTGCGTTCAGGACGTTCGCTGTCTGTGTTATATTCATATATTCCATGTTCCAAAGTTCAATTGTCTTTGACGACACCCTGGGTGGTGACCCCACTGGGCGCGGTAATCCAGTCAGGGAAAAGGGAAGGCAGACTATGTTTAGGGCACCGTTTCCAGCCCCTTCCCCTTTTCGGGGTGAGCAGAGTGGATCCTAAAAAGGGCTGCTCAGTCATGGATACAGCTGCTGAGCTGCTCAACTGCCTCATTCCTTGAGTCAGAACAACTGACCGACCATGTGTTGGTTCATGACTAGGGGCTTCCAGATTTCATATTCCTGCCTCCGTAGCCATTTAGTGATCACCATGGGGGGGAGGGTTTGGGGGGGTTGGGTTGGGTTTTTGGAAGACGCCTGTGCATGAATTTGTTTTATGTGTGTAGATCAGTGCACGCTGACCAACGCACAGTCTTCGCAGTAAGGCTCTGTTCTGATTGCATGAGTTGGAGGGGGATTTCCAGCCGGTGGCAGAGAACAGAGTGACTCCAGGAGACATAGGTGTAAAAACCCAAACTAAAACGAAGACTTTATTACAAAACAATAAACTCAAACTCTGGTGGGTGTTATTCCTGCAGGCGGGCTACAAAACCCAGCTTTTTTCCTTTATAGCAACGGCCAGCTGCAGCCAATTAATCCCAGAAACTTCTTAAAGGTATACACACATGTTTCTGTGCCGAATGTTTGTCCCCCAACACCCCCTCGCATTCAAACAGAAACAGAAACAACAGTACTTTAAACATATTTACACATCACGCACAACAATTCCTAATTTTGCCACTAGTTGTGCATGTTTCACAAAAGTTAGTGCTTTTGTAAATACATCAGCCACATTTTGCATACTCTCACAATACTCTCACAGGTTTTGCTTCACATTTTCAGCCACATTTTGAAATTTAATTTCTAAATGTTTGGATTTGTTTCTAAACTGCTCAGACCCAGCCAAAGTTATTACGGCTTGATTGTCTTCCCATATTTGTTTTTTTTTTTTAAATAAATTTTTATTAGAGTTTTACAAAAAAGAAAAATAAAAAAATTACAGAATAAAGAAAAAACCACAAGTAAAAATAAACAATAAAAGAGAAAAACACAAAAAATACACAAAAAACAGCTAATTAAAAAAAGAAGTTAAAAAGGTAAAACAAATCCATTTTTCTCAATATCCTCAAATTCATATGCTTGTATCCTTGACCTCCTCACACCTCCCCCCTTTGTGTTCCCGTTTAGATACTTGGTTCAGCAAATTCTTACCCTTTTTCAATTATCTTAACTTTATGTCATACATAATATAACTCAATATTTTCAACCATTTATCAATACATTTTTTTTACATAATCCTATTAACTTTTGTTGCTAATTACCACTTATTGCTAATCCAGGCATAATTTTAGCATTCATTAATTTTACAATATTTCCGAAGATAGTCTTTAAATTTCTTCCAGTCTTCTTCCACCAACTCTTCTCCCAGGTCTCGGATTCTGCCAGTCATTTCCGCCAATTCCATATAGTCCATCAACTTCATCTGCCACTCTTCCAGGGTGGGTAGCTCTTGTGTCTTCCAATACTTTGCGATAAGTATTCTTGCTGCTGTTGTTGCATACATAAAAAAAGTCCTATCCTTTTTTGGTACCAATTGGCCGACTATGCCCAAGAGAAAGGCCTCTGGCTTCTTAAGGAATGTATATTTAAATACTTTTTTCATTTCGTTATATATCATCTCCCAGAAAGCCTTAATCTTTGGGCACGTCCACCAAAGGTGAAAGAATGTTCCTTCATTTTCTTTACACTTCCAACATTTATTATCGGGCAAGTGATAGATTTTTGCAAGCTTGACTGGTGTCATGTACCACCTGTATATCATTTTCATAATATTCTCTCTTAGGGCATTACATGCCGTAAATTTCATACCTGTGGTCCACAACTGTTCCCAGTCAGCAAACATTATGTTATGACTGAAATCTTGTGCCCATTTAATCATAGCAGATTTAACTGTTTCATCCTGCGTGTTCCATTTTAGCAGCAAGTTATACATTCTTGAAAGTATTTTAGTTTTGGGTTCTAACAATTCGGTTTCCAATTTTGATTTTTCCACCTGGAAACCTATTTTTTTGTCCGAATTATAGGCCTCTCTTATTTGAAAATAATGCAGCCAATCTCGCACCTTATCTTTTAATTTCTCAAAACTCTGCAATTTCAATTTATCTCCTTCTTGTTCCAATATTTCCCAATATTTCAGCCATTTGGCCTCCATATTGGACTTTTTCAGTGCCTTTGCTTCCATTGGTGACAACCACCTTGGGGTTTTATTCTCCAGTAAGTCTTTGTATCTTTGCCAAACATTAAACAATGCTTTCCTGACAATATGGTTTTTGAATGCTTTGTGAGCTTTAACCTTGTCGTACCACAAATATGCATGCCACCCAAAAACGTTATTGAAACCTTCTAAGTCCAAAATGTCTGTGTTCTCAAGAAGCAGCCATTCTTTCAGCCAGCAAAATGCGGCCGATTCATAATAAAGTTTCAGGTCTGGCAGGGCAAATCCACCTCTTTCTTTAGCATCAGTTAGTATTTTGAATTTTATTCTGGGCTTCTTGCCCTGCCAGACAAATCTAGAAATATCTCTCTGCCACTTCTTGAAACAGTCCATCTTGTCCAAAATTTGCAGAGATTGAAACAAAAATAACATCTTTGGCATGCCGTGCCGCAATACATTCCTCTTCTGGAGGCGGCGCCAACGGCAATGGCAGTCTCCTTCTGAGTAGGAGGGAGAAGCTCCGCAGAAAGTGGGTCTGTCCGCTACGGCGAAGCGGAGACCCGGCTGAAAATCGCAGGCAGAAGGAGCCTGCGAGCGTGGGACTCGGCGGGCACCATCAGCGCCCCCCAATCTAGCGAGGGAGCCCCGTAAGGGGTTCCGGAGCTTAACGGGAGCGGCGCGGTGCTATGAGTCGACTGCTGCTTCTGCGGGGTGAAGCCACGTAGCTGTTGCCGGAGAGCGCTGACCTTTTTCCTGTGAAAATTTGGCTGCTAAACGACTATCCGTGAGTAGGTGATTTTAAAAGACTTTGATTCGAAGAGAAAAAAAACTGGAAATTTGGCACTGAAAGCGGGAAGGTGTAAACAGGAAGTCCGCCTTTCCGCTTTGTAACAGATCAAAGCAAAGACGTTTCTACGCTAGTACTTTAAAGTGGAGCTTTAAAAACTTTAAATCCAAGCATTAAAACGAAAGAATTCCCCCCCCCCAGACCAGGAGAGGGGGGAAGGCAAGGAAAGTGACTTTATTTCTTCCGGGAAATTAAAAAAAAAAAATCTGTCTTTTGGAATCCCTGGGAACGGACTGCCAGGTGTATGAGGACTGTTACATTTGGACTTGCACTATTTATGAACATTGCTACATTTAAGATTTAACTCTGCAAGGAGATACATCTTGAGAGTCTTCTTTGGATTGGAAACTGTTGCATGTTTATACTGGAGGGGACATGGAAAGTTAGAAAAGTACTTTGTTACTGTGAACTTTATGGCTGCTACAGTGTCCCCCTAGAGGACTATTGAAGAGTGCATCTAGCTGGGGGAATTTTCCATTGCTGATATTGGGGAATTTCCACAGTAAGGCCTGACCGTGGGACCGACCTTGACTGAAAGATAAAAGGGGATGACTGAACAAAGAGCAACAAGATCTAAGGGCAGAGTGCAACAGTCTAGTACAGTCTCCCAGCAACGTAGAGCATCTGTGCCCGACCTTCCTGTGACTCAGGAGGAAGATTCTGGGCAAACCGAGATAAAAGGAATGGCCTCAGAAGGGGAATTTACATCTGTACTGAATAAAATCTATGAGAAATTGGAAGGCCTAAGTAAACAGGTTTCAGACCAATCAACTAAAATTGAAGGGAACACAGCCAGCATTAATTCAAACACAAAAGCCATTGAAAAATTGCTGGAGGAATCGGCGTCTACTAGAAAAATAGCTGAGGAAGCAAAAGAAAAAGTTGTGGCTGTGGAGGAAGAAATTAAACCTATGCGTAAACAGATTGGGGATCATCAGGCTTTATTGTCTATGATCGAATTGAAAGAGAAACAGACAAACCTGAGGAGCAGGGCTGTGCCGGAACTTGAAAAGGACAATTTGAGTGATTATCTTACACAGGAATTTGTGAAATTTTGGAATTTGGAGCTGGAAAAAGATTTTAAGATAGTGAGCGCCTTCAGACTTGGAAGAGGAGGGAGGAAAAACAGGGTGAGAGACTGTTTGGTGACCCTCCGTACGAAAGAAGAGAGGGATAAAATACTGAGTGCACACTTTCAGAAGACCTTAGAGATCAACGACTCCAGAGTTGAGATTTTTTTTTTTTTATATAATATTTTTATTTTCCATTTAAACACAATACAACGAACATAAACATACAAAAAACAGAAAACGAAACAAAAAACATGTATCATTTCATATCCTAATTTCATATCCCATCTTCCCCGACTTCCTCATGCCTCCCCTTTCTGTATTCCAAATTCTTATTGATTGTTCAGCAAATCTTCCCTTATTTTAATTTAAATTTAGACTATTCTTCCTTATTCTCCTTGTCTTAACCATTACTAATAGTAACCATTTACTTTCCAGTCCAACATCATTCTAACTTTCATTAACTTTGTAATATTTCTTTAAATAGTCCTTGAATTTTTTCCATTCTTCTTGCGCTGCTTCCAGAGTTGAGATTTTTAAGGATATACCGAAATATCTTTTGGATCTGAGAACCAACTACGGAGACTTGGTGGCCCTACTGAGAAGGAACTGTATAGCCTTCAGATGGGAATTCCCCCAGGGACTGTCTTTTACCTTTAAAGGGAAAAAGTTTAGAATCAGATCAGTGGAAGACAAGGAAAGATTTTTGAGAGACTTCGAAGAAGACCTACAAAAAGAAGCGACAGAAGTGCTAAGAGCCCAGAGACCAGGAGTTTTAGACACAGCACCACCACCTTTGGGACCTGACAAATCAAAAAAAAAGATACCACCGCAAGAACTCGACGAGCTTTTGGGAGCAGTTGGAGGAAATTAAAATAAATACATCATGTCTCTGCAATTATTAAGCTGGAATATTCACGGTTTTAACTCCCCGGAGAAGAGGAGGAAAGTGTTTCATATATTGAAAAAGGAACAATTGGACTTAATTTGTTTACAGGAAACCCATGTGGTAAGGCTCCATAGAAAAGTTCTTATCAACAAAAGATTGGGTCAAGAATTCATCTCATCGGATAAAGTCAAAAAGAGAGGAGTTGTTATTTATGCTAAAGAGAGCCTATCACCGAAATTTGTTTTCAAAGATGAACAAGGAAGGTTTGTTGCAATTGAGATTCAATCACAAGGTGAAAAATATTTGATCGTAGGAGTGTATGCACCAAATGAGGGGAAGTCTGAATTTTTTAAGAAATTGCATGAGACATTGCTTGACTACATGGATTACAACATTATCATGATGGGAGATATGAATGGAGTGGTATCTACAAATATGGATAAGTCGCAGAGACAGGTTGTAACTAAAGATGGCAGACTACCAAAAACCTTTTTTGAACTGACTGACAATATGGACTTGATTGACATCTGGAGAACTAAGAACCCCCTTGGAAGAGAGGGAACATTCTTCTCTGAAGCCAAAATGACATGGACAAGAATTGACCAAATATGGATAACTAGAGGACTGGCACCTAAGACACGAAAAGTGGAAATTTGTCCAAAAACTTGCTCCGACCATAATGCAGTGAAGATGGAGATGAAACTAACATCAATCGGTTCCTATAGATGGAGGATGAATGACACCCTGTTTAGAGACCAGGAGGTGATTAAGAAGGCCCAAAAAACTTTGAGAGACTATTTTGAGATAAATTTGAACACTACGGTTGAAAAAAGGACAATCTGGGACGCAGGTAAAGCAGTTATGAGAGGGTTTCTGATCCAACAGAATGTAATAAAGAAGAGAACTCAAAATGAGAAAAAAGACAAAATTCTGGAAAAAATAAAAGAAGGAGAGAAGAAATTAAGAGCGAAACCAAAATCGCAAGAGATTCTGAGAGAAATTAAGTTATATCAAGTACAATATATGAAAATGATAAACCAGGAAGTGGAATGGAAAATTAAGCAGATGAGACAAAAGTCATTTGAGTCGGCTAACAAATGTGGGAAACTGCTAGCATGGCAGATGAAGAAAAGACAGAAACTAAATACTATCACAAATTTGGAGGTAAATGGAAAGATCATACAGAATCCATTGGAAATTAGAAACTGCTTCCAGAAATATTTTAAACAACTATACACACAAGGGCCACAGAAAGAGACTGAGTTAGATCAATTTCTGAGAAAAAATGGATTACAAAAAATCTCTCAAGAAAAAAAGACAATGTTGAGTGATAAAATTACAGAACAGGAAGTGGAGGGTGCCATTCAGAATATGCAGTTGGGTAAATCTCCAGGACCAGATGGCTTAACCTCCAAATATTATAGAGTTTTGAAAGATTGGTTAATTCGGCCACTAAAGGAGGTCTGCAACGAGATCCTAGAGGGGGAAAAGGCGCCGGAGTCGTGGCAGGAAGCCTACATCACACTTATACCGAAAACTGAGTCTGAAAAGACGCAACTTAAGAACTACCGCCCCATATCCCTGCTCAATGTGGATTACAAAATATTTGCTGACATTTTGGCTAATAGGTTAAAAAAAGTATTATTGGAAGAGATCCATAAGGACCAAGCTGGCTTTCTCCCGGGTAGACACTTGTCGGACAATACGAGAAATATAATTAACATTTTGGAGAAGCTGCAAGTGAACATAAACACCAAAGCAGTTTTAATTTTTATAGATGCGGAGAAAGCCTTTGACAACATTTCTTGGTGTTTTATGAAGAAAAATCTTCAGGGGATGGGGGTGGGCCAAGGGTTTGAGAATGGTATAAGTGCAATTTACTCAGAACAAAAGGCTAAGCTAATTGTTAACAATGTGGTGACAGAGGAATTTAAGATAGAGAAAGGTACACGACAAGGCTGCCCAATTTCCCCATTGCTCTTCATTTCAGTCCTGGAGGTATTATTGAACATGATTAGAAGGGACCGTCTGATTAAAGGTATTCAGGTCGGAGCTAAGCAATACAAATTGAAAGCATTTGCAGATGACCTAGTTTTAACATTACAGGAGCCAGAATCTAGTTCGAAAAGGGTTTTGGAATTGATTCAAGAATTTGGTCAGGTGGCAGGTTTCAAGTTGAACAAGTCAAAAACTAAAGTTCTTGAGAAAAACTTAACACCGATTGAGAAAGAAAGGTTTCAGAAGGAGACAGGCCTAACAATAGTAAAGAAAGTTAAATATTTGGGGGTTAACATGACTGCTAAGAACTTAAACTTATTTAAAGATAACTATGAGAAATGTTGGCTAGAAGTGAAGAAAGATTTAGAGATATGGTCAAACCTGAAGCTTTCCTTGTTGGGATTGTCTTCCCATATTTGAACTGGATAATCACATTGTATATCTAAATCCTTGAGGATCTGACCATAAAATTTTATTTCATTACACAACTCTGATAAAGCACAGTATTCAGCCTCTGTTGAAGATGTGGCCACGATACCTTGCTTTTTGGACTTCCAACCTATCAAGGAATCCCCAAATTGAAATAACATTCCAGAAATTGATTTTCTATCAGGCAGGTTGGCCCAATCACTGTCAATGTAACACTGCAATTTTGTAGACCCTGAAGATGGTAGTCTTAAACAATAATCAAGTGTTTGCTTTAAATACCGGAAAATACGTTTTAAACCTTTCCAGGCATTTTCTGCTGCAGCCTTCATCCGCCTTCACAGCCGTTGTAACACACTGCTTGTTATCATCCGCCTGTTCTGCCGTTGAGGACTTATTGGATCATTCTTTGTCTAGTGCTTTCCCTGTTATGTACTAAGCTTGGATCCTAGAACAATAGGCAAGTAGGATCCTAGAATGCAAGAACTTGCAGGAAAAGACCAATCAGGCTCCAGGAGGGAAGCAGAATCAGCCAATCAGACGGGACTCATTGTGTAAATAATGTATATAAAAGCCTGGGGTTTTGGGGGAAATTCAGTCACTGTTTTACAAGCTGCAATAAAGAGCATTAAATCACTACAGGACTCTGGGCATATTTAATTTTCTTTGACCTTACCGCCTTGGGTGACCCTGCTGGGAGTACGAGATTCTCAACGGCTTCGCTCACAAGGGTCATAGGAATGTGCAAGCCCACTCACCATGACAAGTGAGAGAACTGAGATAGATTTCACTGAGCCCTGGTTTCATTAGACAAAGCGTTCCACCAAAAAGGCTCTGGCTCTGGTCGAGGACAGCTGGATATGTTTTGGGCCACGGACCACCAGTAGGTTGCTGTTAGATGAACGTCACACTCATGGGGGGTGTATTGGAAGATAATTCCCACAGATAAGAAAGGTCACATACTGTTTAGGGCTTTAAAGATTAGCACCAAAACCTTGAACCTGATTCGATACTCCACCTGGAGCCAATCCAGCTGATGAACAACCAGATGAATGTGGGCTAGCCACAAAGTCCAAGTAAGAACTCATGCATCTGCATTTTAGACCATTTGGAGTTTCTGGAGCAGTCTCAAGGGTTGCCCTGCATATCTCTCTCTCTCTCTCTCTCTCTCTCTCTCTCTCACACACACACACACACACACACATTTATACCCTGCCCTCCCCGGCTCAAGTGTACAGCAAGTTAAAGTAGTCTAGTCTGCAGGTGACTACTGCATGGACCACCATGGCTAGGTTGGAAAGGGACAGGTATGGTACCAATCACCTAACCTGACATAGATTAAAAAATGCCAGTTTGGCTACATTTGTGACCAATGCCTCCATAGAGACAGAAGCATCCAGGATCACACCGGGACTCCTGATGGCAGCTACAGGTGACTATTGCGCACCATGAAGAGCTGGGAACTGGCAAACCGAACCGAACTCATTCTGGCCCAGCCATTGGACGCTCATCTTTAATGGACGGAGATTCAGCAGACTCCGTTTCCTCCATCCCAGCATACCCACCTAAAAATTGGCCACTATTTCCAGGGTAGCATCTGGCCAGGGCCACGAAGCAGTACATCCATGATGTTTGTGGTCAGATCTGTGGTTATGTACAAGATGTTTGAATAAAGGGTAAATTTGGGGTTCCCCAATGCAAAAAGTGTGATGATCCATGAGGATCCATGCTTCAAAACCACGTTTTTGTACCACGGTACGACCAGGAAGCCCTGGATCTGAGCTTTCTGTGGTGCAGGCTGTGCCCCTGGACATGATGTGTGATTTGACGGTGAGTTTGGGCTGGCCCAATGCAAAAAGAATTAGGATCCATGAGGATCCGTGCCTCAAAACCACGTTTTTGGGCCATGGCATTGCCAGATAACCGTGGATCTAATCTTTCTGTGGTGCAGGCTGTTCCCCTGGACATGATGTGTGATTTGTTGGTGAGTTTGGGGTGGCCCAATGCAAAAAGCGTGAGCATCCATGAGCATCCGTGCTTCAAAACCACGTTTTGGGACCATGGTACGACCAGGAAGCCATGGATCTGAGTTTTCTGTGGTGCAGACTGTGTCCCTGGACATGATGTGCGATTTGACGGTGAGTTTGGTGTGGCCCAGTGCGAAAAGCGTGAGGATCCATGAGGATCTGTGCTTCAAAACCACGTTTTTGGGCCATGTTATGGCCAGGAAGCCGTGGATCTGAGTTTTTTGTAGTGCAAGCTGTGCCCCTGGCTCTGATGTGTGATTTGACAGTGATTTAGGGGTGGCCCAATGCAAAAAGCGTGAAGATCCATGAGGATCTGTTCTTCAAAACCACGTTTTTGGGCCACGGTTTCGCCAGGAAGCCGTGGATCCGTGATTTTTCTGTTGCATGCTGTGCCCATGGCCATGATTTTTGATCTGATGGTGACTTTGGGCTGATCTAGTGCAACAATCATGAGGATCCATGAGGATCCGTGTTTTTTAACCATGTTTTTGCTCCCCTGCGGTCCCACAAAACAGTGGATGCATGATTCTTTTGATGCTGTCTACAGAGTAAGACATGGTCTACAGTATCATGGTGGTTTTATTTAATTTGAACGAAAAAATCATATGAATTCATGAGGATCCGTCTAGATCCGCCTTTTACCTTTTTCCTTCGGAGCTTTGTGTTCGGTGGGAGGCACTGCTGTGTATGGTTGCGCATGGGGTACAATTGTGTTTTTAAAAGGTTGTGCTCTGCTGAATAGGGTGGGAGCTTTAGCTTTGCGCCCCCCTTCCCTGCTCAACTGTTCTGTTCAAAGAAGCTGTGCACCGCATAACAGAGTTGTGCTGCTTTTGTATATTTTGTTCTTGCTGAAGCATGTGGCCAAGCGTTAGTATTGTGGCCGGTTTTAGATCGTTGCTTAGGTTACAGCTGCCTGGTCATCGCCATTTTGTTTTTTCCACGTGATCCAGCAACGGCGGCCATTTTAGGAGAGGCATGCTTGTTATTTAGCCGTGCTGGTTGTTTGGATTCTAAGCTTTGTTACTTTGTGGCAAAACTTATATAGCGTTTCAGTGTTTGTGGTTTAAAGGAAACCGGGTCGCTGCTCATACATTTTATATCGTTCTGTATTAACAAGTGACTGCTCATACAGCCTATTGTGTCTCCAGTATATTGTTAAAGCCATTTCCTCCTGGGAGGAGAGGGGGTTGCGGGCTAAACCCTCCACCCACACACGCGGGGGCGGGATCTTGCCCCCGCGTGGACAGGGAATCCCCGGGCGTGCCTTCCACCCCGTCCGCCAATCGGCGGGCTGGGGAGGCGGGGCCTAGCCCATTTAAGGCCAGGCACGCCCGGGGACTGCCCTCTTTTCCCTTTCCCAGCCGAGCGGTTTTCCTTCCTTGAGGTCTTCGCCTTGGTCCCGGCTCAATTTTCTTTCCCTCCCGCTAGGTCTCTTCGTCTACACGTCGTCGGAGGCTCCTGCAGCTTTCTTCCAACACTGTGCAGCAGGACCAGGGGTTTTTTCCCCACAGCGCGCTCTCCTTTTGGTCACAAAGACCTTGGATTACAGCTCTTTTCACAACTAAGGGGACAAGGCTTTGTCTTCATATTGCAGGGCGTCAGTCCTGCGTGAGGTTGGTGACTTTGGGGGGAGGGCGCCGAACTGAGCTTCTGTTTTAAACTCTTACGGCTGTGCATCTGGGCGTCTGAGCGAGTGCAGGGACGTTTGTTTAAATTCTTGCAGCCGGCGCCCCTTACACTTGCGCGCCTGAGCGTTCGCAGGATCGCTGGCGCTCCCTTGATAGCTGGCAGCTTGTTTATTGAGGAAAACAGGGTGCTTTAGCCATCTTCCTAAAATAAATAAGTAAACAAATAAATAAAATAAAGGGTGGAGAAGCTGCTGCTTCTTTGAGGGCGCGCGATCGTGGGGCTTTTCTAGCCGTGGAGTGAAAGTGTTTACCGGTTACCTAGGTTACCGCAGCTTACGGCCGCCATTTTGTCTTAGCCATGTGGCTTGAAGGGGCGCCCGCCATCTTAGGTGAGGCGTTTGCCCTCTGTGAGGTTAAGTGTGTTTAGATATAGAACCTTTCTTTGAATATTAAGCTGTGGCTTCGCTGTGCAAGGGGTGGCAACATTGTGGTGTAATCAAGTAAAACTGCTCTTGTTGTTAGCACAGTCTTACCAGTAACTCAGACTGCCTAGTAACTCGCAACTTTGTTAGCCTTCTGCACACACGCTCAATAAAATCGCCTGTGCAGGCGGAGCTTTTCTGTGACTGGGGGCTGCTACTTTGTAGCTTCATTGGTAAGGTTATTCTGTTGCTTGCGTCAGTACACCGGGGCTTTGCAAGGGGAATCGCTACTGTTGCAAACTGCTGGGAGCAAGTACCTAAAGTGTATAAAGTGGTAAAGTGTTGTGTGCTGTTTCTAAGCTGCCGGTAGCTTGCAAGATTAATTGGGGGCAATTAGCAAACGCTGCAGCTTGCATAGTATTCAGCGCTGCTCTTAAAATTGATTGGTTCAATTGGCAGACGCTGCAGCTTGCATATTATTTAGCGCTGCTTTTTAAAAATAAAATAAAATAAAATAAAATAAAATAAATAATAATAATAATAATAACTGGTGCAATTAGCAGACGCCCCAGCTTGCATATTTAGCGCTGCTTTAAAATTAAGTGGTGCAATTAGCAAACGCTGCAGCTTGCATATTATTAGCAAACGCTGCAGCTTGCATATTATTAGCAAATGCTGCAGCTTGCATATTATTTAGCGCTGCTTTTAAAAATTAATTGGTGCAATTAGCAAACGCTGCAGCTTGCATATTATTTGGCGCTGCTTTTAAAAAATTAAGTGGTGCAATTAGCAAACGCTGCAGCTTGCATATTATTTAGCGCTATTTTAAAATTAATTGGTGCAATTAGCAAACGCTGCAGCTTCAAACACTTTGCATCTTGCAATTTTCCAAGGCATATGCTCTGCTTCATTGTCTCTTTATAAAAAAGTTCACACTTTAGGGTTTTCCTTTCTCAATAATTAACATACTTTGGGATTGTTTTCCTAAGGGCTGATTGGTGTCTTATTTTGGCACACTGCTTAAAGGGTCTTCCTAAGGGATTATTGGCTGGCTTAGTGGGAGGCTGTCAGCATTTGGCAGTGGACAGTGTATATCACAGTTTCATACTCACCTCTAATACTTTCCTTTTGGTCTATTATTACCTTGATTATTTAATAAGCTTAATTATAGTTTCTATTGGGTTGTTCATCCTTAGTAGCTTCTACCGGGTACACATTTCCACAGTGTGGGCAATACTGAGCTAGGAGTTTTCCAGATAATTAGAAGGTTCCTTGCTTCTTTCATAGTTGGGTATGGCTTCTGGGGGTAATCAGCAGGCTCCCTCCAACGATAGTCAGCCGGGACCCTCCACAAGTAATGGAGGTGCTCAGTTGCCAGCTATGCCATGTGATCCGCAAGCCTTTGCCCAATTTTTCATGGCTTTTGAAACATTTTACAGGCAGTGTAGGCCTAGGGGAGCACTGGCGCTTCCAGCTCCGGAGCCATCGCAGGAGGTGATACCCGATACCCCCCCTAGTTATCAGGGGCAGGGACTGCAAGATATTCCAGCCATTGCAGGGAGCAGCGCACAGTCAGAAACAGCAAACGTAGGTCGCCCTAACACCCGTGCCCAGGCAGCCATCGCTAAGAAAGCCAGTCTTGGTATTGGTAAAGTATTGGTAAAGGTAAAGCACCTGCTAAAGGTCCCGCCAAAGGGAAGGCTACTGCAAAAGGCGCCAACAGCAACGCCTTGTCACAGGTTGTAGATATTTCTAGTGCCTTTCAGGAACAGCAGCCCCAACACAGCTCTACCGAGGACAGTGCGGGTTCCGGCGAGGAGGAGGAGCAGGTGGACCCCCAGAGTGCGCAGCCAGCAGCCGGGGCAGACCCAGGCAACGTTGAGGCGCAAGGGGGAAAAAGAAAATCTAAGAAGAAGCACACGTCAGCAAAGAAGAAAAGAAGTAAGCAGTCCGAAACAGAGGACGAGTCAGGTACGTCATCCTCGGATTCTGATGGTGAGGCTCCCATGGATGGTTACTGGGGTTTTGGTGAAGGGAATCACAGGATTCCACTTTGGGCGCACGAAAGGAGGGCCAATTCCCATCGTAAGACCTTTAATGGAGTGTTAGATTGAAAAGATGGGGCGTTGGTCGAAGATGTAAAGGTTGCCACCAATCAGTCCACTGATTTTATATTGGGTAACCATTTGTCCCAGAAGAAGAGGAATAAGATCCTCAATGGGGACTACGCTGACATGTTTACTCTTCTCCCCCCCACTAAGCTAACGGGGAAAGGCGAAAAGAGACGCTCCTTTGGTAAGCGGAAGTACAGGACGCCTAGGGCGGAGCGCACTTTTGAGAATTGGTTGGACGGGTACCAGGTTTTTATGGGAGTTGTTTGCGCTGCTTATCCGCATCGCTCCATGGATTTGGTTGCATATCTGGCTCATGTAAGGAGGGCACACACGCTCGCAGGCGAAAATGCTGCTTTAACATATGATGAGAATTTCCGTAGAAATGCTTCCCTCCTTCCTTCCACACGTTGGGACTTAAGGGATCCTAACTTCTGGGGTGAGGATGTTAATCCCTACATCGAAAAGAAAAACCTGGAACCAGCGAAGGCGGGTAAGACTGAGACAAAGCGGTGCCACCTGTGCTGGGAGTTCAATAGGGGTGTATGGTCTCGCCCCTCCTGTAAGTACCTGCATGAATGTGAGCGGTGCTGGGGGAACCATCCCGCCTCTGCGTGCTTCAAGAATAAACAGCAGCCCTTTCGAGGGGGCAGGCGGTACTTCCACAACACCAGGGGTGCCCCCGGTTCTGCCCACCAGGGACCTGGTAACCATCAGTAACTTGCATCTTGGGATGGCCTCCTCTCCTATCCGTCTTCAGCCGCTCAAAGTTATGCTTGATCAATACCCCGATCGGACAGCAGCTCAATACCTTTGGTAGGGGTTCTCCATGGGTTTCAGGATCCCTGTGGCTTTCCCGCCTAACACCGGGGATCCGCAAAATCAAAAATCGGTTAGGGAAAGGCCAGAGATAGTTAGAAAAAAGATAGAAAAAGAGATCAGGGCGGGTAGAGTAGCAGGCCCCTTTCCCACCCCTCCCTTTGAAGGACTTCATCTATCCCCCCTGGGCATCGTTCCAAAGAAGACCCCGGGTGAATTCCGCATGATCCACAACCTCTCTTATCCTAGAGGAGACTCAGTCAATGACGCGATTCCCCAGGAGCTTTGTACGGTGAAATACGCCTCCTTCAACCAGGCGGTTAAGATGATCTGCAAATTTGGCCAAGGGGCGCTTATTGCCAAATGTGATATTGAGTCGGCGTTCCGCCTTCTACCCGTCCATCCAGATGACTTTCGCTGGTTGGGCTTTAGATTTGAGGGGGCGTATTTCATTGACAAAGCAATGCCTATGGGCTGCTCCGTGGCTTGCTCAGCCTTCGAGTCTTTCAGTACGTTTCTAGATTGGGCCTTACGTTTCAGGACAGGATCTTCGGGCGTGTCGTATTACCTGGATGATTTTATTTTGGTGGCAGATAACAGACAACGATGTTCCGCCCTCTTGGAGGCTTTCACAGGTTTGGCCGGGGAACTGGGAGTCCCCCTGGCCGATGAGAAAACGGAGGGTCCTGCCACGTCCATTGTCTATCTGGGCATTCAGTTAGACACTGTGGCCCAAACGTCTAGGTTACCCATGGAAAAACTGGTCGCCCTTAAGGCATTGATCCAACAGCTGCTGCCACTAAGGAAGGTTACCCTAAGGCAAATCCAATCCCTGCTAGGCCACCTAAATTTCGCTTGTAGGGTAGTGGCGCCAGGTCGCCCCTTTTGCGGCCGCTTGGCCAGATTGTCGGCAGGTCTCAGGGCACCTCAGCATAGGGTGCGCCTCTCCAAAGAAGTTAAGGCTGATCTGGGAGTTTGGCTACAATTCCTCGACAAGTACAACGGTATATCCTTATGGCAAGATTCCATGGCTCTCAATGCGGACTTCCAAGTCCAGTCAGATGCGGCAGGTTCCTTGGGTTTTGGAGTTTATTTCAGGGGACAGTGGTGTGCCCAAAGGTGGCCAGCAGACTGGCAGGGCCAGCCCATTACTCACAACCTTACATTCTTGGAATTCTTCCCTATTGTAGTGGCAGTACATCTTTGGGCAGAGCAGTTCCGCAATCATAGGGTTTGTTTCAACACAGATAACCAGGTGGTAGTAGCGGTCCTCTCCAGACAGTCCGCCCATTCCACCAGGGTGGGAGACTTGTTACGGGCCTTTGTCCTCCTGTGTCTCGAGCAGAATATATATTTTTCGGCCAAATTCGTACCCGGCATTAATAATGACATCGCGGATGCTCTGTCTCGCTTTCAGATGGAGCGCTTCCGCTCATTAGCGCCGGATGCAGAACAATCATCAATGCCTTTCCCGGAGCATCCTAGTTGGCGTACTTCAACAGGACTCCCACGGCTTGTGGACAACCCTTCCCGGTCTCCATGCCGGGTAGACGATAGGAGCCAATGCCTAAGGCCAATACCTTTCAATTCTGTAATCAATAAAGTTGTGGCCTTTTTATGCCCATTAACCTTAAATAATGTGTCCAGTGTCTTCATTTCTCATGGGAGGAGGGGACTTGCCACGCAAAAGGCAGCTTGCCTCTTTAAAGGAACCTCGTGGCTGGGGGGGGCGGCTTGTGTATTTGAACTAGTAACTTTTGTCTGCTGCAGAGTTTTCACGGCTTTGCTGCATTTTTTGGCTTTATTGCACTGAAGTTACACTGGTCTGGGTACAGCTGAGCACGGCACAAGTGTTTAATTAGTGCGTATTTCATAGCAATTCAAAGCAGTCACTAAGCAAAGCTAATCTAATAAATTCATTAATTGTTGTTGGCACTGTCATTTTAATTTAGCTTGTTTTCTGCAAATTCATTCTGAAGTTGGGAGCAGTCATTAGGGGCAAGTCTATTGAATTCTCTTCATTTAAAAGAGGTAATTTGTGGTCACAGGCAGTGTTTCTGGTTTACCTGACACCTGGGTTTAATTTTATTTTGATTTCAAATTCAGTCAGATTTCATCTCATGTATATATATTTGCTTGTTGTTGCACAGTAGCTTCCAAAGCTATACATAATTAATTTACCAAGTGTGCGCAGGCGTTTATTTGGAGGACTACTAATTTTCTGCATAGTTCGGAACACAGTTATAAGGTTGAGGTGCATCACTGTAAGGGCTCTAATTGGTGCAAACAGTGCAGCTTATTGGCTGGGAAAGTGATTATAGTTGGTCCAGAATTTAATTTTCCTTTTAGCAATAAAGATTTAATCAATTAGGCGAAGTTATTTAATTCATTGACATAATTTAAATTTTTGCTTGACGTAAGGATATTACTGGTCTGTATAGTGGTATCTATAGGGAATTATTTCAAGGGTCTGTGTAGGCAATACTGAACTAGGTCTTACGTCTCAGGTAATTGCAGTTTTCAAACAGTGCCTGGCTAGCGTGACCAGCACGCACTGATAAGAGTTTGGTTCTAGGGCTAATTTTAATTCATATATTTTGTGGTTTTAAAACAGTTTGGTTCAAGGGTTACTTTTTGTGGGTGGTGCAATGGCTTCCAAGGGAAACCAACAGGTGCCTTCTTCCAATTTAAGTGGGTCTGACAACCAAGACGGGTCAGGGAGGCCTGCTATGCCCTGCAACCCACAGGCTTTATCACAGTTTTTCTCTGCCTTTGAAACATTTTATCAGCAGTTTAGGCCCATGGTCACTGGGTCCTCTTCACAAATAGTTGGTTCTCAAGATTGCATACCTGACATTGCTCCCAGCAATGAGGAGCACCCTGGCACTTCAGCCTCCTTTTTCAGTGCTGCACAGTCAGGCAGCAACCCATCTACACACCCCCATAAGCGATCACAGTCTTCGCGTCCCCTCATGTCCAAGCTCAGTTCTTCAGTTGACAGGGCTCCTTCTGGCAAGTCTAACCGTTCTGCTTCTCAGCATGTCGCAGATGTTCCCAGTATTTTACAGGATCTGCAACATCAGCCTACACCTGCAGAAGGTGGCTCAGGAACATCATTGGATGAGGAGGTGCGAGGACATCAGGAAATGCCTGCAGCTGCTGAACAGCACCCAGTCACCAGTGAGGGGCAAGGGGGGAAGAGGAAAACTAAGAAGAAACATTCGGCTAAGAAGAGCAAGAAAAGTAAGCTGTCTGATACTGAGGATGATTCAGGTACTACTTCTTCAGATTCTGATAGTGACGCCCCTTTGGATGGATATTGGGGTTTTGGCAAGGGCATTTCAGGACTTCCACTATGGGTGCATGAGAGAAGGGCAAACTCTCACCGTAAAACCTTTAATGGGTCTCTGGAGTGGAAGGGGGGCGCATTGGTGGAGGATGTAGATGTTACGAAAAAGGAGCAATGCTGGCTGAGTGCTCCAGATGGCTGGAAAGCCAAACAGGATGTTGATGTTTTGGGACTGTACCGTGGGAACAAGGAACAGTCTATTCTGTGCACTGAGCACCGGATGTTAGCTCAGAGTGTCACATGACCCTGTACTGGAAGTACATGGGAGGAGTTATTCTCTCTCTACTGTTGGTGTTAAGAGAGTGCAGACACGTTTTCTCTGTACTGCTGGAAAGACAGAAATAAAGGCATGTAAATACATTTCTGTCTGTCTCTCTCCCCTCCCTGGGAATGAGGGGGGGGGGAATGGTGTGTTCTTCTCACGTTTGAGGAGGATCGCCGAGATCTCGCCTTGTCTTGCCGGGAGCCGCTGACGGGGGAGATCAACAAGGAATCCAAGCCGGGCACCTGGAGAGTGGCCAATTCCTCTGACTAAGGCTTGAATTCCGACAACTGGTAGCAGACGCCAGTGGTTATCTGATCCATGGGAATCAGCATGAGAGGTGAGAGGTTGATGGATCGTGTGCCATCCTCTGCACCAAGGAAAGAAGATAACGTCTGCATTGCAGTCAGAAGCTGAACAGACGGTTGGACACCAAGAGGGGGTGTTTTCCAAGCAATGGAGCCCCAAGAGGTATGCTGAACTTTCGGGCTAGAAGTGTGAACGCAGATTGATTCATTCTCTGGTTCACGAGAGCTGCGTTTGGAAAAACAGCTCTGAGAGCAAAGGCTTGCATACCAGGCATTTTTGTGGCTGATAACAAATCCTGTTTGAAGAAAGGTATGCACAGTTGCTAGGCAACGACCGTCAGTAGGCTTGGAAAGTTACTGACACGTGGGGCTGGCTCAGTGAGAGCCTGGGAACTCAAAGTTGTTTTGACTTTGAGACAGCTTGCAAGTTTGCCTGCCAGAAAGGCAGTAAACAACCCAAAAGAGACTTTTGGATTTTACAGGCTCGAGAGTGAGAGCTGAGACTTGGATTCAAAATGGATGCCAAGAAGGGGGGAGGTTTGCCTTATCCACCCCCCCTGACTAATGACAATTATTCATCTTGGTCTGTAAAGATGAAGGCCCTGCTGCAGAATCAGAGGATTTTTGGGGTGATTGAGAACCCCATCCCTCCAGCACCAACACCAGGTTGGAATTCACAGAATGTGAAGGCCAGGACGGCTATAATTCTGTGTGTCTCGGATGATCAACTTGTGCATATTCAGGATTTGGAATACGCGCAAGAGATTTGGGAAACGCTGCGTAGAACACATCAGAGGGATGCTGGTTCTTCAGCGTTGCTGTGTTTTGAGAAGCTGACCAATCTGAGGCTTGCGCCTGATGGAGATGTTCAAGCGCACCTGACGGAAATGAAATATCTGCGCCAACAGATGGTGGAACGCAATTTCCGTCTACAGGAGGAAGTGTTCTGCTTCATGATGATAAACAGCCTAAATCGGACTTACAAAACAGTTGCCAGTCAGCTTGGTTCCCTTCCGGCTCACGATTTGACCGCGGAGAGGGTGTGTGCCGTTGTTTTGAATGAACACGACCACCTTGCTGCTCTGGAAGTGAAGGACAGGGGGAGGGAGGAACGGAGTTCTAATTCCCCCACTGATGTTGCTACTGGAGAGAATGCTGTAGCTTTGAACGTTGTCCGATGTTACAATTGTGGACAGGCTGGGCATCTTCAGCGGAACTGCAAGAAGCCACGCCAGCCAAAAGGAGCTAAGGGCCGCTCAGCAAAGCCTGAGGCAGCAGGCAAAGGTCATACCAAGTCTTCGGTGAAACCTGCAAAGGCTTTGATGGCGAAAGGAACCACGCCAGATGTTGAAAACTGGTTTGTAATTGACACGGGCTGTAATTTTCATATGTCCCCACACAGAGGGCTCTTTTCAACGTTTAAGAAGCAAAGCTTCGCTGTGAAACTAGCCAACGGTCAGGAGCTGGACGCGACCGGGATAGGGACTGTGTATCTTAAGAGTCTGAACCTGACTATACACAATGTTTACTTGGTTCCTGAATTGAAGTTCAATCTGCTGAGTGTTTCGCAGATTGCAAAGAAAGGACTGAAACTGTCCTATGATGCTGAGAGCTGCAAGATCTTCAGAGATGGAGAGTTGTATCTTTCTGCCAGAGAGAAAGATGGACTGTATTTGTTGACTTTTGAGCAAAGTGATTACATGGAATGTAATTCTGAGTCTAACTTGATTTCTCTCGCAGGTGTCACCAAAACGAGCGCCAAGAAGATGGCCAGGGTCGACAGAGCGTTTCAGCGGGTGTATGCTGATGTGATTGGTCCTCTAGAACCATCTAGAGGCAATGCAAGATTTTATCTTGTGTGTGTGGATCATTTCTCTAACTTTGTCTGGATTTATATGTTACAGAGGCCACAGGAAGCCTTGGAAAGGTTTCAGGAGTTTTGTGACAAGGTTAAAAATATGCATGATGCTAACATTGATTGTCTTTTAACAGATAAGAAGCAAATTTTTCTTTTACAGGATTTTCAGGAGTTCCTGCAGAAGAAAGGGATAAGACACAAGGTTGCTGTTTCAGCGGAAGCGTGGAACAGGGGTGTCTGTGTACGGGTGAACAAAGAATTGCAAAAGGGGATGAATGCGCAATTGCTTAGTTCACATCTGCCACATGAGTTCTGGGCGGAGTCCCTAATGTCGTTTTGTTATACGTGGTTGAGAAAGGTTTCAAAAGAGCTGGGAAGTTCTCCTTTTGAGAAACTGTTCCACAGAAAACCTTCTGTTGCCCATTTCAAGGTTTTTGGGTCTCATGTGAGGACAGAAGCTCCAGGTGGAGTAAAGAATGCCAGAGGCATTTTTGTGGGATATGAAAAGGGTCTCTACAGAGTAACCAGGGCTATTGACTGTTTGGCTCCGAAGCGCCCTCTCCGATTGCATGGAGCCCGGACAGCCCCGTGGTTTTCCACGGATCTGAGGGCAATGAAACAATCGTTGAGACGGCTAGAGCGCCGGTGGCGGATAACTCATTCCGAATCTGACCGGACACAGGTTAGAGCTCAACGTTGAGCCTACCAAGTGGCGATAGCGACGGCGAAGAAGAATTTCTTCGCCGCCTCTATTGCATCTGCAGAAAACAGCAGCAGGAGACTTTTTCAGGTGGTTCACAATTTAGCGGAACCACCTGCAACATCGGGGCCCAGCACGGGCCACATGTTCTCCTGCAATGATTTTGCAAAGTTTTTTGCAGAAAAAATCGCTCAGATTCGGGAAGAAGTAGACTCCACCGTGGGAGCAGGGCCGGGGCGGGAGAGTGCTAGAGTTCTGTCTAGTCAAGTTGAGTGGGATCAATTCCAATCTGTTACCTCCGAGGATGTGGACAGGCTGCTTGGACGAGTGAAACCAACCACCTGTCTCCTGGATCCTTGCCCATCCTGGCTTATAAAAGCTAGCCGGGAAGGACTGGGCGATGGGCTTCGTGGGGTGGTGAATGCTTCCCTCCGTGAGGGAGCCTTCCCAGACCCGCTGAAAGAGGCGGTTATTAAACCGCTTCTTAAAAAACCATCTTTAGATGCGGCCACGATGGCCAACTATCGCCCAGTCTCAAATCTTCCATTCTTGGGCAAGGTGATTGAGCGAGCGGTTGCCGAACAACTCCAGGCACGCCTGGAAGAAGCGGACCATTTGGATCCCTTCCAGTCGGGATTCAGGCCTCATCATGGGACTGAAACTGCCTTGGTCGCACTGGTTGATGATCTCCGGCGGGCTAGGGACAAAGGTGAGAGCTGTTTCCTAGTTCTGCTGGATCTCTCAGCGGCGTTTGATACCATCGACCATAACATCCTTCTGGACCGTCTTCAGGGGCTGGGAGCTGGAGGCACTGTCATACAGTGGTTCCGCTCCTTCCTCCTGGGCCGTGTTCAGAAAGTGGTGGTGGGGGATGAGTGTTCAGACCCCTGGGCTCTCACTTGTGGGGTGCCTCAGGGTTCTGTCCTCTCCCCCATGCTTTTCAACATTTACATGCAGCCGCTGGGAGAGATCATCAGGAGGTTTGGGCTGGGTGTTCATCAGTATGCGGATGATACCCAGCTCTACCTCTCTTTTAAATCAGAACCAGTGAGGGCGGTGAAGGTCCTGTGTGAGTGTCTGGAGGGGGTTGGAGGATGGATGGCGGCTAACAGATTGAGGTTGAATCCTGACAAGACAGAAGTACTGTTTTTGGGGGACAGGAGGCGGGCAGGTGTGGAGGATTCCCTGGTCCTGAATGGGGTAACTGTGGCCCTGAAGGACCAGGTGCGCAGCCTGGGAGTCATTTTGGACTCACAGCTGTCCATGGAGGCACAGGTCAAATCTGTGTCCAGGGCAGCTGTTTACCAGCTCCATCTGGTACGTAGGCTGAGACCCTATCTGCCTGCGGACTGTCTCGCCAGAGTGGTCCATGCTCTGGTTATCTCCCGCTTGGACTACTGCAATGCACTCTACGTGGGGCTACCTTTGAAGGTGACTCGGAAACTACAACTAATCCAGAATGCGGCAGCTAGACTGGTGACTGGGGGCGGCCGCCGAGACCATATAACACCGGTCTTGAAAGACCTACATTGGCTCCCAGTACGTTTCCGAGCACAATTCAAAGTGTTGGTGCTGACCTTTAAAGCCCTAAACGGCCTCGGTCCAGTATACCTGAAGGAGCGTCTCCACCCCCATCATTCTGCCCGGACGCTGAGGTCCAGCGCCGAGGGCCTTCTGGCGGTTCCCTCATTGCGAGAAGCAAAGCTACAGGGAACCAGGCAGAGGGCCTTCTCGGTAGTGGCGCCCGCCCTGTGGAACGCCCTTCCAGCAGATGTCAAAGCGATAAACAACTACCTGACATTCAGAAGACATCTTAAGGCAGCCCTGTTCAGGGAAGTTTTTAACGTGTGATATTTTATTGTATTTTTGGTTTTTATGGAAGCCGCCCAGAGTGGCTGGGGAGGCCCAGTCAGATGGGCGGGGTATAAATAATAAATTATTATTATTATTATTATTATAATTTTGTCTGAATCTGGTCAGGTGATTCTCACAAAATTTCTAGAGAATGCTCCTGAACAGGAGAGAGTGATAGTACACACATTTCCCACAGAGGACGATTCAGATGATGATGATGATTTTACAGATTACAGTGGTACTGAGAGCGACAGTGATAGCTCACAGAGCTCAGTTGTCACAGTCATTGAGAGGAAATCTCACACAATGGATAGACCTTCACTGGTGAAGGATGAACCACTGTTTACTATTGGAACTGGTTCTCCTAAGAGTCCTGAGACTGAACCAGTGAGCAGAGAGGATCAGCACCTCATACGCAGGTCTGAAAGAGTTACAAAGGGTGAACCACCCAAAAGGTACTCAAAAGAGTTTGCTAACTTAGCTGTTGCATGTGTTGCTGTTGTACACAACCGAGGACAGGTTGGAGCTGTGTCTAAGTCAGAGACAAAGACACAACAGAGAGTTGCTAGCCAAGGTAGAGCAGATGAACTCATTCCTTGGAAGCCAGACAACCAGAGAGGTACACTGGGGAAACCAGTGGCAGGTAGTTCCAAGGGTGGAACTGAAACAACAGGGGAGTGTTATGTGTATAACAACTGTTTGTTTTCTTCTCTGGATCACGCTTTGCTTGCCGCAACACGCATTGATTCTTTTGGGGGAGGATGTTACGAAAAAGGAGCAATGCTGGCTGAGTGCTCCAGATGGCTGGAAAGCCAAACAGGATGTTGATGTTTTGGGACTGTACCGTGGGAACAAGGAACAGTCTATTCTGTGCACTGAGCACCGGATGTTAGCTCAGAGTGTCACATGACCCTGTACTGGAAGTACATGGGAGGAGTTATTCTCTCTCTGCTGTTGGTGTTAAGAGAGTGCAGACACGTTTTCTCTGTACTGCTGGAAAGACAGAAATAAAGGCATGTAAATACATTTCTGTCTGTCTCTCTCCCCTCCCTGGGAATGAGGGGGGGAGGAATGGTGTGTTCTTCTCACGTTTGAGGAGGATCGCCGAGATCTCGCCTTGTCTTGCCGGGAGCTGCTGACGGGGGAGATCAACAAGGAATCCAAGCCGGGCACCTGGAGAGTGGCCAATTCCTCTGACTAAGGCTTGAATTCCGACAGTAGAAACGTCTACTAACGTTTCCACCGATTTCATCCTGGGTAATCACCTTTCCCAAAGGAAAAGAACTGCCCACCACCCGCTGGGGCCTGAGGGACCAAAATTACTGGATGGTGGGGGCAACTAGGTGGCGCATCGGAAGATGGCTGACAATAACATCTCTCCGACCCACACGAGGTAATTTGGAGGCTATGATGGGGGTAATTAGCCTCCTTAACCCCCCCCAGGATTGTGGGGGGGACGGCCCTTGCCTGCTGTGCCCTATACCACCCCCGAATTTGTGGGGGTGGGGGCACTAGGCACAAAGCCCTCCTGTGGGATTCCGGCACTCCTGGACGCCGTCCCTGATTCGCACCGCTAGTTGCAAGCATCTTCAAAAGAAACAATTTGGACGAGATAAATTGCACATGCTTCAAGGAAAAAGGGGAGTAAAGACTGCTGACAGAAGAGATCTCTGATAACAAGACAAGAATAAAATATGAGAAGATACGTCAAGATACGGTATGACTGAGGGGGGAGGGGGGAAAAAACCTGCCTTCCTTTTTCTTATGTGATTTAACAAGAATCCCCTCCCCTAATGAGTCAGAAACTAAGGACTTAAGCTGTGGATTTAAGGCTGTGTGGAGATAAACTTTCGAACCAAAGCAATGTTTCAAGATGAAGCTGGAAAGCTAAGAGTTTTGGAATGACGCAGTTAAAAATGCCGTCGCCATTTTGGGAGGCATTGTTGGAGCTCTTGGGTCTGGGAGGAGAAAGAGAGAAAGAGAGTTGTTTACATATCGTGGATCAACTTCTCGGTGGGACTTAAGAGCGACAAATGCCAAATTTATGATGGAAAGAGCGATGGTATCTACGAAGGAGATATATGGAAACCATCTGGACTTAGTGGAGGAACGGGAAATCCACACAGGATTATTATTTTGCTTATCGGCTTAAGGAGACTAACAGAAGAGATCGTAAAGGAAAAATAGAAATTATATGAACAAGATATGATGTGGAAACACCAAGATAAGACTGGATAGAATTATGAATTTTGTTTGGACTGATTGGGACTGATTTGGACATTAACGCAGTAATAAGATGATCTGAATCCCCCTTTGGATCTTGAAGTATGGGTTCCCCCAACAAAATTTAAAAATTTGGCTTTGTAATTTGGAATTTATGTGATGTGATTTAATTTGATGTGATTGGCCAGTTAATAAAAATTATTTTTAAAAAAACAAACAAAATTACTGGATGGAATACGTGGGTCCCTATGTGGAAAGAAAGCAGCATGACCCCACTAAATTTAAAAAATTTGAAGCAAAACGCCGTAAGCTTTGTTGGGAGTACAACAGGGGGGCCTGCCTGAGGCCAAACTGTAAGTATGGACACGAATGCGAGAAGTGCCTGGGAAACCACCCAGCCTCTTCATGTTTTAAAGGTAAACAGCCCTTTCGGGGAGGTAGGGGGCATTTCCACCAGGGATCGCGAGGTGCCCCCGGACACTCCCAAGGTGCGACCGCAAACCGCTATTAATTTGGCCCTTGGTTTGGCCTTCTTGCCTGTTAAGCTCCAACCTCTTACGACCCTTCTCAACAGATACCCAAATAAAGAGGCTGCAAGGTACCTTTGGGAGGGGTTTTCCTTTGGCTTCAGGATCCCCCCCTAACTCAGGGGACCCCCCCAAACCAAAAATCAGTTAGGGAGATGCCAGATATTGCAAAAAAATAAAATACACAAAGAAATTTTGGCTGGTAGGGTGGCTGGCCCCTTCAGGGAGCCTCCTATTGCTGGTTTACACATTTCACCGTTAGGTATTGGCCCAAAGAAGGCCCCAGAAGAGTATCGCATGATCCACAATCTATTCTACCCTAGAGGTGGCTCAGTCAATGATGCAATACCTCAGGAGCTTTGTTCTGTGAAATATGCCTCCTTTGACCAGGCTGTAAAACTTATTTGCAGGTTTGGCAAGGGAGCACTTCTGGCAAAGTGCGACATTGACCCGGCCTTCCGCCTCCTACCAGTTCACCCAGAGGACTTTCGATGGCTGGGTTTTAGGTTTGAGGGGGCATATTTCATAGACAAAGCCATGCCAATGGGGTGCTCAGTAGCATGTGCAGCATTTGAGTCTTTCAGTACATTTTTGGACTGGGCTCTTCGCTTTAGAACTGGTTCTGAGGGTGTGGCTCATTATCTCAATGACTATATTCTTGTGGCTAGTAATAGGCCTGATTGCACTTCTCTTTTAGAGGCTTTCACCTCCCTGGCTGAGGAGCTCGGAGTACCTTTGGCTGCAGACAAAACAGAGGGTCCAGTCACAACCATGACTTATTTGGGCATAGAATTGGACACAAATGCACAGACATCCTGCCTACCAAAGGAAAAGTTAGCGGCACTTAAGGAATTAATCCTGCAGCTTCTTCCTCTCAAGAAGGTCACCCTTAGGCAGATTCAATCACTACTGGGTCACTTCATCTTTGCTTGCTGGGTAGTGTCCTCGGCCGCCCCTTTTGTGGGCGTTTGGCTAAGCTGTCAGCAGGACTGCATGCTCCTCAAAACAGAGTGCGCCTCTCTAAGGCGGTCAAGTCTGACCTGGAGGTCTGGTTAAGGTTCCTGGATAGGTACAATGGCATTTCTTTATGACAGGACAATTTGATGCTGTGTGCAGACTTTCAGGTACAGTCTGACGCGGCCAGTTCCTTGGGGTTTGGTGTCTACTTTAAGGGGCATTGGTGTGCTCAGCGCTGGCCCACCAGCTGGCAAGGAAAACCTATCATGTGTAACCTCACCTTCTTAGAATTTTTTCCTATTGTAGTTGCGGCGCACCTGTGGGCTGATGAGTTCAAGAATCACCAGGTATGCTTTTGACAGACAATCAAGTGGTTGTCAGTGTCCTGTCAAAGCAATCATTGTGCTCCCCTAGGGTGGCAGGCCTGCTCTGGTCCTTTGTCCTTTTGTGCTTAGAATTAAACATCTATTTTTCTGCCAAGTTTATACCTGGGGTTAACAATGACATCGCAGGTGCTCTATCTCGTTTCCGGATGGACCGCTTTCACTCATTAGCACCAGAGGCACAGCAATTGCCACAGCCATTCCCAGAGCACCTTTGAAGCCTTGGGAATGAGATTTAAGGCTGTTTACTCCATAGACCCTTGTGCGGACTTCTTAGTGGGAAGGGCACTGGAGGGCTGGCGCAGACTACAGCCTCCCAGCAGCGATTGTAGAAGGCCCATAACTTATGACATTCTATGCTAAATTCATAAAAAATTAAGAAGTATCTGTTGGTCCAAGTACGAGGCCTGTTTATTTTCTGCTGCATACTCCATCGCCTTCTTTGGCGCTTTGCACATTGGCGAAGTGGTTTGTGAGGGCCAGCCAGATTTCGCTGCTTGGGAAATTCTATTGAAAGACCTGACCCTATCCAGTTCAGATTTAGTCCTGCATGTTCGACATTCCAAAACCTATCAGCAGAGAAAGGGGGCCCTTATTTGGCTTCAAGCAACTAGGCAGAGGGGGCCATGCCCAGTAAGAGACACTAGGCATTTTTTTGTAATTGAGACCAACCGTTGCTGGCCCATTCCTCATATACTTAGATGGCTCCCTCCTCGCAAGGCATCAGTTCATGCACGTTATGCGTAAGGCGATTGCTGCCTGTGGTCTCCCCCTGGGTGAATTCGCAGCTCACTCCTTTTGTATTGGGGCCGCCACCACGGCAGTGCATTTGGGACTCTCAGCTGAAAGGATAAAGGACTTGGGATGATGGAAGTCTGATGCATTTAAGGGGTATATTCGTAAGACCTTATGACTGATCACGTTATATCTGACCTGGGTTTGTTGCATCCTTTTGATTTCAGGAGACATTGTGGTGTGCATTTGAATTATAGGCCACAGCATTGTCCACTGGGCTAGAAACTTTGCCACCAATTGTAGCCTGGGGTGCAGGCTGGATCTACCACCAAAAGTTAAAGTTTCCTGGATCTCACGGAGGGGGATGTGCTGGGCGGAATTTATGCCTGCTGTGAAAACCAGAGCCGCTTTGGAGGCCCACCGGATGCCCTGGTCATTCAACTGGGAGAAAATGATTTGGCCTATCAAAAAGGTATGGACTTGATGTGGAACATTTACAGCAACTTCAATGATTTGATTACCTCATTTCCAAATGTAACACTAATGTCAGGGAACTGCCATCGGTTCAGGATGGAGAGAGGAAAAGCCAGATGGATTACAGAGAGCCCCCAAAGATCGTGGGAAGCAGCTCCTCCTCAGCGGAGGAGAGTAACCACGCCTCCAGTGGAGAGGAGCTTCAGGGCTCGGAGGAGGCGAGGCGGTGCCAGGACACCTTGCCTGGGCAAAGCGGGGAGGGGAGAGGTCCTCCGTTACCCACGCCCTCCCTGCTCAGTAAGTTTTCGCGCCGAGAGGGGAGGCGCAGACTGGGCGTCAAGAAATTACTTTGCTGGGGAAATTTTAAGCCCCGCCCACTCACGGATTCTGCCAGTGAATGAGCCAGCCACGGGAGAGTGGTGCTCTGGACAGATAAAGTTTATTTTTTCATAAAAAGCAAGGCTTCACAGCCGAGCAGGGATGTATTTGCCTGCTTGCTCTCAAGCAACCCCTTGGAACCCTTACACCTAATTTGGTCATTGCTGCTGGAGAGGTGTGTATGGAGGGACTGTCGGCTCCCTATAGCAATAAACAAAGCTAGAATGATTTTGGAACATTCGGTGGCACATAGACTGGCCCTCTACCGAGAGGATGGTGTGCATCTTTCTGATGCGGGATATGATGTTTGGTTAGCTGATATAACTTCTGGGATTAGGGATTCATTGCAGGTCTGAGGGTATGGGTGGTGAGCTTTTGCTCAAGTGGTGGTTAGGCATTGGTATTGGTATTGTTATGTAGATGGAAGAGGGGAGGAAGCGCCATCACCTGCCCCACATATTGAAGGGTAGTCCGATAAAAGATTGTGGGGGGCATGCACCTGTCCGAAGCCTATGTAGGTGACGGCCTAAGGCACGCCCCCAAGCAGTGACCCCGGGGGAGTTCCTAGTTGATGTGCATCAGCAGGACTCCCCCTGCTGGTGGTTAACCCCTCCCAGACTTCAAGCGGAAAGGGCTGAAGGTGGACATAGTCGGTTAGGACCAATGCATAGACCAATACCGCTCATCACCTGTAACCAATAAAGTTGTGGCGTTATTTAGCCCATTATCCTTAATAATTGTTTCATGTGTATTTATTTCCACTGGGGGGGGGGACTTGCCACGCAACTCTCTATCTTTCTCTCCCTCTCTCATTAAAGCAGCTGAGGTGCACAGAGCTGCAGGGAAGCTTCCCCAATGCCCACGCCTCGCGATCTAAGAAATGCGAATGTGCGGTGGAAAACCCAGTTGGCATCCCTGGCTGTTAGCCGCTGCCCGTTCCCGGGCCCAATGGACGATGCTGTGTCCCACAATCCAGATGTCTGTGTGGTTTGATCCTGAAAAGCAAGAAAAATGACAGAGGCGTGTAAGTGATTGTTGTGTTTTAGATTTGGGGCTGTCGCGGATATAAGTTTTGTGCGCGTTGGATCGCCAGCGTCCCATGTCTTTTATTCTGTCCTCTGGCAATCCCAAGTGAGCCGCCATTGTGGCGGCCCCGATCCTAAAAGAATGGGCAGCATATTCCCTAGCCGGAAGCCCACAAGCTTCAATGGCTTTGCGCAACATCCGAGTGAATTGCTGCCTGGCAAGACGGGACCCATCCTCGTGTACCAGGAAAGGGCCAGAACCTGGGGGCCTGAGACCCAAAAACCTTTTTATGTCCTTTACAGGGCAGGGACCACTTTTCATGGTTGCCATCAACCGAACCAAGGCATCCTTTCCTTTTGGGTCTGTTTTTGAGCAAAGGATGCGAACCACCAACATTGAATCAGAAAGCTGAATATCATCAAGCTGCAGGCCTTGGGATAAAGGACCCGGTTCACCTTCATGTACCACTTCACCAACTCTTAAAGCGCCAAAAAAATGCTATAGAATATGCAGCTGAGAATAAACGGGCCTCGTATTTGGACCAGCACACTGATTTTAATTTATTGCGTATTTTACTGAGGAGATTGAATGGAATGGGCCTATGCCCCTCCTTACTTGGTGGTTGTAATCTGCGCCACCCCTCGAGAGCCCTGCGCACCACGAACTCAGCGCAAGGGTCAGTGCAGTAAATAGATTTTGCAAAGAAGGAAATTGCAGCTGATTGTATAGTTAAGGTCTTTGCTGCACGACCAAGGTTGCGCAGATGAACTAAGAACTGCAGCGCCTGGTCTGTGGTGGGGGGCTCTTGATGCGCAATACCCAAAGATTTTCTCCGAAATGCTAGAAAATCAGGCCAGGCTTTTGAGTAGGACCTAAGCGTAGAAGGGGCAACCGAAACCAATACTCCCTGCATCACGTCTCGCTTCCAAGGCTCCACAGGTGCTCCGGGAATGGCTCTGGCAATTGCTGTGCTTCTGGGGCTAACGACCGGAAGCGGTCCATCTGAAATCGAGATAGCGCATCCGCAATATTGTTATTAATACCAGGAATGAATTTTGCTGAAAATATGATGTTAAATTGCAGGCACCGTAACACAAACGATCGCAGCATTGTGGACACCCTTTCTGAACGCGAAGATTGTTTGGTCAGGACATTGACTACTGACTGGTTGTCTGTCCAACCAGGACTTTGTGAGGCGTACCCTGTGATGTGGTGACCGCAGCCCTGCCCTGCAGATAACCTAGCCAGCCGTGAGCAGAATGGGCGCCCGGGGGCTACCACCCAACAGGCAAAGTTTAAGTGGCCTAGCAAGGACTGAATTTGCCTGAGTGTTACTTTTTTGAGCGTGAGGAGCTGGGAGATTGCCGTTTTAAGAGCTGTCAGTTTGGCCTCAGGCAAACGCGATGTCTGGGCAACCGTGTCAAGCTTGATGCCCAAGTAAGTCATAGTCGTGACCGGACCCTCGGTTTTTTTCTGCTGCCAGGGGAACACCTAACTCCAGCGAAAGAGAGGCAAGAGCATCAAGCAACGTTGCACATGAATTGTTATTTGGTGGTCCAACCAGTAAAAAATCAGATAAACCAGGGCCCAATCCAAAAAGGTGCTAAAAGTTTCGAAAGCAGCGCATGCGACAGAACAACCCATTGGCATTGCTTTATCCACGTAACAGGAGCCCTCAAACTTAAAACCTAACCAACGAAAGTCCTCAGGATGTATTGGCAGAAGGCGAATTCAATTTCACATTTTGCTAATAGTGCCCCTCTTCCGAAGGTCCGGATAAGTTTGATGGCATGATCGAAGGAGGCGTATTTTACTGAGCAGAGTTCACCTGGGATGGCATCATTTACTGAGCCCCCTTCGGGATAAGACAAGTTATGAATCATACGAAATTCCCGAGGCACCTTCTTGGGTACAATACCCAAGGGGGATATGTGCAAATTTGGAATAGGTGGGCTAGTGAAAGGACCAGTCACCCGCCCTGCCAATATTTCCTTTTCTATTTTCTTTGTTGTGACTTCGGGCCTTTCTCTTACTGATTTTTGGTTGGGTGGATCCCCAGGATTTGGGGCCACCGATACAGGAATTCTAAACCCCCGGGAGAAGCCCTCCCAGAGGTAGTTTGCCGCTTTCTTATTGGGGTAAGAATCCAGGAGGGCTTTTAACGTGTCAAGTTTGATGGGTGAAAATGCAAGTGAAAGGGAATTATTGTCTCCGTGCACCTTCTTGGGCAGGGGGTTGTCCACCCAGTCTACTCTGTTGGTGGAACCCCCTGCCTCCACGAAAGGGCTGCTTTCCCTTATAACAAGACACGACAGGGTGGTTCCCCAGGCACCTGTCACACTTGTGTGAGTACTTACAATTTTACTGTTGACATAACCCTTTGTTATACTCCCAGCATACCTTGCTGCACGTATCTCTTTTGAAGTCCTATTTTGGAAATTTACCCTGGACCGACAGTTTCTTTTCGATGTGGGGACCCACATACGTAAGCCAGATAAATTGGTGCACCCGATCCCAGCATGCAGAGGGCAGCAGTGCAGCATTTCTCCGGAACGTTCTGTTCTGTTGTAATGAATAGCTGCAGATTCTCTGGCCATGGAGTAGGCCGTCCTCACGAGTGCTTGATAGACAATCAAATGCATCGCTCTTTTTGGATAAGCCACTGCTACTACGCAGGAAAAAACTTGAAAGTCGTTTAGCCAGTTTTCGAAAGTTTTTTCTGCCCTGGGTGACTTATACTTTCGCTTACCATAAACACGCTTTATTTCAGATTTTTCATCTAGCGGGGCCAGCATAAAGATATGTACATACTCACCATTCAATATTTTGGCCCTGGTTCTTGCAGACAAATAATTACCCAGGATAATATCTTTGGGCCTGTTGGTAGAGACTTTAACGTCCTCCAGTAGCGCCCCGTCTTTACACTGCAAGGTCCTGCCAAACCGCTTACGATGGGAGTTTGCTCTCCTATTCCATGCCCATAACAGTAAACCAGGAACCCCTTCACCCATGCCCCAGTAGCAATCTAGTGACTCATCGCTGCCAGAGCTGGATGAAGAGGAGGTGGACATACCTGAGTCCGAGTCTGAGTCGTCCCTCTTGGACTTCTTGCTCTTCTTGGAATGCTTCTTTATTTGATTTGGTTTTACACCGGTCTCGTGGTGTTGTAGTTTCTGTCATCTGCCACCAGAGGAATAACCCCCTCTAACAGGTTATGGGCCCAGTCTTGAGTGGGCAGAGACAGAGCATGGCAAAGAACCCAGAGACTGGAAGCAACTCAGTGTTTCTCAAGCAGCTGGCTGTGTGAAGGTGTCAGCAGGGAGTGTCTGTTGGAGACCAGGAGCCGAACAATTATTCAAGCCACGTGTGAGTGAAGACTGAGTGGAAAGCTGAAAGCTGGGTGGAGCCATGGCTGGACTTGGAGCTGTAGCTCAAGGGGGAGCTTCATATTTTCCAGTAGAGAAACTGGGAAAATCCAATTATATGTCATGGAGTTTACAGATGCAGGCATTTTTAAAGAAAGAACAATGTTGGACTGTTATTGTTAACCCTCCTGTAAAAGATGAGGATGAAGAGTTAGATGAAGCAGACCAAAGACTGGAGGACAAAGCATATGCCAATCTAATTTTGAGTTTAGAGAAGTCTGTTATCTCATGTGCGAGACCTTGAAACAGCAAGTGAGATTTGGAAAGCACTGAGAGCGATACACATTAGAGATACTGCTGGCAGCAAAATTACTCTAATGAGAGCTCTGTACCGAGCCAGACTAAGTGATGGTGAATGTGTTTCAAAACACCTTCAAAGAATGTGTGATTTATTTTCACAGTTAAATGAACTTGGAGGACATTTTTCTGAGCAGAGAAAGGTTTATATTGTGCTGTCTTCACTTCTTGAGTCATGGGATAATTTAGTGATGACGCTGGAGGCAATTCCAGAAAGCCAATTAACAATGCATTTCTCAACTGGGCGTTTGCTTGATGAGGAGGAAATACGCCATGAGAGGAAGGCAACAACCCCTCACCGTAACTCCGGAAATGGGAGGTGGTCCAATAAAACATATGCAACTGATGAGGGGCGGCAACCTAAAGAGGTTGTTGACCACACAGAGGAAGCAGCTTTCACAGTCAGAAGATGCTATCGTTGTGGGTCAATAAAGCATTTAGTACGACAGTGCACTGTGTCTATGGTAGAAAACACAAGAAAAGGGCAGCCTGCATTTGCTGGGAAGCGAGGAGACAGGAAAAGTTGAGTCCAGTATGTTTCTGCAGCAGTTCGAGGCACCAGTCATGACGTTGGACAGGACTGGATTTTAGACTCAGCAGCGACAAACATTTTTGTTAAGTCTGCACAAGCCCTTGTAGAAAAGCAACCTTGTAAATCTGTAAATGTAGTACTAGCTGATGGAAAGGGTAGTGTGAATATTAACTGTTTAAGCACCAAATTTACCAATGTTTTATGTATACCAAGTTTAGAAAATAATTTTCTTTCAGTTACAAGTCTTGTTAAGCAGGGGTTTAAGGTAACCTTCTCTGGTTCAGGCTGTAAAATAGAGAAAGCTGGAAAAGTGGTTACAGCATCACTAAAAAATGGTTTATTTGTTTTAAAAGACCAGCTAATAAGTGAGTCTGGGGCATGTGTTAAAGTCTGTAATAGAGCCTTGCATGATGAGTGCCAGCATGTGTGGCATCACAGTATTGCAAAAATGCCAGAATTAAGTAAGGGAATTAAAATGAAAAAATGTTCAGTTTTTCTGGACTGCAATACCTGCAAGGAGTCTAAAAGTAAGCGGGGATCTTATCCTGAAAGTAACAGAATTAGCAAGAAGCCATTTGCTTTAGTACACTCAGACCTTTGTGGGCCAATTGCGGAATCTGAAGGAGGAGCAAAGTTTTTCCTGGTTCTTGTGGATGATTATAGCCGGTATACTTGGCTATACTTGTTAAAACACAAAAGTGAAACTGGTCAACTGATTAAAAATTGGGTCAATTACATAGAAAGGCAGTTTCCCTACAAAGTTGCCCAGTTGCAGAGTGACCGTGGAGGCAAGTTCATGTCTGAAGCCCTCCAGGTCTGGTTGAAAAAACGTGGTATTAGTCACCGTAAATCGTGTCCTTTTTCACCTGAAGAAAATTCAGTTGCAGAACGCAAGATAAGGTCTTTACAAACAATGCTAGATTCTATGTTATGTGATTGTGGCTTATCCAGGAAGTTTTGGGGGGAAGCAATTCTCTGTGCTAATTACATACAGAACAGATTGTTTCATTCTACCATAAACAATACCCCTCATTTTTTGCTTTATGGAAAAAAAACTTTTTTTGGACCATGTTAAAACTTTTGGTTGTTGGGCTTGGGTTCACATCCCAAAAGGACAGAGAAGGAAAGGAGATCCCAAGGCAAAGAAACTTAGGTTTGTTGGCTATCAAAGTTGGTCAAAAGGGTATCGTTTTGCACTAGTGTGTGGCCGAGTTGTGATATCAAGACATGCAGAGTTTTGTGAGCAAGATGGTTGGGCTCGTTTACATGGAAATTCAGAAGTTGTTTTATCTTCAGATGATACTGATAAATTTGTGACATCTGGGGAAGAAAAGCCACAAATTAAAGAAAGTTCTGAAAGCCTGACAATAAGTGTTGGAAATGTAAAGAAGCTGAGGGAACGTTCTTTCACCTTTGGTGGACGTGCCCAAAGGTTAAGGCTTACTGGGAAATGATCTATAATGAACTGAAGAAGGTATTTAAATTTACCTTTCCTAAGAAACCAGAGGCCTTCCTTTTGGGCATAGTAGGCCAATTGGTGTCAAAGAAAGACAGAACATTTTTTATGTACGCAACAACAGCAGCAAGAATACTTCTCGCCAAATATTGGAAGACACAAGATTTGCCCACCGTGGAAGAATGGCAGATGCAAGTGATAGACTATATGGAGATGGCAGAAATGACCAGCAGAATTCGAGACCTGGGAGAAGAGTTGATGGAAGAGGATTGGAAAAAGTTTAAAGATTATCTACAGAAATATAGTAAATTGTTTGAATGTTAAAATGATGTGGGATCTAAAGGTAACATGGCATTTGGGATATAGTTAAAAGAGCTATGAAAAAAAGGATTTAAAAAAGAGGGGAAATTAGAGATATAACAAGTGGGAGTATACAATTATAAATGAGATATTTAAGAGGGTTAGAATTTGCTGAATTTGATGGAATAAAGAGGAACACAAAAAAGGGAGATGTGAGGAGGTCAGGAAAGAGGGTTATAGAACCTTGAAATTTAAAAGTGGATTCTTTTTCTTTTTCTTTTTTATTAAGTGTGTATTTTTCAGTTTTTTGTGTGGATTTGTCTGTTTTTTATGTGTTGTAAAATTCTAATAAATATCTATTAAAAATAAAAATAAAGAAAGTTCTGAAAGTGATAGTGATGAGGAATCAGGGGATGAGAGTCCCAGTACACAATCTCCTAAAGCTGAACCAATTTCTCCTGAGCAAGATGAATTAGAAGGGGAAGATAGTTCAGAGGGGGAAAGTGTTCAAGTTAGAAGATCACAAAGAAGCAATAAGGGGGTACCTCCAGAAAGGTTTACTATACAAGAAGCTAAAACTGTTGATGTGAAGAAAGAACCTTGTGATTATGAGGAGGTTTTAAAGTTACCACACCAGGAAATAGTAATGTGGAAAAATGAAATGAGAGCAGAAATGAAATCTTTGGCAGAACATAATGTGTTTACTATTGAGCCATTGCCAGAAGGAAAAAAGGCAGTGGACTGTAGATGGGTGCATAAAATAAAACACTTGGCAGATGGTAGTGTTAAGTACAAAGCTAGGCTGGCAGCACGAGGCTTTACGCAAAGAAAAGGTGGAAGTTTTGATGAAACCTTTTCTCCTGCTGCAAGGAGCGAAAGTGTACGTTTATTGCTAGCTATTCCAGCACAATGTGGGTTTAAGGTAAATCATTTTGATATGTTAAGGCAAATCTGCATGAAGAAATTTTTATGAATCAAGCACTAGGTTTTGAGGCAGGAAAACAGAATTCTGTATATAGGTTACACGAAGCAATCTATGGGCTCAAACAATCAGCTAGAAATTGGAACGATTGTCTTGATAATGGTTTAAAAAATCTTGGCTTTAAAAGAAGCTTAGCTGATAACTGCTTGTACACTAAAGGGAAGGGTAATAAACAAGAATTATGTTTGTCTTATGTTGATGATTTGCTTTATTCTACAAAAAATGACAAGCAAGTGGAAAAATTTGCAGAACAACTAGGAAAGGAATTTAAAGTAAGAGATTTAGGTCCAGTGAAAAATTATCTCGGTCTAGAAATTCAAAGGACAAACGATGGAAGTTTTTTGTTGAGTCAAAAAGATAAAATAATGGAATTACTTGAAAGAAACAATATGCAAAATAGCAAGGGAGTAAAAACCCCAATGGAAATAGGTTTTTTCAAGAATGAAGGAGAATGCACAGAACCAGTAAATCCTGAAATGTACCATTCAACAGTTGGAAGTTTATTATACATTTCATTGTGGAGCAGACCAGATCTGAGTTATGCAGTTGGAATACTGAGCAGACTAGTAAGCTTTCCCACAAAAAATGCCTGGAAAGGTTTAAAATGTATTTTCCTGTATTTAAAGCATACACTTGATTATTGTTTATGATTACCATCCTCAGGGTCTACAAAATTACAGTGTTACATTGACAGCAATTGGGCCAACCTGCCTGATAGAAAATCCATTTCTGGTATGGTGTTTCAATTTGGGGATTCCTTGATAGGTTGGAAGTCCAAAAAGCAAGGAAATGTGGCCACATCTTCAACAGAGGCTGAATACTGTGCTTTATCAGAATTGTGTAATGAAATAAAATTTTACGTTCAAATCCTCAGTGATTTAGATATACAATGTGATTATCCAGTTCAAATATGGGAAGACAATAAAGCTGTAATAACTTTGGCTGCGTCTGAGCAGTTTAAAAATAAATCCAAACATTTAGAAATTAAGTATGAAAATGTAAGTGAAAATATTAAACAAAACCTGATAATGCTAAAATACTGTGAGAGCATGCAAAATGTGGCTGATATATTTACGAAAGCACTAACTTTTGAGAAACCTGAACAACTAGTGACAAAATTAGGAATTGTTGTGCATGATGTATAAATATGTTTTGTATATGTTTAAAGTACTGTTTTGTTTCTGTTTCTGTTTGAATGAGAGGGGGTGTTGGGAGTCATTCTGCAAAGAAACAGTAAAGATGTTTGTACCTTTAAGAACTGTTTCTGTGAACTCTGGGCTGATTGGGTACAGCTGGTCATGACTACAAAAGGAGCAAAAGTTGCAATTTGAACTTTGCCTGCAGGGAGAAAACACCCACAAGCTTTGTTGTTTTTGTAATAAAACCTTTATTTGATTTGGTTTTACACTGGTCTCATGGTGTCGTAGTTTCTGTCATCTGCCACCAGAGGAAAAAACCCCTCTAACACTACTGTGAGCAAAAATCCCGTAAAAGAAATGGAGTGGCCCTCATAGTCAACAAAAGAGTGGCGAAAGCTGTATTGGGATGCAATCTCAAAAATGATAGAATGATCTCGATACGAATCCAAGGCAGACCTTTTAACATCACAGTAATCCAAGTTTATGCACCAACTACTGGTGCTGAAGAAACTGAAATTGACCAGTTCTATGAAGACTTACAACACCTTCTAGAAATGACACCAAAGAAGGATGTTCTTCTCATAATAGGGGATTGGAATGCTAAAGTAGGGAATCAAGAGATAAAAGGAACAACGGGCAAGTTTGACCTTGGAGTTCAAAATGAAGCAGGGCAAAGGCTAATAGAGTTCTGTCAAGAGAACAAGTTGGTCATCACAAACATGCTTTTCCAACAACACAAGAGACGACTCTACACATGGACCTCACCAGATGAGCAGCATCGAAATCAGATTGATTATATTCTCTGCAGCCAAAGATGGAGAAGCTCTATACTGTCAGCAGAAACAAGACCTGGAGCTGACTGTGGCTCAGATCATCAGCTTCTTATAGCAAAATTCAAGCTTAAAGTGAAGAAAGCAGGAAAAACCACTGGGCCGGTAAGATACAATCTAAATCAAATCCCTTATGAATATACAGTGGAAGTGAGGGACAGGTTTAAGGATTTAGATTTGGTGGACAGAGTGCCTGAAGAACTATGGATGGAGGCTCGCAACATTATACAGGAGGCAGCAACGAAAACCATCCCAATGAAAAGGAAATGCAAGAAAGCAAAGTGGCTGTCCAAAGAGGCCTTACAAATAGCGGGGGAGAGAAGGCAAGCAAAATGAGAGGGAGATAGTGAAAGATACAGGAAATTGAATGCAGATTTCCAAAAAATAGCAAGAAGAGACAAGAAGGCCTTCTTAAATGAGCAATGCAAAGAAATAGAGGAAAACAACAGAATGGGAAGAACCAGAGATCTGTTCAAGAAAATTGGAGATATAAAAGGAGCATTTCATAAAAAGATTACCACAATAAAGGACAAAAGTGGTAAGGACCTAACAGAAGCAGAAGACATCAAGAAGAGGTGGCAAGAATACACAGAGGAATTATACCAGAAAGATATGGATGGATCGTACACCCCAGTACGATCCCCAGTAGTGTGGTTGCTGACCTTGAGCCAGACATCCTGGAGAGTGAAGTCAAATGGGCCTTAGAAAGCACTGCAAATAACAAGGCCAGTGGAAGTGATGATATTCCAGCTGAACTATTTAAAATTTTAAAAGATAATACTGTTAAGGTGCTACACTCAATATGCCAGCAAGTTTGGAAAACTCAGCAGTGGCCAAAGGATTGGAAAAGATCAGTCTACATCCCAATCCCAAAGAAGGGCAGTGCCAAAGAATGCTCCAACTATCGCACAATTGCACTCATTTCACACGCTAGCAAGGTTATGCTTAACATTCTACAAGGCAGGTTTAAGCAGTATATGGACCGAGAAGTCCCAGAAGTGCAAGCTGGATTTAGGCAAGGCAGAAGAACCAGAGACCAAATTGCAAACATTGCTGGATTATGGAGAAAGCTAGAGAGTTCCAGAAAGACATCTACTTCTGCTTCATTGACTATGCAAAAGCCTTTGACTGTGTCGACCACAGCAAACTATGGCAAGTTCTTAAAGAAATGGGAGTGCCTGATCACCTCATCTGTCTCCTGAGAAATCTCTATGTGGGACAAGAAGCTACAGTTAGAACTGGATATGGAACAACTGATTGGTTCAAAATTGGGAAAGGAGTACGGCAAGGCTGTATATTGTCTCCCTGCTTATTTAACTTATATGCAGAATTCATCATGTGAAAGGCTGGGCTCGATGAACCCCTAGCTAGAATTAAGATTGCCGGAAGAAATATCAACAACCTCAGATATGCAGATGACACAACCTTGATGGCAGAAAGTGAGGAGGAATCAAAGAAGCTTTTAATGAAGGTGAAAGAGGAGAGCGCAAAATATGGTCTGAAGCTAAACATCAAAAAAACGAAGATCATGGCCACTGGGCCCATCACCTCCTGGCAAATAGAAGGGGAGGCAGTGAGAGATTTTACTTTCTTGGGCTCCATGATCACTGCAGATGGTGACAGCAGCCACGAAATTAAAAGACGCCTGCTTCTTGGGAGAAAAGCAATGACAAACCTAGACAGCATCTTAAAAAGCAGAGACATCACCTTGCCAACAAAGGCCCGTATAGTAAAAGCTATGGTTTTCCCAGTAGTGATGTACGGAAGTGAAAGCTGGACCATCAAGAAGGCTGATCGCCGAAGAATTGATACTTCTTAATTATGGTGCTGGAGGAGACTCTTGAGAGTCCCATGGACTGCAAGAAGATCAAACCTATCCATTCTTAAGGAAATCAGCCCTGAGTGCTCACTGGAAGGACAGATCCTGAAGCTGAGGCTCCAATACTTTGGCCAACTCATGAGAAGAGAAGACTCCCTGGAAAAGACCCTGATGTTGGGAAAGATGGAGGGCACAAGGAGAAGGGGACGACAGAGGACGAGATGGTTGGATGGTGTTCTCGAAGCTACCAGCATGAGTTTGACTAAACTGCGGGAGGCAGTGGAAGACACAAGTGCCTGGCTGAGCTGCAGAGCGATGCCAGGAAGCTTCTCCATTTCCCTAATCAGATCTCTCTCTCAGACGTCAAAGCAGCTGAGCTGCAGAGCACTGCTGGGAAGCTTCCCCAATGCCCTATTCAACACAGTCTTTTGAGATCTCCCTCCTTCCTCTCTCTCTCTCTCACACACACACGTTAAAGCAGCTAAGCTGCAGAATGTTCCCGGGAAGCTTCTTCAATCCCTTATCAGCGCAATATTTTGAAATCTCTCTCTCTCTCTCTCTCTCTCACGTTAAAGCAGCTGAGCTGCAGAGCGTTGTCGGGACGCTTCCCCAATGCCCTAAACAGCGTGATCTTTTGATCTCTCTCTCTCACGCTAAAGCAGCTGAGATGCAGAGCGCTGCCAGGATGCGTACATAATTTCCTAATCAACACAATATTTTGAGCTCTCTCTCACACACACACGTTAAAGCAGCTACACTCCAGATTGCTGTCGGGACGCTACCCCAATGCCCTAATCAGAGAGAGAGCAAGTGTGGTGTAGTGGTTAAGAGTGGTAGACTTGTAATCTGGTGAACCGGGTTCGTGTCTCCGCTCCTCCACATGCAGCTGCTGGGTGACCTTGGGCTAGTCACACTTCTTTGAAGTCTCTCAGCCCCACTCACCTCACAGAGTGTTTGTTGTGGGGGAGGAAGGGAAAGGAGAATGTTAGCTGCTTTGAGACTCCTTCAGGTAGTGATAAAGCGGGATATCAAATCTAAACTCTTCTTTTTCTTCTTTCTCACGTTAAAGCAGCTGAGCTGCAGAGCGTTGCTGGGAAGATTCCCCAATGCCCTAATCAGTGTGATATTTTGAGATCTCTCTCTCTCTCTCTCTCTCTCTCTCTCTCTCACGTTACAGCAGCTGAGCTGTAGAGCGTTTCTGAGAAGATTCCCCAATGCCCTAATCAGCGTGATTTTTTGGGAGAGACCTCTCTCTCACGTTAAAGCAACTGATCTGCAAAGGGCTGCTGGGACGCTTCCCCAATGCCCTATTCAGCGTGATTTTTGATCTCTCTCTCTCTCTCTCTCTCTCTGACCCAGGAGGCCCAGCCCTTGGTCCTGTGCATCCAGCAGCACCGCGAGACACGAACTTTGGACATTGCCACTGTTGTGGTTTTGGACTGTCAGGAGTTAACACTCCAGGAGCGTTCTTACCAACTGGATGCACTGCCCACATGATCCGTGCTTTATTCCTTTGATCTGTGCTCTGTGGGGGCTGAGCTCTCTCTGGAGAGCAGTCTGTCTGAAAACGTTAGCAAGGTCGTTTCATTTTTGTTAAGAGGCAGCAAGCTGCGAACATGCAGCTAGATTCTGTAGGTTTTCTTTCCTGTTTTGGATGTTTCTCAATAAAGAGTTTTAGATTAGAAGCTGTGGTGTCGAGCTGAGTTATTGAGGACACCACGTCGACACAGACAAGCCATTTTACGCTGCGTGTGAACTCTCCTATTATCCGGCAACTGAGGAGAGTGGCAGCGCACGGAGTAGAAGCGTGTGGGTGCCATTGGAAGTTTGTCAGAGTGGCAATAAATCAAATTTATTGCAGGGCTGTTGCAGCAGACTTAGTGGGTCAAAAGATATACGACCCAACAAACTTGGGTGTTGGGAATGGACTGGTTGGAACTGCACAGCATGCAGATCGACTGGGTTAGCCGGACAGTGCGCTTCCTGGACCTGTGTCCTCATGTTCGGCATAAAGTGCTGGCAGCCACCCCCATGGAGGGGGCTACCACAGCTCTCCTTGCCATCTACCAGGATTACCAGGACGTTTTTGAAGAGAAAGGGGTAGACCGGCTTCCACCCCATAAGCCTTTTGATTGTGGTATAGACCTGCAGCCCAGGGTACCTTTGCCAGTAAGTCGTCTGTACTCCTTGACGGAACCAGAGCGCGAAGCCTTGCAGGTCTTCCTCGATAAGAACCTGGAGCATGGGTTCATTTGGCCTTCTACTTCACCCACTGCTGCACCAGTATTTTTTGTCAAGAAGAAGTGAGGGGAGCTTCTTCTCTGTCACGATTACAGGGCCCTGAATAAGATTATCATCCCAGACCGGTATTCCTTGCCCCTCATTACGGAGTTGCTGGAACGGGTGCAGGGGGCAAGAATGTTTACTAAGCTGGACCTCGGGGGGCCTATAACCTGATCCAGATTCGCACTGGGGACGAGTGGAAGATGGCATTCGCAACCCAATATGGGCAGTTCGAATATTTGGTGATGCCATTCGGGTTGTATAACACGCCCGCCGTGTTCCAGCGGTACATCAACCACGTGTTCCAGGACTTACTAGACAAGTATGTGGTGGTGTACCTTGATGACATTCTGATCTACTCTCGTGACCCGGCTCGCCACGAGGGATGTGTCCGGTCCGTGCTGCAGCGCTTACGGCAGCACCACCTATACGCCAAGCTCAGCAAGTGTGAATTTCACTAGCAGACGGTGGAATTCCTCAGATACCAGCTCTCCCCCAATGGGGTGCAGATGGACCCCGGGAAGGTGTCCACTGTCCGAGAGTGGGCGGCTCCTTGTCCAGATCTTTAAATCTCACTTTATCTCGTTCCACACCTTTTCATAATTATCTTTAAAGAGGTTTATATTCTTTGTCGTAAGCCAAACACCCAAATATTTCACTTTTTAAACTATCATCAATCCTGTTTTTTGTTGAAGTTCACCTATTTCTTTACAGTCAATATTTTTAATTAGTAATTTTATCTGAGTTTAAAACCTGCTAAATGCCCGTATTCTTCTAGCTTGTCCAGTGCTTCCACTGCACTGGTCGTTGGTTGTTCTAATGTCAATACCACATCATCCACAAAAGCCTTAAGCTTGTACTCTTTAGAGCCAATCCCAGTACCTTTTATTTCTTTTGTTGCTTCTATTTTCTTCAGCAGGACCTCCAATATTGTTATAAATAATAATGGCGATAGTGGACACCCCTGCCTAGTCCCTTTTGTTATCTCATTTTTTTCTGTAAGGTTGTTGTTAATTATTAATTTAGCATGTTGTTCCAAATATATAGCCTTAATTCCATTTAAAAACTTCATTCCCATATCCATAATTTCCAGATTTCTTTTCATAAAATACCAAGACACATTATCGAATGCCTTTTCGGCATCCAAAGACATTAACACCGCTTGTTTGTCCCTCCTGGAATCCAATTATTCAATTATATCAATTATATTTCTAACATTATCCTTCAACTGTCTACCAGGTAGGAAACCAGTTTGGTTCTTTCCAGTCTCCTCTCCCAATACTTCTTTGAGCCTTTTGGCTAAAATGCTAGCAAATAGTTTATAGTCATTATTTAGGAGTGAGATTGGTCTATAATTTTTAACTTGTGTTAAGTCTGTGTCTTGTTTTGGTATTAACGTGATGTGGGCCTCTCTCCAAGACTCCGGAATTTTATTTCCACCTAAGATATTATTCATCACTTCCATGAAAGGGGCTGACAGTTGTTCCGAGCATTTCTTATAATATTTGGCTGTCAAGCCATCTGTCCCTGGTGCCTTTCCAATTATTGCTTGCTTTATTGCAATTTTTACCTCATCCACTCTTATATTGGTGTTGAGTTCGCTTTTCTTATCATTGGGAATTTCCTGCAACCTGTTTAGTTTCAGAAATTCTTCTATTTTCCCCTCGTCTTCCTTCTCTTTTTTTTTGTATCATTGTTTATAAAATCTTTGAAAGGTCTTCCTTATTTCACTTGGGTTTTCTACTATTTTCCCTTCTACCATAAGTTTGTTATCGTATTCTGTTTTTGTCTCTTCCTTAATTGCCAGGCTAGCAATTTTCCTGATTTGTTTGCGAACTCAAAACTCCTTTGATTTAAAAATTTGATTTTCCATTCAATTTTGATTAATCAGTATCAAAAATTGTGTCTGTAGCATTTTTATATTTTTTTTTGCTTGAGTATCCTTAGGATTACTTGCCAATTTCTTATCATTACATATTATTTGTTTTAATATCTCTTCCTTTTTCCTCTCTCTCAATCTTTTTTGAATTGAGTTCTGTTGTATCTAAAATCATCTTTGAGGCCTCCCATACTGTATTTATGTCCACTCCTTTATTCAAATTGAGCTCAAAGTAATCCTTCAATGTCTTTTGTGCCTTTTTCAATATTACTTGATTATCCAATAAACCATCATTCATCCTCCACCTAAATATGGTCTCTTCTTTTCCTTTCATTTCCATTATTAACACATTATGATCCGAAATAGTTTTAGGAAGAATTTCTGTTATTGTTACTCTTGTTGCCAACTCTCTAGAAATCCAGATATAATCAATCCATCCAGCACTTTGATTTGGCTCTGAGAAGTAACTAAATTGTTTCTCTAGTGGATGCTTTAGTCTCCAAATGTCTATCAAATCATTATTTTCCACCAGTGTAAAAAACGTTTTGGGTAGCTTCCCTTGATTTGTTATGTTTTTTCTTTCTGTTCTGTCCATTTCTAGGGAAACTACCCCATTCAAATCTCCCATTAATATTATTCTCTGGTCCATAAATTCAAATAGTTTCTCCTCTAATTCCTTATAAAAGTCCACTTTTTTGTCATTTGGTGCATAAATTCCCACTATAATCAATTTTTCACCTTCTGCTACCATTTCAACTGCTATTATCCTTCCTTTGTCATCTTTGAAAATCTGACGTAATTCATATTTTTCTTTTATATAGAGAGCCACCCCTCTTTTCTTACTATCATCTGCTGAGATATCTGTCAGTATATGAGAACATCGCAGCTGCAAACAGCCAGCTTGTTGACATCACAAGATGTGGCTATCTGTGGGAAAGAATTTCCCAGGAAGTTCACAGGCTGGAAAAGGCTCTGTGAGGAGTGTAATTTGAAACCTTCTATTTGAACATGTACAGGAAGTTTGTCAGACTTCCTAGAAGAACTGAATTGAAAGGACGTGTTTTTTTCTAGTGCTGTAGACAGAAATAAAAGAATGTAAAATAGACGTTTCTGTCTGTCTCTTTCCCTGCTAGGGAAGAAGCAGGAGGAGGGGGTGTGCATTTACCCACGCTTGGGGAAATGTCGCCTATCAAAATCTCCCTGGTCTGTCTGGATGTCAGCCAGAGGAGGTTACCGGTAAGCAAGCTCCGAGAGCAGTGAGAGGGGGCTTGCAAACCAACAAGTGGTAGCAGAGCCCGATGGTTGCTACAACAAGTGATAGCACGGCAGATGGCTGAGACTGTGAAGCACTGCTAAAGACGGCTGAATCACCAGGTGGGAGACGTTTTTTGCTGATAAGCAACGATCCACGGACCTCTGCGATTGCTGATTTATGGCTGGATGCTGAACGCGAATTGAAATCTTCTTCGGTTCACTGAGAAAAAGCTCCTGTTTTGGATAAAACAGAGCGGAGAGAAGCCATATACTTCGCATTCCAGAGAAACTGATAAAATTCTGCTGTCTTCTGCCAAGTTCCGTTGCTAAGCGACAAGACGTGAGTACTTCTTGAGCTAAATTTATGAGCTGGTTAGCTTGAAGAGCAAAGAGAGAAAAGGAAGCTTCAAAAGCGAAAGCAAGGCTGGGTTTTTCAGCGAGGCTTGTTGTAAACAAACCGTTGGAAAGAGACTTTCCAAGCAGCTACGCTGCAAAGAGCTGTTGGATTGCAGCGAAGGCTTACTGTTTACAGATTCTCGGAAGGAAAATTCCAAGCAGCTGGGCTGAGTGCCAGGTGCAAAGCAGCTAGTAAACAGGATATAGACTTTTGGATTTTCCAGCTTGTAGCTGAAAGCTGCAGCTTGGGATTAAAGATGGCTCTGTTCTCTCAAAAACTGAATAGCCAAAATTGGCTAGAATGGTCTTTTGCAATGGAATTCCTGCTAGTGGGAGAGCAATTATGGGACTTAGTCCAATGCCCACTGCCTGTTGTTGTACAAGCACAGGGGGAGAAGGCTGCAATGCAAAGTGATTTGAAGCAGCGTGTGATCAGAATTTTGGTGGAAAATGTGGACGCTTATCCTGTGCCAGTCCTAAAGGGTGCAGAAGAACCAAGGGTCGCTTGGGAGTCACTCTGGAAAGCTTGTGAAGCTGGGGTGGGAAGCAAGGACCGAGAGTTGGTTGCGCCAAAGGGGGAGAGCCAAGATGAAGCTAGCCAGATTCTTGAAAGCTCATCGAAAGCTGGGAGGAGCTTTGAGCCACGAAAGGGAAGTGAAGGGACTTTTGCTGCTCCTGTTATTGCTGCAATGGCTGTTGCTGATGGGGGGAGTGAAGCTCTGAAATCAAGCACCCCCACTATTATTGCTACAGAGGAGAAAGCTGTTGCTCAGAACGCTGTTCGTCAGGAGACACCACATCAGAAGAAAGGAGCTAGAGGGAGCTCTGTAAAGCCTGAGGCTTCAAACAAAGGTTGAACCTAGTCCCAGGCAAAACCAGATATGGCTTTGATGTCACTAAAAGCCACATCATCCGTGGAGAACGCATTTATTGTAGACACAGGATGCACGCAACACATGGCATCACGCCGAGAATTGTTTTCTACGTTTGAGAAGCAACACTTCACTGTGAAACTGGCCAATGGTCAGGAAATGGAAGCAACCGGGATCGGAACTGTGTATCTAGAAAGCCTGAACTTGACTATAAACAATGTTTATTTTGTTCCTGATTTAAAGTACAATTTGCTGAGTGTTTCTCAAATCACTAAGAAGAAACTGGTGTTGTCCTATGATGAGGAAAGCTGCAAAATCTACAAAGATGGAGAGCTGTATCTTTCTGCAAGAGAGAAAGACGGACTGTATCCGTTAACTTTTGATGAAAATGATTATAAAATGTGTACAACATGTGAATCTAAAATGCTTTCTCTTGCAGGTATCTCGAAAGAAGACACGAGAGGAAAGGCAACAAAGATTAACAATGTTTTTCAGCGAGTGTATGCTGATGTAATTGCTCCTCTAGCACCATCTAGAGGCAATGCAAAGTACTACCTTGTATTTGTTGATCATTTTTCTCATTATGTATGGATTTACATTGTGCAGAGTCCCAGAGAAACCTTAGAAAGGTTTAAGGAGTTTTGTGATAAGGTTAAGAATATTCATGATGCTGAAATTGATTTTCTTTTCACAGATGAGAAGTCAATTTTTCTTTCACAGGATTTTCAGGATTTCCTTGAGAAGCAAGGTTGCTGTTTCGGAGGCTGCATGGAACAAAACAGTCTGTGTAAAAGTGAACAAGGAGTTGCAAAATGGCATGAAGGCACAATTGCTGAGTTCACACTTGCCACATGAGTTTTGGGCTGAATCTTTATCTTGTTTTTGTTACACTTGGGTGAGAAAGGTTTCAAAAGGTATGGAATGTTTTCCTTTTGAGAAGCTGTTCCACAGAAAACCTTCTGTCACGCATTTTAGGGTTTTTGGATCTCATGTGACGACGGAAACTCCAGATGGAATGAAGAATGCCAGAGGCATTTTTGTGGGATATGAAAAGGGTCTCTACAGAGTAATTTTGTCTGAATCTGGTCAGGTGATTCTCACAAAATTTCTAGAAAGTGCTCCTGGACAGGAGAGAGTAATTTTTCACACATTTCCCACTGCTGATGATTCAGATGATGAATTTGATTATTCTGATTATAGTGGTACTGAAAGTGACACAGAAAGCTCAGAGAGTTCTGTTGACACAGTCATTGAGAGAGGTTCGCACACGATGGCTAGATCTTCACAGGTTAAGGATGAACCACTGTTTACTATTGGAACTGGTTCTCCAAAAGGTCCCGAGACTGAACCAGTCAGCAAGGAGGATCAGCACCTCATACGCAGGTCTGAGAGAATCACAAAGGGCGTACCACCCAAGAGGTATTCTCAAGAGTTTGCTAGTTCAGCTGTTGCATGTATTACTATTGTTGACAACAAAAGCCAAGTTAAGGGTATGTCTAAGTCAGAGACAAAGACACAGCAGGGAGTTGCTAAGTGCAACACTACATTTCCTAACCAAGGTAATGCAGATGCACTCATTCCTTGGAAAACAGACAACCAGAGAGTTACATTGGTGAAACCAGTGGCGGGTAGTTCCAAGGGTGGAACTGAAAAAACAGGGGATTGTTACATGTATAACAACTGTTTGTTTTCTTCTCTGGATCAAGCTTTGTCCGCAGCTAACGATGATTCATATGGGGGAGGATGTCAGTATATGAGAACATCACAGCTGCAAACAGCCAGCTTGTTGACATCACAAGATGCGGCTATCTGTGGGAAAGAATTTCCCAGGAAGTTCACAGGCTGGAAAAGGCTCTGTGAGGAGTGCAATTTGAAACCTTCCATTTGCGCATGTACAGGAAGTTTGTCAGACTTCCTAGAAGAACTGAATTGAAAGGACGTGTTTTTCTCTAGTGCTGTAGACAGAAATAAAAGAATGTAAAATAGACGTTTCTGTCTGTCTCTTTCCCTGCTAGGGAAGAAGCAGGAGGAGGGGGTGTGCATTTACTCACGCTTGGGAAAATGTCGCCTATCAAAATCTCCCTGGTCTGTCTGGATGTCAACCAGAGGAGGTTACCGGTAAGCAAGCTCCGAGAGCAGTGAGAGGGGGCTTGCAAACCAACAATATCTTCTTTCCCCAATCTTTTATTTTTAAGAATTCTTTCATGTTTTTTTCTCAACATGTGTTTTTTGTATACAAATTATATCCGAATTCTGTTTTAATAATATATGTTCAATTTTATTCCGTTTAATTTTATTATTTGAACCATTCACATTCCATGATATTCTTTTCAAACCCATTATTGTCAGCAGTTAAATACAAAGTCTTTATTCTTTAAATTTCTTTCTCTTCTTCTTTTTCTTCCAGTGGTGTGTCTTCTTCCTTCTTCCCCAGTTCTTTTCCATATCTTCTCATGAATTTTCCCATCTTCTGAGTAGATTTAATCTTAAATTTCTTGTCCTTATAAAAAAAGGAACTCCCACTTCTACGAAATTTCATTTTTTCTCAGGATTAGGGTAATGTCTTTATATTCTTCTCAACGTTTCAAAAATCTTTTGGGTGTTTCCTTGTAAATTATGATGAATTTTTCATTTGTGCACAGCTTCCTTTCTCTATTTGTTCTTAAAATCAGATTTTTCATTTCTCTTGAATTCAAAAAGATAAGGCAATCAGCTGGTAGTTTTTTACCTCTTTCCATCTTATATTTAATCCTTATCAGTTATATTTCCACCTTCATCTTCATCCATTCCCAACCAGTTTGCTATTTCCTTTGTTAATATTTCCTTTATATTCTCTTCTTCCTGTTCTATTACGCATCTGAGGTGGAGATTCAATTCCTTCTGCTTCATTTCCATAAAGGCAAGAGCATCCATAGTTTCTTCATGCATTTTTGCTAATTCAGCAACCTCTGACTTTATTTTTTCTCCCTCTTTTTATTTTTTCTGACTTCTTTGTGTCCTCTTCACTGTCTCTTCCAGGGCTTGTGTCTTTATCTTAACCTCTCCTAACTAACCCTTTAATTCTGCCACTGGTCTATCAATTTTTTCCTCCATTTTATCAAATTTATTATCTAAAAATTTTTCAGTATCTTTTATATCTTTTATGTCCTTCCTAATTTCTGCTAAGATCTCTGCAATGTCCATTTTAGGTTCCTCCTGTTTCGAATTTCTCCTATCTGTTGGTGTGGCTACTGACCCTTTCTTTCCTGACATTTTCACTTTATAATCTATTTCTCTCCCTTTTTCAAATTTCCTGCCGTTCTTTATTTGTCCACCAGGTGGCACCTAGTTATTAAACCAATTTCAAATTGCAATATTGTAATTGACCACTTGGTGCTTCCCGAAGCAGTCCAAAGATTCCATTGCAGTAAACTCTTTTCACCACTTGGTTCATATGCGTGAAGGTCCAAAGGAAACAAAGTAAGAGGAAGAAGAAAGCAAATTTCCTAGTTCTGCTGGATCTCTCAGTGGCCTTTGACACCATCAACCATAACATCCTTCTGGGCCGTCTAGAGGGGCTGGGAGCTGGGGGCACTGTTATATGGTGGTTCCACTCCTTTCTCCTGGGCCGTGTCCAGAAAGTGGTGTTGGGGGATGAGTGTTCAGACCCCTGGGCTCTCACTTGTGGGGTGCCTCAGGGTTCTGGCCTCTCCCCCATGCTTTTTAATATCTATATGAAGCCGCTGGGAGAGATCATCAGAGGGTTTGGGCTGGGTGTTCATCAGTATGCAGATGACACCCAGCTCTACCTCTCCTTTAAATCAGAACCTGTGAAGGCGGTGAAGGTCCTGTGTGAGTGTCTGAGGTTGAATCCTGACAAGACAGAAGTACTGTTTTGGGGGGACAGGGGGCGGGCGGGTGTGGGGGATTCCCTGGTCCTGAATGGGGTAACTGTGCCCCTGAAGGACCAGGTGCGCAGCCTGGGAGTCATTTTGGACTCACAGCTGTCCATGTAGGCGCAGGTTAATTCTGTGTCCAGGGCAGTTGTCTACCAGCTCCACCTGGTACGCAGGCTAAGACCCTACCTGCCTGCGGACTGTCTCACCAGAGTGGTGCATGCTCTAGTTGTCTCCCGCTTGGACTACTGCAACACGCTCTACGTGGGGCTACCTTTGAAGGTGACCCGGAAACTGCAATTAATCCAGAATGCGGCAGCTAGACTGGTGACTGGGAGCGGCCGCCGGGACCACATAACACCGGTTCTGAGAGATCTGCATTGGCTCCCAGTACGTTTCCGAGCACAATTCAAAGTGTTGGTGCTGACCTTTAAAGCCCTAAACGACCTCGGTCCTGTAAACCTGAAGGAGCGTCTCCACCCCCATCGTTCAGCCCGGACACTGAGATCCAGCGCCGAGGGCCTTCTGGCGGTTCCCTTATTGCAAGAAGTGAGGTTACAGGGAACCAGACAGAGGGCCTTCTCGGTAGTAGCGCCCACCCTGTGGAACACCCTCCCTTCAGATGTGAAGGAAATAAGCAGCTATCCTATCTTTAAAAGACATCTGAAGGCAGCCCTGTTCAGGGAAGTTTTTAATATTTAACGCTGTACTGTTTTTAACACTTGATTGGGAGCCGCCCAGAGTGGCTGGGGAAGCTCAGCCAGATGGGCGGGGTATAAATAATAAATTATTATTATTATTAAATGGCGTCGACTCCTTCTCAAAATGGGGAGACTTTCTTCGGCTGCCAATTCAGCCTAATCCAAATATAAGGAACCCCAGCTGCCTGTTAATCAACTCCCCTCTTTGGCCTCTTCAACGACCTAATTCGTAATAGCGATTGTGTTGTTTAGTCGTTTAGTCATGTCTGACTCTTCGTGACCCCATGGACCAGAGCACGCCAGGCACTCCTGTCTTCCACTGCCTCCTGCAGTTTGGTCAGACTCATGTTTGTAGCTTCGAGAACACTGTCCAACCATCTCGTCCTGTCGTCCCCTTCTCCTTGTGCCCTCCATCTTTCCCAACATCAGGGTCTTTTCCAGGGAGTCTTCTCTTCTCATGAGGTGGCCAAAGTATTGGAGCCTCAGCTTCACGATCTGTCCTTCCAGTGAGCACTCAGGGCTGATTTCTTTAAGAATGGATACGTTTGATCTTCTTGCAGTCCATGGGACTCTCAAGAGTCTCCTCCAGCACCATAATTCAAAAGCATCAATTCTTCGGTGATCAGCCTTCTTTATGGTCCAGCTCTCACTTTGATAACGATTGTAGGAACCCCCAAAAATAATAAAGGAAAAATAAAAAACAAAAGGAATACCGGAAGAATGACACTGTAAATTCTCTGATTCAAGTCAGATCCCCAGAGAAATCAAAGTTAAGTATCTAGAAAGATGGGAATTACTAGAAACCTTCACGAGCAGATCGCTGGCTCAAACTCCTTCTGAAACTGTAGGGACTCATTGCTGGCTCTCTTGTCTTTTTCCTTTCTCCGTTACAAAGTTACTTTCGGCAGGGTCCACCCCCCCACCCCCCAGCATTCACAAGCCGCTTCTCAGTTCTTAACTTTTATTATTATTATTATTTTTAAAAAATTAATTGATTTTTCACAAAAAATTAAACAAACATAGATCATAGCTTTTATAAACCTTGATGCAATTAACATTGTTTAGTGACTTCCTCGTGTCCCCCTGGTTGGATTTCAATATATATCATTTTAACGGTTTTCCAAATCAGTGTTCTTATAAAATTAACTTTATCTCTTAACATCTTTCTTACTTCCCAATTCAGTATTAAACATATTAATCCATCACATAATACATATTGTAGTCCTAAGCCTGTCCGGTATTTGCAAGGTTTTTCCAACTAATTTAACTTAACCTGTTTAGCTAAATAGTCATTAAATTTCTTCCATTCTTCCTGGAACTCCTCCTCCTTCTGGTCACGGACTCTTCTGGTCAGGTTGGCTAGCTCCGAAAATTCCATCATTTTCATCTGCCATTCTTCCACTGTTGGTATTTCCTGGGTCTCCCAGTTCTTGGCTAGTAAAATTTGAGCAACAGTTGTGCCATACAAAAATAATTTAACATCTTTCTTGGGCAATTCCAAACCTGTTATTCCAAGAAGAAAGGCCTCTGGTTTCTTTATAAATGTATATTTCAACATTTTTTTCAATAATAATTAATAATAATAATTTATTATTTATACCCCGCCCATCTGGCTGGGTTTCCCCAGCCACTCTGGGCGGCTTCCAACTGAATATTAAAAACAATACAGCATTAGACATTGTTGCTGTTTAGTCGTTTAGTCGTGTCCGACTCTTCGTGACCCCATGGACCAGAGCACGCCAGGCACTTCTGTCTTCCACTGCCTCCCGCAGTTTGGTCAGACTCATGTTTGTAGCTTCAAAGACACTATCCTACCATCTCTTCCTCTGTCGTCCCCTTCTCCTTGTGCCCTCCATCTTTCCCAACATCAGGGTCTTTTCCAGGGAGTCTTCTCTTCTCATGAGGTGGCCAAAGTATTGGAGCCTCAGCTTCAGGATCTGTCCTTCCAGTGAGCACTCAGGGCTGATTTCCTTCAGAATGGATAGGTTTGATCTTCTTGCAGTCCATGGGACTCTCAAGAGTCTCCTCCAGCACCATAATTCAAAAGCTCTGAATATTAAAAACAATACAGCATTAGACATTAAACTTCCCTAAAGAGGGCTGCCTTCAGTTGTCTTTTAAAAGTAAAATAGTTGTTTATTGCCTTGACATCTGCTGGGAGGGCGTTTCACAGGGCAGGCGCCACTACCGAGATGGCCCTCTGCCTGGTTCCCTGTAACCTTACTTCTAGATTAATTGCAGAATGAGGCAGAAGGGGAAGTCCCAACGGTACTTGATCCCTGCTTGTTGGAGATACTGGATGCACAGGTGTAGGCTTTTCCTTCAATCATAATCTTCGCCTGGAATTTGTTGAAAACCCCCAGCAGCTAATCTAGCCTTGTACCTTACAACTTCATTTTTGTCATTCAGTTTAACTCTATAAACCCATTTTGAATCAATAAGTCTCATATCTGGGGTCTGTGGTACAAGAGACCAAGTGTTATGCTCTTTTAAAGCAAATATCTCAGAGTTCATAGTTCATACCAATTTGCAGCTTGGTGCTTAGGTAAATTCCGAACATCATTGTAGCTTTTTGGCTCAAAAATCGCCTTATTGCTCATCTGCAAACCGTTGTGGCTTCTGTCTCTTTCTATCTGAATGTCTCAGTCCCGAAGGAGAGTCAGACTCCTCAGATTTAATGGGACTCAGTAAACTACTAGTTTCAGGTTGTAAATCATTATTGTCAGACTGAAGAGATGCCTGTAGGCTAAGCTCACGGTCAGAAAACTCAAGAGAATCTAACCTCCCCTCGGGTGCCTGTAACTTTAAATCATCAAACAAATTACTGGATTCAACAGGCTTTTCATCTTCTTCCATTAATTCAGAATCACTATCATTCCCTGCTGCTGCTGCTTCCTCAGTATTATCTATACCGTTAGTATCTTGGAAAACAGCAACTCCATTCCAATTTACAGTTTGTATCATGCTTCTGGTAATATGAAATTTGCCAGTTGCTGGTATGTAAATTCTGTACACCCACTGCTGGTAGCCCATTAAATTCCCCTGAACACTACGCTCACCCAATTTCTGCTTAGCGGGATAATGCATAATTACATCTGAAACCGAAATGCGTAGGTATTTCAGATTAGGGCGTTTTTTAAACAATGTCTCATAGGGGGTGACATCTAAACCAGAATGATAACTACGATTCTTAACATAAGCAAAAAGCATTGAGTGCTTCAGCCGAAAAAACTTTGGGCAGATTAGCATTGTGCAGATAAATTTTAATCCCCGCCTGCAAGTCACACTGCATAACTTCAACAAGCCCATTTTGCCAAGGACTTGGGGGGCAATTTAATCATGAGTAGTCCCCTGCGCTTCCAGGAAATTTTCAAAATACTCAGAAACAAATTCCCCACCCCAGTCAGAAAACAGGTTCTTAATAGGTTTGTTAAAATGCGTTTTTACCCAGCTGCAAAAAACTTTGTACTTCTCAAATGCTTGAGACTTTTCAGCTATTGCATAAGTCCAACAATATCTACTATACTGGTCTATCAGGGTAAGCCAGTACTTAGAACCTCTAATGATGATGGGAGTGGCCCAACTAAATCACAATGTACACTCTCAAATGGCTCAGTTACTTTCCTATCTGAGCACCTACCCTTGCGTGCAACCTTAATCTTATTCTTGCAACAGGATAGACATTGCATAAAGAATTTACATGGTTTTAAGTTGAGGCCATTAACAATATTCTTTGTCTTAATTATGGAGAGAGTCAGAACTTACAGGGTTAAGAAGTTCTGAGTGACGTCTCACATTCTGAGGCGTGGTTTAGAATACCGAGGGGAGTGTTCTACTGTGTCTCTCACAGAGAGTGTGTGTTGCTCCGTTGCGGGAGAGGAGCAAGATGTGTGCTCTGTCACCAGGAGAGTTATGAACTGTTGTTCTGCTACGAGAATAAAGCTATTTGTAAGATAAGGAAGGCACCGTGTGTTAAGCCTGATTTATTACGCACACACGGCAACAGCTTCTGTTTCTACGCTGCGTATGCACTCTGCTGAAGCTGTGAGGAGCCCTTTGGAGCAGAGCACCGCAGGGGAAGCGTGTGGACTCCGGGGGCAAGCAAAGCTACTAATCAATCATCCCATAGGTTATGGAGTTGTCAGCAACGCTGTGAAGCAAGCTGTGTCCGTGCCGGTGTGTGTGCTGCGGCCAGCTGAAGAGACGCTGGAGAAAAGCTGAAGCCAGGTTTTGTTAAATATGATTAGAAGGGACCGTTTGATCAAAGGTATTCAGGTCGGAGCTAAACAATACAAATTGAAGGCTTTTGCAGATGACTTAGTTTTGACGTTACAGGAGCCAGAATCTAGTACGAAAAGAGTATTAGAACTGATTCAAGAATTTGGTCATGTGGCAGGATTTAAATTGAATAAGTCAAAAACTAAAGTTCTTGAGAAAAACTTAACACCGATTGAGAAAGAGAGGTTTCAGAAGGAGACTGGTTTAACATTAGCCAAGAAAGTAAAATACTTGGGGGTTAATATGACTGCTAAGAACTTAAACTTATTTAAAGATAACTATGAGAAATGTTGGACAGAAGTGAAAAAAGATTTAGAAATATGGTCAAATTTGAAGCTTTCCTTGTTGGGCCGAATTGCAGCTATAAAGATGAATGTATTGCCAAAAATGTTATTTTTGTTTCAATCATTGCAAATTTTGGACAAGATGGACTGTTTCAAGAAGTGGCAGAGAGATATTTCTAGATTTGTCTGGCAGGGCAAGAAGCCCAGAATAAAGTTTAAAATATTAACTGACGCAAAGGAAAGAGGTGGATTTGCCCTGCCAGACCTCAAACTGTACTATGAATCAGCAGCTTTCTGCTGGTTGAAAGACTGGCTACTTCTTGAGAACACAGACATTTTGGATTTAGAAGGTTTCAATAATGTTTTTGGGTGGCATGCATATTTGTGGTATGACAAGGTTAAAGCACACAAGGCATTCAAAAACCACATTGTCAGGAAAGCATTGTTCAATGTCTGGATAAGATACAAAGACTTATTGGAAAACAAAACCCCAAGGTGGTTGTCACCAATGGAAGCGAAGGCTCAGAAAAAGCTCAATATGGAGGCCAAATGGCCGAAATATTGGGAAATATTGGAGCAAGAAGGAGACAAATTGAAATTGCAGAGTTTTGAGAAATTAAAAGATAAAGTGTGAGATTGGCTTCATTATTATCAAATAAGAGAGGCCTATAATTTGGACAAAAAAAATGGCTTTCAGGTGGGAAAATCAAAATTGGAAACAGAGCTGTTAGATCCCAAAACTAAGATACTTTCAAGAATGTATAACTTGCTGTTAAAATGGAATACGCAGGATGAAACGGTTAAATCTGCTATGATTAAATGGGCACAGGATATCGGTCATAACATTATGTTTGCTGACTGGGAACAGTTGTGGACCACAGGTATGAAATTTACGGCATGTAATGCCTTAAGAGAGAATATTATGAAAATGATATACAGGTGGTACATGACCCCAGTCAAGCTTGCAAAAGTATATTATTTGCCTGATAATAAATGTTGGAAATGTAAAGAAACTGAAGGTACATTCTTTCACCTTTGGTGGACGTGCCCAAGAATTAAGGCTTTCTGGGAAATGATCTATAATGAAATGAAAAAGGTATTTAAATATACCTTCCTGAAGAAACCAGAGGCCTTCCTTCTGGGCATTGTCGGCCAATTGGTGCCAAAGAAGGACAGAACTTTCTTTATGTATGCAACAACAGCAGCAAGAATACTTATTGCGAAGTATTGGAAGACACAAGATCTACCCACCCTGGAAGAGTGGCAGATGAAGATGATGGACTATATGGAATTGGCGGAAATGACTGGTAGAATCCGAGACTTGGGAGAAGAGGTGGTGGAGGAAGACTGGAAGAAATTTAAAGACTATCTTCAGAAATATTGTAAAATTAATGAATGTTAAAATTATGTTCGGATTGGCAATAAGTGGTATTCAGCAACAAAAGTTAATAAGAATATGCAAAAATGAATTGATAAATGGATGAATAGATAGAGTCATAATATGTTAGGATATAGAGTTAAGATAAATGAAAGAGGGTAAGGATTTGCTGAATTGATTATGTAAATGGGAATGCAAAAAGGGGAGGTGTGAGGAGGTCAAGGAAACAAGCAAATGAGCTTAAAAATATCAAAAAATGGATTTGTTTTTTGTATTTTTCTTTTTTTTCATTTTTATGTATTTTTGAATTCTCCTTTTTCTTGGTTTGTCTTTTATTCTGTAAATCTTTGTTTTTTGTAAAACTCTAATAAATATCTAAAAAAAAAAAAAAGAAAAGCTGAAGCCAGCTGAAGCCAGCTGGAGCTGTTTGAGGCAGGGAGCTCGCTGGGAAGATCTGCGCTTGAACCGGGTGCGAGAAGAAGCTACTACTGTTCGTAAGTAAGCTGGGCCCCGGGGGAGAAGATGGCAGACAGCCATGAATCGTACTCAGTCCTTTTTGAAAAGGTGGACGGGAAAGAGCCCTGGGTCGCGTGGCAGGCACTGAAGACGGCATGTCAGGCCGCAGTGGGAGCCAGACCAGAGGGGGCTAGAAGCTGCCCAGAGGGAGCACCAAGCCCAGAAGGGGCTGAAGGACGCCCAGAAAGCCCAGTGGGGGCTGGGACTGTGTTTGGAAGCTGTTGCAATGCTTCCACACGTCTGTGTGATGGGCTGTGTGCTGGAGAGCAGCTGAGAGCAAAGAAGAGGAAAGCAGAGGCAAGCTGTTCCTCTGGAAGCTGTGCGCCCAGGAGTGGGGGTGCAGGCCAGATAGGCCATTCCAAGGGTCTTGAGAGTGCCCAGGCTGTTTGGCAGGAGCTGGAGAGGGTTTGCAGAGAAACCACAGCGGAAGCCAAAAACCACGTCCCCAGTTGCAGAAAAGCCTCAACGAGAGCTGCTGGCAAGGTTGGGGGGGGGCAGAGAAGATCAAAGGCAGGTTTGCAAAGTTTTCCACTCGTCGTTGCTTTGTTTGCAATTCCCCTGACCATCTGCGCAGCTGCTGCCCACAGAGAGCAAGGGAGACAGGGCAGGGTGTTTCCAAGGTCGCTTCCCATGGGAACCAGCCGAGTTTCCATGGCAACCAGTCCAGCAGAGGAGGCAGGCGTGGGAAGACGCAGAGACGACCAGAGGGGGAAGACGGCGTTTATCAGCTATCTGCTTCGATGGCAGTTTTAGAGGACACCTGCAAAGGCCCCAAGGACGGGGGCAGCGGGAAGTCTGTTGCTAAGGCAACAACGAAGAACAGAGTGCTGCGTTGGGTTGTGGACTCTGCTGCAAATAAACATCTCGTGTCTGAGACACCTGGTGTCAAGATAAGGAACTGCAGGGCTGTTTCAGCTGGGAAATCAGTGTGTTTTGCTGATGGGTCACAGAGACGTGTAACCAATGTGGGAAATGTGTTTGTTTCTGTTTTACAGGCGCAGCTGGAAGTCTACGTGTCGCCAGGGATAAAACATTGTCTTTTATCTGTACCTTGTCTCTTACAGGAGGGGTATATGGTTTGTTTTGAGAAGAATGTCTGTACAATTTCCAGAGGGGGGAAGCAGCTAGTACGTGTTGAGAGAAATCAGAACAACCTCTTTGTTCTGGAAACATCTCTGGAGGGTGAGGGGAATGCTGGCAAAGCCACCATTCACACTCATGTTTCATGTGCTTGCGTGTGGCACAAGAGAATGTCACATGGCCCCTGTGAAGACATTCAGATGTTATCAGAGTGCACCAAAGGGTGCAAGGTAAGAGAATGTGGTGAACTTCTAAATTGCAGGGCTTGCAGGAAAGCCAAGAATAAGGGATACAGTTATCCCAGGGTGGAGAGAGTAACCACAAAGCCTTTTGAGCTTGTGCACGCAGACCTTTTTGGTCCCATGCCACAGCCAAGTCTGGGCAAGGCCAAGTTTCTGCTGATGCTGACAGATGATTTTACGCAGAACTCATGGGAGTTCACGCTGAGAACGCAGGAGGACGCAACGCAACTGATCAAGGATTGGGTTGCAGAGGTGGAACTAAGGTTCTCCACCAAGGTGCAGGGGTTCAAGGGTGACCGAGGTTCAGAGGTCACTGGGTCTGCTCTAAAGAGGTTCTTTCGCCAGAGAGGGATACGTCACAAGGTGACTTCTCCTCAGGAGAGTGGCGTGGCAGAGCTGAGAAGTAAAGCTCTGGTTCAAGCATCAGAGATTCTACTGTGTGACTCTGGTTTGCCTCAAAGTTTTTGGGGGGAGGCGGTAAAGACGGCCAATTTCACGATGAACAGGTGCTACAATTCAGTGGTAGGTGACACCCCGTATTTCTTGCTCAACGGACAGAGACCGCAGGTGCATTTCTTCCGTTCGTTTGGTTGCAGAGCCTTGGTGCCTGTACCAAAGTTTCAGCAGCAAGAGGGTGGCCCAAGGTACCAGGAAATGATCTTCTGTGGGTATGAACCTGCGACAAAGGGGTGGAGATTTGCATGTCCAGAAGGTGATCAGACCAAGCTTCTGATCAGTAAACATGCTGAGTTCTATGAGCACCAGGATAGTAGGGCAAGGCGCAAAGCGAGCCCTGACGTTCACTCAGATTGTCTGTCTGAATCTGAGGAGGAGGGAGAGCCAGGTGATGGAGACCAGATCTATGATCAGGGTCAGCACCAGGGTAGGGCGTCTCCACAGGTTGTTAAAAGAGTGTCCAAGAGTGAGCCCTCATCTCCTGTTAGCGTAAAGGAGAAAGCTCACAGACGGTTCAAGTCAGAGGGGGAGTCGTCTGATGAAGAAGACGCACTTGCTGGCCCCAGTGGGTCAGAAGAAGCACCCCAGTTTGTGCCCAGGTGGTCATCTCTGGCAACAAAGGGAATTCCACCTGAGAGGTTTCAGGTCACAAATGCATGGGTTGGTCTCGCACAGTGCGAACCTGAGATTTGTGAGGAGGTTCAACAGGTGCCTGACAATGATGCCAGGAAGAAGAGAAAGGCAGTGGAGAAGGTGTTGAACACTCAGAGGTCCTCTCAGAAAGTGATACGAGAGGGGGTATGGAGAGAGTCAGAACTTACAGGGTTAAGAAGTTCTGAGTGACGTCTCACATTCTGAGGCGTGGTTTAGAATACTGAGGGGAGTGTTCTACTGTGTCTCTCACAGAGAGTGTGTGTTGCTCCGTTGCGGGAGAAGAGCAAGATGTGTGCTCTGTCACCAGGAGAGTTATGAACTGTTGTTCTGCTATGAGAATAAAGCTATTTGTAAGATAAGGAAGGCACCGTGCGTTAAGCCTGATTTATTACGCACACACGGCAACAGCTTCCGTTTCTACGCTGCGTATGCACTCTGCTGAAGCTGTGAGGAGCCCTTTGGAGCAGAGCACCGCAGGGGAAGCGTGTGGACTCCGGGGGCAAGCAAAGCTACTAATCAATCATCCCATATTAATTACATCAGCAAAATTCAGATGTCCTAAAAGTCTGTGTGCTTCATGGACACATCCGGAATGTGGCCTTACATTCCTCAACCCCTGGCTTGACTGTGCTGCTCTGCAATTTATAGGTGATTGTGAGTAGGTGCGAAAATACAGTCTATATAAACCATCAGAGTCCCGGGTATACAATAGACGTTTGTTCCCATCGAAAAACTTACACATTGACTTTAAGAAACTCACGGTTATGCCTTGAGGAGCAAAGCACCTTACTGACAATAAATTATCTACTGACGGGCAGTAAATGCAGTTTGCTATCGTAATATTTAAAGAGTCAAGTTTAACAGTAATAATAATAATAAATTTTTATTTATATCCCGCCCTCCCCAGCCGAAGCCGGGCTCAGGGCGGCTAACAATAAAATGGTACAACATTCTAAAATCATTTCATTATAAAATTTATTCAACTCAAATTGATGGCAACCATTAGGCTAAAGTTCTGTGAAGATTGGCAAAGGAGGGAGTCAGGCTGTGCCCTGACCAAAGGCCTGGTGGAACAGCTCCGTCTTCCAGGCCCTGTGGAAAGATATCAAGTCCCGCAGGGTCCTAGTCTCTTGTGACAGAGCGTTCCACCAGATTGGGGCCACAGCCAAAAAAGCCCTGGCTCTAGTTGAGGCCAGCCTAACCTCTCTGTAGCCTGGGAAGAAGAGTTTGGATTTGATATCCCGCTTTATTACTACCTGAAGGAGTCTCAAAGTGGCTAACATTCTACTTTCCCTTCCTCCCCCACAACAAACACTCTGTGAGGTGAGTGGGGCTGAGAGACTTCAAAGAAGTGTGACTAGCCCAAGGTCACCCAGCAGCTGCATGTGGAGGAGCGGAGACGCGAACCCGGTTCCCCAGATTACGAGACTACCGCTCTTAACCACTACACCACACTGGCTCCCACACTGGGACCTTCAGAATGTTTTTGTTTGAAGACCGTAAGTTCCTCTGTGGGACATACCAGGAGAGGCAGTCCCGTAGGTGCCCCTGCCAAGCGACTGCAAGACTTGTGAATTGGCTAAATGTACATTACCAATTTCCTCTTCGAAAGAAATAAACAAGCTTCGATCATTGCAAATATGCTGATATGCTCCAGAGTCCACAATAAAATAATTCTACTTGGCACCTTTAATTCTTTTACTATCTGTTGTCCGAGCGTGAAAAGCTCACGGCTCTTTTCTGTCTTTACGATATGATGTCGGCTGCTGGGCTGACAACCGTGATTGACAAACAGAAACAGACTTGGGAGTACTTTGCTTTCTTTTGGATCTGCAGTCCTTTGCAAAATGTCCTTGTTTATTGCAGAACCAACAACGCTTGGCAACTTTAAATGCAGTCGTATCACCACAAGTTTGCATATGGCGTTCCTCATTATTTCTGGAAATAGGAGTGCTTGTCGCGCAACCCTCCCTTCTGTCCAACTCGCCCATTAATCTTGCCGTTACCCCTTCCACAGTTAATTGTGCTGGTGGAACGGCAGATATCTGGCTAGCTACACCATCAAAGTCCTCATTAAGGGAATCTTTTCTAATCTGCAAGACTGTCCCACATTTCTTTGGCAAAACAAAAAAAAAAATTTCCTTCCAGTAGCACCTTAAAGACCAACTAAGTTAGTTCTTGGTATGAGCTTTCGTGTGCATGCACACTTCTTCAGATACACTGAAACAGAAGTTGCCAGATCCTTCTATATAGTGAGAAGGTGGGGAGGGGTATTACTCAGAAGGGTGGTGGGAATGGGTGGTTGGCAGATAGCTGAGATAAGCCTGTTGACGACTCTTAACGACTGCAATAGGTCTTACAGGAAAAAGCAAGGGGTGAGAAGGTGAAAAATGGCTTTGTCATGTATAATGAGATAAGAATCCAATGTCTTTGTTCAGACCAGGTCTCTCCATGGTTTTAAGTTTGGTAATGAGTTGCAATTCAGCAGCTTCTCTTTCCAGTCTATTTCTGAAATTCCTTTGTAGTAATACAGCTACTTTGAGATCTTGTATAGAATGTCCTGGGAGATTGAAGTGTTCTCCTACTGGTTTCTCTGTCTTGTGATTCTTGATGTCCGATTTATGTCCATTTATTCTTTGGCGTAAGGTTTGGCCTGTTTGTCCAATATAGAGAGCTGAAGGACACTGTTGGCATTTGATGGCATATACAATGTTAGACGATGAGCAATTAAATAGTCCCAAGATGGTATGTGTGTTGTTGTTGGGGCCAGTAATGGTGTTGTCCGGGTGTATGTGGCAGCAAAGTTGGCATCTGGGTTTATTGCAGGCTCTGGTGCCAGTGTCTGTGTTACGTCTGGTTGTAGTATTATTGTGGGTTAGGAGTTGTTTAAGATTGGGTGGCTGTCTGTAGGCAATGAAAGGTCTTTCTCCCAGAGCTTGAGAAAGAGAACTGTCATTGTCCAGGAGAGGTTGTAGATCTCTGATGATGCGTTGTACTGTTTTAACTTGGGAGCTGTATGTGATGACTAGAGGTGTTCTGTTATTTTCTTTTTTGGGTCTGTCTTGCAGCAAGTTCTCTCTGGGTATCTGTCTGGCTCTGTTGATCTGTTGTCTAACTTCATCTGCTGGGTATTTTAGTTCTAAAAAGGTTTGCTGTAGATCTCTTAGATATGTTTGTCCTACCCACTCAAACCTCTCTTGTACCTGCGATACATTGACGATATTTTTATCATCTGGACACATGGTCAACAGACCCTGGACACCTTCCACCAGAAATTCAATGATTTTCACCCCACAATCAACCTAACAATGAATCAATCTATGCAAGAAATACATTTTTTGGACACTACTATAAAAATACAGGATGGATGCATAGACACCACCTTATACCGTAAACCAACTGACCGACAAACATATCTACATGCCTCTAGCTACCATCCCAAACATACCAAACAGTCCATTGTATATAGCCAGGCACTACGTTACAGCCGTATCTGCTCCAATTCTACAGACAGAGACTCTCACCTAAGAGATCTACAGCAAACCTTTTTAGAACTAAAATACCCAGCAGATGAAGTTAGACAACAGATCAACAGAGCCAGACAGATACCCAGAGAGAACTTGCTGCAAGACAGACCCAAAAAAGAAAATAACAGAACACCTCTAGTCATCACATACAGCTTCCAAGTTAAAACAGTACAACACATCATCAGAGATCTACAACCTCTCCTGGACAATGACAGTTCTCTTTCTCAAGCTCTGGGAGGAAGACCTTTCATTGCCTACAGACAGCCACCCAATCTTAAACAACTCCTAACCCACAATAATACTACAACCAGACGTAACACGGACACTGGCACCAGAGCCTGCAATAAACCCAGATGCCAACTTTGCTGCCACATACACCCGGACAACACCATTACTGGCACCAACAACATCACACATACCATCTCGGGACTATTTAATTGCTCATCGTCTAACATTGTATATGCCATCAAATGCCAACAGTGTCCTTCAGCTCTCTATATTGGACAAACAGGCCAAACCTTACGCCAAAGAATAAACGGACATAAATCGGACATCAAGAATCACAAGACAGAGAAACCAGTAGGAGAACACTTCAATCTCCCAGGACATTCTATACAAGATCTCAAAGTAGCTGTATTACTACAAAGGAATTTCAGAAATAGACTGGAAAGAGAAGCTGCTGAATTGCAACTCATTACCAAACTTAAAACCATGGAGAGACCTGGTCTGAACAAAGACATTGGATTCTTATCTCATTATACATGACAAAGCCATTTTTCACCTTCTCACCCCTTGCTTTTTCCTGTAAGACCTATTGCAGTCGTTAAGAGTCGTCAACAGGCTCATCACAGCTATCTGCCAATCACCCATTCCCACCACCCTTCTGAGTAATACCCCTCCCCACCTTCTCACTATATAGAAGGATCTGGCAACTTCTGTTTCAGTGTATCTGAAGAAGTGTGCATGCACACGAAAGCTCATACCAAGAACTAACTTAGTTGGTCTTTAAGGTGCTACTGGAAGGAAATTTTTTTGTTTTGTTTTGACTATGGCAGACCAACACGGCTACCTATCTGTAACATTTCTTTGGCAGTTATCTTATTCCTTATATAGACTACTTGCTGGTCACTGACTGCCAAATTAATTATAGCCCTGACTTTTGCATCTCCTTTTGACCAAGCATTAGTCACAGGGTCAGGAGGGTCATCAGTTACATAGGTCCACATTTCCCAAGAGGTCAAAAGAGCCTCCACCCGAAACGACCATAAACTATAGTTCTCATCTGTCAGCTGTGGGAAAATCAGAGCCTTCTCGGCTTCTGGAACCCAGTCAACCATTCTGGAACTCTTCCAGACCCACAGTACCACGCCAACAGGAGAAGGAGTTTTCAAACCTTTCTCAAAGTCCAAAAATGTGCAGTCATCCACTCAGCAGCTGGGCCCATAACCAAAGATGTTGGCTAATTGCAGATTAGTTGCGCTGCAGAGAGCTTGCTGGGGAGACCACACATTACAAGGAACTCAAAATAACTTTAGCTAGGTCTTAATAACAAAAACAAAAACTCCTTTTATACTAAATATATCAACAAGCATGACCTAACCACCAGAGTACTGAGAGAGCTAGGTGCTGCTCTTTATATATTATACCCAATTGCTGACACAGCTTAATTAACACAACTTAACAGCACCTGCTATACTGCTTCACAGCTGTAAAACTAGGTCATGTTATTTGCTCTGGCCCTTAAAGAATTACACATCTTGTGGAATGATAAGGAACCTTCAAATTTAAAGAGACCATTCAACTATACACACACACACACACACACACACACACACACACACACGTATATATAAAAAAAAGTTCCTTCCTCCTCCTCCTCCTTCTTCTTTTCTTAAAAATTGAAAATAGAAGGAAGCGAGGTCTATTCCAGTGGGCTTCCCTTTGGGCTCCGGCTTGCATTTAGCACACTCACCATCATGGAAGTGGGCTCGGGCTGAGCTTGGGTTCAGCCACGTGTTTACCTCTCCTCCTTTCCCTTGGCGGTGGCAGCGCAATGGTGACGGCAGCAGGGTCAGGGCTTCTCCTTTCCTCCTCCGCGCTTGTTCCTGGGTCCCTCCGGCCCCGGAGCCCTGGATGGCCGGGTGTCCCTCTCCTCCTTTTCCTTGGCACGGCGGCAGCAACAGGGGTTTGCGCAGCCTTCCTCTTGCTTCCTCTGCCTGCTTTTGACGTGCTAGCCGCAGTTGAGGGGGGGGTAGGCTCGTGCCAGGCTCAACCACGTGTCTTTTCACGGCTTCCCTTGCCCTCCCGGTGCTCTTTCCTACCTCTCCTCTTTTTCCTTCTCAGCGGCATCATTGGCGTTAGCAGCAGCAAGGTCGGGGCTCCGTGTCTTTCTCTCTCTCCTCTCTCCTCTTCTCCCCTGTGCCGGCTTTGGGATCTTCTTGGTCCCAGATCGTCGCTGGGCAGTCGGCCGGGTGGCTGGGTGTCCTCGCTTTCATTCCCGGCTTGGCCTGGGGGGAGGGGTTAGCACCTCCCTCAGTTGGCACACTGGGCACCCCTGGTTCCCTGTCATTTGTGGCGGCAGCAGCAGCAGTCCCAGTGGTCCGGGAGCCAGCCAGGTAGCCCAATTGGTTCTGGCTGGCTTCAGGAGCTGCTCACTGCCATGGCATCCGCCATGATGCCTCACAGCAAGTCCAGATGAAGTCTGTTCTATGATCTTTGTTGGCATGCCAGATCCTTTCAACCCATCCCACTGTTCTGCTCACTGCCATGGGCGTAGCCAGGATTTTTGTTGGGGAAGCAGGCTTTTGTTGGGGGGGAAGAACCTCATATTTGTACTGATTTGTATTGATTTAGGGTGCCAGCTGCCCCTCTGCCCACCCTGGCTACGCCCATGTGTCACAGCCTTTAGACGGAAGGGCTGTAGCTTAGTAGAGCATCTGCTTTGCATGCAGGAGGTCCCAGGGTCAATTGCTGGCATCTCCAGGTAGGGCTGGTAATGCCCCTGCTTGAAACCTTGGAAAGCTGCTGTCAGTCAGTGTAGACAGTACTGAGCTAAATGGACCAATGGTCTGACTCTGTATAAGGCAGCTTTCTGTGTTCCTGGAAAGCGCTGTAGCTGAGCGGCAGCCCATCTGTTTTGCATGCGGAAGGCTCCAGATTTGATCCCTGGCATCTCCAGGTACGGCTGGGAATATCCCTTGCCTGACTTTCTGGAGAGCTGCTGCCAGTCAGTGTAGACAATACTGAGGTAGAAAGACACATAGTTCTGATTCAGTATAAAGAAGTTCTCCATGTTCCTAGGTTCAAGCCCTAGGATCTCCAGGTAAGTTTGGGAGAGACTTCCAACTTGAAACCGTGGAAAGCCGCTGCCAGCCAGTGTAGACAGTACTGAGCTAAATGAGTCAATGGGATGACGCAGTACAGGTGAAACTCGGAAAATTAGAATATCATGGAAAAGTTCATTTATTTCAGTAATTCAACTTAAAAGGTGAAACTAATATATGAGACAAACTCATGATATACAAAGCGAGATATGTCAAGCCTTTATTTGTTATAATTGTGATGATCATGGTGTACAGCTGGTGAAAACCCCAAAGTAATAATCTCAGAAAATTAGAATATGAAATGAAATCAGCAAAACAAGGACTGCAAATAGAGCAATATTGGACCTCTGAGAAGTAGAAGCATGCATATGTACTCAATACTTGGTTTGGGCCCCTTTTGCATCAATTACTGCCTCAATGCAGCGTGGCATGGATGCAATCAGCCTGTGGCACTGCTGAGGTGTTATGGAAGACCAGGATGCTTCAATAGCAGCGTTCAGCTCTTTCGCATTGCTCGGTCTCATGTCTCTCATCTTTCTCTTGGCAATGTCCCACAGATTCTCTATGGGGTTCAGGTCAGGCGAGTTTGCTGGCCAATCAAGCACAGTAATCCCATGGGCATTGAACCAGGTTTTGGTACTTTTGGCAGTGTGGACAGGTGCCAAGTCCTGCTGGAAAATGAAGTCAGCATCCCCATAAAGCTCGTCTGCGGAAGGAAGCATGAAGTGCTCCAAAATCTCCTGGTAGACAGCTGCGTTGACCCTGGACTTAATGAAGCACAGTGGACCAACACCAGCTGATGACATGGCTCCCCAAATCTCTTTTCTGATGAGAGCAGCTTTTGGATCTCATTTGGAAACCAAGGACCCAGAGTCTGGAGGAAGAATGGGGAGGAACACAATGCCAGATGCTTGAAGTCCAGTGTGAAGTTTCCACAGTCTGTGTTGATTTTCCATGATATTCTAATTTTCCGAGTTTCACCTGTATGTCAGCTTCCTATGTTCCTATCTCCAGCATGCCTTATTCTGCTACCCACAGTGACTGCCAGGCACTTCATCCCTGTTGCTAAGCAGTGAGGATCTAGGGTCACCAGAAGTATCAGCCAGAGGGGCAAGAAAAGGTGGCAGGCAGCCTTCAAACCCTGTTTGAGTTTGAGTTGCGAGGCATTCCCTCATCTTCATGGTGTAAGTCTCCAAGCGGAGGTTCTCAGCGGAAACTTGGAAAAGGGACTCAGTGGTGCGATCGGATTCTGACAGCTTGGTCAGAAATAGCTTCCCAGGCTCCAAGAAACACAGCTCCATTTCCTGAACAGAGAAGATGATCTGATGGGTAACACTTGCCATCTGGTGGGTAACACTTGCCAATGTGCATCAATATGTATGTATTAGAAAAATGTGTCACATAAGTGGAAAATAAAATGAAAATGCACATAAGGGGGAATTTCTTGCATAAAACTATAGTCAAAACTGAACACAAAACATTTAGAGAGATCTGTACTAAAGCAGTAACATATTTTCATGAGGATTTAAAGCAAAAACTCACAAATTGTTGCAAAAAGTGGAAAACTGAATTTAAGATAGGAAGAAATGAGAAACGGAGAGAACTGAGCTTTATTTCTTTATTACATTTACATCCCACCTTTCCTCCAAGAAGCTCAATGTGGTGTACATGGTTCTCCTTCTCCCCATTTTATCTTCACTGCAACAACCCTGTAAGTTACGTTACGCTGAGAGTGAGTGGCTGGCCCAAGGTCACTCAGAGACCTCCATGGCCAAGTGGATAAATTTGAACCCTAGTCTTCCAGGTCCTAGGCCAGCACTCAAGCCACTACACCACATTGGCTTCACATTGCAAATGGACAGATTATCCCATCCCTAGTACTATCAATAGTGATGCACTAAAGTAGTGAAGAGGGCTGCCTACCTTCCCAACGCGTGCCAATTCCTGCCGTAGCGTCACCACCATCTCTTCGTAACGGCACCTCCTGCTCTCTGAGATACGTCCCACAATGTCACTGTTTTTATTCTCAGGAACTGGGAGGGAGGGAGAGAGATTAGACTGTATGCACAGCTGTAGAACTCATGCCAGGCTAGCATAAAGAGAGAGATTACAATCCCTTCTACATTAAAAAATAGTAATGTGTTGTTGTTGTTGTTGTTGTTGTTATAAAACCACTGGGTTAGCTGACATTCCCATGCTGCTAAAGAAGCCTGCCAGATTTTAGTTCTGTCTTCAGTTTTATGCACAAGTTCATAGTTACTCATTCTTATATGTTTTATTACAGTTACTTAAATAAAAGTGGCTTACAGACAATAAAAAGGGAGGGCTTGACCACAATAGTTCAGGCATTGGTGACTTCAAGATTGGATTACTGCAATCAACTCTGTGTGGGTTTGAAACTAAAGTTAGTGCAGAATGCTGCAGTATGTTTGTTGACAGGAGGCCCTGTCAGCATATAACACTTCTGCTCAGATAACTGCACTGGTGGCCCATTTGGTAACAGCCTAAGTTCAAGGTGTTACTATCGGCAAAACAATTTTGGGTTTAAAAGACTATCACCATCAGGTTGAACTGAGTGTGAGAATGCAGTGGCTACCAGTGCAACTGGCAAGGTATTGTCCAAAAACTGAGCAGTGGTGTTCTGCACTGGCTGCAGTTACTGAGCTGTCTTCAAAGGAAGCCCCAAGCAGAGTACTTTGGAGTAGTATAGCTGGTAGTCTGCATAAATGAAAGATAGCACATTTGCTAAAAACACTGATTATGGTGCCAGAATTAAATTGGTAAACATTTACTTATGACTTCAGCAAGGCCTCAGACTTCCCGGGCAACAATAACATTTTCACTTTCTTGAGCCTTTAAAAATGCCAGTGTTGCAGCCTCTCTGGAATAGAAACAGAGTGGGAGAAACTTGAAGCAAGAGACACTTGGGATTTGAAGTAAGGGTGAGTGAGGGGTGTGGCCTGGAAAAAGTTCCAAGGGTCAAGTAGAGAGGCCACATTTGGCCAACAGGCCTGACAGCACAGAATAACATCACAACTCTTACTTCCTTACTTGTATTGCACTGGATTTTCAGTGATGTCATCATTGGGCATTCCCTCAACCCACATCTGCTGACGATGTGATAAAAACCCATTGCCTGAGCAGGTTTCCACATCCCTCACCACCAGAATTGTTCCTGGGATCTGCGGGAGCTTGTGCTGGGCTATCTTGCTTCTCGCCTCTCCCAGAGTGCGCACAAGGTTTATCTAGCCAAAGCCAAAGCCAAAATAATTAGACATCGTCCTTTAAAGTGAAAGAGGGCATGCTTATACTCACCAGAAACAGAGTGCACTTGCCAAGCAAAGTTAAGTACTTATGGGTCCCACCCTGATTTAATTCTTCGTAATATTTTGTTGTCATTTTTTAATAGCTAGAATTAAAGCATATTGTTGAAGGTTAATGAAGTGAAAGTTGGCAAGTGAATAAAGGAGAAAATTGTAAGGCAGGGTTTGAATGGTAATGAGAGGCAAAAAATAAGGGGAAAGATTTTTCCATACAACTTCCAAATTACAATTTTCTCCCTTACAAACATGTATACTAAGATTTCAATTCACCTATGTGATGAAGTGAGCATGAGTCCCCAAAAGCTTGTGTTGGCATTCATCTGTCTTAGGAGACAATAGGGGAGTGTGCCTTTGTGGGTGAAGTCAAACTTTTGGAAGGTTACAGTGCCTGCTATGACTGTAGAGACCAATATGGGAGAGACAGGTTTGTTACAATATTCCGTTCCACCTTTACAGACATGTGGAATTTTTGTATGTCACATGTCTGTTTACACTCCAGCACAGCTTGCTGGGAACTTCCGTTTGTGTATAGCTTTTGCTTATGCTGCTTGCACTTGGACACAAAAGGGAGAAGACATGTTTTTCCTTTGTCCTGCTGTATGCTAAATAAACTGCTTGTAAATATGCTTTACACAGCCTCTATCTGCCACTTCTGTTGTGTGTTATTTACTCTGCTGATTAGAGCGTGCTCCAGCTTCTGAAGGCTTCTGAAGCTGTGGGTCGCTGTTTGATGCTGAGCCAAGGACCGGAGATTGCCCGGCTACCGGCCAGTGGGCCAGAGCCAGCTGGGGGCCTGCAAATTGCCCCCGATCCCTTGGACACATCCCAACAATAGGGTTATGGGCCCAGATCCACAGTGCTTACACGAGAGTAAGGCTGCTGATGACTGCTGTGTCGACCCAGCATGGAGAGAGGTATGTGGAGCCAAGCATTCCTGGCCGAGGCTAGAGGGCTTTTGATGTCCGAGCCAAGCAATTAAGGCTGGAGAGAAGCAGGCCGCGTGATTTATGACTGCTTAGATAAAGCGACTGTGAAGAGAATTCAGTTCCTGGCTATAGTAAAAAGCAGGAATGGATCTCTTATAGGCAACGTCAGATGGGACCCTGCGTCCACGTCTTAATGGACACAATTATCAGACCTGGGCAAGGTACTGCAAGGGTCAACTGTGAAAGCTTGCAGTGTGGTACACTGTGTTAGGATAGTTCCGTTCCACCTTAAAAGGGTCAGGCATGATTGTTGTGTATCACATGCCTGTTTACTCCCAGCACTGCTCGCTGGGAACTTCCGTTTTGTATATAGCTTTTGTTCCGGCTGTTTTCCTGGACACGGAGGCAAGCAGTCATGTTTTTCCTTTGTTCTGAACTACGTTGAATAAAGCTGTAAATATGCTCTCCTGTCTGCATCCTTTCATTGTGGAGACTCTGCTGAAAGGGTGTGCACGGGCCTTGGAATGTCTCCGAGCCTCGTGTCGCTAATTGACTGATGCTGTTCCACGGGAGACCGGTGATCATCCGAAGACGACTGGGGGCCTGCCTGATGCCTCCGTCTCCCTGGCAGTATCCCAACAATAGGTTATGGGCCCAGATTCACAGTGCTTACAGGAGAGTAAGACTGCTAAGGACTGCGAGAGGTATGTGGAAAAGCGAGGCTTTTCTGTGCCGCGGCAGAGAGTCTTTGAAGTCCGAGCCAACTAATTAGGCCAGCAGAGAGCAAGCAGGCCTCGTAATTTACGACTGCCAAAGATAAGGAGCCTTTGAAGGGAATAAGGCTTATGGCTGAAGTAAAGAGCTGAAATGGATCTTTTACAAGCCTCAGTTGGGACTCCGTGCCCAAAGCTTAATGGCCACAACTATCAGACCTGGGCAAGGTACTGCGAGGGCCAGATGAGAAGGCTTGGTGTGTGGCACACTGTTTCTGAGGACCCTCCCAGCACCTTTGACAGATGAATGGGTGGCACAGGATTCAAGAGCCATGGGAATAATTTTGCTCTCAGTAGCTCCTGAAGAGTTAATCACCCTGGCTGGCAAGGCCAGCTGGCGTGAGATGTGGGAAGGGCTTCAGGCCTGTCATCTCCGACAAGAGGCCGGGTCTGTGTTGCTTTACTTCAGAAAGCTGCACAGGAAGCGTTTGGAGCCAGGGGAAGACCTTAGAGCCCACGTTTTGCATTTGCAGCATCTCAGACAGGAATTGACTCATAGAGGTTTCAATATACCTGAGTCTCTGTTTGCAATCCTTATCCTGGACTCCCTGGATGAGAGCTATCATGCTGTGGCAAGCCAACTGGCAACTCTTCCTGCGCAGGACCTCACTGCTACAAAAGTTTTGGTGACCTTGCAAAACAAATATGATAGGAGGAATGCAGCTGAGTCAGCTTGTGCGCTTCAGGGGGAGCAGTGTGGGACAGCATTCCAGCCTCCAGGGGGAGCCAAGGCGTTGGCAGCTGTGAAGTGCTGGAACTGTGGAAACCAAGGTCATATTCAGAGATGTTGCCCAAAGGCTGAAGCTAAATGAAAGAAGAAGCCTGCAGATGCCCAGAAGCAGAAAGGGGGGGGGGACCCAGGCCAGTGAAAAACAAGGCTTTGTTTGCTGGCACTGCTTCTCCAAAGGCCAAAGGCAGATTTATCATGGATTCTGGAGCGACGAGGCACCTTATGAAGAATCAGCACTTGTTTATTTCCTTCACACCTCAAGATGGAGAAATTCAACAGGCTGATGGAAAGACGTTGAGAATTGCAGGAGTCGGGACAGTGAAACTGGCAAGTCTGCACACAACCATCAGCGAAGTACTTTTTGTTCCAAATTCTGCAGACAATTTCCTCAGCATCCCACAGCTGACTGGGCGAGGCTTTGAGATTTCCTTCAAGAAGAGCGTCTGTGTCATCAGGAAGAGCAAAGAGGACATTTTGCACGTGAAGTTTATAGATGGCTTGTTCTTGATAACTTATGATGACAATGCAGTTGATGTGTCTAATGTTGAATCTTGTTGTGTTGCACAAACTAACAAAGTTCTTCATGCAGGATGTATTCACGAGGCGCACCAAAAATTTGGTCACATGTCTTGGCAGGCACTGGCCAAGATGCCTGGGTTGGTTCAGGGTTTGAACTACAAGCCCTGTAAGTTTCACATGAAATGTGTATCTTGTGCAGAAAACAAAGTGAAGGTTGCTCCGAAAGGCAAGGTGTCTAGCAGTCAGGCTTCCAAACCCTACCAGCTAGTCCATGCAGACCTGGTTGGTCCACTTGCACCCTCTTTGGGTGGAGCATGGTACTTCATGGTTTTAATTGATTCTTTTTCCAGGTACATTCATGTGTTTATGCTCCAGCAGAAGTCAGAAGCGTTTCCTAAGTTCAAGGTGTTCTGTGCTTGGTTGCAGAATGCTCACAATAAACGCATTGGCTGTTTATTTTCTGATCGAGGCGGTGAATTCACTTCTCAGAAGTTTGAAGCTTTTCTGACTGAGAAGAGAATCCAGCACGGCCTCTGAAGTCCCAGATCTCCATGGAAGAATGGACTTTGCGAGCGAGCAAACCATACTTTGCTCCAAGGCCTAAAAACCTTGTTGCATGATGCCAATCTCCCTGATAAATATTGGGCTGAAGCTTTATCGTGTTTTCTTTATTCCTATAACAGGAGACTGTCATCACCTATTGGTTGTACTACCTATGAGCAGATGTTTGGTAAGAAACCTTACGTCAAACACATGTGAATCTTTGGTTCTCACATGTGGGTACATACAACACAGAGCAGCAAGCTTGGGAAGCGTGGGGCACATGGTTTGTTCATGGGGTACAAAAAAGGTGAATACAGGGTATTCATGACTGACTCAAAGTCCCTTAGGTTCACAAAGAGTGTTGAGTACAATCCTAAGGGGGGGGGGATGTGGGAATTTTCCAGAGTCACTCAGAGGAGGATGAAGATGATGTGAAGAAGAAAAAGATGATGAGGTAGAAGAGGAAGCTGATGATGATCAGAGTTTGGATTCCAGCTCAGTGGGCAGCGCTGCTGCTGTTGTAAGCGACAGTGATGACACAGCAGACTACAAGAGCGCAAAGGCCTCAGTCAGACCATCTGATGCGTCTGACACTGAATTGGAAGAACCACTGTTCACCATTTACCCCTTTTCTCCTAAGAAAGAGTAGATGAGTCCAGAAGACTTGCGTCTAGTATGCAGATCTGAAAGGGCCCTAAAAGGCAAACCCCCAAAGAGATTTGCTGATGAGTTTCCTAAGACAGCAACTGCTGTTCTTAGTAGCTCAGAGAAGGTGTGGGAACCTTCAAGCTTCAAAGAGTTTCAGGAATTAACCTCTAAAGATTCTGAGGCATGGCTTAATTCCATGAAGGCTGAAGTCGATTCCTTGAATAGGAACCAAACCTGGGAGCTAGTGCCAGTAGTCCCAGGAATGAGACTGGTTGGCAGGAAATGGGTCTTCAAAGCAAAGACAGACCAGACGGGCAAGGTTGTAAGACACAAAGCCAGATTGGTCGCCAGAGGTTTTTCACAGGTAGCAGGACAGGATTACCACGAGACCTACTCACCCAGCGTCAAGTATGAGAGCATTAGGCTAATGCTCCAGATTGCTGCAGAGGAGAAACTGTACGTTTCTCATCATGATGTGAACACAGCCTTTTTGTACAGGGTTTTGGGGGAGGAGCTGTATATGCTTCCACCTGATGGAGTGGAGACACAGAAGGAAATGGTCTGTAAACTACGGAAGTCCTTATATGGTCTTAAGCAGAGTGCCAGGTGTTGGAACACAAAACTCACCGAGACATTGCTTTCCCTAGGTTTTCACAAAGGCAAAGCTGATCCATGTGTGTTTGTCAAAGAGGAGGGGCAAAACAAACTGTATTTATGTTTTGTTGATGATCTTCTGATGTTTTGGAAGAATCGGGCTTTGTACCAAAGCACCCTAGCTCAGCTGAAGGAGCACTTTGACATGATGGATCTTGCTGAGGTATCCAACTATCTTTCTCTGCAGGTGGAGAAGGACCAAGCAGGTAATTTTCTGGTACACCAAACACAGAAAATTGCTGATGTATTAACCAGGTTGAATTTGGTTGATGCAAACCCAGCAGACACACCGATGGTGACAGGTTACCAGGTAGATAGCACTGCTGAAGCGTTTTCTGACACTACGCTGTACAGATGCATTCTAGGCAAGCTGAATTTCAGTGCTAGATGTTCAAGACCTGACATAGCTGTAAGCACTAACCTGCTTAGCAGACATGCTAACAATCCTACTGTTCTGGATTGGAAAGCTCTGAAGCGCATAGCCCGCTATTTGAAGGGGACTTTGCACTACTGGCTGAGGTTCACCAGTCAGGAGACTGGAGGTCTTGAAATCTTTGCAGATGCTAGTTTTGGAAGTGACACCGCGGATGGTACAAGCACTTCTGGAGTATGCTACATGTACAACCACTATCTGTTTGACTGGTTGTGCAGGAAACAGACGACAGTAAGCCTAAGTTCCTGTGAAGCAGAACTCAATGCCCTGTCGTTTTCACTCATGGATTGTGAATGGTTGATGCAACTGTTTCAGGACATCAGAGTTTCTGTGAAATGTCCTATACAAGTGTATCAAGACAATAGATCCTGTTTGGCTTTGCTGAACTCAGAGAGTTGCAAGCAAAGAACCAAGTACTTGCAGATTAAGTTACATCGTGCAAGAGAGTGTATTCAGAAAGGACTCATTCAGGTGTCCTACATGGCAGGAAATGAAATTCCTGCTGATCTGTTGTCTAAGGTTGTTAACAGAGAACAACTTAAAGTTTATGTACAAAGGTTGCAATTGGGTTGAACCACAGGTACTACAGGTTACACGGAAAGGGGGAGGATGTTAGGATAGTTCCGTTCCACCTTAAAAGGGTCAGGCATTATTTTGTGTATCACATGCCTGTTTACTCCCAGCACTGCTCGCTGGGAACTTCCGTTTTGCATATAGCTTTTGTTCCGGCTGTTTTCCTGGACACGGAGGCAAGCAGTCATGTTTTTCCTTTGTTCTGAACTACGTTGAATAAAGCTGTAAATATGTTCTCCTGTCTGCATCCTTTCGTTGTGGAGACTCTGCTGAAAGGGTGTGCACGGGCCTTGGAATGTCTCTGAGGCTCGTGTCGCTAATTGACTGATGCTGTTCCACGGGAGACCGGTGATTGTCCAGAGACGACTGTGGGCCTGCCTGATGCCTCCGTCTCCCTGGCAGTATCCCAACACACTCTTACTGAAGCTCCCCAAAGAAGTTTGGGGAGTGCAAAGAAGTTTCACTATGCCTGAGTCTTTGTTTGCAATCCTAATTTTGGATTCCTTGGATGAGAGTTACCACGCTGTGGCAAGTCAGCTGGCAACTCTACCTGCACAAGACCTGTCTGCCACAAAGGTTTTGGATACCCTCCAAAATGGGTATGATAGGAAGAACGCAGAGGAACCAGATTGTGTGCTTCAGGGGGAGCATGCTGTGACATCATCTGGGACAGCATTCCAACCACCAGGGGGAGCCAAGGAGTTGGCAGCTGTGAAGTGCTGAGTCTGTGGAATCCAAGGCCACATACCGCGTGACTGCCCAAAGGCTAAAGGTAAACAAAGGAAGAAGCCTGCAGATGGCTGGAAGAAGGTGGGCCAAAAGCCCAAACCAGTGCAAAACAAAGCTTTGATTGCTAGCACTGCTGCTCCAAAGGCCAAGAGCAGGTTTGTTGTCGATTCGGGAGCGTCGCAGCACATTTCGAAGGACAAACACTTGTTTATCTCTTTTACTCCACGGGATGGAGTAATTCAACAGGCTGATGGTAAGACTTTGCGAATTGCAGGAGTTGGGACAGTGAAATTGGCCAGTCTGCACACCACCATCAGCATGGTACTGTATGTTCCTGATTCAGCAGACAATTTGCTCAGCATCCCACAGCTGACTGACAAGGCTTTGAGATTTGCTTCAAAATGGGGATCTACATCATCAAGAAGAACAATGAGGACACCTTGCATGCTAGGTTTGTAGATGGTTTGTTCTTGATAACATATGATGACTCTGCTGTTGATGTGTCTAATGTTGAATCTTGTTGTGTCACACAAACTAACAAAGTTCTTCATTCGGAATATATTCATGAACAGCACAGAAGATTTGGTCACATGGCATGGCAGGTGCTCGCCAAGATGCCAGAGATGGTTCAGGGGTTAACCATCAAGACCTGCAGGTATCACATGAAATGTGTCTCTTGTGCAGAAAACAAAGTGAAGGTTGCTCCCAAAGGCAAAGTGTCTAGCAGACAGGCTTCCAAACCCTATCAGCTAGTCCACACAGACCTGGTTGGTCCACTTGCACCTTCTTTGGGTGGATCAAGGTACTTCATGGTTTTAATTGATTCTTTTTCCAGGTTCATTCATGTGTTTGTGCTCAAGCAGAAGTCAAGCATTTCCTAGGTTCAAAGTGTTCTGTGCTTGGTTGGAAAATGCCCACAATAAACACATTGGTTGGTTGTTTTCTAACCGAGGCGGCGAATTCACTTCTCAGCAGTTTGAAGCTTTTCTGACTGAGAAGGGAATCCAGCAGGACCTCTCAAGCCCCAGATCTCCATGGGAGAATGGACTTTGTCAACGGGCGAACCAGACTTTGTTGCAAGGCCTAAAAACCTTGTTGCATGATGCCACTCTCCCTGAGCAATATTGGGCTGAATCTTTATCGTGTTTTGTTTATTCCTATAATAGGAGACTGTCTTCACCTATTGGCTGTACTCCCGATGAGAAGATGTATGGTATTTAGTAAGAAACCTTATGTCAAGCACATGAGAATCTTTGGTTCTGACATGTGGGTCCACACTCCACAGAGCAGCATGACTGACTCTAAGACCATTCGGGTCACAAAGAGTGTTGAGTACAATCCAAAGTTGGGGTGTGTGGGGGAATTATCCAGTCACTCAGAAGAAGAAGATGATGAGGTAGCAGAGGAAGGTGAGGATGATGATCAGAGTTCGGATTCCAGTTCAGTGGGCGGTGCTGCTGCTGATGTCAGCGACAGCGATGAGACTACAAGAGAGCTAAGGCCTCACTCAGACTATCTGATGGGTCTGACACTGAACTAGAAGAACCACTGTTCACCATTGGCCACTTTTCTCCTAAGAAGGAGGACATGAGTGCTGAAGGCTTGCATCTAGTACGCAGATCTGAAAGGGCCACTGTCAGGGAACTGCCATCGGAACAGGGGCGGGAAACAGAGGGGCAGTTGTGTTACAGGGAGCCTCCGAAAATCTTGTGAAGCAATTCCTCTTCCGGTGATGAGGAAAGCCCCACCTCCAGTGCGGAAGAGGTAAAAGGACCAGAGGATGCTGGTGGGAGCCACAGCACCGCTCCTGGCCAAGCCGGCCAGGAGGGAAGCACGCCCCTTCCGTCGCCCACCCTGTGCAGAAGTCTAAAGCGCAAAGAGGGAAGGAAAAGGCTGGGAGTAACGAGACTTTTATTTTGGGGGAGGTCCAGGAAACATATGTTGGAATCTAAAGCCATATCAGTCAGAGGAATTTGGCACTCTCCAGGTGCCCGGCTTTGATTCCTTGTTGACCTCCCCCGTCAGCGACTCCCGGCAAGACAAGGCGAGGTCTCTATCGGCCGATCCTCCTCACGAACGTGAGAAGAACACAACCATCCCTCCTCCCTCACTCCCAGGGAGGGGAGAGAGACAGACAGAAATGTATTTACATGCCTTTATTTCTGTCTTTCCAGCAGTGCAGAGAAAACATGTCTGCACTCTCTTTACAGCAATAGCAGAGGGGGAATAACTCCACCCATGTACTTCTGGTACAGGGTCATGTGCCACTCTGAGCTAACATCCGGTGCTCAGAGCACAGAATAGACTGTCCTTTGTTCCCACGGTACAGTCCCATAACATCAACATCCTGTTTGGCTTTCCAGCCATCTGGAGCACTCAGCAGCATTGCTCCTTTTTCGTAACAACCTCCCCCAAAAGAATCAATGTGTGTTGCGGCAAGCAAAGCGTGATCCAGGGAAAACAAACAGTTGTTATACACATAACACTCCCCTGTTGTTTCAGTTCCACCCTTGGAACTACCCGTCACTGGTTTCCCCAGTGTACCTCTCTGGTTGTCTGGCTTCCAAGGAATGAGTGCATCTGCATTACCTTGGCTAGCAACTCTCTGTTGTGTTTTTGTCTCTGACTTAGACACAGCTCCAACCTGTCCTCGGTTGTGTACAACAGCAACACATGCAACAGCTAAGTTAGCAAACTCTTCTGAGTACCTTTTGGGCGGTTCACCCTTTGTGACTCTCTCAGACCTGCGTAAGAGGTGCTGATCCTCTCTGCTCACTGGTTCAGTCTCAGGACTCTTAGGAGAACCAGTTCCAATAGTAAACAGTGGTTCATCCTTCACCTGTGAAGGTCTATCCATTGTGTGAGATTTCCTCTCAATGACTGTGACAACTGAGCTCTCTGAGCTATCACTGTCGCTCTCAGTACCACTGTACTCTGTGAAATCATCATCATCATCTGAATTGTCCTCTGTGGGAAATGTGTGTACTATCACTCTCTCCTGTTCAGGAGCACTCTCTAGAAATTTTGTGAGAATCACCTGACCAGACTCAGACAAAATTACTCTGTAGAGACCCTTTTCATATCCCACAAAAATGCCTCTGGCATTCTTTACTCCACCTGGAGCTTCTGTCCTCACATGAGACCCAAAAACCTTGAAATGGGCAACAGAAGGTTTTCTCTGGAACAGTTTCTCAAAAGGAGAACTTCCCAACTCTTTTGAAACCTTTCTCACCCACGCGTAACAAAACGACATGAGCGACTCCGCCCAGAACTCATGTGGCAGATGTGAACTAAGCAGTTGCGCATTCATCCCCTTTTGCAATTCTTTGTTCACCCGTACACAGACACCCCTGTTCCACGCTTCCGCTGAAACAGCAACCTTGTGTCTTATCCCTTTCTTCTGCAGGAACCTCTGGAAATCCTGTAAAAGAAAAATCTGCTTCTCATCTGTCAAAAGACAATCAATGTTAGCATCATGCATCTTTTTAACCTTGTCACAAAACTCCTGAAACCTTTCCAAGGCTTCCTGTGGCCTTTTTAACACATAAACCCAGACAAAGTTAGAGAAATGATCCACACACACAAGATAAAATCTTGCATTGCCTCTAGATGGTTCTAGAGGACCAATCACATCAGCATACACCCGCTGAAATGCTCTGTCGACCCTGGCCACCTTCTTGGCGCTCGTTTTGGTCACACCTGCAAGAGAAATCAAGTTAGACTCAGAATTACATTCCATGTAATCACTTTGGTCAAAGTCCAACAAATACAGTCCATCTTTCTCTCTGGCAGAAAGATACAACTCTCCATCTTTGAAGATCTTGCAGCTCTCAGCATCATAGGACAGTTTCAGTCCTTTCTTTGCAATCTGCGAAACACTCAGCAGATTGAACTTCAATTCAGGAACCAAGTAAACATTGTTTATAGTCAGGTTCAGACTCTTAAGATACACAGTTCCAATCCCGGTCGCTTCCAGCTCCTGACCGTTGGCTTGTTTCACAGCGAAGCTTTGCTTCTTAAACGTCGAAAAGAGCTGCTTGTGCGGAGACATATGGACAGTACAGCCCGTATCGATTATAAAAGAGTGTCCAACATCTGGCGTGGTTCCTTTCGCCATCAGGGCCTTTGCAGGTTTCACCGAAGACTTGGTATGACCTTTGCCTGCTGCCTCAGGCTTTGCTGAGCGGCCCTTAGCTCCTTTCGGCTGGCGTGGCTTCTTACAGTTCCGCTGAAGATGCCCAGCCTGTCCACAATTGTAACATCGGACAACGTTCAAAGCTACAGCATCCTCTCCAGTAGCAACAACAGTGGGGAAATTAGAACTCCGTTCTTCCCTCCCCCTGTCCTTCACCTCCAGTGCAGCAAGCCTGTCGTGTTCATTCAAAACAACGGCAGACACCCTCTCCGCGGTCAATTCGTTCGCCGGAAGGGAACCAAGCTGACTGGCAACCGTTTTGTAAGTCCGATTTAAGCTGTTAATCATCATGAAGCAAAACACTTCCTCCTGTAGACGGAAATTGCGTTCCACCATCTGTTGGCGCAGATATTTCATTTCCGTCAGGTGCGCTTGAACATCTCCATCAGGCGCAAGCCTCAGATTGGTAAGCTTCTCAAAATATAGCAACGCTGAAGATCCAGCATCTCTCTGATGTGTTCTACGCAGCGTCTCCCAAATCTCACGCGCATATTCCAAATCCTGAATATGCACAAGTTGATCATCCGAGACACACAGAATTATAGCCGTCCTGGCTTTCACATTCTGTGACTCCCAACCTCGCGTTGGTGCTTGAGGGATGGGGTTCTCAATCACCCCAAAAATCCTCTGATTCTGCAGCAGGGCCTTCATCTTTACAGACCAAGATGAATAATTGTCATTAGTCAGGGGAGGCGGGTAAGGCAAGCCTCCCCCCTTCTTGGCATCCATTGTGAATCCAAGTCTCAGCTCTCTTTCTCGAGCCAGTAAAATCCAAAAGTCTCTTTTGAGCTGTTTACAGCCTCTCTCAGGCAATCTGCAAGCTGTCTCACAGTCCTTGCAAAGAAGCGAATTCAAAACAACTTTCGCTTTCCCATTGCTCTGACTGAGCCAGCCCCAGGTGTCAGTAACTTTCCACTGTACTGACTGTCGTTGCTTAGCAACTGTGCATACCTCTTCTTCTTATCTAGCCACAAGAATTTCTGGTATGCAAGCCTTTGCTCTCAGAGCTGTTTTTCCAAACGCAGCTCTCCTGTGAACCAGAGAATCAATCTGCATTCACACTTTTAGCCCGATATTCAGCATACCTTTTCGGGGCTCCGATGCTTGGAAAACACCCCCTCTTGGTGTCCAGCCGTCTGTTCAGCTTCTGGCTGCAATGCAGACGTTATCTTCTTTCCTTGGTGCAGAGGATGGCACACGATCCATCAACCTCTCACCTCTCATGCTGATTCCCACGGATCAGATAACCAGCGGCATCTGCTACCATATGTTGAAATCTAAAGCCATATCAGTCAGAGGAATTTGGCACTCTCCAGGTGCCCGGCTTTGATTCCTTGTTGACCTCCCCCGTCAGCGACTCCCGGCAAGACAAGGCGAGGTCTCTATCGGCCGATCCTCCTCACGAACGTGAGAAGAACACAACCATCCCTCCTCCCTCACTCCCAGGGAGGGGAGAGAGACAGACAGAAATGTATTTACATGCCTTTATTTCTGTCTTTCCAGCAGTGCAGAGAAAACATGTCTGCACTCTCTTTACAGCAATAGCAGAGGGGGAATAACTCCACCCATGTACTTCTGGTACAGGGTCATGTGCCACTCTGAGCTAACATCCGGTGCTCAGAGCACAGAATAGACTGTCCTTTGTTCCCACGGTACAGTCCCATAACATCAACATCCTGTTTGGCTTTCCAGCCATCTGGAGCACTCAGCAGCATTGCTCCTTTTTCGTAACATCCACTCCTGGATTCTGCTAGAGATTGAGGCAGACATGAACTTTGGGGTTCTGCACTGTAAATCGTTTTGCACCAAATAAAACCTGTAAAAGGCAGGTCAGAGTCCTGCCTGGTTACTCATGAGCAACCACCCTTGCCATCTGACAGCAATCTGGGAGCCTTTGAGGTTGCTCGTGGGTAGCAGCACGGAAAGACACGATGAGTCATACTTAGAAGGGATCTGCAGGCGGAGGCGCTGAGGATGAGGAGGCACAGAATGTAGCATCCCTGGCACAGAGGAACAGGGAGCTGGAGGTGCACATCGCCGAGCTTGCAGCTAGGCTTGAGGAGCGCAGAGCACAGGACCAGCAGGTCAGAACCACTCCAGTTGGGAAAAAACTACCATTGCTGGTGAGCAAGTTTGGAGGGAACCCCCAAGACTACCTGGTGTTTAAGACTGAGATTAAATACGTGTTGGACTTGCAAAAAAAGGGAGTTTGAAAATGATGAGGAGAGGGTGGCATTTGTAATTGGACACTTGGAAGGCTCGGCGAGGGAATGGGTGAGGCCCCTGATAGCAGCGTGGAACGATGCCCTTCAGGACTTAGCAAAATTTTATCAGGCGATGGATGCAATGTTTTCCAGCGAGATTCAGGGGGATGTCGCTCAGCAGGAATTACTGTCACTTAAGCAGGGGTCTCTGACTGTCCGGAGCTATTGGTAGCGCTTTGCAATGCTAGTGCACAAGTTGGGCTGGGATTTGTCGTCCGAACCCATGCAAGCACTTTTTAAGGCGGGCTTAAGTTCAGACATGAAAGATGAGCTCTCCAGAGGTCCTTGGCCATGATCAATGGATGAGCTAACCAAGGCAGCGTTAGCCATTGGGTGGGGTAAGAGGCGCACGCACAGGAAAGGCGGGAGCATTTCCATGGCAACCGCTTTCCTGAAACGCCAGTGGGGGCTTCACACAGACTGCCGCAAGCAGAGCCCATGAAAATCGATGTAGCCTGTAAGCGGGAGATTTAAAACACTAACATCCCCAAGAAAAAGGAGGGAAAGGATCGGACATTGAGTACAGCTTACCCAACCATCTGATTGCCAGATGAATTTTTTCCCGGGGCCAAGCTGCAGGCGGGTAAGCTGTACTCAATGTCCAACCAAGAAATACAAGATTTGAAGGAGTTTATTGAGAAGAACTTGAAAAGGGATTTCATAAGGGAATCCAAGGCGGTAGGGGGTAGTCCAGTGTTCTTTGTGGACAAGAGGGGGACAGAAGAGCGCCATCTGGTAGTGAATTACAGAATCGTGAACAGTCTGATGGAACACCTGGCCTCCCCCATGCCCAGAATTGACGATGTTGTGGCGAGAGTCAGGCGGGACAGAATTTTTACCAAGCTTGATCTCCGAGGAGTGTACAACCTTATCAGGGTGCGCGAGGGAGACGAATGAAAGATGACCATTTTCACCCCCCTTGGGGCATTTGAATATCTCGTTATGCCCTTTGGATTACAAGGCGGCAGTCCATGTTTCCAGGCCTTCATGCACCACATACTGGGTCCCCTACTGTACCGGAACTGCGTTTGCTTTTTGGATGACATCTTGATCTTTTCTGAGAATGAGGAACAGCACATGAGGGATGTTCGGCAAGTGTTGGAGAAGCTAAAGGAGCATCAGTTATGGGTCAAGCTGGAGAAATGCCAGTTTCATGCTCGGGAGGTCGAGTTCCTGGGGTACTGGCTGTCAGATAGAGGGCTTGCCATGGATCTGGAGAAGGTGAAGGCAGTGTTAGACTAGAAAAGCCCCAAGACAAAGAAGGATGTGCAGCGATTCCTTGGCTTAAGCAACTTCTACCGAAAGTTTATCAAGAACTTTGCGCATCTGTCGGCGCCCATCACTGATTGTCTCAGTGGGAAGAAGAAGTTTTTGTGGACAAAGGAGGCGCAGCAGGCCTTTGAAAGCTTAAAGAAGGTCTTTGCCTCTGAGGAGCAGTTCCTGCACGTGGATCCTGGCAAACCTTTGTTTTTTTGTTTTGTTTTGTTTTTAATACATCTTTATTGGTTCTTACAATAAAGGTAAGTACAACAAAAAACCTTGATAAAGTTATTTTTGAGTTCCTTGTAATGTGTGGTCTCCCCAGCAAGCTTTCTGCAGCACAACTAAACTGAAAATAGCCAACAATTGTCTGTTAGATTACCATTTAAACCAAATTTTCGAGGCCGACCTAGTGGTGGCTTAGTCACTTTTGTTTCCACCAAGCTAAAGTGCAAGGTCCGGCAACAGCAGTGGGCGAAGAGTAACAATCTACAAATCCTACTTATTTCTAGCAGTGAAGGAGGAGATTTCCTTTGCTTTAATATATATATCCCTCCTATAGGCACCCCTTCCCAGTCGTTACAAACCTGGGAAGATTTGGAGCTATGTTTGGAAAAGGCTGAACTAGAATTCCCTGGCATGGATATCCTGCTGGCAGGTGATTTCAACGCCAGGATAGGAAACGACATTAATACTTACTGCTCTAAATCTCAGTTGCTGCCAGAGGCAGATTGGTTTATTCCCTGGTCCTCTGATGATAAGGTCTTGAATAAGGCAGGCATTACATTAATGGAGACTGCCTTCAAACATAATCTGTATAATTTGCTTGGTACCCATATGGACAGGTCAGGGGGTTTCTTTTCTTTCCTTGGGCCTAGAGGTGTGAGCGTTATTGATTATATCCTGGTCTCCCCAAAACTTTTGGAGAGGTCACAGGGCTTTAGGACTTTCAACAGAACTGAGAGTGATCACCTCCCTATATCAATTTCACTAATTCCCCGTGGTTTGGAGGATCCGCAATACCGCAATCACTGTGCAGACCCACCTCCAACTCTGGCCCTTCGCAGGCGTAAATGGAACAGCGACCTGGAATTCAAAATCAAACTACACCTGCATTCATCAGAATTACTGGCCTTGAGAGACCAGTGTATTTTATCTAATTCTGACCCCTTTCTAACATTTCAGCAGGTCTCAGAGTCGCTCTTCCCACTACTCACGAACCCCAACCCTCCCAAACAACAAAATAATTCGAGGGCCTGGTTCGATAAAGACTGTAGGAATCTAAGATCTTTGCTCAGGAAATTACAAAATAAGGTAAAACAGGAAGGGACCCTGTCCTCAGTGGAAAACCTGCACAGGTGGCGCTCTCATTATAAAAATACTCTAAAACTTAAGAAATCCCTCTATAGAAAGGAACAGTGGGAGGCACTCGACAAGGCGATCAAATTGCGGGACGACAAAAAGTTCTGGGGAATAATTGCTCAGGGAATTTCACCCAAAGGGATAACTGTAACCAACAGTATTTCATCTAACTTATGGTACCAACATTTTTCCCGGCTATATAACCCTAACCCTAACCCTAACCCTAACCCTAACCCTAACCCTAACCCTAAACCGAGCCAGTTTCCTCCTCTTAAAAATGATCTATTAATGGGCTGGGATCCTGTTACCGAATTAGAATGTTTACAGCTAATTAAAACACTCAAGAATGGCAAAGCTCCCGGTGAAGATATGATTCCTCCTGAGGTGCTTAAACTAAATGCCCAGTGGTGGGCTGCTTTTTTGGCCCAACTTTTTACGGTAATAAATGATACATGCAAAATCCCAGAAAATTGGAAACTGAGCCTAGTAGCCCCCATCTATAAGAAGGGCGACCCCCAAGACCCCTCAAACTATCGCCCCATAAGTCTCCTGGACATTGTGTATAAACTTTATACTCACCACCTGTTAAATAAATTGGTTGACTGGGCTGACCACTCTAACTTGCTTAATTCGGCACAGGCAGGGTTTAGAAAGGGCCATAGTACAATAGGCCATTGTTTGGTATTACAGACAATGATAGATAAGTATACAAAGACACATAAGAGCAAACTTTTTGTGGCTTTTGTAGATCTTACATCCGCTTTTGACTCAATCTGTAGGGACAAATTATGGCAAAAACTATATGACACAGATATAGATAGACGACTTTTCAAAATACTTAGAGAGTTACATACAGACATCACAGTTAAAATTAGAACTGGGATGTCAGGCAACTATACTGACCCACTGCCACTGGGGAAAGGGGTTAAACAGGGCTGTTTGTTAGCGCCGTTCCTCTTTAATTTCTATATAAACGACATTGTTCAACATATGGCAAAGTATAAGTCATCAGCTCCTGCCCTGGAAGGCAAACACCTGAATATACTGCTATATGCTGATGACATGGCGGTCATGGCACTCACTCGAAGGGGCCTACATAGCATGCTGGAGGGGCTCGTAGCTTATTGTTCCCAAAACTCTCTAAAGATAAATTATGATAAAACAAAAATTGTGGTATTTACTAGAGCTCGCCACACATTCAGATGGTCTTTAGATGAACACAAAATTGAACAATGTCTTCTCTTTAAATATCTTGGTATCACTTTCCAAGCTACATCTAGCTGACTTGCCCACTTCAAGACTGTAGCCCTTCTAGCACGTAGGACAATTGGTGCTCTGCTCAGCTTTTTTTATTCGAGGGGAGGGCAACTGGTGACCCCGGCACTAAAAACTTTTGTTGGAAAAGTGATTCCCCAGATGTTATACAGAGTAGAACTCTGGGGATGGAATCAGAAGCTGTTAGAACGGCTTGAAATCTTCCAAAATTTTTATCTCAGAAGAATTCTAGGCCTCACTCAGAGCACTCCGGCAGCTTTCCTAAGAGTGGAAGTAGGATTACCCTCTGTGTCTGCCAGGGCCCACTTAAGATTCCTGCGTTTCTTCACCAACCTCATAGATGCCCCAAACACCTTATTGGCTAAACAAGCCTTTGTATCATTACAAAATAATACCACTTGGCATAAAAATCTACTAGACATTTTATGTAGATACAACCTACCTGAGTTTAATACTCTCAAATTGTGGAGCCCTGATAAAGTTCGGGAATGGATCTTTGAAAAAGACGCCTGTCAGGGGCTCGGGAGCAGGAGCACAGGGGAGAGAGGAAATGGAGAGCGAAGGGGACGAATCCGAGGGCAGCGTAGGGGAGTATGACAGTGACCCGAGAGATTCCATGAGCTTCTCCAGCGAATCAGAAGATTCCCAGAAGGGGGCGTCGATGGTCAGGGCAAGGGGGGTCCCAGGGGGGACGCACCAGAAACAAGGAGCCAGCGGGGACCCCTAAAGCAGCAGCGGGGGATCAGGACCAGTTTCCCCACCAGAGCGTAGTGGGGGGGAAGAGTCACATGTGTCAGGACCAGCGTCTCCTCCAGCAGGGAGAGAAGATGAGTCAGGGCTGACCACGCCTCCATCGGAGAGTGGGGGAACGGAGGGGAGGTCAGTTGCAGCTAGCCTCCCCGAAGGGGGAAACAGTGACAGCAGCAGTGAAACGGTCAGGAGGAAAGTTGCCGGCTGGGCGCGTGCGCCAAGTTCAAATGTACAGGCGCAAGGGACAGCAGGAGACCCGGATTGGGAACCAGCTCCTAAAGCCCGCCGGAGGGAGGGGGAAGACTCAGGGGAATCAGCGTCAGAAGAGTCTAGAAAGGGCGAGACCCCGACGGACAGGCGGAACCAGAGGAGGAAAGAGCAGAGGAAGAGGTGGAGCAAGGCTAGAGTCTTAAACTGGTGTCTGGGGGGAGGAGATTCAGACGGAGCTTCAGCGGTCTAGAGTTTGAGACGTAGAGCTGCACGCTGCGGCTGTGGAAGTGAAACTGAACTTCAATAAAGACTTTTGTACTTAACAACGAAGCGGCGTTGGTCCTTTGTGAGCTGGGATCTCGGGCAGCTCTGACAACGCCTTTTTGGACTCCACTAAGATAAAAAACTCTGGGTTTTCCTACTGGTTCCCTTGAGTAAAAGCATTCAAAATCTGTGCCAACTACTTGGTGGAGATCACTGATCCCACCCTTCGGAGAGCTTTTACTATGGCACGGTTCCAAACATTGCCAACTGCTTATTTGACCGGTAGATACACAAAAACCCCAGTAGAACACCGTTTATGTCCTTGCCTTATGAAAATTAAAGAGGATCTTACACATTACCTCCTCTATTGCCCCATTTACTCGGGCTTTAGAGACGCATTGCTGCAAATTATACCCAATTCTATAACCAGTCCTGAAGATAGAGTAAAATTTTTGTTAGTTGATGCAAACCCACGTATTACCCATGTGGTAGCGGTTTTTGTGATGAAGGCCATGAAAGCCAGGGAAAGATTTATGGAAGACAATGTAAAGACCCCTTCATCGTCTGTTTAACTCGTTGCTCGTTTTCCCTCCTTTTCTATTCTGTGGGAAGAAGGTTTTGTTGGCATAGTATGTAATTAATTTTAATATTTTTAACTATTGTAGTGTTGATGTTTGTGTACAGGCATGGTCCTCACAATAAATGGATTTGATTTTGATTACCATTTATTATTAACCTTGCCTTTTGTTGTTCATATATTGTCTCTATTCCTTTTCTGAATTTTGTTCCTAGACCCATAACCTCCAATTGTTTATTCATATAATGCCACAAAACATTGCTGAATGCCTTTTCTGCATCAAGTAATAATAAGGCAGCTTTTTATCATTTTTGGCTTCTAAATATTCTAAAATGTCTATAATGTTTGTAGTATTGGCCGAGATTTGTCTTCCTGGGAGGAACCCGGACTGATTTGGGTGTATAATTTCACTGATGGCCTCTTTAAGTCTATTTGCCAGTATACTGGCAAAAAGTTTGTAATCGCAATTTAATAGCGATATTGGCCTATAGTTAGATATTCACTCTGGGTCTCCTCCCTGTTTAGGTACTAATGTTACGCAGGCTTCCTTCCATGAGTCTGGAATCTTTCCTTTATTAAGAATGTTGTTCATTACTTCAACCACTGGAGCTGTTAGGATTTCCTCCATTTTTTTAAATAGAATTCTGCTGGGAGACCTCCTGGGCCAGGTGTTTTTCCTGATTTAATTTTCTTGATTGTGTTCCTAATTTCTAATGTTGTTATCGAGGAGTTGAGCATTTGTATTTTTTCTTTATTTATCGCTGGGATTTTCTGTTGGTGTAGGTAGTTGTCTACTTCTTTGTTTGCGTCTTTGTCTTTTTTATATAGATTTTCATAATATTTTTTAAATTTTTGTATTATTACTTTTGCATCATCTATATTTTTCTCTTCTATTTTTATTCTGTTTATTTGTCTTTGGTTTTGCCTCTTTTTCAATTGCCACGCCAGATATCTTCCGGGCTTGTTGACAAACTCAAAATTATTTTGTTTCCACATTTCCACATTCCACTCTATTTCCTGTTCTATTTTGGACATATATTCTGCCTGTAATAACTTAATCTCTTTCTTAATTGTATCATTATTTGGTTGTTTGATTTGCTCTTTTTCTTTTTTCCTTATTTCCTCCATTAATTCTATTTTTGCTTTTTGCTTTCCTCTTTTATTCTTACACCTTGTTTTATAAAGTATCCCCTGATCACTGCTTTACCAGCATCCCAGAGTATTCTTACATCATCAACTTGGTTTTTATTCAATTCAAAGTATTATTTTAGTGCATTTTTAGCTCTCTCTAATATTTTTTCCTCTTTCAGTAATGATTCATTCAATTTCCATCTACATATTCCTGATTTCCAGTCTGGTTGTAGTTTTAACAGAACTGGATTGTGATCTGAAATTATTTTTGGTAAAATCTGTGATTCTTCAATCTTTCTAAGCAAATCTAACAAAACCCAGATGGCAGCTATCCTACTAGCTGTTTTGTTTGGTTCAGAGAAGTACGTGTATTCTCTCTCAAATCTAGGTTTGTACCTCCATGAGTCCTTTAGATCTAGAATTTCTATCATCTTCGCAAATGTACAAGGCAATTTTCCTTGTCCTTTACTTCCTCCGATCTGTCTATCTGTGGGTCTGTTACTTCATTAAGATTTCCAAGCAGTATTAATTTATCTTTTACATATTCCAACAGCTTTTTTTCTAGTTTTTTATAAAATACTGATTTTTCCCCATTCAGCGCATATATCCCTACTATTTTGATGTTTTCTCCTTGACTTTTAATCTTTACAATACTATTCTCCCTTTAGGGCCAGAAAATAACAACTCTGACTCTAACACAGGTCTGACATAAATCACTACTCTTTCTTTTTTACATTATCTGCAGCAATGAATTCTTTTCCTAATTTGGGGGTGATTAATACTCTTCTATGCTCTTTTGTGACTTGTGTTTCCTGCAGACAAGTAACAACATTTTTTTTTGTTTGGTCAAAATATGTGCTATTTTGTTTCTCTCTTTTTTTTCATTTAATCCATTAACATTCCAAGACAAAATTTTTAAGTTCATCTTTATTCGTTAAAATGTGTTATCACAAAAAGTTTATTTACAATTTTTATTTTTGGCAATTCAATATGTTGCTTTTGTCGGAATCTCCGTTCGACCGAGCTGATAAGGCTCATCTTCGGAATCGCCTCCCGACGATTAATTGACGACCTGATCCTTTGATAACGCCTCAGGCATGTCGTCCTAGCAGAGTTCCCAAAACAGCATGTGGAAGGATGAGATAGTATGAGCTACATTGCTATGCTTTATTTTCTAGCTATGCAGAGAGCAAAGAAATATACATCCTCTCCCTGTGAGAGAAGAGCAACTGAACAAAGGAACAAAGGAAACAGGAAACCACTAACGTCACATCCCGTCTCCCCTCCCGTGAGACATCCAAGAGTCTGGACTGTCTCTGGAATGTAAACAGAGTCCTGTGACTCCACGCAGCTGCTCAGTGATAAGAACAGAAACTAACATCCTCCCCCTTTCTGTGAACACCACTGGGCAGCGTGTCAGTACAATCTCAGTACAAACCCAATTTCTGTACATAGGTACAGTGTTGATCCTTCGGAACAACCTTGGAGGAATCAGCAGGAATTTCATTACCTGGCATGTAGGACATCGTTACGAGTCCATTCTGAACACATTCCCTAGCATGTTGCAGCTTCAATTGCAAGTGCTTCGTGCTTTGCTTACAACCTTCAGAAGTCAGCAAAGCCAAACATGCTTTGTTGTCCTGATAAACCTGAATTGGACATTTAACAGGAATTCTCATGTCTTTACACAATTGTAACAACCATTCATAATCCACAAGTGAATAAGACAGTGCATTCAGTTCAGCTTCACAAGTACTTAAACTTACTGTTGTTTGCTTCTTGCACAACCAATCAAATAGACCCTGAGTGTACATATAGCAAACTCCAGACGTGCTTTTCCTGTCTGTAGTGTCACTTCCAAAACTTGCATCAGCAAATATCTCAAGACCACCAGACTTCTGATTGTTAAATCTCAGTCTCTAATGCATAGTGCCTTTCAAATAGCGTGCTATGCGTCTCAGAGCTTTCCAATCCTTAACAGTAGGATTGTTGACTTGTCTGCTTAGCAAATTACAGCTAACTGCAATGTCCGGTCTTGAACATCTGGTAATGAAGTTTAGTTTGCCTAGCACACTTCTGTACAGTGTCGTATCAGAAAATCCTCCTTCAGTATCATCTACCTGATAACCTGTTGTCAGGTGTGTCTACAGGGTTAGCATCCATCAGGTTTAGTTTGGTTAACACATCAGCATTTTTCTGTGACTGGTGTACTAAAATATGACCATCTTGGTCTCTCTCTATTTCCAGAGATAGGTAGTTGGTTACCTCACCAAGATCTTTCATGCCAAAGTGCTCCTTCAGTTGAGCTAGGGCGCTATTGTACATTTTGACATCCTTCCAAAAGAAAAGTATATCATCAACATAAAACAAGCAATACAGCTTCTTTTGCCCTTCCTCCTTGACAAATACACATGGATCAGCTTTACCTTGATGAAAACCTAGAGAAAACAACACCTCAGTGAGTTTAGAGTGCCAGCATCGTGCACTTTGCTTGAGACCATATAGGGACTTCTACAGAGAACAAACAAATCCCTGTTTTACCTGTACGCCATCAGGTGGAAGCATATAATTCCGCTGCTGCTGCCACCGTGAGTGCTGGGGCAGGCCGCTCCCTCCGGAGGCCAACTCCACCAGGCCCAGGGGGCAGGGCCCAGACTCACCACCGCCACAGCTTTAAGAGGCCTCATTGAGACACTGGGACACCGCTGCTGCTGCCACCGTGAGTGCTGGGGAAGGCCGCTCCCTCCTGCAGGCTCATTCCACCAGGCCTAGGGGGTGGGGCCCAGACTCACCACCGCCACAGCTTTAAGAGGCCTCATTGAGGCACTGAGACACCACTGCTGCTGCCACCGTGGGTGCTGGGGAAGGCCGCTTCCTCCTGCAGGCCCATTCCACCAGGCCTAGGGAGCGGGGCCCCGACTCACCACCACCACAGCTTTAAGAGGCCTCATTGAGGCACTGGGACACCGCTGCTGCTGCCACCGTGAGTGCTAGGGAAGGCCGCTCCCTCCTGCAGGCCCATTCCACCAGGCCTAGGGGGCGGGGCCCAGACTCACCACCACCACAGCTTTAAGGGGCCTCATTGAGGCACTGGGACACCGCTGCTGCTGCCACCGTGAGTGCTGGGGAAGGCCGCTCCCTCCTGCAGGCCCATTCCACCAGGCCTAGGGGGCGGGGCCCAGAATCACCACTGCCACAGCTTTAAGAGGCCTCATTGAGGCACTGGGACACTGCTGCTGCTGCCACCGTGAGTGCTGGGGAAGGCCACTCCCTCCTGCAGGCCAATTCCACCAGGCCTAGGGGGCGGGGCCCACACTCACCATCACCACAGCTTTAAGGACACTGGTGCTGCTGCAGCAAATGTCAAAAATGTTTTTATATATTTTAAAGTGTTTTAAAAGTGTTTTTACTTTTTACTTTGTTGTACCACTGTGAACGGTGGTTTTTATTCATGTATTTTTATTTTGGTTTGGGGTGGGATGGATGTTGAGTGGAGTGGGGATTGGTTTTGTTTTGGTATAATTGTTTTTGGTTTTTTTGCTTTTCAATTTGTAAATGGAGGCTAGTATGAGGCTTGGGATTGCTACCGTGGAGGGGCGAGGGAGGTATGGCGGTGGGGGCAGATGTCATAGGCGAAGGGAATCGTGATACGGATATGCTCGTACCCCTTCCAATCTGCGCCCCATCCCGAGGGACGAGGGTAGGGTGAGCAAGGATTACTCACCTCCGTCACTGGTGCTGTGCAATGCCAGGTCTATAGGCAATAAAACCGCCACCCTGCGAGATTTCTTTACCTCGCAGGGGGTCGACCTGGCTTGTGTGACGGAGACCTGGGTGCGTGAAGGGGAAACAGTTACCCTACGAGAGATGGTGCCCCCGGGTTTCTCCGTCCTCCACCAGTTGCGGACTGTGAGCCGGGGGGGAGGGGTGGCATTATTAATCTGGGAAGATTGTTCTTTCAGGGCTCTACCATCGCCATCGATTCCCGGCATTGAATGTGTTGGCCTAGTGTGGGGCTCCGAGGTGAGCTTGGCTGTCTGGCTGGGGTACCGGCCACCTAGCGCACTAGCAGCCACCCTGTCAGGCCTACTGGAGGCGGTGGCCGGCTTTGCCATGGAGTTCCCTAACCTATTGGTATTGGGGGACTTCAACATCCATGCTGATGCCACTCCCTCCTCACAGGCTCTGGACCTGGTGTCTTCCATGGCGACACTAGGGTTCTCCCAGTTTGTTTCGGGCCCCACACATCAAGCAGGCCACACGCTGGATTTGATCTTTGGCGTAGGTATAGATGTGGTCATGTCTCCTTCGATGAAGGTCTGATCACTACGCTCTGAAAGCCAGGATTGACTTTCCACCCCCACCCTGCTTAGGTGGCGAGCCAATTTGGGCTCGCCCGCAGAGGCTGATGGACAAGTGATAGATTCCGCCAAGCCTTGCGGGACCTTGCTCCCCCTGGCGACTCATTGACTGAGCTTGTTGAGGGCTAGAATACCCAGCTCCTGGCAGCCATCGATGAGATCGCACCTAAGCGCCCTCTGCGACCCCGCAGAAAACAGGCTCCCTGATTTACCGAGGAGCTCCGGAAAATGAAGCGGGACCTCAGACGGCTAGAGCGAGTATGGCAGGGTGCCCGTGACGGAGCCTCAAGAACATCTTATAGGGTTTTTATGAAAACCTATGAGAGGGCAGTGAAGGCTGCTAAGAAGTCTTACTTCTCGGCCTCCATTGCATCCGCTAGCTCTCGCCCAGCGCAATTATTTCGTACTGGAGACCCCTCGACTGTCCTCGGGTCCTGTATTGGACCACTTTGACCGGATATCCCCAGCCGATGTGAACAGACTCCTCCGAGCTGGAAAGCCCACCACCTATCCTCTCGACCCGTGCCCGTCTTGGCTGATTAGAGCGTGTTCAGACGAGGTGAGGGCCCTCCATTTATGACAAGGAATTGTTGGCCATTTATGACAAGGAATTGACCATTTATGACGAGGAATTGTTGGCCATTTATGCAGCTTTTAAGCAGTGGAGACACTTTCTGATTGGCGCAGCAGCAGATCCAGGTGTGGACAGACCACAAGAACCTGGAATATTGGCAGACAGCGCGCGTGCTCTGTCAGAGGCAGATCCGTTGGGCACAGTATTTTGCTAATTTTAACTTTAAGATCCAATACGTACCAGGGGAGCAGAACGTGAGGGTGGATGCGCTCTCCAGGAAGCCTAAGTACATGGAAGAGGAAGGGCCCCCCATGGCCAGACAAATGTTCCAGGAGGACAAATGGACTTGTGGGGGAGCACTGGCAGGGGAGGCAGAACTGGTTGGACTCACCAGACATGATGAGTTTGCTCAAACTAAAATGAGGGAGCTCAAGGAAGGTCTGGGAGCAAATGGGGGCTTTGAGGAGAAAGGGGGCTGTTGTTCTACAAAGGGGCACTTTGAGGCCAAAGTCCTCAAACAGCTCCATGACAACCCCACAGCTGAGCATTTTGGGCAACATAAGACCCTGTTGTTAGTCACAAGGCAGTTCTGGTGGCCCAATGTAAGGGGGGATGTACGGGAATATGTCTGGGGGTGCGACAGGTGTCAGAGAGCCAAGGGGGAAAGGGCAGCACCGGCGGGGTTACTAGAACCGTTACCGACACCGGGGAGACTCTAGGAGGTGGTGTCCATAGATTTCATGACGGATCTGCCCAGGTCACGAGGTAAGACGGCAGTCATGGTGGTGGTAGATCTGCTGTCAAAGATGTGTCACTTTGTGGCATGTTCTCATGCAGTGACAGCCGAGGAAACTGCGAAGCTGTTGGTGGATCACGTCTTTCGACTGCATGGGGTCCCCTCGAGGGTAATCTCCGACCGCAGAAGGCAGTTCACCTCGTGTTTCTGGCGCAAACTCATGAGCTTGTTGCAGGTAGAGGTGAACTTCTCAACAGCAAGACACCCAGAAACCAACGGACAGGCCGAGAGAGCGAATGCCATTTTGCAGCAGTACTTGCGCTGTTACAGTTTTTGAATTCACAGAGGAGGAGGAGGATTCTTTCATAGGTTTTCCCCCCTCTCCCGCAAACGCCTGTGAGTGGGAAGCAGCTATGGACCCCACCAATGGGGAGGGGGGTGGATGTCAGGGAACTGCCATTGGAACAGGGGTGGGAAACAGAAGGGTAGTTGTGTTACAGGGGGCCTCCAAAAATCTTGTGAAGCAGTTCCTCTTCCGGTGATGAGAAAAGCCCCACCTCCAGTGGGGAAGAGATAAAAGGACCAGAGGATGCTGGTGGGAGCCTCAGCACCGCTCCTTGCCAAGCCGGCCAGGAGGGAAGCACATCCCTTCCGTCGCCCACCCTGCGCAGAAGTCTAAAGGGCAAAGAGGGAAGGAAAAGGCTGGGAGTAACAAGATTTTTATGTTGGGGGAGGTCCAGGAAACAACCACTCCCAGACTCTGCTAGCGATTGAGACAGACATGGGGTTCTGCACTGTAAATCGTTTTGCACCAAATAAAACCTGTAAAAGACAGGTCGGAGTCCTGCCTGGTTACTTGTGAGCAACCACCCTTGCCACCTGACAGCCATCTGACAGACCAGACTGGCAAGGTTGAAAGGCACAAAGCCAGATTGGTCTCCAGAGGTTTTTCACAGGTACCAGGACAGGATTACCACGAGACCTACTCACCCACCGTCAAGTATGAGAGCATTAGGCTAATGCTCCAGATTGCTGCAGAGGAGAAACATCACATTTCTCATTACGATGTGAGTACAGCTTTTTTGTACGGGATTTTGCAAGAGGAGCTGTACATGCTTCCACCTGATGGAGTGCAGGTAAAGAAGGGAATGGTCTGTAAGCTACAGAAATCCCTATATGGTCTCAAGCAGAGTGCCAGGTGTTGGAACACAAAACACACTGAGAAATTGCTTTCTCTAGGTTTTCACCAAGGCAAAGCTGAGCCATGTGTGTTTGTCAAAGAGGAGGGGCAAAGCAAACTGTATTTGTTGCAGCTGGGGCAGATGAAGGTGCCTAGTTGTGCCACTGTAGAAGCACTATGGTGTTTCTTCCCTCTGCGCTCCTTCAAGTGGTCATTCTTTCCATGACCACATTGACTGTCTCCAGGTACTACAGTCATGTGCAAGGAATTCCCACACAACAGGGCTGATGTTGCCAGCCTTCTTGTCACATTTGCAGACATCTTTGTAACACAGAGTTGGTCTGCCAACAAGCCTGGTTCATGAAGCCATCCCCCTGTAGAGCACACCCTTGGGCAGGCATGACCGCTGATCAGTTTAATCCAGCCCCTGTGGCAGTTTATTTCCTGGGGTAAAATCCTAAAAAACCTTCAACGTCAACCCTAAAAAAGCTCAGCAATTTCAATCTTAAAAAAAGGTCAACAACTTTGGTTGGCCCTTTGACCCTCACGGCCCTTCACTTCAAATCTGGCTCTCTTTGAAAAAAGTTTGGACACCACTGTCCTTCGGGATTCTTCCATCTTCCATTCTGTGAACATGACCAAGCCAGTGTAGATGTTGCTGAGACAGGAGTGTGAACATGCTGGGATTGCAGGCCTGGGAGAGCACATCTTTGTTTGAAACTCTGTCTTGCCATGTGATGCCCAGAATCTTCCTGATGCAGCGCATGTGAGAGGCGTTGAGGCGCTGCTCCTGGCAGTTGTAAGTTGTCTACAAGTCAACACACAGTGTGCAATAGCAGCGTGCTCAACACGCAAACCTGGTAGACGACCTTCATCTTGGTATTACAGTCATACCTCGGGTTGAAGTTGCTTCAGGTTGAGCGCTTTAGGGTTGTGCTCCGCGGCAACGCGGAAGTAACGGAACACGTTACTTCCAGGTTTCGCCACTCACACACGCTCAGACGGTCAAAATGACGTCACACGCATGCATAAAAACGGCGAATTGTGACCCACGCATGCGCAGACGCGGGTTGCGTTTGCTTCAGGATGTGAATGGGGCTCTGGAACGGATCCCGTTCATATCCAGAGGTACCACTGTAGATGTTAGCATCACATTCTCCCATACCCTTTGGAGAGGCAAGCCATTGCCAAAGCTGCCTTGCCAATATGCTTGTCCAGCTCAGCATTAATGGAAAGGTTGCTGGTTATGGTGGAGCCCAGGTAGACAAAATCGCCTACCACCTCAAGTGTGTGGTCACCAGTGCTGATGCGTGGAGTGCTGGGGGCGTTCTCACCCAGGATGTTGGTCTTCATCAGACTGGTGGTATGGCCAAATTCCATGCAGGCATGGACAAAAGAGTTGATGTGTCTTTGTGGAGCTTCCTTGGAGAGAACTGTCAAGGCTGCGTCATCTGCAAACATCTCTCAGATAAGGACTCGCCACATTTTTGCCTTGGTACAGAGATGTGTCAGGTTGAACAAACCCTGTCGCTCCTCGAATGAAAGTATACACTGTCTTCAGTCAAGCTGAATTCATGAGACCAGCAGGGAGAAGAATATGCCAAAGAGAGTTTGGGTGAGAACACAGCCCTGTTTCACACCCTAAAAGCTTAAATGTGTTAAGTCTTCTTCTTCTTTTAGAATATGTTTTATTGCTTTTACATGTAATTTAAAATACAATGAACTACAACAATAGCAGGTAGCCTGTCATTTCTTGGGAAAAGTCTAATAGCAGCATGAAATTAGAACCATTACTTAGAACAAGTTCATGGACTTGAAGTCTCTCCAGATGTTTTCACATGGGTCTGAGGGTATTATCTGAAAATGGTTGATACAGACCATAATGAACAAGATACTCCCCAAGTGATCCTATGCAAGATATCCCACAAAGAATTAGGACACAAATCTCACACAGTCTTCACCCTGTGCTGGCTAGGACTGATGAGAACTTTAGTCCAAAACACCTGGAGAGCACTAGGTTTTCAAAGACTGCTCTAACCCAACTTTGCAACTGCCTCTGCCGGAGTTTAAGTCTAGTGGTGGGCAGACCGAAGGCTTGCAGGATCTACTGTGTCTCTATGTGTGTGTCTGTGTTTTACTAGAACCTGCAGATCTACTAATCTGCAGATCTACTAACCAAAGCTGGATAGGGGTGTGGCCTAGGGAGAGGATGTGTAGCCCAGGAAGAGTTCTGTACCTGAGGTTCCCCATCCCTTCTTCAAGTGATGCTATCCCCCCCCAAAAAAAACCCCCAGGTCTTCTAGCTTCTGTCATTGCCGTACCTCATCATCAAATATCTGTCTGTAGACTTTCCCACTGGGGACGACACAGGACACCCTCACTAGAGTCATGTTGCAGACTTTTCCTAGGCGCTTGATTGGTTTGCAGCTGAACTTTTTCTTGGGTTAGCTGAGAAAAAGGAAAATGCAGCGAAAGAGAAAGAAAGAAAGAAAGAATTGAATGGTTTGTTGTCATTCCTTGAGTGATGTTGGGAATGGCGAGTGGGGAAGAAACTGCTGTGAACAAGACTTTTTTGTAATTGCATGGCACCTCGAACTGACTCATATATCAGCAGTAAATGCCAGTGTATTTCAGTGGGGTTTTATGATATTATAGCTGCAGTCTTATTTGCAACTGTGGACTCCCTCCCCATTATCTGCCATTAATGTTTTAATGTTGTATTTTTGAAATTGTATTTTAATCAACTTGTTTTTATTATTGGTTGTTAGCCGCCCTGAGCCTGGTCTTGGCTGGGGAGGGTGGGGTATAAATATATTTTTTAAAAATTATTATTATTTACCTATCTGGGTGCCAGTGCCCTGAGCAATTTTAAATAAAATTGTCATTTATTTATACAATTAATGAATGCATTTAATTGTGCAAATTTATTTACAGCACTTATTTATGCAAATCATCAAATGCAATTAAGCAATAACTAAGAGTGGGGTCCCCTCCCCCTCCCCAAGTCCTGTGCTGATAGTTGGGGAGAAGAGGAAAATGGCTTTTGTGGCTCGCATCAGGTCCTGCCATGAGGGATACATTTGAGATTACTCTTTTTTCCACATCTGTTGGCAAATTTAATTCAAAATAGTCTTTTAGAGTCTTTTGGGCTTTGTTGTATACTTCTTCATCTCTAAATAAAGTGTCATTCATCCTCCATCTGAAGGTACCGGTTGTTGTTGTCTTCATCTCCATCTTTACAGCATTATGGTCAGAGCAAGTTTTAGGGCAGATCTCCACTTTTTTTATCTTTGGTGCCATTCCTCTAGTAATCCAAATTTGGTCAATTCTGGTCCATGTCATCTTAGCTTCAGAGAAAAATGTTCCCTCTCTCTCCAAGGGGTTCTTAGTTCTCCAAATATCGATCAAGTCCATATTATCAGTCATTTTGAAGAAAGTTTTTGGTAGTCTACCATCTTTGGTGACTACCTGTTTTTGCGCCTTGTCCATATTGGTGGATACAACTCCATTCATGTCCCCCATCAAAATTATATTATAGTCCATAAAGTCCATCAAAGTCTCATGCAACTTCTTGAAAAATTCCGACTTCCCCTCATTTGGTGCATACACACCTACTATCAAAAATTTCTCTCCTTGAAACTGAATTTCAATAGCCAAATATCTTCCTTGTTCATCTTTGAAAATAAATTTCGGTGAAAATTTCTCCTTTGCGTAGATCACCACTCCTCTCTTTTTAACTTTATCAGACGAGATAAATTCTTGCCCTAATCTTTTATTAACAAGTAATGTAAGGGCGAGGTACTGGCAAACAGCCGTCGCCATTTTGGAGAGCCCACGTGGCGAAGCGCAGGCGGCCATTTTAAGTAAGGGAAGGGTACTGGCAAGCATATTATTTATGGTTCAGACTTGACTGTGATACAGGGCTGCTCCAATCTTTGGGGGAGGGAATAATAAGCGATATTAACCTCATTCCTGAGGACTTTGGCAAGCCCTGCTGCCTGGCGTTTTGAATAATCACCCCCTTACACACTGGGGAGGCTTGTATTTACAACTTTGCTTTACTCTTCCCTCTCAGCAGCAGCTCTGACGCTTATTATAAATTGCCAGCATAGGCTAGCTGCTCTGTGCAGGAAGCAACTACATTGTTGCAATCCCTCCCGCTGCTGGCTCCCAGGTCTGCAGCAGTACAGGGGAGAATCTATTGCTGCTGCAGGTTTCTGAATGACAGGCTTTTAAATTGTGGTTATTGGGGGAAATACTTTAAACAATAATAATATAATAAAGGAGTCTTTGGTAATGCTGAGTACTGGTTTCAAAGTCCTGACTGCTGCCTGCCTTTGAAATTAATTGGTGCAATTAGCAAACACTGTGGCTTATATTGTTATTTCAGCTTTCCTTTCAAAGCCTCAACTCATAGAGGCAATTAAAGGTCTTTGGAGGGCTGAGTGCTGGTTGTAAAGTGCTGTCCGCGGGCTGCTTGTAGGATTGATTGGTGCAATTGATTGATTGGTCCAATTGATTGATTGGTGCAATTGACTGATTGGTGCAATTGATTGATTGGTGCAATTGATTGATTGGTGCAATTGATTGGTGCAATTGGCAAGCACTCTGGCTTATATCTTATTTCAGCTCCGCTTTTAAAACCCTTAATTCATAAAGGCAATAAAAGGGCTAAAGAGTGCAAGGGGCTTCTGGCAGCATCATTTACTTGGCTCCTCATTGGTGATAGCAATTCATTTGCTTTACTTCTTTAGACACCATCTGCCTGATTAATCCATCGGTTGCTTTTAATTAGGGCAGTTTAATAAAATAATAATAATAATATTAATTTAAAAAATAAAAAATAAAATAAATAAATAAATAAATACAAATAAAAATTAAATAGACAAATAAATTTAAAAAATTAATAAATAAATAAGGAATAATCAATAATAGCTTCCTTCTTGACTAGCAATCTGGGCTCTACCCAATAGGCTACCTCATAGTTACAGCTTATAGCCTTTGCGGTTACTTATTATTGGCAGCAGATAGTTAAATAAATAAATAAGAGATTAAAAAATAAATAAAAGTTTAAATAAGGGAAATTTGCTCTTTAGATTCTGGGTAGAGCCTTAAGCAGTGTTGACAATACTGAACTAGTCAGAACCCTTTGGCGGCGTGTCGATTCTGAGCAGGTGCATTTTGTTTGGAAAGTAATTTGAGATTTCTCAGGTCTCACATATAGTTTGTAATGGCTTCCGGCGGGGACCAGCAGGCATCCACCTCTGGCAATCAGTTGGCACCTGCCACAAGTAATGGTAGCGCCCAAGTAGTGGCCATGCCCTGTGACCCTCAAGCCTTTGCTCAATTTTTCAGGGCGTTTGAAACATTTTATAGGCAATGTAGGCCTGGGGCTTTGGCGCTTCCGGCCCCAGAGCCATCTTAGGAGGTAATACCCAACACTCCTCCTAACAATCTAGGGCAGCAGGGCATCCCAGCCGCTGCAGTGGGCAGCGCCCAGTCAGAAACCGCAAATGTAGGTCGCCCTAATACCCGTGCCCAGGCAGCCATTACTAAGAAAGCCAACCAATGCGCCGGAAAGGGTAAGGCACCGGCAAAAGGTCCCGGCAAGGGGAAGGCTACTGCCAAAAGGACCAGCAGCAATGCCTTTTCACAGGTGGTAGACATTCCTAGTGTGTTTCAGGAACAGCAGCCCCAGCACAGCTCCACCGAGGACAGCGCGGGTTCCGGCTTGGAGGAGGAGCACATGGAACCTCAAATTGCTCAGCCAGCGGCCAGTGTGAACCCGGCCAACGCAGAGGTCCAAGGAGGTAAAAGAAAGTCCAAGAAGAAGCACACGTCTGCGAAGAAGAAAAGAAGTAAGCAGTCCGAGTCGGAAGATGAGTCAGGTACGTCATCCTCTGATTCGGATAGCGAGGGCCCCATGGATGGTTACTGGGGTCTTGGTGAAGGGAATCATGGGATCCCACTTTGGGCGCATGAAAGGAGGGCGAATTCCCATCGTAAGACTTTCAATGGAGTACTGGAATGGAAGGACGGGGCATTAGTGGAGGATGTAAAAGTTGCCACCAATCAGTCCACCGATTTTATATTGGGGAACCATTTGTCCCAGAAGAAGAGGAATAAGATCCTCAATGGGGACTATGTGGACATGTTCACCCTTCTCCCTCCGACTAAGCTAACAGGAAAAGGTGAGAAGAGGCGCTCCTTTGGTAAGCGGAGGTATAGGTCGCCTAGGGCAGAGCGCACCTTTGAGAATTGGCTGGATGGGTACCAGGTTTTCATGGGAGTCGTTTGCGCTGCTTATCCTCGGTGCTCCATGGATTTGGTTGCTTATTTGGCTCACGTGAGGAGGGCACACGCGCTTGCGGGGGAAAATGCCGCCTTAACATATGATGAGAATTTCCGTAGAAACGCTTCTCTCCTGCCTTCCACCCGATGGGATCTAACGGATCCTAATTACTGGGGCGAGGACGTCAATCCCTACATCGAAAAGAAACACCAGGATTCAGCCAAGGCGGGTAAGACAGAGGCGAAGCGGCGCCGCCACTGCTGGGAGTACAACAGGGGTGTATGCTCGCGATCCTCCTGTAAGTATCTTCATGAATGTGAGCGGTGCTGGGGTAACCACCCCGCCTCTGCGTGCTTCAAGAACAAACAGCAGCCCTTTCGTGGGGGCAGGGGGTTCTTCCACAACAATAACAGGGCCACCCCCGGATCCTCCCACCAAGGGCCCGGTAACCGCCAGTAACTTGCATCTTGGTTTAGCCTCCTCCCCCATCCGCCTTCAGCCCCTCAGAACCCTGCTGGATCAATACCCCGATCGGAAAGCCGCACAATACCTTTGGGAGGGGTTCTCCACTGGTTTCAGGATCCCCGTGGCTTTCCCCCCTAACACTGGGGACCCACAAAATCAAAAATCAGTTAGGGAAAGGCCAGAGATAGTCAGGAAAAAGATAGAGAAAGAAATCAGTGCAGGTAGGGTTGCAGGTCCCTTTGCTGAGCCTCCAGTGGAAGGACTGCACCTATCCCCGTTAGGCATTGTACCAAAAAAGACCCCAGGGGAATTCCGCATGATCCACAACCTCTCTTACCCAAGGGGAGGCTCGGTCAATGACGCGATTCCCCAGGAGCTTTGTACGGTGAAATACGCCTCCTTCGATCAAGCAATAAAAATGATCCGCAAATTTGGGCAAGGGGCACTCCTTGCCAAATGTGACATTGAGTCAGCGTTTCGCCTTCTTCCCGTCCATCCAGCAGACTTCCGTTGGTTGGGCTTTAGATTTGAAGGGGCGTATTTCATTGACAAAGCAATGCCTATGGGCTGTTCCGTAGCTTGCTCAGCTTTTGAGTCGTTTAGTACCTTTCTGGACTGGGCCCTACGCTTCAGGACGGGGTCGTTGGGCGTAACACATTACCTCGATGATTTTATTTTGGTAGCAGATAACAGGCAGCGATGCTCCACCCTCTTGGAGGCTTTCACGGCCTTGGCAGGTGAGCTGGGGGTGCCTTTGGCCGCAGAAAAAACGGAAGGTCCATCTACTTCATTGGTCTATCTAGGCATTGAGTTAGACACCGTGGCTCAAACTTCCAGACTGCCTCGGGAGAAATTGTTAGCCCTTAAGGAATTGATCGGACAGCTACTGCCTCTAAAGAAGGTTACTCTAAGGCAAATTCAGTCCCTGCTGGGTCACCTAAATTTTGCTTGTAGGGTAGTGGCACCGGGTCGACCTTTTTGTGGCCGCCTGGCCAGACTGTCGGCAGGTCTCAGGGCACCGCAGCATAGGGTTCGCCTCTCCAAGGAAGTCAAGGCAGATTTGGAAGTCTGGCTGCAATTCCTAGATAAATACAATGGTATATCCCTGTGGCAGGACTCCATGACCCTCAAGGCCGACTTCCAAGTCCAGTCAGATGCAGCAGGGTCCCTGGGCTTCGGAGTTTATTTCAGGGGCCAGTGGTGTGCAAAAAGGTGGCCAGAAGACTGGCAGGGTCAGCCCATTTTGCGTGACCTTACATTCTTGGAATTTTTCCCTATCCTAGTGGCAGTACACCTCTGGACTGAGCAGTTTCGCAATCATAGGGTCTGTTTCAACACCGATAATCAGGCAGTGGTAGCGGTGCTGTCCAGACAGTCCGCGCGCACCCCTAGGGTGGGAAACTTGTTGCGGTCCTTCGTCCTCCTGTGCCTCGAGAATAACATATATTTCTCAGCCAAATTCGTACCTGGCATTAATAATGACATCGCGGATGCTCTATCTCGCTTTCAGATGGAGCGCTTCCGCTCGTTAGCGCCGGATGCGGAACAATCATCGATGCCTTTCCCGGAACATCTCTGGAGTCTTGGGAGGAAGAAGTGATGAAGGGAGTATTCGGTGCAGTCGCCCCGTCCACAATGAGATCTTACAAAAAAGCGTGGGCCGACTTCTTAAAGTTCCGCAATAAATTTCCCAGTGCAAACCAAAAATCTGTTCCCTCCACGAGAGAGGTCCTCCACTATTTAGCCCATCTGAAGGAGCTGGGCAGGGCTCCGAAGACTCTTAATATCCAGTCCGCAGGGATTTCATATTTTTGTAAAACCTTTTTCGACACCGACCCGTGTGCTAAATTTATAGTGCGTAAGTCTTTAGAAGGGTGGCGCCGGCTTCAGCCCCCCAGCTCTGACAGGAGGAGGCCCATAACTTTTGACATTCTGACCAAAATACACAAAAAATTACGTGCAATATGCTGGTCAAAATACGAAGCTCGCCTATTCTCGGCCGCTTATTCCATAGCCTTCTTCGGGGCCCTGCGCATAGGGGAAGTGGTTTGTGAGGGAGGGGCCTCCCACACCCAGAGGGGTATCTTCTTAGGTGACCTGACTCTTTCAACAAACGAGCTTATAGTCCAAGTTCGGAGCTCCAAGACGGACCAGCAGGGCAGGGGGGCCCTCTTACGGTTACCGGCTGCGCAAGGTAGTGGCCCCTGTCCGGTTAGGGACACGAGGCGTTTCCTCTACTTAAGACCCAGTAGCCCAGGCCCCCTATTGATTCATGCCGACGGATCGCTTTTGGCTAGACACCAGTTTACACGGGTGTTGCGCAGGGCTTTGGCGGCATGCGGGCTGCCCGCGGCCGAATTTGCGGCTCACTCCTTTCGTATCGGTGCTGCAACCACCGCTGTGCACCTCGGACTCTCCACCGAGAGGATAAAGGATCTGGGCCGGTGGAAATCTAATGCATACAGAACTTACGTAAGAAAGAATACATGACTAGTGGGCGCGCGTCTGATCTTGGTTTCTCTATCTACTTGCTTTCCAGAATTCCAAAAGGTACGCATTTGGTTGGTGGGCCATAGCATTGTGCATTGGGCCAGGAATCGTGCCATCAATACCGGGCTGGGGCAAAACTTGGACTTACCAGAAAATGTTGAGCTGACGTGGATAGCGCGAAGAGGGATGCGCTGGAGCGAATTTATGCCAACCGTGATGGCGAGGGCAGCCTCCGAGGGCCCACCGGATGCCTTGGTCATCCAGTTGGGGGAAAATGACCTAGCGTACCGCAAAGCTATTGATTTGAGATGGAACATCTATGACGATTTTGCTGGTCTGATGGCGGTTTACCCAAACATTACCATCCTGTGGTCCTCATTGCTCGAGAGGAGGACATGGAGAGATTGTGTGAGCCCAGTCGGAATCAATAGAGCAAGAAAGGTCTTGCAGCGGGCTGTGGAGCGTAGAGTGGCAGCTCTGGGCGGGGGCATCATTGGCCACCCAGGCATCCAGTACAGCAACGAGGCCCTCTACAGACGGGATGGCGTGCATCTGTCAGAGGAAGGAAATGATATTTGGCTGGGGGACATCATAGCAGGGATTAGGAATTGGTTACAGGCTTGAAGGTATTGGCGGCGAGCTTTGCTCGAGTGGCGGTTAGGCATTGGCAGGGGTCAATTGTTATGCAAATGAAGGGGGAAGGAAGCGCCATCACCTTCCCCAGGAGGAAAGGGTAGTCCGGTAGAGGACTCCGGGGGGGCGTTGCCTTGTCCGAAACCTAGGGAGGTAAGGGCCTCCGGCACGCCCCAGAGCGGTGCCACCCGTGGGATCCTAGTTGGCGTACTTCAACAGGACTCCCACGGTTTGTGGACAACCCTTCCCGGTTCCCATGCCGGGTAGTCGATAGGAGCCAATGCCTAAGGCCAATACCTTCCAATTCTGTAATCAATAAAGTTGTGGCCTTTTACGCCCATTAACCTTAACTACTGTGTCCTGTGTCTTCATTTCACATGGGGGAGGGGTCTTGCCACGCAAGTATTTTCCTGTGTAGCCTCGTAACATGTGTTTCTTGTAAGCAAATCAAGTCCAAATGTTCTTTCTTTAATATATGAAAAATCTCTTTTCTCTTTCTAGGAGAGTTCAGTCCATTACAATTCCAACTTAAAAGTTGCAGAGACATGATTAGTTAATTAGTTTTCCCTCCTACTGCACCAAGTTGTTGTTTTTCTTCTGTCGGTGGCTTGTCTCTCCCTGAGCCGGAGCGTCCAGATATCAAATTTGCTATCTCCAAGAGTCCTTTTCCTGGCGCCAATAAGTCCTCACCAGATTCCACTTCCTTCTGTAGGTCCTCTTCGTGATCTTTCAAAAACTTGTCCTTATCGTTTACTGTCCTTATTCTTATTTTCTTTCCTCTATATTTAAAAGATAGGCCTTGGGGGAATTCCCACCTGAAAATTATTTTATTTTTTCTCAGCAAGTCAACCAGGTCTCTATAGTAGGCCCTTACCTCCAGAATGTATTTGGGTATGTCTTTGAAGATTTCCACAAAGGTATCCTCAATTTCCAAGGTTCTTTGATAATGTAGGTTCAGTATTTTATCCCTTTCTTCCTTTGTTTTTAAGGTAATCAGACAATCTCTTGCTTTATTCTTTCCTTGTCTTCTGCCGAGTCTGAATGCACTCACAATCTTAAATTCTTCCTCCCCCAAATCCTTCTGCCAAAATTGTGACAATTCCTTTGTGAGAAATTCTGCCAAATTATATTTCTCACTTTCTGGCACACCTCTTATTCTTAAATTTCTCGCCTTTCTTTCAAGGTCTATCATGGACAGTGTCAAATCATGCTCTTCTAACTTTTCATATACCAGTGGAATCTGTTCCTGAACAGCAGTTGCAATTTCCTTGGCCTCTTCAGCCAATTTTCTAGTTGAAGCTGATTCTTCCAGTAATTTTTCAATAGACTGTGTATTAGAGTTCACCTTTTTCCCTAGTTCGTTGATACTTGAGGTATTCAAATTAATACTTGAGGTGTTCACATCAATTTTTGCAGAAGCCTCAGCTACTTGTCTATTTGTCTCTTCCACCTTGTTGGCCAACTTCTCCAAAGATGCATCAATCTTACCCAATGCTTGGGCCAAAAGTTCATCAGTTGACATAACCTTTAATTTTACCTGTGGGGCAACAGCTCCTGCTGTGCCCGCTACACCCCCTGTTGAAGGCCTTCTTGTAGTGTCAGCTTTGTATTGTCTACCAGACCTGGTAGTTTTTTCCTGTGTCAACTCTGTTTTTTTATCATCTGCCATAACAGTCACATACACTCCCAAGGTCAGTCACACACTTGGAGAATTTGTTTGGGGAAAGGAGAAATTTTCCCACGGCAGTACTTGTTGTCTAGAATGTCACTGCAACATAGTCACCTCTAGGGGTCACAAGTCCAACTTCTTATTGCAACTTTATAACAAATAATGTTCTAATAAAGTCCCAGTATCTTAGTATCAAATTTTCAGTCCCAAAAGGTTACTTTCATTTCCAAAGTATTTTATCTACACTGTATCCTTTGCAGAGCTAAATCAAGCTTTTTTTCCACTCTCCGTTTGACAGTTCCCTCTAATCGGCTTCCCTGTCATAGGCAGTCCGTTCCCAGGTTTTAAAGTCAGCAGATATATTTTAAAATTTCCTTTCCTTGCAGGTCAAATATCTTTCAAATGTCTCCCCACTGTTCCTGCCAACAGTGGGGGAATTTTCCTCTTTAATGCTGGATTTTAATCCTTCCAAAAACTCGTCTTTCTTAGTCACAGCTTTACAGTCTCTTTGCTTTTGATCTATTAACAGTCCGGGAAGGCAGACTTCCTGTTTTTACCTTTCCCGTTTCGGCCGAATTCTTTAATAATTTTCTTCCGAATATATGTCAAAATCCTACTCACGGGTAGTTGTTTTCAAGTCCAATTATCCAGTAAAGAAATCAGCGCTCTCCGACCCTGGCTGTGCGGCTTCACTTCGCGGAGACGGGTAGACAGCTCTCAGCTCCGCACCCCTCACCCCCGGTCCGATCCAGAGCCTTTAAAAAGGCTCCTTTGCAGCGGGGGGGAGCGCAAATGGAGCCCGCCGAGCCTTCAGTTCACAGGCTTCCCCACCTGTGATTTTTTTCGGGTCCCCGCTTCGCCGTAGCGGTAGAACCCCAGCTCCACGAAGCCGATTTCCTCCGGAGTTCAGAGGAAATCCGCCATTACGGTCGCTGGCGCTGACCGGAAGTCTAGCAGTGCTTCACAGTCTCAGCCATCTACCGTGCAAACACTTGTCGTAGCAACCATCGAGGCTTTGCTACCACTGCTGGTTTACAAGCCCCCTCCACAGAGGCTGGCCCCTCTTACTGTCCTCGGAGCTTGCATACCGGTAACCTCCTCTGGCTGACATCCAGACAGACCAGGGAGATTTTGATAGGCGACATTTTCCCAAGTGTGGGTAAATGCACACCCCCTCCTCCTGCTTCTTCCCTAGCAGGGAAAGGAGACAGACAGAAACGTCTATTTACATTCTTTTATTTCTGACTACAGCACTAGAGAAAAACACGTCCTTTCAGTTCAGTTCTTCTAGCAAGTCTGACAAACTTCCTGTACATGCGCAAATGGAAGGTTTCAAATTACACTCTTCTCGGAGCCTTTTCCAGCCTGTGAACTTCCTGGGAAATTCTTTCCCACAGATAGCCGCATCATGTGATGTCAACAAGCTGGCGGTTTGCAGCTGCGATGCTTTCATATACTGACAAGAACGGCAGGCTGGAAAAATTGGGACTGTATTTTAACTGCCTTGTCCCGTAAACTGGAGCTGTTGTCTGACTTCCAGCTCATTACTCCTGACTGTTTTGAATTAAAAGTATCTTTGAGCTTGGAAATCTCAGTTACTAGTGGAGTTATGGCTGGTGGGCCTGGGAAAAAGCCACAAACAAGAAGAGAATCTAAAGACCAGGCTTTCCAAGAGCAAATATTGGAATTTATGAAAGATAATAAGCAGGGTCTGCAGAGTCTTGCAACAGAGGTCAGAGCTAATACTCTCTGTCTACAAGAATTTTAAAAAGACTTTGGAATTCTGTGCAAAGATCTCCAAGAGATCAGAAGTTGTAGGTTTACAGAAAGGAGTATCAGAGATTGAAACTGTTAAACTTTTGGACTTAGAAAGATCACAGGAAGAGGCCCAATCAGCAATAGCTTTTTTACAACTTAAGGAAAGAGAGACATATCTTCGTTTGAGAGGCCCACCAGAGATTGAACAAGGAAATTTGAAAGAGTGTTTGGTCCAGGAATTTGTGTCCTTTTGGGACCTAACAAAGGAAGAGGTGGAAGCTACAATTGTAAAGGCCTATAGATTTGGACCTAGAGGAAAAAAGGACTCAAAAATTTTAAGTGATTGTATGGTAGTCTTTCAAACAAAGGATCAAAGAGATAACATTTTGGGATTGCATTACAAGAAGAATTTTGAAGTACAACAACATTTAATTGTTTTATCTAAAGAAATCCCAAAAATTTTCTTGGCAAAAAGAAATAACTATTTGGATCTTACAAGTGCTTTGAGAAGAAAAAACATCTTCTTTCGATGGGAATTTCCACAAGGCCTTTCATTTAAATATCAGCAAAGGAAACATTGAATCAGGTCAACTGAAGAAAAGAGAAGATTTTTAGAAAAGAACGCTAGTGATTTTGATTTGACACAGGAGCAGGAGTTGGATCAGCCACAGGTGCAGTTTCAGGATCAGGATTAGGACTTGGGGCAGGAGTCGGACCTCCAGATTTGGACTGAGATAACATGGCATTAAGAATTTTATCTTGGAATGTTAACGGAATTAATTCACGGCCTAAAAGAAATAAAATTCAACATGTGCTGATAAAACAGAATTTAGATGTGATATGTTTACAAGAAACTCGTGTAATAAGAACCCACAGGAAAATTCTGCAAAATAAAAAATTAGGCCAGGAATTTATCTCCTCAGATAAGGCTAAAAGTTTAAATTATTAACAGATGTGAAAGGGGGGGTGTTCTCCCTGCCAGATTTAAGGATCTACTTTGAAGTAGCAGCCTTTTGCTGGCTGAAAGTATGATTTTTGTTGGAGGATACAGATGTTTTAGATTTGGAAGGTTTTGATAATGTATTTGGTTGTCATGCATATTTATGGTATGATAAGATAAAAGCTCACAAAGGATTTAAAAATCATATAATTAGAAAATCTTTGTATAATGTTTGGATAAGATATAAGGATTTGTTAGAAAGGAAAACACCCAGGTGGATATCACCATTGGAAGCGAAGACCCATAAAAGGTTGAATATGAAAGCCACGTGGTTGAAGTATAATGATATTTTGATGGAAGTAGGGGACCAATTTAGATTAAAATCTTATGATCAGTTGAAAGATCTTATGCCCACTTTGGGGGTCTGTTCTTATATAAGCCACTTTTGGAACAGTATTTTGGTTATTTAACAGATTATCATCTAACTACAGATGAAAAAAATAAATCTTATACATTATTGAAAAGTTGAAATGAAAATGAAATAAAAAACAGAGGACTTGCAAACAGTATTAAACTTACTAACTGAAGTTATGTGTATTGCCTCATACCTGAAAACTCTAGAACCACCACAAAAAGGACTGCACAAATTTATTTCACAAAAAGCTATTATAAATCTCAAATTGACTGGTTTATGGAAAAGTGGTACTGTTTATTAACTTCTGGAATTAGTATTTTCATGATAACATTCAACTTTTGTGCATCTCTGCAAACAGCTGTAAATATTTGTTCTTTATCTCCTGGAAATTATATGTAAAGTAATACATAGTATTTTTATGTTGCGCTAATATAAAGTAATTAAAAATAATCCCATATTTTCTTTTAATTTATTCCATTATTGTTATGATATTAAATTCATTTGCTTCCTTCCTGAGCTCCTGTTGATGAGTTTTTGTGAAATTTCTTCACAAAAAATACATTTGTCAGCCTTAGGGCTGTGTTCCCTTCTGGGAAATTTTCAAGGGGCTGCATGCCAGTTGATGGGCAGGGCAAAAGCAAAAATGGAGGGGAGCAATGAATACACTTTTTACCCAAGGGGAAAAAAAGACATTATAGCACAGTTAGAGGTAGAAAATATTCAAGGAGGGTGTTAAGCTGTGCCAGGGCGCCTGAAAGATAGGTTTTGAAGGCCACATTTAGCACCCAGACTGAAAGTTCCCTTATCCTAACTCAGGGAGAGGGATGAAAAAATCCACTTGATCAAATGGCATAGTTAAGGGTTGTATGACCACAGAAACAGTCTTGTGGAAATATATCTCTTTTGCATCTCAAGTGTAGGAGCTCCCTCTTCTTGGTCTAGCTGCATAGCCTGATAACTCCAAGTCATCTCACAACCAAGGAGATTTAGATAATAATAATAATAATAATAATAATAATAATAATAATAATAATAATAATAATTTATTTATACCCCGCCCATCTGGCTGGGCTTCCCCAGCCACTCTGGGCGGCTTCCAAAAAAATATTAAAATACTGTAATACATCAAACAAAAGCTTCCCTAAACAGGGCTGCCTTCAGATGTCTTCTAAAAGTCTGGTAGTTGTTGTTCTCTTTGACATCTGGTGGGAGGGCGTTCCACAGGGAGGGCGCCACTACCGAGAAGGCCCTCTGCCTGGTTCCCTGTAACTTGGCTTCTGGCAGTGAGGGAACCGCCAGAAGGCTCTCGGTGCTGGACCTCAGTGTCCGGGTAGAGGTTCCACTACAAAATAGTTTTTATTAATGAGCCCTGTGAGCACCTGCCCTGGAGTGGGTTCCAATGGTCCACTAGCCTGATTCATTTAAATTTGGCTTTGTCCAGGTCCTCGGGCAGGATGCGACCCTTTTTGAGAGCCTTGGCTTTCTTCCTCTCCACCTTGGCCATCTTTTTCTTCTGGAGGTTCTTGCCTTGCCGCTGCTGCATTTTCATCGTTCAAAAGAGCAAAGTGAACTTTTTAAGCTAAAAAGACAGTGCCTAGAATAGAGCACTAACATGTATATCATTGTAAATCTGGTCACTGTATTATTTTTACCGTTACATTTAAAAGCAGGAAAGCCGGCAAGGATTATTTCCTTCAAGAGAATTTCAGCTGGAAGACTAAAAATGTACCGGTAATTATACATTACTGGATGCCACAATCATAATATTAGGGGGGAAAACACAAGACTTTTAGGCATGATTTAGAAATCACTATTGACCCCCCAAATGGAATCATAGAATCATAGAATCATAGAATCATAGAATCATAGAGTTGGAAGAGACCACAAGGGCCATCGAGTCCAACCCCCTGCCAAGCAGGAAACACCATCAGAGCACTCCTGACATATGGTTGTCAAGCCTCTGCTTAAAGACCTCCAAAGAAGGAGACTCCACCACACTCCTTGGCAGCAAATTCCACTGTCGAACAGCTCTTACTGTCAGGAAGTTCTTCCTAATGTTTAGGTGGAATCTTCTTTCTTGTAGTTTGGAACCATTGCTCTGTGTCCGCTTCTCTGGATCAGCAGAAAACAACCTTTCTCCCTCCTCTATGTGACATCCTTTTATATATTTGAACATGGCTATCATATCACCCCTTAACCTCCTCTTCTCCAGGCTAAACATGCCCAGCTCCCTTAGCCGTTCCTCATAAGGCATCGTTTCCAGGCCTTTGACCATTTTGGTTGCCCTCCTCTGGACACGTTCCAGTTTGTCAGTGTCCTTCTTGAACTGTGGTGCCCAGAACTGGACACAGTACTCCAGGTGAGGTCTGACCAGAGCAGAATACAGTGGCACTATTACTTCCCTTGATCTAGATGCTATACTCCTATTGATGCAGCCCAGAATTGCATTGGCTTTTTTAGCTGCCGCGTCACACTGTTGGCTCATGTCAAGTTTGTGGTCAACCAAGACTCCTAGATCCTTTTCACATGTACTGCTCTCAAGCCAGGTGTCACCCATCTTGTATTTGTGCCTCTCATTTTTTTTGCCCAAGTGCAATACTTTAAATTTCTCCCTGTTAAAATTCATCTTGTTTGTTTTGGCCCAGTTCTCTAATCTGTCAAGGTCGTTTTGAAGTGTGATCCTGTCCTCTGGGGTGTTAGCCACCCCTCCCAGTTTGGTGTCGTCTGCAAATTTGATCAGGATGCCCTTGAGTCCATCATCCAAGTCGTTGATAAAGATGTTGAATAAGACCGGGCCCAAGACAGAACCCTGTGGCACCCCACTAGTCACTCTTCTCCAGAATGAAGAGGAAGCATTGATGAGCACCCTTTGGGTTCGGTCAGTCAGCCAGTTACAAATCCACTGAGTGGTAGCATAGTCAAGACCACATTTTACCAGCTTCTTTACAAGAATATCATGGGGCACCTTGTCAAATGCCTTGCTGAAATCAAGGTGGGCTACATCCACTGCGTTCCCTTCATCTACCAGGGTTGTAATTCTGTCAAAAAACGAGATCAGGTTAGTCTGACATGACTTATTTTTCAGAAATCCATGCTGACTATTGGTGATCACAGCATTCCTTTCTAGGTGCTCACAGACTGTTTGCTTAATGATCTGCTCCAGAATCTTCCCTGGTATTGATGTCAGACTGACTGGGCGGTAATTATTTGGGTCCTCTCTTTCCCCCTTTTTGAAAATAGGGACAACATTTGCCCTCCTCCAGTCTGCCGGGACTTCGCCTGTTCTCCAGGAATTCTCAAAGATGACTGCCAGTGGTTCTGAAATCACATCTGCCAGTTCTTTTAATACTCTTGGATGCAGTTCATCTGGCCCTGGAGACTTGAATACATCTAGACTAGCCAAGTATTCTTGTACTATCTCCTTAGTTATTCTGGGCTGTGTTTCCTCTGCTGAATCATTTGCTCCAAATTCTTCAGGTCGGGCATTGTTTTCTTTATCGGAGAAGACTGAGGCAAAGAAGGCATTGAGGAGTTCAGCCCTTTCTGTGTCCCCTGTTTGCATTTCACCATCTGATAAGCTCCTCCCACAGCTAATCACCTACCTCAACAGAAACCCTGCCCCCTCTGACCTTTGCACAGGGAGAGCAGCTAATCAGCCACAAGAAACACACACAAGAAAACCCTTCTTCAGCTGCTGCCCTGCAAGCTCTGATAAGCTCCTCCCACAGCTAATCACCTACCTCAACAGAAACCCTGCCCCCTCTGACCTTTGCACAGGGAGAGCAGCTAATCAGCATGGAAGCTGCTTCAACCTGTCCAACTTATTCCTACGGAACAACCATAAAATCCATCTTAATAGCAGGAGGATGCACAGACTCAAGACCCTGATACCCTGTGGACTTAATCCGGTAACAAAATTTAGGCTGCAATTCTGAACCTACTTACCCGAGAGTAGGCCACATTGAACTCAGTGGGACATACTCTGAAGACAGTATTATAGAACCGCTCTGCTAATTTCTATCTAGCTAATAATAATAGTAATTTTTAAAGGGATAATTTGTATATGTCACATCTCTTATTTTTTTCCCATCCTGAGTACTCTTAGAATTGTCACTATTTATTAACTAAACAGTGTTGGGATCTATCTCAGTTTCAAAACACACACACACACACACACACACAGACAGACAAACACACAGAGTATCTATATATTACACATGTTTACAGAAAAACCCTAAATACTGCAAAAGTTATTGGAACTGTGGGATAACTAGCCTCATATAATCAATGTGCTTAGCTGACTTTGGGAGAGACTGGATAATCAAGGCTTTGTTCTCTCCCAGTTTACCTGAGCAGCTCAGGTGTAAGAGGATGTGGTGGTTGCTCAGCTTTCACAAGTCACTCTTCAGTTCCTATACCAATGATTTAGGAACTTGCACCACTGTAATTAAGCCACATTTTACTGCCTGTGCAGCTTTTTCTGAATGCTGTATGGAAAAGCACATGAATCTGACATTTGGAGAGCTTGTAAGTAAACTTTTTAATTTGCCAAATGTGTTCTTTTTCTAAGCTACTGACAGGGGAACTTTGGAACTCACTTTAAGTGGCATATTTTAAAAGTCTAAAAACCTTTATTTCCATACTTTACAGTGGTACCTCGGGTTACATACGCTTCAGGTTACAGGCGCTTCAGGTTACAGACTCCGCTGACCCAGAAATAGTACCTCAGGTTAAGAACTTTGCTTCAGGTTGAGAACAGAAATCCTGCTCCGGCGGCGTGGCAGCAGTGGGAGGCCCCATTAGCTAAAGTGGTGCTTCAGGTAAAGAACAGTTTCAGGGTAGACTTCCGGGTTAGCGCGATCAACTAATGGCGGATTCCCTCCAAGCTCCGGAGGGAATCTGCTCAGTAGGGGACGGGTCCTGCCGCGGCGGCGACGCGGGGACCCTCAGAAACCACAGGCGCTGAAGCCTGTGGACTTGGTGACTCGGCGGGCACCATTTGCGCGCCCCCCCGACCCATTAAGGAGCCTTTTTAAAGGCTTCGGAACGGGGGACAGGGAGAGGCGCGGTGCTGTGAGTCGACTGCTTCCCCTACGGAGTGCCATGGTCGGAGAGCGCTGACTTCTTCCTTTGAACATTTGGACTAAAAGTAACAACCCGTGAGTAATACGGAAATTGGATTTAAAATTTCTTTTATTGGATTTGGCACGAGCGGGGAAGGCGCAAAGAGGAAGTCCATCTCCCCGTCTTGTAAACATCTTAAAGCAAGGACTAGATAACTAAGGTTGAGAGAACACCTTCTTCTTGAGAGGATAAAAGTAATTAATTTCACGTTTTGGCAGTATAAGTGACTTTGCTGGAGGATAAGAGCTAATTTTGAGAGTGGAACCGTCACCCCCCCCCCCCAGGACCCGGGAGCGATCCGTGAGAGAGCCTGTTGAAGAGACATAGAAGATTTTGACAGCTGTCAAACTAGCTGTCAAAGCTGGGGGAAAAAAGAGAACTTTGTTTCTGTTGCCTCGGCTGGTTATATTTGTTACATTCAGGTAATAAATTGTTGTAAATAAAGAGAAAAAGTTAATTTGACTTTTGGATTGGAACTGGAAGGAATACTAAGTAACCAGAACTCCTCTAGAGGGGGCTCTGGGACACTACAAGAATGGCTGCAAGTGGAAAAATACTGATTGAACTGGAAAAGACTTTTCTTCTCTTGGGAAAATTTCAAGAACAAAGCAATGTTTTGGCTACAAATGTTACAACATTGAATGCAACAGTAAATAAACTTGCTGAAACTGGAAGGGACTTGACTCAAGTCTTTGTATCAGAACAAAAAGATTTTGTAACTGAGCTAAATAATTTTGCAGCTGAACAAGAAAAGAAATCCGAGAAATTTGAAAAAGTGGAGAAAGAGATACATGACAATTTAGAGGGAAAGGAAGGAGGAGCTATAATGCCGCAGATGATTAAGGAGAGCCAGAGGCCTGCTAAGATGGATATAAAGGAAAAGAAGAATGAGATTATGAAAATCTGGTTTGAATGGAAGAATGAGGAATGGAGAGATCTCCTCATGTGGGGATCTGAAGACTTATGGATTACAAACCTGATTAAAGTGGAAACTGGAGTTTCTGGGACATTTGGACTTAAAAGAAGTAAGAAACAAGATTTGGACTACAATTTTAAATATGGAAGTCTGGCTGGAAGAAACATGGACCTTATTGGGACAGAGCTTCTCCGAGATTTGGTGTTTAATATAAAGGACTACCAAAAAAACCGGCAGAGAGGAAATGAGAGAGACTTAAGAGCCTCGGACGTAAGGTCACCAGGCTGACAGCAGATAGACTGATGGACATCTGTTGGAGCTTGAAACCGGGAAAGGCGGGGAGTGGGGTTTTGGGTATCCAAAGGGTGTACAATTATACTTTGTTTTTATATATTTTGTTTTGCTACTTATATTAAAATGGGGAACTCGTGAAAGGGAATTGGGGTCGATCTTAGAAAAAGATATTAAGAATAAGTACTGATGCATAAAGACTGAGGCTTATGTTAAAATTGGTTAACCAAAAGGATTTAAATATAATAAGGTAAAATTTGGGGATATGAACTTGCTGAACTAAAAATTGAATTGGAATACAAGAAGGGGAGGTGTAGGGAAGTCAAGGAAATATGTTATTGAAAGAAAGGAATGTAATTATATGTGTGTTTTTTATTTTTATTTTTTTGTTTTTTCTTTGTTTTTTGAAAATTTCAATAAATATCTTTTTTTTTTTTAAAAAGAGAACAGTTTCAGGTTAAGAACAGACCTCCAGAACGAATTAAGTTCTTAACCCGAGGTACAACTGTACTTTGCTGTGTATTTTGCTATTTCAAATCTCTGCTGGTATTCTCATGCCACAGAGTACTTGCCCCAAACTTGGCTCATGGTTTCCAGGAATTCTCATTTTTATATACCTTTCTCTCTCTCTCCTTGAACCAACAGAAAGGTTCTTCATTTGCATACTTAGGCTCATGCTTATCTTTAGGATCACTGCCTATCTTTCTCATGGGGTGGGGTAAGGTGCATAGGACACTGGAAGCTTAGAATGCCTTGCTTATGTACTATAAGCTTATATACGATACAATATCTTTATTGTCATTGTCCCATACAGAACAATGAAATTGAAAAACTACATAAAACATTCAAAACCCCCTAAAAACTCTGAAACCCCATTTTAAAATACACTATACTATACTAGTATAGTGTATACCCAGCTCTACCTCTCTTTTAAATCAGAACCAGTGAAGGCGGTGAAGGTCCTGCGTGAGTGTCTGGAGGCGGTTGGAGGATGGATGGCGGCTAACAGATTGAGGTTGAACCCTGACAAGACAGAAGTACTGTTTTGGGGGGACAGGAGGCGGGCAGGTGTGGAGGATTCCCTGGTCCTGAATGGGGTAACTGTGCCCCTGAAGGACCAGGTGCGCAGCCTGGGAGTCATTTTGGACTCACAGCTGTCCATGGAGGCACAGGTCAAATCTGTGTCCAGGGCAGCTGTTTACCAGCTCCATCTGGTACGTAGGCTGAGACCCTACCTGCCCGCGGACTGTCTCGCCAGAGTGGTGCATGCTCTGGTTATCTCCCGCTTGGACTACTGCAATGCACTCTACGTGGGGCTACCTTTGAAGGTGACTCGGAAACTACAACTAATCCAGAATGCGGCAGCTAGACTGGTGACTGGGGGCGGCCGCCGAGACCATATAACACCAGTCTTGAAAGACCTACATTGGCTCCCAGTACGTTTCCGAGCACAATTCAAAGTGTTGGTGCTGACCTTTAAAGCCCTAAACGGCCTCGGTCCAGTATACCTGAAGGAGCGTCTCCACCCCCATCATTCTGCCCGGACGCTGAGGTCCAGCGCCGAGGGCCTTCTGGCGGTTCCCTCATTGCGAGAAGCAAAGCTACAGGGAACCAGGCAGAGGGCCTTCTCGGTAGTGGCGCCCGCCCTGTGGAACGCCCTCCCAGCAGATGTCAAAGCGATAAACAACTACCTGACATTCAGAAGACATCTTAAGGCAGCCCTGTTCAGGGAAGTTTTTAACGTGTGATATTTTACTGTATTTTTGGTTTTTATGGAAGCCGCCCAGAGTGGCTGGGGAGGCCCAGCCAGATGGGCGGGGTATAAATAATAAATTATTATTATTATTATTATTATTATTATTATTATTATTATTATTATTATTACTATACTATACTATACTATACTATACTATACTATACTATACTATACTATAAAAACCCCTAAAAGCTCTGAAACCCTATTTTAAAATTCACTATACTATACTATACTATACTATACTATACTATACTATACTATACTATAAAATACACTATACTAAATAATACACTATACTATAGAGACCCCTTATGCTGCGTTTAGAACCAGAATTGCATTTGCGTAGAAACTGTTTCTCAGGCGGCTAGTCCTGGCCTTTATAACCCTATACCTTCTTCCAGAAGGCAGAAGCTGAAAGAGATCATTTCCGGGGGGTGTACTATCCTGCACTATCTCTGCTGCTTTCTTATGGCACCTGGCAGCATAGATTTGATCTAAGGTGGGAAGAGTGCACCAATTATTCTCTCTGCAGTCTTTACAACCCTGGATAGCATTGTTTTTTCCCTGGCCGTGTGATCTAGAAACTTGCTTTTTAGAGAGAAAACAGTAAAGCTAAGATTATTAAAAAGCTGGTTTTTTTCCACCCAAATATTTCTCACCCATGCTATGTTTGAATAGAATCACAAAGTACAAACAGGCCTGACTGAAGAGTGTGTTATATTTATACACTCAGGATGGGGAACCTGTAGCCCTTCAGATGTTTCTAACCATCCCTGACCACTGGCAACGCTGGCTGGGGCTGATGGGAGCTTGCTGTTCAACATCTGGAGAGCCATAGGTTCCCCACCCCTATTATACATCAACCACCCCCCATCACATCCTCCAAAATCTGGCCTCCAAAGATGGGTGAACTGTTTTAGTTCAAATCAAGGTAGAGCAGAAGCCAGTATGATATCAACTGGAACCAGAATAGTAGAGGCATAGGAATATTTCCACCACACATCTAACAGTGCAATCAGGAGCAAGTTACACTGCCCTAAAGAAGGCTTGCTCCCAAATTAAGCTGGCATATGCCTACAGCCTAACATTGGCTTTGGATTCCCCAGGCTTTCTCCACATTTTGACAACTGTTTTTTAAAGGAGGGTGCTGATCTTACCTGGCCAGAGATTTCTTGGATCTTCTCATGAAGTCTCTGCTGCAAGAGATTCATGGCTGAAAACGAGTGGTCAGGAGTGAAGATGGCAGGCATCTAACCTGTCCCATGAAGCCCAGGCCTGGTTGGTACATTCTCCCTCAATTTTGTTTTTTAAAAAAAAAACATTTATTGGAGGAGGGTAAAAATGGTTTGCAACAATGACTGCCACGACTCACCTGTTACCTGCTCCTGCCTAGCCTAGTCTTTGTCTGTGCTGTTTGCAGCCCATCCTCCATATTGTCTCCTTTTATTGGCTTTATTTTATTTTTTAAAAAACAAACAGTAGGGGAGACATGAAAAGCGCACAAATGGCAGCTGCAGTTTGCCTGTTACGCGCCTGCTGGTGCCTGGGTTGGCCTGAGGTGTCTCCTGCCTGTTTGGCTATCCTCAGTGTGTTTTTTAATTTGGAGGATGAAAGAGGTGTTGCTATTTGTTAAAGTTTGTAGATGGTAAATCCTTTGACCCACGGAGTCTGCTGCCCGGCACGGCAATTGGCCTGATTTATGAGCTGGTCTGACGTTTATGGCCGCCCGCCCGCTTCTTCAGCATGCTGCCGCACTTCGCAGTTGTCGGCCGTTGCAGAGTTCGTACGCAGCATAAATGGCTTGGTCTGTGTCAAAGTGGTGTCTCCAATAAATCAACTTGACACCAGTGCTTCTATTCTCCCAAAGGTGTTTATTCAGAAGCATAAAGAAACAGAAAAGAAACCGACAGAATCAAGCTGCATGCTTGCAGCGTTCTGTCTCTCACAAAAACGAAACCAACTCTCAGAGACTCTCAGAACGAAGGGAAAACCCCCGGATGATATGGGCAGGCACCCAGTGATTAAGAACGCCTTCTGGAGTATTAACTCTTAACTGTCCAGAACCACAACACCCCCTCTCGTTCACAATGACCTGGGTGTGAATATACAAACAGCTTAACCCATGTTTAAACATCACAGAACTCTCCGTGTCTCTGAAAACTCAAGGATATTGTAAATCCATCAGCAAGGTTTTCCTGGCTAGGACAATACCTCAGTTTGATCACATTTGTCCTAACACTCTCACACACGTTTTTGAAATGCATATCTAAACGCTTGGTCCGGGCGTTAAATTGGCCTGATTCTGCCAATTTCAGGCAGGCTTGATTGTCTTCCCACACTGTTATGGGTAGGCAACAATCTTCACATATCTCCCGGACCAGACATGTGTAGAATTCCAGCTCTCTGCATACTCCCGAAAGAGAGCTGAATTCTGCCTCAGTCGATGACAGAGCAACGAGGCTTTGTTTTTTGGACCTCCAGCTGAGGCATCTGATCAAGGCCTGTATTTTAAAATGAGCTTAAAGATATATTTGCAAATGTTTGTATGTTTCATGCCAGGCAGAAAAGCAGCTGGCTAAGTACTTTGGCAGATGTTTATCTTCCTGAACAGGGCCCCCCTGATTTATAGCAGGAGACAAAATTCTCAAAGTTGTAAAAGGGAATTACAGGCTGGGAGCAAAGGTTATACTGACCCTACATATTACAGAATACAATCAAGCTGCAAAAACACTAATTAAGAGTTGGTAAATAGTAAGATTTATTGTTTAACAGAAAATAATACCATGTGCCTCCCATCAGACTCTAGCCACATTTTCCTAAGGTTAAAGGGCAAGAGCTAATGGGAAAAGCAGCTGGCCGGGAAAGGGGGGTGTAAACTGAAGAGGTTTTACTTTGCAAACGATGAGATGAGGAATGAGGCCAGGGAGAGGCTGGCACTGCAGCAAAAAGGCTGCTGAACACGCCCCCTCCATGGCACCTGGTTGGGTGGCCATTGGGGGGGCGTGAGCGCCAGCCAGGTGAGCTGGAGGCAGGGGGCAACGCCCCCTGCTGGGCGGTGCTCGGGCTCCCGCCCACAACCACTCCCCTCTCTTTCAGGGAGGAGAGTCCTTCTTCTAAAAAGCTATCTATGTTAATGTATGAGATTTGTTGGCTTAAATGTAATTATGCAAAGGATTTAGAAAGTAAGAAATGTTAGATTCTTATGTTAGATTCTTATTTCATTGATGGTGTGTGAGAATGTGAACCCAAGATCTCTGTTTAGACAAAATTTAATACCATGAGCCATCTGTTTTAGCCATTTGTTTTGGAATGGAGGGGGAAAAGGGGCAAAAGGTGATCTGGTAATTAAGGTGCCTTGTCGAGGCAAATGTAAGATATATGGCTGCTTGTTTGCCATTTATGGATAGAAGGAAATATAGCTCTTTGTCTCCCATAAAAGGTAATAGGAAATGGGTGTATCTTTTATGATTGGTTCTAGCAAACAGCCAATAGCAATTTTAACCAGGCTGATTGGACAGAGGCAGCCAAAGGAGGAGCAAGGGGGCTGGGCTGAGGAAATATAAGTGCTGACCATCAGGGCTGGAGTGGGCAGAGCTTTGGTAACCATATACCACTGTGCCTATCATTTATTTGTCTGACAAATAAATTATTATTTTAATTTCTCTATTGCTGCGTTGAATATTTCATTCCAGCTAAGCGTTAACCACAAGCAGGGTGCTACACAGCCAGTTACAGAACCTCCAAACATTACAACCATTCTGGAGATTGACTTCCTGTCTGAGGTGTTGGCCCAATCTGCATCAGCCCAGCATTGAAGCTGTGAATCACCCTGAGCTGACAGTGTGAGGCTATACTCCTTGGTCTCTTGCAGATACTTAAGAACCCATTAAAAAAAAAATTAAAAAGTTTTTATTATTAAAATAATTCAGCATCAATACACACATATTGCGAATATAGAAGCATACAAACACACATTTCACACAATTCTCAAAAATATTCAAACATACCTACATTCAGTCCCACAGATAATTCCTTATACTCCTTGGTCTCTTGCAGATACTTAAGGACCCTTTTTACGCCATTCCAGGCCACCACACTGGGTTTTGCAGCCTCTCTGCTCAGGAGATTGACAGCAAATGCTATGTTGGGTCTGCTCCATTGAGAGAGCTATAGCAGACTCCCCAGAGCAGATTGAAACACCTCCTGGTTCTCGAACTCTGGCTTTACCTCAGACTGGCTGTCTTTAAGAAAACACGTTTCCATTGATGTTCTGACACCTTTGCAGTCTGCCATCTTGAACTTTTGCAGCAATTGCTCTATCTTTGCTCTCTGATTTAGCAAAAAACTGCCATCTTGGTCTCTGTGAATTTGGACCCCTAGGTACATGCTCACAGGACCTAATTCCTTGAGTTTGAAGTGCTGTTTCAGCTTCCTTGCAAACTCCTGCACCTGTTTACCTGTCCTGGCAACTAATATAATGTTGCTGACAAAAATAAGAGCGAGTTCCTCCTGCTGGCCTGACCCCTTCAGGTACAGGCAGCTGTCTGCCAGACTCTTCTGAAACCCTAGCTTCTCCAGAGCTTCGTTGAGACATAAATTCTAATTTCTGGCTGGTTGTTTCAAGCCATAAATGGAACGGTGCAGTCTCCATACCAGACCTGGCCTATCACCCTCAAACCCTGGTGGAGGTAACATGTAAATCTCCTCCTGCAGCGGTGAGTTTAAATAGGCAACATCAATGCCAAAATGAGCAACCTCAGAACCTCTTTGCGCTGCTATCACCAAAAGCAATCGCATGGTCTCATTTCTGGCCGTGGGCGCGTACACCTGAGAATAGTGTAGCCCTGGTCACTGGCTGAAACCTCTTGCCACCAATCTGGCTTTATATTGTGGCTCTCCACATGCAGTGGGTTTCAACCGGTAGACCCGGCAACAACTCACTGCCTGCTGGTCAGCTGGCAGAGTTGTGAGCGTGAAAACTCCTAGAGACTTCATGGCACTAAGCTCCTTTTCCATGGCTTCCTGCCACTTTCTGGATTCTGCCTGAGGTAACTTCTGAACCTCAGCAAAGCTTTCTTTTTCGCACTGAGCAAAACCAGCCCACACATTCGTGACTGTGAAACGGTCAGGTGGTTTACCCTTCATGGTCCGCTTAGACCGTCTTGGCCCCATGCCAGACTCCCCCTCTGACCCAGACATGCTGGACTCTGCCTGTGAGTCCCTGGCGTCTGGTGAACCACCAAGCGACTTGCTGTGCTTGCTGTGCGTTCTTGGACTGAGCTTGGCTGTGGGAGACAATGGAGATCTACTGTGCCTGTCCCTGCGCTTGCGCCTGCTAGGCCTAGCCTGCAGAGATGAGAGTGCACTCTTGGTCTCTGGCTTCACCTCTCTCTTTGGAATTGCCCCCTCTGGCACTGCACCCTGGTGGTGGTCGGCAGCTCGGTCCGGACCGCCAGCAGGTACACTGCCATCAGCTCCGCCAGCAGGTGCAATTGGTTGATCCTCAGAATCAAGGTCACTAAACCAATCTGTGAGCACTTCAGGATTCCCGTGAATCCTGTTCCAACCACTCTGCTCACAGAATTCTGTGCTCCTGCTGATTACCGCATGTGAGCGATCTCCACCTGGATAAGCAAACCTCCAGGCTTTTGACCCTGGCTTGTACCCACAGAAAATCATTTTGCGGGATCTAGGGCCACCTTTTTTGTGCTGTTGTTTGGGAATCAATACCCAAGCCTCCGCCCCAAAGGTGCAAAAGTAGTGCACCTTGGGTTTCTTGCCATGGAGCATAAAATAGGGCGTGTTCCCAACCACAGAATTATACGTCCTATTCAAAGTGAAAGATGCAGTTTTTACAGCTTCGGCCCAATAGCATTTTGGCAGCCCTGAATCAAAGAGAAGAGCCTCCATGGCTTCTTGCAGGGTTCGATTCCTGCGCTCCGAAACTCCATTTTCTTGCGGGGAGTAAGAAGCTGTCTTCCTGTGCTTAATACCTTTCACACGGAAGAAGCTTTGCAAACTAGATGCCATAAATTCTGTGCTTCTGTCTGTTTGAAAAGCTTTGACTCGGGTGTCAAACTCAAGTTCTACTGACACCACCCACTCTTTGAACTCCTTGGCTGCTTGCCCTTTGTCTTTGAGCGTGAAAATCCACCCCATCCTCGAAAAAGCATCTGTCAGACAAAGAATGTATTTAGTTTTACCCATAATTGCCACTGACATTGGACCACAGAGATCCGCATGCACGAGCTCAAAAACCCGTTTGGTCACTCTCTCAGACCTTGGGTAATTGGCCGTGTGCACTTTGGCTTTTTTACAAGCTCTACAGTCAAGGAACTTAGAGCACTCCTTCATTTTGCAGCCATCAGCGCACTTTAACTGTTTGCGCACGTAACACCAGTTTGCATGCGAAAATCTTCTATGCCATATGTGCAGACACTGGTCATGAGTGGGACCGTTGGCACACTTTGCCTGTGCTTCCTAAGAAGCAACATCACCTGTTTCAGCAACCTGTGCCCCCTCAGAGGCATCACCACCTGTTTCCAGTATGTACAGCCCATCGTGGCCTCGTACCTGGACTTATTGCTCCCCATCTTTGGAGATGGTGCATACCTGGTTACCAAAACGGACCTGAAAACCAGCATTGTCAAGAGCAAAAACAGAAAGTAACCCACATTTCCTACACATCAATACCAGCTTTTAAACAAGGCATAAAAACAACACCAGCTTTTGAAATAGCTCTCTTAGTCACACCAGCCAATGTAACTGTTGTCCCATCTGGAATTTGCCAGCAGTTCTGCAACTGGCCACTGGGTGGAGCTAGATGCCTGCTGGCTCCACTATCAATTATCCAACGCTGTTTACAGTTGGCTGCAGTCTGTCCAACAAAAGCATATGCAGCTGCCTTTTGATGTGTTCCTGTATCGCTGCCTCTGCCCCTCTCGCAGGGCCTCTCCTCCCACAACGTGCTCTGCCTCTTATCTCCCGGTTGCCATGGGAGACGGCCTTGGGGCAGTTTCTCCGCAGATGTTGGTCTGAATTGCAGACGTAGCACCGCTTTGCTGCAAAGGCATGCACAGTGCTCCCAGCGTCTTCTGCACTCCCACTCCTGGGCACAGGGCAACCCCCCTTCGGAGCTTTTCCTTTCTCTCTCAGCCTTTTATCCTGTTCATCCTGCCACCTGCCCGACACATATTCAAGGTCAAGCTGTGCTGCAGGCATGGCTTCCAACGTGAGAGAAAGTGTCTCATAGCTGGGGTCTAAAGAACTCAGCAATATGTAAACTTTATGCTGCTCCGTGAAGAGAATCTGTAGTTGCCTCAAACGGTTGAACAACGCCAGCATGTGGGATATGTGCTCTTTCACGCAGCCTCCCGGTTGCAAACGTAACTCAAACATCTGTCTGGTGACATGAATCCGGGCCCCAGCCATGTCCCACTGATGCACACGTTGAAGGGCCCCCCAGATCTCGTGGGCGTAGGTGGCGTGGTCAGTGTGAACCATCTGAGCCCCATCAATGGCCATGACCAAATGAGCAACAGCTCTCTGGTCTCTTCTCAGCTCTGCAGCTGCAGCAGCTACAACTCCGTCTGCTGCCCCTGCCGGGGCCTGTACAGGTGGGTTCTGCGTACAAGTCCAAAGGCCTTTAGCAGTTAACAAAACCTGCATTTTCTTGGACCAGTCCACCCAGTTCTTCCCCGTCAGCCTTGGGAAGGCCACCATGAAATTTTCCTGAACCTCTGCCATTTTTTTTTCTTTCTGGGGCTTGTGTTACTTACACGGCTGCTGCTCTCTCCAGCTTCCAGCTCTCAGTCAGTCTCAGTCAGTTTTATTGCACATAGCCAAAGGCTGCTGCAATGTACACAGAATTATTTGACAATTAAAAGAAAATATACTGAATTGATAAAAAAGACTTAAAACATTTATATTATTAAAACATTACGTACTCTAAACAGAGCTATAAAAGTACCCCAATGTACAAATAAAAATATTAAACAATAAAATTCATAAGCTAAAATCATCACATGGTCACTAATGTTAAAAACAAAATTAATACAGTGTGCAATTTATACTCAGAGTTTGGTGACAAAGATAGAGCATAGCCTGAGGTAGATAGATAGGATCAAATAAATTCATCTCCTTTACAGTTAATGGCTACCTTGGCTATATAATTTGCTCTAATTTTCCTAGCAGCAGTTGCAAAAAGTGCTACACGCCAGGTCACATACTTATCTGTGTCTGCGAGGAGATATAAAATCATGTCAAAGGGGTTCTGGCCAGGGGACCCTGTCATTATAGGTACTAAAAATCTTTTTCTTGCATCATTATATAAAGGACAGTGCAAGATATAATGCATAAGGTCCTCTACTTCAGAACATCCCCTAATGCAAACACGTTCGTTTTTTGGTATGCCTCTGTGTCTCCCATCTCTATAAGCAGAGCTTATTGTATTTAGTCGTAGCTCTGTAAAAGCTTTTCGAAGTTGTGCAAAGGTCAATTCATTAAAATAAGATATGTGTTCATTGGCCTCTCTAAGTTTAAAATACAATGGGGCGCATGTAGATGTGCACATAGAGTTTAGATCGTTTTTAGTTGCCACTGCCCTTATGGTTCGTTTAAAGATATTTTTCTGGGAATATAAGGGAAGTTCTTTAATCTCAGTCACTGAGAGGTCATATTTGCCCATCAGTTGGGCAGCATGATGTACCCAGTTTTTAAGGGGTAATCCATTCGAGAGCTCAATCAGGCATTTTTTTGGTAGCCTAGTGTTGTCCATCTGTTGAACTCTAAACCAGTAACAGAGAATTCTTTTATCTATTTGGCTCTCTATGCTCAACATGTGAGTTTCCAACCTGACCATGGCAGATTGCACGTCTTTGGGTAAACCTAAAAGAACTCTTAAAAAATAATTCTGTGGGGGTTCCAAACCCGAGACCTTTGAGGTACCCCAAACCTCTGCACCATATAAAATGTGGGCCATTGTTTTTGCTTTATACACAGATAGAGCTGGGTTGACCAGATTTCCACCTTTACAGGCAGCGAATTTCAGAATAGCTTTTGCTGATTTAAAGGCTTGCAATTTAATATTGGATAGCTGTGTATTCCAAGATGCCGTTTCTGAATAAATCAATCCCAGATATTTAAACGTATTTCTTGGTTTATGATGTGTTCATCCAGGTGCCAAACATGCTTTTTAGAATGCTTCCCAAATACAATGACCTGTGTCTTATCATAGTTTATAGATAAAGCATTCCTCGTGCAATAAGAACTTAATTTTGCAAGCAGCCGTCTCAGGTCCACCTGGGTTCTAGATACAAGTACCAGCTCTCAGCTCCCAGCTCTGGAAAATGGCTTGCTTTCACCAGCGAGTTTCTACTGCTCTGTGCCTCAAGGCATGGCACAAAACAGGCCTCTAGCCAGACTTTTAAGCTGCTGGCTGCAGCAGACACACAGACCTCCTGTCCTGGCCATCAATCACCTCAGGACACGCTGCCATTAACACGTTGCTATCTTGGCCATAACATGTGTAGCAGGAGACACCCCCCCTTCATTACACTGTAATGCACAAGCACCACACACACCTCCCACCTCCCTGAGCCTGGAGATGCCCCTTCTAGAAGGGTATCCCCTGAAAGCCTTCCGTAAATAAGGAAGCGCTAACTTGACAGCTCTGCACGGAACCCCTTTATTTTCATGCATTTTCCCTGAGTAGACTGTGAAACTCTACCTCGCCCTATTCTTATAATGGGTCGACCAGCTCTCCGAACTCGAGGTCAATCGGCTGCCACTTCAACCAATCAGCGTTACCGAACAGCGCCCCTTGTGGCAGCCACGCAGGTACTGCGGGCAAAGGCGCGCTTCTCTATACTTTGACAGCCCTCAAAGAGTTCTTTTTTTTAAAAAAAAAAATAATTTTTATTAACTGGCCAATCACATCAAATTAAATCACATCACATAAATTCCAAATTACAAAGCCAAATTTTTAAATTTTGTTGGGGGAACCCATACTTCAAGATCCAAAGGGGGATTCAAATCATCATCTTATTACTGCGTTAGTGTCCAAATCAGTCCCAATCAGTCCAGACAAAGCTCATAATTCTATCCAGTCTTATCTTGGTGTTTCCACATCATATCTTGTTCATATAATTTCTCTTTTTCTTTTACGATCTCTTCTGTTAGTCTCCTTAAGCCGATAAGCAAATATAAATCCTGTGTGAATTTCCCGTTCTTCCAATCTAAGTCCAGATGGTTTCCATATATCTCCTTCGTAGATAACATCACTCTTTCCATCATAAATCAGGCATTTTTCGCTCTTAAGTTCCACAGAGAAGTTAATCCACGATATGTAAACAGCTCTATTTCTCTCTTTCTCCTCCCAGACCCAAGAGCTCCAACAATGCCTCCCAAGATGGCGACGGCATTTTTAACTGCGTCATTCCAAAACTCTTAACTTTCCAGCTTCGTCTTGAAACATTGCTTTGGTTCGAAAGTTTATCTCCACACAGCCTTAAATCACAGCTTAAGTCCTTAAAGTTCTAACTCATTAGGGGAGGGGATTCTTGTTAATCACATGAAGAGGAAAGAAAAGTTTTTTTCCCCCTCCCCCCTCAGTCATTTGCAATACCGTATCTTGACGTATCTTCTCATATTTTGTTCTTGCCTTGTTATCAGAGATCTCTTCTGTCAGCAGTCTTTACTCCCCCTTTTTCCTTGAAGTATGTGCAATTTATCTCGTCCAAATTGTTTCTTTTGAAGATTCTTGCAAACTAGAGGCGCGGATCAGGGACGGCGTCCAGGAGTGCCGGAGTCCCACAGGAGGGCTTTGTGCCTAGTGCCCCCACCCCCACAAATTCGGGGGTGGTATAGGGCACAGCAGGCAAGGGCCGTCCCCCCCACAATCCTGGGGGGGTTAAGGAGGCTAATTACCCCCATCATAGCCTCCAAATTACCTCGTGTGGGTCGGAGAGATGTTATTGTCAGCCATCTTCCGATGCGCCACCTAGTTGCCCCCACCATCCAGTAATTTTGGTCCCTCAGGTCCCAGCAGGTGGTGGGCAGTTCTTTTCCTTTGGGAAAGGTGATTACCCAGGATGAAATCGGTGGAAACGTTAGTAGACGTTTCTACTGTCGGAATTCAAGCCTCAAAGAGTTCAATTCAGCCCTCAAAGAGTTCAATTGACCGTGACTGATTTAATCAAAATGTTGCAACCGGCTTCCGGAAAAGCGAAAGCGCTTTGAACTTCAAGGACAGTTTTCTTCATAAATTCACTATAAATCAGCCGTACATCGGATCTTCACCGGACCACTTTTATTCTGCTTCATATCACAAGGACTATCAAAGGGGGGTGACCTGATACCAGTCGGCCATAATCCCTTGACCGAGCAGGCATGTACTCTACAGCCCTTCCCAGTTGACATGGCAACCTTGATAGTCATCTTGATGGGCTCAGACAGAAGACTATCAAGGACACAACGAACTGCATACACTAGTGGATTCAACACGGACTATGACGAAGGGACAGTGATAGGATTCCCCTCAGGGGGCAGGAAACTGCGCCTATCCCTTTGTCTTCTGAAAATGACTCTTGGGGAGGGGGAGAAGGAGCTCCGGCCAGGTGTCAGGATACTAAGATTACCTGTGCAACCCCTCCCCTGACTCCTCCTGTTTTTAATGTAGTCATGATGTAGTTATGATGTATTTCTAGGGGTGTAACACAGGGGATTAGAAGCTAATAAAAGTTGGGGTCTTCCTTTGTTCTGGGCTTCCATTTTGCTTCACCTTGTGGGCAGTGGGAGTCCTGTCGCGGCAGTCTTTCTTCAATAAAGACCAGGCCTACAGGCTGCTGACTTGCTCCAAGTTACTCTGGTTGGTGTCTTTGCTTTTACCCAAGGGAGCCCTCGGAATTTCCAGTAACACGTTAAAGTTTGTAGATGGTAAATCCTTTGACCCACGGAGTCTGCTGCCCGGCACGGCAATTGGCCTGATTTATGAGCTGGTCTGACGTTTATGGCACCCATTCAACCATTCTCTCTCTGTTACAATCCTGATCTTTTCCTCACTAATAATAGTGTTGAGGTTCTGGACAGTTTAGAGTTTAGAGTTAACACTCCAAGAGGTGTTTTTATTCACCCATATCATCTGGGTTTTTTCCTTTCGTTCTGAGAGTCTCTGAGAGTTGGTTTCGTTTTTGTGAGAGACAGAACGCTGCAAGCATGCAGCTTGATTCTGTCGGTTTCTTTTCTGTTTCTTTATGCTTCTGAATAAAGACGTTTGGGAGAATAGAAGCACTGGTGTCAAGTTGATTTATTGGAGACACCACTTTGACACAGACCAAGCCATTTATGCTGCGTACGAACTCTGCAACGGCCGACAACTTTGAAGTGTGGCAGCATGCTGAAGAAGCAGGCGGGCGGCCAAAAACGTCAGACCAGCTCATAAATCAGGCCAATTGCCGTGCCGGGCAGCAGACTCCGTGGGTCAAAGGATTTACCATCTACAAACTTTAACATGTTATGGCCAAGATAGCAACGTGTTAATGGTAGCGTGTCCTGAGGTGATTGATGGCCAGGACGGGAGGTCTGTGTGTCTGCTGCAGCCAGCAGCTTAAAAGTCTGGCTAGAGGCCTGTTTTGTGCCATGCCTTGAGGCACAGAGCAGTAGAAACTCGCTGGTGAAAGCAAGCCATTTTCCAGAGCTGGGAGCTGAGAGCTGGTACTTGTATCTAGAACCCAGGTGGACCTGAGACGGCTGCTTGCAAAATTAAGTTCTTATTGCACGAGGAATGCTTTATCTATAAACTATGATAAGACACAGGTCATTGTATTTGGGAAGCATTCTAAAAAGCATGTTTGGCACCTGGATGAACACATCATAAACCAAGAAATACGTTTAAATATCTGGGATTGATTTATTCAGAAACGGCATCTTGGAATACACAGCTATCCAATATTAAATTGCAAGCCTTTAAATCAGCAAAAGCTATTCTGAAATTCGCTGCCTGTAAAGGTGGAAATCTGGTCAACCCAGCTCTATCTGTGTATAAAGCAAAAACAATGGCCCACATTTTATATGGTGCAGAGGTTTGGGGTACCTCAAAGGTCTCGGGTTTGGAACCCCCACAGAATTATTTTTTAAGAGTTCTTTTAGGTTTACCCAAAGACGTGCAATCTGCCATGGTCAGGTTGGAAACTCACATGTTGAGCATAGAGAGCCAAATAGATAAAAGAATTCTCTGTTACTGGTTTAGAGTTCAACAGATGGACAACACTAGGCTACCAAAAAAATGCCTGATTGAGCTCTCGAATGGATTACCCCTTAAAAACTGGGTACATCATGCTGCCCAACTGATGGGCAAATATGACCTCTCAGTGACTGAGATTAAAGAACTTCCCTTATATTCCCAGAAAAATATCTTTAAACGAACCATAAGGGCAGTGGCAACTAAAAACGATCTAAACTCTATGTGCACATCTACATGCGCCCCATTGTATTTTAAACTTAGAGAGGCCAATGAACACATATCTTATTTTAATGAATTGACCTTTGCACAACTTCGAAAAGCTTTTACAGAGCTACGACTAAATACAATAAGCTCTGCTTATAGAGATGGGAGACACAGAGGCATACCAAAAAACGAACGTGTTTGCATTAGGGGATGTTCTGAAGTAGAGGACCTTATGCATTATATCTTGCACTGTCCTTTATATAATGATGCAAGAAAAAGATTTTTAGTACCTATAATGACAGGGTCCCCTGGCCAGAACCCCTTTGACATGATTTTATATCTCCTCGCAGACACAGATAAGTATGTGACCTGGCGTGTAGCACTTTTTGCAACTGCTGCTAGGAAAATTAGAGCAAATTATATAGCCAAGGTAGCCATTAACTGTAAAGGAGATGAATTTATTTGATCCTATCTATCTACCTCAGGCTATGCTCTATCTTTGTCACCAAACTCTGAGTATAAATTGCACACTGTATTAATTTTGTTTTTAACATTAGTGACCATGTGATGATTTTAGCTTATGAATTTTATTGTTTAATATTTTTATTTGTACATTGGGGTACTTTTATAGCTCTGTTTAGAGTACGTAATGTTTTAATAATATAAATGTTTTAAGTCTTTTTTATCAATTCAGTATATTTTCTTTTAATTGTCAAATAATTCTGTGTACATTGCAGCAGCCTTTGGCTATGTGCAATAAAACTGACTGAGACTGACTGAGAGCTGGAAGCTGGAGAGAGCAGCAGCCGTGTAAGTAACACAAGCCCCAGAAAGAAAAAAAAATGGCAGAGGTTCAGGAAAATTTCATGGTGGCCTTCCCAAGGCTGACGGGGAAGAACTGGGTGGACTGGTCCAAGAAAATGCAGGTTTTGTTAACTGCTAAAGGCCTTTGGACTTGTACGCAGAACCCACCTGTACAGGCCCCGGCAGGGGCAGCAGACGGAGTTGTAGCTGCTGCAGCTGCAGAGCTGAGAAGAGACCAGAGAGCTGTTGCTCATTTGGTCATGGCCATTGATGGGGCTCAGATGGTTCACACTGACCACGCCACCTACGCCCACGAGATCTGGGGGGCCCTTCAACGTGTGCATCAGTGGGACATGGCTGGGGCCCGGATTCATGTCACCAGACAGATGTTTGAGTTACGTTTGCAACCGGGAGGCTGCGTGAAAGAGCACATATCCCACATGCTGGCGTTGTTCAACCGTTTGAGGCAACTACAGATTCTCTTCACGGAGCAGCATAAAGTTTACATATTGCTGAGTTCTTTAGACCCCAGCTATGAGACACTTTCTCTCACGTTGGAAGCCATGCCTGCAGCACAGCTTGACCTTGAATATGTGTCGGGCAGGTGGCAGGATGAACAGGATAAAAGGCTGAGAGAGAAAGGAAAAGCTCCGAAGGGGGGTTGCCCTGTGCCCAGGAGTGGGAGTGCAGAAGACGCTGGGAGCACTGTGCATGCCTTTGCAGCAAAGCGGTGCTACGTCTGCAATTCAGACCAACATCTGCGGAGAAACTGCCCCAAGGCCGTCTCCCATGGCAACCGGGAGATAAGAGGCAGAGCACGTTGTGGGAGGAGAGGCCCTGCGAGAGGGGCAGAGGCAGCGATACAGGAACACATCAAAAGGCAGCTGCATATGCTTTTGTTGGACAGACTGCAGCCAACTGTAAACAGCGTTGGATAATTGATAGTGGAGCCAGCAGGCATCTAGCTCCACCCAGTGGCCAGTTGCAGAACTGCTGGCAAATTCCAGATGGGACAACAGTTACATTGGCTGGTGTGACTAAGAGAGCTATTTCAAAAGCTGGTGTTGTTTTTATGCCTTGTTTAAAAGCTGGTATTGATGTGTAGGAAATGTGGGTTACTTTCTGTTTTTGCTCTTGACAATGCTGGTTTTCAGGTCCGTTTTGGTAACCAGGTATGCACCATCTCCAAAGATGGGGAGCAATAAGTCCAGGTACGAGGCCACGATGGGCTGTACATACTGGAAACAGGTGGTGATGCCTCTGAGGGGGCACAGGTTGCTGAAACAGGTGATGTTGCTTCTTAGGAAGCACAGGCAAAGTGTGCCAACGGTCCCACTCATGACCAGTGTCTGCACATATGGCATAGAAGATTTTCGCATGCAAACTGGTGTTACGTGCGCAAACAGTTAAAGTGCGCTGATGGCTGCAAAATGAAGGAGTGCTCTAAGTTCCTTGACTGTAGAGCTTGTAAAAAAGCCAAAGTGCACACGGCCAATTACCCAAGGTCTGAGAGAGTGACCAAACGGGTTTTTGAGCTCGTGCATGCGGATCTCTGTGGTCCAATGTCAGTGGCAATTATGGGTAAAACTAAATACATTCTTTGTCTGACAGATGCTTTTTCGAGGATGGGGTGGATTTTCACGCTCAAAGACAAAGGGCAAGCAGCCAAGGAGTTCAAAGAGTGGGTGGTGTCAGTAGAACTTGAGTTTGACACCCGAGTCAAAGCTTTTCAAACAGACAGAAGCACAGAATTTATGGCATCTAGTTTGCAAAGCTTCTTCCGTGTGAAAGGTATTAAGCACAGGAAGACAGCTTCTTACTCCCCGCAAGAAAATGGAGTTTCGGAGTGCAGGAATCGAACCCTGCAAGAAGCCATGGAGGCTCTTCTCTTTGATTCAGGGCTGCCAAAATGCTATTGGGCCGAAGCTGTAAAAACTGCATCTTTCACTTTGAATAGGACGTATAATTCTGTGGTTGGGAACACGCCCTATTTTATGCTCCATGGCAAGAAACCCAAGGTGCACTACTTTTGCACCTTTGGGGCGGAGGCTTGGGTATTGATTCCCAAACAACAGCACAAAAAAGGTGGCCCTAGATCCCGCAAAATGATTTTCTGTGGGTACAAGCCAGGGTCAAAAGCCTGGAGGTTTGCTTATCCAGGTGGAGATCGCTCACATGCGGTAATCAGCAGGAGCACAGAATTCTGTGAGCAGAGTGGTTGGAACAGGATTCACGGGAATCCTGAAGTGCTCACAGATTGGTTTAGTGACCTTGATTCTGAGGATCAACCAATTGCACCTGCTGGCGGAGCTGATGGCAGTGTACCTGCTGGCGGTCCGGACCGAGCTGCCGACCACCACCAGGGTGCAGTGCCAGAGGGGGCAATTCCAAAGAGAGAGGTGAAGCCAGAGACCAAGAGTGCACTCTCATCTCTGCAGGCTAGGCCTAGCAGGCGCAAGCGCAGGGACAGGCACAGTAGATCTCCATTGTCTCCCACAGCCAAGCTCAGTCCAAGAACGCACAGCAAGCACAGCAAGTCGCTTGGTGGTTCACCAGACGCCAGGGACTCACAGGCAGAGTCCAGCATGTCTGGGTCAGAGGGGGAGTCTGGCATGGGGCCAAGACGGTCTAAGCGGACCATGAAGGGTAAACCACCTGACCGTTTCACAGTCACGAATGTGTGGGCTGGTTTTGCTCAGTGCGAAAAAGAAAGCTTTGCTGAGGTTCAGAAGTTACCTCAGGCAGAATCCAGAAAGTGGCAGGAAGCCATGGAAAAGGAGCTTAGTGCCATGAAGTCTCTAGGAGTTTTCACGCTCACAACTCTGCCAGCTGACCAGCAGGCAGTGAGTTGTTGCCGGGTCTACCGGTTGAAACCCACTGCATGTGGAGAGCCACAATATAAAGCCAGATTGGTGGCAAGAGGTTTCAGCCAGTGACCAGGGCTACACTATTCTCAGGTGTACGCGCCCACGGCCAGAAATGAGACCATGCGATTGCTTTTGGTGATAGCAGCGCAAAGAGGTTCTGAGGTTGCTCATTTTGGCATTGATGTTGCCTATTTAAACTCACCGCTGCAGGAGGAGATTTACATGTTACCTCCACCAGGGTTTGAGGGTGATAGGCCAGGTCTGGTATGGAGACTGCACCGTTCCATTTATGGCTTGAAACAACCAGCCAGAAATTAGAATTTATGTCTCAACGAAGCTCTGGAGAAGCTAGGGTTTCAGAAGAGTCTGGCAGACAGCTGCCTGTACCTGAAGGGGTCAGGCCAGCAGGAGGAACTCGCTCTTATTTTTGTCAGCAACATTATATTAGTTGCCAGGACAGGTAAACAGGTGCAGGAGTTTGCAAGGAAGCTGAAACAGCACTTCAAACTCAAGGAATTAGGTCCTGTGAGCATGTACCTAGGGGTCCAAATTCACAGAGACCAAGATGGCAGTTTTTTGCTAAATCAGAGAGCAAAGATAGAGCAATTGCTGCAAAAGTTCAAGATGGCAGACTGCAAAGGTGTCAGAACATCAATGGAAACGTGTTTTCTTAAAGACAGCCAGTCTGAGGTAAAGCCAGAGTTCGAGAACCAGGAGGTGTTTCAATCTGCTCTGGGGAGTCTGCTATAGCTCTCTCAATGGAGCAGACCCAACATAGCATTTGCTGTCAATCTCCTGAGCAGAGAGGCTGCAAAACCCAGTGTGGTGGCCTGGAATGGCGTAAAAAGGGTCCTTAAGTATCTGCAAGAGACCAAGGAGTATAAGGAATTATCTGTGGGACTGAATGTAGGTATGTTTGAATATTTTTGAGAATTGTGTGAAATGTGTGTTTGTATGCTTCTATATTCGCAATATGTGTGTATTGATGCTGAATTATTTTAATAATAAAAACTTTTTAATTTTTTTTTTAATGGGTTCTTAAGTATCTGCAAGAGACCAAGGAGTATAGCCTCACACTGTCAGCTCAGGGTGATTCACAGCTTCAATGCTGGGCTGATGCAGATTGGGCCAACACCTCAGACAGGAAGTCAATCTCCAGAATGGTTGTAATGTTTGGAGGTTCTGTAACTGGCTGTGTAGCACCCTGCTTGTGGTTAACGCTTAGCTGGAATGAAATATTCAACGCAGCAATAGAGAAATTAAAATAATAATTTATTTGTCAGACAAATAAATGATAGGCACAGTGGTATATGGTTACCAAAGCTCTGCCCACTCCAGCCCTGATGGTCAGCACTTATATTTCCTCAGCCCAGCCCCCTTGCTCCTCCTTTGGCTGCCTCTGTCCAATCAGCCTGGTTAAAATTGCTATTGGCTGTTTGCTAGAACCAATCATAAAAGATACACCCATTTCCTATTACCTTTTATGGGAGACAAAGAGCTATATTTCCTTCTATCCATAAATGGCAAACAAGCAGCCATATATCTTACATTTGCCTCGACAAGGCACCTTAATTACCAGATCACCTTTTGCCCCTTTTCCCCCTCCATTCCAAAACAAATGGCTAAAACAGATGGCTCATGGTATTAAATTTTGTCTAAACAGAGATCTTGGGTTCACATTCTCACACACCATCAATGAAATAAGAATCTAACATAAGAATCTAACATTTCTTACTTTCTAAATCCTTTGCATAATTACATTTAAGCCAACAAATCTCATACATTAACATAGATAGCTTTTTAGAAGAAGGACTCTCCTCCCTGAAAGAGAGGGGAGTGGTTGTGGGCGGGAGCCCGAGCACCGCCCAGCAGGGGGCGTTGCCCCCTGCCTCCAGCTCACCTGGCTGGCGCTCACGCCCCCCCAATGGCCACCCAACCAGGTGCCATGGAGGGGGCGTGTTCAGCAGCCTTTTTGCTGCAGTGCCAGCCTCTCCCTGGCCTCATTCCTCATCTCATCGTTTGCAAAGTAAAACCTCTTCAGTTTACACCCCCCTTTCCCGGCCAGCTGCTTTTCCCATTAGCTCTTGCCCTTTAACCTTAGGAAAATGTGGCTAGAGTCTGATGGGAGGCACATGGTATTATTTTCTGTTAAACAATAAATCTTACTATTTACCAACTCTTAATTAGTGTTTTTGCAGCTTGATTGTATTCTGTAATATGTAGGGTCAGTATAACCTTTGCTCCCAGCCTGTAATTCCCTTTTACAACTTTGAGAATTTTGTCTCCTGCTATAAATCAGGGGGGCCCTGTTCAGGAAGATAAACATCTGCCAAAGTACTTAGCCAGCTGCTTTTCTGCCTGGCATGAAACATACAAACATTTGCAAATATATCTTTAAGCTCATTTTAAAATACAGGCCTTGATCAGATGCCTCAGCTGGAGGTCCAAAAAACAAAGCCTCGTTGCTCTGTCATCGACTGAGGCAGAATTCAGCTCTCTTTCGGGAGTATGCAGAGAGCTGGAATTCTACACATGTCTGGTCCGGGAGATATGTGAAGATTGTTGCCTACCCATAACAGTGTGGGAAGACAATCAAGCCTGCCTGAAATTGGCAGAATCAGGCCAATTTAACGCCCGGACCAAGCGTTTAGATATGCATTTCAAAAACGTGTGTGAGAGTGTTAGGACAAATGTGATCAAACTGAGGTATTGTCCTAGCCAGGAAAACCTTGCTGATGGATTTACAATATCCTTGAGTTTTCAGAGACACGGAGAGTTCTGTGATGTTTAAACATGGGTTAAGCTGTTTGTATATTCACACCCAGGTCATTGTGAACGAGAGGGGGTGTTGTGGTTCTGGACAGTTAAGAGTTAATACTCCAGAAGGCGTTCTTAATCACTGGGTGCCTGCCCATATCATCCGGGGGTTTTCCTTTCGTTCTGAGAGTCTCTGAGAGTTGGTTTCGTTTTTGTGAGAGACAGAACGCTGCAAGCATGCAGCTTGATTCTGTCGGTTTCTTTTCTGTTTCTTTATGCTTCTGAATAAACACCTTTGGGAGAATAGAAGCACTGGTGTCAAGTTGATTTATTGGAGACACCACTTTGACACAGACCAAGCCATTTATGCTGCGTACGAACTCTGCAACGGCCGACAACTGCGAAGTGCGGCAGCATGCTGAAGAAGCGGGCGGGCGGCCATAAACGTCAGACCAGCTCATAAATCAGGCCAATTGCCGTGCCGGGCAGCAGACTCCGTGGGTCAAAGGATTTACCATCTACAAACTTTAACAAATAGCAACACCTCTTTCATCCTCCAAATTAAAAAACACACTGAGGATAGCCAAACAGGCAGGAGACACCTCAGGCCAACCCAGGCACCAGCAGGCGCGTAACAGGCAAACTGCAGCTGCCATTTGTGCGCTTGTCATGTCTCCCCTACTGTTTGTTTTTAAAAAAATAAAATAAAGCCAATAAAAGGAGACAATATGGAGGATGGGCTGCAAACAGCACAGACAAAGACTAGGCTAGGCAGGAGCAGGTAACAGGTGAGTCGTGGCAGTCATTGTTGCAAACCATTTTTACCCTCCTCCAATAAATGTTTTTTTTTTTAAAAACAAAATTGAGGGAGAATGTACCAACCAGGCCTGGGCTTCATGGGACAGGTTAGATGCCTGCCATCTTCACTCCTGACCACTCGTTTTCAGCCATGAATCTCTTGCAGCAGAGACTTCATGAGAAGATCCAAGAAATCTCTGGCCAGGTAAGATCAGCACCCTCCTTTAAAAAACAGTTGTCAAAATGTGGAGAAAGCCTGGGGAATCCAAAGCCAATGTTAGGCTGTAGGCATATGCCAGCTTAATTTGGGAGCAAGCCTTCTTTAGGGCAGTGTAACTTGCTCCTGATTGCACTGTTAGATGTGTGGTGGAAATATTCCTATGCCTCTACTATTCTGGTTCCAGTTGATATCATACTGGCTTCTGCTCTACCTTGATTTGAACTAAAACAGTTCACCCATCTTTGGAGGCCAGATTTTGGAGGATGTGATGGGGGGTGGTTGATGTATAATAGGGGTGGGGAACCTATGGCTCTCCAGATGTTGAACAGCAAGCTCCCATCAGCCCCAGCCAGCGTTGCCAGTGGTCAGGGATGGTTAGAAACATCTGAAGGGCTACAGGTTCCCCATCCTGAGTGTATAAATATAACACACTCTTCAGTCAGGCCTGTTTGTACTTTGTGATTCTATTCAAACATAGCATGGGTGAGAAATATTTGGGTGGAAAAAAACCAGCTTTTTAATAATCTTAGCTTTACTGTTTTCTCTCTAAAAAGCAAGTTTCTAGATCACACGGCCAGGGAAAAAACAATGCTATCCAGGGTTGTAAAGACTGCAGAGAGAATAATTGGTGCACTCTTCCCACCTTAGATCAAATCTATGCTGCCAGGTGCCATAAGAAAGCAGCAGAGATAGTGCAGGATAGTACACCCCCCGGAAATGATCTCTTTCAGCTTCTGCCTTCTGGAAGAAGGTATAGGGTTATAAAGGCCAGGACTAGCCGCCTGAGAAACAGTTTCTACGCAAATGCAATTCTGGTTCTAAACGCAGCATAAGGGGTCTCTATAGTATAGTGTATTATTTAGTATAGTGTATTTTATAGTATAGTATAGTATAGTATAGTATAGTATAGTATAGTATAGTATAGTGAATTTTAAAATAGGGTTTCAGAGCTTTTAGGGGTTTTTATAGTATAGTATAGTATAGTATAGTATAGTATAGTATAGTATAGTATAGTATAGTAATAATAATAATAATAATAATAATAATAATAATAATAATAATAATAATAATAATTTATTATTTATACCCCGCCCATCTGGCTGGGCCTCCCCAGCCACTCTGGGCGGCTTCCATAAAAACCAAAAATACAGTAAAATATCACACGTTAAAAACTTCCCTGAACAGGGCTGCCTTAAGATGTCTTCTGAATGTCAGGTAGTTGTTTATCGCTTTGACATCTGCTGGGAGGGCGTTCCACAGGGCGGGCGCCACTACCGAGAAGGCCCTCTGCCTGGTTCCCTGTAGCTTTGCTTCTCGCAATGAGGGAACCGCCAGAAGGCCCTCGGCGCTGGACCTCAGCGTCCGGGCAGAATGATGGGGGTGGAGACGCTCCTTCAGGTATACTGGACCGAGGCCGTTTAGGGCTTTAAAGGTCAGCACCAACACTTTGAATTGTGCTCGGAAACGTACTGGGAGCCAATGTAGGTCTTTCAAGACTGGTGTTATATGGTCTCGGCGGCCGCCCCCAGTCACCAGTCTAGCTGCCGCATTCTGGATTAGTTGTAGTTTCCGAGTCACCTTCAAAGGTAGCCCCACGTAGAGTGCATTGCAGTAGTCCAAGCGGGAGATAACCAGAGCATGCACCACTCTGGCGAGACAGTCCGCGGGCAGGTAGGGTCTCAGCCTACGTACCAGATGGAGCTGGTAAACAGCTGCCCTGGACACAGATTTGACCTGTGCCTCCATGGACAGCTGTGAGTCCAAAATGACTCCCAGGCTGCGCACCTGGTCCTTCAGGGGCACAGTTACCCCATTCAGGACCAGGGAATCCTCCACACCTGCCCGCCTCCTGTCCCCCCAAAACAGTACTTCTGTCTTGTCAGGGTTCAACCTCAATCTGTTAGCCGCCATCCATCCTCCAACCGCCTCCAGACACTCACGCAGGACCTTCACCGCCTTCACTGGTTCTGATTTAAAAGAGAGGTAGAGCTGGGTATACACTATACTAGTATAGTATAGTGTATTTTAAAATGGGGTTTCAGAGTTTTTAGGGGGTTTTGAATGTTTTATGTAGTTTTTCAATTTCATTGTTCTGTATGGGACAATGACAATAAAGATATTGTATCGTATATAAGCTTATAGTACATAAGCAAGGCATTCTAAGCTTCCAGTGTCCTATGCACCTTACCCCACCCCATGAGAAAGATAGGCAGTGATCCTAAAGATAAGCATGAGCCTAAGTATGCAAATGAAGAACCTTTCTGTTGGTTCAAGGAGAGAGAGAGAAAGGTATATAAAAATGAGAATTCCTGGAAACCATGAGCCAAGTTTGGGGCAAGTACTCTGTGGCATGAGAATACCAGCAGAGATTTGAAATAGCAAAATACACAGCAAAGTACAGTTGTACCTCGGGTTAAGAACTTAATTCGTTCTGGAGGTCTGTTCTTAACCTGAAACTGTTCTCTTTTTAAAAAAAAAAAAAGATATTTATTGAAATTTTCAAAAAACAAAGAAAAAACAAAAAAATAAAAATAAAAAACACACATATAATTACATTCCTTTCTTTCAATAACATATTTCCTTGACTTCCCTACACCTCCCCTTCTTGTATTCCAATTCAATTTTTAGTTCAGCAAGTTCATATCCCCAAATTTTACCTTATTATATTTAAATCCTTTTGGTTAACCAATTTTAACATAAGCCTCAGTCTTTATGCATCAGTACTTATTCTTAATATCTTTTTCTAAGATCGACCCCAATTCCCTTTCACGAGTTCCCCATTTTAATATAAGTAGCAAAACAAAATATATAAAAACAAAGTATAATTGTACACCCTTTGGATACCCAAAACCCCACTCCCCGCCTTTCCCGGTTTCAAGCTCCAACAGATGTCCATCAGTCTATCTGCTGTCAGCCTGGTGACCTTACGTCCGAGGCTCTTAAGTCTCTCTCATTTCCTCTCTGCCGGTTTTTTTGGTAGTCCTTTATATTAAACACCAAATCTCGGAGAAGCTCTGTCCCAATAAGGTCCATGTTTCTTCCAGCCAGACTTCCATATTTAAAATTGTAGTCCAAATCTTGTTTCTTACTTCTTTTAAGTCCAAATGTCCCAGAAACTCCAGTTTCCACTTTAATCAGGTTTGTAATCCATAAGTCTTCAGATCCCCACATGAGGAGATCTCTCCATTCCTCATTCTTCCATTCAAACCAGATTTTCATAATCTCATTCTTCTTTTCCTTTATATCCATCTTAGCAGGCCTCTGGCTCTCCTTAATCATCTGCGGCATTATAGCTCCTCCTTCCTTTCCCTCTAAATTGTCATGTATCTCTTTCTCCACTTTTTCAAATTTCTCGGATTTCTTTTCTTGTTCAGCTGCAAAATTATTTAGCTCAGTTACAAAATCTTTTTGTTCTGATACAAAGACTTGAGTCAAGTCCCTTCCAGTTTCAGCAAGTTTATTTACTGTTGCATTCAATGTTGTAACATTTGTAGCCAAAACATTGCTTTGTTCTTGAAATTTTCCCAAGAGAAGAAAAGTCTTTTCCAGTTCAATCAGTATTTTTCCACTTGCAGCCATTCTTGTAGTGTCCCAGAGCCCCCTCTAGAGGAGTTCTGGTTACTTAGTATTCCTTCCAGTTCCAATCCAAAAGTCAAATTAACTTTTTCTCTTTATTTACAACAATTTATTACCTGAATGTAACAAATATAACCAGCCGAGGCAACAGAAACAAAGTTCTCTTTTTTCCCCCAGCTTTGACAGCTAGTTTGACAGCTGTCAAAATCTTCTATGTCTCTTCAACAGGCTCTCTCACGGATCGCTCCCGGGTCCTGGGGGGGGGGGGTGACGGTTCCACTCTCAAAATTAGCTCTTATCCTCCAGCAAAGTCACTTATACTGCCAAAACGTGAAATTAATTACTTTTATCCTCTCAAGAAGAAGGTGTTCTCTCAACCTTAGTTATCTAGTCCTTGCTTTAAGATGTTTACAAGACGGGGAGATGGACTTCCTCTTTGCGCCTTCCCCGCTCGTGCCAAATCCAATAAAAGAAATTTTAAATCCAATTTCCGTATTACTCACGGGTTGTTACTTTTAGTCCAAATGTTCAAAGGAAGAAGTCAGCGCTCTCCGACCATGGCACTCCGTAGGGGAAGCAGTCGACTCACAGCACCGCGCCTCTCCCTGTCCCCCGTTCCGAAGCCTTTAAAAAGGCTCCTTAATGGGTCGGGGGGGCGCGCAAATGGTGCCCGCCGAGTCACCAAGTCCACAGGCTTCAGCGCCTGTGGTTTCTGAGGGTCCCCGCGTCGCCGCCGCGGCAGGACCCGTCCCCTACTGAGCAGATTCCCTCCGGAGCTTGGAGGGAATCCGCCATTAGTTGATCGCGCTAACCCGGAAGTCTACCCTGAAACTGTTCTTTACCTGAAGCACCACTTTAGCTAATGGGGCCTCCCACTGCTGCCACGCCGCCGGAGCAGGATTTCTGTTCTCAACCTGAAGCAAAGTTCTTAACCTGAGGTACTATTTCTGGGTCAGCGGAGTCTGTAACCTGAAGCGCCTGTAACCTGAAGCGTATGTAACCCGAGGTACCACTGTAAAGTATGGAAATAAAGGTTTTTAGACTTTTAAAATATGCCACTTAAAGTGAGTTCCAAAGTTCCCCTGTCAGTAGCTTAGAAAAAGAACACATTTGGCAAATTAAAAAGTTTACTTACAAGCTCTCCAAATGTCAGATTCATGTGCTTTTCCATACAGCATTCAGAAAAAGCTGCACAGGCAGTAAAATGTGGCTTAATTACAGTGGTGCAAGTTCCTAAATCATTGGTATAGGAACTGAAGAGTGACTTGTGAAAGCTGAGCAACCACCACATCCTCTTACACCTGAGCTGCTCAGGTAAACTGGGAGAGAACAAAGCCTTGATTATCCAGTCTCTCCCAAAGTCAGCTAAGCACATTGATTATATGAGGCTAGTTATCCCACAGTTCCAATAACTTTTGCAGTATTTAGGGTTTTTCTGTAAACATGTGTAATATATAGATACTCTGTGTGTTTGTCTGTGTGTGTGTGTGTGTGTGTGTGTGTGTGTTTTGAAACTGAGATAGATCCCAACACTGTTTAGTTAATAAATAGTGACAATTCTAAGAGTACTCAGGATGGGAAAAAATAAGAGATGTGACATATACAAATTATCCCTTTAAAAATTACTATTATTATTAGCTAGATAGAAATTAGCAGAGCGGTTCTATAATACTGTCTTCAGAGTATGTCCCACTGAGTTCAATGTGGCCTACTCTCGGTGAAATATACTCAGAGTCGCAAAGTGATTTCATGCTCTTTATTCAGCTCATAGTGGTGAGGAGGAATGAATGAAAGTCCCCTCAAGGTATCTGCTTTATATACATTATTTACACAATGGGCTGCACATGATTGGCTAATTCCGGAATTCTACTGTAAGCCAATCAGGTTGTGGATTCACTTCTATCTGGAGCATGATTGGGTGGTTCCTGCCAACCAATCATATTGCTGCATTGTTCTAGGACCAATCAGACTGCTGCATTCTGAATCCTATTGTTCTAGGACCAATCAGACTGCTGCCTTTTGGATCCTATTGTTCTAGGACCAATCAGACTGCTGCAGTTTGGATCCTATTCAACTCAGTACATAACACCCCTCCCCTCTAAGTTCCAGTCCTGCCCGGGAGGTCGCATTCATAGTCCTTGAGGTACGCCGGTGGCCTACGTGTGCGTTGCGGCCTGGGGTGTTCCCTGGTCCGGGGTTCAGGTTCTGGCTCATGTTCCAAGGATGCTGGCTGTGATGGGCCTGTTTGGTCTGGTGCAACCGGTTCGCTCAGTCGTGGTTCTGGTTCCGGTGTCCTTTCAGCCTCGCGGGTCCTCTCTGTATTTACTGATTCTGCCTCTCCTGCTGGCCCCTCCTGCTCTATGGGCTTCACTGCCCCTCTGTTCCCTTGGGACTCCTCTGACCTTTCCTGGTTTTCTCCCGGGAATCGTCGCCGTATCTGGTCGCAGTGGCGGCGCCAGCATTGCCCCCCATCCGTTAGCACCTCGTACGACACGGGACCAGTGACCCTGGTGACTGTGGCGGGTACCCATGCTGGGCCTGCCCCAAAATTCTTTGCGTACACTGGGTCCTGGGCCTCGAAGGTCCGGGGGTTCCTGCCTTCCCCCACCACTACCTCATCCTGAGCTCTATCGGGGTGAAGGCGGTCCAATCTGATTGCAAGGCGCCGACCCATTAGTAGTTCAGCGGGGCTCCGGCCAGTCGTTGAGCTGGGGGTGCTGTGTTGTGCTAGGAGGAATGTGGCAAGGCGGTACTCCCAATCCCCTTGCGTCATGCGGCGAAGGGTGTCCTTGGTGGTCCGCACCATGCGTTCTGCTTGGCCATTGGTGGCAGGGTGGAATGGCGCCGAACGGATGTGGCGGATGGCGTTCTGCGCTGTGAAGGTTTGGAATTCTCCTGACGTAAATGCAGTCCCGTTGTCTGAGACGAGAGTGTCAGGGAGCCCGTGGGTTGCAAACAGCCTGCGTAGTACCCGGATGGCTGCGGACGTAGAAGTGGACGGTACCAGTGCGACTTCCAGCCATTTGGTGTAGGAGTCCACCACTATGAAGAATGTTTTCCCCTGAAAGGGGCCAGCGAAGTCCACATGCAGGCGTGACCATGGTGCTCGGGCGGACTCCCAGGACTGGACTGGGGCCCTTGGGGGATCTGGGCGGGATTCTTGGCAGGCCTGGCAGTGTTTGACCCAGGCCTCTATCTCTCCGTCGATCCCCGGCCACCACACATAACTCCTGGCAAGGGCCTTCATTCTTACTACCCCTGGGTGTGTCTCGTGTAGGGCTGTGAGGACCCTTTTGCGGAGGGGCTGGGGAACAACGACCCTGCTTCCCCATAACAGGCACCCCTTGTGGGCCGACAGTTCATGTTTGCGGGTTGTGTAGCCGGCGAATTCTGGCCCGGGGCTGCTGCTGGGCCATCCCCTCCACACCCAGTCCAGGACCCGGGAGATGACCCTATCTTTCTTGGAATGGTGTGCAACTTCTTGTGCCTGAATGGGGCGGTCGGGAAGCAGCTCCAGGCTCATAACCTCTTGTGCAGGTGCTGGGTCGGGGCCTGTTTCCGGTAGTGGTAGCCTGCTGAGGGCGTCTGCATGGCCCATCGCCTTCCCAGGGCGGTGAATCAGTGCATACTGGTAGCTGGCAAGGAAAATTGACCACCTGAGGACACGAGGAGACAGCACTTGGGGGGTCTGCTTTTCGGAGGCAAACAAGCCAAGCAAGGGCTTGTGGTCAGTCACCACGGTGAAGGGCCGCCCGTACAAGAAATCATGGAATTTTTTTACTCCCTTCACGATTGCCAGACCCTCCTTGTCGATTTGCGAGTAGTTCCGCTCGGTTGCGTTGAGTGTCTGGGAAAAGTATGCCACCGGTACCTCTCTTCCATCCGGGAGTTGGTGTCCCAGGACAGCGCCAATGCCATAGGGTGAGGCGTCGCATGCTAGCACCACCGGCAGCCTCTCGTCGAAGTGTGCCAAGACCGAGTTTGAGACAAGCAAGTCCTTGACTGCCTGGAATGCGGCCTCCTGGCGCTGGCCCCACACCCAAGGGGCCCGCTTGTCCAGGAGTCTGTGTAGGGGCTCCGCTACCGCCGCCTTGTGGGGAAGGAAGGAATGGTAAAAGTTCAATAGTCCCAAGAAGGCCTGAAGTTCAGTCTTGTTCTTGGGCGCTGGGGCATCACAAATGGCCCGTACCTTGTCCCCAGTCGGGTGGACCCCTTCTGCGTCCACCATAAATCCCAGAAAGTCCACCTGAGGCACTCCTAGTAGACATTTTTCCCGCTTCACCTTGAGACCCGCTGTCTGGAAACGGTGCAGAACGGTGCGGAGGCGGTCCTCAAACTCCTCTGGTGTGGGCCCGGCAATCAACACATCATCGAAGAAGGGGGTGACGCCAGGAATCCCTTTAAGGAGAGAGTCCATTAGATTCTGGAATATGCCTGGTGCCACGCTGACACCGAATTGCAGCCGCTTTACCCTGAACGCTCCTCTGTGCGTCACAATCGTCTGTGCCTCTGCTGTGGCCTCATCTACTGGCAGTTGTTGATATGCTTGGGCCAAGTCCAGCTTGCCAAAAATTTTCGACCCAGCCAGGGTGGCAAGGACATGGCTGACCACTGGCACTGGGTATGCATGGGCCGTGAGGGCCTTGTTTATGGTACATTTGTAGTCTGCGCAGATGCGGACCGAACCATTCGGCTTGACGGGTGTGACGATTGGGGTTTCCCAGGGGGCATTAGGCACCGGCTCCAGCACTCCTTGCTCCACGAGTCGGTCCAATTCCTCGTCTATACGGGGTTTCAGGGCGAACGGGACCCGGCGGGCCTTGAGCCTGACTGGTCGTACTGCGGGGTCAAGCTGTAGAGCAATGGGGGGGCCCGTATACTGTCCCAATTTCCCGTCAAAAACCCCCGGAAATTCCTTGCATATGGCGTCCACGTCCACTTGTAAGGTAGTGTGGTTCACCCCGGTGACGGCTAGCCCCAGTGGTCCAAACCATGCCAATCCCAGTAAGCTAATGTAGGGGCCCTTGACCACAAGCAAGTCCAGTTGCCGCGTCCGCCCTCGGTATTGCACCCTGAAGGTCCCCACCCCCATTGTGGGGACCTTACGTTTCTGGAAGTCCCGGAGGGTGAATGGGGCCGGCCTGAGTTTGGGACCCCCAGTAGGACACAGTTTCCTTAAGGTCCTTGCCGAGATTATGGATAGAGTTGAACCCGTGTCAAGCTCCATGCGGCATGGGGCCCCCTCTATCTGTACCTCTACATAAATTTTCTCTACGTTGGGGTGGGGCAACTGGTATACCTGGAAGTCCGTGAGCTCCGTCGAGTTGCCTTGGTGTGTTGGGCCCCGGGACCTGGGGCTCTTGGATTGGTCATCTGATGCCTGGCGTCGGGTGGGCCGAGCTCGACACACCCGGGCGATGTGTCCCAATTTTCTGCACTGCCTGCACTCTGCGTTGCGGAAACGGCAGGTCCTCCTCTCGTGACTGTCTCCACAGCTTGCGCAGTTCCCTGCTTCTCGTCGAGGCAGCTGTGGTATGTGGGCTGCTTGAGTGCGCTGCTGTACTCGGTGCACCTCCTCCCTGTTGGATCCTGAGTCGTCGGTGAGGTCTTCGTGGTGGACCCTCGGTTGGGACGGCTGGCTCGGCCATGCCTCTTGCGTCGACCTCTCGGCAGCTTCCGTTGCCAGGGCCTCCTCCAGAGCGACCTGGAACGTTAGGTCCTTCTTAGCGTAGAGGCGTCGTTGCAGCTTCTCATCCTTCAGGCCACCGACGAGGCGGTCACGAAGCATGTTCTCCAGCTCTGAGAAGTTGCAGAACCGGGCAGCTTGGCGGAGAGAGGTCACAAACCCAGTTATGGTTTCCCCAGGGGCTTGCCGCTTTGCATAGAAGGCATTTCGACGAGCCACCACAGAGGGCTGTGGCGAAAAGTGCCCCTTCAGCTGTTCCATTATTGTTTTGTATGGAACAGTAGCGACGTCTTCGGGTGCAAGGAGAGCCCGGGCGATTTCAAACGTCTCCTCTCCGCAGATGCTGAAGAATATTGCCCTCTTCTTGGCGTCTTCTTCATCGGTGACCCCTTTGGCTTCTAGGAGGAAGGTGAAACGGGAGGCGTACGCTTCCCAGTCTCCAGATGCTGGGTTGAACGGCGAGAAGCTGCTGTCGGTTGCCATTCTGAGTTCCTTGTGTCCCGGAGCTGAAGCCTGGATACACGGTGCGAGGCAGCGGTGCGGCAGGTGGCGGTGCTGCGGTGCTGTGTGTGGCAGTCAGCTCAGCGGGATCCCACCTTCGTCGCCAGTGAAATATACTCAGAGTCGCAAAGTGATTTCATGCTCTTTATTCAGCTCATAGTGGTGAGGAGGAATGAATGAAAGTCCCCTCAAGGTATCTGCTTTATATACATTATTTACACAATGGGCTGCACATGATTGGCTAATTCCGGAATTCTACTGTAAGCCAATCAGGTTGTGGATTCACTTCTATCTGGAGCATGATTGGGTGGTTCCTGCCAACCAATCATATTGCTGCATTGTTCTAGGACCAATCAGACTGCTGCATTCTGAATCCTATTGTTCTAGGACCAATCAGACTGCTGCCTTTTGGATCCTATTGTTCTAGGACCAATCAGACTGCTGCAGTTTGGATCCTATTCAACTCAGTACATAACACTCGGGTAAGTAGGTTCAGAATTGCAGCCTAAATTTTGTTACCGGATTAAGTCCACAGGGTATCAGGGTCTTGAGTCTGTGCATCCTCCTGCTATTAAGATGGATTTTATGGTTGTTCCGTAGGAATAAGTTGGACAGGTTGAAGCAGCTTCCATGCTGATTAGCTGCTCTCCCTGTGCAAAGGTCAGAGGGGGCAGGGTTTCTGTTGAGGTAGGTGATTAGCTGTGGGAGGAGCTTATCAGAGCTTGCAGGGCAGCAGCTGAAGAAGGGTTTTCTTGTGTGTGTTTCTTGTGGCTGATTAGCTGCTCTCCCTGTGCAAAGGTCAGAGGGGGCAGGGTTTCTGTTGAGGTAGGTGATTAGCTGTGGGAGGAGCTTATCAGATGGTGAAATGCAAACAGGGGACACAGAAAGGGCTGAACTCCTCAATGCCTTCTTTGCCTCAGTCTTCTCCGATAAAGAAAACAATGCCCGACCTGAAGAATTTGGAGCAAATGATTCAGCAGAGGAAACACAGCCCAGAATAACTAAGGAGATAGTACAAGAATACTTGGCTAGTCTAGATGTATTCAAGTCTCCAGGGCCAGATGAACTGCATCCAAGAGTATTAAAAGAACTGGCAGATGTGATTTCAGAACCACTGGCAGTCATCTTTGAGAATTCCTGGAGAACAGGCGAAGTCCCGGCAGACTGGAGGAGGGCAAATGTTGTCCCTATTTTCAAAAAGGGGGAAAGAGAGGACCCAAATAATTACCGCCCAGTCAGTCTGACATCAATACCAGGGAAGATTCTGGAGCAGATCATTAAGCAAACAGTCTGTGAGCACCTAGAAAGGAATGCTGTGATCACCAATAGTCAGCATGGATTTCTGAAAAATAAGTCATGTCAGACTAACCTGATCTCGTTTTTTGACAGAATTACAACCCTGGTAGATGAAGGGAACGCAGTGGATGTAGCCCACCTTGATTTCAGCAAGGCATTTGACAAGGTGCCCCATGATATTCTTGTAAAGAAGCTGGTAAAATGTGGTCTTGACTATGCTACCACTCAGTGGATTTGTAACTGGCTGACTGACCGAACCCAAAGGGTGCTCATCAATGCTTCCTCTTCATTCTGGAGAAGAGTGACTAGTGGGGTGCCACAGGGTTCTGTCTTGGGCCCGGTCTTATTCAACATCTTTATCAACGACTTGGATGATGGACTCAAGGGCATCCTGATCAAATTTGCAGACGACACCAAACTGGGAGGGGTGGCTAACACCCCAGAGGACAGGATCACACTTCAAAACGACCTTGACAGATTAGAGAACTGGGCCAAAACAAACAAGATGAATTTTAACAGGGAGAAATGTAAAGTATTGCACTTGGGCAAAAAAAATGAGAGGCACAAATACAAGATGGGTGACACCTGGCTTGAGAGCAGTACATGTGAAAAGGATCTAGGAGTCTTGGTTGACCACAAACTTGACATGAGCCAACAGTGTGACGCGGCAGCTAAAAAAGCCAATGCAATTCTGGGCTGCATCAATAGGAGTATAGCATCTAGATCAAGGGAAGTAATAGTGCCACTGTATTCTGCTCTGGTCAGACCTCACCTGGAGTACTGTGTCCAGTTCTGGGCACCACAGTTCAAGAAGGACACTGACAAACTGGAACGTGTCCAGAGGAGGGCAACCAAAATGGTCAAAGGCCTGGAAACGATGCCTTATGAGGAACGGCTAAGGGAGCTGGGCATGTTTAGCCTGGAGAAGAGGAGGTTAAGGGGTGATATGATAGCCATGTTCAAATATATAAAAGGATGTCACATAGAGGAGGGAGAAAGGTTGTTTTCTGCTGATCCAGAGAAGCGGACACAGAGCAATGGTTCCAAACTACAAGAAAGAAGATTCCACCTAAACATTAGGAAGAACTTCCTGACAGTAAGAGCTGTTCGACAGTGGAATTTGCTGCCAAGGAGTGTGGTGGAGTCTCCTTCTTTGGAGGTCTTTAAGCAGAGGCTTGACAACCATATGTCAGGAGTGCTCTGATGGTGTTTCCTGCTTGGCAGGGGGTTGGACTCGATGGCCCTTGTGGTCTCTTCCAACTCTATGATTCTATGATTCTATGATTCTATGATTCTATGATTCCATTTGGGGGGTCAATAGTGATTTCTAAATCATGCCTAAAAGTCTTGTGTTTTCCCCCCTAATATTATGATTGTGGCATCCAGTAATGTATAATTACCGGTACATTTTTAGTCTTCCAGCTGAAATTCTCTTGAAGGAAATAATCCTTGCCGGCTTTCCTGCTTTTAAATGTAACGGTAAAAATAATACAGTGACCAGATTTACAATGATATACATGTTAGTGCTCTATTCTAGGCACTGTCTTTTTAGCTTAAAAAGTTCACTTTGCTCTTTTGAACGATGAAAATGCAGCAGCGGCAAGGCAAGAACCTCCAGAAGAAAAAGATGGCCAAGGTGGAGAGGAAGAAAGCCAAGGCTCTCAAAAAGGGTCGCATCCTGCCCGAGGACCTGGACAAAGCCAAATTTAAATGAATCAGGCTAGTGGACCATTGGAACCCACTCCAGGGCAGGTGCTCACAGGGCTCATTAATAAAAACTATTTTGTAGTGGAACCTCTACCCGGACACTGAGGTCCAGCACCGAGAGCCTTCTGGCGGTTCCCTCACTGCCAGAAGCCAAGTTACAGGGAACCAGGCAGAGGGCCTTCTCGGTAGTGGCGCCCTCCCTGTGGAACGCCCTCCCACCAGATGTCAAAGAGAACAACAACTACCAGACTTTTAGAAGACATCTGAAGGCAGCCCTGTTTAGGGAAGCTTTTGTTTGATGTATTACAGTATTTTAATATTTTTTTGGAAGCCGCCCAGAGTGGCTGGGGAAGCCCAGCCAGATGGGCGGGGTATAAATAATATTATTATTATTATTATTATTATTATTATTATTATTATTATTATTATTATCTAAATCTCCTTGGTTGTGAGATGACTTGGAGTTATCAGGCTATGCAGCTAGACCAAGAAGAGGGAGCTCCTACACTTGAGATGCAAAAGAGATATATTTCCACAAGACTGTTTCTGTGGTCATACAACCCTTAACTATGCCATTTGATCAAGTGGATTTTTTCATCCCTCTCCCTGAGTTAGGATAAGGGAACTTTCAGTCTGGGTGCTAAATGTGGCCTTCAAAACCTATCTTTCAGGCGCCCTGGCACAGCTTAACACCCTCCTTGAATATTTTCTACCTCTAACTGTGCTATAATGTCTTTTTTTCCCCTTGGGTAAAAAGTGTATTCATTGCTCCCCTCCATTTTTGCTTTTGCCCTGCCCATCAACTGGCATGCAGCCCCTTGAAAATTTCCCAGAAGGGAACACAGCCCTAAGGCTGACAAATGTATTTTTTGTGAAGAAATTTCACAAAAACTCATCAACAGGAGCTCAGGAAGGAAGCAAATGAATTTAATATCATAACAATAATGGAATAAATTAAAAGAAAATATGGGATTATTTTTAATTACTTTATATTAGCGCAACATAAAAATACTATGTATTACTTTACATATAATTTCCAGGAGATAAAGAACAAATATTTACAGCTGTTTGCAGAGATGCACAAAAGTTGAATGTTATCATGAAAATACTAATTCCAGAAGTTAATAAACAGTACCACTTTTCCATAAACCAGTCAATTTGAGATTTATAATAGCTTTTTGTGAAATAAATTTGTGCAGTCCTTTTTGTGGTGGTTCTAGAGTTTTCAGGTATGAGGCAATACACATAACTTCAGTTAGTAAGTTTAATACTGTTTGCAAGTCCTCTGTTTTTTATTTCATTTTCATTTCAACTTTTCAATAATGTATAAGATTTATTTTTTTCATCTGTAGTTAGATGATAATCTGTTAAATAACCAAAATACTGTTCCAAAAGTGGCTTATATAAGAACAGACCCCCAAAGTGGGCATAAGATCTTTCAACTGATCATAAGATTTTAATCTAAATTGGTCCCCTACTTCCATCAAAATATCATTATACTTCAACCACGTGGCTTTCATATTCAACCTTTTATGGGTCTTCGCTTCCAATGGTGATATCCACCTGGGTGTTTTCCTTTCTAACAAATCCTTATATCTTATCCAAACATTATACAAAGATTTTCTAATTATATGATTTTTAAATCCTTTGTGAGCTTTTATCTTATCATACCATAAATATGCATGACAACCAAATACATTATCAAAACCTTCCAAATCTAAAACATCTGTATCCTCCAACAAAAATCATACTTTCAGCCAGCAAAAGGCTGCTACTTCAAAGTAGATCCTTAAATCTGGCAGGGAGAACACCCCCCCTTTCACATCTGTTAATAATTTAAACTTTTAGCCTTATCTGAGGAGATAAATTCCTGGCCTAATTTTTTATTTTGCAGAATTTTCCTGTGGGTTCTTATTACACGAGTTTCTTGTAAACATATCACATCTAAATTCTGTTTTATCAGCACATGTTGAATTTTATTTCTTTTAGGCCGTGAATTAATTCCGTTAACATTCCAAGATAAAATTCTTAATGCCATGTTATCTCAGTCCAAATCTGGAGGTCCGACTCCTGCCCCAAGTCCTAATCCTGATCCTGAAACTGCACCTGTGGCTGATCCAACTCCTGCTCCTGTGTCAAATCAAAATCACTAGCGTTCTTTTCTAAAAATCTTCTCTTTTCTTCAGTTGACCTGATTCAATGTTTCCTTTGCTGATATTTAAATGAAAGGCCTTGTGGAAATTCCCATCGAAAGAAGATGTTTTTTCTTCTCAAAGCACTTGTAAGATCCAAATAGTTATTTCTTTTTGCCAAGAAAATTTTTGGGATTTCTTTAGATAAAACAATTAAATGTTGTTGTACTTCAAAATTCTTCTTGTAATGCAATCCCAAAATGTTATCTCTTTGATCCTTTGTTTGAAAGACTACCATACAATCACTTAAAATTTTTGAGTCCTTTTTTCCTCTAGGTCCAAATCTATAGGCCTTTACAATTGTAGCTTCCACCTCTTCCTTTGTTAGGTCCCAAAAGGACACAAATTCCTGGACCAAACACTCTTTCAAATTTCCTTGTTCAATCTCTGGTGGGCCTCTCAAACGAAGATATGTCTCTCTTTCCTTAAGTTGTAAAAAAGCTATTGCTGATTGGGCCTCTTCCTGTGATCTTTCTAAGTCCAAAAGTTTAACAGTTTCAATCTCTGATACTCCTTTCTGTAAACCTACAACTTCTGATCTCTTGGAGATCTTTGCACAGAATTCCAAAGTCTTTTTAAAATTCTTGTAGACAGAGAGTATTAGCTCTGACCTCTGTTGCAAGACTCTGCAGACCCTGCTTATTATCTTTCATAAATTCCAATATTTGCTCTTGGAAAGCCTGGTCTTTAGATTCTCTTCTTGTTTGTGGCTTTTTCCCAGGCCCACCAGCCATAACTCCACTAGTAACTGAGATTTCCAAGCTCAAAGATACTTTTAATTCAAAACAGTCAGGAGTAATGAGCTGGAAGTCAGACAACAGCTCCAGTTTACGGGACAAGGCAGTTAAAATACAGTCCCAATTTTTCCAGCCTGCCGTTCTTGTCAGTATATGAAAGCATCGCAGCTGCAAACCGCCAGCTTGTTGACATCACATGATGCGGCTATCTGTGGGAAAGAATTTCCCAGGAAGTTCACAGGCTGGAAAAGGCTCCGAGAAGAGTGTAATTTGAAACCTTCCATTTGCGCATGTACAGGAAGTTTGTCAGACTTGCTAGAAGAACTGAACTGAAAGGACGTGTTTTTCTCTAGTGCTGTAGTCAGAAATAAAAGAATGTAAATAGACGTTTCTGTCTGTCTCCTTTCCCTGCTAGGGAAGAAGCAGGAGGAGGGGGTGTGCATTTACCCACACTTGGGAAAATGTCGCCTATCAAAATCTCCCTGGTCTGTCTGGATGTCAGCCAGAGGAGGTTACCGGTATGCAAGCTCCGAGGACAGTAAGAGGGGCCAGCCTCTGTGGAGGGGGCTTGTAAACCAGCAGTGGTAGCAAAGCCTCGATGGTTGCTACGACAAGTGTTTGCACGGTAGATGGCTGAGACTGTGAAGCACTGCTAGACTTCCGGTCAGCGCCAGCGACCGTAATGGCGGATTTCCTCTGAACTCCGGAGGAAATCGGCTTCGTGGAGCTGGGGTTCTACCGCTACGGCGAAGCGGGGACCCGAAAAAAATCACAGGTGGGGAAGCCTGTGAACTGAAGGCTCGGCGGGCTCCATTTGCGCTCCCCCCCGCTGCAAAGGAGCCTTTTTAAAGGCTCTGGATCGGACCGGGGGTGAGGGGTGCGGAGCTGAGAGCTGTCTACCCGTCTCCGCGAAGTGAAGCCGCACAGCCAGGGTCGGAGAGCGCTGATTTCTTTACTGGATAATTGGACTTGAAAACAACTACCCGTGAGTAGGATTTTGACATATATTCGGAAGAAAATTATTAAAGAATTCGGCCGAAACGGGAAAGGTAAAAACAGGAAGTCTGCCTTCCCGGACTGTTAATAGATCAAAAGCAAAGAGACTGTAAAGCTGTGACTAAGAAAGACGAGTTTTTGGAAGGATTAAAATCCAGCATTAAAGAGGAAAATTCCCCCACTGTTGGCAGGAACAGTGGGGAGACATTTGAAAGATATTTGACCTGCAAGGAAAGGAAATTTTAAAATATATCTGCTGACTTTAAAACCTGGGAACGGACTGCCTATGACAGGGAAGCCGATTAGAGGGAACTGTCAAACGGAGAGTGGAAAAAAAGCTTGATTTAGCTCTGCAAAGGATACAGTGTAGATAAAATACTTTGGAAATGAAAGTAACCTTTTGGGACTGAAAATTTGATACTAAGATACTGGGACTTTATTAGAACATTATTTGTTATAAAGTTGCAATAAGAAGTTGGACTTGTGACCCCTAGAGGTGACTATGTTGCAGTGACATTCTAGACAACAAGTACTGCCGTGGGAAAATTTCTCCTTTCCCCAAACAAATTCTCCAAGTGTGTGACTGACCTTGGGAGTGTATGTGACTGTTATGGCAGATGATAAAAAAACAGAGTTGACACAGGAAAAAACTACCAGGTCTGGTAGACAATACAAAGCTGACACTACAAGAAGGCCTTCAACAGGGGGTGTAGCGGGCACAGCAGGAGCTGTTGCCCCACAGGTAAAATTAAAGGTTATGTCAACTGATGAACTTTTGGCCCAAGCATTGGGTAAGATTGATGCATCTTTGGAGAAGTTGGCCAACAAGGTGGAAGAGACAAATAGACAAGTAGCTGAGGCTTCTGCAAAAATTGATGTGAACACCTCAAGTATTAATTTGAATACCTCAAGTATCAACGAACTAGGGAAAAAGGTGAACTCTAATACACAGTCTATTGAAAAATTACTGGAAGAATCAGCTTCAACTAGAAAATTGGCTGAAGAGGCCAAGGAAATTGCAACTGCTGTTCAGGAACAGATTCCACTGGTATATGAAAAGTTAGAAGAGCATGATTTGACACTGTCCATGATAGACCTTGAAAGAAAGGCGAGAAATTTAAGAATAAGAGGTGTGCCAGAAAGTGAGAAATATAATTTGGCAGAATTTCTCACAAAGGAATTGTCACAATTTTGGCAGAAGGATTTGGGGGAGGAAGAATTTAAGATTGTGAGTGCATTCAGACTCGGCAGAAGACAAGGAAAGAATAAAGCAAGAGATTGTCTGATTACCTTAAAAACAAAGGAAGAAAGGGATAAAATACTGAACCTACATTATCAAAGAACCTTGGAAATTGAGGATACCTTTGTGGAAATCTTCAAAGACATACCCAAATACATTCTGGAGGTAAGGGCCTACTATAGAGACCTGGTTGACTTGCTGAGAAAAAATAAAATAATTTTCAGGTGGGAATTCCCCCAAGGCCTATCTTTTAAATATAGAGGAAAGAAAATAAGAATAAGGACAGTAAACGATAAGGACAAGTTTTTGAAAGATCACGAAGAGGACCTACAGAAGGAAGTGGAATCTGGTGAGGACTTATTGGCGCCAGGAAAAGGACTCTTGGAGATAGCAAATTTGATATCTGGACGCTCCGGCTCAGGGAGAGACAAGCCACCGACAGAAGAAAAACAACAACTTGGTGCAGTAGGAGGGAAAACTAATTAACTAATCATGTCTCTGCAACTTTTAAGTTGGAATTGTAATGGACTGAACTCTCCTAGAAAGAGAAAAGAGATTTTTCATATATTAAAGAAAGAACATTTGGACTTGATTTGCTTACAAGAAACACATGTTACGAGGCTACACAGGAAAATACTTGCGTGGCAAGACCCCTCCCCCATGTGAAATGAAGACACAGGACACAGTAGTTAAGGTTAATGGGCGTAAAAGGCCACAACTTTATTGATTACAGAATTGGAAGGTATTGGCCTTAGGCATTGGCTCCTATCGACTACCCGGCATGGGAACCGGGAAGGGTTGTCCACAAACCGTGGGAGTCCTGTTGAAGTACGCCAACTAGGATCCCACGGGTGGCACCGCTCTGGGGCGTGCCGGAGGCCCTTACCTCCCTAGGTTTCGGACAAGGCAACGCCCCCCCGGAGTCCTCTACCGGACTACCCTTTCCTCCTGGGGAAGGTGATGGCGCTTCCTTCCCCCTTCATTTGCATAACAATTGACCCCTGCCAATGCCTAACCGCCACTCGAGCAAAGCTCGCCGCCAATACCTTCAAGCCTGTAACCAATTCCTAATCCCTGCTATGATGTCCCCCAGCCAAATATCATTTCCTTCCTCTGACAGATGCACGCCATCCCGTCTGTAGAGGGCCTCGTTGCTGTACTGGATGCCTGGGTGGCCAATGATGCCCCCGCCCAGAGCTGCCACTCTACGCTCCACAGCCCGCTGCAAGACCTTTCTTGCTCTATTGATTCCGACCGGGCTCACACAATCTCTCCATGTCCTCCTCTCGAGCAATGAGGACCACAGGATGGTAATGTTTGGGTAAACCGCCATCAGACCAGCAAAATCGTCATAGATGTTCCATCTCAAATCAATAGCTTTGCGGTACGCTAGGTCATTTTCCCCCAACTGGATGACCAAGGCATCCGGTGGGCCCTCGGAGGCTGCCCTCGCCATCACGGTTGGCATAAATTCGCTCCAGCGCATCCCTCTTCGCGCTATCCACGTCAGCTCAACATTTTCTGGTAAGTCCAAGTTTTGCCCCAGCCCGGTATTGATGGCACGATTCCTGGCCCAATGCACAATGCTATGGCCCACCAACCAAATGCGTACCTTTTGGAATTCTGGAAAGCAAGTAGATAGAGAAACCAAGATCAGACGCGCGCCCACTAGTCATGTATTCTTTCTTACGTAAGTTCTGTATGCATTAGATTTCCACCGGCCCAGATCCTTTATCCTCTCGGTGGAGAGTCCGAGGTGCACAGCGGTGGTTGCAGCACCGATACGAAAGGAGTGAGCCGCAAATTCGGCCGCGGGCAGCCCGCATGCCGCCAAAGCCCTGCGCAACACCCGTGTAAACTGGTGTCTAGCCAAAAGCGATCCGTCGGCATGAATCAATAGGGGGCCTGGGCTACTGGGTCTTAAGTAGAGGAAACGCCTCGTGTCCCTAACCGGACAGGGGCCACTACCTTGCGCAGCCGGTAACCGTAAGAGGGCCCCCCTGCCCTGCTGGTCCGTCTTGGAGCTCCGAACTTGGACTATAAGCTCGTTTGTTGAAAGAGTCAGGTCACCTAAGAAGATACCCCTCTGGGTGTGGGAGGCCCCTCCCTCACAAACCACTTCCCCTATGCGCAGGGCCCCGAAGAAGGCTATGGAATAAGCGGCCGAGAATAGGCGAGCTTCGTATTTTGACCAGCATATTGCACGTAATTTTTTGTGTATTTTGGTCAGAATGTCAAAAGTTATGGGCCTCCTCCTGTCAGAGCTGGGGGGCTGAAGCCGGCGCCACCCTTCTAAAGACTTACGCACTATAAATTTAGCACACGGGTCGGTGTCGAAAAAGGTTTTACAAAAATATGAAATCCCTGCGGACTGGATATTAAGAGTCTTCGGAGCCCTGCCCAGCTCCTTCAGATGGGCTAAATAGTGGAGGACCTCTCTCGTGGAGGGAACAGATTTTTGGTTTGCACTGGGAAATTTATTGCGGAACTTTAAGAAGTCGGCCCACGCTTTTTTGTAAGATCTCATTGTGGACGGGGCGACTGCACCGAATACTCCCTTCATCACTTCTTCCTCCCAAGACTCCAGAGATGTTCCGGGAAAGGCATCGATGATTGTTCCGCATCCGGCGCTAACGAGCGGAAGCGCTCCATCTGAAAGCGAGATAGAGCATCCGCGATGTCATTATTAATGCCAGGTACGAATTTGGCTGAGAAATATATGTTATTCTCGAGGCACAGGAGGACGAAGGACCGCAACAAGTTTCCCACCCTAGGGGTGCGCGCGGACTGTCTGGACAGCACCGCTACCACTGCCTGATTATCGGTGTTGAAACAGACCCTATGATTGCGAAACTGCTCAGTCCAGAGGTGTACTGCCACTAGGATAGGGAAAAATTCCAAGAATGTAAGGTCACGCAAAATGGGCTGACCCTGCCAGTCTTCTGGCCACCTTTTTGCACACCACTGGCCCCTGAAATAAACTCCGAAGCCCAGGGACCCTGCTGCATCTGACTGGACTTGGAAGTCGGCCTTGAGGGTCATGGAGTCCTGCCACAGGGATATACCATTGTATTTATCTAGGAATTGCAGCCAGACTTCCAAATCTGCCTTGACTTCCTTGGAGAGGCGAACCCTATGCTGCGGTGCCCTGAGACCTGCCGACAGTCTGGCCAGGCGGCCACAAAAAGGTCGACCCGGTGCCACTACCCTACAAGCAAAATTTAGGTGACCCAGCAGGGACTGAATTTGCCTTAGAGTAACCTTCTTTAGAGGCAGTAGCTGTCCGATCAATTCCTTAAGGGCTAACAATTTCTCCCGAGGCAGTCTGGAAGTTTGAGCCACGGTGTCTAACTCAATGCCTAGATAGACCAATGAAGTAGATGGACCTTCCGTTTTTTCTGCGGCCAAAGGCACCCCCAGCTCACCTGCCAAGGCCGTGAAAGCCTCCAAGAGGGTGGAGCATCGCTGCCTGTTATCTGCTACCAAAATAAAATCATCGAGGTAATGTGTTACGCCCAACGACCCCGTCCTGAAGCGTAGGGCCCAGTCCAGAAAGGTACTAAACGACTCAAAAGCTGAGCAAGCTACGGAACAGCCCATAGGCATTGCTTTGTCAATGAAATACGCCCCTTCAAATCTAAAGCCCAACCAACGGAAGTCTGCTGGATGGACGGGAAGAAGGCGAAACGCTGACTCAATGTCACATTTGGCAAGGAGTGCCCCTTGCCCAAATTTGCGGATCATTTTTATTGCTTGATCGAAGGAGGCGTATTTCACCGTACAAAGCTCCTGGGGAATCGCGTCATTGACCGAGCCTCCCCTTGGGTAAGAGAGGTTGTGGATCATGCGGAATTCCCCTGGGGTCTTTTTTGGTACAATGCCTAACGGGGATAGGTGCAGTCCTTCCACTGGAGGCTCAGCAAAGGGACCTGCAACCCTACCTGCACTGATTTCTTTCTCTATCTTTTTCCTGACTATCTCTGGCCTTTCCCTAACTGATTTTTGATTTTGTGGGTCCCCAGTGTTAGGGGGGAAAGCCACGGGGATCCTGAAACCAGTGGAGAACCCCTCCCAAAGGTATTGTGCGGCTTTCCGATCGGGGTATTGATCCAGCAGGGTTCTGAGGGGCTGAAGGCGGATGGGGGAGGAGGCTAAACCAAGATGCAAGTTACTGGCGGTTACCGGGCCCTTGGTGGGAGGATCCGGGGGTGGCCCTGTTATTGTTGTGGAAGAACCCCCTGCCCCCACGAAAGGGCTGCTGTTTGTTCTTGAAGCACGCAGAGGCGGGGTGGTTACCCCAGCACCGCTCACATTCATGAAGATACTTACAGGAGGATCGCGAGCATACACCCCTGTTGTACTCCCAGCAGTGGCGGCGCCGCTTCGCCTCTGTCTTACCCGCCTTGGCTGAATCCTGGTGTTTCTTTTCGATGTAGGGATTGACGTCCTCGCCCCAGTAATTAGGATCCGTTAGATCCCATCGGGTGGAAGGCAGGAGAGAAGCGTTTCTACGGAAATTCTCATCATATGTTAAGGCGGCATTTTCCCCCGCAAGCGCGTGTGCCCTCCTCACGTGAGCCAAATAAGCAACCAAATCCATGGAGCACCGAGGATAAGCAGCGCAAACGACTCCCATGAAAACCTGGTACCCATCCAGCCAATTCTCAAAGGTGCGCTCTGCCCTAGGCGACCTATACCTCCGCTTACCAAAGGAGCGCCTCTTCTCACCTTTTCCTGTTAGCTTAGTCGGAGGGAGAAGGGTGAACATGTCCACATAGTCCCCATTGAGGATCTTATTCCTCTTCTTCTGGGACAAATGGTTCCCCAATATAAAATCGGTGGACTGATTGGTGGCAACTTTTACATCCTCCACTAATGCCCCGTCCTTCCATTCCAGTACTCCATTGAAAGTCTTACGATGGGAATTCGCCCTCCTTTCATGCGCCCAAAGTGGGATCCCATGATTCCCTTCACCAAGACCCCAGTAACCATCCATGGGGCCCTCGCTATCCGAATCAGAGGATGACGTACCTGACTCATCTTCCGACTCGGACTGCTTACTTCTTTTCTTCTTCGCAGACGTGTGCTTCTTCTTGGACTTTCTTTTACCTCCTTGGACCTCTGCGTTGGCCGGGTTCACACTGGCCGCTGGCTGAGCAATTTGAGGTTCCATGTGCTCCTCCTCCAAGCCGGAACCCGCGCTGTCCTCGGTGGAGCTGTGCTGGGGCTGCTGTTCCTGAAACACACTAGGAATGTCTACCACCTGTGAAAAGGCATTGCTGCTGGTCCTTTTGGCAGTAGCCTTCCCCTTGCCGGGACCTTTTGCCGGTGCCTTACCCTTTCCGGCGCATTGGTTGGCTTTCTTAGTAATGGCTGCCTGGGCACGGGTATTAGGGCGACCTACATTTGCGGTTTCTGACTGGGCGCTGCCCACTGCAGCGGCTGGGATGCCCTGCTGCCCTAGATTGTTAGGAGGAGTGTTGGGTATTACCTCCTAAGATGGCTCTGGGGCCGGAAGCGCCAAAGCCCCAGGCCTACATTGCCTATAAAATGTTTCAAACGCCCTGAAAAATTGAGCAAAGGCTTGAGGGTCACAGGGCATGGCCACTACTTGGGCGCTACCATTACTTGTGGCAGGTGCCAACTGATTGCCAGAGGTGGATGCCTGCTGGTCCCCGCCGGAAGCCATTACAAACTATATGTGAGACCTGAGAAATCTCAAATTACTTTCCAAACAAAATGCACCTGCTCAGAATCGACACGCCGCCAAAGGGTTCTGACTAGTTCAGTATTGTCAACACTGCTTAAGGCTCTACCCAGAATCTAAAGAGCAAATTTCCCTTATTTAAACTTTTATTTATTTTTTAATCTCTTATTTATTTATTTAACTATCTGCTGCCAATAATAAGTAACCGCAAAGGCTATAAGCTGTAACTATGAGGTAGCCTATTGGGTAGAGCCCAGATTGCTAGTCAAGAAGGAAGCTATTATTGATTATTCCTTATTTATTTATTAATTTTTTAAATTTATTTGTCTATTTAATTTTTATTTGTATTTATTTATTTATTTATTTTATTTTTTATTTTTTAAATTAATATTATTATTATTTTATTAAACTGCCCTAATTAAAAGCAACCGATGGATTAATCAGGCAGATGGTGTCTAAAGAAGTAAAGCAAATGAATTGCTATCACCAATGAGGAGCCAAGTAAATGATGCTGCCAGAAGCCCCTTGCACTCTTTAGCCCTTTTATTGCCTTTATGAATTAAGGGTTTTAAAAGCGGAGCTGAAATAAGATATAAGCCAGAGTGCTTGCCAATTGCACCAATCAATTGCACCAATCAATCAATTGCACCAATCAATCAATTGCACCAATCAATCCTACAAGCAGCCCGCGGACAGCACTTTACAACCAGCACTCAGCCCTCCAAAGACCTTTAATTGCCTCTATGAGTTGAGGCTTTGAAAGGAAAGCTGAAATAACAATATAAGCCACAGTGTTTGCTAATTGCACCAATTAATTTCAAAGGCAGGCAGCAGTCAGGACTTTGAAACCAGTACTCAGCATTACCAAAGACTCCTTTATTATATTATTATTGTTTAAAGTATTTCCCCCAATAACCACAATTTAAAAGCCTGTCATTCAGAAACCTGCAGCAGCAATAGATTCTCCCCTGTACTGCTGCAGACCTGGGAGCCAGCAGCGGGAGGGATTGCAACAATGTAGTTGCTTCCTGCACAGAGCAGCTAGCCTATGCTGGCAATTTATAATAAGCGTCAGAGCTGCTGCTGAGAGGGAAGAGTAAAGCAAAGTTGTAAATACAAGCCTCCCCAGTGTGTAAGGGGGTGATTATTCAAAACGCCAGGCAGCAGGGCTTGCCAAAGTCCTCAGGAATGAGGTTAATATCGCTTATTATTCCCTCCCCCAAAGATTGGAGCAGCCCTGTATCACAGTCAAGTCTGAACCATAAATAATATGCTTGCCAGTACCCTTCCCTTACTTAAAATGGCCGCCTGCGCTTCGCCACGTGGGCTCTCCAAAATGGCGACGGCTGTTTGCCAGTACCTCGCCCTTACATTACTTGTTAATAAAAGATTAGGGCAAGAATTTATCTCGTCTGATAAAGTTAAAAAGAGAGGAGTGGTGATCTACGCAAAGGAGAAATTTTCACCGAAATTTATTTTCAAAGATGAACAAGGAAGATATTTGGCTATTGAAATTCAGTTTCAAGGAGAGAAATTTTTGATAGTAGGTGTGTATGCACCAAATGAGGGGAAGTCGGAATTTTTCAAGAAGTTGCATGAGACTTTGATGGACTTTATGGACTATAATATAATTTTGATGGGGGACATGAATGGAGTTGTATCCACCAATATGGACAAGGCGCAAAAACAGGTAGTCACCAAAGATGGTAGACTACCAAAAACTTTCTTCAAAATGACTGATAATATGGACTTGATCGATATTTGGAGAACTAAGAACCCCTTGGAGAGAGAGGGAACATTTTTCTCTGAAGCTAAGATGACATGGACCAGAATTGACCAAATTTGGATTACTAGAGGAATGGCACCAAAGATAAAAAAAGTGGAGATCTGCCCTAAAACTTGCTCTGACCATAATGCTGTAAAGATGGAGATGAAGACAACAACAACCGGTACCTTCAGATGGAGGATGAATGACACTTTATTTAGAGATGAAGAAGTATACAACAAAGCCCAAAAGACTCTAAAAGACTATTTTGAATTAAATTTGCCAACAGATGTGGAAAAAAGAGTAATCTCAAATGTATCCCTCATGGCAGGACCTGATGCGAGCCACAAAAGCCATTTTCCTCTTCTCCCCAACTATCAGCACAGGACTTGGGGAGGGGGAGGGGACCCCACTCTTAGTTATTGCTTAATTGCATTTGATGATTTGCATAAATAAGTGCTGTAAATAAATTTGCACAATTAAATGCATTCATTAATTGTATAAATAAATGACAATTTTATTTAAAATTGCTCAGGGCACTGGCACCCAGATAGGTAAATAATAATAATTTTTAAAAAATATATTTATACCCCACCCTCCCCAGCCAAGACCAGGCTCAGGGCGGCTAACAACCAATAATAAAAACAAGTTGATTAAAATACAATTTCAAAAATACAACATTAAAACATTAATGGCAGATAATGGGGAGGGAGTCCACAGTTGCAAATAAGACTGCAGCTATAATATCATAAAACCCCACTGAAATACACTGGCATTTACTGCTGATATATGAGTCAGTTCGAGGTGCCATGCAATTACAAAAAAGTCTTGTTCACAGCAGTTTCTTCCCCACTCGCCATTCCCAACATCACTCAAGGAATGACAACAAACCATTCAATTCTTTCTTTCTTTCTTTCTCTTTCGCTGCATTTTCCTTTTTCTCAGCTAACCCAAGAAAAAGTTCAGCTGCAAACCAATCAAGCGCCTAGGAAAAGTCTGCAACATGACTCTAGTGAGGGTGTCCTGTGTCGTCCCCAGTGGGAAAGTCTACAGACAGATATTTGATGATGAGGTACGGCAATGACAGAAGCTAGAAGACCTGGGGGGTTTTTTTGGGGGGGGATAGCATCACTTGAAGAAGGGATGGGGAACCTCAGGTACAGAACTCTTCCTGGGCTACACATCCTCTCCCTAGGCCACACCCCTATCCAGCTTTGGTTAGTAGATCTGCAGATTAGTAGATCTGCAGGTTCTAGTAAAACACAGACACACACATAGAGACACAGTAGATCCTGCAAGCCTTCGGTCTGCCCACCACTAGACTTAAACTCCGGCAGAGGCAGTTGCAAAGTTGGGTTAGAGCAGTCTTTGAAAACCTAGTGCTCTCCAGGTGTTTTGGACTAAAGTTCTCATCAGTCCTAGCCAGCACAGGGTGAAGACTGCGTGAGATTTGTGTCCTAATTCTTTGTGGGATATCTTGCATAGGATCACTTGGGGAGTATCTTGTTCATTATGGTCTGTATCAACCATTTTCAGATAATACCCTCAGACCCATGTGAAAACATCTGGAGAGACTTCAAGTCCATGAACTTGTTCTAAGTAATGGTTCTAATTTCATGCTGCTATTAGACTTTTCCCAAGAAATGACAGGCTACCTGCTATTGTTGTAGTTCATTGTATTTTAAATTACATGTAAAAGCAATAAAACATATTCTAAAAGAAGAAGAAGACTTAACACATTTAAGCTTTTAGGGTGTGAAACAGGGCTGTGTTCTCACCCAAACTCTCTTTGGCATATTCTTCTCCCTGCTGGTCTCATGAATTCAGCTTGACTGAAGACAGTGTATACTTTCATTCGAGGAGCGACAGGGTTTGTTCAACCTGACACATCTCTGTACCAAGGCAAAAATGTGGCGAGTCCTTATCTGAGAGATGTTTGCAGATGACGCAGCCTTGACAGTTCTCTCCAAGGAAGCTCCACAAAGACACATCAACTCTTTTGTCCATGCCTGCATGGAATTTGGCCATACCACCAGTCTGATGAAGACCAACATCCTGGGTGAGAACGCCCCCAGCACTCCACGCATCAGCACTGGTGACCACACACTTGAGGTGGTAGGCGATTTTGTCTACCTGGGCTCCACCATAACCAGCAACCTTTCCATTAATGCTGAGCTGGACAAGCATATTGGCAAGGCAGCTTTGGCAATGGCTTGCCTCTCCAAAGGGTATGGGAGAATGTGATGCTAACATCTACAGTGGTACCTCTGGATATGAACGGGATCCGTTCCAGAGCCCCATTCACATCCTGAAGCAAACGCAACCCGCGTCTGCGCATGCGTGGGTCACAATTCGCCGTTTTTATGCATGCGTGTGACGTCATTTTGACCGTCTGAGCGTGTGTGAGTGGCGAAACCTGGAAGTAACGTGTTCCGTTACTTCCGCGTTGCCGCGGAGCACAACCCTAAAGCGCTCAACCTGAAGCAACTTCAACCCGAGGTATGACTGTAATACCAAGATGAAGGTCGTCTACCAGGTTTGCGTGTTGAGCACGCTGCTATTGCACACTGTGTGTTGACTTGTAGACAACTTACAACTGCCAGGAGCAGCGCCTCAACGCCTCTCACATGCGCTGCATCAGGAAGATTCTGGGCATCACATGGCAAGACAGAGTTTCAAACAAAGATGTGCTCTCCCAGGCCTGCAATCCCAGCATGTTCACACTCCTGTCTCAGCAACATCTACACTGGCTTGGTCATGTTCACAGAATGGAAGATGGAAGAATCCCGAAGGACAGTGGTGTCCAAACTTTTTTCAAAGAGAGCCAGATTTGAAGTGAAGGGCCGTGAGGGTCAAAGGGCCAACCAAAGTTGTTGACCTTTTTTTAAGATTGAAATTGCTGAGCTTTTTTAGGGTTGACGTTGAAGGTTTTTTAGGATTTTACCCCAGGAAATAAACTGCCACAGGGGCTGGATTAAACTGATCAGCGGTCATGCCTGCCCAAGGGTGTGCTCTACAGGGGGATGGCTTCATGAACCAGGCTTGTTGGCAGACCAACTCTGTGTTACAAAGATGTCTGCAAATGTGACAAGAAGGCTGGCAACATCAGCCCTGTTGTGTGGGAATTCCTTGCACATGACTGTAGTACCTGGAGACAGTCAATGTGGTCATGGAAAGAATGACCACTTGAAGGAGCGCAGAGGGAAGAAACACCATAGTGCTTCTACAGTGGCACAACTAGGCACCTTCATCTGCCCCAGCTGCAACAAATACAGTTTGCTTTGCCCCTCCTCTTTGACAAACACACATGGCTCAGCTTTGCCTTGGTGAAAACCTAGAGAAAGCAATTTCTCAGTGTGTTTTGTGTTCCAACACCTGGCACTCTGCTTGAGACCATATAGGGATTTCTGTAGCTTACAGACCATTCCCTTCTTTACCTGCACTCCATCAGGTGGAAGCATGTACAGCTCCTCTTGCAAAATCCCGTACAAAAAAGCTGTACTCACATCGTAATGAGAAATGTGATGTTTCTCCTCTGCAGCAATCTGGAGCATTAGCCTAATGCTCTCATACTTGACGGTGGGTGAGTAGGTCTCGTGGTAATCCTGTCCTGGTACCTGTGAAAAACCTCTGGAGACCAATCTGGCTTTGTGCCTTTCAACCTTGCCAGTCTGGTCTGTCAGATGGCTGTCAGGTGGCAAGGGTGGTTGCTCACAAGTAACCAGGCAGGACTCCGACCTGTCTTTTACAGGTTTTATTTGGTGCAAAACGATTTACAGTGCAGAACCCCATGTCTGTCTCAATCGCTAGCAGAGTCTGGGAGTGGTTGTTTCCTGGACCTCCCCCAACATAAAAATCTTGTTACTCCCAGCCTTTTCCTTCCCTCTTTGCCCTTTAGACTTCTGCGCAGGGTGGGCGACGGAAGGGATGTGCTTCCCTCCTGGCCGGCTTGGCAAGGAGCGGTGCTGAGGCTCCCACCAGCATCCTCTGGTCCTTTTATCTCTTCCCCACTGGAGGTGGGGCTTTTCTCATCACCGGAAGAGGAACTGCTTCACAAGATTTTTGGAGGCCCCCTGTAACACAACTACCCTTCTGTTTCCCACCCCTGTTCCAATGGCAGTTCCCTGACATCCACCCCCCTCCCCATTGGTGGGGTCCATAGCTGCTTCCCACTCACAGGCGTTTGCGGGAGAGGGGGGAAAACCTATGAAAGAATCCTCCTCCTCCTCTGTGAATTCAAAAACTGTAACAGCGCAAGTACTGCTGCAAAATGGCATTCGCTCTCTCGGCCTGTCCGTTGGTTTCTGGGTGTCTTGCTGTTGAGAAGTTCACCTCTACCTGCAACAAGCTCATGAGTTTGCGCCAGAAACACGAGGTGAACTGCCTTCTGCGGTCGGAGATTACCCTCGAGGGGACCCCATGCAGTCGAAAGACGTGATCCACCAACAGCTTCGCAGTTTCCTCGGCTGTCACTGCATGAGAACATGCCACAAAGTGACACATCTTTGACAGCAGATCTACCACCACCATGACTGCCGTCTTACCTCGTGACCTGGGCAGATCCGTCATGAAATCTATGGACACCACCTCCTAGAGTCTCCCCGGTGTCGGTAACGGTTCTAGTAACCCCGCCGGTGCTGCCCTTTCCCCCTTGGCTCTCTGACACCTGTCACACCCCCAGACATATTCCCGTACATCCCCCCTTACATTGGGCCACCAGAACTGCCTTGTGACTAACAACAGGGTCTTATGTTGCCCAAAATGCTCAGCTGTGGGGTTGTCATGGAGCTGTTTGAGGACTTTGGCCTCAAAGTGCCCCTTTGTAGAACAACAGCCCCCTTTCTCCTCAAAGCCCCCATTTGCTCCCAGACCTTCCTTGAGCTCCCTCATTTTAGTTTGAGCAAACTCATCATGTCTGGTGAGTCCAACCAGTTCTGCCTCCCCTGCCAGTGCTCCCCCACAAGTCCATTTGTCCTCCTGGAACATTTGTCTGGCCATGGGGGGCCCTTCCTCTTCCATGTACTTAGGCTTCCTGGAGAGCGCATCCACCCTCACGTTCTGCTCCCCTGGTACGTATTGGATCTTAAAGTTAAAATTAGCAAAATACTGTGCCCAACGGATCTGCCTCTGACAGAGCACGCGCGCTGTCTGCCAATATTCCAGGTTCTTGTGGTCTGTCCACACCTGGATCTGCTGCTGCGCCAATCAGAAAGTGTCTCCACTGCTTAAAAGCTGCATAAATGGCCAACAATTCCTCGTCATAAATGGTCAATTCCTTGTCATAAATGGCCAACAATTCCTTGTCATAAATGGAGGGCCCTCACCTCGTCTGAACACGCTCTAATCAGCCAAGACGGGCACGGGTCGAGAGGATAGGTGGTGGGCTTTCCAGCTCGGAGGAGTCTGTTCACATCGGCTGGGGATATCCGGTCAAAGTGGTCCAATACAGGACCCGAGGACAGTCGAGGGGTCTCCAGTACGAAATAATTGCGCTGGGCGAGAGCTAGCGGATGCAATGGAGGCCGAGAAGTAAGACTTCTTAGCAGCCTTCACTGCCCTCTCATAGGTTTTCATAAAAACCCTATAAGATGTTCTTGAGGCTCCGTCACGGGCACCCTGCCATACTCGCTCTAGCCGTCTGAGGTCCCGCTTCATTTTCCGGAGCTCCTCGGTAAATCAGGGAGCCCGTTTTCTGCGGGGTTGCAGAGGGCGCTTAGGTGCGATCTCATCGATGGCTGCCAGGAGCTGGGTATTCTAGCCCTCAACAAGCTCAGTCAATGAGTCGCCAGGGGGAGCAAGGTCCCGCAAGGCTTGGCGGAATCTATCACTTGTCCATCAGCCTCTGCGGGCGAGCCCAAATTGGCTCGCCACCTAAGCAGGGTGGGGGTGGAAAGTCAATCCTGGCTTTCAGAGCGTAGTGATCAGACCTTCATCGAAGGAGACATGACCACATCTATACCTACGCCAAAGATCAAATCCAGCGTGTGGCCTGCTTGATGTGTGGGGCCCGAAACAAACTGGGAGAACCCTAGTGTCGCCATGGAAGACACCAGGTCCAGAGCCTGTGAGGAGGGAGTGGCATCAGCATGGATGTTGAAGTCCCCCAATACCAATAGGTTAGGGAACTCCATGGCAAAGCCGGCCACCGCCTCCAGTAGGCCTGACAGGGTGGCTGCTAGTGCGCTAGGTGGCCGGTACCCCAGCCAGACAGCCAAGCTCACCTCGGAGCCCCACACTAGGCCAACACATTCAATGCCGGGAATCGATGGCGATGGTAGAGCCCTGAAAGAACAATCTTCCCAGATTAATAATGCCACCCCTCCCCCCGGCCCACAGTCCGCGACTGGTGGAGGACGGAGAAACCCGGGGGCACCATCTCTCGTAGGGTAACTGTTTCCCCTTCACGCACCCAGGTCTCCGTCACACAAGCCAGGTCGACCCCCTGCGAGGTAAAGAAATCTCGCAGGGTGGCGGTTTTATTGCCTATAGACCTGGCATTGCACAGCACCAGTGACGGAGGTGAGTAATCCTTGCTCACCCTACCCTCGTCCCTCGGGATGGGGCGCAGATTGGAAGGGGTACGAGCATATCCGTATCACGATTCCCTTCGCCTATGACATCTGCCCCCACCGCCATACCTCCCTCGCCCCTCCACGGTAGCAATCCCAAGCCTCATACTAGCCTCCATTTACAAATTGAAAAGCAAAAAAACCAAAAACAATTATACCAAAACAAAACCAATCCCCACTCCACTCAACATCCATCCCACCCCAAACCAAAATAAAAATACATGAATAAAAACCACCGTTCACAGTGGTACAACAAAGTAAAAAGTAAAAACACTTTTAAAACACTTTAAAATATATAAAAACATTTTTGACATTTGCTGCAGCAGCACCAGTGTCCTTAAAGCTGTGGTGATGGTGAGTGTGGGCCCCGCCCCCTAGGCCTGGTGGAATTGGCCTGCAGGAGGGAGCGGCCTTCCCCAGCACTCACGGTGGCAGCAGCAGCAGCAGCAGTGTCCCAGTGCCTCAATGAGGCCTCTTAAAGCTGTGGCGGTGGTGATTCTGGGCCCCGCCCCCTAGGCCTGGTGGAATGGGCCTGCAGGAGGGAGCGGCCTTCCCCAGCACTCACGGTGGCAGCAGCAGCGGTGTCCCAGTGCCTCAATGAGGCCCCTTAAAGCTGTGGTGGTGGTGAGTCTGGGCCCCGCCCCCTAGGCCTGGTGGAATGGGCCTGCAGGAGGGAGCGGCCTTCCCTAGCACTCACGGTGGCAGCAGCAGCGGTGTCCCAGTGCCTCAATGAGGCCTCTTAAAGCTGTGGTGGTGGTGAGTCGGGGCCCCGCTCCCTAGGCCTGGTGGAATGGGCCTGCAGGAGGAAGCGGCCTTCCCCAGCACCCACGGTGGCAGCAGCAGCGGTGTCCCAGTGCCTCAATGAGGCCTCTTAAAGCTGTGGCGGTGGTGAGTCTGGGCCCTGCCCCCTGGGCCTGGTGGAGTTGGCCTCCGGAGGGAGCGGCCTGCCCCAGCACTCACGGTGGCAGCAGCAGCGGAATTATATGCTTCCACCTGATGGCGTACAGGTAAAACAGGGATTTGTTTGTTCTCTGTAGAAGTCCCTATATGGTCTCAAGCAAAGTGCACGATGCTGGCACTCTAAACTCACTGAGGTGTTGTTTTCTCTAGGTTTTCATCAAGGTAAAGCTGATCCATGTGTATTTGTCAAGGAGGAAGGGCAAAAGAAGCTGTATTGCTTGTTTTATGTTGATGATATACTTTTCTTTTGGAAGGATGTCAAAATGTACAATAGCGCCCTAGCTCAACTGAAGGAGCACTTTGGCATGAAAGATCTTGGTGAGGTAACCAACTACCTATCTCTGGAAATAGAGAGAGACCACGTCTGGAGTTTGCTATATGTACACTCAGGGTCTATTTGATTGGTTGTGCAAGAAGCAAACAACAGTAAGTTTAAGTACTTGTGAAGCTGAACTGAATGCACTGTCTTATTCACTTGTGGATTATGAATGGTTGTTACAATTGTGTAAAGACATGAGAATTCCTGTTAAATGTCCAATTCAGGTTTATCAGGACAACAAAGCATGTTTGGCTTTGCTGACTTCTGAAGGTTGTAAGCAAAGCACGAAGCACTTGCAATTGAAGCTGCAACATGATAGGGAATGTGTTCAGAATGGACTCGTAACGATGTCCTACATGCCAGGTAATGAAATTCCTGCTGATTCCTCCAAGGTTGTTCCGAAGGATCAACACTGTACCTATGTACAGAAATTGGGTTTGTACTGAGATTGTACTGACACGCTGCCCAGTGGTGTTCACAGAAAGGGGGAGGATGTTAGTTTCTGTTCTTATCACTGAGCAGCTGCGTGGAGTCACAGGACTCTGTTTACATTCCAGAGACAGTCCAGACTCTTGGATGTCTCACGGGAGGGGAGACGGGATGTGACGTTAGTGGTTTCCTGTTTCCTTTGTTCCTTTGTTCAGTTGCTCTTCTCTCACAGGGAGAGGATGTATATTTCTTTGCTCTCTGCATAGCTAGAAAATAAAGCATAGCAATGTAGCTCATACTATCTCATCCTTCCACATGCTGTTTTGGGAACTCTGCTAGGACGACATGCCTGAGGCGTTATCAAAGGATCAGGTCGTCAATTAATCGTCGGGAGGCGATTCCGAAGATGAGCCTTATCAGCTCGGTCGAACGGAGATTCCGACAAAAGCAACATATTGAATTGCCAAAAATAAAAATTGTAAATAAACTTTTTGTGATAACACATTTTAACGAATAAAGATGAACTTAAAAATTTTGTCTTGGAATGTTAATGGATTAAATGAAAAAAAAGAGAGAAACAAAATAGCACATATTTTGACCAAACAAAAAAAAAATGTTGTTACTTGTCTGCAGGAAACACAAGTCACAAAAGAGCATAGAAGAGTATTAATCACCCCCAAATTAGGAAAAGAATTCATTGCTGCAGATAATGTAAAAAAGAAAGAGTAGTGATTTATGTCAGACCTGTGTTAGAGTCAGAGTTGTTATTTTCTGGCCCTAAAGGGAGAATAGTATTGTAAAGATTAAAAGTCAAGGAGAAAACATCAAAATAGTAGGGATATATGCGCCGAATGGGGAAAAATCAGTATTTTATAAAAAACTAGAAAAAAAGCTGTTGGAATATGTAAAAGATAAATTAATACTGCTTGGAAATCTTAATGAAGTAACAGACCCACAGATAGACAGATCGGAGGAAGTAAAGGACAAGGAAAATTGCCTTGTACATTTGCGAAGATGATAGAAATTCTAGATCTAAAGGACTCATGGAGGTACAAACCTAGATTTGAGAGAGAATACACGTACTTCTCTGAACCAAACAAAACAGCTAGTAGGATAGCTGCCATCTGGGTTTTGTTAGATTTGCTTAGAAAGATTGAAGAATCACAGATTTTACCAAAAATAATTTCAGATCACAATCCAGTTCTGTTAAAACTACAACCAGACTGGAAATCAGGAATATGTAGATGGAAATTGAATGAATCATTACTGAAAGAGGAAAAAATATTAGAGAGAGCTAAAAATGCACTAAAATAATACTTTGAATTGAATAAAAACCAAGTTGATGATGTAAGAATACTCTGGGATGCTGGTAAAGCAGTGATCAGGGGATACTTTATAAAACAAGGTGTAAGAATAAAAGAGGAAAGCAAAAAGCAAAAATAGAATTAATGGAGGAAATAAGGAAAAAAGAAAAAGAGCAAATCAAACAACCAAATAATGATACAATTAAGAAAGAGATTAAGTTATTACAGGCAGAATATATGTCCAAAATAGAACAGGAAATAGAGTGGAATGTGGAAATGTGGAAACAAAATAATTTTGAGTTTGTCAACAAGCCCGGAAGATATCTGGCGTGGCAATTGAAAAAGAGGCAAAACCAAAGACAAATAAACAGAATAAAAATAGAAGAGAAAAATATAGATGATGCAAAAGTAATAATACAAAAATTTAAAAAATATTATGAAAATCTATATAAAAAAGACAAAGACGCAAACAAAGAAGTAGACAACTACCTACACCAACAGAAAATCCCAGCGATAAATAAAGAAAAAATACAAATGCTCAACTCCTCGATAACAACATTAGAAATTAGGAACACAATCAAGAAAATTAAATCAGGAAAAACACCTGGCCCAGGAGGTCTCCCAGCAGAATTCTATTTAAAAAAATGGAGGAAATCCTAACAGCTCCAGTGGTTGAAGTAATGAACAACATTCTTAATAAAGGAAAGATTCCAGACTCATGGAAGGAAGCCTGCGTAACATTAGTACCTAAACAGGGAGGAGACCCAGAGTGAATATCTAACTATAGGCCAATATCGCTATTAAATTGCGATTACAAACTTTTTGCCAGTATACTGGCAAATAGACTTAAAGAGGCCATCAGTGAAATTATACACCCAAATCAGTCCGGGTTCCTCCCAGGAAGACAAATCTCGGCCAATACTACAAACATTATAGACATTTTAGAATATTTAGAAGCCAAAAATGATAAAAAGCTGCCTTATTATTACTTGATGCAGAAAAGGCATTCAGCAATGTTTTGTGGCATTATATGAATAAACAATTGGAGGTTATGGGTCTAGGAACAAAATTCAGAAAGGGAATAGAGACAATATATGAACAACAAAAGGCAAGGTTAATAATAAATGGTAATCAAAATCAAATCCATTTATTGTGAGGACCATGCCTGTACACAAACATCAACACTACAATAGTTAAAAATATTAAAATTAATTACATACTATGCCAACAAAACCTTCTTCCCACAGAATAGAAAAGGAGGGAAAACGAGCAACGAGTTAAACAGACGATGAAGGGGTCTTTACATTGTCTTCCATAAATCTTTCCCTGGCTTTCATGGCCTTCATCACAAAAACCGCTACCACATGGGTAATACGTGGGTTTGCATCAACTAACAAAAATTTTACTCTGTCTTCAGGACTGGTTATAGAATTGGGTATAATTTGCAGCAATGCGTCTCTAAAGCCCGAGTAAATGGGGCAATAGGGGAGGTAATGTGTAAGATCCTCTTTAATTTTCATAAGGCAAGGACATAAACGGTGTTCTACTGGGGTTTTTGTGTATCTACCGGTCAAATAAGCAGTTGGCAATGTTTGGAACCGTGCCATAGTAAAAGCTCTCCGAAGGGTGGGATCAGTGATCTCCACCAAGTAGTTGGCACAGATTTTGAATGCTTTTACTCGAGGGAACCAGTAGGAAAACCCAGAGTTTTTTATCTTAGTGGAGTCCAAAAAGGCGTTGTCAGAGCTGCCCGAGATCCCAGCTCACAAAGGACCAACGCCGCTTCGTTGTTAAGTACGAAAGTCTTTATTGAAGTTCAGTTTCACTTCCACAGCCGCAGCGTGCAGCTCTACGTCTCAAACTCTAGACCGCTGAAGCTCCGTCTGAATCTCCTCCCCCCAGACACCAGTTTAAGACTCTAGCCTTGCTCCACCTCTTCCTCTGCTCTTTCCTCCTCTGGTTCCGCCTGTCCGTCGGGGTCTCGCCCTTTCTAGACTCTTCTGATGCTGATTCCCCTGAGTCTTCCCCCTCCCTCCGGCGGGCTTTAGGAGCTGGTTCCCAATCCGGGTCTCCTGCTGTCCCTCGCGCCTGTACATTTGAACTTGGCGCACGCGCCCAGCCGGCAACTTTCCTCCTGACCGTTTCACTGCTGCTGTCACTGCTTCCCCCTTCGGGGAGGCTAGCTGCAACTGACCTCCCCTCCGTTCCCCCACTCTCCGATGGAGGCGTGGTCAGCCCTGACTCATCTTCTCTCCCCGCTGGAGGAGACGCTGGTCCTGACACATGTGACTCTTCCCCCCCACTACGCTCTGGTGGGGAAACTGGTCCTGATCCCCCGCTGCTGCTTTGGGGGTCCCCGCTGGCTCCTTGTTTCTGGTGCGTCCCCCCTGGGACCCCCCTTGCCCTGACCATCGGCGCCCCCTTCTGGGAATCTTCTGATTCGCTGGAGAAGCTCATGGAATCTCTCGGGTCACTGTCATACTCCCCTACGCTGCCCTCGGATTCTTCCCCTTCGCTCTCCATTTCCTCTCTCCCCTGTGCTCCTGCTCCCGAGCCCCTGACATCCATCCCCCCTCGAAGCCCCCCTTCCCCCCTCCCCCTCTTCGGGTGTGGTTTCCGGGTGCTCCAGTCCTGTGGGTGTGAGTGCGGGATACCATTCTTCCCCCCTGGTGTGCAGCCGGCCAGCGGGATCTGGCCAGACCGCAATGGGCTCGTCGACGTCAATTTCTTCTGCTTCCATCTCTCTGCTGTTGTGCTCGAATCCAGGATCCTCCCCCAACACGTCCATGTCCTTCCCTCCCCCTCGTACCTCGGGTGAGGCTGCGTGTAAGGTCCCCGCAGCAGTTCCCTGCTCCACCCCACCTCCGGTTGATTGTCCCACCAATAGGAGCGGTCTGTGACAAACCCCAAGAGTGACCCCTCCGGGGAGCTTGTTTCCGGTGTCGTCTCCTCAGCTGATGAAAAACCCTGGAACGTACTGGCTGAAAGTGTGGGTGTGAAAAGCCAGTCGTCGAAATACTCTGCCGGCATAGGTCTGTGTGGGAAGAGTGCATGGAACTCGTCTTTGAGATAGTGCTCCTCCACGGCATAGCACGGTACCCAGCTGTTGGCGCTGGCTGGGGTACCTTCCCTGGCAAGGAGATATTCCACTCCCTCTTCCCCCCACCTCGAGTCCAAAATCTCCGTGACCTCGTTGAGTGGCGTCGCCCTCTGTGACCCCTCCCCTGTTGGCGATTTGTTAAGTGGGTCTGGCGCGTTCCCTGGCGCCTGAAACCTGTGGGGTGCCCTGTAGGGTGTGAGCACTGACCTATGAAAGACTGGATGCATTCTGGAGCCCTCCGGGAGTGTCAACCGGAAGGCCACTGGATTGATTTGTGCCGCGACCTGGTAAGGCCCCAGCTGCTTGTGTTTGAGCTTCCTCTTAGCTAACGTCCTGGCCGGCACTGCCTGGGCTGCTAACCAGACCCAGTCCCCCACCTGGATGTCTTCCCCGACTCTCCTGTGCCTGTCTGCCTGCAATTTGTAGGCGTGTTTCGCCAGTTCCAAGTGCCTTCGGAGTTGCTCGCGGACCTCCTGTAACTCTGCTGCTAAGTGCTCTGCTCCCCGTGGCTCCCCCTCCCCCTTCGTCTCTAACCCCGGGAAGGTTCTGGGATGCCGTCCATTGTTGGCGAAGAACGGTGTCACCCCTGTAGACCCGTGCTTCGTGTTGTTGTAGGCAAACTCGGCCAGCGGTAGGTAGTCCACCCAGGTCGAGGGTTGTTGATTCGCGTAGCATCGCAGGTACTGCTGCATGATGGCGTTGACCCTCTCCGCTTGTCCGTTGGTCTGCGGGTGTCGTGCCGACGCTAAGTTGATCTTGACGTTCAGGATGCCCAGCAGCTTCTGCCAGAAGCTCGAGATGAATTGGCGACCCCGGTCGGACAGGATGGACCGCGGCAAGCCGTGAGCTTTGAACACGTGGTCTATGAACAGCTTGGCGGTCTGTTCCGCTGTGGCCACCTTCGCGCAAGGAATGAAGTGCGCCATCTTGGTGAACATGTCTACGACCACGAGTACCGCTGTTTTGCCTCGCGAGCTGGGCAGATCTGTGACAAAGTCCAGGGCCACTTTCTCCCACGGTTCGAGCGGCGTCTGTAGAGGTTCTAGCAGACCCGCCGGCTTCCTGTGTACTGGCTTGGCCCTTTGGCAGGTGTCACACCTGGAGACGTAATCCGCGACTTCTCCCCTCATCTTGGGCCACCAAAAGTCTCTGGTTACTAATTCCGCCGTCTTGTCCTTGCCGAAGTGCCCAGCGCTGGGCGCGTCGTGTAACTGCTGCAGGACTTTCGCGCGGAGGTCGTCTCCGGGTACGTAGAGAGCCCCTTTGCGGATGAGCAGTCCGTCTCGTATCTGGAACTCGTCGTCCTTCGCTGTGCCTCTTCGCACCTCCTCCATCTTGGATTGTGCGAACGAATTCGTCTGCAGCGCTCGACGCACCGCGTCCAGGTCCACGGCGGCTGAAGCGCACGCCCACGCTTTCGGTGCGAAAATGTGTTTGGCCGCCACCGGTGCCGCTTCCTCGAGATACTGCGGCTTCCTGGATAGTGCATCCGCCATGACGTTGTTGTCTCCCGGGACGTATTCTATCCGGAAATCAAAATCCGCAAAGAACTCCGCCCAGCGGATGTGTCTCTGGTTCAGGAACCGCGCCGTGCGCCAGTACTCCAGGTTCTTATGGTCCGTGCGGACCTGCACTGTGTGTCTGGCTCCGACGAGGAAGTGCCGCCACGCCTTGAAGGCTGCATGAATGGCCAGCAACTCCCTGTCCCAGATGGTGTAGTTCTCTTCCGACTTGCTGAGTTTCCTGGAGTAGAATGCGCATGCCCTCCAGTCCCCTTGCGGATCTTGCTGCAACAGGACCGCCCCCACCGCTCTGTCCAAGGCGTCCGTCTCAACCCTCATTGGTTTGCTGGGGTTTACGTGTAGCAGCTGTTCTTCGGACGCGAAGAGACGCTTGAGTCTCCGAAAGGACTGCTCTGCCTGGTCCGTCCAGGTGAACTTCTTCTTCTTGGAGCTGAGGGTGTCCGTGATGGCCGCCGTCTCCTTCGCGAACCCCTTGATGAACTTGCGATAAAAGTTGGCGAAGCCGACGAACTTCTGGACCTCCTTCCGATTGCGCGGGCTCTTCCAGTCCAACACCGAGCGGACCTTGGTGCTGTCCATGGCGAGTCCCTTGTCGGACAGCTTGTAGCCCAGGAAATCCACCTCCGTCATGTCGAACTGGCACTTCTGTAGTTTGGCGTAAAGTCTGTGCTCCCGTAGCCTCTGCAGGACCTCCTTGACGTCCCCCTCGTGAGCCTCCTGCGATTCCGAGAAGATCAGGATGTCGTCCAGGAAGCAGACGCACTTCTTGTAGAGGAGTCCCGCTAACACGTGATGCATGAAGGCTTGGAAACAATGGGAGCCATTTTGCAGACCAAACGGCATTACGCGATATTCATAGGTGCCTAAAGGTGTAAACATGGCCGTCTTCCACTCATCGCCCTCCCGCATGCGTATAAGGTTGTACGCCCCTCGTAGATCCAACTTGGTGAAGAGTCGTCCCTTCCTCACCGTCGCGAGCAGGTCGTCGATCTTGGGCATGGGGAATGCTGTGGGCTTCGTCCTGGAATTGATGATTCTATAATCAACTACGAGCCTCCGTTGGGGCGTGTCTTTCTTCTTCACGAAAAACACGGGACGGCCCCCCACTGCTTTGGATTGTTGGATGAATCCCCGCTTCAAGTTGTGATGTATGAACTCCCTGAGTTCTTGCAGTTCGTCCTCAGACATGGAATACAGTTTTCCAGTCGGCAGCGTCGCCCCCAGCAGGAGGTCAATCTTGCAGTCGTAAGGCCTGTGGGGAGGCAGCTTATCCGCTTCCTTCTCGCAGAAGACCTCCAAAAACTCCTTGTACTTGTTGGGCACCGCTTGCACCATGCCTAGGTGTAGCTGCGGTTCATCCTCTTGCCCCTCCTCTTCCTGGCAGGTCCGGACGCAGTGTTCTGCGCAGTAGGAAAAGCAGAAGGTCAATTGCCGCTGGTACCATGCTAATGCCGGGCTGTGCCTATCCAGCCAACTCATGCCCAACACTATGGGCGTGTCCGACAGGTGGGTGACGTTGAAGCTGATGACTTCGCGGTGGTTTCCAATTTGCATTACCATAGGCGGTGTTTGCTGTACCACCTCTCCTCCCAGTATCTTCCTGCCATCGACCGTGACGACGTTTAGGGGCATCATGGCTGGTAGGAGTGCTATGCGATGTTGCTTGATGAAGTCCACTCCTACAAAGTCTGCGTTGCTACCAGAGTCAATGGTAATTGGGACTTCCAGGGTGAGCCCATTGGGCAGCTGGAGCGATGCGGTGAGTTGCACCACTGGTTTGGGTGGGAGGGGGTCTGTGGGCTGTAAAATCTCTGGGGACTGCTTCACTGACTCGCCTGGCTGGGCCCCAGTGCTTCTGCTTCCAACCAGGCTTCTTCGTTTCTCTGCAGCTGTTCTCCCTGCTGAACTGCTCCCCTTACTGTTGCTGAGGCTGCAGTGTGCTTCTGGATCCTCTGGGGACACTCTTTGGCCATGTGCTGTGCACTGTCGCAGATGTAACACTTCCTGCTCCCTCTAGGAGCCTTCGCCTTGACTGCTCCTGGTGTTTGGGCTCTGCTTGCTGTCTGAGCCCTGGCACCACCTATCTCCATCGGCTCTTCTCCCCTCCCCAGTGGAGGCGTGGATAGCGCGCGCCCTGTCTCTCTGGGTAGGAAGGGAGTTGTTCTGGCTGGTGTGCTTGCCCTACGTTCCTCCTCCCTGCTCCAAGGGCGGTCTTCCAGGCGCACCCCTATCGCCAGCGCTCTCTGGACGACTTCTGTGGTGCTTTTAGGTCTTTCTCCCCTTGCCAGCTCATCTTTCACGGCCCCATTTAGTCCCTCCCAGAACAGATCCCTGACGGCAACGGAGTCCTTCTGCCAGCCCAGCACATTCACTAACGCAAAAAAGCGTGAGTGATATTGTCTCACCGTGGCTTTGCCCTGCTGCAGCCCATGCATTTCACTCCTGGCCACATCCACATCTACTGTTGATTTAAAACAAGCGTCCATAGCTTTGATAAATGCGTTGGAATCTTGGAGGGCGGGATCATTTTCGCGCCATAAATTCTGCAGCCACGATTTAGCTTCCCCATGCAGATGAGTAATTATGAAGCCTACTTTCTCTTCCTCATCTCTAAAGTCTTTCCGAAGCAAATTGAGCGCGAAAACTATGTCGGCTCTGAAGTTAGGATACTGCTGCAGGTTCCCGTCGAAGTGGGCTACTATGCTGCCCCCCCTCTTCCCGAGGCCAACTCCCTCCGGCTTGGGTCCTGGCAGCCCCTCCTTGCCCAAACGTTCCCACCTGGTCTGCAGATCCCGGCAGAGCGCTACTTCTTCTTCTTCTCTTTTCCTGGATGCTGCTACTTCTGCGTAAAGCGTCGTGACTGCGTTTTGCAGTTCTGTCACCTTCTCCTCTGTAGTCATCTTTGCCTATCTTCGTGAGCTCGCAAAACACCAAGTTTTGCCCCTCGCTGCGCCAACTCACGCTGCGAGGGTTAAATTCTAAGAGGGACGGAGCTTAATGTCAGAGCTGCCCGAGATCCCAGCTCACAAAGGACCAACGCCGCTTCGTTGTTAAGTACGAAAGTCTTTATTGAAGTTCAGTTTCACTTCCACAGCCGCAGCGTGCAGCTCTACGTCTCAAACTCTAGACCGCTGAAGCTCCGTCTGAATCTCCTCCCCCCAGACACCAGTTTAAGACTCTAGCCTTGCTCCACCTCTTCCTCTGCTCTTTCCTCCTCTGGTTCCGCCTGTCCGTCGGGGTCTCGCCCTTTCTAGACTCTTCTGATGCTGATTCCCCTGAGTCTTCCCCCTCCCTCCGGCGGGCTTTAGGAGCTGGTTCCCAATCCGGGTCTCCTGCTGTCCCTCGCGCCTGTACATTTGAACTTGGCGCACGCGCCCAGCCGGCAACTTTCCTCCTGACCGTTTCACTGCTGTTGTCACTGCTTCCCCCTTCGGGGAGGCTAGCTGCAACTGACCTCCCCTCCGTTCCCCCACTCTCCGATGGAGGCGTGGTCAGCCCTGACTCATCTTCTCTCCCTGCTGGAGGAGACGCTGGTCCTGACACATGTGACTCTTCCCCCCCACTACGCTCTGGTGGGGAAACTGGTCCTGATCCCCCGCTGCTGTTTTGGGGGTCCCCGCTGGCTCCTTGTTTCTGGTGCGTCCCCCCTGGGACCCCCCTTGCCCTGACCATCGGCGCCCCCTTCTGGGAATCTTCTGATTCGCTGGAGAAGCTCATGGAATCTCTCGGGTCACTGTCATACTCCCCTACGCTGCCCTCGGATTCTTCCCCTTCGCTCTCCATTTCCTCTCTCCCCTGTGCTCCTGCTCCCGAGCCCCTGACAGGCGTCTTTTTCAAAGATCCATTCCCGAACTTTATCAGGGCTCCACAATTTGAGAGTATTAAACTCAGGTAGGTTGTATCTACATAAAATGTCTAGTAGATTTTTATGCCAAGTGGTATTATTTTGTAATGATACAAAGGCTTGTTTAGCCAATAAGGTGTTTGGGGCATCTATGAGGTTGGTGAAGAAACGCAGGAATCTTAAGTGGGCCCTGGCAGACACAGAGGGTAATCCTACTTCCACTCTTAGGAAAGCTGCCGGAGTGCTCTGAGTGAGGCCTAGAATTCTTCTGAGATAAAAATTTTGGAAGATTTCAAGCCGTTCTAACAGCTTCTGATTCCATCCCCAGAGTTCTACTCTGTATAACATCTGGGGAATCACTTTTCCAACAAAAGTTTTTAGTGCCGGGGTCACCAGTTGCCCTCCCCTCGAATAAAAAAAGCTGAGCAGAGCACCAATTGTCCTACGTGCTAGAAGGGCTACAGTCTTGAAGTGGGCAAGTCAGCTAGATGTAGCTTGGAAAGTGATACCAAGATATTTAAAGAGAAGACATTGTTCAATTTTGTGTTCATCTAAAGACCATCTGAATGTGTGGCGAGCTCTAGTAAATACCACAATTTTTGTTTTATCATAATTTATCTTTAGAGAGTTTTGGGAACAATAAGCTACGAGCCCCTCCAGCATGCTATGTAGGCCCCTTCGAGTGAGTGCCATGACCGCCATGTCATCAGCATATAGCAGTATATTCAGGTGTTTGCCTTCCAGGGCAGGAGCTGATGACTTATACTTTGCCATATGTTGAACAATGTCGTTTATATAGAAATTAAAGAGGAACGGCGCTAACAAACAGCCCTGTTTAACCCCTTTCCCCAGTGGCAGTGGGTCAGTATAGTTGCCTGACATCCCAGTTCTAATTTTAACTGTGATGTCTGTATGTAACTCTCTAAGTATTTTGAAAAGTCGTCTATCTATATCTGTGTCATATAGTTTTTGCCATAATTTGTCCCTACAGATTGAGTCAAAAGCGGATGTAAGATCTACAAAAGCCACAAAAAGTTTGCTCTTATGTGTCTTTGTATACTTATCTATCATTGTCTGTAATACCAAACAATGGCCTATTGTACTATGGCCCTTTCTAAACCCTGCCTGTGCCGAATTAAGCAAGTTAGAGTGGTCAGCCCAGTCAACCAATTTATTTAACAGGTGGTGAGTATAAAGTTTATACACAATGTCCAGGAGACTTATGGGGCGATAGTTTGAGGGGTCTTGGGGGTCGCCCTTCTTATAGATGGGGGCTACTAGGCTCAGTTTCCAATTTTCTGGGATTTTGCATGTATCATTTATTACCGTAAAAAGTTGGGCCAAAAAAGCAGCCCACCACTGGGCATTTAGTTTAAGCACCTCAGGAGGAATCATATCTTCACCGGGAGCTTTGCCATTCTTGAGTGTTTTAATTAGCTGTAAACATTCTAATTCGGTAACAGGATCCCAGCCCATTAATAGATCATTTTTAAGAGGAGGAAACTGGCTTGGTTTAGGGTTAGGGTTAGGGTTAGGGTTAGGGTTAGGGTTAGGGTTAGGGTTATATAGCCGGGAAAAATGTTGGTACCATAAGTTAGATGAAATACTGTTGGTTACAGTTATCCCTTTGGGTGAAATTCCCTGAGCAATTATTCCCCAGAACTTTTTGTCGTCCCGCAATTTGATCGCCTTGTCGAGTGCCTCCCACTGTTCCTTTCTATAGAGGGATTTCTTAAGTTTTAGAGTATTTTTATAATGAGAGCGCCACCTGTGCAGGTTTTCCACTGAGGACAGGGTCCCTTCCTGTTTTACCTTATTTTGTAATTTCCTGAGCAAAGATCTTAGATTCCTACAGTCTTTATCGAACCAGGCCCTCGAATTATTTTGTTGTTTGGGAGGGTTGGGGTTCGTGAGTAGTGGGAAGAGCGACTCTGAGACCTGCTGAAATGTTAGAAAGGGGTCAGAATTAGATAAAATACACTGGTCTCTCAAGGCCAGTAATTCTGATGAATGCAGGTGTAGTTTGATTTTGAATTCCAGGTCGCTGTTCCATTTACGCCTGCGAAGGGCCAGAGTTGGAGGTGGGTCTGCACAGTGATTGCGGTATTGCGGATCCTCCAAACCACGGGGAATTAGTGAAATTGATATAGGGAGGTGATCACTCTCAGTTCTGTTGAAAGTCCTAAAGCCCTGTGACCTCTCCAAAAGTTTTGGGGAGACCAGGATATAATCAATAACGCTCACACCTCTAGGCCCAAGGAAAGAAAAGAAACCCCCTGACCTGTCCATATGGGTACCAAGCAAATTATACAGATTATGTTTGAAGGCAGTCTCCATTAATGTAATGCCTGCCTTATTCAAGACCTTATCATCAGAGTCGAAATTGGAAACAGAACTGTTAGAACCAAAAACTAAGATTTTGTCAAAGATGTATAACTTGCTGTTGAAATGGAACACGCAGGATGAAACGGTCAAATCAGCAATGATCAAATGGGCGCAGGATCTAGGTCATAATATTATGTTTGCTGATTGGGAACAGTTGTGGACCACCGGTATGAAATTTACGGCATGTATTGCCTTAAAGGAGAACATTATGAAAATGATTTACAGGTGGTACATGACCCCAGTCAAGCTTGCTAAAATTTATCACCTGCCTGACAATAAATGTTGGAAATGTAAAGAAGCTGAGGGAACATTCTTTCACCTCTGGTGGACTTGCCCAAGAGTTAAGGCTTACTGGGAAATGATATATAATGAACTTAAGAAAGTATTTAAAAGTACCTTCCCTAAGAAACCAGAGGCCTTTCTCTTGGGCATAGTTGGCCAATGGGTGCCAAAGAAAGATAGAACATTCTTTATGTATGCAACAACAGCAGCAAGAATACTTCTAGCTAAATATTGGAAGACACAGGATCTACCCACCGTGGAGGAATGGCAGATGCAAGTGATAGACTACATGGAGATGGCTGAAATGACTGGCAGAATCCGTGACCAGGGAGAAGAATCGATGGAACAGGACTGGAGAAAGTTTAAGGACTATCTACAAAAATACTGTAAAATCCTTGAGTGTCAATAGGATGTGGGAAGTAAAAGCAACAGGGTTTGTGTGACTTTGGTCAAAGGTGTGTGAAAAGAAGAATCTAAGAAAAAAAGGATAAGGGGTTTTGAACAGAACAATATTATGTCATATTTTATAAGATGAGGTACGGATTAAAAAAATGGAAAATGGGGACATAATAATTAGAATATAACATTAAGTATGGTTGAAACAAGGTTTTGAATTTGCTGAATCTGATTGGAGTAAAGTGGAACACAAAAAAGGGGGATGTGAGGAGGTCAAGACAGAGGGGCATGGAACTTTATAAATTTAAGAAAGAGCGTTTTTCTTTTTTCTGTTTTTCTATTTTTCTTCTTTTCTTTTTTTTCTGTCATATATTTTTGTTTTTCTTGAGCTTTATGTATGGAAATGATGCATTTTGAAATGATGAAATTCTTTGTTTTGTAAAACCTTAATAAATATGTATTTAAAAAAAAAAAAAAGACCTTATCATCAGAGGACCAGGGAATAAACCAATCTGCCTCTGGCAGCAACTGAGATTTAGAGCAGTAAGTATTAATGTCGTTTCCTATCCTGGCGTTGAAATCACCTGCCAGCAGGATATCCATGCCAGGGAATTCTAGTTCAGCCTTTTCCAAACATAGCTCCAAATCTTCCCAGGTTTGTAACGACTGGGAAGGGGTGCCTATAGGAGGGATATATATATTAAAGCAAAGGAAATCTCCTCCTTCACTGCTAGAAATAAGTAGGATTTGTAGATTGTTACTCTTCGCCCACTGCTGTTGCCGGACCTTGCACTTTAGCTTGGTGGAAACAAAAGTGACTAAGCCACCACTAGGTCGGCCTCGAAAATTTGGTTTAAATGGTAATCTAACAGACAATTGTTGGCTATTTTCAGTTTAGTTGTGCTGCAGAAAGCTTGCTGGGGAGACCACACATTACAAGGAACTCAAAAATAACTTTATCAAGGTTTTTTGTTGTACTTACCTTTATTGTAAGAACCAATAAAGATGTATTAAAAACAAAACAAAACAAAAAAACAAAGGTTTGCCAGGATCCACGTGCAGGAACTGCTCCTCGGAGGCAAAGACCTTCTTTAAGCTTTCAAAGGCCTGCTGCGCCTCCTTTGTCCACAAAAACTTCTTCTTCCCACTGAGACAATCAGTGATGGGCGCCGACAGATGCGCAAAGTTCTTGATAAACTTTCGGTAGAAGTTGCTTAAGCCAAGGAATCGCTGCACATCCTTCTTTGTCTTGGGGCTTTTCCAGTCTAACACTGCCTTCACCTTCTCCGGATCCATGGCAAGCCCTCTATCTGACAGCCAGTACCCCAGGAACTCGACCTCCCGAGCATGAAACTGGCATTTCTCCAGCTTGACCCATAACTGATGCTCCTTTAGCTTCTCCAACACTTGCCGAACATCCCTCATGTGCTGTTCCTCATTCTCAGAAAAGATCAAGATGTCATCCAAAAAGCAAACGCAGTTCCGGTACAGTAGGGGACCCAGTATGTGGTGCATGAAGGCCTGGAAACATGGACTGCCGCCTTGTAATCCAAAGGGCATAACGAGATATTCAAATGCCCCAAGGGGGGTGAAAATGGTCATCTTTCATTCGTCTCCCTCGCGCACCCTGATAAGGTTGTACACTCCTCGGAGATCAAGCTTGGTAAAAATTCTGTCCCGCCTGACTCTCGCCACAACATCGTCAATTCTGGGCATGGGGGAGGCCAGGGGTTCCATCAGACTGTTCACGATTCTGTAATTCACTACCAGATGGCGCTCTTCTGTCCCCCTCTTGTCCACAAAGAACACTGGACTACCCCCTACCGCCTTGGATTCCCTTATGAAATCCCTTTTCAAGTTCTTCTCAATAAACTCCTTCAAATCTTGTATTTCTTGGTTGGACATTGAGTACAGCTTACCCGCCTGCAGCTTGGCCCCGGGAAAAAATTCATCTGGCAATCAGATGGTTGGGTAAGCTGTACTCAATGTCCGATCCTTTCCCTCCTTTTTCTTGGGGATGTTAGTGTTTTAAATCTCCCGCTTACAGGCTACATCGATTTTCATGGGCTCTGCTTGCGGCAGTCTGTGTGAAGCCCCCACTGGCGTTTCAGGAAAGCGGTTGCCATGGAAATGCTCCCGCCTTTCCTGTGCGTGCGCCTCTTACCCCACCCAATGGCTAACGCTGCCTTGGTTAGCTCATCCATTGATCATGGCCAAGGACCTCTGGAGAGCTCATCTTTCATGTCTGAACTTAAGCCCGCCTTAAAAAGTGCTTGCATGGGTTCGGACGACAAATCCCAGCCCAACTTGTGCACTAGCATTGCAAAGCGCTACCAATAGCTCCGGACAGTCAGAGACCCCTGCTTAAGTGACAGTAATTCCTGCTGAGCGACATCCCCCTGAATCTCGCTGGAAAACATTGCATCCATCGCCTGATAAAATTTTGCTAAGTCCTGAAGGGCATCGTTCCACGCTGCTATCAGGGGCCTCACCCATTCCCTCGCCGAGCCTTCCAAGTGTCCAATTACAAATGCCACCCTCTCCTCATCATTTTCAAACTCCCTTTTTTTGCAAGTCCAACACGTATTTAATCTCAGTCTTAAACACCAGGTAGTCTTGGGGGTTCCCTCCAAACTTGCTCACCAGCAATGGTAGTTTTTTCCCAACTGGAGTGGTTCTGACCTGCTGGTCCTGTGCTCTGCGCTCCTCAAGCCTAGCTGCAAGCTCGGCGATGTGCACCTCCAGCTCCCTGTTCCTCTGTGCCAGGGATGCTACATTCTGTGCCTCCTCATCCTCAGCGCCTCCGCCTGCAGATCCCTTCTAAGTATGACTCATCGTGTCTTTCCGTGCTGCTACCCACGAGCAACCTCAAAGGCTCCCAGATTGCTGTCAGATGGCAAGGGTGGTTGCTCATGAGTAACCAGGCAGGACTCTGACCTGCCTTTTACAGGTTTTATTTGGTGCAAAACGATTTACAGTGCAGAACCCCAAAGTTCATGTCTGCCTCAATCTCTAGCAGAATCCAGGAGTGGATGTTACGAAAAAGGAGCAATGCTGCTGAGTGCTCCAGATGGCTGGAAAGCCAAACAGGATGTTGATGTTATGGGACTGTACCGTGGGAACAAAGGACAGTCTATTCTGTGCTCTGAGCACCGGATGTTAGCTCAGAGTGGCACATGACCCTGTACCAGAAGTACATGGGTGGAGTTATTCCCCCTCTGCTATTGCTGTAAAGAGAGTGCAGACATGTTTTCTCTGCACTGCTGGAAAGACAGAAATAAAGGCATGTAAATACATTTCTGTCTGTCTCTCTCCCCTCCCTGGGAGTGAGGGAGGAGGGATGGTTGTGTTCTTCTCACGTTCGTGAGGAGGATCGGCCGATAGAGACCTCGCCTTGTCTTGCCGGGAGTCGCTGACGGGGGAGGTCAACAAGGAATCAAAGCCGGGCACCTGGAGAGTGCCAAATTCCTCTGACTGATATGGCTTTAGATTTCAACATATGGTAGCAGATGCCGCTGGTTATCTGATCCGTGGGAATCAGCATGAGAGGTGAGAGGTTGATGGATCGTGTGCCATCCTCTGCACCAAGGAAAGAAGATAACGTCTGCATTGCAGCCAGAAGCTGAACAGACGGCTGGACACCAAGAGGGGGTGTTTTCCAAGCATCGGAGCCCCGAAAAGGTATGCTGAATATCGGGCTAAAAGTGTGAATGCAGATTGATTCTCTGGTTCACAGGAGAGCTGCGTTTGGAAAAACAGCTCTGAGAGCAAAGGCTTGCATACCAGAAATTCTTGTGGCTAGATAAGAAGAAGAGGTATGCACAGTTGCTAAGCAACGACAGTCAGTACAGTGGAAAGTTACTGACACCTGGGGCTGGCTCAGTCAGAGCAATGGGAAAGCGAAAGTTGTTTTGAATTCGCTTCTTTGCAAGGACTGTGAGACAGCTTGCAGATTGCCTGAGAGAGGCTGTAAACAGCTCAAAAGAGACTTTTGGATTTTACTGGCTCGAGAAAGAGAGCTGAGACTTGGATTCACAATGGATGCCAAGAAGGGGGGAGGCTTGCCTTACCCGCCTCCCCTGACTAATGACAATTATTCATCTTGGTCTGTAAAGATGAAGGCCCTGCTGCAGAATCAGAGGATTTTTGGGGTGATTGAGAACCCCATCCCTCAAGCACCAACGCGAGGTTGGGAGTCACAGAATGTGAAAGCCAGGACGGCTATAATTCTGTGTGTCTCGGATGATCAACTTGTGCATATTCAGGATTTGGAATATGCGCGTGAGATTTGGGAGACGCTGCGTAGAACACATCAGAGAGATGCTGGATCTTCAGCGTTGCTATATTTTGAGAAGCTTACCAATCTGAGGCTTGCGCCTGATGGAGATGTTCAAGCGCACCTGACGGAAATGAAATATCTGCGCCAACAGATGGTGGAACGCAATTTCCGTCTACAGGAGGAAGTGTTTTGCTTCATGATGATTAACAGCTTAAATCGGACTTACAAAACGGTTGCCAGTCAGCTTGGTTCCCTTCCGGCGAACGAATTGACCGCGGAGAGGGTGTCTGCCGTTGTTTTGAATGAACACGACAGGCTTGCTGCACTGGAGGTGAAGGACAGGGGGAGGGAAGAACGGAGTTCTAATTTCCCCACTGTTGTTGCTACTGGAGAGGATGCTGTAGCTTTGAACGTTGTCCGATGTTACAATTGTGGACAGGCTGGGCATCTTCAGCGGAACTGTAAGAAGCCACGCCAGCCGAAAGGAGCTAAGGGCCGCTCAGCAAAGCCTGAGGCAGCAGGCAAAGGTCATACCAAGTCTTCGGTGAAACCTGCAAAGGCCCTGATGGCGAAAGGAACCACGCCAGATGTTGGACACTCTTTTATAATCGATACGGGCTGTACTGTCCATATGTCTCCGCACAAGCAGCTCTTTTCGACGTTTAAGAAGCAAAGCTTCGCTGTGAAACAAGCCAACGGTCAGGAGCTGGAAGCGACCGGGATTGGAACTGTGTATCTTAAGAGTCTGAACCTGACTATAAACAATGTTTACTTGGTTCCTGAATTGAAGTTCAATCTGCTGAGTGTTTCGCAGATTGCAAAGAAAGGACTGAAACTGTCCTATGATGCTGAGAGCTGCAAGATCTTCAAAGATGGAGAGTTGTATCTTTCTGCCAGAGAGAAAGATGGACTGTATTTGTTGGACTTTGACCAAAGTGATTACATGGAATGTAATTCTGAGTCTAACTTGATTTCTCTTGCAGGTGTGACCAAAACGAGCGCCAAGAAGGTGGCCAGGGTCGACAGAGCATTTCAGCGGGTGTATGCTGATGTGATTGGTCCTCTAGAACCATCTAGAGGCAATGCAAGATTTTATCTTGTGTGTGTGGATCATTTCTCTAACTTTGTCTGGGTTTATGTGTTAAAAAGGCCACAGGAAGCCTTGGAAAGGTTTCAGGAGTTTTGTGACAAGGTTAAAAAGATGCATGATGCTAACATTGATTGTCTTTTGACAGATGAGAAGCAGATTTTTCTTTTACAGGATTTCCAGAGGTTCCTGCAGAAGAAAGGGATAAGGCACAAGGTTGCTGTTTCAGCGGAAGCGTGGAACAGGGGTGTCTGTGTACGGGTGAACAAAGAATTGCAAAAGGGGATGAATGCGCAATTGCTTAGTTCACATCTGCCACATGAGTTCTGGGCGGAGTCGCTCATGTCGTTTTGTTACGCGTGGGTGAGAAAGGTTTCAAAAGAGTTGGGAAGTTCTCCTTTTGAGAAACTGTTCCAGAGAAAACCTTCTGTTGCCCATTTCAAGGTTTTTGGGTCTCATGTGAGGACAGAAGCTCCAGGTGGAGTAAAGAATGCCAGAGGCATTTTTGTGGGATATGAAAAGGGTCTCTACAGAGTAATTTTGTCTGAGTCTGGTCAGGTGATTCTCACAAAATTTCTAGAGAGTGCTCCTGAACAGGAGAGAGTGATAGTACACACATTTCCCACAGAGGACAATTCAGATGATGATGATGATTTCACAGAGTACAGTGGTACTGAGAGCGACAGTGATAGCTCAGAGAGCTCAGTTGTCACAGTCATTGAGAGGAAATCTCACACAATGGATAGACCTTCACAGGTGAAGGATGAACCACTGTTTACTATTGGAACTGGTTCTCCTAAGAGTCCTGAGACTGAACCAGTGAGCAGAGAGGATCAGCACCTCTTACGCAGGTCTGAGAGAGTCACAAAGGGTGAACCGCCCAAAAGGTACTCAGAAGAGTTTGCTAACTTAGCTGTTGCATGTGTTGCTGTTGTACACAACCGAGGACAGGTTGGAGCTGTGTCTAAGTCAGAGACAAAAACACAACAGAGAGTTGCTAGCCAAGGTAATGCAGATGCACTCATTCCTTGGAAGCCAGACAACCAGAGAGGTACACTGGGGAAACCAGTGACGGGTAGTTCCAAGGGTGGAACTGAAACAACAGGGGAGTGTTATGTGTATAACAACTGTTTGTTTTCCCTGGATCACGCTTTGCTTGCCGCAACACGCATTGATTCTTTTGGGGGAGGTTGTTACGAAAAAGGAGCAATGCTGCTGAGTGCTCCAGATGGCTGGAAAGCCAAACAGGATGTTGATGTTATGGGACTGTACCGTGGGAACAAAGGACAGTCTATTCTGTGCTCTGAGCACCGGATGTTAGCTCAGAGTGGCACATGACCCTGTACCAGAAGTACATGGGTGGAGTTATTCCCCCTCTGCTATTGCTGTAAAGAGAGTGCAGACATGTTTTCTCTGCACTGCTGGAAAGACAGAAATAAAGGCATGTAAATACATTTCTGTCTGTCTCTCTCCCCTCCCTGGGAGTGAGGGAGGAGGGATGGTTGTGTTCTTCTCACGTTCGTGAGGAGGATCGGCCGATAGAGACCTCGTCTTGTCTTGCCGGGAGTCGCTGACGGGGGAGGTCAACAAGGAATCAAAGCCGGGCACCTGGAGAGTGCCAAATTCCTCTGACTGATATGGCTTTAGATTCCAACATATGTTTCCTGGACCTCCCCCAAAATAAAAGTCTCGTTACTCCCAGCCTTTTCCTTCCCTCTTTGCGCTTTAGACTTCTGCACAGGGTGGGCGACGGAAGGGGCGTGCTTCCCTCCTGGCCGGCTTGGCCAGGAGCGGTGCTGTGGCTCCCACCAGCATCCTCTGGTCCTTTTACCTCTTCCGCACTGGAGGTGGGGCTTTCCTCATCACCGGAAGAGGAATTGCTTCACAAGATTTTCGGAGGCTCCCTGTAACACAACTGCCCCTCTGTTTCCCGCCCCTGTTCCGATGGCAGTTCCCTGACAGTGGCCCTTTCAGATCTGCGTACTAGATGCAAGCCTTCAGCACTCATGTCCTCCTTCTTAGGAGAAAAGTGGCCAATGGTGAACAGTGGTTCTTCTAGTTCAGTGTCAGACCCATCAGATAGTCTGAGTGAGGCCTTAGCTCTCTTGTAGTCTCATCGCTGTCGCTGACATCAGCAGCAGCACCGCCCACTGAACTGGAATCCGAACTCTGATCATCATCCTCACCTTCCTCTGCTACCTCATCATCTTCTTCTTCTGAGTGACTGGATAATTCCCCCACACACCCCAACTTTGGATTGTACTCAACACTCTTTGTGACCCGAATGGTCTTAGAGTCAGTCATGCTGCTCTGTGGAGTGTGGACCCACATGTCAGAACCAAAGATTCTCATGTGCTTGACATAAGGTTTCTTACTAAATACCATACATCTTCTCATCGGGAGTACAGCCAATAGGTGAAGACAGTCTCCTATTATAGGAATAAACAAAACACGATAAAGATTCAGCCCAATATTGCTCAGGGAGAGTGGCATCATGCAACAAGGTTTTTAGGCCTTGCAACAAAGTCTGGTTCGCCCGTTGACAAAGTCCATTCTCCCATGGAGATCTGGGGCTTGAGAGGTCCTGCTGGATTCCCTTCTCAGTCAGAAAAGCTTCAAACTGCTGAGAAGTGAATTCGCCGCCTCGGTTAGAAAACAACCAACCAATGTGTTTATTGTGGGCATTTTCCAACCAAGCACAGAACACTTTGAACCTAGGAAATGCTTGACTTCTGCTTGAGCACAAACACATGAATGAACCTGGAAAAAGAATCAATTAAAACCATGAAGTACCTTGATCCACCCAAAGAAGGTGCAAGTGGACCAACCAGGTCTGTGTGGACTAGCTGATAGGGTTTGGAAGCCTGTCTGCTAGACACTTTGCCTTTGGGAGCAACCTTCACTTTGTTTTCTGCACAAGAGACACATTTCATGTGATACCTGCAGGTCTTGATGGTTAACCCCTGAACCATCTCTGGCATCTTGGCGAGCACCTGCCATGCCATGTGACCAAATCTTCTGTGCTGTTCATGAATATATTCCGAATGAAGAACTTTGTTAGTTTGTGTGACACAACAAGATTCAACATTAGACACATCAACAGCAGAGTCATCATATGTTATCAAGAACAAACCATCTACAAACCTAGCATGCAAGGTGTCCTCATTGTTCTTCTTGATGATGTAGATCCCCATTTTGAAGCAAATCTCAAAGCCTTGTCAGTCAGCTGTGGGATGCTGAGCAAATTGTCTGCTGAATCAGGAACATACAGTACCATGCTGATGGTGGTGTGCAGACTGGCCAATTTCACTGTCCCAACTCCTGCAATTCGCAAAGTCTTACCATCAGCCTGTTGAATTACTCCATCCCGTGGAGTAAAAGAGATAAACAAGTGTTTGTCCTTCGAAATGTGCTGCGACGCTCCCGAATCGACAACAAACCTGCTCTTGGCCTTTGGAGCAGCAGTGCTAGCAATCAAAGCTTTGTTTTGCACTGGTTTGGGCTTTTGGCCCACCTTCTTCCAGCCATCTGCAGGCTTCTTCCTTTGTTTACCTTTAGCCTTTGGGCAGTCACGCTGTATGTGGCCTTGGATTCCACAGACTCAGCACTTCACAGCTGCCAACTCCTTGGCTCCCCCTGGTGGCTGGAATGCTGTCCCAGATGATGTCACAGCATGCTCCCCCTGAAGCACACAATCTGGTTCCTCTGCGTTCTTCCTATCATACCCATTTTGGAGGGTATCCAAAACCTTTGTGGCAGACAGGTCTTGTGCAGGTAGAGTTGCCAGCTGACTTGCCACAGCGTGGTAACTCTCATCCAAGGAATCCAAAATTAGGATTGCAAACAAAGACTCAGGCATAGTGAAACTTCTTTGCACTCCCCAAACTTCTTTGGGGAGCTTCAGTAAGAGTGTGTTGGGATACTGCCAGGGAGACGGAGGCATCAGGCAGGCCCACAGTCGTCTCTGGACAATCACCGGTCTCCCGTGGAACAGCATCAGTCAATTAGCGACACGAGCCTCAGAGACATTCCAAGGCCCGTGCACACCCTTTCAGCAGAGTCTCCACAATGAAAGGATGCAGACAGGAGAACATATTTACAGCTTTATTCAACGTAGTTCAGAACAAAGGAAAAACATGACTGCTTGCCTCCGTGTCCAGGAAAACAGCCGGAACAAAAGCTATATGCAAAACGGAAGTTCCCAGCGAGCAGTGCTGGGAGTAAACAGGCATGTGATACACAAAATAATGCCTGACCCTTTTAAGGTGGAACGGAACTATCCTAACATCCTCCCCCTTTCCGTGTAACCTGTAGTACCTGTGGTTCAACCCAATTGCAACCTTTGTACATAAACTTTAAGTTGTTCTCTGTTAACAACCTTAGACAACAGATCAGCAGGAATTTCATTTCCTGCCATGTAGGACACCTGAATGAGTCCTTTCTGAATACACTCTCTTGCACGATGTAACTTAATCTGCAAGTACTTGGTTCTTTGCTTGCAACTCTCTGAGTTCAGCAAAGCCAAACAGGATCTATTGTCTTGATACACTTGTATAGGACATTTCACAGAAACTCTGATGTCCTGAAACAGTTGCATCAACCATTCACAATCCATGAGTGAAAACGACAGGGCATTGAGTTCTGCTTCACAGGAACTTAGGCTTACTGTCGTCTGTTTCCTGCACAACCAGTCAAACAGGCAGTGGTTGTACATGTAGCATACTCCAGAAGTGCTTGTACCATCCGCGGTGTCACTTCCAAAACTAGCATCTGCAAAGATTTCAAGACCTCCAGTCTCCTGACTGGTGAACCTCAGCCAGTAGTGCAAAGTCCCCTTCAAATAGCGGGCTATGCGCTTCAGAGCTTTCCAATCCAGAACAGTAGGATTGTTAGCATGTCTGCTAAGCAGGTTAGTGCTTACAGCTATGTCAGGTCTTGAACATCTAGCACTGAAATTCAGCTTGCCTAGAATGCATCTGTACAGCGTAGTGTCAGAAAACGCTTCAGCAGTGCTATCTACCTGGTAACCTGTCACCATCGGTGTGTCTGCTGGGTTTGCATCAACCAAATTCAACCTGGTTAATACATCAGCAATTTTCTGTGTTTGGTGTACCAGAAAATTACCTGCTTGGTCCTTCTCCACCTGCAGAGAAAGATAGTTGGATACCTCAGCAAGATCCATCATGTCAAAGTGCTCCTTCAGCTGAGCTAGGGTGCTTTGGTACAAAGCCCGATTCTTCCAAAACATCAGAAGATCATCAACAAAACATAAATACAGTTTGTTTTGCCCCTCCTCTTTGACAAACACACATGGATCAGCTTTGCCTTTGTGAAAACCTAGGGAAAGCAATGTCTCGGTGAGTTTTGTGTTCCAACACCTGGCACTCTGCTTAAGACCATATAAGGACTTCCGTAGTTTACAGACCATTTCCTTCTGTGTCTCCACTCCATCAGGTGGAAGCATATACAGCTCCTCCCCCAAAACCCTGTACAAAAAGGCTGTGTTCACATCATGATGAGAAACGTACAGTTTCTCCTCTGCAGCAATCTGGAGCATTAGCCTAATGCTCTCATACTTGACGCTGGGTGAGTAGGTCTCGTGGTAATCCTGTCCTGCTACCTGTGAAAAACCTCTGGCGACCAATCTGGCTTTGTGTCTTACAACCTTGCCCGTCTGGTCTGTCTTTGCTTTGAAGACCCATTTCCTGCCAACCAGTCTCATTCCTGGGACTACTGGCACTAGCTCCCAGGTTTGGTTCCTATTCAAGGAATCGACTTCAGCCTTCATGGAATTAAGCCATGCCTCAGAATCTTTAGAGGTTAATTCCTGAAACTCTTTGAAGCTTGAAGGTTCCCACACCTTCTCTGAGCTACTAAGAACAGCAGTTGCTGTCTTAGGAAACTCATCAGCAAATCTCTTTGGGGGTTTGCCTTTTAGGGCCCTTTCAGATCTGCATACTAGACGCAAGTCTTCTGGACTCATCTACTCTTTCTTAGGAGAAAAGGGGTAAATGGTGAACAGTGGTTCTTCCAATTCAGTGTCAGACGCATCAGATGGTCTGACTGAGGCCTTTGCGCTCTTGTAGTCTGCTGTGTCATCACTGTCGCTTACAACAGCAGCAGCGCTGCCCACTGAGCTGGAATCCAAACTCTGATCATCATCAGCTTCCTCTTCTACCTCATCATCTTTTTCTTCTTCACATCATCTTCATCCTCCTCTGAGTGACTCTGGAAAATTCCCACATCCCCCCCCCCTTAGGATTGTACTCAACACTCTTTGTGAACCTAAGGGACTTTGAGTCAGTCATGAATACCCTGTATTCACCTTTTTTGTACCCCATGAACAAACCATGTGCCCCACGCTTCCCAAGCTTGCTGCTCTGTGTTGTATGTACCCACATGTGAGAACCAAAGATTCACATGTGTTTGACGTAAGGTTTCTTACCAAACATCTGCTCATAGGTAGTACAACCAATAGGTGATGACAGTCTCCTGTTATAGGAATAAAGAAAACACGATAAAGCTTCAGCCCAATATTTATCAGGGAGATTGGCATCATGCAACAAGGTTTTTAGGCCTTGGAGCAAAGTATGGTTTGCTCGCTCGCAAAGTCCATTCTTCCATGGAGATCTGGGACTTGAGAGGCCGTGCTGGATTCTCTTCTCAGTCAGAAAAGCTTCAAACTTCTGAGAAGTGAATTCACCGCCTCGATCAGAAAATAAACAGCCAATGCGTTTATTGTGAGCATTCTGCAACCAAGCACAGAACACCTTGAACTTAGGAAACGCTTCTGACTTCTGCTGGAGCATAAACACATGAATGTACCTGGAAAAAGAATCAATTAAAACCATGAAGTACCATGCTCCACCCAAAGAGGGTGCAAGTGGACCAACCAGGTCTGCATGGACTAGCTGGTAGGGTTTGGAAGCCTGACTGCTAGACACCTTGCCTTTCGGAGCAACCTTCACTTTGTTTTCTGCACAAGATACACATTTCATGTGAAACTTACAGGGCTTGTAGTTCAAACCCTGAACCAACCCAGGCATCTTGGCCAGTGCCTGCCAAGACATGTGACCAAATTTTTGGTGCGCCTCGTGAATACATCCTGCATGAAGAACTTTGTTAGTTTGTGCAACACAACAAGATTCAACATTAGACACATCAACTGCATTGTCATCATAAGTTATCAAGAACAAGCCATCTATAAACTTCATGTGCAAAATGTCCTCTTTGCTCTTCCTGATGACACAGACGCTCTTCTTGAAGGAAATCTCAAAGCCTCGCCCAGTCAGCTGTGGGACGCTGAGGAAATTGTCTGCAGAATTTGGAACAAAAAGTACTTCGCTGATGGTTGTGTGCAGACTTGCCAGTTTCACTGTCCCGACTCCTGCAATTCTCAACGTCTTTCCATCAGCCTGTTGAATTTCTCCATCTTGAGGTGTGAAGGAAATAAACAAGTGCTGATTCTTCATAAGGTGCCTCGTCGCTCCAGAATCCATGATAAATCTGCCTTTGGCCTTTGGAGAAGCAGTGCCAGCAAACAAAGCCTTGTTTTTCACTGGCCTGGGTTCCCCCCCCCCTTTCTGCTTCTGGGCATCTGCAGGCTTCTTCTTTCATTTAGCTTCAGCCTTTGGGCAACATCTCTGAATATGACCTTGGTTTCCACAGTTCCAGCACTTCACAGCTGCCAACGCCTTGGCTCCCCCTGGAGGCTGGAATGCTGTCCCACACTGCTCCCCCTGAAGCGCACAAGCTGACTCAGCTGCATTCCTCCTATCATATTTGTTTTGCAAGGTCACCAAAACTTTTGTAGCAGTGAGGTCCTGCGCAGGAAGAGTTGCCAGTTGGCTTGCCACAGCATGATAGCTCTCATCCAGGGAGTCCAGGATAAGGATTGCAAACAGAGACTCAGGTATATTGAAACCTCTATGAGTCAATTCCTGTCTGAGATGCTGCAAATGCAAAACGTGGGCTCTAAGGTCTTCCCCTGGCTCCAAACGCTTCCTGTGCAGCTTTCTGAAGTAAAGCAACACAGACCCGGCCTCTTGTCGGAGATGACAGGCCTGAAGCCCTTCCCACATCTCACGCCAGCTGGCCTTGCCAGCCAGGGTGATTAACTCTTCAGGAGCTACTGAGAGCAAAATTATTCCCATGGCTCTTGAATCCTGTGCCACCCATTCATCTGTCAAAGGTGCTGGGAGGGTCCTCAGAAACAGTGTGCCACACACCAAGCCTTCTCATCTGGCCCTCGCAGTACCTTGCCCAGGTCTGATAGTTGTGGCCATTAAGCTTTGGGCACGGAGTCCCAACTGAGGCTTGTAAAAGATCCATTTCAGCTCTTTACTTCAGCCATAAGCCTTATTCCCTTCAAAGGCTCCTTATCTTTGGCAGTCGTAAATTACGAGGCCTGCTTGCTCTCTGCTGGCCTAATTAGTTGGCTCGGACTTCAAAGACTCTCTGCCGCGGCACAGAAAAGCCTCGCTTTTCCACATACCTCTCGCAGTCCTTAGCAGTCTTACTCTCCTGTAAGCACTGTGAATCTGGGCCCATAACCTATTGTTGGGATACTGCCAGGGAGACGGAGGCATCAGGCAGGCCCCCAGTCGTCTTTGGATGATCACCGGTCTCCCGTGGAACAGCATCAGTCAATTAGCGACACGAGGCTCGGAGACATTCCAAGGCCCGTGCACACCCTTTCAGCAGAGTCTCCACAATGAAAGGATGCAGACAGGAGAGCATATTTACAGCTTTATTCAACGTAGTTCAGAACAAAGGAAAAACATGACTGCTTGCCTCCGTGTCCAGGAAAACAGCCGGAACAAAAGCTATATACAAAACGGAAGTTCCCAGCGAGCAGTGCTGGGAGTAAACAGGCATGTGATACACAACAATCATGCCTGACCCTTTTAAGGTGGAACGGAACTATCCTAACACAGTGTACCACACTGCAAGCTTTCACAGTTGACCCTTGCAGTACCTTGCCCAGGTCTGATAATTGTGTCCATTAAGACGTGGACGCAGGGTCCCATCTGACGTTGCCTATAAGAGATCCATTCCTGCTTTTTACTATAGCCAGGAACTGAATTCTCTTCACAGTCGCTTTATCTAAGCAAGTCATAAATCATGCGGCCTGCTTCTCTCCAGCCTTAATTGCTTGGCTCGGACATCAAAAGCCCTCTAGCCTCGGCCAGGAATGCTTGGCTCCACATACCTCTCTCCATGCTGGGTCGACACAGCAGTCATCAGCAGCCTTACTCTCGTGTAAGCACTGTGGATCTGGGCCCATAACCCTATTGTTGGGATGTGTCCAAGGGATCGGGGGCAATTTGCAGGCCCCCAGCTGGCTCTGGCCCACTGGCCGGTAGCCGGGCAATCTCCGGTCCTTGGCTCAGCATCAAACAGCGACCCACAGCTTCAGAAGCCTTCAGAAGCTGGAGCACGCTCTAATCAGCAGAGTAAATAACACACAACAGAAGTGGCAGATAGAGGCTGTGTAAAGCATATTTACAAGCAGTTTATTTAGCATACAGCAGGACAAAGGAAAAACATGTCTTCTCCCTTTCGTGTCCAAGTGCAAGCAGCATAAGCAAAAGCTATACACAAACGGAAGTTCCCAGCAAGCTGTGCTGGAGTGTAAACAGACATGTGACATACAAAAATTCCACATGTCTGTAAAGGTGGAACGGAATATTGTAACAAACCTGTCTCTCCCATATTGGTCTCTACAGTCATAGCAGGCACTGTAACCTTCCAAAAGTTTGACTTCACCCACAAAGGCACACTCCCCTATTGTCTCCTAAGACAGATGAATGCCAACACAAGCTTTTGGGGACTCATGCTCACTTCATCACATAGGTGAATTGAAATCTTAGTATACATGTTTGTAAGGGAGAAAATTGTAATTTGGAAGTTGTATGGAAAAATCTTTCCCCTTATTTTTTGCCTCTCATTACCATTCAAACCCTGCCTTACAATTTTCTCCTTTATTCACTTGCCAACTTTCACTTCATTAACCTTCAACAATATGCTTTAATTCTAGCTATTAAAAAATGACAACAAAATATTACGAAGAATTAAATCAGGGTGGGACCCATAAGTACTTAACTTTGCTTGGCAAGTGCACTCTGTTTCTGGTGAGTATAAGCATGCCCTCTTTCACTTTAAAGGACGATGTCTAATTATTTTGGCTTTGGCTTTGGCTAGATAAACCTTGTGCGCACTCTGGGAGAGGCGAGAAGCAAGATAGCCCAGCACAAGCTCCCGCAGATCCCAGGAACAATTCCGGTGGTGAGGGATGTGGAAACCTGCTCAGGCAATGGGTTTTTATCACATCGTCAGCAGATGTGGGTTGAGGGAATGCCCAATGATGACATCACTGAAAATCCAGTGCAATACAAGTAAGGAAGTAAGAGTTGTGATGTTATTCTGTGCTGTCAGGCCTGTTGGCCAAATGTGGCCTCTCTACTTGACCCTTGGAACTTTTTCCAGGCCACACCCCTCACTCACCCTTACTTCAAATCCCAAGTGTCTCTTGCTTCAAGTTTCTCCCACTCTGTTTCTATTCCAGAGAGGCTGCAACACTGGCATTTTTAAAGGCTCAAGAAAGTGAAAATGTTATTGTTGCCCGGGAAGTCTGAGGCCTTGCTGAAGTCATAAGTAAATGTTTACCAATTTAATTCTGGCACCATAATCAGTGTTTTTAGCAAATGTGCTATCTTTCATTTATGCAGACTACCAGCTATACTACTGCAAAGTACTCTGCTTGGGGCTTCCTTTGAAGACAGCTCAGTAACTGCAGCCAGTGCAGAACACCACTGCTCAGTTTTTGGACAATACCTTGCCAGTTGCACTGGTAGCCACTGCATTCTCACACTCAGTTCAACCTGATGGTGATAGTCTTTTAAACCCAAAATTGTTTTGCCGATAGTAACACCTTGAACTTAGGCTGTTACCAAATGGGCCACCAGTGCAGTTATCTGAGCAGAAGTGTTATATGCTGACAGGGCCTCCTGTCAACAAACATACTGCAGCATTCTGCACTAACTTTAGTTTCAAACCCACACAGAGTTGATTGCAGTAATCCAATCTTGAAGTCACCAATGCCTGAACTATTGTGGTCAAGCCCTCCCTTTTTATTGTCTGTAAGCCACTTTTATTTAAGTAACTGTAATAAAACATATAAGAATGAGTAACTATGAACTTGTGCATAAAACTGAAGACAGAACTAAAATCTGGCAGGCTTCTTTAGCAGCATGGGAATGTCAGCTAACCCAGTGGTTTTATAAAAACAACAACAACAACAACAACACATTACTATTTTTTAATGTAGAAGGGATTGTAATCTCTCTCTTTATGCTAGCCTGGCATGAGTTCTACAGCTGTGCATACAGTCTAATCTCTCTCCCTCCCTCCCAGTTCCTGAGAATAAAAACAGTGACATTGTGGGACGTATCTCAGAGAGCAGGAGGTGCCGTTACGAAGAGATGGTGGTGACGCTACGGCAGGAATTGGCACGCGTTGGGAAGGTAGGCAGCCCTCTTCACTACTTTAGTGCATCACTATTGATAGTACTAGGGATGGGATAATCTGTCCATTTGCAATGTGAAGCCAATGTGGTGTAGTGGCTTGAGTGCTGGCCTAGGACCTGGAAGACTAGGGTTCAAATTTATCCACTTGGCCATGGAGGTCTCTGAGTGACCTTGGGCCAGCCACTCACTCTCAGCGTAACGTAACTTACAGGGTTGTTGCAGTGAAGATAAAATGGGGAGAAGGAGAACCATGTACACCACATTGAGCTTCTTGGAGGAAAGGTGGGATGTAAATGTAATAAAGAAATAAAGCTCAGTTCTCTCCGTTTCTCATTTCTTCCTATCTTAAATTCAGTTTTCCACTTTTTGCAACAATTTGTGAGTTTTTGCTTTAAATCCTCATGAAAATATGTTACTGCTTTAGTACAGATCTCTCTAAATGTTTTGTGTTCAGTTTTGACTATAGTTTTATGCAAGAAATTCCCCCTTATGTGCATTTTCATTTTATTTTCCACTTATGTGACACATTTTTCTAATACATACATATTGATGCACATTGGCAAGTGTTACCCACCAGATGGCAAGTGTTACCCATCAGATCATCTTCTCTGTTCAGGAAATGGAGCTGTGTTTCTTGGAGCCTGGGAAGCTATTTCTGACCAAGCTGTCAGAATCCGATCGCACCACTGAGTCCCTTTTCCAAGTTTCCGCTGAGAACCTCCGCTTGGAGACTTACACCATGAAGATGAGGGAATGCCTCGCAACTCAAACTCAAACAGGGTTTGAAGGCTGCCTGCCACCTTTTCTTGCCCCTCTGGCTGATACTTCTGGTGACCCTAGATCCTCACTGCTTAGCAACAGGGATGAAGGGCCTGGCAGTCACTGTGGGTAGCAGAATAAGGCATGCTGGAGATAGGAACATAGGAAGCTGACATACAGGTGAAACTCGGAAAATTAGAATATCATGGAAAATCAACACAGACTGTGGAAACTTCACACTGGACTTCAAGCATCTGGCATTGTGTTCCTCCCCATTCTTCCTCCAGACTCTGGGTCCTTGGTTTCCAAATGAGATCCAAAAGCTGCTCTCATCAGAAAAGAGATTTGGGGAGCCATGTCATCAGCTGGTGTTGGTCCACTGTGCTTCATTAAGTCCAGGGTCAACGCAGCTGTCTACCAGGAGATTTTGGAGCACTTCATGCTTCCTTCCGCAGACGAGCTTTATGGGGATGCTGACTTCATTTTCCAGCAGGACTTGGCACCTGTCCACACTGCCAAAAGTACCAAAACCTGGTTCAATGCCCATGGGATTACTGTGCTTGATTGGCCAGCAAACTCGCCTGACCTGAACCCCATAGAGAATCTGTGGGACATTGCCAAGAGAAAGATGAGAGACATGAGACCGAGCAATGCGAAAGAGCTGAACGCTGCTATTGAAGCATCCTGGTCTTCCATAACACCTCAGCAGTGCCACAGGCTGATTGCATCCATGCCACGCTGCATTGAGGCAGTAATTGATGCAAAAGGGGCCCAAACCAAGTATTGAGTACATATGCATGCTTCTACTTCTCAGAGGTCCAATATTGCTCTATTTGCAGTCCTTGTTTTGCTGATTTCATTTCATATTCTAATTTTCTGAGATTATTACTTTGGGGTTTTCACCAGCTGTACACCATGATCATCACAATTATAACAAATAAAGGCTTGACATATCTCGCTTTGTATATCATGAGTTTGTCTCATATATTAGTTTCACCTTTTAAGTTGAATTACTGAAATAAATGAACTTTTCCATGATATTCTAATTTTCCGAGTTTCACCTGTACTGCGTCATCCCATTGACTCATTTAGCTCAGTACTGTCTACACTGGCTGGCAGCGGCTTTCCACGGTTTCAAGTTGGAAGTCTCTCCCAAACTTACCTGGAGATCCTAGGGCTTGAACCTAGGAACATGGAGAACTTCTTTATACTGAATCAGAACTATGTGTCTTTCTACCTCAGTATTGTCTACACTGACTGGCAGCAGCTCTCCAGAAAGTCAGGCAAGGGATATTCCCAGCCGTACCTGGAGATGCCAGGGATCAAATCTGGAGCCTTCCGCATGCAAAACAGATGGGCTGCCGCTCAGCTACAGCGCTTTCCAGGAACACAGAAAGCTGCCTTATACAGAGTCAGACCATTGGTCCATTTAGCTCAGTACTGTCTACACTGACTGACAGCAGCTTTCCAAGGTTTCAAGCAGGGGCATTACCAGCCCTACCTGGAGATGCCAGCAATTGACCCTGGGACCTCCTGCATGCAAAGCAGATGCTCTACTAAGCTACAGCCCTTCCCTCTAAAGGCTGTGACACATGGGCGTAGCCAGGGTGGGCAGAGGGGCAGCTGGCACCCTAAATCAATACAAATCAGTACAAATATGAGGTTCTTCCCCCCCAACAAAAGCCTGCTTCCTCAACAAAAATCCTGGCTACGCCCATGGCAGTGAGCAGAACATTGGGATGGGTTGAAAGGATCTGGCATGCCAACAAAGATCATAGAACAGACTTCATCTGGACTTGCTGTGAGGCATCATGGCGGATGCCATGGCAGTGAGCAGCTCCTGAAGCCAGCCAGAACCAATTGGGCTACCTGGCTGGCTCCCGGACCACTGGGACTGCTGCTGCTGCCGCCACAAATGACAGGGAACCAGGGGTGCCCAGTGTGCCAACTGAGGGAGGTGCCAACCCCTCCCCCCAGGCCAAGCCGGGAATGAAAGCGAGGACACCCAGCCACCCGGCCGACTGCCCAGCGACGATCTGGGACCAAGAAGATCCCAAAGCCGGCACAGGGGAGAAGAGGAGAGAGGAGAGAGAGAAAGACACGGAGCCCCGACCTTGCTGCTGCTAACGCCAATGATGCCGCTGAGAAGGAAAAAGAGGAGAGGTAGGAAAGAGCACCGGGAGGGCAAGGGAAGCCGTGAAAAGACACGTGGCTGAGCCTGGCACGAGCCTACCCCCCCCCCTCAACTGCGGCTAGCACGTCAAAAGCAGGCAGAGGAAGCAAGAGGAAGGCTGCGCAAACCCCTGTTGCTGCCGCCGTGCCAAGGAAAAGGAGGAGAGGGACACCCGGCCATCCAGGGCTCCGGGGCCGGAGGGACCCAGGAACAAGCGCGGAGGAGGAAAGGAGAAGCCCTGACCCTGCTGCCGTCACCATTGCGCTGCCACCGCCAAGGGAAAGGAGGAGAGGTAAACACGTGGCTGAACCCAAGCTCAGCCCGAGCCCACTTCCATGATGGTGAGTGTGCTAAATGCAAGCCGGAGCCCAAAGGGAAGCCCACTGGAATAGACCTCGCTTCCTTCTATTTTCAATTTTTAAGAAAAGAAGAAGGAGGAGGAGGAGGAAGGAACTTTTTTGTATATATACGTGTGTGTGTGTGTGTGTGTGTGTGTGTGTGTGTGTGTGTATAGTTGAATGGTCTCTTTAAATTTGAAGGTTCCTTATCATTCCACAAGATGTGTAATTCTTTAAGGGCCAGAGCAAATAACATGACCTAGTTTTACAGCTGTGAAGCAGTATAGCAGGTGCTGTTAAGTTGTGTTAATTAAGCTGTGTCAGCAATTGGGTATAATATATAAAGAGCAGCACCTAGCTCTCTCAGTACTCTGGTGGTTAGGTCATGCTTGTTGATATATTTAGTATAAAAGGAGTTTTTGTTTTTGTTATTAAGACCTAGCTAAAGTTATTTTGAGTTCCTTGTAATGTGTGGTCTCCCCAGCAAGCTCTCTGCAGCGCAACTAATCTGCAATTAGCCAACATCTTTGGTTATGGGCCCAGCTGCTGAGTGGATGACTGCACATTTTTGGACTTTGAGAAAGGTTTGAAAACTCCTTCTCCTGTTGGCGTGGTACTGTGGGTCTGGAAGAGTTCCAGAATGGTTGACTGGGTTCCAGAAGCCGAGAAGGCTCTGATTTTCCCACAGCTGACAGATGAGAACTATAGTTTATGGTCGTTTCGGGTGGAGGCTCTTTTGACCTCTTGGGAAATGTGGACCTATGTAACTGATGACCCTCCTGACCCTGTGACTAATGCTTGGTCAAAAGGAGATGCAAAAGTCAGGGCTATAATTTATTTGGCAGTCAGTGACCAGCAAGTAGTCTATATAAGGAATAAGATAACTGCCAAAGAAATGTTACAGATAGGTAGCCGTGTTGGTCTGCCATAGTCAAAACAAAACAAAAAAATTTCCTTCCAGTAGCACCTTAAAGACCAACTAAGTTAGTTCTTGGTATGAGCTTTCGTGTGCATGCACACTTCTTCAGATACACTGAAACAGAAGTTGCCAGATCCTTCTATATAGTGAGAAGGTGGGGAGGGGTATTACTCAGAAGGGTGGTGGGAATGGGTGATTGGCAGATAGCTGTGATGAGCCTGTTGACGACTCTTAACGACTGCAATAGGTCTTACAGGAAAAAGCAAGGGGTGAGAAGGTGAAAAATGGCTTTGTCATGTATAATGAGATAAGAATCCAATGTCTTTGTTCAGACCAGGTCTCTCCATGGTTTTAAGTTTGGTAATGAGTTGCAATTCAGCAGCTTCTCTTTCCAGTCTATTTCTGAAATTCCTTTGTAGTAATACAGCTACTTTGAGATCTTGTATAGAATGTCCTGGGAGATTGAAGTGTTCTCCTACTGGTTTCTCTGTCTTGTGATTCTTGATGTCCGATTTATGTCCGTTTATTCTTTGGCGTAAGGTTTGGCCTGTTTGTCCAATATAGAGAGCTGAAGGACACTGTTGGCATTTGATGGCATATACAATGTTAGACGATGAGCAATTAAATAGTCCCGAGATGGTATGTGTGATGTTGTTGGTGCCAGTAATGGTGTTGTCCGGGTGTATGTGGCAGCAAAGTTGGCATCTGGGTTTATTGCAGGCTCTGGTGCCAGTGTCCGTGTTACGTCTGGTTGTAGTATTATTGTGGGTTAGGAGTTGTTTAAGATTGGGTGGCTGTCTGTAGGCAATGAAAGGTCTTCCTCCCAGAGCTTGAGAAAGAGAACTGTCATTGTCCAGGAGAGGTTGTAGATCTCTGATGATGTGTTGTACTGTTTTAACTTGGGAGCTGTATGTGATGACTAGAGGTGTTCTGTTATTTTCTTTTTTGGGTCTGTCTTGCAGCAAGTTCTCTCTGGGTATCTGTCTGGCTCTGTTGATCTGTTGTCTAACTTCATCTGCTGGGTATTTTAGTTCTAAAAAGGTTTGCTGTAGATCTCTTAGGTGAGAGTCTCTGTCTGTAGAATTGGAGCAGATACGGCTGTAACGTAGTGCCTGGCTATATACAATGGACTGTTTGGTATGTTTGGGATGGTAGCTAGAGGCATGTAGATATGTTTGTCGGTCAGTTGGTTTACGGTATAAGGTGGTGTCTATGCATCCATCCTGTATTTTTATAGTAGTGTCCAAAAAATGTATTTCTTGCATAGATTGATTCATTGTTAGGTTGATTGTGGGGTGAAAATCATTGAATTTCTGGTGGAAGGTGTCCAGGGTCTGTTGACCATGTGTCCAGATGATAAAAATATCGTCAATGTATCGCAGGTACAAGAGAGGTTTGAGTGGGTAGGACAAACATATCTAAGAGATCTACAGCAAACCTTTTTAGAACTAAAATACCCAGCAGATGAAGTTAGACAACAGATCAACAGAGCCAGACAGATACCCAGAGAGAACTTGCTGCAAGACAGACCCAAAAAAGAAAATAACAGAACACCTCTAGTCATCACATACAGCTCCCAAGTTAAAACAGTACAACGCATCATCAGAGATCTACAACCTCTCCTGGACAATGACAGTTCTCTTTCTCAAGCTCTGGGAGAAAGACCTTTCATTGCCTACAGACAGCCACCCAATCTTAAACAACTCCTAACCCACAATAATACTACAACCAGACGTAACACAGACACTGGCACCAGAGCCTGCAATAAACCCAGATGCCAACTTTGCTGCCACATACACCCGGACAACACCATTACTGGCCCCAACAACAACACACATACCATCTTGGGACTATTTAATTGCTCATCGTCTAACATTGTATATGCCATCAAATGCCAACAGTGTCCTTCAGCTCTCTATATTGGACAAACAGGCCAAACCTTACGCCAAAGAATAAATGGACATAAATCGGACATCAAGAATCACAAGACAGAGAAACCAGTAGGAGAACACTTCAATCTCCCAGGACATTCTATACAAGATCTCAAAGTAGCTGTATTACTACAAAGGAATTTCAGAAATAGACTGGAAAGAGAAGCTGCTGAATTGCAACTCATTACCAAACTTAAAACCATGGAGAGACCTGGTCTGAACAAAGACATTGGATTCTTATCTCATTATACATGACAAAGCCATTTTTCACCTTCTCACCCCTTGCTTTTTCCTGTAAGACCTATTGCAGTCGTTAAGAGTCGTCAACAGGCTTATCTCAGCTATCTGCCAACCACCCATTCCCACCACCCTTCTGAGTAATACCCCTCCCCACCTTCTCACTATATAGAAGGATCTGGCAACTTCTGTTTCAGTGTATCTGAAGAAGTGTGCATGCACACGAAAGCTCATACCAAGAACTAACTTAGTTGGTCTTTAAGGTGCTACTGGAAGGAAATTTTTTTTTTTGTTTTGCCAAAGAAATGTGGGACAGTCTTGCAGATTAGAAAAGATTCCCTTAATGAGGACTTTGATGGTGTAGCTAGCCAGATATCTGCCGTTCCACCAGCACAATTAACTGTGGAAGGGGTAACGGCAAGATTAATGGGCGAGTTGGACAGAAGGGAGGGTTGCGCGACAAGCACTCCTATTTCCAGAAATAATGAGGAACGCCATATGCAAACTTGTGGTGATACGACTGCATTTAAAGTTGCCAAGCGTTGTTGGTTCTGCAATAAACAAGGACATTTTGCAAAGGACTGCAGATCCAAAAGAAAGCAAAGTACTCCCAAGTCTGTTTCTGTTTGTCAATCACGGTTGTCAGCCCAGCAGCCGACATCATATCGTAAAGACAGAAAAGAGCCGTGAGCTTTTCACGCTCGGACAACAGATAGTAAAAGAATTAAAGGTGCCAAGTAGAATTATTTTATTGTGGACTCTGGAGCATATCAGCATATTTGCAATGATCGAAGCTTGTTTATTTCTTTCGAAGAGGAAATTGGTAATGTACATTTAGCCAATTCACAAGTCTTGAAGTCGCTTGGCAGGGGCACCTACGGGACTGCCTCTCCTGGTATGTCCCACAGAGGAACTTACGGTCTTCAAACAAAAACATTCTGAAGGTCCCAGTGTGGGAGCCAGTGTGGTGTAGTGGTTAAGAGCGGTAGTCTCGTAATCTGGGGAACCGGGTTCGCGTCTCCGCTCCTCCACATGCAGCTGCTGGGTGACCTTGGGCTAGTCACACTTCTTTGAAGTCTCTCAGCCCCACTCACCTCACAGAGTGTTTGTTGTGGGGGAGGAAGGGAAAGTAGAATGTTAGCCGCTTTGAGACTCCTTCAGGTAGTAATAAAGTGGGATATCAAATCCAAACTCTTCTTCCCAGGCTACAGAGAGGTTAGGCTGGCCTCAACTAGAGCCAGGGCTTTTTTGGCTGTGGCCCCAATCTGGTGGAACGCTCTGTCACAAGAGACTAGGACCCTGCGGGACTTGACATCTTTCCACAGGGCCTGGAAGACGGAGCTGTTCCACCAGGCCTTTGGTCAGGGCACAGCCTGACTCCCTCCTTTGCCAATCTTCACAGAACTTTAGCCTAATGGTTGCCATCAATTTGAGTTGAATAAATTTTATAATGAAATGATTTTAGAATGTTGTACCATTTTATTGTTAGCCGCCCTGAGCCCGGCTTCGGCTGGGGAGGGCGGGATATAAATAAAATTTATTATTATTATTACTGTTAAACTTGACTCTTTAAATATTACGATAGCAAACTGCATTTACTGCCCGTCAGTAGATAATTTATTGTCAGTAAGGTGCTTTGCTCCTCAAGGCATAACCGTGAGTTTCTTAAAGTCAATGTGTAAGTTTTTCGATGGGAACAAACGTCTATTGTATACCCGGGACTCTGATGGTTTATATAGACTGTATTTTCGCACCTACTCACAATCACCTATAAATTGCAGAGCAGCACAGTCAAGCCAGGGGTTGAGGAATGTAAGGCCACATTCCGGATGTGTCCATGAAGCACACAGACTTTTAGGACATCTGAATTTTGCTGATGTAATTAATATGGGATGATTGATTAGTAGCTTTGCTTGCCCCCGGAGTCCACACGCTTCCCCTGCGGTGCTCTGCTCCAAAGGGCTCCTCACAGCTTCAGCAGAGTGCATACGCAGCGTAGAAACGGAAGCTGTTGCCGTGTGTGCGTAATAAATCAGGCTTAACGCACGGTGCCTTCCTTATCTTACAAATAGCTTTATTCTCGTAGCAGAACAACAGTTCATAACTCTCCTGGTGACAGAGCACACATCTTGCTCCTCTCCCGCAACGGAGCAACACACACTCTCTGTGAGAGACACAGTAGAACACTCCCCTCAGTATTCTAAACCACGCCTCAGAATGTGAGACGTCACTCAGAACTTCTTAACCCTGTAAGTTCTGACTCTCTCCATACCCCCTCTCGTATCACTTTCTGAGAGGACCTCTGAGTGTTCAACACCTTCTCCACTGCCTTTCTCTTCTTCCTGGCATCATTGTCAGGCACCTGTTGAACCTCCTCACAAATCTCAGGTTCGCACTGTGCGAGACCAACCCACGCATTTGTGACCTGAAACCTCTCAGGTGGAATTCCCTTTGTTGCCAGAGATGACCACCTGGGCACAAACTGGGGTGCTTCTTCTGACCCACTGGGGCCAGCAAGTGCGTCTTCTTCATCAGACGACTCCCCCTCTGACTTGAACCGTCTGTGAGCTTTCTCCTTTACGCTAACAGGAGATGAGGGCTCACTCTTGGACACTCTTTTAACAACCTGTGGAGACGCCCTACCCTGGTGCTGACCCTGATCATAGATCTGGTCTCCATCACCTGGCTCTCCCTCCTCCTCAGATTCAGACAGACAATCTGAGTGAACGTCAGGGCTCGCTTTGCGCCTTGCCCTACTATCCTGGTGCTCATAGAACTCAGCATGTTTACTGATTAGAAGCTTGGTCTGATCACCTTCTGGACATGCAAATCTCCACCCCTTTGTCGCAGGTTCATACCCACAGAAGATCATTTCCTGGTACCTTGGGCCACCCTCTTGCTGCTGAAACTTTGGTACAGGCACCAAGGCTCTGCAACCAAACGAACGGAAGAAATGCACCTGCGGTCTCTGTCCGTTGAGCAAGAAATACGGGGTGTCACCTACCACTGAATTGTAGCACCTGTTCATCGTGAAATTGGCCGTCTTTACCGCCTCCCCCCAAAAACTTTGAGGCAAACCAGAGTCACACAGTAGAATCTCTGATGCTTGAACCAGAGCTTTACTTCTCAGCTCTGCCACGCCACTCTCCTGAGGAGAAGTCACCTTGTGACGTATCCCTCTCTGGCGAAAGAACCTCTTTAGAGCAGACCCAGTGACCTCTGAACCTCGGTCACACTTGAACCCCTGCACCTTGGTGGAGAACCTTAGTTCCACCTCTGCAACCCAATCCTTGATCAGTTGCGTTGCGTCCTCCTGCGTTCTCAGCGTGAACTCCCATGAGTTCTGCGTAAAATCATCTGTCAGCGTCAGCAGGAACTTGGCCTTGCCCAGACTTGGCTGTGGCATGGGACCAAAAAGGTCTGCGTGCACAAGCTCAAAAGGCTTTGTGGTTACTCTCTCCACCCTGGGATAACTGTATCCCTTATTCTTGGCTTTCCTGCAAGCCCTGCAATTTAGAAGTTCACCACATTCTCTTACCTTGCACCCTTTGGTGCACTCTGATAACATCTGAATGTCTTCACAGGGGCCATGTGACATTCTCTTGTGCCACACGCAAGCACATGAAACATGAGTGTGAATGGTGGCTTTGCCAGCATTCCCCTCACCCTCCAGAGATGTTTCCAGAACAAAGAGGTTGTTCTGATTTCTCTCAACACGTACTAGCTGCTTCCCCCCTCTGGAAATTGTACAGACATTCTTCTCAAAACAAACCATATACCCCTCCTGTAAGAGACAAGGTACAGATAAAAGACAATGTTTTATCCCTGGCGACACGTAGACTTCCAGCTGCGCCTGTAAAACAGAAACAAACACATTTCCCACATTGGTTACACGTCTTTGTGACCCATCAGCAAAACACACTGATTTCCCAGCTGAAACAGCCCTGCAGTTCCTTATCTTGACACCAGGTGTCTCAGACACGAGATGTTTATTTGCAGCAGAGTCCACAACCCAACGCAGCACTCTGTTCTTCGTTGTTGCCTTAGCAACAGACTTCCCGCTGCCCCCGTCCTTGGGGCCTTTGCAGGTGTCCTCTAAAACTGCCATCGAAGCAGATAGCTGATAAACGCCGTCTTCCCCCTCTGGTCGTCTCTGCGTCTTCCCACGCCTGCCTCCTCTGCTGGACTGGTTGCCATGGAAACTCGGCTGGTTCCCATGGGAAGCGACCTTGGAAACATCCTGCCCTGTCTCCCTTGCTCTCTGTGGGCAGCAGCTGCGCAGATGGTCAGGGGAATTGCAAACAAAGCAACGACGAGTGGAAAACTTTGCAAACCTGCCTTTGGTCTTCTCTGCCCCCCCCCAACCTTGCCAGCAGCTCTCGTTGAGGCTTTTCTGCAACTGGGGACGTGGTTTTTGGCTTCCGCTGTGGTTTCTCTGCAAACCCTCTCCAGCTCCTGCCAAACAGCCTGGGCACTCTCAAGACCCTTGGAATGGCCTATCTGGCCTGCACCCCCACTCCTGGGCGCACAGCTTCCAGAGGAACAGCTTGCCTCTGCTTTCCTCTTCTTTGCTCTCAGCTGCTCTCCAGCACACAGCCCATCACACAGACGTGTGGAAGCATTGCAACAGCTTCCAAACACAGTCCCAGCCCCCACTGGGCTTTCTGGGCGTCCTTCAGCCCCTTCTGGGCTTGGTGCTCCCTCTGGGCAGCTTCTAGCCCCCTCTGGTCTGGCTCCCACTGCGGCCTGACATGCCGTCTTCAGTGCCTGCCACGCGACCCAGGGCTCTTTCCCGTCCACCTTTTCAAAAAGGACTGAGTACGATTCATGGCTGTCTGCCATCTTCTCCCCCGGGGCCCAGCTTACTTACGAACAGTAGTAGCTTCTTCTCGCACCCGGTTCAAGCGCAGATCTTCCCAGCGAGCTCCCTGCCTCAAACAGCTTCAGCTGGCTTCAGCTTTTCTTTTTTTTTTTTTTGATATTTATTAGAGTTTTACAAAAAACAAAGATTTACAGAATAAAAGACAAACCAAGAAAAAGGAGAATTCAAAAATACATAAAAAAGAAAAAAAAGAAAAATACAAAAAACAAATCCATTTTTTGATATTTTTAAGCTCATTTGCTTGTTTCCTTGACCTCCTCACACCTCCCCTTTTTGCATTCCCATTTACATAATCAATTCAGCAAATCCTTACCCTCTTTCATTTATCTTAACTCTATATCCTAACATATTATGACTCTATCTATTCATCCATTTATCAATTCATTTTTGCATATTCTTATTAACTTTTGTTGCTGAATACCACTTATTGCCAATCCGAACATAATTTTAACATTCATTAATTTTACAATATTTCTGAAGATAGTCTTTAAATTTCTTCCAGTCTTCCTCCACCACCTCTTCTCCCAAGTCTCGGATTCTACCAGTCATTTCCGCCAATTCCATATAGTCCATCATCTTCATCTGCCACTCTTCCAGGGTGGGTAGATCTTGTGTCTTCCAATACTTCGCAATAAGTATTCTTGCTGCTGTTGTTGCATACATAAAGAAAGTTCTGTCCTTCTTTGGCACCAATTGGCCGACAATGCCCAGAAGGAAGGCCTCTGGTTTCTTCAGGAAGGTATATTTAAATACCTTTTTCATTTCATTATAGATCATTTCCCAGAAAGCCTTAATTCTTGGGCACGTCCACCAAAGGTGAAAGAATGTACCTTCAGTTTCTTTACATTTCCAACATTTATTATCAGGCAAATAATATACTTTTGCAAGCTTGACTGGGGTCATGTACCACCTGTATATCATTTTCATAATATTCTCTCTTAAGGCATTACATGCCGTAAATTTCATACCTGTGGTCCACAACTGTTCCCAGTCAGCAAACATAATGTTATGACCGATATCCTGTGCCCATTTAATCATAGCAGATTTAACCGTTTCATCCTGCGTATTCCATTTTAACAGCAAGTTATACATTCTTGAAAGTATCTTAGTTTTGGGATCTAACAGCTCTGTTTCCAATTTTGATTTTCCCACCTGAAAGCCATTTTTTTTGTCCAAATTATAGGCCTCTCTTATTTGATAATAATGAAGCCAATCTCACACTTTATCTTTTAATTTCTCAAAACTCTGCAATTTCAATTTGTCTCCTTCTTGCTCCAATATTTCCCAATATTTCAGCCATTTGGCCTCCATATTGAGCTTTTTCTGAGCCTTCGCTTCCATTGGTGACAACCACCTTGGGGTTTTGTTTTCCAATAAGTCTTTGTATCTTATCCAGACATTGAACAATGCTTTCCTGACAATGTGGTTTTTGAATGCCTTGTGTGCTTTAACCTTGTCATACCACAAATATGCATGCCACCCAAAAACATTATTGAAACCTTCTAAATCCAAAATGTCTGTGTTCTCAAGAAGTAGCCAGTCTTTCAACCAGCAGAAAGCTGCTGATTCATAGTACAGTTTGAGGTCTGGCAGGGCAAATCCACCTCTTTCCTTTGCGTCAGTTAATATTTTAAACTTTATTCTGGGCTTCTTGCCCTGCCAGACAAATCTAGAAATATCTCTCTGCCACTTCTTGAAACAGTCCATCTTGTCCAAAATTTGCAATGATTGAAACAAAAATAACATTTTTGGCAATACATTCATCTTTATAGCTGCAATTCGGCCCAACAAGGAAAGCTTCAAATTTGACCATATTTCTAAATCTTTTTTCACTTCTGTCCAACATTTCTCATAGTTATCTTTAAATAAGTTTAAGTTCTTAGCAGTCATATTAACCCCCAAGTATTTTACTTTCTTGGCTAATGTTAAACCAGTCTCCTTCTGAAACCTCTCTTTCTCAATCGGTGTTAAGTTTTTCTCAAGAACTTTAGTTTTTGACTTATTCAATTTAAATCCTGCCACATGACCAAATTCTTGAATCAGTTCTAATACTCTTTTCGTACTAGATTCTGGCTCCTGTAACGTCAAAACTAAGTCATCTGCAAAAGCCTTCAATTTGTATTGTTTAGCTCCGACCTGAATACCTTTGATCAAACGGTCCCTTCTAATCATATTTAACAAAACCTGGCTTCAGCTTTTCTCCAGCGTCTCTTCAGCTGGCCGCAGCACACACACCGGCACGGACACAGCTTGCTTCACAGCGTTGCTGACAACTCCATAACCTATGGGATGATTGATTAGTAGCTTTGCTTGCCCCCGGAGTCCACACGCTTCCCCTGCGGTGCTCTGCTCCAAAGGGCTCCTCACAGCTTCAGCAGAGTGCATACGCAGCGTAGAAACAGAAGCTGTTGCCGTGTGTGCGTAATAAATCAGGCTTAACACACGGTGCCTTCCTTATCTTACAAATAGCTTTATTCTCGTAGCAGAACAACAGTTCATAACTCTCCTGGTGACAGAGCACACATCTTGCTCCTCTCCCGCAACGGAGCAACACACACTCTCTGTGAGAGACACAGTAGAACACTCCCCTCGGTATTCTAAACCACGCCTCAGAATGTGAGACGTCACTCAGAACTTCTTAACCCTGTAAGTTCTGACTCTCTCCATAATTAAGACAAAGAATATTGTTAATGGCCTCAACTTAAAACCATGTAAATTCTTTATGCAATGTCTATCCTGTTGCAAGAATAAGATTAAGGTTGCACGCAAGGGTAGGTGCTCAGATAGGAAAGTAACTGAGCCATTTGAGAGTGTACATTGTGATTTAGTTGGGCCACTCCCATCATCATTAGAGGTTCTAAGTACTGGCTTACCCTGATAGACCAGTATAGTAGATATTGTTGGACTTATGCAATAGCTGAAAAGTCTCAAGCATTTGAGAAGTACAAAGTTTTTTGCAGCTGGGTAAAAACGCATTTTAACAAACCTATTAAGAACCTGTTTTCTGACTGGGGTGGGGAATTTGTTTCTGAGTATTTTGAAAATTTCCTGGAAGCGCAGGGGACTACTCATGATTAAATTGCCCCCCAAGTCCTTGGCAAAATGGGCTTGTTGAAGTTATGCAGTGTGACTTGCAGGCGGGGATTAAAATTTATCTGCACAATGCTAATCTGCCCAAAGTTTTTTCGGCTGAAGCACTCAATGCTTTTTGCTTATGTTAAGAATCGTAGTTATCATTCTGGTTTAGATGTCACCCCCTATGAGACATTGTTTAAAAAACGCCCTAATCTGAAATACCTACGCATTTCGGTTTCAGATGTAATTATGCATTATCCCGCTAAGCAGAAATTGGGTGAGCGTAGTGTTCAGGGGAATTTAATGGGCTACCAGCAGTGGGTGTACAGAATTTACATACCAGCAACTGGCAAATTTCATATTACCAGAAGCATGATACAAACTGTAAATTGGAATGGAGTTGCTGTTTTCCAAGATACTAACGGTATAGATAATACTGAGGAAGCAGCAGCAGCAGGGAATGATAGTGATTCTGAATTAATGGAAGAAGATGAAAAGCCTGTTGAATCCAGTAATTTGTTTGATGATTTAAAGTTACAGGCACCCGAGGGGAGGTTAGATTCTCTTGAGTTTTCTGACCGTGAGCTTAGCCTACAGGCATCTCTTCAGTCTGACAATAATGATTTACAACCTGAAACTAGTAGTTTACTGAGTCCCATTAAATCTGAGGAGTCTGACTCTCCTTCGGGACTGAGACATTCAGATAGAAAGAGACAGAAGCCACAACGGTTTGCAGATGAGCAATAAGGCGATTTTTGAGCCAAAAAGCTACAATGATGTTCGGAATTTACCTAAGCACCAAGCTGCAAATTGGTATGAACTATGAACTCTGAGATATTTGCTTTAAAAGAGCATAACACTTGGTCTCTTGTACCACAGACCCCAGATATGAGACTTATTGATTCAAAATGGGTTTATAGAGTTAAACTGAATGACAAAAATGAAGTTGTAAGGTACAAGGCTAGATTAGCTGCTGGGGGTTTTCAACAAATTCCAGGCGAAGATTATGATTGAAGGAAAAGCCTACACCTGTGCATCCAGTATCTCCAACAAGCAGGGATCAAGTACCGTTGGGACTTCCCCTTCTGCCTCATTCTGCAATTAATCTAGAAGTAAGGTTACAGGGAACCAGGCAGAGGGCCATCTCGGTAGTGGCGCCTGCCCTGTGAAACGCCCTCCCAGCAGATGTCAAGGCAATAAACAACTATTTTACTTTTAAAAGACAACTGAAGGCAGCCCTCTTTAGGGAAGTTTAATGTCTAATGCTGTATTGTTTTTAATATTCAGAGCTTTTGAATTATGGTGCTGGAGGAGACTCTTGAGAGTCCCATGGACTGCAAGAAGATCAAACCTATCCATTCTGAAGGAAATCAGCCCTGAGTGCTCACTGGAAGGACAGATCCTGAAGCTGAGGCTCCAATACTTTGGCCACCTCATGAGAAGAGAAGACTCCCTGGAAAAGACCCTGATGTTGGGAAAGATGGAGGGCACAAGGAGAAGGGGACGACAGAGGAAGAGATGGTAGGATAGTGTCTTTGAAGCTACAAACATGAGTCTGACCAAACTGCGGGAGGCAGTGGAAGACAGAAGTGCCTGGCGTGCTCTGGTCCATGGGGTCACGAAGAGTCGGACACGACTAAACGACTAAACAGCAACAATGTCTAATGCTGTATTGTTTTTAATATTCAGTTGGAAGCCGCCCAGAGTGGCTGGGGAAACCCAGCCAGATGGGCGGGGTATAAATAATAAATTATTATTATTAATTATTATTGAAAAAAATGTTGAAATATACATTTATAAAGAAACCAGAGGCCTTTCTTCTTGGAATAACAGGTTTGGAATTGCCCAAGAAAGATGTTAAATTATTTTTGTATGGCACAACTGTTGCTCAAATTTTACTAGCCAAGAACTGGGAGACCCAGGAAATACCAACAGTGGAAGAATGGCAGATGAAAATGATGGAATTTTCGGAGCTAGCCAACCTGACCAGAAGAGTCCGTGACCAGAAGGAGGAGGAGTTCCAGGAAGAATGGAAGAAATTTAATGACTATTTAGCTAAACAGGTTAAGTTAAATTAGTTGGAAAAACCTTGCAAATACCGGACAGGCTTAGGACTACAATATGTATTATGTGATGGATTAATATGTTTAATACTGAATTGGGAAGTAAGAAAGATGTTAAGAGATAAAGTTAATTTTATAAGAACACTGATTTGGAAAACCGTTAAAATGATATATATTGAAATCCAACCAGGGGGACACGAGGAAGTCACTAAACAATGTTAATTGCATCAAGGTTTATAAAAGCTATGATCTATGTTTGTTTAATTTTTTGTGAAAAATCAATTAATTTTTTAAAAATAATAATAATAATAAAAGTTAAGAACTGAGAAGCGGCTTGTGAATGCTGGGGGGTGGGGGGTGGACCCTGCCGAAAGTAACTTTGTAACGGAGAAAGGAAAAAGACAAGAGAGCCAGCAATGAGTCCCTACAGTTTCAGAAGGAGTTTGAGCCAGCGATCTGCTCGTGAAGGTTTCTAGTAATTCCCATCTTTCTAGATACTTAACTTTGATTTCTCTGGGGATCTGACTTGAATCAGAGAATTTACAGTGTCATTCTTCCGGTATTCCTTTTGTTTTTTATTTTTCCTTTATTATTTTTGGGGGTTCCTACAATCGTTATCAAAGTGAGAGCTGGACCATAAAGAAGGCTGATCACCGAAGAATTGATGCTTTTGAATTATGGTGCTGGAGGAGACTCTTGAGAGTCCCATGGACTGCAAGAAGATCAAACGTATCCATTCTTAAAGAAATCAGCCCTGAGTGCTCACTGGAAGGACAGATCGTGAAGCTGAGGCTCCAATACTTTGGCCACCTCATGAGAAGAGAAGACTCCCTGGAAAAGACCCTGATGTTGGGAAAGATGGAGGGCACAAGGAGAAGGGGACGACAGGACGAGATGGTTGGACAGTGTTCTCGAAGCTACAAACATGAGTCTGACCAAACTGCAGGAGGCAGTGGAAGACAGGAGTGCCTGGCGTGCTCTGGTCCATGGGGTCACGAAGAGTCAGACATGACTAAACGACTAAACAACACAATCGCTATTACGAATTAGGTCGTTGAAGAGGCCAAAGAGGGGAGTTGATTAACAGGCAGCTGGGGTTCCTTATATTTGGATTAGGCTGAATTGGCAGCCGAAGAAAGTCTCCCCATTTTGAGAAGGAGTCGACGCCATTTAATAATAATAATAATTTATTATTTATACCCCGCCCATCTGGCTGAGCTTCCCCAGCCACTCTGGGCGGCTCCCAATCAAGTGTTAAAAACAGTACAGCGTTAAATATTAAAAACTTCCCTGAACAGGGCTGCCTTCAGATGTCTTTTAAAGATAGGATAGCTGCTTATTTCCTTCACATCTGAAGGGAGGGTGTTCCACAGGGTGGGCGCTACTACCGAGAAGGCCCTCTGTCTGGTTCCCTGTAACCTCACTTCTTGCAATAAGGGAACCGCCAGAAGGCCCTCGGCGCTGGATCTCAGTGTCCGGGCTGAACGATGGGGGTGGAGACGCTCCTTCAGGTTTACAGGACCGAGGTCGTTTAGGGCTTTAAAGGTCAGCACCAACACTTTGAATTGTGCTCGGAAACGTACTGGGAGCCAATGCAGATCTCTCAGAACCGGTGTTATGTGGTCCCGGCGGCCGCTCCCAGTCACCAGTCTAGCTGCCGCATTCTGGATTAATTGCAGTTTCCGGGTCACCTTCAAAGGTAGCCCCACGTAGAGCGTGTTGCAGTAGTCCAAGCGGGAGACAACTAGAGCATGCACCACTCTGGTGAGACAGTCCGCAGGCAGGTAGGGTCTTAGCCTGCGTACCAGGTGGAGCTGGTAGACAACTGCCCTGGATACAGAATTAACCTGCGCCTACATGGACAGCTGTGAGTCCAAAATGACTCTCAGGCTGCGCACCTGGTCCTTCAGGGGCACAGTCACCCCATTCAGGACCAGGGAATCCCCCACACCCGCCCGCCCCCTGTCCCCCCAAAACAGTACTTCTGTCTTGTCAGGATTCAACCTCAGACACTCACACAGGACCTTCACCGCCTTCACAGGTTCTGATTTAAAGGAGAGGTAGAGCTGGGTGTCATCTGCATACTGATGAACACCCAGCCCAAACCCTCTGATGATCTCTCCCAGCGGCTTCATATAGATATTAAAAAGCATGGGGGAGAGGCCAGAACCCTGAGGCACCCCACAAGTGAGAGCCCAGGGGTCTGAACACTCATCCCCCAACACCACTTTCTGGACACGGCCCAGGAGAAAGGAGTGGAACCACCATATAACAGTGCCCCCAGCTCCCAGCCCCTCTAGACGGCCCAGAAGGATGTTATGGTTGATGGTGTCAAAGGCCACTGAGAGATCCAGCAGAACTAGGAAATTTGCTTTCTTCTTCCTCTTACTTTGTTTCCTTTGGACCTTCACGCATATGAACCAAGTGGTGAAAAGAGTTTACTGCAATGGAATCTTTGGACTGCTTCGGGAAGCACCAAGTGGTCAATTACAATATTGCAATTTGAAATTGGTTTAATAACTAGGTGCCACCTGGTGGACAAATAAAGAACGGCAGGAAATTTGAAAAAGGGAGAGAAATAGATTATAAAGTGAAAATGTCAGGAAAGAAAGGGTCAGTAGCCACACCAACAGATAGGAGAAATTCGAAACAGGAGGAACCTAAAATGGACATTGCAGAGATCTTAGCAGAAATTAGGAAGGACATAAAAGATATAAAAGATACTGAAAAATTTTTAGATAATAAATTTGATAAAATGGAGGAAAAAATTGATAGACCAGTGGCAGAATTAAAGGGTTAGTTAGGAGAGGTTAAGATAAAGACACAAGCCCTGGAAGAGACAGTGAAGAGGACACAAAGAAGTCAGAAAAAATAAAAAGAGGGAGAAAAAATAAAGTCAGAGGTTGCTGAATTAGCAAAAATGCATGAAGAAACTATGGATGCTCTTGCCTTTATGGAAATGAAGCAGAAGGAATTGAATCTCCACCTCAGATGCGTAATAGAACAGGAAGAAGAGAATATAAAGGAAATATTAACAAAGGAAATAGCAAACTGGTTGGGAATGGATGAAGATGAAGGTGGAAATATAACTGATAAGGATTAAATATAAGATGGAAAGAGGTAAAAAACTACCAGCTGATTGCCTTATCTTTTTGAATTCAAGAGAAATGAAAAATCTGATTTTAAGAACAAATAGAGAAAGGAAGCTGTGCACAAATGAAAAATTCATCATAATTTACAAGGAAACACCCAAAAGATTTTTGAAACGTTGAGAAGAATATAAAGACATTACCCTAATCCTGAGAAAAAATGAAATTTCGTAGAAGTGGGAGTTCCTTTTTTTATAAGGACAAGAAATTTAAGATTAAATCTACTCAGAAGATGGGAAAATTCATGAGAAGATATGGAAAAGAACTGGGGAAGAAGGAAGAAGACACACCACTGGAAGAAAAAGAAGAAGAGAAAGAAATTTAAAGAATAAAGACTTTGTATTTAACTGCTGACAATAATGGGTTTGAAAAGAATATCATGGAATGTGAATGGTTCAAATAATAAAATTAAACGGAATAAAATTGAACATATATTATTAAAACAGAATTCGGATATAATTTGTATACAAAAAACACATGTTGAGAAAAAAACATGAAAGAATTCTTAAAAATAAAAGATTGGGGAAAGAAGATATTGTTGGTTTGCAAGCCCCCTCTCACTGCTCTCGGAGCTTGCTTACCGGTAACCTCCTCTGGTTGACATCCAGACAGACCAGGGAGATTTTGATAGGCGACATTTTCCCAAGCGTGAGTAAATGCACACCCCCTCCTCCTGCTTCTTCCCTAGCAGGGAAAGAGACAGACAGAAACGTCTATTTTACATTCTTTTATTTCTGTCTACAGCACTAGAGAAAAACACGTCCTTTCAATTCAGTTCTTCTAGGAAGTCTGACAAACTTCCTGTACATGCGCAAATGGAAGGTTTCAAATTACACTCCTCACAGAGCCTTTTCCAGCCTGTGAACTTCCTGGGAAATTCTTTCCCACAGATAGCCGCATCTTGTGATGTCAACAAGCTGGCTGTTTGCAGATGTGATGTTCTCATATACTGACATCCTCCCCCATATGAATCATCGTTAGCTGCGGACAAAGCTTGATCCAGAGAAGAAAACAAACAGTTGTTATACATGTAACAATCCCCTGTTTTTTCAGTTCCACCCTTGGAACTACCCGCCACTGGTTTCACCAATGTAACTCTCTGGTTGTCTGTTTTCCAAGGAATGAGTGCATCTGCATTACCTTGGTTAGGAAATGTAGTGTTGCACTTAGCAACTCCCTGCTGTGTCTTTGTCTCTGACTTAGACATACCCTTAACTTGGCTTTTGTTGTCAACAATAGTAATACATGCAACAGCTGAACTAGCAAACTCTTGAGAATACCTCTTGGGTGGTACGCCCTTTGTGATTCTCTCAGACCTGAGTATGAGGTGCTGATCCTCCTTGCTGACTGGTTCAGTCTCGGGACCTTTTGGAGAACCAGTTCCAATAGTAAACAGTGGTTCATCCTTAACCTGTGAAGATCTAGCCATCGTGTGCGAACCTCTCTCAATGACTGTGTCAACAGAACTCTCTGAGCTTTCTGTGTCACTTTCAGTACCACTATAATCAGAATAATCAAATTCATCATCTGAATCATCAGCAGTGGGAAATGTGTGAAAAATTACTCTCTCCTGTCCAGGAGCACTTTCTAGAAATTTTGTGAGAATCACCTGACCAGATTCAGACAAAATTACTCTGTAGAGACCCTTTTCATAACCCACAAAAATGCCTCTGGCATTCTTCATTCCATCTGGAGTTTCCGTCGTCACATGAGATCCAAAAACCCTAAAATGCGTGACAGAAGGTTTTCTGTGGAACAGCTTCTCAAAAGGAGAACATTCCATACCTTTTGAAACCTTTCTCACCCAAGTGTAACAAAAACAAGATAAAGATTCAGCCCAAAACTCATGTGGCAAGTGTGAACTCAGCAATTGTGCCTTCATGCCATTTTGCAACTCCTTGTTCACTTTTACACAGACTGTTTTGTTTTTGTTTTTGTTTTTATAAATTTTTATTAAATTTTCTTTTACAAATTATTCAGCACATCCTAATCTCATGTTTCACATTTTTTGTACTTCCACCAGCTCCTCCACCAATCATCCATATTATCTATTCATTACACATTTTCCATTTCTCATACTGCCGATTTGTACTCACTTATCAGGTTGTTTTTTCTTTTACAGTACGTCTTTAACATTCACAAAGCTTCTTTAAAGCCCACTAACGTTGTCTGTACATCACATATATTTTTCAGATAGTCCGTAAACTTTCCCCAGTCCTCGATGAATTTGTGATCCTTTTGATATCTAATTTTCCCAGTCATTTTGTCCAGTTCTGCGTAATCCATAAGTTTCATTCTCCACTCTTCAAGTGTCGGTAGTTCTTGTTGTTTCCATTTTTGGGCCATTAATATTCTTGCCGCTGTTACTGCATATTGAAAAAGTTTATAGTCCCTTCTGTTGATCTCTCTTCCTGTTATCCCTAACAAAAAGGCTTCTGGTTTCTTTGCAAATGTGTATTTAAACATCTTTTTCAACTCATTATATATCATTTCCCAGAAACCCTTAACCTTCTTACATTCCCACCACATGTGAAAGAAAGATCCTTCTTTTTCTTTACATTTCCAGCACTTGTTACATGTTTTATACATTTTTGCTAACTTGACCGGTGTAATGTACCATCTATATACCATCTTCATAATATTTTCCTTTATCGCCGAACATGCAGTAAATTTCATATTTTCATTCCACACTTTTTCCCAATCAGCTAGTTGTATATTATAACCAAAATCTCTTGCCCAATGTATCATAACCGACTTAATCTCCTCATCCTTCGTTTGCCATTCCAATAAAATTTTATACATTTTTGACATTATCTTCACATCATTATTTATTATCTCTATTTGGAATTTTGATTCTTTTTCTATATATCCCCTCTCTTTAAGGTCCTTTTTAAACATTTCGTTTACCTGGAGATAATACAACCAGTCAAACACATAATCTTTAACTTGTTCAAATGGCTTCATTTTCCATTTCTCCCCCACTTTAGTTATCAAGTCTCCATAGGTAATCCAATTTCCTCTCATATTAATTTTCTTTACAGTCATTACCTCAAGCGGAGACAACCAGTGTGGGACTTTGGGTTCCAATATATTCTTGTACCTATCCCAAATTTCCAATATAGAACTCCTAAAAATATGATTCACAAACCCTTTATGACTTTTCTTCTTCTCCAACCATAAATATGCATGCCATCCGAATCTGTTATCATGACCTTCCAAATCTAGTAATTTAGTATTTTTTAATTTTATCCAATCCCTTAACCAACAGAGACAAGACGCTTCATAGTATAGTTTCAAATCTGGCAGGGCAAAACCTCCTCTTTCTTTCGCATCAGTTAACAACTTAAATTTTATTCTTGGCTTTTTGCCCTGCCAGGTATATCTTGAAATCATTCTTTGCCACTCCATGAAGATCTTTGTCCCCTTAATTATAGGAATCATCTGGAACAAAAATAACATCTTTGGAAGCACGCTCATTTTAATTGTTGAAATTCTACCCCAGAAGGAAAGTTTCATCCTGCTCCAAACTTCCAAATCTCGCTTGATTCCATTCCACACCGGTATATAATTATTTTGGAATAAGTCAATATTTTTTGTGGTTAACCATATTCCCAAATATTTTACCTTCTTGGCCACTTCAATTTCTGTTTCTCTTTGCATTTCTTCTACCAAAGTCTGATCCATATTCTTCACCAGTACTTTGGTTTTTTTCTTATTTAATTTAAACCCGGCTACCTTACCAAATTGATCAATCTCCTTTAAAACCTCATTTAAACTATTAATAGGATCTTCCAACGTTATTACCAGGTCATCGGCAAAGGCTTTAACTTTGTATTCATTTTGACCTACTGTTACCCCTTTTATTAATTCATTTCTTCTTAATGAACTCATAAGGAGCTCCAGAACCATTATAAATAACAATGGCGAAAGAGGACATCCCTGTCTTGTTCCTTTCCGTATCTTCAACTCTTCTGTCAATACATTGTTTACAATCAATTTTGCTCTTTGCTCTGCATAAATTGCCCTTATACCGTTATAGAAATCGTTCCCCACTTCCATCATTTCTAAATTTTTTAACATAAATTCCCATGATATATTATCAAATGCCTTCTCCGCATCTACAAATATTAATAAAGCTTGTTTCTCATTCCTGGCAGCCAGATACTCCAAAATGTTTATTATATTCCACACATTGTCTTTCATCTGCCTGCCTGGAAGGAAACCTGCCTGATCTTCATGAATAAGTTCTTGCAATATCTTTTTAAATCTTTTTGCTAATATTCCTGTGAAGATCTTATAGTCTATATTCAGCAATGAGATTGGCCTATAGTTCTTCACTTGTGTTAAATCTGAGTCTCACTTTTACACAGACTGTTTTGTTCCATGCAGCCTCCGAAACAGCAACCTTGCTTCTCAAGGAAATCCTGAAAATCCTGTGAAAGAAAAATTGACTTCTCATCTGTGAAAAGAAAATCAATTTTAGCATCATGAATACTCTTAACCTTATCACAAAACTCCTTAAACCTTTCTAAGGTTTCTCTGGGACTCTGCAAAACGTAAATCCATACATAATGAGAAAAATGATCAACAAATACAAGGTAGTACTTTGCATTGCCTCTAGATGGTGATAGAGGAGCAATTACATCAGCATACACTCGCTGAAAAACATTCAGTGTGTATCTGAAGAAGTGTGCATGCACACGAAAGCTCATACCAAGAACTAACTTAGTTGGTCTTTAAGGTGCTACTGGAAGGGGAAAAAAATTTTTGTTTTGAAAAACATTGTTAATCTTTGTTGCCTTTCCTCTCGTGTCTTCTTTCGAGATACCTGCAAGAGAAAGCATTTTAGATTCACATGTTGTACACATTTTATAATCATTTTCATCAAAAGTTAACAGATACAGTCCGTCTTTCTCTCTTGCAGAAAGATACAGCTCTCCATCTTTGTAGATTTTGCAGCTTTCCTCATCATAGGACAACACCAGTTTCTTCTTAGTGATTTGAGAAACACTCAGCAAATTGTACTTTAAATCAGGAACAAAATAAACATTGTTTATAGTCAAGTTCAGGCTTTCTAGATACACAGTTCCGATCCCGGTTGCTTCCATTTCCTGACCATTGGCCAGTTTCACAGTGAAGTGTTGCTTCTCAAACGTAGAAAACAATTCTCGGCGTGATGCCATGTGTTGCGTGCATCCTGTGTCTACGAAAAATGCGTTCTCCACGGATGATGTGGCTTTTAGTGACATCAAAGCCATATCTGGTTTTGCCTGGGACTGGGTTCGACTTTTGTTTGAAGCCTCAGGCTTTACAGAGCTCCCTCTAGCTCCTTTCTTCTGACGTGGTGTCTCCTGACGAACAGCGTTCTGAGCAACAGCTTTCTCCTCTGTAGCAATAGTAGTGGGGGTGCTTGATTTCAGAGCTTCACTCCCCCCATCGGCAACAGCCATTGCAGCAATAACAGGAGCATCAACAGCAACAGCAGCAACAGTCTTTTCACTTCCCTTTCGTGGCTCAAAGCTCCTCCCAGCTTTCGATGAGCTTTCAAGAATCTGGCTAGCTTCATCTTGGCTCTCCCCCTTTGGCGCAACCAACTCTCAGTCCTTGCTTCCCACCCCAGCTTCACAAGCTTTCCAGAGTGACTCCCAAGCGACCCTTGGTTCTTCTGCACCCTTTAGGACTGGCACAGGATAAGCATCCACATTTTCCACCAAAATTCTGATCACACGCTGCTTCAAATCACTTTGAATTGCAGCCTTCTCCCCCTGTGCTTGTACAACAACAGGCAGTGGGGGTTGGACTAAGTCCCATAATTGCTCTCCCACTAGCAGGAATCCCATTACAAAAGACCATTCTAGCCAATTTTGGCTATTCAGTTTTTGAGAGAACAGAGCCATCTTTAATCCCAAGCTGCAGCTTTCAGCTACAAGCTGGAAAATCCAAAAGTCTATATCCTGTTTACTAGCTGCTTTGCACCTGGCATTCAGCCCAGCTGCTTGGAATTTTCCTTCCGAGAATCTGTAAACAGTAAGCCTTCGCTGCAATCCAACAGCTCTTTGCAGCGTAGCTGCTTGGAAAGTCTCTATCCAACAGTTTGTTTACAACAAGCCTCGCTGAAAAACCCAGCCTTGCTTTCGCTTTTGAAGCTTCCTTTTCTCTCTTTGCTCTTCAAGCTAACCAGCTCATAAATTTAGCTCAAGAAGTACTCACGTCTTGTCGCTTAGCAACGGAACTTGGCAGAAGACAGCAGAACTTTATCAGTTTCTCTGGAATGCGAAGTATATGGCTTCTCTCCGCTCTGTTTTATCCAAAACAGGAGCTTTTTCTCAGTGAACCGAAGAAGATTTCAATTCGCGTTCAGCATCCAGCCATAAATCAGCAATCGCAGAGGTCCGTGGATCGTTGCTTATCAGCAAAAAACGTCTCCCACCTGGTGATTCAGCCGTCTTTAGCAGTGCTTCACAGTCTCAGCCATCTGCCGTGCTATCACTTGTTGTAGCAACCATCGGGCTCTGCTACCACTTGTTGGTTTGCAAGCCCCCTCTCACTGCTCTCGGAGCTTGCTTACCAGTAACCTCCTCTGGCTGACATCCAGACAGACCAGGGAGATTTTGATAGGCGACATTTCCCCAAGTGTGGGTAAATGCACACCCCCTCCTCCTGCTTCTTCCCTAGCAGGGAAAGAGACAGACAGAAACGTCTATTTTACATTCTTTTATTTCTGTCTACAGCACTAGAAAAAAACACGTCCTTTCAATTCAGTTCTTCTAGGAAGTCTGACAAACTTCCTGTACATGCGCAAATGGAAGGTTTCAAATTACACTCCTCACAGAGCCTTTTCCAGCCTGTGAACTTCCTGGGAAATTCTTTCCCACAGATAGCCACATCTTGTGATGTCAACAAGCTGGCTGTTTGCAGCTGCGATGTTCTCATATACTGACAGATATCTCAGCAGATGATAGTAAGAAAAGAGGGGTGGCTCTCTATATAAAAGAAAAATATGAATTACGTCAGATTTTCAAAGATGACAAAGGAAGGATAATAGCAGTTGAAATGGTAGCAGAAGGTGAAAAATTGATTATAGTGGGAATTTATGCACCAAATGACAAAAAAGTGGACTTTTATAAGGAATTAGAGGAGAAACTATTTGAATTTATGGACCAGAGAATAATATTAATGGGAGATTTGAATGGGGTAGTTTCCCTAGAAATGGACAGAACAGAAAGAAAAAACATAACAAATCAAGGGAAGCTACCCAAAACGTTTTTTACACTGGTGGAAAATAATGATTTGATAGACATTTGGAGACTAAAGCATCCACTAGAGAAACAATTTAGTTACTTCTCAGAGCCAAATCAAAGTGCTGGATGGATTGATTATATCTGGATTTCTAGAGAGTTGGCAACGAGAGTAACAATAACAGAAATTCTTCCTAAAACTATTTCGGATCATAATGTGTTAATAATGGAAATGAAAGGAAAAGAAGAGACCATATTTAGGTGGAGGATGAATGATGGTTTATTGGATAATCAAGTAATATTGAAAAAGGCACAAAAGACATTGAAGGATTACTTTGAGCTCAATTTGAATAAAGGAGTGGACATAAATACAGTATGGGAGGCCTCAAAGATGATTTTGGATACAACAGAACTCAATTCAAAAAAGATTAAGAGAGAGGAAAAAGGAAGAGATATTAAAACAAATAATATGTAATGACAAGAAATTGGCAAGTAATCCTACGGATACTCAAGCAAAAAAAAATATAAAAATGCTACAGACACAATTTTTGATACTGATTAATCAAAATCAAAGGAGTTTTGAGTTCGCAAACAAATCAGGAAAATTGCTAGCCTGGCAATTAAGGAAGAGACAAAAACAGAATACGATAACAAAACTTATGGTAGAAGGGAAAATAGTAGAAAACCCAAGTGAAATAAGGAAGACCTTTCAAAGATTTTATAAACAATGATACACAAAAAAAAGAGAAGGAAGACGAGGGGAAAATAGAAGAATTTCTGAAACTAAACAGGTTGCAGGAAATTCCCAATGATAAGAAAAGCGAACTCAACACCAATATAAGAGTGGATGAGGTAAAAATGCAATAAAGCAAGCAATAATTGGAAAGGCACCAGGGACAGATGGCTTGACAGCCAAATATTATAAGAAATGCTCGGAACAACTGTCAGCCCCTTTCATGGAAGTGATGAATAATATCTTAGGTGGAAATAAAATTCCGGAGTCTTGGAGAGAGGCCCATATCATGTTAATACCAAAACAAGACACAGACTTAACACAAGTTAAAAATTATAGACCAATCTCACTCCTAAATAATGACTATAAACTATTTGCTAGCATTTTAGCCAAAAGGCTCAAAGAAGTATTGGGAGAGGAGATTGGAAAGAACCAAACTGGTTTCCTACCTGGTAGACAGTTGAAGGATAATGTTAGAAATATAATTGATATAATTGAATAATTGGATTCCAGGAGGGACAAACAAGCGGTGTTAATGTCTTTGGATGCCGAAAAGGCATTCGATAATGTGTCTTGGTATTTTATGAAAAGAAATCTGGAAATTATGGATATGGGAATGAAGTTTTTAAATGGAATTAAGGCTATATATTTGGAACAACATGCTAAATTAATAATTAACAACAACCTTACAGAAAAAAATGAGATAACAAAAGGGACTAGGCAGGGGTGTCCACTATCGCCATTATTATTTATAACAATATTGGAGGTCCTGCTGAAGAAAATAGAAGCAACAAAAGAAATAAAAGGTACTGGGATTGGCTCTAAAGAGTACAAGCTTAAGGCTTTTGTGGATGATGTGGTATTGACATTAGAACAACCAACGACCAGTGCAGTGGAAGCACTGGACAAGCTAGAAGAATACGGGCATTTAGCAGGTTTTAAACTCAGATAAAATTACTAATTAAAAATATTGACTGTAAAGAAATAGGTGAACTTCAACAAAAAACAGGATTGATGATAGTTTAAAAAGTGAAATATTTGGGTGTATGGCTTACAACAAAGAATATAAACCTCTTTAAAGATAATTATGAAAAGGTGTGGAACGAGATAAAGTGAGATTTAAAGATCTGGACGAGGAGCCGCCCACTCTCGGACAGTGGACACCTTCCCGGGGTCCATCTGCACCCCATTGGGGGAGAGCTGGTATCTGAGGAATTCCACCGTCTGCTAGTGAAATTCACACTTGCTGAGCTTGGCGTATAGGTGGTGCTGCCGTAAGCGCTGCAGCACGGACCGGACACATCCCTCGTGGCGAGCCGGGTCACGAGAGTAGATCAGAATGTCATCAAGGTACACCACCACATACTTGTCTAGTAAGTCCTGGAACACGTGGTTGATGTACCGCTGGAACACGGCGGGCGTGTTATACAACCCGAATGGCATCACCAAATATTCGAACTGCCCATATTGGGTTGCGAATGCCATCTTCCACTCGTCCCCAGTGCGAATCTGGATCAGGTTATAGGCCCCCCCGAGGTCCAGCTTAGTAAACATTCTTGCCCCCTGCACCCGTTCCAGCAACTCCGTAATGAGGGGCAAGGAATACCGGTCTGGGATGATAATCTTATTCAGGGCCCTGTAATCGTGACAGAGAAGAAGCTCCCCTCACTTCTTCTTGACAAAAAATACTGGTGCAGCAGTGGGTGAAGTAGAAGGCCAAATGAACCCATGCTCCAGGTTCTTATCGAGGAAGACCTGCAAGGCTTCGCGCTCTGGTTCCGTCAAGGAGTACAGACGACTTACTGGCAAAGGTACCCTGGGCTGCAGGTCTATACCACAATCAAAAGGCTTATGGGGTGGAAGCCGGTCTACCCCTTTCTCTTCAAAAACGTCCCGGTAATCCTGGTAGATGGCAAGGAGAGCTGTGGTAGCCCCCTCCATGGGGGTGGCTGCCAGCACTTTATGCCGAACATGAGGACACAGGTCCGGGAAGCGCACTGTCCGGCTAACCCAGTCGATCTGCACGTTGTGCAGTTCCAACCAGTCCATTCCCAGCACCCAAGTTTGTTGGGTCGTATATCTTTTGACCCACTAAGTCTGCTGCAACAGCCCTGCAATAAATTTGATTTATTGCCACTCTGACAAACTTCCAATGGCGCACACACGCTTCTACTCCACGCACTGCCACTCTCCTCAGTTGCCGGATAATAGGAGAGTTCACACGCAGCGTAAAATGGCTTGTCTGTGTCGACGTGGTGTCCTCAATAACTCAGCTCGACACCACAGCTTCTAATCTAAAACTCTTTATTGAGAAACATCCAAAACAGGAAAGAAAACCTACAGAATCTAGCTGCATGTTCGCAGCTTGCTGCCTCTTAACAAAAATGAAACGACCTTGCTAACGTTTTCAGACAGACTGCTCTCCAGAGAGAGCTCAGCCCCCACAGAGCACAGATCAAAGGAATAAAGCACGGATCATGTGGGCAGTGCATCCAGTTGGTAAGAACGCTCCTGGAGTGTTAACTCCTGACAGTCCAAAACCACAACAGTGGCAATGTCCAAAGTTCGTGTCTCGCGGTGCTGCTGGATGCACAGGACCAAGGGCTGGGCCTCCTGGGTCAGAGAGAGAGAGAGAGAGATCAAAAATCACGCTGATTAGGGCATTGGGGAATCTTCTCAGAAACGCTCTACAGCTCAGCTGCTGTAACGTGAGAGAGAGAGAGAGAGAGAGAGAGAGAGAGAGAGAGAGAGAGAGAGACAGAGAGAGAGAGAGAGAGAGAGAGAGAGAGAGAGAGATCTCAAAATATCACACTGATTAGGGCATTGGGGAATCTTCCCAGCAACGCTCTGCAGCTCAGCTGCTTTAACGTGAGAAAGAAGAAAAAGAAGAGTTTAGATTTGATATCCCGCTTTATCACTACCTGAAGGAGTCTCAAAGCAGCTAACATTCTCCTTTCCCTTCCTCCCCCACAACAAACACTCTGTGAGGTGAGTGGGGCTGAGAGACTTCAAAGAAGTGTGACTAGCCCAAGGTCACCCAGCAGCTGCATGTGGAGGAGCGGAGACACGAACCCGGTTCACCAGATTACAAGTCTACCACTCTTAACCACTACACCACACTTGCTCTCTCTCTGATTAGGGCATTGGGGTAGCGTCCCGACAGCAATCTGGAGTGTAGCTGCTTTAACGTGTGTGTGTGTGAGAGAGCTCAAAATATTGTGTTGATTAGGAAATTATGTACGCATCCTGGCAGCGCTCTGCATCTCAGCTGCTTTAGCGTGAGAGAGAGAGATCAAAAGATCACGCTGCTTAGGGCATTGGGGAAGCGTCCCGACAACGCTCTGCAGCTCAGCTGCTTTAACGTGTGTGTGTGAGAGAGAGAGAGAGAGAGATTTCAAAATATTGCGCTGATAAGGGATTGAAGAAGCTTCCCGGGAACATTCTGCAGCTTAGCTGCTTTAACGTGTGTGTGTGTGTGTGAGAGAGAGAGAGAGAGAGAGAGAGAGAGAGAGAGAGAGAGGAAGGAGGGAGATCTCAAAAGATTGTGTTGAATAGGGCATTGGGGAAGCTTCCCAGCAGTGCAATGCAGCACAGCTGCTTTGACGTCTGAGAGAGAGATCTGATTAGGGAAATGGAGAAGCTTCCTGGCATCGCTCTGCAGCTCAGCCAGGCACTTGTGTCTTCCACTGCCTCCCGCAGTTTAGTCAAACTCATGCTGGTAGCTTCGAGAACACCATCCAACCATCTCGTCCTCTGTCGTCCCCTTCTCCTTGTGCCCTCCATCTTTCCCAACATCAGGGTCTTTTCCAGGGAGTCTTCTCTTCTCATGAGTTGGCCAAAGTATTGGAGCCTCAGCTTCAGGATCTGTCCTTCCAGTGAGCACTCAGGGCTGATTTCCTTAAGAATGGATAGGTTTGATCTTCTTGCAGTCCATGGGACTCTCAAGAGTCTCCTCCAGCACCATAATTAAGAAGTATCAATTCTTCGGCGATCAGCCTTCTTGATGGTCCAGCTTTCACTTCCATACATCACTACTGGGAAAACCATAGCTTTTACTATACGGACCTTTGTTGGCAAGGTGATGTCTCTACTTTTTAAGATGCTGTCTAGGTTTGTCATTGCTTTTCTCCCAAGAAGCAGGCGTCTTTTAATTTCGTGGCTGCTGTCACCATCTGCAGTGATCATGGAGCCCAAGAAAGTAAAATCTCTCACTGCCTCCATTTCTTCCCCTTCTATTTGCCAGGAAGTGATGGGCCCAGTGGCCATGATCTTCGTTTTTTTGATGTTTAGCTTCAGACCATATTTTGCGCTCTCCTCTTTCACCTTCATTAAAAGCTTCTTTGATTCCTCCTCACTTTCTGCCCTCAAGGTTGTGTCATCTGCATATCTGAGGTTGTTGATATTTCTTCCGGCAATCTTAATTCTGGCTAGGGGTTCATCCAGCCCAGCCTTTCACATGATGAATTCTGCATATAAGTTAAATAAGCAGGGAGACAATATACAGCCTTGCCGTACTCCTTTCCCAATTTTGAACCAATCAGTTGTTCCATATCCAGTTCTAACTGTAGCTTCTTGTCCCACATAGAGATTTCTCAGGAGACAGATGAGGTGATCAGGCACTCCCATTTCTTTAAGAACTTGCCATAGTTTGCTGTGGTCGACACAGTCAAAGGCTTTTGCATAGTCAATGAAGCAGAAGTAGATGTCTTTCTGGAACTCTCTAGCTTTCTCCATAATCCAGCGCATGTTTGCAATTTGGTCTCTGGTTCTTCTGCCTTGCCTAAATCCAGCTTGCACTTCTGGGACTTCTCGGTCCATATACTGCTTAAACCTGCCTTGTAGAATGTTAAGCATAACCTTGCTAGCGTGTGAAATGAGTGCAATTGTGCGATAGTTGGAGCATTCTTTGGCACTGCCCTTCTTTGGGATTGGGATGTAGACTGATCTTTTCCAATCCTTTGGCCACTGCTGAGTTTTCCAAACTTGCTGGCATATTGAGTGTAGCACCTTAACAGTATTATCTTTTAAAATTTTAAATAGTTCAGCTGGAATATCATCACTTCCACTGGCCTTGTTATTTGCAGTGCTTTCTAAGGCCCATTTGACTTCACTCTCCAGGATGTCTGGCTCAAGGTCAGCAACCACACTACTGGGGATCGTACTGGGGTGTACGATCCATCCATATCTTTCTGGTATAATTCCTCTGTGTATTCTTGCCACCTCTTCTTGATGTCTTCTGCTTCTGTTAGGTCCTTACCACTTTTGTCCTTTATTGTGGTAATCTTTTTATGAAATGCTCCTTTCATATCTCCAATTTTCTTGAACAGATCTCTGGTTCTTCCCATTCTGTTGTTTTCCTCTATTTCTTTGCATTGCTCATTTAAGAAGGCCTTCTTGTCTCTTCTTGCTATTTTTTGGAAATCTGCATTCAATTTCCTGTATCTTTCACTATCTCCCTCTCATTTTGCTTGCCTTCTCTCCCCCGCTATTTGTAAGGCCTCTTTGGACAGCCACTTTGCTTTCTTGCATTTCCTTTTCATTGGGATGGTTTTCGTTGCTGCCTCCTGTATAATGTTGCGAGCCTCCATCCATAGTTCTTCAGGCACTCTGTCCACCAAATCTAAATCCTTAAACCTGTCCCTCACTTCCACTGTATATTCATAAGGGATTTGATTTAGATTGTATCTTACCGGCCCAGTGGTTTTTCCTACTTTCTTCACTTTAAGCTTGAATTTTGCTATAAGAAGCTGATGATCTGAGCCACAGTCAGCTCCAGGTCTTGTTTCTGCTGACAGTATAGAGCTTCTCCATCTTTGGCTGCAGAGAATATAATCAATCTGATTTCGATGCTGCTCATCTGGTGAGGTCCATGTGTAGAGTCGTCTCTTGTGTTGTTGGAAAAGCATGTTTGTGATGACCAACTTGTTCTCTTGACAGAACTCTATTAGCCTTTGCCCTGCTTCATTTTGAACTCCAAGGTCAAACTTGCCCGTTGTTCCTTTTATCTCTTGATTCCCTACTTTAGCATTCCAATCCCCTATTATGAGAAGAACATCCTTCTTTGGTGTCATTTCTAGAAGGTGTTGTAAGTCTTCATAGAACTGGTCAATTTCAGTTTCTTCAGCACCAGTAGTTGGTGCATAAACTTGGATTACTGTGATGTTAAAAGGTCTGCCTTGGATTCGTATCGAGATCATTCTATCATTTTTGAGATTGCATCCCAATACAGCTTTCGCCACTCTTTTGTTGACTATGAGGGCCACTCCATTTCTTTTACGGGATTTTTGCCCACAGTAGTGTTAGAGGGGTTTTTTCCTCTGGTGGCAGATGACAGAAACTACGACACCATGAGACCGGTGTAAAACCAAATCAAATAAAGGTTTTATTACAAAAACAACAAAGCTTGTGGGTGTTTTCTCCCTGTAGGCAAAGTTCAAATTGCAACTTTTGCTCCTTTTGTAGTCATGACCAGCTGTACCCAATCAGCCCAGAGTTCACAGAAACAGTTCTTAAAGGTACAAACATCTTTACTGTTTCTTTACAGAATGACTCCCAACACCTCCTCTCATTCAAACAGAAACAGAAACAAAACAGTACTTTAAACATATACAAAACATATTTATACATCATGCACAACAATTCCTAATTTTGTCACTAGTTGTGCAGGTTTCTCAAAAGTTAGTGCTTTCGTAAATATATCAGCCACATTTTGCATGCTCTCACAGTATTTTAGCATTATCAGGTTTTGTTTAATATTTTCACTTACATTTTCATACTTAATTTCTAAATGTTTGGATTTATTTTTAAACTGCTCAGACGCAGCCAAAGTTATTACAGCTTTATTGCCTTCCCATATTTGAACTGGATAATCACATTGTATATCTAAATCACTGAGGATTTGAACGTAAAATTTTATTTCATTACACAATTCTGATAAAGCACAGTATTCAGCCTCTGTTGAAGATGTGGCCACAATTCCTTGCTTTTTGGACTTCCAACCTATCAAGGAATCCCCAAATTGAAACACCATACCAGAAATGGATTTTCTATCAGGCAGGTTGGCCCAATCGCTGTCAATGTAACACTGTAATTTTGTAGACCCTGAGGATGGTAATCATAAACAATAATCAAGTGTATGCTTTAAATACAGGAAAATACATTTTAAACCTTTCCAGGCATTTTTTGTGGGAAAGCTTACTAGTCTGCTCAGTATTCCAACTGCATAACTCAGATCTGGTCTGCTCCACAATGAAATGTATAATAAACTTCCAACTGTTGAATGGTACATTTCAGGATTTACTGGTTCTGTGCATTCTCCTTCATTCTTGAAAAAACCTATTTCCATTGGGGTTTTTACTCCCTTGCTATTTTGCATATTGTTTCTTTCAAGTAATTCCATTATTTTATCTTTTTGACTCAACAAAAAACTTCCATCGTTTGTCCTTTGAATTTCTAGACCGAGATAATTTTTCACTGGACCTAAATCCCTTACTTTAAATTCCTTTCCTAGTTGTTCTGCAAATTTTTCCACTTGCTTGTCATTTTTTGTAGAATAAAGCAAATCATCAACATAAGACAAACATAATTCTTGTTTATTACCCTTCCCTTTAGTGTACAAGCAGTTATCAGCTAAGCTTCTTTTAAAGCCAAGATTTTTTAAACCATTATCAAGACACTCGTTTCAATTTCTAGCTGATTGTTTGAGCCCATAGATTGCTTCGTGTAACCTATATACAGAATTCTGTTTTCCTGCCTCAAAACCTAGTGCTTGATTCATAAAAATTTCTTCATGCAGATTTGCCTTAACATATCAAAATGATTTACCTTAAACCCACGTTGTGCTGGAATAGCTAGCAATAAACGTACACTTTCGCTCCTTGCAGTAGGAGAAAAGGTTTCATCAAAACTTTCACCTTTTCTTTGCGTAAAGCCTCGTGCTACCAACCTAGCTTTGTACTTAACACTACCATCTGCCAAGTGTTTTATTTTATGCACCCATCTACAGTCCACTGCCTTTTTTCCTTCTGGCAATGGCTCAATAGTAAACACATTATGTTCTGCCAAAGATTTCATTTCTGCTCTCATTTCATTTTTCCACATTACTATTTCCTGGTGTGGTAACTTTAAAACCTCCTCATAATCACAAAGTTCTTTCTTCACATCAACAGTTTTAGCTTCTTGTATAGTAAACCTTTCTGGAGGTACCCCCTTATTGCTTCTTTGTGATCTTCTAACTTGAACACTTACCCCTTTCAACTATCTTCCCCTTCTAATTCATCTTGCTCAGGAGAAATTGGTTCAGCTTTAGGAGATTGTGTACTGGGACTCTCATCCCCTGATTCCTCATCACTATCACTTTCAGAACTTTCTGTAATTTGTGGCTTTGCTTCCCCAGATTTCACAAATTTATCAGTATCATCTGAAGATAAAACAACTTCTGAATTTCCATGTAAACGAGCCCAACCATCTTGCTCACAAAACTCTGCATGTCTTGATATCACAACTCGGCCACACACTAGTGCAAAACGATACCCTTTTGACCAACTTTGATAGCCAACAAACCTAAGTTTCTTTGCCTTGGGATCTCCTTTCCTTCTCTGTCCTTTTGGGATGTGAACCCAAGCCCAACAACCAAAAGTTTTAACATGGTCCAAAAAAAGTTTTTTTTCCATAAAGCAAAAAATGAGGGGTATTGTTTATGGTAGAATGAAACAATCTGTTCTGTATGTAATTAGCACAGAGAATTGCTTCCCCCCAAAACTTCCTGGATAAGCCACAATCACATAACATAGAATCTAGCATTGTTTGTAAAGACCTTATCTTGCGTTCTGCAACTGAATTTTCTTCAGGTGAAAAAGGACACGATTTACGGTGACTAATACCACGTTTTTTCAACCATATCTGGAGGGCTTCAGACATGAACTTGCCTCCACGGTCACTCTGCAACTGGGCAACTTTGTAGGGAAACTGCCTTTCTATGTAGTTGACCCAATTTTTAATCAGTTGACCAGTTTCACTTTTGTGTTTTAACAAGTATAGCCAAGTATACCGGCTATAATCATCCACAAGAACCAGGAAAAACTTTGCTCCTCCTTCAGATTCCGCAATTGGCCCACAAAGGTCTGAGTGTACTAAAGCAAATGGCTTCTTGCTAATTCTGTTACTTTCAGGATAAGATCCCCGCTTACTTTTATTGTTTTCCTTACATATTCTTTTCCAACAAATTGTAATAACACCATACATTCCCTTTGACTCTGCCGAGTCGCGACCCCCCTCCCTCCCCACAACTGGTATATTTAACCCCTTTCCATCGCGCACATCGTTCTCATATTAGTACTATTATACATTGGAGGTATTATGTCAATCCTGCTAGTGTCTTAACCTCTTTACAGTTCTTCTTTAAATATTCAATAAATTTACTCCAGTTATTTTGGTATCTTTGATCTCCCTGGTCCCAGATCCTCCCTGACAGTTTGGCAAGTTCTGCATATTCTGTCAACTTCACCTGCCACTCCTGGATAGTTGGTATATCTTGTACTTTCCATCTTTGGGCCAGAAGGGTTCTCGCGGCAGCTGTAGCATACATGAACAAATTTTGATCTCCCATTTTAATTTCTGTTCCTATTAAGCCTAATAGACACGCTTCCGGTCTTTTGGGGAAAGTATATCTAAATATTTTTTTGAGTTCATTATAAATTGATTCCCAATTTTTTTTTACCTTATCACAGGTCCACCACATATGAAAATAGTCCCCATCTGCCTTTTTACATTTCCAACATTTTCTTTCTTTTTTCCTATACATTTTGGCTAATTTTACTGGCGTCAAATGCCATCTATGCATCATTTTTAGCAAGTTTTCCTTTAAAACCATGCATCCTGTAAATCTCGAACCCTCCTTCCATAATATTTTCCACGCATCCAATTCAATGTTATGCCCAATATTGATTGCCCATTTTATCATTGATTCCTTTACTTCTTCGTCTTTTGTATACCATTCTAACAATAAACTATACATTCTTGATAAAATTTTATCTTTACAGTCTATTAACTCGATTTGGAATTTCGATTTTTTATCTTTGAACCCATTTCTCTTTTTATCTTCCTTTAATAAGTCACTAATCTGGTGGTATTGCAGCCACCCTGTTAACATCTTTTCAATTTGGTCATATAGTTTAAGTTTTATCCCTTGGTCTGTTTTCCTAGTAATATCCTCATATGTTACTCTTTCCCCTTCCATGTTTGCTTTTTTTGTTGTCAGCACCTCAATTGGTAATATCCACCACGGTGTCTTTCTTTCCAGGAGGTTTTTATTCCGATCCCATACTTCATATAAAGATTTCCTAATCACATGGTTTAAAAAACCTTTATGTACCTTTACTTTGTTACACCATAGGTACGAATGCCAAGCATATCTATTGTCGTGGCCCTCTAGATCTAATAGGTCAGTGTTTTCTAAAGTCAGCCAATCTTTTAACCATACCAAGCATGAAGCTTCATAATATAAAGTCAAGTCCGGTAAATCAAAACCTCCTCTCTCTTTCTTATCTACTAGTATCTTCATTTTTATCCTTGGCCTTTTCCCCTGCCAGACAAATTTCGCTAATTTTTTTTTGCCAGTCCTTAAATTGTCTTATCCCTTTTACCACTGGTATTGCTTGAAATAGAAATAACAATCTAGGTAGTATATTCATTTTTATCACAGAGATTCTGCCTAATAATGACAATTTTAGTCTGCTCCATATAACCATATCTTTCTTAATTTCTTTCCATACCACCTCATAGTTGTCCTTGTACAGGTTTATATTTTTTGTTGTCATCCAAATTCCTAAATATTTTATTTTTTTAGCTATCGCAATCCCTGAATCTGCTTGTAATTCTTCCATCTCTTCTTTCTTCAATTTTTTTGCTAGCATTTTTGTCTTGTTTTTGTTGAGTTTAAACCCTGATACCTTCCCAAACTCTTCCATTCTTTTTATTGCCTCTTTCACACTTTGTCTTGGTTCTTCCAACGTTAAGACTAGATCATCTGCGAAGGCTCTTAATTTAAATTCTTTTCGTCCCACCTTAATGCCTCTGACTTCTGATGATTCTCTTAGCTTCTTGTTCAAGACCTCTAGGACTGTAATAAATAACAAGGGAGACAAAGGACATCCCTGCCTAGTACCTTTAGTTATCTCAAAGTTATCTGATATGTTGTTATTAATTATTAACTTTGCTTTTTGTTCCGAATAAATCGTGTCAATACCTCTCAAAATTTTTTCACCAATTCCTAATACTTTTAAGTTTTCTTTCATGAAATACCAAGAAACATTATCAAACGCTTTTCCCGTGTCTATAAACATTAGTACTGCCTGTTTCTCATTTCTGACTTCAAGGTATTCAATTATATTTATCAGGTTTTTTACGTTGTCCCTTAGTTGCCTCCCCGGCAGAAAGCCTGTTTGGTCTTTGTGTATCACCTTATTTAACACCATTTTTAGTCTATTCGCTAGTATATCCGCAAATAGCTTATAGTCGTTATTCAATAACGAAATTGGTCTGAAATTTTTTACATCTAGTATATCCACTTCTTTCTTCGGGATTAGTGTAATATAGGCTTCTTTCCAGGTGTTTGGCATCCTTCCTTCTCTTAAGACTTTATTCATTACTTCACTTAAAACAGGTGTCAGGTATTGCGATAGTGTTTTATAATACTTTGCTGAGATACCGTCCGGTCCTGGGGCCTTCCCTATTTTCATTCTTTTTCTTGCCTTCATGACCTCTTGTTCTGTTATCTCCTGTTTAAGCATTCTTTTTTCTTCTTCTGAGATTTGATGCAATTTATGATCTTGGATATACTTTTCTATTCCCTTACTATCTTCTTTATCTTTCCTATAAAGGTCTCTATAGAATCTCTGAAATACTTTTCTAATTTCTTTCGGGTCCTCAATCATTTTATCCCCATCTTTTATTTTACAAATTGTATTCTGTTTTTGTCTTGCTTTTATTTGCCACGCCAAGAATCTCCCAACTTTGTTGGCCGACTCAAATTTTTTTTGTCTCATGGCTTTTATTTTCCATTCGATCTCCTGTCCCACCACCATGGAGAACTGAGACTGCAACATTTTTATATTTCGTTTTATTATGTCATCTTTAGGTTTTGTTATTAACTGTTTTTCGTTCTCCATGAGCTGAGACAGGATCTCTTCTTTCTTCTTCTCTCTCCCTCTTTTCTGGAAGCTGTTTTTTTTTGAATCAGGAAACCCCTCATCACCGCTTTACTCGCATCCCAGACTGTTTCAATTGATGTTTCTTTGTTTAGATTCCATTTAAAATAGTCTGTTATTGTCTCTTTTGCAGTTTCCACTACTCTCTGATCATTAAATAAACTCTCATTCATTCTCCATCTATGTGTAGAAGGGTCCTTTCCTTTTAATTCCATATATGATCCCCGCTTACTTTTAGACTCCTTGCAGGTATTGCAGTCCAGAAAAACTGAACATTTTTTCATTTTAATTCCCTTACTTAATTCTGGCATTTTTGCAATACTGCGAAAATTGACATGCCCCAAACGACGATGCCACACATGCTGGCACTCATCATGCAAGGCTCTATTACAGACTTTAACACATGCCCCAGACTCACTTATTAGCTGGTCTTTTAAAACAAATAAACCATTTTTTAGTGATGCTGTAACCACTTTTCCAGCTTTCTCTATTTTACAGCCTGAACCAGAGAAGGTTACCTTAAACCCCTGCTTAACAAGACTTGTAACTGAAAGAAAATTATTTTCTAAACTTGGTATACATAAAACATTGGTAAATTTGGTGCTTAAACAGTTAATATTCACACTACCCTTTCCATCAGCTAGTACTACATTTACAGATTTACAAGGTTGCTTTTCTACAAGGGCTTGTGCAGACTTAACAAAAATGTTTGTCGCTGCTGAGTCTAAAATCCAGTCCTGTCCAACGTAGAATCATAGAATCATAGAATCATAGAGTTGGAAGAGACCACAAGGGCCATCGAGTCCAACCCCCTGCCAAGCAGGAAACACCATCAGAGCACTCCTGACATATGGTTGTCAAGCCTCTGCTTAAAGACCTCCAAAGAAGGAGACTCCACCACACTCCTTGGCAGCAAATTCCACTGTCGAACAGCTCTTACTGTCAGGAAGTTCTTTCTAATGTTTAGGTGGAATCTTCTTTCTTGTAGTTTGGATCCATTGCTCCGTGTCCGCTTCTCTGGAGCAGCAGAAAACAACCTTTCTCCCTCCTCTATGTGACATCCTTTTATATATTTGAACATGGCTATCATATCACCCCTTAACCTCCTCTTCTCCAGGCTAAACATGCCCAGCTCCCTTAGCCGTTCCTCATAAGGCATCGTTTCCAGGCCTTTGACCATTTTGGTTGCCCTCCTCTGGACACGTTCCAGTTTGTCAGTGTCCTTCTTGAACTGTGGTGCCCAGAACTGGACACAGTCATGACTGGTGCCTCGAACTGCTGCAGAAACATACTGGACTCGACTCTTCCTGTCTCCTCGCTTCCCAGCAAATGCAGGCCGCCCTTTTCTTGTGTTTTCTACCACAGACACAGTGCACTGTCGTACTAAATGCTTTGTTGACCCACAACGATAGCATCTTCTGACTGTGAAAGCTGCTTCCTCTGTGTGGTCAACAACCTCTTTAGGTTGCCGCCCCTCATCAGTAACATATCTTTTATTGGACCACCTCCCATTTCTGGAGTTACGGTGAGGGGTTGTTGCCTTCCTCTCGTGGCGTCTTTCCTCCTCATCAAGCAAACGCCCAGTTGAGAAATGCATTGTTAATTGGCTTTCTGGAATTGCCTCCAACGTCATCACTAAATTATCCCATGACTCAAGAAGTGAAGACAGCACAATATAAACCTTTCTCTGCTCAGAAAAATGTCCCCCAAGTTCATTTAACTGTGAAAATAAATCACACATTCTTTGAAGGTGTTTTGAAACACATTCACCATCACTTAGTCTGGCTCGGTACAGAGCTCTCATTAGAGTAATTTTGCTGCCAGCAGTATCTCTAATGTGTATCACTCTCAGTGCTTTCCAAATCTCACTTGCTGTTTCAAGGTCTCGCACATGAGATAACAGACTTCTCTAAACTCAAAATTAGATTGGCATATGATTTGTCCTCCAGTCTTTGGTCTGCTTCATCTAACTCTTCATCCTCATCTTTTACAGGAGGGTTAACAATAACAGCCCAACATTGTTCTTTCTTTAAAAATGCCTGCATCTGTAAACTCCATGACATATAACTGGATTTTCCCAGTTTCTCTACTGGAAAATATGAAGCTCCCCCTTGAGCTCCAGCTCCAAGTCCAGCCATGGCTCCACCCAGCTTTCAGCTTTCCACTCAGTCTTCACTCACACGTGGCTTGAATAATTGTTCGGCTCCTGGTCTCCAACAGACACTCCCTGCTGACACCTTCACACAGCCAGCTGCTTGAGAAACACTGAGTTGCTTCCAGTCTCTGGGTTCTTTGCCATGCTCTGTCTCTGCCCACTCAAGACTGGGCCCATAACCTGTTAGAGGGGGTTATTCCTCTGGTGGCAGATGACAGAAACTACAACACCACGAGACCGGTGTAAAACCAAATCAAATAAAGGTTTTATTAAAAAAACAACAAACAATAAAGCTTGTGGGTGTTTTCTCCCTGCAGGTAAAGTTCAAACTGCAACTTTTGCTCCTTCTGTAGTCATGACCAGCTGTACCCAATCTGCCCAGAGCTCACAGAAACAGTTCTTAAAGGTACAAACATCTTTACTGTTTATTAGCTGAGTGACTCCCAACAAGTAGTAGATATGAGGGTCATCCGAACTGAATTCGCCCATTCCCGTCCATTTTAGTTCACTGATGCCCAGGGTGTCAATATTTATTCTTGCCATCTCATTTTTGACCACATCCAACTTACTAAGGTTCATGGTTCTTACATTCCAGGTTCCTGTGCAATATTTTTCTTTACGGCATTGGACTTTCCTTTCGCTTCTTGTCATATCTGCAACTGAGCGACCTTTCGGCTTTCGCCCAGCTGCTTCATCAGCTCTGAATCGACTTGTACTTGTCCTCCGCTCTTCCGCAGTAGCATGTTGGACACCTTCCGACCTGAGGGGCTCATCTGCCAATGTCATAACTTTTATATGCCTGTTGTCTTTGTCCATGGAGTTTTCTTGGCAGGGAGACTGGAGTGGCTTGCCGGTTCCTGCTCCAGGTAGATCACGTTTGGTCAAAACTCTGCACTATGACCTGTCCATCTTGGGCTTTGCAGCTCAGCTGGTTTAACGTGTGTGAGAAAGAGAAATCTCAAAAGATCGCATTGATTAGGGCATTGGGAAAGCGTCCCGTAAGCGCTCTGCAGCTCAGCTGCTTTGACGTGAGAGGGGGGGAGGGAGGGGGGAGATCTCAAAATATCACGCTGATGAGGGCATTGGGGAAGTGGTCTGCAGCTTAGCGCCTTTGAAGTTAGAAAGAGAGAGATATTTCAAAAGATCACGCTGATGAGGGCCTTGGGGAAGTGTCACGGCAGCGCTCTGCAGCTCAGCTGCTTTAAAGTGAGAGAAAGATCTCTCTGAAAAGATCGTGCTGATTAGGGCATTGGGGAAGCTTCCCAGCAGCGCTCTGCAGCTCAGTTGCTTTGACGTGTGATGCCCCATGCCCCAGTTTCCCCTGGTGCTCGGGATGGACTGGCTGGAGACTCAATGTTCAGATCGACTGGGTCAATCGGATTGTGTGCTTCCCAGACCCATGTCCCCATGCTCGGTCCGAGATGCTAGCTGCGGCCCCCACTGGGGAGGCTGCGTCAATGCTCCCTGCTGTTTACCAGGACTACCAAGACGTGTTCGAGGAACGGGGGGCAGACCAGCTGCTGCCTCACCAGTCTTTCAACTGCGGCATAGACCTCCAGCCCAGGGCGCCCCTGCCTCTGAGTCGCCTATACTCCCTTATGGAGCCAGAGCGCGAAGCTTTGCAGGACTTCCTTTGCAAGAACCTGGACCATGGTTTCATTCACCCCTCTACCTCGCCCACCGCTGCTTGAGGATGTTTCACCCCTCCCATTGCAAGAATCTGCTGACAATGTTTCAGAAAGGAGGGGGCGGATTTTGCTCATTGCTTCTTCCTCTCCAGCCTGACTTCAAAGGGAGTCTGAGTGTTATCTGTATATAGATAAGGTGACTGCTCAAGCAGCTGTAACACTCATACAGTCCAGCGTCTCTGATTAGTCTTTAGTTAATTCAGTAGCTGTAGAGAATAAAAGAAGTTATACTTCAGAGCTGTCGTTCGTGTGGTTCATGCTCTGCTGTGCTCCGCTGACTTTTGGAACTGAGTTTGGTGCTCACAGCTCTAAGTTGTGAGTTCACAGCACTTAGACCTGCTCCCTGCAGTGGAAGGTCTCTGGGAGTGCTTTTCCACCTCGCCTGGCCCATTCGGGGCTGAAGAGGTTGAGCCCAGTCGTTGGCACTGGCTCAAAGGCGAAGCTGACATCGGTTCTGGGCCCAGTGGCTTCTGACGCTGATGCCGGACGGCAGAACAGAAGCGGCATGTTGGATTTATTTGCGGTGCCTAGAAGCAGAGTTTCTGGAGCTGTTTCTGGAGCTGTTTTCCACGCTGCTGCTGCTTGATTTATGGAGGTATGATGCTGGCTGCCAAGAAAAGAAGATAGCGTCCCTGTTTGCCTGTTAATTGCGCTCTGAGTGGGAGAGAGAGTGGCTGAAGGAATCCAAGGCTTTATCTGTGTTGCACGTAGGGAAGTGTCTTGCTTTAATTAATAGCAGACATGGCCTGTGCACATTCCGGCCAGATGGCTCTGTCCTTTCCTCTCCTCACGCCCGAGACCTATCCAACGTGGCAGGTAAAAATGAAAGCGCTTCTACAATGGGAAAAGCTATTCCACACCATAGAAGATGACCCTCCCCAGGAGGATGCAGATGAATGGCCTGAGTGGCATGTTGCAGATATGAGAGCCCGGGGGACAATTGCTTTGAGTGTTTCAGACCACTTGTTGATAAACTTAGAGGGTCAAGAGACTGCACGAGCTGTTTGGCATAAGCTGAGAGATATGCATTTGAGACAAAATGCCGGTTCCAGGGTGATTTTCTTGGTGGGACCTCTAGCGCTCTCTAGAGGCAACTCACATTTTTTCATGGTGCTGATAGATTCCCATTCAAGATATGTTTGGGTCTATATGCTGCAGAAGAAATCTGAAGCTTTCCCTAAGTTTCGACAATTTTGTGCATGGCTCAGGAATGTACACAATGAGAACATTGTTTGTTTACTGACAGGGGTGGAGAATTTTGTTCAGAAGAATTTGAGAGTTTTCTTACTGAACAGGACATAGAGCACATGACTGCCACGCCCAGATCTTCATGGCAAAATGGTTTGTGTGAACGAGTGAACCAAACCTTGCAACAAGGTATAAGAACTCTGTTGCACAATTCGGGCCTACCCAATCCCTTTTGGGCTGAGGCTCTTTCCTGTTTTTCTTATGTGTACAATCGTAGATATCAGTCCGCTATTGATTGCACCCCATATGAAATGCTTTACAAAAGGAAGCCATACGTAAAACATTTCAAAATATTTGGTTAGGAGGTATGGGTGCACACTTTGCAGGACAACAAATTGAGCAAATGTGGTGAACATGGTATTTTTCTGGGATATGAAAAGGGTTCCTATCGTGTGTTAATCACTGACACAAAAGCAATTAGGTTGACCATAAGCATGGATTGTAATCCAAAATGGGACAGAGTTGGCACTTAGACCTGCTCCCTGCAGTGGAAGGTCTCTGGGAGTGCTTTTCCAGCTCGCCTGGTCCAGTCGGGGCTGAAGAAGTTGAGCCCAGTCGTTGGCACTGGCTCAAAGGCGAAGCTGACACCACTCCAGTGCTCTTTGTTAAGAAGAAGTGTGGGGAGCTTCGTCGTTGCCATGATTACCGGGCCCTGAACAAGATTACCATCCCTTGCCCCTTATCTCGGAGTTGCTGGAGTGGGTGCAAGGAGCGCAGATGTTCACCAAGCTAGACCTCTGGGGGGCCTACAATTTGATTCGGATCTGAGCCGGGGATGAGTGGAAAACAGCATTCGGGACCCGGTATGGGCAGTTTGAGTACCTGATAATGCCTTTCAGGTTGTGCAACACGCCCGCTGTGTTCCAACGGTACATCAACCATGTGTTCCAGGACTTGCTAGACAAGTACGTGGTGGTGTACCTAGATGACATTCTGATTTTCTCCCGCGACCCGGCTCGCGACACGGGTCATGTCCGGACCGTGCTGCAGAACTTGTGGGAGCACCGCCTGTATGCTAAGCTCAGCAAGTGTGAGTTCCATAAGGGGTCAGTAGACTTCCTCAGTCACCGACTCTTTCCAGATGGGGTGCAGATGGATCCTGGGAACGTGGCTGCGATTCGGGAGTGGGTGGCACCCCGGAACCGCAAGGACCTACAGCGGTTCCTGGGGTTCGCCAACTATTACCGGTCCTTCATTGCAGACTATGCTCATCGCACCACCCTGTTGACCCGACTGCTGCACCCCAAGACGCCATTTTCCTGGGACAAGGAGGCAGAGGTGGCGTTTCAGGGGTTGACATCCTGTTTCCAGAGGGTGCCAATTTTACAGCATCCTGACCCCTCTCAACCCTTCGTGGTGGAGACCAACGCCTCCAGCACAGCTCTCGGTGCCGTCTTGTCCCAGCAGCACGGACCTGTTGCACCACTGTTACCCTGCGCCTACTATTCCCGCCAGCTCCTACCAGCGGAGCGTAACTATACCGTGTGGGGGCAGGAACTATTGGCCATCAAGGTGGCCTTTGAGGTCTGGCGCCATCATCTTGAGGGGGCACAACATCCAGTGGAAGTGAGAACCGACCACCGGAACCTGGAGTACCTCCAGACCACCCGCAAGTTGAACCAAAGGCAGATCCGGTGGGCGCTGTTCTTCTCCCGGTTCCAGTTCCGGATCCGCTACATCCCTAGCTCCCAAAACCGGAAGGAGGATGCCCTGTCCCGGAAACCTGAAGACGTGGCAGACACGGTACAGCAAGCAGTACCAACAACGATCTTACCACCGGCCGCGTTCCTGGCCACTCAGGAGGCTGAGCCACTGCGGGCTCGGGTGCGGGAACAGCAACGGGTTGACACCTGGGCTCGAGAACGACTCCAGGAACTGGCTGAAGGGTCATGCCCTCAATATCCGGGGCTGGTCTTGCACCAGGGCCTACTGCTGCACCATGGTCGCCTGTACATCCCTCCAGAACCACTGCGGGCTGAGGCTCTCCGGATGTCCCATGATGCCCCAGCAGCGGGGCACTTCGGGCAGTATCGGACGACCCATCTGGTAAGCTGGGAGTTTTGGTGGCCCCGCATGAAGGCTGACGTGGCACGCTATGTTGCTGGTTACGACGTCTCCCGGCGGGCCAAGGAACCTACCGGGCGACCCCCCAGCCTACTCCAGCCATTGCCGGTCCCACCACGTCCTTGACACATGTATATTACAAATGTGTGTTTCCCCTCACAAAAAAACCCATGTTTGGATAGCTTCTCTTCTGTCTGGTCTAAATAGATCTTTACTTGCCACAAGAGACCACGTCAATAGTTGCATAGATACTGGCTAAGCCATTAATCAATTAATGCATAGGAGAGTATTGACCACACTGACTGGCAGCAGGGTTTTCAACAGGGTGTCTCCCAGCCTTACCCGGAGATGCTGGGGATTGAGCTTGAGGCCTTCTGTGGGCAGCACAGAGGCTGTTCCCATGAGCTACAGTTCTTTATGTTGCATAGGTATGCTGGCGAGAGAGGAGGGACAGCCCCAGGTTGAGCAGAGAGAGTGTACTCCATGCCTTCTCACTCAGTTTAATGACTATAATGTGCCTTGAATTCCTTGTTGCTCAAGGTTACCGGACTGCAGCTTAAATATGAGGCTGCTGTAAATGCATCAGGAAACAGGTGGCTTGTCTTTGAAAGATTGCTTAATATGGAAAGGCAAAGGCAGCCTACTAACAAAGTTTGCTGGTTTAAAAGTTCCTTATGAGTCCAACACCACGATAGATGAAGCCAAACTCAGCGACTTGTCTCTCAGAGGTATCTGCCCTGTAATGTTTCAGATCAGGAGGATAACACTACACATACCAGACCTGTTTTATTAGCCTACCACATATTGCAGAACTTGCGCAAATGCAGAACCTATTGAGTCTTCCAAACACTGGTTTGCTGTTCTGCCCAGAAGTGAGAGTGAGAAATCAAAGCTTCAGTTTCTGCATTGGGTGAAGTTTTACTTTTAAGGCTTTGGCGGATGCCTGAGCTGCAAGCAATATTGCAGGGTTGGGAAACCTGTGACTCTCCAGGTATTGTTAGACTACAACTTCTACAATTTTGATCACTGGGCAATGTTGGCTAGGGCTGATAAGAGCTGGAGTCCTCAGATGCCCTATACTATATCTGCTTCACCTGCTTTATGTGGATGTGTAGCAGATGCTGGTTCTTGGCTGTATTTTTTTTTCAAAATTACTGTCCTAATGTATTTGAGCTGGTCTGATTTCTTGTCCAGTCCACACGTAGAAGGACGTAGAAGGTTGGCAACCCCTGATAATACTTTAAAGAGAAGTTATTTTTTAAGTCACTTAAAATGCATTGTCCTTACATTCAGAAAGTGGTAGAACACTGCTATTGTTAAGATCAGGCATGTAAATAAAGTAGCAGCTGCAGTCTCATGAGAGACTTGCATACTGAGTTAAAACAATTACGTTTTACAGAACTTCTGTGCATTCTGATTCTGAAGTACACCAGTGTAGAGCTCATTCAAGAGCTGAACTCATTGCTTATATCCTTGTTTTATCAGTGGGGCACTTTACATGATAGAGCCAAGCTTCTCCATACCCCAAGTGGTCTGCTGTCCATGCCAGCTTGTCCTTGTGTTCTCATGTGTCTTCCCTTAATCTGTGTTCTTTAAAATGACCCAAAGGAAGAAAACACAGGGAGAAACCCTCCTCTCTCTTGCACACTCTTATCTGTCCACATACTAGTCCTCTTGCTCATACACATACAGGTGAAACTTGGAAAATTAGAATATCGTGGAAAAGTTCATTTATTTCAGTAATTCAACTTAAAAGGTGAAACTAATATATGAGATAGACTCATGACATGCAAAGCGAGATATGTCAAGCCTTTATTTGTTATAATTGTGATGATCATGGCGTATAGCTGATGAAAACCCCAAATTAACAATCTCAGAAAATTAGAATATTAAATGAAATCAGCAAAACAAGGACTGCAAATAGAGCAATATTGGACCTCTGAGAAGTAGAAGCATGCATATGTACTCAGTACTTGGTTTGGGCCCCTTTTGCATCAATTACTGCCTCAATGTGGCGTGGCATGGATGCTATCAGCCTGTGGCACTGCTGAAGTGTTATGGAAGACCTCTGGGACATTGCTGCTGCTGCTGCTCTCGTGAGTGCTGGGAAGACTGCTCCCTCTCCTGCCAACTCCATCGGGCCTAGGGGGCGGGGCCTGCACTCACTGCCACAGTTTAGAGGCCTGAGCAGCTCCCTGAAGCAAGTGACAAAAATGGTTTTAAATGTTTTAAGTGCTTTTAATTTGTTGCTCCTTAAATGGTGGGTTTTTTAAAAATAATTTTATTTTATTTTATTATTTTATTTCTGCTTGGGGTGGGATAAGTTGTAGTGATCAGGTGGGATTGCTATGAGGAATTATAACAAATATAGAGTAAGCCATCTGTGTCAGCAATGAAAGCATTGCGTTGACTGGGTTTAAACTATTTTGATATGATTTTTGATCAATCCACACCTCTGCATCCCTGTTCCATTTCTCTTGCTTGACAAGTCACGTACACAGCCCAGCTGCCAGTTGCTTCGCCAGGCAGGCATCCTGGGTCATCAAAGACAGTGGGCAGTTTTTTTTTTTGTTTTTTTTGCAAATAAGTTTTTATTGGAATTTTCACAAATAAACAAATAGCTGTATACAAAGTTCATTTGAATAATTTATACATATTATGTCCACCAGATTATACAAACGCAAACACCTTATTTTAGGCTCTGCCGAGCCTTGGACTTCCCTCCACCCCTTTGATAAGTGTCAAATAACTTCTGTAGTCACGTATTTTATTTTCGCTCTTAAATAATAACCTCTTACTGTTAGAGTTGTTCTACCCCCGCTAGTGCTATCTACAAATTGATTCCAATATACATCCAGTATTTATTCCAGTCATCATGAAATTTCTGTTCATCTTGGTCCCTTATCTTTGCTGTTATTCTGGCAAGCTCAGCATAGTTTACCATTTTAACCTGCCACTCACTTATATTAGGTATAATTTTCGTTTTCCAGTTTTGTGCTAGCATAATTCTTGTGGCTGTGGTGGCATATAGGAATAGAGTCTTATCTTCTTTTTTGATTTCTTTACCCATCATTCCTAACAGAAAGGCTTCAGGCTTTTTGGGAAACGTATATTTAAAAATTTTTTTAAGTTCATTGTAAATTGATTCCCAAAAGCCTTTCACCTTGCTGCATGACCACCACATATGATAGAAATCGCCTTCTACTTCTCCACATTTCCAGCATCTTTTGTTTTTTAACCTATACATCTTGGCCAATTTCACTGGCGTGAGATACCATCTATATATCATTTTCCAGAGGTTTTCTCTCAATGCCGTACATGCCGTAAACTTCATATTGTTTTTCCATAATTCAATCCACCTTTCAAAATCTATATTGTAGCCAATATCTATCGCCCATTTGGTCATGACCTCCTTTACCTCCTCATCCTTCGTGTGCCACTCCAATAAGATATCATACATCCTAGACAGAGTTTTATTCTTGCCTTCAATAATTTCCACATTAAACTTAGATTTTTTGTCTTCAAATCCTATTTTCCTTTTATCTTCTTTTAACAGATTATTTACCTGATGATATTGCAGCCAACCAGTAAATAAGTTTTTTATCTCATCATACGGTCTAAGTTTAATACCATACTCTGTTTTCCTTGTAAGCTCTTCATACGTGGCATTCTTATCTTCCATATTAATTTTTTTAATAGTTAACACCTCTACTGGTGAAATCCACCAAGGTGTCTTCCTTTCCAGAAGGTTTTTGTTTCTTTCCCATACTTGGTAAATTGGTCCTCTAAAAATATGATTTTGAAAGCCTCTATGTACTTTCACCTTTTCATACCACAGGTACGAGTGCCACCCGTACCTGTTATCGAAGCCTTCCAAATCCAACATGTCCCTGTTTTCTAGTCTTATCCAGTCTTTTAGCCACAGTAAGCATGCCGCTTCATAATATAAACTTAGATCTGGTAGGGAGAATCCCCCTCTTTCTTTTCTATCCACTAGTATTTTCATTCTTATTCGCGGTCTTTTTCCCTGCCAGATATATCTCGCCAGGGCTCTTTGCCACTCTCTACATTGCTTTACTCCTTTAAGTACCAGAATGGTTTGAAATAGGAATAGCATTCTGGGCAGGACGTTCATTTTAATTACCGCTATCCTCCCCAGAAAAGACAATTTCATTCTCTCCCAAATTTCTAAATCTTTCTTAATCTTCTTCCAGGTGGCCTCGTAGTTGTCCTTATACAAATTGAAATTCTAAGCCGTAATCCACACTCCAAGGTACTTCACCTTCTTCGCTGACATAATTCCCGACCTTTGTTCTATATCTGCAGTATCTTCTTTAGTTAAGTTTTTTACCAGCATTTTGGACTTGTTCCTATTAACCTTGAGGCCTGACACAGCACCAAACTCTTCGAATTTTTGTAAAGCTTCCTTTACACTATGTTTGGGGTCTTCTAATGTTAATACTATGTCATCCGCGAAGGCCTTGATTTTATATTCTTTCAACCCTACCTTAATTCCTTTCACTTCCGTTGCCTCCCTCAATTTCTTATTAAACACTTCCAAAACTGTTATAAATAATAAAGGAGACAGGGGGCAGCCTTGTCTAGTTCCTTTACATATGTCAAAAGTTTCTGATGTAGTATTATTTATTATAAGTTTTGCCTTTTGTTCATAATAAATAGCTTCTATACCTCTTCTGAATCTTTCTCCTATCCCCATCATTTTCATGTTTTTCATCAAGAAACGCCAAGAGACGTTATCAAATGCATCGATAAATGCCAATGCCGCCTGTTTATCTATTCTAGTATCCAAATATTCAATTATATCTATCACATTCCTTACGTTGTCCCTCAGTTGTCTCCCTGGTAGGAAGCCTGTTTGGTCTTTATGAATTCTATTATTTAATACCCTTTTTAGTCTTTCTGCCATTACGTCCGCGAACAATTTATAGTCGTTATTTAATAACGAGATCGGTCTGTAGTTCTTGACCTCCAAAGAATCTACGTCTTTTTTAGGAATTAATGTAATAAAGGCCTCTTTCCAGGTATTCGGAATCCTTCCCTCTTTTAAAATATTATTCATCACTTCGCATAAGGTTGGGCATAATTGGTCACTTAGTGTTTTATAGTATTTTGCCGGTAAGCCATCCGGCCCCGGCGCTTTTCCAGTTTTCATCTTTTTTATAGCCTTCTTTATCTCTTCTTGTGTGATCGTTTGGTCTAATAATTCCTTTTCTTCATTTGCAATCTGTTGCAGATGATGTTCTTGCAGGTAGCAGTCTATTTCATAGTCTGTTTCCTTTCCACTTTTATATAAGTCCTTATAATACTTCTGAAATATCCTTTTTATTTCTTTCGGCTCTTCCACTACCCTATCTCCCTCCCTTATCTTACAGATCGTATTTTGTTTCCTCCTTTCTCTAAATTGCCATGCTAAATATTTCCCTATTTTATTGGCTGATTCAAAATTCTTTTGCTTCATCATTTTAATTTTCCATTCGATCTCCTGATTAACTATCATGGAAAATTTAGCTTGTAATATTTTTATGTTTTGTTTTACAGTCTCTTCACCAGGTTTAATGGCTAATTTTCTTTCATTTTCCATGAGTTGTATTAAGACCTCCTCTTTCTTTTTCTCTTTTTCTTTTTTCAGGTGACAATTTTTCTGAATTAGGAAGCCCCTCATAACTGCTTTTCCTGCATCCCAAACCGTTTCTACCGCTGTTTCTTTGTTTAAGTTCCACTTAAAGTATTCTTCAATTGTTTCCTTTGCCTTGTTTACTATTGTTTGGTCATTAAATAGATATTCGTTCATTTTCCATCTACCTGCTGTAACGTCCTTGCCCTTTATTTCTATAAATACCGGGTTATGATCAGATAGAGTTTGCGGGAGAATTTCAGACTTAATTAGACTCTGTGTCAATTCCTTCGAGATCCAAATATTATCTATTCTCCCCCAACTCTGGTTTGGATTTGAGAAAAATGTGTACTGTTTTGTTGTGGGATTTTTAAATCTCCACGCATCTATTAGGCCCATATTATCTACCAAATCAAAGAAGGTACAAGGTAGCTTACCTTCCTTTGTCACTTGGTTTTTTGTTGACCTGTCCAAATTTGGTGATACCACTCCGTTAAAGTCACCCATCAATATCATTTTTTGATCCATCCATTCTAGTAGCTTATTACCTAATTCAAGGAAAAAAGCTGACTTTTTTTCATTGGGTGCATATATTCCAACAACAATTATTTTTACTCCATGAAACACTATCTGTACTACTATCAGTCTCCCTTGTTCATCTTTATACAAAAGTTTTGGATCAAATTTTTCCTTTATATAGAGTACCACACCTCTTTTCTTAACCTTATCCGAAGCCACAAAATCCAACCCCAGTCTCTTATTACTTAAAACTCTCTTATGTTTTTTCGTTACGTGAGTCTCCTGTAGGCAGATTAAATCAAGATTCTTTTTTAGCAATATATGCATAATCTGGTTCCTTTTATTTTTATTGTTTAACCCATTCACGTTCCAAGACAGTGTTTTTAAAGCCATCTGTTATGCTATGTGTAAAAGTTCTCTAGTCTTTATTAAGCCTACTGTTCTTTGTCTTCTTTTTCTTCCCTTTCCCTCTCTTCTGTTGAGTTTGTTTCTTTCTCTTCCTCTTCACTCCCTCCGCCCCCGCCCCCCTCCCCCAGCCGCTCCCCCACTTCCCCCCACCCCGCCATCCTTCCAAGTTCCTTCTCGTATCTTCTTGCAAATTTTTCCAATTCTGAGGAGCTGGACAGTTTGAATCTTTTTTCTTTAAAGTAGAATGAAATACCTTCCGGAAATTCCCATCTATATAAGATCCCGTTCTTCTTCAGCTGGTTTGTTAATTTTTTATAAATATCTCTCCTTCGAAGAAGCCTCGAAGGGATCTCTTTAAATATGATAATTGAATTTCCTTCAATGTATAACCTTTTGCTATAATTCTGTTTCAGTATTTCATTCCTTAAATCCAAGGAGTTAAACATGGCTAGTACATCTCCTGGCAATTTTTTCCCTTTGACTTTAGCCGATTTTGTTTTTATCCGGAAGATATTTACTAGACAGTGGCTTATCTCTTCTTCCTTCCTATCTAGCCAAATTGCTAACTCTTTAACCATTTTAGATCTTATATTCTCACTTGGTTCCTCCGGAATCCCTCTAAATTTCAGGTTTGATTGGTTTTGTCTCATCTGAGTCATTGCCATACTGTCCAGCAATTCTTCCTGCACCTTTCCTATCTCCTTAACTTCTATTTTAATCCTGTCCTGGTCCCTCTTACTTTCTTTTATATCCTTTTGCACCCTTTTCATTGAATCTTCAAGTACTTTGGCTCTTACCGATAAGTCTTTAACTTTCCCTGTCAGTTCTCCCACCACCCCCTCCAATCTCTTATCCAAAGTGTCCTGTACTTCCAATAGCTTTCTCTCGATATACTGTTCATTATGTTTAAATTCTTTCCTTATTTCCGCCATTAAACTGTCATAGTCCTTAATTTCTTTCCCCTCTTTCCCCTCTTCTTGTCTAGATGGCCTCCTTTCTACTGACGTTCCTGCACCCTTTTTCATTTTGTATATCCACTTATTTTAACTGTTAATTAAAGTCTCTTCCCCCCCCCCAACAGTCTCTTAAGGAAGCTGCTGGATTTCTCTGTTACTCCCGTTAATTTCTTAAATTCTTCTAGTGCAATTTCCTTTGTTTCCACACGGTGGCACCTTATTAAGCTTCCAAGTCTCTTTCTTTTCGGTTCCTCAGCTGGGAGTCTCCTTCCTCACTAACTCAAGCAGCTATTCTTCTATAATCAATAGTCACACTTTTTTTTGGGGGGGGGGGAGAGCGAATACACAAAAACTAAATACAAACGAAGAAAGAAAAAGAGAGAAAGAAACAGTAAGGAACAGAATAAAGGGAGGCGTATGTAAATCCTACATCTCCAAAGATATCAAGAAGCATACCCCTAAGGGGCAGAAAAATAGAGATTAGAGGAAAGTAGGAGAGAAAAATGCAGGAGGAAAATAGCTGCCGAAAATAGCTGCCCAAGTTATGGGTGCAAATGTATAAAGTCCCAAATTGAAGCTCTGGCCTTTTGGAGGAAGTATGAGGCGAGTCTCAGTCCGAGAGCAAGCACAGGCGAGTTAAGCAGAGTCGAACCGAGATACGTTCCCCGGAGAGAGATTTCTGTATGTCACGGAGGGTCCTGTTAAGCTGTCCCAATCGCTTTTCTCTGTAGCGATAGTTCCCTCTAGAGTTTAGCCTCCATATTCCTGCTTGAACAGTGGGTTAGTCCTCTTTTAAACAGGAAGAGACGTGGAGCGAAATGGTGCAATAAACGCCGCTGTATCTGACCAGTGCTATTTGTCCGCGACTCCCCTCCTCCTGTTTTCCGTTAAATTTTCAGACCCTTAAACTGGCTTAGATGTTTACCAGCCTCTGTCCTTGATACAGAATAACAGATAGAAAGGGTAAACTAAAACACCATTTACGTGCTATTTAAATCAGTCCCCATTCGAATGCAGCAGGCAGTAAAATTAGGTGTAGGAAATCCGCTGATATGCTCCCAAACCGGTCGCTGGCACAACGCTCTCCGACCAGGTGAAGCAGAAAATTTCCTTTTCCTCTCTAGTCCAGTAAAATATTTCAATATTACTTTTACCTCAGACACTCTTATACTTTGTATAAGAGTGTGGTCTTTCCTCCACACCCACTTAGCGGCAACTTTCTTGCTTTCTTACTTTCTCTCTCCCAGTCTTCCGCTATACTCCATTTTCTCTTACCGCCGGTAGTGGATTCCTTCTCCTTCGCCCCGTTGTTCTTTTCCGCTGAGTTCTTTAATTAAACTTTATTTGCACATTTTCACCTCCATAGCTTGCATTGTTTTTCCAATATTTTCCTTAGTCGCTATTTCCCAGCTTTTTTAACTGCTGTCGGAGGTTCGCCGCTTTCACACGGAGCCTGAGGCTTCACAACATGGAGGCTGCTGCTTCCCCTTCATGCTGCTGCTCCAACCCTGTTAAACGCCGGCAACACAGGCGAGCACAGGCAGCTTCGCTGGGTACTCTGTCCCCCAGGATAATCCTCCCGCGGTTTTGGGGTTCACGGAGCCTTCGTAACCCCTCTAAACCTCCGTGTTGTTCGAGACCCCCCCGGAGGGCAGCCTCGCGCTCCTTCTCGTGGCTGCGGCGTCCCGGAAGTCTTCAGTGGGCAGTTTTTTTTTAAGTAGCCTTTCCAATATGTTAATCTCAGGATGTTGATCTTAGGGGCTGGAAATAGTTTCACAGGAAGGTGATAAAGATGCCTACCTCCTTGCCATCCTTCCATCCTCTCCAGTTTATTCCTGTTTATGATCTCCGGAGTTTCTCTAGTCCTCTTTTATTTACTCTCAGATTATGTATGCATGCTCAGAGTAGTCTTTGTAGTTAAAAGAATTTCTTTTTATCTAACTTTGTCCCCACGTGGGGTTTGTTGAAATGCTCAGAAGAAATCTGATTGGTTCTTACGAACACTCTGTAAAAAGTTCTTTTGTGAATAAAACGACCTGGGCCGAAGGGTGGACAGGAATTATTATTATACACACTCCTCCCAGAGTCTTGCTGGTTCAAGCCCCTGTGTGTATTCTTATTAATCAGAGTTCAATCCTTCCTTTACGCCTCAATAAGTATTTAGTTACTTGCTTTGTTTTTGTTTTTATTATATTGTTAAGTTATTATATAGTTTGTATTTTGCTTTTTAAGGGGAAGGGTCAAGGCTGCCTGGGAGTGGGCCTCAGCCAATAGAATGGCTGGGGCAGGTTCCACAGGGGGGGGATGTATTGGGACACCCGATCTCAGCGATCATGGGCAGGAGGAGGAGTTATGCGAGGACCAGACAATGTCATTACCGAGGAGGCAGGCTTAGTCATTGTTTGAGGACTATCCCTGCCTCCAGGTCTGGTCCTGACCGGAAAGATACTGGAATCAGCAAGGGAAACCCACATGACCTGAAAGTGTTGCTGTGCAATGCCAGGTCAATGATGAATAAAACCACTGCCATCCACGACCTGATTGTGGATGGAGGATTTGACCTGGCATGTGTGACAGAGACCTGGTTGGATGAAGCAGATGGGCCTCTCCTTGCCGCTGCTTGCCCACCAGGTTTCTCTTACGCACAGCAACCCAGGTCATGTGGGCAGGGAGGGGGGGTTGCAGTGATTTTTAGGAAGTCATTAGTCTGCACCAGGCGTCCTATTGGGAAGACCCAGTTTTCTGAGTGCATGTTCTGGAAGTTGGGCAATAGGGGCAGTACAGGATTCCTTTTGGTGTACCGACCTCCCCGCTGCACCAAGGATTCCCTGCCCGAGCTGCTTCAGGTCGTGGCGGATATGCTCCTGGAGACACCTAGTTTGGTTGTCCTGGGGGATTTTAACATCCATGCCGACACGACCTTACAAGGGCCCGCTCGGGACTTCGTGGAAAGCATGGTCTCCATGGGGGTGTCCCTGAATACGTTTGGCCCAGCTCATAGCTGCGGACATGCCTTAGACTTGGTGTTTACCTCTATTGATGTTGGTGATCTGACATTAACTAAAAGTGAAACAACAGAAGTGCCATGGTCAGATTACTTCCTGGTGCAAGTGGACTTCTCCGCGACCCTTCCCCTCTGCAGGGAGGTGGGACCAATTCGGATGGTCTGCCCCCGCTACTTAATGGATCCAATTGGCTTCCAGAGAGTGGTAGGATATGTTTTATCCCAAGTTGATGGCCTTTTAGCTGATTCCGTGGTGGCCCGCTGGAATGCGGAGTTAACCAGGGCTATTGACTGTCTGGCTCTGAAGCGCCCTCTCCGATTGCATGGAGCCCGGACAGCCCCGTGCTTTTCCCTGGAGCTGAGGGCGATGAAACAATCACTGAGACGGCTAGAGCACCGGTGGCGGAAAACTCATTCTGAATCAGACCGGACACGGGCTAGAGCTCAACGTCGAGCCTACCAAGTGGCAATGGCGACGGCGAAGAGGGCCTTCTTTGCCACCTCTATTGCATCTGCAGAAAACAACAGCAGGAGACTTTTTCAGGTGGTTCGCAATCTATCGGAACCACCTGCACCACCGGGGCCTGGTAGGGACCCCAAGATCTCCTGCAATGCTTTTGCAAAGTTTTTTGCAGATAAAGTCGCTCAGATTCAGAAGGAGGTAGACTCCACCGTGGGAGCAGGGCCAGGGCAGGAGAGTGCTAGAGTTCTGTCTAGTCTTGTTACATGGGATCAATTCCAATCTGTTACCTCCGAGGATGCGGCTGGGGGATGGGCTCTGCGGGGTGGTGAATGCTTCCCTCTGTGAGGGAGCCTTCCCAGACCCGCTGAAAGAGGCGGTCATTAAACCGCTTCTTAAAAAACTTCTTTAGACGCGACCAATATGGCCAACTATCACCCAGTCTCAAATTTACCATTCTTAGGCAAGGTGATTGAGCGGGTGGTTGCTGAACAACTCCAAGCACGCCTGGAGGATGCGGACCATTTGGATCCCTTCCATTCGGGATTCAGGCCTCATCATGAGTGTTCAGACTCCTGGGCTCTCACTTGTGGGGTGCCTCAGGGTTCCATCCTCTCCCCCATGCTTTTTAATATCTACCATATATGAAGCTGCTGGGATAGATCATCAGGGGGTTTGGGCTGGGTGTTCATCAGTATGCAGATGACACCCAGCTCTACCTCTCCTTTAAATCAGAACCAGTGAAGGCGGTGAAGGTCCTGTGTGAGTGCCTGGAGGCAGTTGGAGGATAGATGGCGGCTAACAGATTGAGGTTGAATCCTGACAAGACAGAAGTACTGTTTGGGCGGGACAGGGGGCGGGCGGGTGTGGAGGATTCCCTGGTCCTGAATGGGGTAACCGTGCCCCTGAAGGACCAGGTGCGCAGCCTGGGAGTCATTTTGGACTCACAGCTGTCCATGGAGGCGCAGGTTAATTCTGTGTCCAGGGCGGCTGTCTACCAGCTCCACCTGGTATACAGGCTAAGACCCTACCTGCCCACAGACTGTCTCGCCAGAGTGGTGCATGCTCTAGTTTTCTCCCACTTGGACTACTGCAATGCGCGTGGGGCTACCTTTGAAGACTACCTTTATCTACGTGGGGCTACATTTGAAGGTGACCCAGAAACTGCAATTAATCCAGAATGCGGCAGCTAGACTGGTGACTGGGAGTGGCCGCCGGGACCACATAACACCGGTCCTGAGAGATCTGCATTGGCTCCCAGTACGTTTCCGAGCACAATTCATAGTGTTCGTGCTGACCTTTAAAGCCCTAAATGGCCTCGGTCCTGTATACCTGAAGGAGCGTCTCCACCCCCATCGTTCAGCCTGGACACTGAGATCCAGCGCCGAGGGCCTTCTGGCGGTTCCCTCATTGTGAGAAGTGAGGTTACAGGGAACCAGACAGAGGGCCTTCTCGGTAGTGGCGCCCACCCTGTGGAAATAAGCAGCTATCTTCTTTTTAAAAGACATCTGAAGGCAGCCCTGTTTAGGGAAGTTTTTAATATTTGATGCTGTATTGTTTTTAATATTTGATTGGGAGCTTCCCAGAGTGGCTGGGGAAACTCAGCCAGATGGGCGGGGTTTAAATAATAAATTATTATTATTATTATTATTATTATTACTACTACTACTACTACTACTACTACTACTACTACTACTATTACTATTATTATTATAAGACCAGGATGCTTCAATAGCAGCCTTCAGCTTTTCCGCATTGCTCGGTCTCATGACTCTCATCTTTCTCTTGGCAATGCCCCATAGATTCTCCATAGGGTTCATGTCAGGCGAGTTTGCTGGCCAATCAAGCACAGTAATCCCATGGGCATTGAACCAGGTTTTGGTACTTTTGGCAGTGTGGGCAGGTGCCAAAGAGTCCTGCTGGAAAATGAAGTCAGCATCCCCATAAAGCTCATCTGCAGAAGGAAGCATGAAGTGCTCCAAAATCTCCTGGTAGACGACTTCCTGGTTGGTCGCCCTTTTATGGCGGACAGGAACTCTTTCAGCTGAAAGAGCTCTGCGCACTGAGGCTGGGGGTGACTGCAAGAGCATTGCAGTATCCCGTTAAAAACCTCAGATCGAGCGTTCTGAGGACCTGGTGTTCCGGCAGGTACCCATTGCGACTCCCTCACTTCCCAGTAAGCTCTGTTAGAGCCCCGAGAGTGAGCGAGGTTGGAGACGTGGGCACTGCAGGAAAAAACACAAATCTCCTGGTAGACGGCTGCGTTGACCCTGGACTTAAATGAAGCACAGTGGACCAACACCAGCTGATGGCATGGCTCCCCAAATCAACATAGACTGTGGAAACTTCACACTGGACTTCAAGCATCTGGTGTTGTGTGCCTCCCCATTCTTCCTCCAGACTCTGGGTCCTTGGTTTCCAAATGAGATGCAAAGGTTGCTCTCATCAGAAAAGAGGACTTGGGACCACTGAGCAACAAACCAATTCTTTTTTTTTCTTTAGCCCAGGGAAGACGCTTCTGACGTTGTTTCTTGTTCAGGAGTGGCTTGACAAGAGGAATATGACATTTAAAGCCCATCTCCAGGATCCGTCTGTGTGTGGTGGCTCTTGATGCACTAACTCCAGCCTTAGTCCACTCCTTGTGAAAGTCCCCAACACGTTTGAATGGTCTTTTCCTGACAATCCTCTCCAGACTGTGGTCATCCCTGCTGCTTGTGCACCTTTTTCTTCCACACTTTTCCCTTCCGCATAACTTTCCATTAATGTGCTTTGATACAGCACTTTGGGAACATCCAACTTCTTCTGCAATTACCTTTTGAGGCTTCCCCTCCTTATGGAGGATCTCAATGATGGCTTTCTGCACAACTGTCAGGTTAGTAGCCTTCCCCATGATTGTGCTTCCTACTGAACCAGACTGAGAGACCATTTAAAGGCTCAGGAACCCATTGCAGGTGTTATGGACTGAATAGCTACTGCACCTTTTCACAATATTCTAATTTTCTGAGATTGTTAATTTGGGGTTTTCATTGGTCCTGTATACCTGAAGGAGCGTCTCTACCCCCATCGTTCAGCCCGGACACTGAGGTCCAGCTCTGAGGGCTTTCTGGCAGTTCCCTCATTGCGAGAAGTGAGGTTACAGGGAACCAGACAGAGGGCCTTCTCGGTAGTGGTGCCTGCCCTGTGGAACGCCCTCCTTTCAGATGTGAAGGAAATAAGCAGCTATCTTATATTTAAAAGACATCTGAAGGCAGCCCTGTTTAGGGAAGTTTTAAATATTTAATGCTGTATTTTTAACACTCGATTGGAAACCGCCCAGAGTGGCTGGGGAAACTCAGCCAGATGGGCGGGGTATAAATAATAAATTATTATTATTATTATTATTATCAGCTGTACCCCATAATAATCACAATTATAACAAATAAAGGCTTGACATATCTCGCTTTGTATGTCTATCTCATATATTAGTTTCACCTTTTAAGTTGAATTACTGAAATAAATGAACTTTTCCACGATATTCTAATTTTCCGAGTTTCCCTGGGAATAAAAAATGGTTTTCAGGTCGGTCTTCCTGTGCTGATCTATGTACGTGCTTGGTTGGTACATTTATGAACATTTATTATATATCTAAGACTTTAAAATTCTTATCACAATACCACCTCAAGTGTCCTGGCTTTTCTCAAAAGAACTCCTGGAATTGTAGTTTATGAGGGTGCTAAGTACTCTGTCTTAGAGATCTCGAACACTTAAGGAAGTACAACTCCCAGGTTTCCTTAGTTGCATTGAATGCCTATTAAACCACTTTAATTCTATGGTATAAAGATGTACATAGTCTGCAAAATGGTCTTGCAAGTTCCAATTCAAAACAGGGCTGCAACACTTATTCCCCTGCATGTTTACTTGGTATTAAGTCTCACTGAGTTTAACGGGGCTTGTTCCTCTAGGTGTTAAGGCTACAATTTTTTTTATATATATATAAATTTTTATTGATTTTCCAACACATATTAAAAAACAATACAAGACAATACATAAACAAACAAACATATAAACACGTATAATTTCTTAGCCTCTTTTTCTTAAACCTTGTTTCAACGACTTCCCCATGCCTCCCTTTTCTGCATCCCTGTTTTAAATTTTCCCAGCAACCCCTAATTTCAATACTTGTAATACAATTTCTGATCTTTTTCCTCTTATCCAATTACTTATCACTTTACTTACTTATAATTCACTTTCTTTAATCCTTTTTCTCTTACCCAATTATTTAATCCTTTTTCTCTTACCCAGTTATTTATCACTGCAATTCTGTTTTACATTACCCATGACATTTTAGCACTCATTAATTTTACAACAGTTCTTAAGATAAACTTTAAATTTCTTCCAATCTTCTTCCACCGTCTCTTTCCCTTGGTCACGGATTCTGCCAGTCATCTCAGCCAGTCCCATATAGTCTATCACCTTTGTCTGCCATTCTTCCAGCGTGGGTAGCTCTTGTGTCTTCCAATACTTTGCTAAAAGAACTCTTGCTGCTGTTGTCGCATACATAAAAAACGTCCTATCTTTCCTTGACACCAATTGGCCTACCATGCCCAGGAGAAAGGCCTCTGGTTTCTTCACGAAAGTGCATTTAAGCACCTTTTTCATTTCATTATAAATCATTTCCCAGAAGACCTTGATCCTTGGGCACGTCCACCAAAGGTGGTAGAAAGTGCCTTCCGTTTCCTTACATTTCCAACATTTATTATTGGGCGTATGATAGATTTTTGCAAGCTTGACTGGGGTCATGTACCACCTATAGATCATTTTCATAATATTCTCTCTTAAGGCATTACATGCCGTAAACTTTATACCGGTAGTCCATAACTGTTCCCAGTCAGCAAACATAATGTTATGACCAATGTCTTGTGCCCATTTAATCATAGCTGATTTAACCGTCTCATCCTGTGTATTCCATTTCAACAGCAAGTTATACATTCTTGACAGATTCTTAGTATTGGGTTCCAAAAGCTCTGTTTCTAGTTTTGACCTCTCCACCTGGAAGCCAATTTTCCTGTCCTGTTTGAAGACGTCATTTATCTGGTAGTAATGAAGCCAGTCTCTTACTTTAGACTTCAATTTCTCATAACTCTGCAATTTCACTTTTCCCTCCTCATGCTCTATAATTTCCCAGTATTTTGGCCATTTGGATTCCATATTAAGTTTTTTCACTTCCTTAGCTTCCATTGGTGACAACCACCTAGGGGTTTTATTTTCCAGCAAGTCTTTATACCGAATCCAAACATTATATAGTGCTTTCCTAACAATATGGTTTTTGAAACCTTGATGGATTTTAACCTTGTCATACCATATATATGCATGCCAGCCAAATCTGTTATTGAACCCTTCCAAATCCAAAATGTCTGTGTTTTCAAGAAGCAGCCAGTTTTTCAGCCAGCAAAAAGCCGCTGATTCATAATACAATTTTAAGTCCGGCAGGGCAAACCCCCCTCTTTCTTTTGCATCAGTTAGTATCTTAAATTTTATTCTGGGCTTTTTGCCCTGCCAGACAAATCTAGATATGTCTTTTTGCCACCTCTTGAAACAATCCATTTTATCCACAATCTGCAATGTTTGAAACAAAAATAACATTCTCGGCAAAACATTCATCTTAATAACAGCGATTCGGCCTAACAAGGAAAGTCTCAAATTTGACCATATTTCTAGATCTTTCTTCACTTCTGTCCAACATTTCTCATAATTATCTTTAAATAGGTTCACATTCTTAGATGTCAAATTAATCCCCAGGTATTTCACCTTCTTTGCTACCATTAAACCAGTTTCACTCTGGAACTTCTCTCTTTCAGCAACTGTTAGATTTTTATCCAGTACTTTCGTTTTTTGTTTGTTCAACTTAAAACCTGCTACTTGACCAAATACTTGTATTAACTCTAAAACTCTTCTCGTACTAGTGTCTGGCTCTTGTAAAGTTAATACTAGGTCAAACGCTCTCAATTTATATTGTTTAGCTCCGACCTGAATCCCTTTAACCAGCTGGTCCCCTCTGATCATGTTTAATAAAACCTCCAGGACAGATATAAAAAGTAATGGGGATATTGGGCACCCCTGTCGTGTCCCTTTTTCAATAGCAAATTCTTCAGTAACCACATTATTTACAATCAATTTTGCTTTTTGTTCAGAATAAATTGCACCTATACCATTCTCAAAACCTTGGCCTACCCCCATCCCTTGGAGATTCTTTTTCATAAAGCTCCAAGAAATATTGTCAAAGGCTTTCTCCGCATCCACAAATATTAATACTGCCTTGGTATTAATATTAACTTCTAATAACTCCATAATATCTATTATGTTTCTCACATTGTCTGACAGATGTCTTCCTGGAAGAAAGCCCGCTTGGTCTTTGTGAATCTCCCCCACCAAAACTCTTTTCAGTCTTTTTGCCAAAATGTCTGCAAAAATTTTGTAATCCACATTGAGTAGTGATATAGGGCGGTAGTTCTTAATCTGGTTCTTCTCAGTCTCTGATTATGGTATAAGTGTAATATACGCTTCTTTCCACGATTCAGGTGCCTTCTTCCCCTCTAAGATTTCGTTACAGACCTCCTTCAACGGTTGTATAAGCCATTCTTTCAAAACTTTGTAGTATCTGGAGGTTAGTCCATCAGGTCCTGGAGATTTTCCCAATTGCATACTTTGAATGGCTCCCTCGATTTCTTGATCAGTTATCTTCTGGTTCAAAATCACTTTGTTCAGAAATTTTTTGTAATCCATATTTTTTAAGAAATTCTTCTATTTCTTTTTCATTCACCGGCCCTTGTGCATAAAGTCTCCTGAAATAACTCTGAAAACAGTTTCTAATCTCATTTGGTTTATAAATGTTCTTTCCCTCAACTTCTAGATTTGTAACCGTATTTTGTTTTTGTCTCTTCTTCAGTTGCCATGCCAGAAGTTTCCCACATTTATCTGCCGACTCAAATGTCTTTTGTCTCATTTGTTTTATTTTCCATTCTATCTCTTGATTCATCAATTCCATATATTGGCTCTGGTAGAACTTAATTTCTCTCAAAATTTCATGTGACTTTGGTTTAGATCTCAATTTTTTTTCTCCTTCTTTTATCTTTTCCAAAATCTTATCTTTCTTCTCATTCTGTCTCTTCCTTTTTATAGCATTCTGTTGTATTAAAAATCCTCACATAACGGCTTTGCTTGCGTCCCAAATTACTCTTTTTTCCACTTCTGTTCTCAGATTTATCTCAAAGTAGTCCTTTACCACTTTCTGGGCCTTTTTATACACCTCTTCATCTCTAAACAGGGAGTCATTCATCCTCCATCTAAAGGAGCCAGCTGTTGTTGGGTTCATCTCCATCTTTACAGCGTTATGGTCGGAGCAAGTCTTTGGGCAGATTTCCACTTTCTTAATCTTTGATGCCATCCCACTAGTTACCCATATTTGGTCAATTCTAGTCCAAGTCATTTTTGCCTCAGAGAAGAAAGTTCCCTCCCTCTCAAGAGGGTTCCTTGTTCTCCAAATGTCAATCAGGTTCATATTGTCAGTCATTTCAAAAAAAGTCTTTGGTAGTCTCCCATCCTTGGAGACCACCTGTCTTTGTGCTTTGTCCATGTTTGTAGAGACCACTCCATTCATGTCTCCCATCAAAATTACATTATAGTCCAAATAGTCCATTAATGTCTCATGCAATTTCTTGAAAAATTCTGACTTCCCTTCATTCGGTGCATAAATTCCTATTATCAGTAATTTTTCTCCTTGAACTTGAATTTCGATTGCCAAATACCTTCCTTGTTCATCTTTAAAAATTAATTTGGGGGCCAACTTTTCCTTTGCATAGATCACCACTCCTCTTTTCTTCACTTTGTCCGATGAAATGAATTCCTGTCCTAATCTTTTATTAATAAGTAATTTTCGGTGTACTCTAGTCACGTGGGTTTCTTGTAAACAAATCAAGTCCAAATGTTCTTTTTTTAAAATGTGAAAAACCTCACGTCTTTTCCTAGGAAGATTAAGTCCATTACAATTCCAGCTTAGAAATTGCAGAGACATCTTGTTGTTTACTTAATTGTTCCTCCAACTGCTCCAAGCAAGTCTTCTTCTGTTGGTGTTTTAAGCCCAAAAGATAAGTTTGAAATGTCTGGTAATTCTGTTAGGTCTGTAGGTTCCACCGTTTCCTTCAAAAGGTCCTCCTCGTTCCTTTCCAAGAATTGTTCTTTATCTTGCACTGTTTTTATTTTAATTTTCTTTCCTTTGTAATTGAAAGACAGGCCTTGTGGGAACTCCCATCTGAATGGTATGTTGTTCTTTCTCAATAGAGTGACCAAATCCTTGTAATGGGTCCTCACTTCCAAAATATATTTAGGAATATCTTTGAATATCTGCACACGGGAATCTTCAATCTCAAGAGCTCTTTGAAAATGTAAATTTAATATCTTATCTCTCTCCTCCTGAGATCTCAAAGTTATCAAACAGTCTCTTGGGCTCTTTCTGTTTTGTCTCCTGCCCAGTCTAAAAGCGGTTATTATCTTGAATTCTTCTTCTTTCAAATTGTCCTGCCAAAATTCCAGAAACTCTTTTGTAAGAAAGTCTATCAAATTGTCCTTTTCACTTTCTGGGATCAGCCTCAATCTCAAATTCCTATTTTTCCTCTGTAGTTCCAGCAAAGACAGGGCCGCATCATGCTCTTCCAGCTTTTTGCAGACTGGTACTAACTTTTCCTGTGTAGTTTCTGCAGAAGTTTTTGCCTCTTCTGCAGAAGTTTTTGCCTCTTCAGCGATCTTTCTAGTTGTCTCATTTTCTTGAACCAATTTGTTTATTGACTCTGTATTTAAATCCAATTTTGTTGACAATTCTTTCAACTGTTTAGAGTTTTCCGTACTCTGCTTTGTAAGCGTTTCCAGAGCTTCATTTATTTTGACTAATGCCTGTGCCACTGGATCCATAGATAAAGTTGTAGCCACGCCTGCTGCAGCTGAAGTTGAGATAGAACCCCTTTTTTTCTGAGCAGCTTTACTCTTAGCTCTTGTTGTTATCTCTTCTGCTGGGCCACTCATGTCCCAAGGTCGTTCCCACGGGAATTACTTTCAGATGGAAAACTCCACAAGCCTGTTCCTTACAGTGGAGATAATAACTATTTCCCTGCAACCCTCTAGAGGGAGCAGTCCGAGGTTCCAAATACAAAGAAACAAGGGTTCCCTTCAAAGGTAACAAAAGTAACAACCAATTGTCCGATATTTCCCAAATGTTGTCAAATTGTAACTTTCCAGAGTGCCAGACTTGTAGCAAATAAGGTCTTTACTTGTTGTAGAAAGGCAAAGCACCAACTTTGTAACAAGTCTCTAATGACAGTTCTCAGTCCCGGTGGCTCACTTTCCAGGCAGTCCTCCCCAAGGGTTCAAAACGGCAGAAAATTCCCCTTCTATACTTCTTTCATGCAGGTGATGCAAATCAAAAGTCTTCCCCCCCCCCTGCCCCTGCCTGCTAAGGGGGGGATTTAAGTCCAATGTCTGAGTCCGTCAATTTTAAAGCTGCTTCCTGTCAAATTGCAGCTTCCTATTTCGTTGCTTTAGTTAACATGCAGTCCGGGGAAGGCAGACTTCCTTACTTTTTACCTTCTCCGTTTTCAGCCAATTTCCAGGTATTTTCTTTTAAAGTTGTTGTTCAGTCTTACTCACGGATAATCCAATTAAGTTCCAAATGTCAGGAAGGAATCGGCGCTCTCCGTCAATGGTGACGTGGCTTCACTCCACGGGCTGGGTAGCGGCTCTCAGCACCGCGCTCCCCGATGCCGCTCCGGAGCCTTTAAAAAGGCTCCTTTGCAGTGAGGGGGGGCGCATAAGGTGCCCACCGAGCCTCCGTGCTCTCAGGCTTCCGCGCCTGAGATTTTAGGGGTCCCCGCTTCGCCGTAGCGGTCAGACCCGAACTCGTAGAGCAGTCTCCCTGAGCGGAGCTCAGCGGGAGACCGCCATTGAGCGCTGGCGCCGACCGGAAGTCTAAGGCTACAATTTCCATTCCACCCTGTCTTCATCACAATCAATGCAGTTTCCATTCTGCTGCAGTTTAGTTTCCACAAAATACTGCACTATTTGACTCACGGTCTGCTATTTCACGTAACTTACATAATCAATGACAAAATTATTTCCACACCAATCAATTCAATATAAAAGAAATGTAAAAACAAGGTAAAAAGATACTATGTATTGATTGAAACAAGAACATTGCAGGAGAATAAAGATTGTACTTGCTGGATTGATTTCTGTTCTGGACCTTGGATAGAAATAGTGGCAATTTCCACTTCCACTAAAATTCTCTGACATTCCAATCTGCTCCCAAGTAAGCATGCATAGGATTTGCAGCCACCGTTTATTTAAAATATATTGACAAAAAAGTGTGACTGGTGATTTGGAAAGCAAATTAAAATAAAATAAACTGCATCTAAACTGCTCACCAGAGATGAGGGGGTTGCACTGGAACAACCCAAGATCTACCTACTGCAAACACACTCAGCCTACGAGACGTAGGATTTCAATTGTGCTATTAGGATGGTGGCAGCTCAGATTCATAAGAAATAACTTGCCAAACAGCTAAATATGGCCCACATCATGAATAGGGCAGGAAATACAGTATCTATGCTGCTACTCTAGCTTCCTCACTCCTATTGTTTTAAAACAGGGGTCAGTAAACTTTTTCAGCAGGGGGGCGGTCCACTGTCCCTCAGACCTTGTGAGGGGCCGGACTAAATTTTGGCGGGGGTGTGTGTGATGCAAGAGCACCACGAGCCCCAGTAGCTGCTTACCTGTGTCTTGCGAGCGGCAGGGGCTGGCGCTGGTGGGATGATGAGCAGCGCGCGAAAGGGCTCCGGAGAGGGGCTGCTTAAAATGGCAGCTGCTTGAGCGCTGCTGCTGCTGCTGGCACCAACAAAACCCAGCCCTCTTCCTCCTCTAGGCAGGGTGGGGAGAAGCCAGGAGGAGGGAGGGAGGGAGGGAGGAGGAGGCGCCACCGTGTGAAGGAGAGGGAAAGAATGTGCGCGCTGGCGATCCACATGGCAATTCCTGGACCATCCGCGGGCCGGATCCAGAAGGCAAATGGGTCTGATCAGCCTGCGGACCTTAGTTTGCCTACCCATGTTTTAAAAGCTACAGTTTTTAAAGCTACAGAGCCAAGAAGTGCACCTCTCCTGTTTATGAAGAATGGACTGGCATAGAAACTGAAACAGACTACTTTAAAGCAAAGTCTGCAAAAACAATTGCCAACTTCTTAGTTGCAAATTCAGCTAAATCTAAATATTAAATCTAAAGGCTTACAACAGCAATACGATTGCACACTGTGCCATCAGTAGTCCGACATATTTCAAAGGAAAAATATGGAGAAAAAACCCCCGAAGGAAACAAAACACATACATCGCCTAAAAACATTTAAAAACATTATTCCATATTTACCTAGTTATAGATAACCTGTTTGGGGAAGCTAAAACAGACCCAAAAAATGCTGTTGGCCACATTTGATTTAGACATTAATTAAAACAGCAGCATATGATCTTTTTAGGACCAGGTGAAAGGAAAAATAAATAGATACCTTGTGAGTTTCATGGAATTCTCCATCAAGCAGGGTGTAAAATAAAAAAGGGGGAGGGAGATTAATGAAACTGGAGATTATAACTTGTGTATCTACTAAAAGCAAAGTCAATAGAGACCAAAGTGGAAAGCAATATGTACAACCACACTGTATTACTTTCCACTCTGGCTTCTATTTGAGACATTTTGTTTCACACATAGAAAAAGTGACAGCATTAGGTGGTAAAAGGTAGACTTCCTCCTTTTCTATAATTGCTTGACAATAAATTTGGTATTCCTCAAAGAATACAAAGGTGCCCTGATCAGCAATAGAATCAGTTTCAAATATCTGTTGTTATTTAACATTTTCAATGGGAAGCAACCCCCCCCCCCCAACTGTGAACACCAATGTTGGAATTCTAGTGTAATGTAGCATTTAAGCCTAGTATAGTTGTAGGTTTTAACCCAAGTCCCCCACTGCAATTCGGATCTGAATTGGAGGTGTGTGGGGGGGTCTGCAACTTCACTTTATGTGGGTGGTGGGGTGGACCTGCACTCAACGGCAAATTGCAATTACAGTCATGTATAATTTGGCTCTCATCATGCCTTCTATCAGCAACATTTTCCTCTTTTTTAAAAAAAATATATACACATCTTGCCTGATGAAGAGCTGTGAAACCTGATGGATAGCTCACTTTCTGTGACTTTCAAGTGGTCTAAATAAACGTATTATGCTACTGCTTCTATCTGAACCTGCTACTGCTACTAATGACCTGCTTCACTGACCTCTGCCACTGTACGATGAAGATGACTATTGTAAAGGCTAATAGCTAAGTCAACAGCAGTCACGAAATTAAAAGACGCCTGCTCCTTGGGAGAAAGGCGATGGCAAACCTAGACAGCATCTTAAAAAGCAGAGACATCACCTTGCCAACAAAGGTCCGTATAGTTAAAGCCATGGTTTTCCCAGTAGTGATGTATGGAAGTGAGAGCTGGACCATAAAGAAGGCTGATCACCACAGAATTGATGCTTTTGAATTATGGTGCTGGAGGAGACTCTTGAGAGTCCCATGGACTGCAAGAAGATCAAACTTATCCATTCTGAAGGAAATCAGCCCTGAGTGCTCGCTGGAAGGACAGATCCTGAAGCTGAGGCTCCAATACTTTGGCCACCTCATGAGAAGAGAAGACTCCCTGGAAAAGACCCTGATGTTGGGAAAGATTGAGGGCACAAGGAGAAGGGGACGACAGAGGATGAGATGGTTGGACAGTGTTCTCGAAGCTACAAACATGAGTCTGACCAAACTGCGGGAGGCAGTGGAAGATAGAAGTGCCTGGCGTGCTCTGGTCCATGGGGTCACGAAGAGTCGGACACGACTAAACGACTAAACAACAACAACAACAAAGTCAACTTTGTCTTCCAAAACGTTCATGTAGCAGGGAGACACCTTGACCTATAAAATCTAAAAACACTGCAGCATGCTTTGGAAGTATAAGCAGCTGCAAAAAGGGGGAAAGAATGGAGTCAGCACACCAGCTTTCATACTTTTGGCCAAGATAAGCTAATTTTAATCTTTAATATTCACCAGTCACAAAGTGCTTACCTATCAACAGTGGCGGCAATCTGCATAAAGAACAGAGCATGATTTCCAGTTTGAGGTAATTTCAATTAAATTTTGGATATAACTGTTATTAATTTTTCCCATTACACTGAAACTTGAGATTCAGAAATGACCTAATTTCCTACAGTCCCCTTGTACCTAGGAGTGGCTTGCTTCTTGTTATGTACTGAGTGAATAGGATCCAAAATGCAGCAGTCTGATTGGTCCTAGAACAATAGGATTCAGAATGCAGCAGTCTGATTGGTCCTAGAACAATGCAGCAGTATGATTGGTCCGCAGGAGCCACCCAATCCAGCTCCAGGTGGAAGTGAATCCACAACCTGATTGGCCTACAGGAGAATCCTGGAATTAGCCAATCACGTGCGGCCCATTGTGTAAATAATGTATATAAAGCAGATATTTCGGGGGAACATTCATTCCTCCTCACCACTATGAGCTGAATAAAGAGCATGAAATCCACTCTCGACTGTGAGTATATTTCAATGCAGAATTTTGATTTTCAAAATAATAGGTGTTAATGACTTCCATGATCTCTTTTGCCATGTGTGCAATCGATGCTGAGGGCTGACTTTGGGTTCTGACATTCTCTGTAAGATTATGAAAAGTTCTGTCATGTCTGGTGCTCCTAAAAACATGCCTGGCCAAAGTTGCCATGGGAGTTACTCCCATGTGCAGTTGGAGATGGATCCAATTCCATGCAACAGAGGACATCAGCTGCTTGGAAGTAGAAGCAGTATCTATCTTATGCGTCTAACTTCTTGATAAGGCTTCTCATCTGCACAGATAAGATGAGGCCCCATCAGAAAAAGGAACTGCACGGTTAAAATATGTTTCAGCTTCCCAACTTTGCTAATCTAAAAACAGTATAGCTGCTTTGTATTCCTGTTTGTTTTCCCCATTGAAGGAACCTTTGTGTTTCACCTCAGGATGGAGATCTGGGTGTAACAGCTTGATTTTATATTTTTGCGAGGATGATGAACCATTGTATGTCTGTCCTGGGAAACAGTCCCACTGAAACCTACAAAATAGCAAAATATACCAAGTGTAGGGAAAATTTGGAGCTCTGGATGTTGCTAAACAATAAATCCCATCATGCCTGGTCATTAGCCATGCTTGCTGAGGTTGATGGGAGTTGTAGTTGTAGTTAACATTGGAAGGGCCAGAGGTTTTCCACATTTGAAATAGGTCCTCATTGGAATGTGTGGTACCTTCTCCTCCCACATTAAGACTGTGACTAAATTCAGATTTCATCCAGCATCAGCCAATTTTTGAACTACACCACCTGCCTTTTGAGTTTGACTTTTGAGCTACACCACCTGCCACTCTCATCTGCAATTGCAATCCATATGGGATTACAATTAGATAATGCATCTGTACTATTTTGAACACTGGAAAGCACTGGTTGAATGCTAAGTATTATAATGTTTGATATATTTGTAGGGGGGGTATAGTTTTGCTGCTTTTGTTTTAACTATTTATTTGTGTTTTAACCTTGTATTTTTATCTTGTGAACCGCCCTGAGATCTTATGATGAAGGGTGATATATAAGCCTAACAAACAAACAAACAAGCAAGCAAACAAACAGTTCCAATACAGAAGGGGGGGGACCAGTTGCCAATTAATTTATTGTCTATAAATTCCTGGGTCTGCTATCTACCATGGCTCTAATCTTGTCCATAATCACAAATGTTCCATATTTATTTACTTACTCTTCCTTTATACAAAAAGTAAGAGAAAACATTGCATGTAAGAAAAGAAGCCATTGCAATATTTTTTTTAATCCCTGTGTGAATGGCTTCAGAAAGTAAGTACATCACTGTCTGGTCTTTGCACACAAATGGCTTGTGATGGCCACTAATGCCATGTTCCTTGGAAGAGTACAAATGCAGTGCAATCAGGAGCTGCACTTCAGCAGTAGTGCACATGCTCCGCATGAAGAAGGTCCCAGATTTGATCTCTGGCACCTCAGTGTGGATAATACTGAGTTTAATGGACCATTAGTCTGACGGTGTAAGGCAGTGTGATAAAAATTTTAAGGTCTTAGATATATAATAAATGTTCATAAATGTACCAACCAAGCACGTACATAAATCAGCACAGGAAGGCCGACCTGAGTCATGAGTCTATCTCATATATTAGTTTCACCTTTTAAGTTGAATTACTGAAATAAATGAACTTTTCCACGATATTCTAATTTTCTGAGTTTCACCTGTAGATCAGCACAGGAAGACTGACCTGAAAACCATTTTTGATTCCCAAACTGGCCAAATGTTTTCTCTGCAAGGAGGGAGGGGTATGGGAGCATTCCTATTGTCTCAATAATTGAATAATCACCATTTCAAAGGGTGACAGACTGTCAGGAAAGGCAACCAGATAAGGCATTATCAGAAAACCTGCCAGACAGGAAAAACAACAACACTCAAATTTCTGTTGTAGACCACCTTTTCTGTGATGTAGGTATGATGTATCTGGGGGGGGGGGGTAGTCTTGGGCTACACCCCTTCTGTGATGTATGTATGATGTATGGAGGGGTGGTCTTGAGCTCCAGGGCAGGGAATTTAAAATGTCTCTATAAGGGCAGGCACACCTTTGTTTGGGGTTCCTCCTCCTTTCCTGCATGTGAGGGGAGCACCCTGTTGCAACAGATCAATAAAGATCAGGCTTACTAGCTGCTTTGCTTCTCATTATTCACTGGTTGGCCTCTGTTATTTTCTCTTACCAATAGGGAACCTACGTAAGGACTCTATACGGGCTCTTGGATATCCCGTAAGGGGAAAAGGGCAGATTTTGTTTACAACAGCAGCTTCCTACATTTCTGCGTACTCACATGTATATCTGCAAGGTACAGAATTAAGAAGATATGGTGTACAGGATTTGGATACCAGCAGCCAGAGGTGCGTGGACTGGGAAATACACCTGAGAGCAGAAAACTGGAATGTCTGTGTAGCCCACAATTTAGTTGCACAACACTCATCAATGCTGCTATTGCTCTGATTGCTATTGGTGTTCTCAGGCCCAAGATCATCACTCTGAAAATTTCCACTTGATTCCTGAATGAGGCTACAAATCAACCTGCCTTCATTGCTTTCATTTTCCCCTCCCCACTTCTTAGTTTGCTTTCCTCTCTCTCTCCCTTTCTCTTTTTCAAAAGCACTGTTGATTCTTGGCTAGCGCAAAGGATTAAAGACTCACTGGTTGACTCTTGTCCTTGCTTTTCCACATATGGTGCTGCAATGGGCTCCTCTCAAAAGCAGCAGGTTCCTTGAGACGCCTCTGGACTCTGGAACAGCCAGCACATAGGTGGATGGTTTTAAAATCTTTGAACGGCTGGTGAAATGAATGGCAGCAGAAGGAGACTCAATCAAAGAGCTGTGTTGAACTGCAGGGGAGACTGTCATCTCGAGCTAACCCCACCCTTTCAGTTCCCCTTTTCTTAGTTTCTGACCAAACTGTCTTTATTTCCTTTCAACCATGATGCCACCCTCAGGCTGCCTCCAGACACAAAGGGGTTAATTTGTGAACAGGTCATTGGCAACAGGTGCCCCCCCTTTCCTATTATCTGCTTTCCCCTGAAAAGAGTTAATCTTGATTAAATGGGAGGGGGAGTTAAAACGGGCTGGCATTTTGATGTGAATGATGTTGTGTGGCTGCTGCAAATGACTTATTTATATGGGGAATACTGATCCCACAGTAAATGCCTATCTGGGGGCATACTCTGGGGGCCTCCAGCCCAGGCTGTTACTAATTTGTGGGTGGGTTTCAAGCACACACAATAAGTTTATACTTGCACAGTGAAAATGGATTAAAGCGCTCTGTCACCCTAGCTCAACAAATCTGCTTTTTAAGAAAAACAATGCCACAAGTGTTTGGTTTTTTTGCTGCTAGGAAAGTGACTGGGAAATGTATTGAAAAGTGTGAGATGAACAAATTGTTAATGGGAAGATGTGTAAACACCCTGCAGGAAAATGTGGGTGAATGCTTGTTGTTGTATAGCTACCCTATAAACAAATAAGAACAAGTGCTCAATAAGCAACAGACATAGTCTAACCACTGTGAAAGCTCTGTGCAAGCAAATGAGCTCAACAAACCCCTGGAGGAGCTTTCAGTCTTGCTGCAAGATAAGGAAGTCCTAGCTCAGTAGGGGGGCAGGCCTTGCCTGTTAAGAGGCAATAGGTCTGTCTGCAGAGAGGCAAGGAGAGGGAAGGAGAAACAGAATTGGCTCCAGCACTAACTGCAAGCAGATGGTTCCATACACACCAGACCTTGAAGTACATTTGAAGTATATTATTCTGGAAATAATAAATAATAAATAATAAATAATAAATAATAAATAATAAATAATAAATAATAAATAATAAATAATAAATAATAAATAATAAATAATAAATAATAAATAATAAATAATAAATAATAAATTTATTATTTGTACCCAGCCCATCTGGCTGGACTTCCTCAGCCACTCTGGACGGCTTCCAACAAAGACCAAAAATACACTAAAATGTCACACATTAAAAACTTCTCTGAATGTCTTCTGAATGTCAGGTAGATGTTTATCTCTTTGCCATCTTGTGGGAGGGTGTTCCACAGGGCAGGAGCCACTACTGAGAAGGTCCTCTGCCTGGTTCCCTGTAGCTTTGCTTCTCGCAATGAGGGAACCACCAGAAGGTTTGTTAAGGGTTGATGGGAATTATAACTTAGTGAGGCGTAAACTACTATGCTCAGAATTATTTGAGGGAAAGAATGTGCTGCCAATGTGCTGTAAAATTATAGTGGGTACACAGCCATAGAAGCAGAGGGGAAGACAATGAAAGGAAGATACAGAATCAGTTAACTATCTTTTATTGGGCTAATGTCAGACTTTTTTTCTGTTTTCCAGAATTCTTCATCAAGTAGGGTTAGCCTGTTGAAACATCCTGCGAAACTCAAAAGCTTTCACGCCAATCCAGTTGGCCCAATTCTGGAGCATGAGGGAGGGGGTTGGAATAATTATTGCACAGCAAACTGCAAAAGAGGCAAAGGAAGATGTTGCCTGTACTGTATAAGAAAGAACAAGCTGAAGAGGGGTCATATCCAAGATGGATCCTGCCATTACAAGCAAATAAGGCTTGAGCGGAGTGCAATTTGAACTGGGGCTTAACTTTAGAGCTGGTTTTGAGGGCTTCATAAAATATGAAGAGTGATGCCAGGCACAGGAAGACTGTGGTCACAATTTCACCATGCTGTACACTTAAAGCACTCTTCTATCTCGTTCACAGTCATGGCTTCCCCCAAAGAATCCTGGGAACTGTAGCTTGCCATGAATGCTGGGAACTGTAGCTCTCTGTGGAGGTAAACTACAAGTCCTGGGATTATTTGGAAGAAGTGGCAGCTGGTAAAGTAGTAGAACCAGTGCTTTTTTTCTTTAAAAATGTTTAGGGGTGCTCTCATTTTCCTACTCACATTGAAATACTGCCCCTCAATGAGGCCAAACTTAGATTCAAAAAATGTTTAGGGGTATGTGTACCCCTGCGTCCCCCCAGGAAAAAAGCACCGAGTGTAACATTGTTTAAAATCTATGGTGGTGATGTGACATGTACAGCGATGCCCATTCTTTGTCCATGGCCCACATCAGCCATTTCCCTCTTCCGCCTCTCTTTCTGTTTTGCTTACCAATTTGTCTGCCTAAGAGTTTTGGGAACTCAAAAGCCTGAACATCGCCGCTGCCTTTCATAACATTTGGGTTACCCTAATGTGCACCAAGGCCTCTCTTTTAACCCCAGCCTGCAACTCAGAGCTGAGGTTAACTCCAGGTCATGAGACTTTTCACCCCCAGTATTTGCAAAAACTGCCATTTGGCCAAGTCAGAGAGGAGTGTGTGTTAAAGTTTGTTGGCCCACTAAGTCTGCTGCAACGGCCCTGCAATAAATCTGATTTATTGCCACTCCGACAAACTTCCAATGGCGCCCACACGCTTCCACTTCGCGCGCTGCCACTCTCCTCAGTTGCCGGATAATAGCAGAGTTCACACGCAGCATAAAATGGCTTGTCTGTGTTGATGTGGTGTCCTCAATAACTCAGCTCGACACCAGTGCTTCTAATCTAAAACTCTTTATTTAGAAGCATTCAAAACAGGAAAGAAAACCTACAGAATCTAGCTGCATGTTCGCAGCTCTCCGCCTCTTAACAAAAACGAAACGACCTTGCTCACATTCTCAGACAGACTGCTCTCCAGAGAGAGCTCAGCCCCCACAGAGCACAGATCAAAGGAAAAAAGCACGGATCCAGCAGGCAGTGCACCCAGTTGATAAGAACGCTCTTGGAGTGTTAACTCCTGACAGTCCAGAACCACAACAGTGTGTTTGTCAGTGGAAAGTTAAATAAAGTATTGGGTGTCATAAGAGAAGCCATGTTCAGAGAGGGGAGTTAATAAATGACCCTCTCAGTGTTAGGTATTTCTATGCTAACTGTCAGGGAACTACCATCGGAACAGGGGCGGGAAACAGAGGGGCAGTTGTGTTACAGGGAGCCTCCGAAAATCTTGTGAAGCAGTTCCTCTTCCAGTGATGAGGAAAGCCCCACCTCCAGTGGGGAAGAGGTAAAAGCACCAGAAGATTCTGGTGGGAGCCTCAGCACCACTTCTGGCAAAGCCGGCCAGGAGGGAAGCACGCCCCCTCCGTCGCCCACCCTGCGCAGAAGTCTAAAGCGCAGAGAGGGAAGGAAAAGGCTGGGAGTAACGAGACTTTTATGTTGGGGGAGGTCCAGGAAACAACCACTCCCGGATTCTGCTAGCGATTGAGGCAGACATGAACTTTGGGGTTCTGCACTGTAAATCGTTTTGCACCAAAATAAAACCTGTAAAAGACAGGTGGGAGTCCTGCCTGGTTACTCATGAGCAACCACCCTTGCCATCTGACACCAACAAAAAGAATGTATCTTTTTACTTCTGTTTCTTTACCTTGTATTGCTGTATCGCTGTAATACCGCTAAAGAATGTAGCTGAAGAATGTAACTGTTGACTCTATCAAATGTATCTGATTGTATCGCCTTTTATGTACTGTATCTCTTTAAGAAGTGTTTTTCTTACACTAGAAAATCTAACTAGAATACAAAATGTAACTAAAAGAATGTAACCAAAGATTTTATATTCCTAGTTGTGTGACTTTCCATTGCTGTATACTCGATCTGTCAATATTCTGCCGGTCTACAAATGACATCGTGAATACACACAAAATGCAACATAAAATCAGTTTAATCAATAAAAGTAAACCCAGTAGCTGGTGCTGTAGTGCTTGAAGGTATTTTGACAGTTTGTGAATGGCAGAATATTGATACAAATACATTTGATAGAGTCAACAGTTACATTCCTCAGCTACATTCTTTTGTGGTATTACAGTGGTACCTCGGGTTAAGAACTTAATTCGTTCTGGAGGTCTGTTCTTAACCTGAAGCACCACTTTAGCTAATGGGGCCTCCTGCTGCTGCCGCGCCGCCGGAGCACGATTGCTGTTCTCATCCTGAAGCAAAGTTCTTAACCCAAGGTAATATTTCTGGGTTAGCGGAGTCTGTAACATGAAGCGTATGTAACCTGAAGCGTATGTAACCTGAGGTACCACTGTACAGTGATACAGCGATACAAGGTAAAGAAACAGAAGTAAAAAGATACATTTAATTTTTTTTGTTAGCATTGTTATGGAAAAAAATCCAGGTGCGAGGCTGCTCAGCCACCCAGCTCGTCGGGCAGAGTCCGTGGGTCCCTGCGGAACAAAGGAGTCCAGCCACCAACCGGAGCAAATAGTTGAAGATCAAAGTTTATTGTGCAACAGGTTCAAAAGGGAATTGAACCCTGAAAACGGGGTGACAAGGACTTTTAAAAGTTCCTATCTTATCCCAGCATACAGTTCGCTAAACATCATCACTACATCAGAAAAGGGGTGGGTTATACATGATTAACATAAGAGGAATGTGTGGGGGGAACATGCAAATACAGGATATGTATTGGGAGTACATTCTAAGCACCTACAGCAGGAAAACAATAGGACCTTGGTTTGCATAGTCTGCCACCTGGGCAAGTCCGGAGGAGTGCTTTTGCCCAGCGATTGACACCTATGAGGACTGTGCGTAAGTGACCTCCCGCTTGAGGGATTATGGTGGGGACCAAGGGTTTCTCAAGTCCTTGGCCAACAAAGCAGATTAGTGGTAGAATGAAGAGAATCGGTGAAACCAGAGATTTTCTACGAATTTCCAAGGGTTTTAGGCTTTTTAATACAGATGGTTCTTTTCGGAAGCAACCTTATCTGACGTTGCTACATTGTATCTAGCTTTGATTGGATTAACAAGGTAACGAGGTTTCTATTGACTCAATCCATTGTTCTAGAAGCAGGAGCTGTCATCATTTGTCAGCGCTCAGTGGAGCATGCAAGGTAGCTCAGCTGAGCTGCTTCTGCAGAGCCATGGCATTACAGTGATTGGCTGAAAGGCTGTATTCAACACAATCTGGTGTTTTTTTAATTTTTAAAATATAACTTTATTGAATAATACAATCAAATTTCCAGCTATATCTGCAAAAAAACACAATTGTTTACATATATGTCAAACATAGACTATGAAAGAAAATAGAAAATAAGAGAAAGCAAAAAAGAAAAGAAAGAAAAAAGAAAAAGAAATACTGTTTTCCATAAACAGTAATTCCAGAATTACACTTACATACATTGAAAAATAGAAATCTTAATTAAAATACAGTATCTTTAAAGACTTCCACCATCTAAACCACACTTCTTATGTTATTTAATTCTCCCTTGCCTCTGTTCTTCACTTCCATCTCTTTAGATCCCTTAAGATGTTCCATAATCCATTAAATTCTCTATATTCTTTATAGTCCACACAAGGTTAGTCTAGGCACAACCAAATTTTCGTATTTGAGCCCTGTTTATATAAATACTCATTTAAACAATCCCACTGTTTCTTTACCATATTTTTGCCTTATTAGGTCCGTCAGTTTGGCTAACTCCAGATACTCGCATAGTTTACTTAACCATTCTCTTTTTGTTGGCATATTATTTCCTTTCCATATTCTCGCTGCTGTCATTGCATATAAGAATATGTTAATTTTGTCTTTGGGGATATCTTTACTCACAATTCCTAATAAATATGCTTCTGCCCTTTTGCTGTATGAAATTTTTATCATTTTTAAAATCGCTTCATGGATCATATCTCAGAACTTTCTAATCTCTGAACATGTCCGAACCCTGCTTAGGTGCCAAGCCAATTTTGGGCTCGCCCGCAGAGGCTGATGGACCCTGATAGATTCCGCCAAGCCTTGTGGGACCTTGCTCCCCCTGGCGACTCATTGACTGAGCTTGTTGAGGGCTGGAATGCTCCTGGCAGCCATCAATGAGATCACACCTAAGCGCCCTCTGTGACCCCGCAGAAACCGGGCTCCCTGGTTTACCGAGGAGCTCCAGAAAATGAAGCGGGACCTCAGACGGCTAGAGCGAGTATGGCGGGGTGCTTGTGACAGAGCCTCAAGAACATCTTATAGGGTTTTTATGAAAACCTATGAGATGGCACTGAAGGCCGCTAAGAAGTCTTACTTCTCGGCCTCCATTGCATCCGCTAGCTCTCGCCCGGCGCAATTATTTCGTATAATTAGGTCTTTAACGTCCCTTGAAGGACAGCCAAATTTAAATAACAATGTGACACACAGCTGTGAGGCATTTGCGAGCTTTTTGGGGAGAAGTGTTGGAATCTCAGCCATATCAGTCAGAGGAATTTGGCCACTCTCCAGGTGCCCGGCTTGGATTCCTTGTTGATCTCCCCCGTCAGCGACTCCCGGCAAGACAAGGCGAGATCTCTATCGGCCGATCCTTCCCAACGTGAGAAGAACACAACCATCCCTCCTCCCTCTGTCCCAGGGAGGGGAGAGAGACAGACAGAAATGTCTTTACATGCCTTTATTTCTGTCTTTCCAGCAGTACAGAGAAACCATGTCTGCACTCTTTCTACAGCAATAGCAGAGAGGGAATAACTCCACCCATGTACTTCTGGTAAAGGGTCATGTGACACTCTGAGCTAACATCCGGTGCTCAGTGCACATAATAGACTGTCCCTCGTTCCCACGGTACAGTCCCATAACATCAACATCCTGTTTGGCTTTCCAGCCATCTGGAGCACTCAGCAGCATTGCTCCTTTTTCGTAACAACCTCCCCCAAAAGAATCAATGCGTGTTGCGGCAAGCAAAGCGTGATCCAGAGAAGAAAACAAACAGTTGTTATACACATAACACTCCCCTGTTGTTTCAGTTCCACCCTTGGAACTACCCGCCACTGGTTTCCCCAGTGTACCTCTCTGGTTGTCTGGCTTCCAAGGAATGAGTGCATCTGCATTACCTTGGCTAGCAACTCTCTGTCGTGTCTTTGTCTCTGACTTAGACACAGCTCCAACCTGTCCTCGGTTGTGTACAACAGCAACACATGCAACAGCTAAGTTAGCAAACTCTTCTGAGTACCTTTTGGGTGGTTCACCCTTTGTGACTCTCTCAGACCTGCGCAAGAGGTGCTGATCCTCTCTGCTCACTGGTTCTGTCTCAGGACTCTTAGGAGAACCAGTTCCAATAGTAAACAGTGGTTCATCCTTCACCTGTGAAGGTCTATCCATTGTGTGAGATTTCCTCTCAATGACTGTGACAACTGAGCTCTCTGAGCTATCACTGTCACTCTCAGAACCACTGTAATCTGTGAAATCATCATCATCATCTGAATCGTCCTCTGTGGGAAATGTGTGTACTATCACTCTCTCCTGTTCAGGAGCACTCTCTAGAAATTTTGTGAGAATCACCTGACCAGATTCAGACAAAACTACTCTGTAGAGACCCTTTTCATATCCCACAAAAATGCCTCTGGCATTCTTTACTCCACCTGGAGCTTTTGTCCTCACATGAGACCCAAAAACCTTGAAATGGGCAACAGAAGGTTTTCTGTGGAACAGTTTCTCAAAAGGAGAACTTCCCAACTCTTTTGAAACCTTTCTCACCCACGCGTAACAAAACGACATGAGTGACTCCGCCCAGAACTCATGTGGCAGATGTGAACTAAGCAATTGCGCATTCATCCCCTTTTGCAATTCTTTGTTCACCCGTACACAGACACCCCTGTTCCACGCTTCCGCTGAAACAGCAACCTTATGTCTTATCCCTTTCTTCTGCAGGAACCTCTGGAAATCCTGTAAAAGAAAAATCTGCTTCTCATCTGTCATAAGACAATCAATGTTAGCATCATGCATATCTTTAACCTTGTCACAAAACTCCTGAAACCTTTCCAAGGCTTCCTGTGGCCTTTTTAACACATAAACCCAGACAAAGTTAGAGAAATGATCCACACACACAAGATAAAATCTTGCATTGCCTCTAGATGGTTCTAGAGGACCAATCACATCAGCATACACCCGCTGAAATGCTCTGTCGACCCTGGCCACCTTCTTGGCGCTCGTTTTGGTCACACCTGCAAGAGAAATCAAGTTAGACTCAGAATTACATTCCATGTAATCACTTTGGTCAAAAGTCAACAAATACAGTCCATCTTTCTCTCTGGCAGAAAGATACAACTCTCCATCTTTGAAGATCTTGCAGCTCTCAGCATCATAGGACAGTTTCAGTCCTTTCTTTGCAATCTGCGAAACACTCAGCAGATTGAACTTCAATTCAGGAACCAAGTAAACATTGTGTATAGTCAGGTTCCGACTCTTCAGATACACAGTTCCAATCCCGGTCGCCTCCAGCTCCAGACCGTTGGCTTGTTTCACAGCGAAGCTTTGCTTCTTAAACGTTGAAAAGAGTTCTCTGTGCGGGGACATATGAACAGAACAGCCCGCATTGATTATAAACGAGTTTCCAACATCTGGCGTGGTTCCTTTCGCCATCAGGGCCTTTGCAGGTTTCACCGAAGACTTGGTATGACCTTTGCCTGCTGCCTCAGGCTTTGCTGAGCGGCCCTTAGCACCTTTCGGCTGGCATGGCTTCTTGCAGTTCCGCTGAAGATGCCCAGCCTGTCCACAATTGTAACATCGGACAACGTTCAAAGCTACAGCATTCTCTCCAGTAGCAACATCAGTGGGGGAATTAGAACTCCGTTCTTCCCTCCCCCTGTCCTTCACCTCCAGTGCAGCAAGCCTGTCGTGTTCATTCAAAACAACGGCAGACACCCTCTCCGCGGTCAAATCCTGCGCCGGAAGGGAACCAAGCTGACTGGCAACCGTTTTATAAGTCCGATTTAAGCTGTTTATCATCATGAAGCAGAACACTTCCTCCTGCAGACGGAAATTGCATTCCACCATCTGTTGGCGCAGATATTTCATTTCCGTCAGGTGCGCTTGAACATCTCCATCAGGCGCAAGCCTCAGATTGGTCAGCTTCTCAAAATACAACAACGCAGAAGAACCAGCGTCCCACTGATGTGTTCTACGCAGCGTTTCCCAAATCTCACGTGCGTATTCCAAATCCTGAATATGCACAAGTTGATCATCCGAGACACACAGAATTATAGCCGTCCTGGCCTTCACATTCTGTGATTCCCAACCTCGCGTTGGTGCTGCAGGGATGGGATTCTCAATCACCCCAAAAATCCTCTGATTCTGCAGCAGGGCCTTCATCTTTACAGACCAAGATGAATAATTGTCATTAGTCAGGGGAGGTGGGTATGGCAAGCCTCCCCCCTTCTTGGCATCCATTTTGAAGCCAAGTCTCAGCTCTCACACTCGAGCTAGTAAAATCCAAAAGTCTCCTTTCTGGATTGTTTACTGCCTTCTGGCAGGCAATCTGCAAGCTGTCTCACTGTCCTTGCAAAGAAGCGAATTCAAAACAACTTCTTTCGCTTTCCCAGGCTCTGACTGAGCCAGCCCCACGTGTCAGTAACTTTCCACTGTACGGACTGTCGTTGCTTAGCAACTGTGCATACCTCTTCGTCTTTATCTAACCACAAGAATGCCTTGTATGCAAGCCTAGCTCTCAGAGCTGTTTTTCCAAATGCAGCTTTCGTGAACCAGAGAATAAATCAATCTGCATTCACACTTTTAGCCCGATATTCAGCATACCTTTTTGGGGCTCTGTTGCTTGGAAAACACCCTCTCTTGGTGTCCAGCCGTCTGTTCAGCTTCTGGCTGCAATGCAGACGTTATCTTCTTTCCTTGGTGCAGAGGATGGCACACGATCCATCAACCTCTCACCTCTCATGCTGATTCCCATGGATCAGATAACCAGCAGCTAATGCTACCATATGTTGGAATCTCAGCCATATCAGTCAGAGGAATTTGGCCACTCTCCAGGTGCCCGGCTTGGATTCCTTGTTGATCTCCCCCGTCAGCGACTCCCGGCAAGACAAGGCGAGATCTCTATCGGCCGATCCTTCCCAACGTGAGAAGAACACAACCATCCCTCCTCCCTCTGTCCCAGGGAGGGGAGAGAGACAGACAGAAATGTCTTTACATGCCTTTATTTCTGTCTTTCCAGCAGTACAGAGAAACCATGTCTGCACTCTTTCTACAGCAATAGCAGAGAGGGAATAACTCCACCCATGTACTTCTGGTACAGGGTCATGTGACACTCTGAGCTAACATCCGGTGCTCAGTGCACATAATAGACTGTCCCTCGTTCCCACGGTACAGTCCCATAACATCAACATCCTGTTTGGCTTTCCAGCCATCTGGAGCACTCAGCAGCATTGCTCCTTTTTCGTAACAACAAGGTCCTGTTGCTCCGCCATGACCTCCCTGCCAATTTGGATACAATAAAGGAACTGGAGGCCCCTCAACTGTCCTCAGGTCCAGTATTGGACCACTTTGACCGGATATCCCCAGCTGATGTGGACAGACTCCTCCAAGCTGGAAAGCCCACCACCTGTCCTCTCGACCTGTGCCCATCTTGGCTGATTAGAGCGTGTCCAGACGAGGTGCGGGCCCCCTTGGGGGATATCATCAATTTGCCCCTTGGCACCGGGATATTCCCAGAGGAACTGAAGGGGGCAGTGGTGCGCCCGCTCTTAAAGAAAACATCATTAGATCCCTTAGATCTATCCAATTACCGCCCGGTTTCGAATCTTCTGTTCCTGGGTAAGGTGATTGAGAGAGAGGTTGCTGAACAGCTTGGTGGGTTTCTGGATAAAACATCGGCTCTGGATCCATTCCAGTCCGGCTTCCGCGCTGGTCATGGGACCGAGACGCCTCTGGTCGCTGGATCAAGGCGGGTCGGTGCTGCTGATTCTTCTAGACCTGTCAGCAGCCTTTGACATGGTCAATCACGAACTCCTGGACCACCGCCTTGCCGACGTGGGGATCCAGGGCACAGTCCTTCAATGGCTGCGCTCGTTTCTCTCTGGTCGGGGACAGAGGGTGGCGCTTGGGGGGGAATTGTCATCACGCCACTCCTTGGTGTGTGGAGTGCCACCGGTTGTTACAATATGAAAGCAACGCAGCTGCAAACTGGCAGCTCGGTGACAACATCACATGATGTGGCTGACTGTGGGGAAAAATGTTACAGCCAGTTCACAGGGCGATTCACCGGAATTTGCTCTGTGTGTAATATGAGACCTTCCTCTTGCGTATGTGATGGGAAGTTTTGCTTCTGCACATGACTAGAATGTTCAGTTCACATTGAGTTCACATTGAGTTCATGAAAACATCGTACCCTGACCTGTTCTTAATGCATGGTTGACCACATCTACGGAATGCGATAGTTCTGTTCTTTTAAGTCTTGCTATATCAATCACTAGTAATAGTTTAATAAGGAGGTTTTCATGCCTGTCCAGTTCTGTGTTCCCTTTCCCAACCTTTAATCTACTGGTGATTAATGCCTATATGCAACCCTTGCATTGTATTTGTGTTAACCAATCAGCAACAAGCACATATGTGGCAATGCTGTAATATTCAATAAAAGGGACTCTCCGAGACATGCTCGAGAGATGCCTCCCATATGACACTCATCATTCGTCTGTCGTTTATTTCAACCCAACATCTGGCGACCCCGACGTGCCAGATCCCTTTACGCAGCCACCCCTGTACTTCACTTGACTGGAAAAGTCTCAGCGGGCTACTTCGTGAGTATGGGGGGGGGGACTGACAAAATTCCAACAGGAGCATGCCAGGGAGCTGCTTCATCTCGTTAGACAGCGGGTGGCGGGTGCTCATATTTCTTTGAAAGAAATTGAACAATTGTTATGTGAGATTGCTTGCCAGTGCCCCTGGTACCCAGAATCCGGCTCTCTGGGATCAGAAGCTTGGCAAAAGATCGGAAAAACCCTCTTCACAGAACTGAGGGCAAAGATTCATTGTCTGCTCACTTGGCAGAAATGTACAGATGCCGTTGCTAGATTAGGACCACAGGCATCTCCGTCGGCCCCTGCTCTTTTAGCCGCAGCAGACAATCCCCCACCTTACCCAAAGCTTCTGCCTCCATCGCAACCTTGCCAACCCCTCCCTACGCCTCAGCCCACATCCACCCCCCATCCCTCCTTTGCCTGCCTCAGCCCCTGCGTGTTCTCCCACAGGAGCTGTGCGCGCCGCGCTCTCTCAAGCTAGGCAGCAAGGGCTCCTCTTCTTAGAGGAAGAGGCTGGATGGGCTGGGGAAATGCCATCTGCTTTCCCTATCTCCTATGCGAACCCAGGCACTGCACAACAGCAGGTGGTGTATGAGGCGCTTCCTTATTCTGTTCTGAGAGAATTAAGGAAAGCCATTACTGATTCTGGCCTCAAATCTTCTTATGTGCTGGGGATGCTGGAGGGGATCGCAAATGGTTACACAATGCTACCTCAAGATTGGAAGGATTTGATGTGCATGCTTTTATCTCCTGCTCAGTATGTGGTTTTTGAAAGTGAATTTAAGCATAGCGCAGCAGCCCTGGCTGATCCACAGCATTCAGCCACCCAACTCTTCGGCGCTGGTCTGTATGATAATATACCAGCCCAGGCGCAATTGACACCTTTACATTTCAGTCGCACCGCGACCTGTGTACATCGCGCCTTTCGGAAAGTCCCTGTCTCAGGGCAACCACTGAGTTCCTTCGTTAATATTAAGCAACAACATTCGGAGCCTTACCATCAATTTATAGATAGGTTGAAAGAATCAATCACCAGGCAGATTGATGACCCTACAGCTCAAAATGAATTGATGAAAAATTTGGCCTTTGAAAATGCAAACACAGATTGCAAGAAGGCTTTGCAGTCAATCATACATCACCCCAAATATGACCTGGCCGATATGATTCAAACCTGTGCAGATGTTGGAAGCCAGAGCCACGCGATGTCTTTGCTTGCCAGTGCCATCCAGGCTGGCAATAAGCCCACGGGCAATTGCTTCAATTGCAAACGCCCAGGTCATTTTGCTAAACAATGCAGAGCCCCTGGCGGGGGAGCAAACAGGAATGGTGATGCCAATAAGGCTAAGCCTTCCAAAAAATGCCCAAAATGCGGAAAAGGCTATCATTGTGCAAATCAGTGCAGGAGTTCAGGAAACTCCATGGGGGCCCAGCTCTCGGGCCAGGACAAATAGAGAGCCCTCCGCTGTTAGTTTCCACTTTTGAAAATTTTTCTAAGGATACGCCCTCTGATTTCACCATTGATTTAATCAATCAGGAAACCAAAGACGCTGTTTTACCTGGTGAAATTGTGCTCATGCCCACCCAATTGGCGGGCCCACTACCACCTAAGGTCGCAGGCTTAATTTTACCCAAATTCTCTGCGGCCAAAGAAGGAATCCTGGTTATTCCTGGAGTCCTAGATCCTGACTATTTGGGCACAATCATGGTTCCACTTTGGAGCCATATGTCCATGCATTTAAAAAAGGGTGAGTCTTGGGCGCATTTGGTAGTGCTCCCTTCTCATCCTACTGTTTCTACTATGGATAGTAATTTGCACCAGCTCTCTCCCCTCTCTCCACAGCTATTAGCTGTAATCCAGAGGATTGGTGAACAGAAACTTCTTCGTAAGTATAAAATCAATGGCAAAGTTCTGTAAGGCTTGATTGACACGGGCGCAGACATTTCTGTCATATCCAGTAATTGCTGGGACCCCATGTGGCCCCTTGAGTCTGTGGAGTTTGGAACTGACAGGGTTAAAACTCCGTGGTGTCCTGTATCTGGGAGGAGCTTGAAGCAGAGAAGTGAGTCACAGTGTGTGTCTGCATTCAGACTTGCTTTCGATTCTGACTGAGACGCAGCTCAGCTCAAAGGCTGCGTGTGTGCTTTTGGAGCACAGAGAATGCCTCCAAGTTCTGATGGATTTATGGCTTGTAAATAAACGCTTCTAGAGATAAGAACCGAACTGTCTCTGGACTTGATTTATCCCTCATCTCACACGGACACAGGACCGCTGCTACTCTGCTCTCCTGCCAGGTCAGCTCCCAAGCAGAGCCACGCAGGGAAGCGTGACTGGACGCAGGATTTTTTTCGCAAAGGTTATGGAAGTTACGCGTTTCCTGACAAGTGTGAGAAGGGAGAAGGCTGCCAGCGTTGAGTTGCTGTGATCTCCTGCCAGAAAGAGGCAGTGGGAGATGCTGGAGAGGGGAGCCAAAGGCCAAGACGGACGGCTGCTTCAGAGGTCCAGCTTGCTGGCAAACTTGTGAGTACGCTGAAGCCCCGGGGGGGAGGAAGATGGCTGCTGCTCAGGAACAGCAAGGCCATGAGAGCTACCCCGGTGAGAGACTGAATGGGGCCAACTGGGAGGCCTGGTCAAGAAGAGCAAGGGGGTGGTTTGTGGCCACAGGGCTCTGGAGTCCAGTCCAGAAGGAGCCGGCCCCACCCATGCATGCTGCTGCTCTGCTGAGTGAGAGAGAGAGCAGAGAGAGCTCTGCATCTTGAAAGCAAGTGTGGACGCTTTGCTGTTGCCCCACCTGGAGGGCGTTAAATCAGCCCAGGCCGCTTGGCAGGTGCTGAGGAGTCTGTGCGAAAGCTCAGCAGGAGCCAAGGGCCGGGAGGAAGCCAAGGGCCAAGGGAGCAAGCCTCAGGCTGAAGTGAGAGCCAGACCAGAGGGGGCTGTTCCGGGAAGCTGTTTCTCTGCTTTGACACGTCTGTGTGATGGTCCGGGAGAGAGGCTGAGAGCTGTGAAAGAGGGCACAGGCTGCACCCCAAGAAAGAATGGGGGGGCAGGCCAGGCAGGCCGTTCCAAGAGCTCTGAGAAAGCCAAAGTCTTCGAAAGTTGTTTGTGCTTTGAGACGACGTCCAACAGCGCTGGGAAGCATCCGCTAGAGGCCCAGGCTGCCAAGGACACCGGCTGGTGTGGAATGTCAACAAAGCAGGTTCCCAAGGCCAGTTCCCAGCAAAGACGTGGGAAAGCAGCAGGCCAGGAGGAAAAGAAAAACAAGGCGTCTTATCACCTCACAGCTGCAATGGTGTCTCTGAGAAAAGGCAAAAGCCTCAGTCGGGGGGAGGCTGTGGCCATGGCAACCGATGGGAACGTGAGCGTCGCCATGGCATCTTTGGAAGACAGCCAGAGACACTCTTTATCTCTTGTTGTCGACTCGGGAGCTTCTCACTGCCTCGTGAAATCCCGAGAGCTCCTGCGGAACTGCAAGACAATTAAAACTGGACACTATGTCACCTTAGCAGATGGGTCTCAAAGACCACTGACTGAATCTGGGTTTCTATATTGTTCTTTTATAGATCATTGGGTGCAAGCTTATGTGGTCCCCGAGCTTGCCCACTCTCTTTTAAGTGTGCCAGCTCTGATGGCTGCTGGGTTCGATGTTCTGTTCTCTAACAATTTGTGTTCCTTCTACAGGGATGGGAAGAAGATCTACAGTGTCGAGAGAAAAGACAGGCTCTTTCTGGTGGAGATGCCCATTGAAAATGGGACTGGTGGGAAAATGGGGCTGGTGGGAAAATGGGGCTGGTGGGAAAATGGGGCTGGTGGAAAATGGGGCTAGTGGAGAGTCCATTGAAGACGCCCAAGGGCAGTGTGCTAATGTCCCACCACACCATGATTGTATACACTTATGGCACAGGAGGTTTGGGCACGTTGGGTGGTTATATGTGAGGAAGGCCACAGGCAACACCATTGGGTGTAGGTTCAAGGCATGTGACAGATACCTAGATTGTCAAGCCTGTAAGCAATCGAAGGTCACAACATGCACATACCCCAGGTCAGAGAGGAGAACCAGCAAACCCTTCGAACTTGTGCATGCAGATTTGTCAGGCCCCATGCCGACACCTTCTTTAGCTGGGTCTAAGTGGGTTTTAGTCTTGATCGACGATTTTACGAAACATTCTTGGTTTTTTTCGCTTCGACAAAAGTCAGAGGCAGCTGCACTGATCAGGGATTGGATCACAGCGGTAGAGCTACGGTTCTCTACCAGGGTGATTTCCTTTCAATCTGATCGCGGGGGGGAGTTCACAGGTTCTGCGCTGCAATCGTTTTTCAGGCAGAAGGGTATCAGTCATCGACTGACTGCCCCCTACAGTCCGCAACAGAATGGGGTTGCAGAGAGAAAATTTCGCACACTACAGGAGTCAGCGAATGCTATGTTGGCAGACTCGGGTTTGCCACAGCGCTTTTGGGCCGAGAGTTATAAGACGGCATGCTTTGTTCAGAACAGGGTGTTCAATTCAAGTGTGGGAGACACACCGTACTTTCTGCTGCATGGGAAGCAACCGAAAGTGGACTTCCTGCGAGTGTTTGGCTGTGAGGCTTGGGTTCTCATTCCAAAGGCCATGCGCAGAAAGGGTGAGCCTGTTGATATCAAGCCATATCTTCAGAGGAATTTGGCCACTCTCCAGGTGCCCGGCTTGATTCCATGTTGACCCCCCCGTCAACGACTCCCGGCAAGACAAGGCGAGGTCTTTATCGGCCGATCCTTCTTCAAACGTGAAAGAAGAACACAGCCACTCCTCCTCCCTCACTCCCTGCCATCCCCAGGGAGGGGAAAGAGACAGACAGAAATGTATTTACATGCCTTTATTTCTGTCTTTCCTCAGTGCAGAGAACAACATGTCTGCACTCTCTGATACCCAGCTGCAGAGAGAGAATAACTCCACCCATGTACTTCCAGTACAGGGTCATGTGACACTCTGAGCTAACATCTGGTGCTCAGTGCACATAATAGACTGTCCCTGCTTCCCACGGTACAGTCCCAAAACATCAACATCCTGTTTGGCTTTCCAGCCATCTGGAGCACTCAGCAGCATTGCTCCTTTTTCGTAACAGAGCCAAGGTCCAGGAAGATGATCTTTGTAGGCTATGAGCCGGGTTCAAAGGCGTGGCGTTTCGCGTACCCTACTGGCAACCAGTCCAAGCTGCTTATTAGCGGCAGTGCTGAGTTTTGCGAGCAGAGTGGGTGGAAGCGTCTCCACGGGAATCCAGATGTTCTGTTAGACTCAGATGAGGAAGAGGAGGAGGACGAGGCTGAACCTGTTGCTGAGGTGCACAGTCCACAGCCACAGAGTCCAGAGCCGGGATCTCCAAGGGAGAGGCTCCGTATCTCTCCAAAGGGGAGTCCCAGGACCCCTGCACAGGTCTCTGTCAAGTCTGAGCTAGGGAGTGAATCATCCTCGCCAGCAGAACCAGCTGTTCGCCTGAAACGGCGCAGCAGGTCAGAGGGGGATGTTTCTGACACAGTGGGTGGTAGGGTTGATCCAGGTGATTCAGGCGCAGTTCCAGAATTCACGCTGAGGAGGTCAGCAAGATCAACCAAAGGGAAGCCACCTGAAAGGTATGAAGCCACGAGTGTCTGGGTTGGTGTGGCTAGATGTGAACCTGAATCCTTTGAGGATGTTCAGAACTTGCCTCGGGAAGAAGCCAGCAAATGGCATGAGGCGATGCAGAAGGAGATGAACTCAATGGAGTCTCTTGGAGTGTTCTCATTCACACAGCTGCCGGCTAACCAGCAAGCTGTGAGCTGCAGATGGGTTTACCGACTTAAACCCACAGAAGCAGGAGAACCACAGTATAAAGCGAGATTAGTGGCCCGTGGATTCACACAGAGGAAGGGTGTCCACTTCACAGAGGTATATTCGCCGACCTCGAGAGCGGAGACTTTGAGAACGCTTTTGGCGATAGCAGCACAGAGAGGTTGGAAGGTGAACCATTTTGATGTAGATGTCGCCTACCTGAACTCAGATCTCCAGGAGGAGTTGTACATGCTTCCTCCTCCAGGGTTCGAAGTCAGTGAGCCAGGCGTCGTGTGGCAGTTGCACAAATCCATCTATGGATTACGCCAAGCTGCCAGGAATTGGAATATGTGCCTACATGAAGCCTTAGAAGAGCTAGGTTTTAAGAGATCTCTTGCAGACAGTTGTCTTTACATTAGAGATTCAGGCTTGCAACAGCAAGTGGTCCAGGTGTTTGTTGATGACATCTTGCTCATGGCACAGACAGGTGAACAGGTAGAGAAGTTTGTTAAGGAGCTTGGAAAGCGGTTCAAGCTGAAGCGGCTTGGAGATGTCAAGTCCTATCTAGGCGTAGAGATCACAAGAGCACGTGATGGAAGCTTTTTGCTTCACCAGAAAGGTAAGATTGAACAGTTGCTTGAGAAGTTCAGGATGTCTGATTGTGCAGGTGCCAGATCACCCATGGAGACTGGGTACGTGAAGGAGTGTCAGCAAGTAGAACGTGTGGTGTTTGAAAATACTGAACTCTTTCAGTCAGCTCTGGGTAGTCTGTTGTATCTGTCACAGTGGAGCAGACCAGACATAGCGTTTGCTGTCAATCTGCTCAGTAGAGAGGCTTCAAGTCCTAGTGTGCAGGCCTGGAATGGTATTAAGCGGGTGCTACGTTACCTGCAAGATACCAAAGACTTTTGCCTCAAGATGTCAGCTGAGGGTGATGTCAAGCTGACCGCCTGGGTGGATTCGGATTGGGCAAACCTTGAGGACCGCAAATCAGTGTCAGGCCTAGTGGTGAAGTTTGGGGACTCAGTGATTGGGTGGAGGTCCCGGAAGCAAAGTCTCATAGCGCTTTCATCTACTGAAGCTGAGTTCAGTGCGCTATCAGAGGTTTGCAGAGAACTGGAGTTCTATGTGTGTTTGGTCGAGGAAATCTGTGGAGAGAATTGTCTGCCCGTTGTGGTGCATGAAGACAATCAACCATGCCTCAAATTGGCTGAGACAGGGCAATTCAAGGCGAGGACCAAACATTTGGACATACGGTTCCAGAATGTATGTCAGAGCGTTCATGAGGGGCTAGTTGCTCTGAAATACTGTCCCTCAACCAAGAACCTCGCTGATGGTTTCACAAAACCATTAACCTTCCAGAAGCACGAGGAGTTCTGTGAGGGTCTGTGTATGGGGAAAGCATTGTTGGCTATTGTCCCCAGATGCAGGACAAGAGGGGGTGTGGAGTTTGGAACTGACAGGGTTAAAACTCCGTGGTGTCCTGTATCTGGGAGGAGCTTGAAGCAGAGAAGTGAGTCACAGTGTGTGTCTGCATTCAGACTTGCTTTCGATTCTGACTGAGACGCAGCTCAGCTCAAAGGCTGCGTGTGTGCTTTTGGAGCACAGAGAATGCCTCCAAGTTCTGATGGATTTATGGCTTGTAAATAAACGCTTCTAGAGATAAGAACCGAACTGTCTCTGGACTTGATTTATCCCTCATCTCACACGGACACAGGACCGCTGCTACTCTGCTCTCCTGCCAGGTCAGCTCCCAAGCAGAGCCACGCAGGGAAGCGTGACTGGACGCAGGATTTTTTTCGCAAAGAGTCTGCCTCTGCAGTTTGGGGTGTGGGTGGACCTCAAACCTCTTCCAAAAGCGTACAGTGGTTGCCTGATTCTCTGCCTGATAGCTCTGAAACCATTGCATACATCCAGCCCTGTGTGCTGAAAATCCACCTCAATCTGTGGGGCAGAGACCTGCTACAACAATTACAAGCTACCATTCAATTTAATGAGTAAGCTTGCACTCCCCCTCAACTGAAAATCCACCACCCCTGTATGGGTGGAACAATGGCCCATAACGGGGGAAAAGCTACTTGCTTTAAAACAATTGGTGAATGAACAATTATTGGCAGACCATATTGAGTTCTCTGTTAGCCCCTATAATACCCCCATCTTCGTCATAAAAAAGAAAAGTGGGAAATGGAGATTTCTCCAGGATTTAAGGAATATTAATGACATCCTTGAACCCATGGGGCCCTTGCAGTGTGGTCTGCCTAATCCGAATGTGATCCCCCATTCTTACCAATTGGCTATCATAGATTTGCAAGATTGCTTCTTCTCCATCCCCTTACATGAGAAGGATCGTAAATTCTTTGCTTTCACTGTTCCTGTGTTAAATAACAGCCAGCCCACGGAATGGTATCAATGGAAAGTCCTACCGCAAGGAATGCTGAATTCCCCTACCATGTGTCAATATTATGTGAATCAAGCCCTCCAGCCTTTCCTTCTTCAGTATCCACACCTCTTAGTCTATCATTACATGGATGATATTTTAATTGCTGGCCCCCACCTTCCCCCTCAATGGAAACATGATATGGTAGCCTGTTTGTCAATTTATGGTTTGCAAATTGCTCCCGAAAAGGTGCAGGAATCCTCTCCTTTTCATTACCTGGGACACAAAATGATAGCTAGCTATTCCATTCCCATAGTCCCTGAGCTTCAAGCTCCAAAAACAATGAAATATGTCCAGCTACAACAATTGCTGGGCAATATCAATTGGATAAGACCATATTTTAAAATCCCTCTTGAAGTTTTATGGCTGCTTTTTTCAGCCTTAAAAGGCCATCAATCTCCTGGTGAGCAAATTATCTTGACCTCCTCTCAACAGAAAACCATTGCCCAGTTAAAGGAAATTATGCGTCTCCACTGGGTTGACCGAGCAATTCTTAATGTTTTGCCAGATGTAGTCATAATGAGAGATTCTGTCCAACCTTTTGCAGCCCTTATTCAGTCAGGCCCATCAAAAGTTCATATTATTGAATGGTTGTATTTACATCACACACCAAAAAAACACGGTGACTCCTTTAGTGGATCTCCTTGCTCAGCTCATCAGCAAGGGTCGCCGTCAATGTAAAAGTCTCTTTGGTATCGATTGCCGCCAAATTATTGTGCCCATGCCCCTGGAGCAATGGGAGACTGTTCTTTCCACTAGCATGGATTTGCAGTGCACTTTAGCCGATTTTGTCGGCTTGGTGGACTGCCATGTCCCCGCCGACCCTCGCCTGCAAATGGGTAGACAATTTTCCCTATCTTTCTCTTCCATATTGTTTCCTGTCCCTTTGGATGCCCCTACTATTTTTACTGATGGAGCCCCCTCCAGGGGGGTGGTTGCATGGCAACAAAATGAGGAATGGCACAGCCTCTATACTCTCCCACAAAAATCAGCTCAGCGTTCTGAGTTGGCAGCTGCCGTTAAAGCTCTGCATCATTTCTCCTCAGAGCCAATTAATTTGGTAGTGGATAGCCTTTATGTTGCCAATGTTATAACTCGTTTACAGGGCAGCTATGTACGTCCCTTATTGGATGACAATCTATTGAGCCTTTTCCTGTCCTTACAATTGCTTCTCTCCAATCGCTCCCACCCACTATTTGTGGTGCACATTCGCTCTCACCAACCCTTCCCAGGCTTTCTCACTGATGGTAATGCAAAAGCAGACTCTTTGCTTAGGGCTTTGCCTGTCTCCCCCATTGAAAGTCATGCTTTCCATCATCAGAATGCAAAAGCTCTTAGCCGCCAATTCCAAATTCCGTTGGAAGCGGCTCGTGCAATTATCCAACAATGCCCTCAATGTTCTAATCAGATTGGCCACCCCACCCTGGTGTCAATCCCCGTGGGCTGGAGGCCAACCAGTTGTGGCAAATGGATGTGACTCACTTTTCCCCTTTCTCACCTTGGAAGTTCATACATGTCTGCATTGATACGTTTTCTGGCTTTATTTGGGCCACCCCTCAAAGGGGAGAACAGGTTAAACATGTTTGCAATCATCTTGTTCGTAGCATGTCAGTCATGGGTAAGCCTCATTCCTTAAAAACTGACAATGCCCCAGCGTATTGTGCAAAAACCTTTGCTCAGTTCTGTGAAACTTGGAATATTCACCATTTATTTGGCATCCCTTACAATTCTCAAGGCCAAGCTATTGTTGAACGTGCCAACCGCACCCTAAAAACTGCCTTAATTCTTTGGGCATGTCCACCAAAGGTGAAAGAATGTTCCTTCACTTTCTTTACACTTCCAACATTTATTGTCAGGCAAATGGTAGATTTTTGCAAGCTTGACTGGTGTCATGTACCACCTGTATATCATTTTCATAATATTCTCTCTTAGGGCATTACATGCCGTAAATTTCATACCTGTGGTCCACAACCGTTCCCAGTCAGCAAACATAATGTTATGGCCAACATCTTGTGCCCATTTAATCATGGCAGATTTAACTGTTTCATCCTGTGTATTCCATTTTAGCAGCAAGTTATACATTCTTGAAAGTATTTTAGTTTTGGGTTCTAACAACACAGTTTCCAATTTCGATTTTTCCACCTGGAAACCTATTTTTTTATCCATGTTATAGGCTTCTCTTATTTGAAAATAATGCAGCCAATCTCGCACCTTATCTTTCAATTTCTCAAAACTCTGCAATTTCAATTTATCTCCTTCTTGTTCCAATATTTCCCAATATTTCGGCCATTTGGCCTCCATATTGGACTTTTTAAGTGCCTTTGCCTCCATTGGTGACAACCACCTTGGGGTTTTGTTCTCCAATAAGTCTTTATATCTTAACCAGACGTTAAACAATGCTTTCCTGACAATATGGTTTTTAAATGCTTTATGAGCTTTGACCTTGTCGTACCACAGATATGCATGCCACCCAAAAACGTTATTAAAACCTTCTAAATCCAAAATGTCTGTGTTTTCAAGAAGCAGCCATTCTTTCAGCCAGCAAAATGCGGCCGATTCATAATAGAGTTTCAGGTCTGGCAGGGCGAAGCCACCTCTTTCTCTTACATCGGTTAGTATTTTAAATTTTATTCTAGGCTTCTTGCCCTGCCAGACAAATCTAGAAATATCCTTCTGCCACTTCTTGAAACAGTCCATCTTGTCCACAATTTGCAAAGATTGAAACAAAAATAACATCCTTGGCAATACATTCATCTTTATAGCCGCAATTCTTCCCAACAAGGAAAGCTTCAGGTTTGACCATATCTCTAGATCTTTCTTCACTTCTAGCCAACATTTCTCATAGTTATCTTTAAACAAGTTTAGGTTCTTAGCAGTCATATTAACCCCCAAGTATTTAACCTTCTTTACTATTGTTAGGCCTGTCTCCTTCTGAAACCTGTCTTTCTCAATCGGTGTTAAATTTTTCTCAAGAACTTTAGTTTTAGATTTATTCAGCTTAAAACCAGCCATCTGCCCAAATTCTTGGATCACTTCCAAAACTCTTTTCGAACTAGATTCTGGCTCCTGTAATGTTAAAACTAAGTCATCTGCAAAAGCTTTCAATTTATATTGCTTAGCTCCGACCTGAATGCCTTTTATCAGACGGTCCCTTCTAATCATATTCAATAATACCTCCAGGACTGTGATGAATAACAATGGGGAAATTGGGCAGCCTTGTCGTGTGCCTTTCTCTATCTTAAATCCCTCTGTCACCATATTGTTCACAATTAATTTGGCCTTTTGTTCTGAGTAAATTGCACTTATACCATTTTCAAACCCTTGACCCACCCCCATCCCCTGAAGATTTTTCTTCATAAAACTCCAAGAAATGTTGTCAAAGGCTTTCTCCGCATCTATAAAGATTAAGACTGCTTTGGTGTTTATATTCACTTGCAACTTCTCCAAAATGTTAATTATGTTCCTCGTATTGTCCGACAAGTGTCTACCCGGGAGAAAGCCGGCTTGGTCCTTATGAATCTCTTCCAATAGTACTTTCTTTAATCTATTTGCCAAAATGTCCGCAAATATTTTGTAATCCACATTAAGAAGGGATATGGGGCGGTAGTTCTTAAGTTGCGTCTTTTCAGACTCAGTTTTTGGTATAAGTGTAATATAAGCTTCCTGCCACGACTCCGGCGCCTTTTTCCCCTCTAGTATCTCATTGCATACCTCCATTAGTGGTCGAATTAACCAATCTTTCAAAACTCTATAGTATTTGGAGGTTAAGCCGTCTGGTCCTGGAGATTTGCCCAACTGCATGTTCCGAATGGCACCCTCCACTTCCTGTTCTGTAATTTTGTCACTCAACATTATCCTCTTTTCTTGAGAGATTTTTTGTAATCCGTTTTTCCTCAGAAATTGGTCTAATTCGACCTCTTTCTGTGGCCCTTGTGTATAAAGTTGTTTGAAAAATCTCTGGAAGCAGTTTCTAATTTCCAATGGGTTCTGTATAATCTTTCCATTTACTTCCAAATTTGTTATGGTATTTAGTTTCTGTCTTTTCTTCATCTGCCATGCAAGCAGTTTCCCACATTTGTTAGCCGATTCAAAAGACTTTTGTCTCATCTGTTTAATTTTCCATTCCACTTCCTGATTTATCATTTTCATATATTGTACTTGATATAACTTAATTTCTCTCAGAATCTCTTGGGATTTTGGTTTCGCTCTTAATCTCTTCTCTCCTTCTTTTATTTTTTCCAAAATTTTATCTTTTTTCTCATTTTGAGTTCTCTTCTTTATTGCATTCTGTTGAATCAAAAACCCTCTCATGACCGCTTTACCTGCATCCCAGATTGTTCTTTTTTCCACCGTAGTGTTTAAATTTATCTCAAAATAGTCTCTCAATGTTTTTTGGGCCTTCTTAATCACCTCCTGATTTCTAAACAGGGCGTCATTCATCCTCCATCTGAAGGAGCCGATTGGCATTAGTTTCATCTCCATCTTTATTGCATTGTGGTCGGAGCAAGTTTTGGGGCAGATTTCCACTTTTCGAATCTTAGGTGCCAGTCCTCTAGTTATCCATATTTGATCAATTCTTGTCCATGTCATATTGGCTTCAGAGAAGAATGTTCCCTCTCTTCCAAGGGGGTTCTTAGTTCTCCAAGTGTCAATCAAATCCATATTGTCAGTCAATTCAAAGAAAGTTTTGGGTAGTCTTCCATCTTTAGTTACCACCTGTCTTTGCGACTTATCCATGTTAGTAGATACCACTCCATTCATATCTCCCATCAAAATGATGTTATAGTCCATATAGTCCAACAATGTCTCGTGCAATTTCTTAAAAAATTCAGATTTCCCCTCATTTGGTGCATATACTCCTAAAATCAAATATTTTTCACCTTGTAGTTGAATCTCAATTGCAAGAAACCTTCCTTGTTCATCTTTAAAAACAAATTTCGGTGATAGGCTCTCTTTAGCGTATATAACAACTCCTCTCTTTTTAACTTTGTCCGATGAAATAAATTCTTGACCCAATCTTTTATTAATAAGAACTTTCCTATGGAGCCTTACCACATGAGTTTCCTGCAAGCAAATTAGATCCAATTGGTCCTTTTTCAATATATGAAATACTTTCCTCCTCTTCTCCGGCGAGTTAAAACCGTGAATGTTCCAACTTAGTAATTGCAGAGACATGGTGTGATTATTTTAATGTCCTCCAGCCGCTCCCAAGAGCTCGTCAAGTTCTTGCGGTGGTATCTTCTTTTTTGATTTGTCAAATTCCAAAGGTGGTGGTGCTGTGTCAACTCCTGGTCTCAAGGCTTTTGGCAGATCTGTCGCTTCCTTTTGTAGATCTTCTTCAAAGTCTCTCAGAAATTTTTCCTTATCTTCCACTGATCTGATTCTGAACTTTTTCCCCTTAAATGTAAAGGACAGTCCCTGGGGGAACTCCCATCTGAAAACAATAGTATTCTTTCTCAACAAGGCCACCAAGTCTCCGTAGTTAGTTCTCAAATCCAAAAGGTGTTTCGGAATATCTTTAAAAATCTCCGCTCTGGTCTCATTAATCTCTAGGGTCTTCTGGAAGTGAGCACTCAATATTTTGTCTCGTTCCTCTTTCGATCGGAGGGTCACCAAACAGTCTCTCACCCTGTTTTTCCTCCCTCCTCTTCCAAGTCTGAAGGCGCTCACTATCTTAAAATCTTTATCCAGCTCCAAGTTCCAGAATTTCTGAAATTCCTGTGAAAGATAGTCATTCAAATTATCTCTCTCAAGTTCTGGCACCGCCCTGATCCTCAGGTTTGTCTGCCTCTCTCTCAATTCAACCATAGACAATAAGGCCTGGTGGTCCCCTATCTGTTTACGTAATGGTTTAATTTCTTCCTCCACAGCCACAGCTTTTTCTTTTGCCTCCTCAGCTATTTTCCTAGTAGTCGCAGATTCCTCCAACAGTTTTTCTATAGCTTTGGTATTTGAGTTAATACTGGCTGTGTTCCCTTTAATTTCAGCTGACTGATCTGAGACCTGTTTACTTAGGCCTTCCAATTTTTCGTAAATTTTATTCAACACAGATGTAAATTCCCCTTCTGAGGCCATTCCTTTTGGCTCAATTTGCCCTGGGTCTTCCTCCTGAGTCACAGGGAGGCCAGGCACAGATGCCCTACGTTGCTGGGAGATTGAAGTAGATTGTTGGACTTTGACCTTGGATCTTGTTGCTCTTTGGTCAGTCATTCCCCTTTATCTTCAGTCAAGGTCAATTCCCACAGGCAAGCCTTGTAGTGGAAAGTCCCCAAAGTTAGCAGTGGAAAATTCCTCCAGTCAAGTACTAACTACAATAGTCCTCTAGGGGGACACAGTAGCTACTATAAAATTTTCAATAGCCAAACAAGCAAGTCTTTTTGTAACTTTCCGTGTCCCCTCTTTAATTGAAACTAAGTATTCAGATCAGTAAAACTCAGAATGTATCTTCTTGCAGAGTTAGATCAAATATTTACTGTATCCACAGTCAATGCGAGCTCAAATGTAACAAACCTCGTTAATCTGACAGTCCGTTCCCATGGGAGTTCAAATAAAAAGTCTTTTTAAATTCCCAGAAGATCCCCAGAAGAAATACAGTCACTTTCTTAGCTTCCCCTGCAGGGGAGTTCTCTCTTTTGGTGCTTAGAGTTAAAGTTGAACGATCCACATTAAAGTAATAGCACAAAAAGGTCTTTGCTTTGATCTTTTACAAAGCGGAAAGGCGGACTTCCTGTTTACACCTTTCCGCTTCGGAGCCCAAATTCACTCCTTTTTGTTCTCAAATCCAAATTTCTTAAGTCCCCCTACTCACGGGTGTTCTCTTTTAAAGCCGAATTTCACAGGAAAAAGGTCAGCGCTCTCCGGCAACAGCTACGCGGCTTCGCTCTGTAGACGCAGCAATCGACCCGTAGCACCGCGCCGCTCCCGCTGCACACCGGAACCCCTTTTGGGGCTCCCTCGCAAAAACGGGGGGCGCAAAAGGTGCCTGCTGGATTTCTGATCGGGTCCCCGCTTCGCCGTAGCGGAACAGACCCACTTTCTACAGGGCTTCTCCTCCTACTCAGAAGGAGACCGCCATTGCCGTTGGCACCGCCTCCGGAAGTCCTGAAGATTAAGAAAAGGAAGGCTGGTTGGCTAGTGTTCTCTTTACTCTCAATCATTTGAATGTCTCCATACGGGATCATCAACCCTATACTTGCCTCCAAAAACATTTCCAGCAAAAGGAGCCGATGTTTCATCCAGAAACCTACCAAGCTGTTCAGCAACCGCTTGGAAATGTCGCCTATCAAAATCTCCCTGGTCTGTCCGGGATGTCAGCCAGAGGAAGATTACCGGTAAACAAGCTCCGGGAACCTGCGAGGGGGCTTGTTTTCCAACAGTGGAGTGCCTCAGGGTGCGATACTCTCCCCGATGCTTTTCAACATCTTTATGCGCCCCCTCGCCCAGCTTGTCCGGAGTTTTGGGCTGGGCTGCTATCAGTATGCTGATGACACCCAACTCTATCTGTTGATGGATGGCCATCCTGACTCAGCCCCAGACACACTGATCAGATGTTTGGAAGCTGTGGCTGGATGGTTACGTGGGAGCCGGTTGAAGTTAAATCCTTCGAAGACAGAGGTCCTCTGGCTGGGACGGGACGATATGGGATTGAGGGGGCAACTCCCATCTCTTGCGGGGGTGCAATTAGTGCCAGCACCGTCCGTTAAGAGTTTGGGTGTAATCTTTGATACCTCCCTCTCCAAGGAGGCACACATTACAGCTATAACAAAGGCGGCATTTTTTCATCTCCGCCAAGCTAAGCAGTTGGCTCCTTACCTCTCTTGCCCCGACCTAGCCACTGTGATACACGCAACGGTCACCTCCAGACTGGATTACTGTAACTCGCTCTACGTGGGGCTGCCCTTGAGACTGACCCAGAAACTCCAGCGGGTGCAGAATGCCGTGGTGAGACTCCTTATGGGGTCTTCGCTGCGAGATCACATTCGCCCGGTGCTATACCAGCTGCACTGGCTCCCGGTGGAGTACAGGGTCAGGTTTAAGGTGCTGCTTTTAACCTTTAAAGCCCTATATGGCCTAGGACCCTCGTACCTATGGGACCGCCTCTCCTGGTATGTCCCACAGAGGAACTTACGGTCTTCAAATAAAAACATCCTGAAGGTCCCAGGCCACAGAGAGGTTAGGCTGGCCTCAACTAGAGCCAGGGCTTTTTCGGCTGCGGCTCCAATCTGGTGGAACGCTCTGTCACAAGAGACTAGGGCCCTGTGGGATTTGACATCTTTCCGCAGGGCCTGCAAGACAGAGCTGTTCCACCAGGCCTTTGGTCAGGGCACAGCCTGACTCCCTCCTTTGGCAATCTTTACAGAACTTAAGCTTAATGGTTGCCATCAATTGGATTTTAATTAATTTTTATAATGAAATGTTTTTAGAATGTTGCACTATTTTATTGTTGTTAGCCGCCCTGAGCCCGGCTTCAGCTGGGGAGGGCGGGATGTAAATAAAATTTATTTATTTATTTGTTTATTTGTTTGTTTGTTTGTTTATTTATATGGTGTAGAGTACCCTTCGTGTTGTTACATCTTCAACATTTGTTGCTAATCGCTCTATTCATTTTTTATAGTCTGTTGGGAGACAAATACCATCTGTGGTGGATCTTCATATAGTTTTCCCTCAGGGATTTACAGGCTGTAAAATTTATATTTTTCCTCCAAAATTTTTTCCAATCTTCCAAGTCAATTGTATAGCCTAGATCTCGTTCCCACTTCATCACATTCTCTCCTTTGACCTCTTGATCTGAAGGTATTTTTTCTAGCAATCTATACATTTTTGAAAATCTTTTTTGATTATTTTGTAATACCTCTCTCTCAAATTTTGAGATTTTGTTTTCAAATCCCCTAGTTTTTACATCTTTCTCATATGTTGCCTTCAATTGGAAATATTCTAGCGAATTTATTCCCATTGTTTTGAGTTCTTCATAATTTTTTAATTTGATATTTCCATTTGTTTCTTCTGCTAATTCTCTATATGTTGGCCAGATAGTTTTTATATTGTTTTTTAATGTTGAAGTTGCTTCTAGTGGGGAAATCCACCATGGGTTTTTTTCTATAATCCTCTCTTTCGTTCTCTCCCATACCTCAAACAGGGCTTTCCTTACTAAGTTATTTGTAAATCCTTTATGTAGCTGTATCTTCCCATAAAATAGATATCCATGCCAACCATATATTTTATCCCAGCCTTCTAACTTCAAAACTTCTGGATCTTTTAGTAATATCCACTTTTTCAGCCAGTTCCAGCATGCTGCTTCAAAATATCTTTTTAAATCAGGGACTGCAAATCCCCCACTTTCCTTTGATTTCATCTTTGTTTCTGATTTTATCCTGGCTTTCTTCCCCTGCCATATGAAATTGACAAGGTCTCTTTGCCAGCTTATGAAATACTTTGTCCCAATTACTACTGGGATAGTTTGAAATAAGAAGAGAATTTTTGGTAATATCACCATTTTAATCATTGATACTCTCCCCCCAATGATAATTTTAATTTATTCCATTTTTCTATACTTCCTTTTATCTCTTTCCATTTTTTAACATAATTGTCATTAAATAGTGTCAGGGAACTGTCATCTGAGACGAAGGAGGTGAAAGGGCTCATGGAGGGTGAGAGAGACCACTCAGCGGAGGAGGGGACCAGCAGGGGGAGAAGTGGAGTTCCAAGGGAAAGTGAGTCGGAGGGAGGGCTCAGAGACACTTCAAGCGAGAACAGTGGGGAGGTTTCAGGACCTCCCGTAGGGACACCCACTCCTCGGCGGAAACTGTCACGCTGAGAGTCCAGAAGACGCGTTTCCGTTAAGGAGCTTTTATGCTGGAAGAAGTTCCGTAAACGCCCACTGTCCGATTCAACGAGCGATTGATGGAGCCATGCTTAAGGAGCTCCATCACAGACAGAGGTTTGGGAACTTAGCCAAACTCTGAGGGATCAGGATTTTACGCACAAGCAGCTCACCATCCCATCACAGCAATCGGACAGTCCCTGAAAGCAGCTTGTGCAGAGAGGCATCATGAGCAACCCAGCCGGAGCCGGAGGAGCGGCAGGAGCTGGAGAAAGTCCAAGTCTGGAAGAAAGGTACAGAGTGTTGGAACTCCAGCTAGCAATGCAAACGGCGAGGCTAGAAGAAAGGAGGGCGCAGGATGCAGAAAAGGCAAAAGGCGCTACACTAGCAAGAAAGATGCCAGGAATGGTGCAGAAGTTTGGGGGGGACCCCAGGAACTACCAAGCCTTTAGGACAGAGATGCAGTATGCTCTCGAACTGCAGTTTAACGACTTTCCCGATGAGGCATCGCGAGTGGCGTTTGTGATTGGCCATCTCGAAGGAGGGGCGAGAGACTGGGTCCGGCCCCTGATGGCAGGGAATAGTGACATGCTGAAGGACGCGAGGAAGTTTTTTCGCGCCATGGATTTGATGTTTTCCAGCGAGATTGAACAGGGACTGGTGCGCAGACAATTGATGGCTTGCAAACAGGGGAGCCGATCGGTTCGTGAGTACTGGACTGAGTTTACAATGTTGATACATAAATTGGGGTGGGACCTATCGGCGGAACCCATTCAAATGCTCTTTGAAGAGGGGCTTTCTTCGGCGGTGAAAGACGAACTTTCCCGGGCGCCCAGGGCGGAGTCTATGGACCAGCTGACCAAATCAGCGCTGACCATTGGAGCGCGCCAGGAGGCAAGAGCCTTGGAGAAGCGGGAGGGGAAAGGAGAGCGTTGGAGGGATTTCCGCATTCCAGAGATTCCAGAACCAAGTTTCCCGCCCGGAGAGCCGATGGAAGTTGGAACAGCGCGCGCGCGCGCAGTTTCAAATCCCAGTGAAGGGAGGAAGAAGGAGGGAAAGAGCGCCAAGAAATGTTATCTCTGCCAGCAGCCAGGTCACTTTGCCAGAGTCTGCCCGCAAAGAAAGGAATGGCAAGGGATGGCGGGAGCTGTTGGGGGGAAGGAGGAGGAAGTCCAGGAGCCAGTAAAAGCCAACGCCTGTCTGCCACTGTCAGGGCACTGCAGACAGGCCAAGGAGCAGTAAAAGTGCCCACTCCGGAACCTCCAAGACCAGCCCTAGTAATAGAGGTGTGGCTAGAGCTGGCAAACGGATACCCACTGAAGACCAAGGCGCTGTTGGACTCAGGCAGCTCCTGTAATTTTATGAGCAAGGAGTTTGCAGCTGAACACCAGATACAGACACTCCCTTTAAGCAACCCCCTGCAGGTCACCACGATCGATGGGAGGGAGCTGTTGGGGGGAGAAGTTAGCCTACAGACCGTCCCAATGGTTATGAGGGTGGCAAGGCACACCGAAAGGATAGCGTTCAATGTAGCCACCCTGGGAGGGGCGCCAGTCATTTTGGGAATGAGCTGGCTAGCGTTGCATGACCCGCTAGTGGGCTGGCATCAGAGAGTGGTCTCCTTTGGGTCAGCACATTGCCTGGAACACTGCAAAGAGGGGAAGGTGCCAGAAGGGGCAAAAGCCTCCCTAGCAGGGACGGAAGTGGCGGACAAAGGGAAGGTGCCCAAACAATACGCTGACCTGAGCAAGGTCTTCAGCGAAAGGGAAGCAGATAAACTACCACCGCATAGAGACTTTGACTGCCAAATTAACCTGGTCCCTGGGGCCCAGCTCCCCGTGGGCAAGCTGTACGCCATGTCAGACAGGGAAATGCAGGAGTTGAGGGAGTTTATTGACAAAAACCTGAAGAGAGGTTTCATCAGAGAGTCCAGAGCGGTGGGGGGCAGCCCAGTGTTTTTTGTGGACAAAAAAAACACGGATAAACCGAGATTGGTCGTGGACTACCGGCGGCTAAATGCCGTGTCAGAACCAGTGACTTTCCCCATGCCCAGGATTGATGATATTTTGACCAGGGTGAGGAAGGGAAAGATATTCACGAAACTGGACCTGAGAGGAGCTTACAACCTGATACGAATAAAGAAGGGGGATGAATGGAAGACAACGATGTTCACCCCCCTAGGGGCTTTCGAATATCTCGTTATGCCCTTTGGATTACAAGCAGGCTCCGCCTGTTTTCAATCGCTCATGAACCATGTACTGGGACCTTTGCTCTACAAGAATTGCGTGGCCTTCCTCGATGACGTGCTGATATATTCAGAGAATGAGGAGCAGCATGTAAAGGATGTCAGGGAAGTGCTGAGCCAGCTGCAAGCAAACCAGTTGTGGGTGAAATTGGAGAAGTGTCAGTTCCACACCAAGGAGGTGGAATTCCTGGGGTACCGCTTATCAGACAAGGGATTAGCCATGGATCCAGGCAAGGTCCAGGCGGTGCTGGAATGGAAGACACCGAAAACGAAAAAAGATGTGCAAAGGTTCTTAGGGTTTGGGAACTTTTACCGTAAATTCATCAAGAACTTTGCCCACTTAACGGCTCCCATCACGGACTGTCTAAGCAGCAAGAAGAAATTCGTTTGGACGGCGGAGGCGGAGCACGCTTTTGAGGAATTGAAAAAGGCATTCGCTTCGGAAGAACAGCTCCTGCATGTGGATTTACAAAAACCCATGAGAGTGGAAACTGATGCCTCAGACCGGGCGGTGGGGGCGGTGCTGCTTCAGCCAGGGAGCAATAAGTCGGAATGGAGACCGTGTGCCTTCTTTTCGCGTAAGCTGAACAAGTCCGAGAGGAACTACACGGTATATGACCGAGAACTACTCGCCATTCACGAAGCGTTCCGGAGATGGAGACACTTACTAATTGGCGCACAGCATAAGGTGCAAGTGTGTACGGACCACAAGAATTTGGAGTATTGGAGAACGGCACGAGTGCTCAACCAACGACAAGTGAGATGGGCCCAGGAGTTCTCCAAATTCCATTTTGAAATCTGCTATGTGCCAGGTCCAGAAAACATCAGAGCGGACGCTTTCTCTCGCAAACCTGAATATTTGGAGGGGGAGGGAGCGCCAGAAGAGAGACATATTATCCCAGAGGACCACTGGGTGTGTGGTGCGGCCTGGGTGGGGCAAAGAGAACTGGTAGAGGGAACGGTAAATGATGAGTACGCCCAGGATAAGCTCAGAGGTTTAAGGAGAGAGGGAGAAGACCCCGGAGGTTTTGAAGAAAGAAACGGGGCATTGTATTACAAAGGGGCGCTATATATACCCGAAGGGGAATTGAGGGGGAGAGTACTCAAACAGCTGCACGACAATCCCACAGCGGGGCATTTTGGGCAACACAAGACCATGTGGTTGGTGACCAGGGAGTTTTGGTGGCCCAAGGTGAGGGAGGATGTACGGGAGTATGTGAGAAGGTGTGACCAATGCCAGAGAGCCAAAGGAGAAAGGCGGGCACCAGCGGGGTTATTAGAACCGTTACCCACACCAGAACGACCGTGGGAGGCGGTGTCGATAGATTTTATGACTGATCTGCCCAAATCCCAGGGGAAAACTGCCATACTAGTCGTAGTAGACCTGTTAACTAAGATGGGTCACTTTGTAGCTTGCTCACATGCAGTCACGGCGGAAGAGACAGCGAATTTGTTTGTAGAACATATTTTTAGGCTGCATGGCACCCCCTTGAGGGTGGTTTCCGACAGAGGGAAACAGTTCACGTCCAGATTCTGGAGGAAGCTTATGAGCTTGTTGCACGTAGAGGTCAACTTTTCGACTGCCAGGCACCCTGAGACCAATGGGCAGGCGGAGAGGGCAAACGGTATCCTTCAACAATACCTGAGGTGTTATGTCAATGACAGAGAAAACGATTGGGTCGAAAAGTTGGCACTAGCGGAATTTGCTTACAATAATGCAGAGAATGTGTCCACCGGGATGAGCCCCTTTTTGGCTAATTATGGGTGCCACCCCAGGGCGTTTCCAGGGGAAGGAGGAGAGAGATGGAGTGTTCCGGCCGCTGAACTTTTAGTAGAAGAAATGGAAGCGATCCATCGTCAACTCCAACACAACTTAGAAAGGGCCAAAGAAGAATATAAGAGGCAGGCAGACAAGAGCAGAAGGGAAGGTGAAACAATTAGGGTGGGGAGTCGGGTCTGGCTATCAACCCAAGGATTGCCGTTCAAGGGGGGTTGCAAGAAATTGAGACCCAAAAGATTGGGACCATTTGAGGTCATCCAACAGGTCAACCCAGTGGCTTTCAGACTCCGGTTACCGAACCACATGAAACTGCACCCAGTATTCCACAGGTCATTACTGTCACCATACAGGGGGGAAGGTGAAGGGGTATCCACACGGGGGCCAGCCATAGAAGAAAGGGAAAGCCGCAACTATGTGGCGGAAATCATCGACTCCAGGTGGAAGGGTAATCAGGTGGAGTATTTGGTCGCGTGGGAAGGGGAACCGGAGTCGGAAAACACCTGGGTGAAGGCAGAGGAGGTCCATGACGAGATCTTGATCGAAACGTTCCACCAAAGGTTCCCCAGGAAACCTCAGCCAGTAGCGAGGTTCCGGAGGGAGTACTTTGGCACCACCGACGATGAGGAGGAACTGGAGGGATTCAGGGAATCGGAGTTGGAAGGAGGTACAGACTCCGAGGAGGAGGAGTACTTGGAAACCGGAAACAGCAAAAGGTGGAGGGAAGTGTTCGAAACTTCGGAAGATGAGGGAGGTTCCTTCAGGGGTTTTGCTCCCTCGCCTCCCGCAGAGGAGGGGAGGGAAGGGGGTGAAGGGGGCCCTGGAGGGGAGGTGGATGTCAGGGAACTGTCATCTGAGACGAAGGAGGTGAAAGGGCTCATGGAGGGTGAGAGAGACCACTCAGCGGAGGAGGGGACCAGCAGGGGGAGAAGTGGAGTTCCAAGGGAAAGTGAGTCGGAGGGAGGGCTCAGAGACACTTCAAGCGAGAACAGTGGGGAGGTTTCAGGACCTCCCGTAGGGACACCCACTCCTCGGCGGAAACTGTCACGCCGAGAGTCCAGAAGACGCGTTTCCGTTAAGGAGCTTTTATGCTGGAAGAAGTTCCGTAAACGCCCACTGTCCGATTCAACGAGCGATTGATGGAGCCATGCTTAAGGAGCTCCATCACAGACAGAGGTTTGGGAACTTAGCCAAACTCTGAGGGATCAGGATTTTATGCACAAGCAGCTCACCATCCCATCACAAATAGGTTCGTATTTTTATTTGTAATCCATACCCCTAAATAATTTACCTTATTTTCTATTTTTAGTCCTGTTGTTCTCTCTAATTAATTTCTCTCTTTCTTCCCCATATTTTTTGTTAATAATTTCGACTTATCTTTATTCAATTTAAACCCTGATACCTCCCAAATTTCTTCATTTTTATTAGTGCTTTCTGGATACTTTCTATTGGTGTTTCAGTTGTTATAATTGCGTCATTCGCGAACGCTTTAACTTTATAGCATTGTGTTTTCAGGTTTATACCCTTTATTTCCTCATCTTTCCTTAAAGCAATTAGTAGTGTTTCCAATACTGTTATAAATAAAAGTGGTGATAGGGGGCATCCCTGTCGTGTCCCTCTTTCAATATCAAATTCTTCTGTAATTTCATTATTTAAAATTAATTTAGCTTTTTGTTTTATATAAATTGCCTGGATTCCATTCATGAATCTATTTCCCATTTTTAAACTCTCGCAGGTTTTAATTAGATAATTCCATGAGACACTATCAAATGCCTTTTTGGCATCTACCAGTAACATTGCTATTTTCTTACTTGGTTTCATATCTATGTATTCCAATAGGTCTATAATTACTCTAGCAATATCTTTTATTTGTCTCTCTGGTAGAAATCAAGCTTGATCTTTCTTTATTATTCTTTTTAACAAAATTTTCATTCTGTTTGCTAGGATGCCTGTAAAAATTTTATAACGTATCTTTAATAAAGATATTGGCCTGTAATTTTTAATTAATTTCAAATCTGATCTTGTTTCAGGATTATGGTTATTAGCACTTCTTGCCAGGATTCTGGTGTTTCTCCTTACTCTAATATTTCATTCATAATTAATTTTAATTTGGGTGCAATTATACCTTCTAATTTTTTATAGTACGTTACTGAAATGCCATCCGGTCCTGGTGATTTACCTTCTTTCATATTTTTAATAACTTTTTTAATCTCTTCTAATTCAATATTTGAGTTTAAGATAGCATACTCTTTTTCATCAATTTCTGGTAATCCATTCTCTAGCAGGTATTTTTGAATTTTCCTTTCTTCTTTCAATTCTGCTTTGTACAATTTTTTATATTATTTTATGAATCTGTCTTTAATCTGTTTTGGTTCAATAATTTCTCTTTCTTCATCTATAATTTTGTTTATTACTCTTTCTGTCTGTCTTTCTTTAATGAGCCATGCTAACATTCTGCTCGTTTTATTTGCTTGTTCAAAATATCTTTGCTTTGCCCAAATAAGTTTTTCCCCAACTTCTCTGTTAATTAAATTAGATAAAGGGGATTGTAGGTTCTTTATGTGTTGGATGGTGCCTTCATTTTTTGGATTCTTTACCAATTCTTTTTCTTTCTCTCTTATTTGCTTATTTATCTCCATAATATTGGTTTCTTTATTTCTCTTTATCCTCCCCATTTGTTGTATTACATATCCTCTCATATAGGCTTTACTCGCCTCCCAAATTATTTTCTTATCTGTACCTTGGTTCTCATTTAGTTCAAAAAATTCTTTCAATATTTCTTTTGCTTTTATTACCCTTTGTTCATCTCTCCATACCTCATCATTCATTCTCCACCTCCCCTTTGTGTGACTTTTAAATTTCATATGGACTGTTACAGGGTTGTGGTCTGATATTGATCTATTCAATATTTCTGATTTATCCAAATTTAACATCAATTTCTTTGATAGCCAGATTGCATCAATTCGCCCCCCGGATTTTTTAGCCTCAGAATAATGAGTTATATCCTTGACGCTTGGGTTTTTGGTTCTCCAAGCATCGTATAAGTTAAAGTTTTCCGTTAAATGAAAGGAGAGTGGTAGTCTATCTGAGTTTGACATTCTGTCTCTTTGCATTCTATCCATTTCTATAGATGTCACCCCATTTAAGTCCCCCATAATTATTATGATCTCATCTGCATAGTCCCATAATCTCTCTTCTAGTTTTTTATAAAATTCTTCCTTTCTATTATTCGGGGCATATATACCCACCACTATAATTTTCCCTTCTTTTGTTTGTATTTCTACTCCTAAGATTCTACCCTCTTCATCTTGAAATATCAATTGAGATTTCAGCCTTGGGTTTATGTAGAGAACCACTCCCCTCTTTCTGTCTGTTCCTGACGCTACAAATTCTTGTCCTAGTCTTGTATTCTTCAACACCCTCACATGATTTTTGGATATATGTGTTTCTTGCATACATATGGCATCCCATTTTTTCCCCTTTAGTATACATTCAACTCTGTTTCTTTTAAGTTTACAATTTAATCCATTAACATTCCAAGAAATGCATTTCAATAACATATTTATTTATTGGTTTAAAATAATCTCACTGTATCTATTACTATACGGCTATTCCATGAAAAATCTAGTGTGCGTAAGTCACAACAGTTGTATTAAAAGTTCAATCTTATCTTTCTCTCTTCACTCTATCAGCTTCTCTCCTCCCAATACTTTCTCCAAAATTTTTTGGCATCTTCTACCAATCTGAAGGATCTTCTTCTGTCTTTGTATGTAAATGATAGTCCTTCTGGGAATTCCCACTTGAACCTTATTTTGTTTTTCTTCAGCGCTGAGGTCATAAATCTGTAATTTCCTCTCCTCTTGCGCAGACGTGTTGGGATCTGTCTCATAAATTCGACATAACTCCCTTCTATACAGAGTGGATCAGACCTGCCTTTCAGCAGGAGTTTGTCTCTAAGCAATCTCAAATTCAAAAATATCAAACAATCTCCAGGTCCTTTCCTAGCTTTAGTTTTGTTCACTCTTATTCTAAATAATTTTTCAATGTCCAGTATCATCTCCTGTTCTTGGACTCCCAGCCAGTCTGCCGTAGCTTTTATCAATTTCGTGGATATATCTTCATCCTGGCTTTCTTTGATGCCACGTAGACAGAGAACCATCTCTCTTTGTTTCATCTGTAAGATGGCCAAAGAATCCCAAGAGTCCTCCTGTATTCTTTTCAATTCATCTATTTCTTCTTTATTTTTTTCTTGGTATCTTTTCATTTCTTTTTGATCTTGTTGATTCTTCTTCATATTTTCATCTTGTTTCTGTATCTTTATCTTGGTCTCCTGGACCACTGTGTCTAAACTTTGATGCTTGACTGTCAGTTGATTTACTTGAGTTGAAAGGTCCATTATTACCCTTGAATTTTTTTCTATTTTAGCGCCCATACTTTCCATCTTTTCATCTAGTGATTTTATATTCCCATCAAGTGCTGTTATCTTTTCCCCTAGTTTTTTTTTTCATTCTTTCCATTACTGCTAGGATTTCTTTCATATCCATATTGTTTTCGCTCTCTACTATTGATATTCTTCTCGAATGGTTTTGAGATGTGTTGGCACCACTCAAAGCTGGTATTTTCTTTGATCCCATCGAGCTGTAATATTGTCTGTTTTTCCCTCCTTTTTTTTTTGCTCCCCCTCAACGTTCTTTTCTTTCAGGGAATTCCCTTATTTTAAGTATTTATATGTCCTTTTATTTTAAAAAATTGTCTGGTATTTTCTTCCAAATGATCAGTTGAGAAGAGAGAAGAGGCGTAATTTACTACCAAAATTATTAAAATCTTTCTATAAAATTTCTCTGTTCTTTATTTCGTATCCTTTTAGTTTTTATGTCTGATTTTCTTTTTTCTTTATGTCCAATAGGTGGTGCTATTTTCTCAACTTGTATTTTAGCTTATGTCTTTTCCTCCATCCACCACACGTGTCGCTGTTCTCTCCTTCAGTGTCTTCTTTTCCTGTACTCCTCTCTCTATTGCTTCCAAGTTTCTTTCTTTGGCGTCTTTTCCTGTTTGTATTCTCTATGACGTCCTCCAATGGCAACTCCTCGGCGTTGCCTCCTTTGTTCCTCCTTCAGACGCAGGTAACTTAATTTTGTTCCCGTCTGTATTACTTTCAGCAGTTTTGTTTTAAATCGTTTATATTTGAATCGGTTGCCAGTCTTTCTTTAAACTTTAAACTTTGCTGTATTTACTTTTCTAATTATTCCATTTTGCCTAATTTGGTGTGCTGAGTCACGTTCTTTCCGGACACCTTATGGGCTCTTTAACAGAGGTTATCTGTGTGGTGTCGCGGTCCCCTTCCCCACTTTCTGGTCAAACTCAGTGTTTTCTCTCGAGACTGTTTTTCTTCCTGTCTCTCTCTTTCCACACTTACTCGGGAGTAAGACTTCATTCGTGTGCGCCCCCCTCCATTCCGTAACAGCATAGAAATACATAACACTGAGAGGGTCATTTATCAACTCCCCTCTCGGGGTATGAAGGAAGCATAAATGTAGGTAAAGAATATGTGCATGGATGGACTCAAAAAATAAACATTGAAAGGGATAATGGATAGCGCCTTAAAGATTTTATCGCTAAATGTTAGCGGGCTAACTTCTAATACTAAGCTATATAGGATAATGGAATTGACAAAGAAAATGAAGGTAGATATATTATGTTTGCCTGAAACATACAGAGACAAAGCAAACAATAAACCTCTGTTGTCTTCCCAGCATTGGGGTTTAAAAATAGAATCTAAAGCAACAAATAAGGCCAGAGGGGGTTCTATATTATGTAATAGAAATCTGAGGTTAGAGGACTTGAATTGGAAGAAAGATAATGATGGTAGATAGGTATTTATAAAAATTCAAATAATGAAGAAAATTTTCACAATAGCCAATATATATCGCCCAAATAAAGGACAGAATTTTTTTTTTAAGGAAAACTTTAGATAAATTACAAGCATATACGGAAGGGGAAATTATTGTGACTGGTAATTTCAATTGGAATTTAAAGACAGAACAATCATTTAAGTTAACAAAATGGGGATTAAAAGATGTGTTTAAATTGGGGAACCCTAGTATGAAACCTGTTGGGATACTGCCAGGGAGACAAAAGCCATCATGGCCCCCAAGCCGTCTCCGGACGATCCATCGATCTCTGGTAGAAACGCAGTATCAGTCAATTAGCGACACAAAGCCTCAGAAATAGCTTTCCACATTCCAAGGACTAGTGCACGCTCTATCAGCAGAGTTCGTACAACGAAAGATGCACTCAGGAGAGCATATTTACAACTTTTATTCAGCGTTGATCAGAACAGAGAAAAAACATGACTGCCTGCTTCGATGTCTCAGGCACAGAGAGAGAACGAAAGCAATAGACAAAATATAAACTTCCTGTGAACAGGAAATACGCAGACTCTGTGACTCACAAAGCCTGCTCCCTTTTAAGGTGGAACGGAAATATCCTAACATCCTCCCCCTTTCCGTGTAACCTGTAGTACCTGTGGTTCAACCCAATTGCAACCTCTGTACATAAACCTTAAGTTGTTCTCTGTTAACAACCTTAGACAACAGATCAGCAGGAATTTCATTTCCTGCCAATGCCATGTAGGACACCTGAATGAGTCCTTTCTGAATACACTCTCTTGCACGATGTAGCTTAATCTGCAAGTACTTGGTTCTTTGCTTGCAACTCTCTGAGTTCAACAAAGCCAAACAGGATCTATTGTCTTGATACACTTGTATAGGACATTTCACAGAAACTGATGTCCTGAAACAGTTGCATCAACCATTCACAATCCATGAGTGAAAATGACAGAGCATTGAGTTCTGCTTCACAGGAACTTAGGCTTACTGTCGTCTGCTTTTTGCACAGCCAGTCAAACAGACAGTGGTTGTACATGTAGCATACTCCAGAAGTGCGTGTACCATCCGTGGTGTCACTTCCAAAACTAGCATCTGCAAAGATTTCAAGACCTCCAGTCTCCTGACTGGTGAACCTCAGCCAGTAGTGCAAAGTCCCCTTCAAATAGCGGGCTATGCGCTTCAGAGCTTTCCAATCCTGAACAGTAGGATTGTTGGCATGTCTGCTAAGCAGGTTAGTGCTTACAGCTATGTCAGGTCTTGAACATCTAGCAATGAAATTCAGCTTGCCTAGAATGCATCTGTACAGCGTAGTGTCAGAAAACGCTTCAGCAGTGCTATCTACCTGGTAGCCTGTCACCATCGGTGTGTCTGCTGGGTTTGCATCCACCAAATTCAACCTGGTTAATACACCAGCAATTTTCTGTGTTTGGTGTATCAGAAAATTACCTGCTTGGTCCTTCTCCACCTGCAGAGAAAGATAGTTGGATACCTCAGCAAGATCCTTCATGTCAAAGTGCTCCTTCAGCTGAGCTAGGGTGCTTTGGTACAAAGCCTGATTCTTCCAAAACATCAGAAGATCATCAACAAAACATAAACAATACAGTTTGTTTTGCTCCTTGACAAACACACATGGATCAGCTTTGCCCTGGTGAAAACCTAGAGAAAGCAATGTCTCAGTGACGGTCGGTGAGTAGGTCTCGTGGTAATCCTGTCCTGGTACCTGTGAAAAACCTCTGGCAACCAATCTGGCTTTGTGTCTGACAACCTTGCCATTCTGGTCTGTCTTTGCCTTGAAGACCCACTTGCTGCCAACCAGTTTCATTCCTGGGACTACCGGTACCAGCTCCCAAGTTTGGTTCCTATTCAAGGAATCAACTTCAGCCTTCATGGCATTAAGCCAAGGCTCAGCATCTTTAGAGGTTAACTCCTGAACCTCTTTGAAGCTTGAAGGTTCCCATACCTTCTCTGAGCTACTAAGAACAGCAGTTGCTGTCTTAGCAAACTCATCAGCAAATCTCTTTGGAGGTTTGTCTTTTGTGGCTCTTTCAGATCTGCGTACTAGACGCAAGTCTTCTGGACTCACCTCCTCTTTCATAGGAGAAAAGTGGCCAATGGTGAACAGTGGTTCTTCCAATTCAGTGTCAGACGCATCAGATGGTCTGACTGAGGCCTTTGCGCTCTTGTAGACTGCTGTGTCATCACTGTCGCTTACAACAGCAGCAGCGCTGCCCACTGAGCTGGAATCCAAACTCTGATCATCAGCAAATCTCTTTGGGGGTTTGCCTTTTAGGGCCCTTTCAGATCTGCGAACTAGACGCAAGTCTTCTTCACTCATCTCCTCCTTCTTAGGAGAAAAATGACCAATGGTGAACAGTGGTTCTTCCAGTTCATTGTCAGACGCATCAGATGGTCTGACTGAGGCCTTTGCGCTCTTGTAGTCTGCTGTGTCATCACTGTCACTGACACCAACAGCAGCGCTGCCCACTGAGCTGGAATCCGAACTTTGATCATCATCATCATCATCCTCATGTCGGGATTCAAGCCTATATAAGTAGTAACTGGCAACTCTCCAGGCACCCGGCTTGATCTCCTGTTGACCTCCCTGTCTGCATTCCTCAGCAAGATATAGGCAGAGGTCGCGATAGGCGATCCTTCTCAGCGTGAGAAGAACACCCCCCCTCTTTGTTGCCCCCCCCCGGCAGGGGAAAGAGATAGACAGAAACGTATTTACATGCCTTTATTTCTGTCTTTGCCGCGTTACAAAAAACATGACTGCTCTCTTCAAACTCCAGCAGTCGAGAGACAAACACTTCCTGTACTTCCTGTACAGCTCATATTACACTCTGAGCTAATTCCGGTGCTTCGCACTGTGAATTGACTGTCCCTCTGTTTCCCACGGACAGTCCCAACATCATGTGATGTTTTCAAGCTAGCAGCTCGCAGCTGCATTGCTTCTATATCATAACACCTCATCCTCAGCTTCCTCTTCTACCTCAACATCATCTGTTTTTTTCACATCACCTTCATCTTCCTCTGGGTAACTCTGGAAAATTCCCACATTTTCCCCCCACTTAGGATTGTACTCAACACTCTTTGTGAACTTAATGGACTTAGAGTCAGTCATCCATACTCTGTATGCACCTTTTTCGTACCCCATGAACAAACCATGTGCCCCACGCTTCCCAAGCTTGTTGCTCTGTGGGGTGTGTACCCACATGTCAGAACCAAAGATTCTCATGTGCTTGACGTAAGGTTTCTTACCAAACATCTTCTCATAGGGAGTACAACCAATAGGTGATGACAGTCTCCTGTTATAAGAATAAACAAACGTGGACAAAGACTCCCCCCAAAACTTCTCAGGGAGATTGGCATCATGCAACAAGGTTTTTAGGCCTTGAAGCAATGTCTGGTTTGCTCGCTCAGCAAGTCCATTCTGCCATGGCGATCTAGGCGTTGAGAGGTCATGCTGGATTCCCTTCTCAGTCAGGAAAGCTTCAAACTGCTGAGAAGTGAACTCCCCGCCTCGATCAGTAAACAAACAGCCGATATGTTTACTGTGAGCATTCTCCAACCAAGCACAGAATGCCTTGAACCTAGGAAACGCTTGTGATTTCTGCTCGAGTATAAACACATGAATGTACCTGGAAAAAGAATAAATTAGAACCATGAAGTACCTTGCTCCACCCAAAGAGGGCGCAAGTGGACCAACCAGGTCTGCGTGGACTAGCTGGTAGGATTTGGAAGCCTGCCTGCTAGACTCCTTGCCTTTTGGAGCAACCTTCACCTTGTTCTCTGCACAAGATACACATTTCATGTGAAACTTACAGGGCTTGATGTTCAAACCCTGAACCAATTCAGTCATCTTGGCCAGTGCCTGCCAAGACATGTGAGCAAACCTTCTGTGTGCCTCGTGAATACAACCTGCATGAAGAACTTTGTTAGTTTGTGCAACACAACAAGAATCAACATTTGACACAGCAGCACCATTGTCATCATAAGTTATACAGAACAAACCATCTATAAACTTTGTATGCAAAATGTCCTCTTTGCCTTTCCTGATGACACAGACGCTCCTCTTGAAGGAAATCTCAAAGCCACGTCCAGTCAGCTGTGGGACACTGAGCAAATTGTCTGCAGAATCTGGAACATAAAGTACATCTCTGATGGTAGTGTGCAGACTTGCCAGTCTCACATTCCCGACTCCTGCAATTCGCAACGTCTTTCCATCAGCCTGGTGGATCTCACCATCTTGAGGCATGAAGGAGATAAAAAGATGTTTACCTTTGGCCAAATGCCGCGTGGCTCCCGAATCTATAACAAACCTGGCCTTGGCCTTTGGAGCAGCTTTTCCAGCAAGCGAAACCTTGTTTTCCACCGGCGTGGGCTTTTGCTGCTTGCCCCCCTGCTCCTGGCCATCAAACTTGCCTTTAGCCTTTGGTGAAGCATTGCCAGCAAACAAAACCTTGTTTTCCACTGGCTTGGGCTTTTGCTGCTTGCCCCCCTGCTCCTGGCCATCAGACTTGCCTTTAGCCTTTGGTGAAGCTGTGCCAGCAAATAAAGCCTTGTTTTCCACTGGCATGGGCTTTCCACCCCCCTTCTGCTTCGGGCCATCTGCAGGGTTCTGTCTCAGTTTACCTCTGGCCTTCTGGCCTCTGCAAAGATGGCCTTGGCTCTCATGGGAATCAGAGCTCTCAGCTGCTGACTCCTTGGCTCCCCCTGGAGGCTGAAATGCTGCCTGGGATGACATCACAGTCAGCTCCCCCTGCAGCTTGCAACCGGTGCCCTCGGCAACCCTGCATTCACTCGCATTCTGGGAAACAGCCAGGACCTCTGATGCAGTCAAACTCTGGGCTGGGATGACCGGCAGATGGGCTACTTTCAAAGCATTCCACATCTGACGTGCTGTCGTGTTGCCAGCTAGCGTAGCAATTTCCTCCAGAGAGACGGATAGGACTATTACGTCTATGGCCCTTGAATCTTGGGCCCTCCATCTATCTGTCAGAGGAACTGGAGGGGCTTCACACACAGTATGCCACACTCCAAACTGTCGTAGTAGACTCTCACAGCAACTTGCCCAAGTCTCATAATTGTGCCGATTCAACTTTGGGCACTCAGTGCCTTCAGAGGCTTGGAAAAACTCCATTCCAGGCTTTTACTTGAGCCTTGAGCCTTGAGCCTTTATGCCTTCAAAAACTTCTTATCTCGGCAGCTCATAAATCACGAAGCCTCTGGCGCGGCTCCCAGGCCAATTAAGCCAGCCGGACATCAAAGGCTCTGCCTCGGCAACGAAAAGCCTTACTTTTCTCCACATACCTCTCACAGCAGTCTGTCGCAGTCTTACTCTCCTGTAAGTGCCGTGAATCTGGGCCCATAACCTGTTGTTGGGATACTGCCAGGGAGACAAAAGCCATCATGGCCCCCAAGCCGTCTCCGGACGATCCATCGATCTCTGGTAGAAATGCAGTATCAGTCAATTAGCGACACAAAGCCTCAGAAATAGCTTTCCACATTCCAAGGACTAGTGCACGCTCTATCAGCAGAGTTCGTACAACGAAAGATGCACTCAGGAGAGCATATTTGCAACTTTTATTCAGCGTTGATAAGAACAGAGAAAAAACATGACTGCCTGCTTCGATGTCTCAGGCACAGAGAGAGAACGAAAGCAATAGACAAAATATAAACTTCCTGTGAACAGGAAATACGCAGACTCTGTGACTCACAAAGCCTGCTCCCTTTTAAGGTGGAACGGAAATATCCTAACAAAACCCACCTTTTTTCGAACAGATATAAGACATACACATATACAGATTATGTGTTAATTAAAGATAGTAATGAACTTGTTATTGCGTGGCGAGTTCCCGCCTCCCACCAGAATGAATAAAGACACAAGACACTGTTATTTAAGGTTAATGGGCTAAAATTGGCCACAACTTTATTGTTACAGGTGATGAGTGGTATTGGCTTAGGCATTGGTCCTATCCGACTATCCTGCTTCAGCCTGCTTGCTTGAAGTCCGGGAAGGGTTAACACCAGCAGGGGAGCCCTGCTGATGCACATCAACTAGGCACTCTCTTGGGGTCACTGCTCGGGGGCGTGCCTTGGGCCCTGGCCTCCATAGGCTTCGGACGGGGCCACGCCCCCCCCCGGAATCCTTTACCCGACTACCCTTCAATATCCAGGGGAGGTGATGGCGCTCCTCCCCCACATACATCTGCATAACAATACCCCTACCAATGCCTAACCGCCACTCGAGCAAAGCCAATACCCTCAGACCTGCAACCGATCCCTAATCCCTGCAGATATGTCAGCCAACCAAACATCATTTCCCACATCGGAAAGATGCACGCCATCTTCACGGTAGAGGGCCACCTTGTTGGGGTGGTCAATGACCTGCCCCCCCAGCGCTGCCACTCTACGAGCCACTGAGCGTTCCAGGATCTGTCTAGATTTGTTTATAGCAATAGGGCATCGGCAGTCCCTCCAAGTGCGCCTTTCCAACGGTGATGACCAAATTATGACTAAATTTGGAAAAGAAATCCTCAGATCATCCAAATCATTGAAAATGTTCCACATTAAGTCGCCACCCGTCCGATAGGCCAAATCATTTTCACCCAGCTGAATGACAAGGGCATCCGGTGGGCCTTCCACGGCAGCTTTAGCTTTTACTGCTGGCAGAAATTCCGCCCAATGCATTCCACGGTGACTGATCCAAGAGATTTCAACGTTTTTTGGCAGCTCTAACGTGCACCCCTGGCGACGGCTGACAGCACGGTTCCTGGCTCAGTGGACGATACTATGTCCTATGATCCAAATGCGCACAACCACGTCACCTAGAAGAAAAGAGCATAACAAGAAGGGGTCAGGGGTGATGAAAACTGTCAAAAAGGCCTCCAAATGTACCCTTTAAAAGCATCTGACTTCCATTGACCCAGATCCTTTATCCTTTCAGCCGGTAGGCCTAAGTGTACCGCTGTAGTGGCTGCCCCGATTCGAAATGAGTGAGCCGCAAATTCAGCCGGGGGAAAGCAGCAAGCAGCAATTACCTTATGCATAACGCGTGTAAACTGATGTCTTGTAAGGCGGGAGCCATCTGCATGTATGAAAAATGGGCCCGGGGTATTTGGTCTCAAATATATAAATCGTCTTGTGTCCTTTACTGGGCATGGCCCCTTCTTTTGAGTTGCTATAAGCCGGATTAGGGCCCCTTTTCCTAGCTGATCAGTTTTGGAGCTCCGGATATGGATAACTAGATCAGAGCGAGATAATGTTACATCCTTCAAGAGGATCCCCCGTGCAACAGAATTAGGATGGTCGTCGCAACCCACCCCACCTATGCGCAAAGTGCTGAAAAAGGCGATGGAGTAAGCTGATGAAAAGAGGCGTGCTTCATACTTTGACCAACAAATGGTCCTTAGTTTTTTATGGATTTGACATAAGATGTTGAAGGTTATGAGTCTTCTACCATCGGTGCTGGGAGGCTGAAGCCTGCGCCAGCCCTCCAGCGCTTTCCGCACCAATAAATTGGCACAAGGGTCTACCAAGTACACGGCCTTACAAAAGAAGGAGATTGCCGTTGTCTGTATGTTAAGTGTCTTTTGTGCGTGGCCCAACCCCCTTAAATGCACCAGGTATTTTAGCACCTCTGCCTTTGTAGGGGGGGTGTCATGCCTATCCTTCTCTATTTTATTAAGGAACGCCAGGAAATCCTACCAAGCCTTTTTATATGATCTCAGTGTTGATGGGGCAACAGATGCTAATACTCCCTTCAGGACTTCTCGCTCCCAAGGCTTCAAAGGTGCTCCGGAAGCAGTTGTGGCAATTGCTGTGCTTCTGGCGCCAATGAGCGGAAGCGATCCATCTGGAAATGAGATAGAGCATCCGCGATGTCATTATTAACTCCTGGTACAAACTTAGCCAAAAAATAAATGTTTAGTTTTAGGCACAAAAGGATAAAGGATTGCAGCAGGGCCACCACCCTCGGGGAACGCGATGATTGCTTTGACAGGACGGAGACAAGCACCTGGTTGTCTTTCCAGAAGCATACCCAGTGATCTTTGAACTCCTCCGCCCACAAGTGAACCGCGACCACAAACGGAAAAAATTCTAGGAAGGTGAGGTCACGTGTTATAGGCTTACCCTGCCAGGTCGAGGGCCACGGTTGCGCACACCAGTGTCCCTTAAAATAGACGCCAAACCCTAAGGAACCCGTCGCGTCAGACTCTACCTGAAAATCAGCCTGAAGCGACAGATTGTCCTGCCATAAAGAAATGCCATTGTACATGTCCAAAAACTCTAGCCACACCTCCAAATCAGACTTGACAGCTTTTGAGAGGCGCTCCCTGTGTTGGGGAGCCCGCAGTCCTGCTGACAACCTTGCCAAATGCCCGCAAAAGGGGCGGCCCGGGAACACAACCTGGCAAGCAAAGTTAAGATGACCTAGGAGCGATTGAATCTGCCTGAGGGTGACCTTCTTAAGGGGCAGCAGCTGTAAAATAAACCCTTTAAGGGCAGTTAACTTTTCTTTGGGTAGGCGGGATGTCTGCGCGATTGTGTCAAGCTCAATGCCCAAATAGGCCATGGTTGTGACTGGGCCCTCAGTTTTGTCATTCGCCAATGGGACGCCGAGCTCCTCTGCCAGGGATGTAAATGCTTGTAGCAACGCTACGCAGTCGGGCACATTACTTGCCACGAGAATAAAGTCCTCTAAATAATGTCCCATCCCCTCGGAACCGGTTTTAAAGCGAAGGGCCCAGTCCAGAAATGTGCTAAAGGCCTCAAAGGCTGCACATGCTACCGAGCATCCCATGGGCATGGCTTTATCTATGAAATACACCCCCTCAAATTTAAAACCCAGCCAACGGAAGTCGTCCGGGTGGACTGGAAGGAGCCGAAAGGCAGACTCGATGTCACATTTCGCTAACAGGGCTCCCCTACTGAATCTACGAATAAGCTTCACTGCTTGGTCGAAGGAGGCATACTTCACGGAACACAGTTCCTGTGGTATTGGATTGTTAACCGAACTCCCCCTTGGATAGGAATATCATGCGGTATTCACCCGGGGCCTTCTTAGAGACAATACCTAATGGTGAGATGTGTAAACCCTTGAAAGGAGGCTCCATGAACGGGCCAGCTACCCTCCCAGCCACAATTTCCTTATGTATTTTCTTTTTAGCGATATCTGGCATGTCTTTTACATATTTTTTGTTAGGGGGATTCCCGGAGTTAGGTGTGAATGAAACAGGAATTCTGAAGTGAAGTGAAGGCACAAGACTGAGGGTTGATCATCAGGTGAGCTGCGCACAGGTGAGCTGCATACAAGCTGCTCGCTAGCCCTGTGGAGCCTCCTTTTATTGAGACAAATATGCAAGCCAGGCAAATACATTTTGGGCTGTGACCTTTACACATCTTCGGTCCCGAGATTGTGGGGTGGTACAAAGTTATTTTGGCACCTGTTTCCACAGCGTCATTTTCCCCTTGCACAGTGTATGATGAAGGAGACAAAAGGTCTCAGGGACAAAGGTTACAGACAGGACACCGCAGACTGCTGAGACCGCAAAAGGTCAGACAGAGGGAACAATGTTCAGACAGCTGTGGCTTGTCTGGGGGGGGGTTGTGCCCTGCACCCCAGGGTCACGCATACAGGCAGACCGTGGCTGCCTGCTGGTGGGGAGTGTGCTCCCTCCGGACCCCACTCCACGATATCCCTACACCTCCCCTTTTCTGTCTATCTAAGAGTAGGTCCCGAGTCCACCCGTGCCCTGTGTGTGAAGCCGGGCATACTCAGAATTGGAGGAGTGTATAATGCCGGGAGCAAGGTGCTGAAGCCGAATTCGATCAGAGGCAGAGAGGGCCATGATGCAGGGACCAGAGCAAACTTTGCAGAGTTGTAAAATAGTGGGAATACATTGCATACAACAATAGTAGCAAATAAAGGCAGGTTGGAAACATTACAGCATAGGTGAAGATGTGTTTGAGTCATGGAAGATCAGGAGGTCAGCTAATGAGCTAGTTTCACAGATTGTCAAAGCCTTCATTGCCAAAAGCAGGCATGGCGTGAAAAGAAACAGCATGGAGTCATCAGCAAGTTGGGCAAATATATGGCAGCAGTCAGTAAGGAAATGTCTCTGGTTGTTCAGGCTCGAGAGAGCTGATATTGTCCAGCAGGAACAAGGGCTTGATGTCACCCCAAGTGACTGAAACGACCTGTTCCCAGTCTGCACTCGGCGGTACCACATCTCTCTCGGATGGTGCTTTATTGGCAACTCCTGTAGGAAGCTGGAAGTTTGGAGCTGGACTGGTCAGGCCATGATGCCAGACCATGCTGGAGAGCGAATCGCACACACCGAACTAGAACTCACAGCAGACCTGTAGGGGTAGAAATAAAGCCCCAAATGGTCCGGGGCCACAAGGCCATGCCACTTCAGGTCCACTGCGGATCTGGAAGCTGTTGATATAAAAGGTTGTTAGCTCGAGGTCCTTGGACTTGTGGAGATGTCTGTCTGCTGGTGCAAACCTGTCTGAATCAAAAGCAAGATGGTTAAATGAAAACCGCAAAGTGTTTAATTTATGCTGGATGTTGCTTAGGGCCTACACTTCTCCCCATTTCCTAAGGTTTTCCAAAAGTGTCTTCAGGGAGCAATTGGCCCATTCCACACTTGCTTAACCTGTGGAATTACAGGGAATATTGTGGGTAAGAGAAATATCCCACTGGATGCAGGATTGCTGTAAAAGATGGGAGCAATAAACAGGAACAATAAGCAGGAGTGTTAGCGTTTGGGCTTGGCCCATAACAGCACTGCAAGAAATCATGTGTAGTATAACCCTTTGAGTTGCTATGAACCCTGAAAAGGTTTCAAGTGTGACATGGACCGTGGAATATGGCTTAAAATGCACAGTCCCTTGGCCACAACTGCAGTGCTTCTGTGTCGCTAGGAGTCACAGCATGTGGAAATGCTTGAGATTATGAAGCAATGTGAGCAAGCCTTGAGATTAAGAGTCTTATGCCCTACCGAATGAGCTAGCCGGGCTCTGGCTGGCAGTAAAGGTAACCAAAATTGTTCAGCTAACTTTTTTATTTTCCTGATAGATGAAAAAACATCATAACTTCTACCAGGTCTATGAACAAAGCATTGGTTGCCAAGTTACGCAGAGGTGCATCCACCCTCTCATTTCCTGCAGAAAGCGAGCTGTGCAGGTTGTGCACGGATGTGGTTTGCCACAAAAAACTTACAGCATGCTGGCTGATTAGACACAGCGAAAAGAGAAAAAGACTAAATAAGAATTTAATCTATTACATGCATGATTTTAGCTATTTGCAATTCATGAATCAATTGATAGGCACATTGTGAGTCCAGCACCAATTTGAAGGGTGTGGCTGAAAAGTTTAGAAAACTAAAATCAAAACAGCAATTTCCGCTCATTGAGGTGAGGGAAACAAGTTGAGGTGGAATGAATTCAAATACATCACTCTACAGTTCCAGGAAGTTGGTACGCCAGCACCCCCCTCCCCCGTGCCCTGTCAGTAGATGACTTGGGGGATGGGTGCTGAGCAGCAGAGTTGGCGAAGTCTGAGAGGGATACATAGGTGACAGGCAGGCGAGCATCCTTGGGTAAGTTAAAAAAACTCTCTTACAAACTGCGAGAGCAATTTTGCCAAGGAATATAATATTGCAACTAGGTGACCACATCAGCCTTGTGAAAAGGCAGTGCAATAAGCACAAGGTCGAAACCACAGAGCTGTAAGGCTCGAGCTCGCCCTTTCCTAATGAGATCTGCTACTGCTTCAATGTACGGATACACATTTTTTGGAGGCGATGCTGCTAGATACAGCCATTCTATGATGTAGACGGCTTTCTGTGTTTGTGGAACATAAAGCGCATCTGTGGGAGTGTGTGTGGTGTCTAAGATAGCTAAACGCAAAGTCTAACAGAGTCTGATCCATCTACAAGGTGCTGTGCCAGTGAGGCATTTAGTTCAGCAGAACATGTGCAATGGCTAGCAGTTAAGGAAATACCCTCTGAAGGGGCTTTTGCTTCTTTTAGCAACTCAAGCAGAGGCTGCAATTGTGCAATGGATTAAAGGTTTGGGAAATTCTAATTGGGGCAAGCAGGAGCAGATTCCAGGACCTAGTTGGAACCTCAAGTTGCTCTGCTACCAGGGCATATAAAGCATTTAATTTTTGCCCTGAGATTGGCCATTGGTCCATCCAAATAGGCTCTTGTGTCAGCAACGCTGAGACAAAATCAGACATGATTTCAAGGTTTGAATTTGGTTTCTGTAAAGCACAACTAAAGGAGAAGCTGGAAGGGAGTGGAAACCCCCCCCTTCTCAGCGAGTGTCTGCAGCTGCAAGCATAGGAAAAAAGTAGCTGTGCAACAGACTCCCTTTAGCAGAGTCTGTGGCCATGCTTGTGTTCCGATAATGCCTATGTAGACAGAATCAGTTGTCCCTTTTGCAGAGACTGTGTGGGACTAGTGGAGGATCAAACCCACAGCTCTAGGGAAAAGAGACCCCCCGACCTGAATGGGAATGAGATGAACCTCCCCGGGCAGATGGAAAATGGTGTCTTCCTGCATAATTAAATACAGCCTTGGTGGCAGGTGTTTTTCAAAGATGTTACTGGCTGTGGGGCTATCTGAGCAGGAAAACATTCCCCCTTTTTTGGTCCTGGGTCAGAGGGTGACCCGATTACTGGCTGTTCCCTGAGTAACACTAAGCACCTGCAAGCGCACTAGCTTTATGAGCTTGAAGGGCATGTAGGGTGCATGCAGAAATCACAGGAAACTGTTTCTGTAGCAATTGAGTTTGCAGGTTCACAGCGACTTTTTTAAATGCCTGCAAAAAGCATGCAGCAATCAAGGGGAAACACTTTTGAGGCAGCTGACTTTGCCTGTCCACAGTACTAGACTGTCCTTCTCCTGCCAGATGATCAAAGAGAAGGCCTCGGGCAGCCTGCACACGAGCTTGATGCTCTGCAGCTTGGCAAAATTCACTAGGCCAAATGACAAACTGGCCAGGATTCAAGAGCATTTTCATTACAGATTTCCAATCATCAGGAATCAATACCAAGTTTGAGGACTCATCCTCCTCCAGTCCACGTGGATAGGTACTGGTCAAATCCAATTCATTATCGGCTTTTTCCACCTTTCTGATTACAGAACAAGGCAGAGGGTCCCAACAGCTAACCTGTTGGCCCTGACCATCTGGGGTCCCATGCGGCCGGACTGAGCATGTTTAGGTCAGCAAGCTCTTCCACAGTTAGGTGAGAAGATGCTTTTGCCTCCCTAACCATTTGCTCTACAGCGGAGAGATTTGCCTTCTGAGCCTTTACCGATTCAAGAGGCACAGCTGGATCTGCCAAGCCAGGCAGACTTGAGGGCTGAAATGAAGTAACATGAGAAGGTTGGGGCTGAGATAAAAGAGGAGGTTGCTGAAAACCCTGAGAAGCCTCAGCTGTTGGCGTCTCAGGTGCTGGCTGCTTAGAAGCTAGGCTCAGCGGAGCTGCTACCACCACCCTCGTCAGGGCGGAAGAAACAGATGGAGGGTTGATAAGAGAAAGTACAGGCTGAACTTCTGCAGGGCTGAACCGCTGAGCCGCATCTCTGCAGAAGTGCCATGTCTGAAGCACCTGAAGCACCTGCTCGCGGCTCTGAATGCAGGGTCTGCCCTATTTGTTCCCAGTCCCTGAGCCAGAGAGACCCGCTCTCTGGATACCAGGGACACTGTGCATCAATTTCCTGCAAGAGAGCATTAAGTGCCTTGCAGGAACAAGGATGCCGTGCTTTTAAAAGCAAATACTGAAGATCTTTACGATGTTGCAGTTGTTGGGCAGAAAGGGAACTCCCCATCTGCCTTCCCTCGTATACTCACCGGGATCCTTATAGAGGATTCAAGGACGCGTCTCTAGCTCTTTGCCAAGCAAAGTGAGTAAACTAGCCCCAGAGAGTTGGGCGCCAGCTGAAGTGAAGGCACAAGACTGAGGGTTGATCATCAGGTGAGCTGCGCACAGGTGAGCTGCATGCAAGCTGCTCACTAGCCCTGTGGAGCCTCCTTTTATTGAGACAAATATGCAAGCCAGGCAAATACATTTTGGGCTGTGACCTTTACACATCTACGGTCCTGAGATTGCGGGGTGGTACAAAGTTATTTTGGCACCTGTTTCCACAGCGTCATTTTCCCCTTGCACAATGTATGATGGAGACAAAAGGTCTCAGGGACAAAGGTTACAGACAGGACACCGCAGACTGCTGAGACCGCAAAAGGTCAGACAGAGGGAACGATGTTCAGACAGCTGTGGCTTGTCGGGGGGGTGTTGTGCCCTGCACCCCAGGGTCACGTGTGCAGGCAGACCGTGCCCTGCCTGCTGGTGGGGAAGTGTGCTCTCTCTGGACCCCACTCCCCACTCCGTGATATCCCTACATGAAGCCGAGGGAAAACCCCTGCCAAAGGTACCTAGCGGCTTGTCTGTTTGGGTATAAATCAAGGAGGACTTTTAACGGTTGTAGTTTAATTGGTGAGAAGGCCAGACCGAGGGTAGTATTAATACCGGTTTCCGACTGCACCCTGGGAGGGTCTGGGGGCACCACGATTACCCTGGTGGAAGTGCCCCCTGCCACCCCGAAAGGGCTGCTTACCTTTGAAGCAAGATGTGGCCAGATGATTGCCTAGGCACTTCTCACATTCGTGCAGGTACTTACAGTTTGCTCACATACACTTCCCTCTGTTATACTCCCAGCATTACCTACGCCTTTTTGTCTCGACCTTCCCAGACTTATATGTGTCCAGTGGTTTCTTTTCCATGTATGGGCCCACATGCTCCATTCAATAGTTCTGGTCCCTCAGGTCCCAGCGGGTAGTGAGCAGTAAAGAAGCATTTCTGCGGAAATCTTCATCATACGTTAAGGCGGCTGCCTCCCCAGCCACAGCAAAGGCCCTTCTTACGTGGGCTATGTAAGCTACTAGATGCATGCTGCGTTTAGGGTAACACGCGCAAATTACGGCCATGTAAACCTGAAACCCATCCAGCCAGTTCTCAAAATTGCGTTCTGCCTGTGGTGTCCTATACCTTCACCTCCCGTAAGTATGCTTCTTTTCCCCCTTCCCTGACACCTTAGCTGGTGGAAGCAGGGTGGAAATATCCACATAATCCCCATTAAGAATCTTGGCCCTTTTTCTTTTGGACAGGTGATTTCCCAAAATGAAATCAGTGGAAAGATTAGTGGAGGTTTTAACGTCCTCCACCAAAGCACCTCCCTTCCATTCCAAGGACCCATTAAATGTTTTACGATGGGAATTAGCCCTCCTCTCATGTACCCATAGCGGAACCCCGGAAATATCCTCACCCAGGCCCCAGTACCCATCCAAGGGGCCATCGCTGTCAGAGTCTGATGAGGAAGTACCTGATTCATCCTCAGTGTCGGAAGGCTTATTTTTCTTACTCTTCTTCGCCGTGTGTTTCTCCTTTGCCTTTCTCTTTCACCCCTGTACTTCACTGATGTCCAGGGCCTGCTCGGCGGTTGCAGGTGTTACTTGCTGTGCCTGCGCCTCTTCCTCTGATGATGAACCCGATCCACCTTCTGTGGGTGTAAGGCTGAGCCGGTGGCTCCTGGAATATACAGGTGCACTGATGTACCTGGGCGCTCCTGATAGCTAGGGAGGGTGTCTGGAATGCAATCCTGTGTACCCACCATTGGCGTGGAGGACCCTGCGACCCCTGGCCTACATTGTAGATAGAATGTTTCAAACGCGGAATAATAATAATAATAATAATAATAATAATAATAAATTCTATTTATATCCTGCCCTCCCCAGCCGAAGCCGGGCTCAGGGTGGCTAACAACAACCAAATAATCCAACATTCTAAAAACATTTCATTATAAAAATTAATTAAAATCAAATTGATGGCAACCATTAAGCAAAATTCTGTGCAGATTGCCAGAGGAGGGAGTCAGGCTGTGCCCTGACCAAAGGCCTGGTGGAACAGCTCTGTCTTGCAGGCCCTGCAGAAAGATGTCAGGTCCCGCAGGGCCCTAGTCTCTTGTGACAGAGCGTTCCACCAGGTTGGAGCCGCAGCTGAGAAAGCCCTGGCTCTAGTTGAGGCCAGCCTAACCTCTCTGTGGCCTGGGACCTTCAGGATGTTTTTATTTGCAGACCATAAGTTCCTCTGTAGGACATACCAGGAGAGGCGGTCCCATAGGTACGAGGGTCCTAGGCCGTATAGGGCTTTAAAGGTTAAAAACAGCACCTTAAACCTGATCCTGTACTCCACCGGGAGCCAGTGCAGCTGGTATAGTACCGGAAGAATGTGATCTCGCAGTGAAGACCCCATAAGGAGTCTCGCCGTGGCATTCTGCACCTGCTGGAGTTTCTGGGTCAGTCTCAAGGGCAGCCCCACGTAGAGCGAGTTACAATAATCCAGTCTGGAGGTGACCGTCGCGTGGCTCACAGTGGCTAGGTCAGGGCGAGAGAGGTAAGGAGCCAACTGCTTAGCTTGGTGGAGATGGAAAAATGCCGCCTTTGTTATAGCTGTAATCTGCGCCTCCATAGAGAGGGAGGTATCGAAGATTACACCCAAACTCTTAACGGACGGTGCTGGCACTAATTGCACCCCTGCAAAAAATGGGAGTTGCCCCCTCAATCCCATATCGTCCCTTCCCAGCCAAAGGACCTCTGTCTTCGAAGGATTTAACTTCAACCGGCTCCCACGTAACCATCCAGCCACAGCTTCCAAACATCTGATCAGTGTGTCTGGGGCTGAGTCAGGATGGCCATCCATCAACAGATAGAGTTGGGTGTCATCGGCATACTGATGGCAACCCAGCCCAAAACTCCGGACAAGCTGGATGAGGGGGCGCATAAAGATGTTAAAAAGCATCGGGGAGAGTATCGCACCCTGAGGCACTCCACACACCAAGGAGTGGCATGATGACAATTCCCCCCCAAGTGCCACCCTCTGTCCCCGGCCAGAGAGAAACGAGCGCAGCCATTGAAGGACTGTGCCCTGGATCCCCACGTCGTCAAGGCGGTAGTCCAGGAGTTCGTGATCGAGCATGTTGAAGGCTGCTGACAGGTCTAGAAGAATCAGCAGCCCCGACCCGCCTTGATCCAGCTGCCTGCGGAGATCATCTGTTAGGGCGACCAGAGCCGTCTCGGTCCCATGACCAGCGCGGAAGCCGGACTGGAATGGATCCAGAGCCAATGTTTCATCCAGAAACCTGCCAAGCTGTTCAGCAACTGCTCTCTCAATCACCTTACCCAGGAACGGAAGATTCGAAACCGGGCGGTAATTGGATAGATCTAAGGGATCTAATGATGTTTTCTTTAAGAGCGGGCACACCACTGCCTTCTTCAGTTCCCCTGGGAATATCCCCGTGCCAAGGGACAAATTGATGATATTCCCCCAGGGGGGCCCGTTCCTCGCCTGGACACGCTCTAATCAGCCAAGGCGGGCACGGGTCGAGAGGACAGGTGGTGGGCTTTCCAGCTCGGAGGAGTCTGTCCACATCGGCTGGGGATGTCCGGTCAAAGTGGTCCAATACTGGACCCGAGGACAGTCGAGGGGCCTCCAGTTCCTTTATTGTATCCAAATTGGCAGGGAGGTCATGGCGGAGCAACAGGACCTTCTCCGCAAAAAAGCTCGCAAATACCTCACAGCTGTGTGTCAAATTGTTATTTAAATTTGGCTGTCCTTCAAGGGACGTTAAAGACCTAATTATACTAAATAATTGCGCCGGGCAAGAGCTAGCGGATGCAATGGATGCTGAGAAGTAAGACTTCTTAGCGGCCTTCACTGCCATCTCATAGGTTTTCATAAAAACCCTATAAGATGTTCTTGAGGCTCCGTCACAGGCACCCCGCCATACTCGCTCTAGCCGTCTGAGGTCCCGCTTCATTTTCCGAAGCTCCTCGGTAAACCAGGGAGCCCGGTTTCTGCAGGGTCGCAGAGGGCACTTAGGTGCGATCTCATCGATGGCTGCCAGGAGCATTCCAGCCCTCAACAAGCTCAGTCAATGAGTCGCCAGGGGGAGCAAGGTCCCACAATGCTTGGCGGAATCTATCAGGGTCCATCAGCATCTGCGGGCGAGCCCAAATCGGCTCGCCACCTAAGCAGGGTGGGGGTGGAAAGTCAATCCTGGCTTTCAGAGCATAGTGATCAGACCATGGCACCTTCATCGAAGGAGACATGATCACATCTATACCGACGCCAAAGATCAAATCCAGCGTGTGGCCTGCTTGATGTGTGGGGCCAGAAACAAACTGGGAGAACCCTAGTGTCTCCATGGAAGACACCAGGTCCAGAGCCTGGGAGGAGGGAGTGGCATCAGCATGGATGTTGAAGTCCCCCAATACCAATAGGTTAGGGAACTCCAAGGCCCAGCCGGCCACCGCCTCCAGCAGGCCTGACAGGGTGGCTGCTGGTGCGCTAGGTGGCCGGTACACCAGCCAGACAGCCAAGCCACTGGCGAAGCGAAGTGTGGTCCTTGAGGTGTGTTTCCTAGCGACGCGAGTCCGTCTAGGCCACTGACAGGACGCAGAGAAAGGTGACTGAGTGAGAAACAACACTAGGTGGGCGGAGTGTCCCAGGGGTTAAGAGAAAAAAAGGTAAACCAACCCCCTTGCAGTGGTTTTTTGGGACAATTGGAAATGTCAAGCTACAGTTGAAAACCCTTGTAAGCTCCTTTCTGTATTCTGGCAGTGACCAGCATAGGTGCGTCCAGTTGGCTTGCATTGTATTGCCAACACGTGGGGTCCGGAAAAAAATATGTGCTCTGCCGATGCGCAGAGGCGCCAGGAATAGAACCCTGCATGAAGGGGTTCCCGATTCTGCCACATTCACTGTGCTGCATGATAGGGGGTTGGGAAACAGACCTTAACACACCTAGAATCTTGCAGAGTACAAGTATAAAAAAGGATTATTTGGTCTTTAACATTAAAAGTGACATGAGTTGCTCATGAGGTCAATTTTTATATTTTCATGTTAAAGGTGGGAAGGTTTCAATTACTAATACAATCGTATTGTACTGGTTTCAGAATTTGAATGTCATCAATTCACTGTGCTTTGAGCTACCTGGTATCTTAATATTTTTGTTAAAAGTTTGTTTCTTATTGACTCTGTTGCATAGGTACCCTGGGTGATTTAGAAACCACTTGTTAAATGTTGATCAAAAGTAAAAATGTACAAATGTATGGAAAAAAGTAGTGTTGCCAAAAGGGATGGGGTTTTAAATCCCATGTTCATACAGATGTGGAGAGAAGTCAGAATGTAGGAACAAAAGAAAAGTTGGGTAGTGGGTTGTAAAGACGGTTGAGTATTTATGCTGATTAGTATTACTGAAATTAATATATTCATATGCTATTATTGAGAGAGAATTTACTCTCTCTAGTAAAAGCTGAATAGATAGAGGCTGTGTGAACAGCAACAGACTTTAGTCACAGTCCTACATGGAGGAGTGGAGTGATCCACATTAAGATTCTTGGTTGAGGTTTTCATAAGTAAAAACAGCTTTTAAAGAATTAATCCACAGCTGTTGCAATCCTGAAAGGTGCAGTTGCCTTGATCTCACCACGAAATGTGGTTTATTTAAAAACTCCAGGAAGAAAGTCCTTCTGAATTAAGAATATAATATATTATAGAGCAGCCCTCTTTTTGGCTGGCTGGACAGCTAACCATCCATAAATTAACAGCAAGAGTAGGGACCTGGAATGTTGTTTGTGCTTTTAGTATGTCCCTCCCATGAAAGATACTCCTTGGACATCTATTAATTGAAAATTGAGATGGCTCTTTTGGTTTCTGAGTGTACATGCCAGGAGAGGTCTTAGGCAAAATAACTTTTATTTCCCTGTTCACATTAGGCTGTGGAAAGTGTTCAATGCTTTGAAATTTTCCTGTTCTGAGACAAACATATACTCAGGGTAAGAAGAGCCTACTTCCAAAACAAACATCTTATATGAGAAAGGGAGATATTGAAGCTCTTTCTGTTGATTTAACCTCCAAAGTTGTCAAATGCATCAGTGACATGACAACAGAATCAAGATGTTGATAGACAAATACCTCAGTGCTTATTGATACAATTACCCAGTATGTCAGGGATGGTTGATGGGTGCTAGAAGAGATAAGAGTCCGGGCCTCCAGCCAGTTTTACAGGTTTTATTAGTTCCATTTTCCTATTTACACACAGAGCTCTCAGAGCACGTACGGCTCATTTGGTATCAGATGCAGAGACTAAATGTTCCTTTCGTTTTCTCCAGCATAGCCACTTCCGGAGCCCTCCCCTTTTCCTTCCTCTTTTACGTGAAGAGCTAAGCCCCGGAAATTGCTCCCCCCTCCCTGATTCATTGCTTCCTGACATCCCTTCGTCACCCTCCCCCTCTGATGAGGTGCAACTACTTACGATCGGAGGCTTATCTCTGTATTTTCCCATCATTTCCCCCTTCTCAGCCCCCAGTTCCCTGACACAGTAGCTGTCTCCTCCTAGGTTTCTCTTGGGTGAAAGGCAATATTGAACAAAGTTACCTTATGTATGGTTCCTTTGAAGGAAAAGTGATTTTTAATGTTTGCGTGCAAATTGATGTATTAAGGTAAATGGAGAAAGTATGTACAATGAACTCATCACTGGTATGCTACTGAACCATGGTGAATAATTGGAAGAGGAAGAATTTTGTGTTCTGATTGTAAGCGCATTTTCCCCAGAACTATTTCTATCTGCAGTATGTAAGGTGTAAATGAACCTTTATATGAATGTAACAAAAGACTTTCAAGTTTATATTTGAGGCCATCCAGGGGGGAAAAGATATGAATTATAAGGGCATTAAAATTGAAATTTCTGAGTAATTATCTGCCAGTTTCTGACGCCTGGTGGGGATTATATGCAACTCCAAGACATATGTTCTCTTGGAAAAATGTGCCTTTTATTGTTTCTATTGTTTTGTTCATCAACTGAGGGCGCTGACAGAAAGCAAAGAAATCTTCTGCCAAAGCATTCAGTTCTACCCTAATGGTTCACGAGTAGTTTGCAGCCATTAAAATAAGAGAACTAGTGTGTCAGGGAACTGTCATCTGAGACGAAGGAGGTGAAAGGGCTCATGGAGGGTGAGAGAGACCACTCAGCGGAGGAGGGGACCAGCAGGGGGAGAAGTGGAGTTCCAAGGGAAAGTGAGTCGGAGGGAGGGCTCAGAGACACTTCAAGCGAGAACAGTGGGGAGGTTTCAGGACCTCCCGTAGGGACACCCACTCCTCGGCGGAAACTGTCACGCCGAGAGTCCAGAAGACGCGTTTCCGTTAAGGAGCTTTTATGCTGGAAGAAGTTCCGTAAACGCCCACTGTCCGATTCAACGAGCGATTGATGGAGCCACGCTTAAGGAGCTCCATCATAGACAGAGGTTTGGGAACTTAGCCAAACTCTGAGGGATCAGGATTTTACGCACAAGCAGCTCACCATCCCATCACAGCAATCGGACAGTCCCTGAAAGCAGCTTGTGCAGAGAGGCATCATGAGCAACCCAGCCGGAGCCGGAGGAGCGGCAGGAGCTGGAGAAAGTCCAAGTCTGGAAGAAAGGTACAGAGTGTTGGAACTCCAGCTAGCAATGCAAACGGCGAGGCTAGAAGAAAGGAGGGCGCAGGATGCAGAAAAGGCAAAAGGCGCTACACTAGCAAGAAAGATGCCAGGAATGGTGCAGAAGTTTGGGGGGGACCCCAGGAACTACCAAGCCTTTAGGACAGAGATGCAGTATGCTCTCGAACTGCAGTTTAACGACTTTCCCGATGAGGCATCGCGAGTGGCGTTTGTGATTGGCCATCTCGAAGGAGGGGCGAGAGACTGGGTCAGGCCCCTGATGGCAGGGAATAGTGACATGCTGAAGGACGCGAGGAAGTTTTTTCGCGCCATGGATTTGATGTTTTCCAGCGAGATTGAACAGGGACTGGTGCGCAGGCAATTGATGGCTTGCAAACAGGGGAGCCGATCGGTTCGTGAGTACTGGACTGAGTTTACAATGTTGATACATAAATTGGGGTGGGACCTATCGGCGGAACCCATTCAAATGCTCTTTGAAGAGGGGCTTTCTTCGGCGGTGAAAGACGAACTTTCCCGGGCGCCCAGGGTCTATGGACCAGCTGACCAAATCAGCGCTGACCATTGGAGCGTGCCAGGAGGCAAGAGCCTTGGAGAAGCGGGAGGGGAAAGGAGAGCGTTGGAGGGATTTCCGCATTCCAGAGATTCCAGAACCAAGTTTCCCGCCCGGAGAGCCGATGGAGGTTGGAACAGCGCGCGCGCACGCAGTTTCAAATCCCAGTGAAGGGAGGAAGAAGGAGGGAAAGAGCGCCAAGAAATGTTATCTCTGCCAGCAGCCAGGTCACTTTGCCAGAGTCTGCCCGCAAAGAAAGGAATGGCAAGGGATGGCGGGAGCTGTTGGGGGGAAGGAGGAGGAAGTCCAGGAGCCAGTAAAAGCCAACGCCTGTCTGCCACTGTCAGGGCACTGCAGACAGGCCAAGGAGCAGTAAAAGTGCCCACTCCGGAACCTCCAAGACCAGCCCTAGTAATAGAGGTGTGGCTAGAGCTGGCAAACGGATACCCACTGAAGACCAAGGCGCTGTTGGACTCAGGCAGCTCCTGTAATTTTATGAGCAAGGAGTTTGCAGCTGAACACCAGATACAGACACTCCCTTTAAGCAACCCCCTGCAGGTCACCACGATCGATGGGAGGGAGCTGTTGGGGGGAGAAGTTAGCCTACAGACTGTCCCAATGGTTATGAGGGTGGCAAGGCACACCGAAAGGATAGCGTTCAATGTAGCCACCCTGGGAGGGGCGCCAGTCATTTTGGGAATGAGCTGGCTAGCGTTGCATGACCCGCTAGTGGGCTGGCATCAGAGAGTGGTCTCCTTTGGGTCAGCACATTGCCTGGAACACTGCAAAGAGGGGAAGGTGCCAGAAGGGGCAAAAGCCTCCCTAGCAGGGACGGAAGTGGCGGACAAAGGGAAGGTGCCCAAACAATACGCTGACCTGAGCAAGGTCTTCAGCGAAAGGGAAGCAGATAAACCGCATAGAGACTTTGACTGCCAAATTAACCTGGTCCCTGGGGCCCAGCTCCCCGTGGGCAAGCTGTACGCCATGTCAGACAGGGAAATGCAGGAGTTGAGGGAGTTTATTGACAAAAACCTGAAGAGAGGTTTCATCAGAGAGTCCAGAGCGGTGGGGGGGCAGCCCAGTGTTTTTTGTGGACAAAAAAAACACGGATAAACCGAGATTGGTCGTGGACTACCGGCGGCTAAATGCCGTGTCAGAACCAGTGACTTTCCCCATGCCCAGGATTGATGACATTTTGACCAGGGTGAGGAAGGGAAAGATATTCACGAAACTGGACCTGAGAGGAGCTTACAACCTGATACGAATAAAGAAGGGGGATGAATGGAAGACAATGATGTTCACCCCCCTAGGGGCTTTCGAATATCTCGTTATGCCCTTTGGATTACAAGCAGGCTCCGCCTGTTTTCAATCGCTCATGAACCATGTACTGGGACCTTTGCTCTACAAGAATTGCGTGGCCTTCCTCGATGACGTGCTGATATATTCAGAGAATGAGGAGCAGCATGTAAAGGATGTCAGGGAAGTGCTGAGCCAGCTGCAAGCAAACCAGTTGTGGGTGAAATTGGAGAAGTGTCAGTTCCACACCAAGGAGGTGGAATTCCTGGGGTACCGCTTATCAGTCAAGGGATTAGCCATGGATCCAGGCAAGGTCCAGGCGGTGCTGGAATGGAAGACACCGAAAACGAAAAAAGATGTGCAAAGGTTCTTAGGGTTTGGGAACTTTTACCGTAAATTCATCAAGAACTTTGCCCACTTAACGGCTCCCATCACGGACTGTCTAAGCAGCAAGAAGAAATTCGTTTGGACGGCGGAGGCGGAGCACGCTTTTGAGGAATTGAAAAAGGCATTCGCTTCGGAAGAACAGCTCCTGCATGTGGATTTACAAAAACCCATGAGAGTGGAAACTGATGCCTCAGACCGGGCGGTGGGGGCGGTGCTGCTTCAGCCAGGGAGCAATAAGTCGGAATGGAGACCGTGTGCCTTCTTTTCACGTAAGCTGAACAAATCCGAGAGGAACTACACGGTATATGACCGAGAACTACTCGCCATTCACGAAGCGTTCCGGAGATGGAGACACTTACTAATTGGCGCACAGCATAAGGTGCAAGTGTGTACGGACCACAAGAATTTGGAGTATTGGAGAACGGCACGAGTGCTCAACCAACGACAAGTGAGATGGGCCCAGGAGTTCTCCAAATTCCATTTTGAAATCTGCTATGTGCCAGGTCCAGAAAACATCAGAGCGGACGCTCTCTCTCGCAAACCTGAATATTTGGAGGGGGAGGGAGCGCCAGAAGAGAGACATATTATCCCAGAGGACCACTGGGTGTGTGGTGCGGCCTGGGTGGGGCAAAGAGAACTGGTAGAGGGAACGGTAAATGATGAGTACGCCCAGGATAAGCTCAGAGGTTTAAGGAGAGAGGGAGAAGACCCCGGAGGTTTTGAAGAAAGAAACGGGGCATTGTATTACAAAGGGGCGCTATATATACCCGAAGGGGAATTGAGGGGGAGAGTACTCAAACAGCTGCACGACAATCCCACAGCGGGGCATTTTGGGCAACACAAGACCATGTGGTTGGTGACCAGGGAGTTTTGGTGGCCCAAGGTGAGGGAGGATGTACGGGAGTATGTGAGAAGGTGTGACCAATGCCAGAGAGCCAAAGGGGAAAGGCGGGCACCAGCGGGGTTATTAGAACCGTTACCCACACCAGAACGACCATGGGAGGCGGTGTCGATAGATTTTATGACTGATCTGCCCAAATCCCAGGGGAAAACCGCCATACTAGTCGTAGTAGACCTGTTAACTAAGATGGGTCACTTTGTAGCTTGCTCACATGCAGTCACGGCGGAAGAGACAGCGAAATTGTTTGTAGAACATATTTTTAGGCTGCATGGCACCCCCTTGAGGGTGGTTTCCGACAGAGGGAAACAGTTCACGTCCAGATTCTGGAGGAAGCTTATGAGCTTGTTACACGTAGAGGTCAACTTTTCGACTGCCAGGCACCCTGAGACCAATGGGCAGGCGGAGAGGGCAAACGGTATCCTTCAACAATACCTGAGGTGTTATGTCAATGACAGAGAAAACGATTGGGTCGAAAAGTTGGCACTAGCGGAATTTGCTTACAATAATGCAGAGAATGTGTCCACCGGGATGAGCCCCTTTTTGGCTAATTATGGGTGCCACCCCAGGGCGTTTCCAGGGGAAGGAGGAGAGAGATGGAGTGTTCCGGCCGCTGAACTTTTTGTAGAAGAAATGGAAGCGATCCATCGTCAACTCCAACACAACTTAGAAAGGGCCAAAGAAGAATACAAGAGGCAGGCAGACAAGAGCAGAAGGGAAGGTGAAACAATTAGGGTGGGGAGTCGGGTCTGGCTATCAACCCAAGGATTGCCGTTCAAGGGGGGTTGCAAGAAATTGAGACCCAAAAGATTGGGACCATTTGAGGTCATCCAACAGGTCAACCCAGTGGCTTTCAGACTCCGGTTACCGAACCACATGAAACTGCACCCAGTATTCCACAGGTCATTACTGTCACCATACAGGGGGGAAGGTGAAGGGGTATCCACACGGGGGCCAGCCATAGAAGAAAGGGAAAGCCGCAACTATGTGGCGGAAATCATCGACTCCAGGTGGAAGGGTAATCAGGTGGAGTATTTGGTCGCGTGGGAAGGGGAACCGGAGTCGGAAAACACCTGGGTGAAGGCAGAGGAGGTCCATGACGAGATCTTGATCGAAACGTTCCACCAAAGGTTCCCCAGGAAACCTCAGCCAGTAGCGAGGTTCCGGAGGGAGTACTTTGGCACCACCGACGATGAGGAGGAACTGGAGGGATTCAGGGAATCGGAGTTGGAAGGAGGTACAGACTCCGAGGAGGAGGAGTACTTGGAAACCGGAAACAGCAAAAGGTGGAGGGAAGTGTTCGAAACTTCGGAAGATGAGGGAGGTTCCTTCAGGGGTTTTGCTCCCTCGCCTCCCGCAGAGGAGGGGAGGGAAGGGGGTGAAGGGGGCCCTGGAGGGGAGGTGGATGTCAGGGAACTGTCATCTGAGACGAAGGAGGTGAAAGGGCTCATGGAGGGTGAGAGAGACCACTCAGCGGAGGAGGGGACCAGCAGGGGGAGAAGTGGAGTTCCAAGGGAAAGTGAGTCGGAGGGAGGGCTCAGAGACACTTCAAGCGAGAACAGTGGGGAGGTTTCAGGACCTCCCGTAGGGACACCCACTCCTCGGCGGAAACTGTCACGCCGAGAGTCCAGAAGACGTGTTTCCGTTAAGGAGCTTTTATGCTGGAAGAAGTTCCGTAAACGCCCACTGTCCGATTCAACGAGCGATTGATGGAGCCACGCTTAAGGAGCTCCATCATAGACAGAGGTTTGGGAACTTAGCCAAACTCTGAGGGATCAGGATTTTACGCACAAGCAGCTCACCATCCCATCACATATTGGGTACATCTTTCCCAATATTTGTGTGTTAATAATGTCCCCTTCATGGATCACTGCCTTGCCGTGGCGAAGGGGCTTGAATAACTCAGAGAAGCTATGAACTATGCCGAGCAGGGCACCCAAGATGAACAGGTCATAGTGGAGAGTTTTGACCAAACGTGATCCACCTGGAGGAGGAACTGGCAGGGCAAAGGCTAATAGAGTTCTGTCAAATAAATGAGGCTTTGGAAGCTCTGACAAAGCAGAGCACAGAGAACTCCAAACAGCTGACAGAACTGTCAACAAAATTAGATTTAAATACAGAGACAATAAATAAATTAATTCAAGAAAATGATGTAACCCGAAAGATTGCTGAGGAGGCAAAAATTTCTGCAGAAACTACACAGGAAAAGTTAGTACCAGTCTGCAAAAAGCTGGATGAACATGAGGCGGCCCTGTCTTTATTGGAACTACAGAGAAAAGATAAGAATCTGAGACTGAGATTGATTCCAGAAAGTGAAAAGGATAACTTGATAGACTTTCTTACAAAAGAGTTTTTTGGAATTTTGGCAGGATAATTTGAAAGAGGAGGAATTCAAGATAGTAACCGCCTTTAGACTGGGCAGGAGACAAAACAGAAAGAGTCCAAGGGACTGTTTGATAACTTTATTTATTTATTTTTAAATAAATTTTTATTGGAGTTTTACAAAAGAAAAAAATAAAAATTCACAAAACAAAAAGCCATAGATAAAAGTAAACATTACAAAAGAGAAAACACAAAAGAATACACAAAAGAATAACAACAGCTAATTAAGAAAGCTAAATTTAGAAAAAAAAATAAAACAAATCCATTTTTCCCAGTATCCTCAAATTCATAAGCTTATGTTCTTGACCTCCTCACACCTCCCCCCTTTTGTATTCCCGTTTACATACTTAATTCAGCAAATTCTTACCCTTTTTCAAATATTTTAGCTGTATACCATAACATATTATACGTCGATATTTTTAACCATTTATCAATACCTATTTTACATAATCTTATTAGCTTTTGTCACTAATTACCACTTATTACCAATCCAAGCATAATTTTAACATTCATTAATTTTATAGTGTTTCTGAAGATAGTCTTTAAATTTCTTCCAGTCTTCTTCCACCAACTCTTCTCCCAGGTCTCGAATTCTGCCAGTCATTTCCGCTAATTCCATATAATCCATCAGCTTCATCTGCCACTCTTCCAGGGTGGGTAGCTCTTGTGTCTTCCAATACTTTGCGATGAGAATTCTTGCTGCTGTTGTTGCATACATAAAGAAAGTTCTGTCCTTCTTTGGCACCAATTGGCCGACCATGCCCAAGAGAAAGGCCTCTGGCTTCTTAAGGAATGTATATTTAAATATTTTTTTCATTTCATTATAAATCATCTCCCAGAAAGCCTTAATCTTTGGGCATGTCCACCAAAGGTGAAAGAATGTTCCTTCATTTTCTTTACACTTCCAACATTTATTGTCGGGCAAATGATAGATTTTTGCAAGCTTGACTGGTGTCATGTACCACCTGTATATCATTTTCATAATATTCTCTCTTAGGGCATTACATGCCGTAAATTTCATACCTGTGGTCCACAACTTTTCCCAGTCAGCAAACATGATGTTATGACCAACATCTTGTGCCCATTTAATCATAGCAGATTTAACTGTTTCATCCTGCGTGTTCCATTTTAGCAGCAAGTTATACATTCTTGAAAGTGTTTTAGTTTTGGGTTCTAGCAATTCAGTTTCCAATTTTGATTTTTCCACCTGGAAACCTATTTTTTTGTCCAAATTATAAGCCTCTCTTATTTGAAAATAGTGCAACCAATCTCGCACCTTGTCTTTTAATTTCTCAAAACTCTGCAGTTTCAATTTATCTCCTTCTTGTTCCAATATTTCCCAATATTTCGGCCATTTGGCCTCCATATTGGACTTTTTCAGTGCCTTTGCTTCCATTGGTGACAACCACCTTGGGGTTTTATTCTCCAGTAGGTCTTTATATCTTAGCCAGACATTGAACAATGCTTTCCTGACAATATGGTTTTTGAATGCCTTATGTGCTTTAACCTTGTCATACCACAAATATGCATGCCACCCAAAAACATTATTGAAACCTTCTAAATCCAAAATGTCTGTGTTCTCAAGAAGTAGCCATTCTTTCAACCAGCAGAAAGCTGCTGATTCATAGTACAGTTTGAGGTCTGGCAGGGCAAATCCACCTCTTTCCTTTGCGTCAGTTAATATTTTAAACTTTATTCTGGGCTTCTTGCCCTGCCAGACAAATCTAGAAATGTCTCTCTGCCACTTCTTGAAACAGTCCATCTTGTCCAAAATTTGCAATGATTGAAACAGAAATAACATTTTTGGCAATACATTCATCTTTATAGCTGCAATTCGGCCCAACAAGGAAAGCTTCAAATTTGACCATATTTCTAAATCTTTTTTCACTTCTGTCCAACATTTCTCATAGTTATCTTTAAATAAGTTTAAGTTCTTAGCAGTCATGTTGACCCCCAAATATTTAACTTTCTTTACTATTGTTAGGCTTGTCTCCTTCTGAAACCTTTCTTTCTCAATCGGTGTTAAGTTTTTCTCAAGAACTTTAGTTTTTGACTTGTTCAACTTAAAACCAGCCATCTCCCCAAATTCTTGAATCACTTCCAAAACTCTTTTCGAACTAGATTCTGGCTCCTGTAGTGTTAAGACTAAGTCATCTGCGAATGCTTTCAATTTATATTGCTTAGCTCCGACCTGAATGCCTTTAATCAGACGGTCCCTTCTAATCATGTTCAATAGTACCTCCAGGACTGAAATAAACAACTATGGGGAAATTGGGCAACCTTGTCGTGTACCTTTCTCTATCTTAAATCCCTCTGTCACCACATTATTAACAATTAATTTAGCCTTTTGTTCTGAATAAATTGCACTTATACCATTTTCAAACCCTTGGCCCACCCCCATCCCCTGAAGATTTTTCTTCATAAAACTCCAAGAAATGTTGTCAAAGGCTTTCTCCGCATCTATAAAAATTAAAACTGCTTTAGTATTTATATTCACTTGCAACTTCTCCAAAATGTTAATTATGTTCCTCGTATTGTCCGACAAGTGTCTACCCGGGAGAAAGCCAGCTTGGTCCTTATGGATCTCATCCAATAGTACTTTTTTTAACCTATTAGCCAAAATGTCAGCAAATATTTTGTAATCCACATTAAGTAGGGATATGGGGCGGTAGTTCTTAAGCTGCGTCTTTTCAGACTCAGTTTTCGGTATAAGTGTAATGTAGGCTTCCTGCCACGACTCCGGCGCCTTTTTCCCCTCTAATATCTCATTGCACACCTCCATTAGTGGCCGAATTAACCAATCTTTCAAAACTCTATAGTATTTGGAGGTTAAGCCGTCTGGTCCTGGAGATTTACCCAACTGCATATTCTGAATGGCACCCTCCACTTCCTGTTCTGTAATTTTGTCACTCAACATTGTCTTTTTTTCTTGAGAGATTTTTTGTAATCCATTTTTCCTCAGGAATTGGTCTAACTCGGCCTCTTTCTGTGGCCCTTGTGTGTAGAGCTGTTTAAAATATCTCTGGAAGCAGTTTCTAATTTCCAGTGGATTCTGTATGATCTTTCCATTTACCTCCAAATTTGTAATAGTATTTAATTTCTGTCTTTTCTTCATCTGCCATGCTAGCAATTTCCCACATTTGTTAGCCGATTCAAAAGACTTTTGTCTCATCTGTTTAATTTTCCATTCCACTTCCTGGTTTATCATTTTCATATATTGTACTTGATATAACTTAATTTCTCTCAGAATCTCTTGAGATTTTGGTTTCGCTCTTAGTCTCTTCTCTCCTTCTTTTATTTTTTCCAAAATTTTATCTTTTTTCTCATTTTGAGTTCTCTTCTTTATTGCATTCTGTTGGATCAAAAACCCTCTCATGACCGCTTTACCTGCGTCCCAGATTGTTCTTTTTTCAACCGTAGTGTTCAAATTTATCTCAAAATAGTCTCTCAAAGTTTTTTGGGCCTTCTTAGTCACCTCCTGGTCTCTGAACAGGGTGTCATTCATCCTCCATCTAAAAGAACCGATTGGCATTAGTTTCATCTCCATCTTCACTGCATTGTGGTCGGAGCAAGTTTTTGGACAAATTTCCACTTTTCGTATCTTAGGTGCCAGTCCTCTAGTTATCCATATTTGATCAATTCTTGTCCAGGTCATATTGGCTTCAGAGAAGAATGTTCCCTCTCTTCCGAGGGGGTTCTTAGTTCTCCAAATATCAGTAAGGTCCATATTGTCAACTAGTTCAAAAAAGGTTTTTGGTAGTCTGCCGTCTTTAGTTACCACCTGTCTCTGCGACTTATCCATGTTTGTAGATACCACCCCATTCATATCTCCCATCATAATGATGTTATAGTCCAGATAATCCAACAATGTCTCATGCAATTTCTTAAAAAATTCAGATTTCCCCTCATTTGGTGCATATACTCCTACGATCATGTATTTTTCACCTTGTAGTTGGATCTCAATTGCAACAAATCTTCCTTGTTCATCTTTAAAAACAAATTTCGGTGATAGGCTCTCTTTGGCATAAATAACAACTCCTCTCTTTTTAACTTTGTCCGATGAGATAAATTCTTGGCCCAATCTTTTATTAATAAGAACTTTTCTATGGAGCCTTACCACATGGGTTTCCTGCAAACAAATTAAATCCAATTGTTCCTTTTTCAATATATGAAAGACTTTCCTCCTCTTCTCCGGAGAGTTAAAACCGTGAATATTCCAACTTAATAATTGCAGAGACATGATGTAATTATTTTAGTTTCCTCCGGCCGCTCCCAAAAGCTCGTCAAGTTCTTGCGGTGGTATCTTCTTTTTCGATTTGTCAAGTCCCGAAGGTGGTAGTGCTGTGTCTACTCCTAGTCTCAAGGCTTTTAGCACATCTGTCGCTTCTTTTTGTAAATCTTCTTCAAAGTCTCTCAGAAATTTTTCCTTATCTTCCACTGATCTAATTCTAAACTTTTTTCCTTTAAATGTAAAGGACAGTCCCTGGGGGAACTCCCATCTGAAAGCAATAGAATTCCTTCTCAGCAAGGCCACCAAGTCTCCGTAGTTAGTTCTCAAATCCAAAAGATGTTTCGGTATATCCTTAAAAATCTCCACTCTGGACTCATTAATCTCTAAGGTCTTCTGGAAGTGAGCACCCAATATTTTATCTCGTTCCTCTTTCGAACGGAGGGTCACCAAACAGTCTCTCACCCTGTTTTTCCTCCCTCCTCTTCCAAGTCTAAAGGCGCTCACTATCTTAAAATCTTTTTCCAGCTCCAGATTCCAAAATTTCACAAATACCTGTGAAAGATAGTCACTCAAGTTATCTTTCTCAAGTTCTGGCACCGCCCTGATCCTCAGGTTTGTCTGTCTCTCTCTCAATTCGACCATGGACAATAAGGCCTGATGGTCCCCAATCTGTTTACGCATAGGTTTGATTTCTTCCTCCACAGCCACAGCTTTTTCTTTTGCTTCCTCAGCTATTTTCCTGGTAGTCGCAGATTCCTCCAACAGTTTTTCTATAGCTTTTGTATTTGAGTTGATACTAGCTGTGTTCCCTTTAATTTCAGTTGACTGGTCTGCTACCTGTTTACTTAGGCCTTCCAATTTCTCATATATTTTATTCAATACAGATGTAAATTCCCCTTCTGAGGCCATTCCTTTTATCTCAATTTGCCCTGAGTCTTCCTCCTGAGTCACAGGGAGGCCAGGCACAGATGCTCTGCGTTGCTGGGAGACTAAAGTGGGCTGTTGCACTCTGACCTTAGATCTTGTTGCTCTTTGTTCAGTCATTCCATGCTCTTTGTTCAGTCATTAAAGTTTGATAACTTTAAGATCTAAGGAGGAGAGGGATAAAATACTAAATTTACATTTTCAAAGAACTCTGGAGATTGAAGATTGCTATGTGCAGATATACAAAGATATTCCTAAATATATTTTGGAAGTGAGAGCTCATTACAAGGACTTGGTCACTCTGCTGAGAAAGAATAGCATACTATTTAGATGGGAGTTTCCACAAGGCTTGTCTTTTAACTACAAAGGAAAGAAAATTAAGATAAAAACAGTGCAAGATAAAGAACAATTTTTGGGGGGACTTCCGGTTAGCGCCGGCGCTTAATGGCGGATCTCAACCGGAGCTCCGGGAGAGATCTGCTTCGTGGGTTCGGGTCCTGTCAGCTACGGCGAAGCGGGGACCCTTAAAAATCACAGGCGCGTTGCCTGTGAACCGGAGACTCGGCGGGCACCTTTGCGCCCCCCCGACGCTGCGAAATAGCCTTTTTAAAGGCTGCGGAGCAGCGGAGGGGTTTTGGAGCGGTGCTGAGAGTCGTCTTCACCCAGCCTGCGAAGCGAAGCCGCGTCGCCATTAGCGGAGAGCGCTGACTTCTTCCCGTGAAATTGGATTAAAAGAACAACTATCCGTGAGTAGGATTGACCGCTAAAATATAATCGGACTTTAAAATAAAGAAATTGGGCACCGAGACGGACAAGCACTAAAAAGGAAGTCTGCTTTCCGTTCTGTAGCAAGATCAAAGCGAAAGGCACTCTAGCTGTAACTGCTTGAGAGGAAACTTGTGGGAATTAAGAAATCCACCACCAAAGCAAAGAACTCCCTCCCCGAAGGCAGGAGGGGGGGAAAGAAGATTTTAAAGTGTTTTCCTGCCAATTTAAAAGAATTGGATTAAGTACCGCTGCTCTTTAACCTGGGATCGGACTGCCGGAGAAAAGGAACCGGCTAAGGACTGTTGCTATAAGAAGGCTAAAAAGTATCTTAAATTGACTTTGGTTACTTCCAATTTGAAACATTGTTTTTGTGGCACTGCAAAGTTACTTACAGGACACTATTGATTGGGATCCCCTTGAAAGAGAAAAGAAAAATTGGAAGGGACTAGGAAAACTTTTATTCTTTTTTTCTGAAGAGTGTGGGATTATTTTGAGAAGTATAGAATTGACTCTACGCCCTCTAGAGGACCTACAAATTGTTTCAGCAACAAGTGGAGTTTAAAATCTGAGAACTTTTGTTTGTGAGCTCCAAAGTCTGGGAATGACCTTGTCTAAAAGACTTTGTTATGGCAGATGGTAAAGAGAAAGGGGATTTACAAGAAACAACCTTGAGATCTGGCAGACAATATAAAATTGACCCTTCCATGCAAAGAAGGGCTTCTGTAACAGGAGCCTCTGGAACTATAGTTGCTGCAAAGCCAAAAGTGAAAGCAATGTCTACAGAAGAATCATTTGCTAAGGTATTGGAGAAGATAAATGACTCTTTGGAGGAATTAAAAAAGCAAGGCGCAGAGACTAAATTGCAAGTTGCTGAAACTAAAGTACAAGTTGCTGAAACAAATAAAAAAATTGAAGAAATCTCTGGGAAAATTGACTTAAATACAAAAAGTATAACTGACCTTGGGAACAAAGTGAACTCAAATGCAGAAGCAATTGGGAAATTATTGGAAGATTCATCTATAACACGAAAGATAGCTGAGGAAGCTAAGGAAATTGCAACTGCTGCGGAGGAAAAATTTCCACCAGTTTACAAGAAATTGGACGAGTATGAGTTGGCACTCTCTATGCAGGATATGCAACGCAAGGAGAGGAATTTAAGGATCAGACTTGTGCCGGAAAAGGAAGGAGACAACTTGGTGGACTATTTGACAAAAGAATTTTCTGATTTCTGGAAGCAGGAGTTGGAGAAAGAGGACTTTAAGATAGAAAGTGCATTTAGATTGGGAACAAGACAGAAGAAGAATCGACCCAGAGATTGTCTTATTACTCTAAGATCAAAGGAGGAGCGAGATAAAATACTGAACCTGCACTACCAAACAACCCTTCGAATTGAAGATTTTTTTATTGAGATCTTTAAAGACATCCCTAAGAGTATCTTGGACGCAAGAGGACATTATAAGGATCTGGTGACATTGCTGAAGAGGAACTACATACCATTCAGGTGGGAATTTCCCCAAGGCTTGTCTTTTAAATATAAGGGAAAGAAGAGAAGAATAAAGACTGTAAGTGATAAAGACAAGTTCTTGGGAGAACACGAAGAAGACCTACAGAAAGAGACATTTCCAGGACAAGGGCATCCATCACTGGACACGAACACGGCACCACCGACAGACGAGGAACAAAAACAGGGAGCTGTAGGAGGAAGGAGTAAATAATCCCATCATGGCTCTGCAACTTCTAACCTGGAATTGTAACGGCTTGAACATTCCCAGGAAGAGAAAAAGTATATTTCATGCCTTAAAGAAAGACCAATTGGACTTGATTTGTCTACAAGAGACCCATGTGACAAGAGCACACAGAAAATTACTAATAAATAAAAGACTGGGACAGGAATTTATATCCTCAGACAGAGTAAAAAAGAGAGGAGTGGTGATCTATGCAAAAGAAAAATTGCAACCGAAACAAATTTTTAAAGATGATCAAGGAAGATATTTGGCAATTGAAATTCAATCCCAAGGAGAGAAGTATTTGATAGTGGGAATCTATGCACCAAACGAAGGGAAAGCTGAATTTTTTTAAGAAGTTGCATGAAATTTTGATGGACCATATGGATTACAACTTAATTTTGATGGGAGATATGAATGGAGTAGTTTCAACAAATATGGACAAGGCACAAAGACAGGTAATAACAAAAGATGGAAGACTACCAAAGACTTTTTTTGAAATGACTGACAATATGGACTTGATTGATATTTGGAGAACAAAACACCCACTAGAAAGAGAGGGAACATTCTTTTCTGAAGCCAAAATGACATGGACAAGGATTGACCAAATCTGGGTGACTAGCAGTATGGCTCCGAACATAAAAAAAGTAGAAATCTGCCCAAAAACTTTCTCCGACCATAACGCTGTAAAGATGGTGATGAGGCAAACAACAACTGGTTCCTTCAGATGGAGAATGAATGACACCTTATTCAGAGATGAGGAGATCTGCAAGAAGGCCCAAAAAACTTTGAAAGACTACTTTGAAATCAACTTAAGGTCTAAAGTAGAAAAAAGAATAGTATGGGACGCAAGCAAAGCCGTGATGAGAGGGTTTTTGATTCAGCAAAATACTTTAAAGAAAAGAAAGCAAAATGAGAAGAAGGAGAGAATTTTGGAAAAGATAAAAGAAGGGGAAAAACAATTAAGATCAAAGCCAAAATCCCAAGAGATTTTAAGAGAAATCAAATTTCATCAAACACAATATATGGAACTGATGAATCAAGAATTAGAGTGGAAAATTAAACAAATGAGACAAAAGACCTTTGAATCTGCTGATAAATGTGGCAAGTTACTGGCTTGGCAAATAAAGAAGAGACAAAAACTCAACACGGTAACAAATATAGAAGTGGAAGGAAAAAACATAAGCAACCCAGCGGAAATTAGGAATTGTTTTCAGAACTACTTTAGACAACTTTACACACAAGGGCCGCAGAAAGAAATGGACATACAACAGTTCCTCGAGGAAAATGGGCTGAAAAAGGTTTCGCAAGAAAGTAAGACAATATTGAACCAGGAGATATCAGCACAAGAAATAGAAGATGCCATTCAAGGCATGACGCTGGGCAAATCCCCCGGACCGGATGGACTGACTTCCAAATATTACAAAGTTTTGAAGGAAGGGTTGATACAACCTCTGAAGGAAGTCTGCAATGAGATTATGGAGGGGAAAAGGGCACCCGATACGTGGAGAGAGGCCTACATTACACTTATACCAAAGACAGAGACTGAAAAGACCCAACTTAAAAACTACCGACCCATCTCGTTATTGAATGTGGATTACAAAATCTTTGCTAATATTCTAGCAAAGAGACTGAAAAGAGTTTTGATGGAGGAGATTCACGGGGACCAAGCGGGCTTTCTCCCAAAAAGGCATTTGTCGAACAATGTAAGGAATATAATTGACATTTTGGAAAAGCTGGAAGTGAACATAAACACTAAAGCTGTTTTGATATTTGTGGATGCTGAGAAAGCCTTTGACAACATTTCTTGGAGTTTTATGTTGAAGAACCTCCGGGGGATGGGGGTAGGCCAAGGGTTTGAGAATGGTATAGGTGCAATATACTCTGAACAGAAAGCCAAACTAATTGTAAATAATGTGGTTACAGAAGAGTTCAAGATTGAAAAAGGGACACGTCAGGGGTGCCCTATCTCCCCACTACTTTTTATATCGGTCCTGGAGGTTTTGCTTAATATGATTAGGAGGGACCAGTTGGTCAAAGGGATTCAGGTCGGAGCTAAACAATATAAACTGAGAGCATTTGCAGATGACTTAGTACTTACATTACAAGAGCCAGAAGCTAGCACGAAAAGAGTTTTGGAAATAATTCAAGAGTTTGGTCAAATGGCAGGATTTAAATTGAATAAGTCTAAGACAAAGGTTTTGGAGAAAAATTTGACACAGATAGAAAAGGAAAGGTTTCAGAACGAGACAGGGTTAACTGTGGTTAAAAAAGTGAAATATTTGGGTATAAATATGACAGCTAAAAATGTGAATTTATTTAAAGATAATTATGAAAAAACTTGGAGAGAAGTGAAAAAAGATTTGGAGATTTGGTCCAACTTAAAGCTTTCCTTGTTAGGCCGTATTGCAGCTATAAAGATGAATGTATTGCCAAGAATGTTGTTTTTGTTCCAAGCATTGCAAATAATTGATAAAATGGATTGTTTCAAGAGGTGGCAAAAAGACATATCTAAATTTGTCTGGCAGGGCAAAAAGCCCAGAATTAAATTTAAGATATTAACGGATTCAAAGGAAAGAGGGGGGTTTGCCCTGCCAGACCTTAAACTTTACTATGAAGCGGCAGCTTTCTGCTGGCTGAAAGAATGGCTACTTCTTGAAAACACAGACATTTTGGATTTGGAAGGTTTTAATAACATTTTTGGGTGGCATGCATATTTGTGGTATGACAAGGTTAAAGCACATAAAAGTTTCAAAAATCATATTGTCAGAAAAGCACTATTAAATGTCTGGGTCAGATATAAAGACTTGCTGGAAAATAAAACTCCAAGGTGGCTGTCGCCAATGGAAGCTAAGGCAGTTAAAAAGTTAAATATGGAGTCCAAGTGGCCAAGATACTGGGAAATTTTGGAAAAGGAAGGGGACAAATTGAGATTGCAGAGTTTTGAGAAATTAAAAGGGAAGGTGAGAGACTGGTTGCACTATCATCAAATAAATGAAGCGTTTAAACTGGACAGTAAAATTGGCTTCCAGGTGGAAAAATCAAAATTGGAGACAGAACTGTTAGAACCCAGTACTAAGAATTTGTCCAAAATGTACAATTTACTGCTGAAATGGAATACACAAGATGAAACGGTTAAATCGGTCATGATTAAATGGGCTCAGGACATTGGTCATAATATTTTGTTTGCTGATTGGGAAAAGTTGTGGACCACCGGGATGAAATTTACGGCATGTAATGCCTTAAGAGAAAACATTATGAAAATGATATATAGGTGGTACATAACCCCAGTCAAGCTTGCAAAGATTTACCATGTGCCTGACAATAAATGTTGGAAATGTAAAGAAACTGAAGGTACATTTTTTCATCTTTGGTGGACTTGCCCGAAGATTAAGGCATTCTGGGAAATGATCTATAATGAACTTAAAAAGGTATTTAAATATACTTTCCCCAAGAAACCAGAGGCCTTTCTCTTGGGTATTGTCGGCCAAGGGGTGTTAAAGACGGATATAACTTTCTTTATGTATGCTACAACAGCAGCTAGAATACTCATTGCGAAGTACTGGAAGACGCAAGAGCTACCCACACTGGAAGAATGGCAGATGAAGGTGATAGACTACATGGGTTTGGCAGAAATGACGAGCAGAATCCGAAACCAGGGAAGAGAGGCAGCGCAAGAAGAATGGAAAAAATTCAAGGACTATTTAAAGAAATATTACAAAGTTAATGAAAGTTAGAATGATGTTGGACTGGAAAGTAAATGGTTACTATTAGCAATGGTTAAGACAAGGAGAATAAGGAAGAATAGTCTAAATTTAAATTAAAATAAGGGAAGATTTGCTGAACAATCGATAAGAATTTGGAATACAGAAAGGGGAGGCATGAGGAAGTCGGGGAAGAAAGGTATATGAAATTAGGATATGAAATGATACATGTTTTTTTTTTGTTCTGTTTTTGTCTTTGTATGTTTATGTTTGTTGTGTTGTGTTTATATGGAAAAAATAAAAATATTATTAAAAAAAAAATAAAGAACAATTTTTGGAAAGGAACGAGGAGGACCTTCTGAAGGAAGTGGTGGAACCTACAAATCTAGAGGAAGTACCAGATATTTCAAATTTATCTTTTGGGCTTAAAACACCAACAGGAGAAGAACTGCTTGGAGCAGTCGGGGGAACAATTAAGTAAATAACAAGATGTCTCTGCAATTTCTAAGTTGGAACTGTAATGGACTAAATCTTCCCAGAAAAAGGCGTGAGGTTTTTCATATTTTTAAAAAAGAACAATTGGACTTGATTTGTTTGCAAGAAACCCACGTGACTAGAGTACATCGAAAATTACTTATTAATAAAAGATTAGGACAGGAATTTATTTCATCAGACAAAGTGAAGAAAAGAGGAGTGGTGATCTACGCAAAGGAAAAGTTGGCCCCTAAATTAATTTTTAAAGATGAACAAGGAAGATATTTGGCAATTGAAATTCAAGTTCAAGGAGAAAAATTATTGATAATAGGAATTTATGCTCCAAATGAAGGGAAGTCAGAATTCTTTAAGAAATTGCATGAGACATTAATGGACTATTTGGATTACAATGTAATTTTGATGGGAGATATGAATGGAGTGGTCTCTACAAACATGGATAAAGCACAAAGACAGGTAGTCTCCAAGGATGGGAGACTACCAAAGACTTTTTTTGAAATGACAGATAATATGAACCTGATTGATATTTGGAGAACAAGGAACCCTCTTGAGAGGGAGGGAACTTTCTTCTCTGAAGCAAAAATGACCTGGACCAGAATTGACCAAATATGGGTAACTAGTTTGATGGCACCAAAGATAAAGAAAGTGGAAATCTGCCCAAAGACTTGCTCCGACCATAATGCTGTAAAGATGGAGATGAACTTAACAACAGCTGGCTCCTTCAGATGGAGGATAAATGACTCCCTATTTAGAGATGAAGAGGTGTACAAAAAGGCCCAGAAAGCGGTGAAGGACTATTTTGAGATAAATCTGAGAACAGAGGTGGAGAAAAGAGTAATTTGGGACGCAAGTAAAGCCATCATGCGAGGATTCTTAATACAACAGAATGCTATAAAAAGGAAGAGACAGAATGAGAAGAAGGATAAGATTCTGGAAAGGATAAAAGAAGGAGGAAAAAAACTGAGATCAAAGCCAAAGTCACATGAAATTTTGAGAGAAATTAAGTTTTATCAGAGGCAATATATGGAGCTGATGAATCAGGAGATAGAATGGAAAATAAAACAAATGAGACAAAAGACATTTGAATCGGCAGACAAATGTGGGAAACTTCTGGCATGGCAATTGAAGAAGAGACAAAAATTGAATATGGTTACAAGCCTAGAAGTTGAAGGAAAGAACATTTATAAACCAAATGAGATTAGAAACTGTTTTCAGAGTTATTTCAGGAGACTTTATGCACAAGGGCCGGTGAATGAAAAAGAGATAGAAGAATTTCTTTAAAAATATGGATTACAAAAAATTTCTGAACAAAGTAAAGTGATTTTGAACCAGAAGATAACTGAGCAAGAAATAGAGGGAGCCATTCAAAATATGCAGTTGGGAAAATCTCCAGGACCAGATGGATTGACTTCCAGATACTACAAAGCATTGAGAGAATGGTTGATACAACCGCTGAAGGAAGTCTGTAATGAAATTTTAGAAGGGAAGAAGGCACCTGAATCGTGGAAAGAAGCGTATATTACACTTATACCAAAATCTGAGACTGAGAAGAACCAGATCAAGAACTACCGCCCTATATCGTTACTTAATGTGGATTACAAAATTTTTGCAGACATTCTGGCAAAAAGATTGAAGAGAGTTTTGGTGGGTGAGATTCATAAAGACCAGGCAGGCTTTCTTCCAGGAAGACACTTATCTGACAATGTGAGAAATATAATAGACATTATGGAGCTATTAGAAGCTAATATTAATACTAAGGCAGTATTAATATTTGTGGACGCGGAGAAAGCCTTTGACAATATCTCTTGGAGTTTTATGAAGAAGAATCTTGAAGGGATGGGGGTAGGCCAAGGTTTTGAGAACGGTATAGGTGCAATTTATTCTGAACAAAAAGCAAAATTAATTGTAAATAATGTGGTTACAGAAGAATTTGCTATTGAAAAAGGGACACGACAGGGGTGCCCAATGTCCCCATTACTTTTTATATCTGTCCTGGAGGTCTTATTAAACATGGTTAGAGGGGACCAGCTGGTTAAAGGGATTCAGGTCGGAGCTAAACAATATAAACTGAGAGCCTTTGCAGATGACTTAGTACTAACTCTACAAGAGCCAGACACTAGTACAAAAAGAGTCTTAGAGCTAATACAAGTATTTGGTCAAGTAGCAGGTTTTAAGCTGAATAAACAGAAAACGAAAGTATTGGAGAAAAACTTAACAGGCGCTGAAAGAGAGAGGTTTTATAGTGAAACTGGATTAATGGTAGCAAAGAAAGTGAAATACCTGGGGATTAATCTAACACCTAAGAATGTGAACTTATTCAAAGACAATTATGAGAAATGTTGGACAGAAGTTAAGAAAGATCTAGAAATATGGTCAAATTTGAGACTTTCCTTGTTATGCCGAATTGCTGTTATTAAGATGAATGTTTTGCCGAGAATGTTGTTTTTGTTTCAAACACTGCAGATTGTGGACAAGATGGATTGTTTCAAGAGGTGGCAGAAAGACATATCTAGATTTGTCTGGCAGGGCAAAAAGCCCAGAATAAAATTTAAGATATTAACTGATGCAAAAGAAAGAGGGGGGTTTGCCCTGCCAGACTTAAAACTGTATTATGAATCAGCGGCTTTTTGCTGGCTGAAAAACTGGCTACTTCTTGAGAACACAGACATTTTGGATCTGGAAGGGTTTAACAATAGGTTTGGTTGGCATGCATATATATGGTATGACAAGGTAAAAATTCACAAAGGTTTTAAAAACCATATTGTTAGGAAAGCATTATATAATGTTTGGATTCGGTATAAAGATTTGTTGGAGAACAAAAACCCTAGGTGGTTGTCACCAATGGAAGCTAAGGAAGTGAAAAAACTTAATATGGACTCTAAACGGCCAAAATACTGGGAAATCATAGAACAAGAGGAGGGAAAAGTGAAATTGCAGAGTTACGAGAAACTGAAGTCTAAAGTAAGAGACTGGCTTCATTATTATCAGATAAATGAAGTTTTCAAACAGGACAGGAAAATCGGCTTTCAGGTGGAGAGATCAAAATTAGAAACTGAATTGTTGGAACCCAATACTAAGAATTTGTCAAGAATGTATAACTTGCTGTTGAAATGGAATACACAAGATGAGATAGTTAAATCAGCTATGATTAAATGGGCACAAGACATTGGTCATGACATTATGTTTGCTGACTGGGAACAGTTATGGACTACCGGTATAAAATTCACGGCATGTAATGCCTTAAGAGAGAACATTATGAAAATGATGTACAGGTGGTACATGACCCCAGTCAAGCTTGCAAAAATCTATCATACGCCCAATAATAAATGCTGGAAATGTAAGGAAACTGAAGGTACTTTCTATCACCTTTGGTGGACGTGCCCAAGGATCAAGGCCTTCTGGGAAATGATCTATAACAAAATCAAGAAAGTACTTAAGTGTACTTTTCATAAGAAACCAGAGGCCTTCCTCCTGGGCATGGTAGGCCAATTGGTGTCAAGGAAAGATAGGACGTTTTTTATGTATGCTACAACAGCAGCAAGAGTTCTTTTAGCAAAGTATTGGAAGACACAAGAACTACCCACGCTGGAAGAGTGGCAGACGAAGGTGATAGACTATATGGGACTGGCTGAGATGACTGGCAGAATCCGTGACCAAGGGAAAGAGACGGTGGAAGAAGATTGGAAGAAATTTAAAATTTATCTTAAGAACTGTTGTAAAATTAATGAGTGTTAAAATGTTATGGGTAATGTAAAACAGAATTGCAGTGACAAATAATTGGGTAAGAGAAAAAGGATTAAAGAAAGTGAACTATAAGTAATTGAAATTAGGAGTTGCTGGGAAAATTTAAAACAGGGATGCAGAAAAGGGAGGCATGGGGAAGTCGTTGAAACAAGGTTTAAGAAAAAGAGGATATGAAATTATACGTGTTTGTATGTTTGTTTGTTTGTGTACTGTCAGTTGTGTTGTGTTTTGATATATGTTGGAAAATCAATAAAAAATTATATATATATATATATAAAAAATAGAGTTCTGTCAAGAGAACAAGTTGTTCATCACAAACACGCTTTTCCAACAACACAAGAGACAACTCTACACATGGACATCACCAGATGGGCAGCATCAAAATCAGATTGATTATATTCTCTGCAGCCAAAGATGGAGAAGCTCTAGACAGTCAGCAAAAACAAGACCTGGAGCTGACTGTGGCTCAGATCATCAACTTCTTATAGCAGTCTACATCCCAACCCCAAAGAAGGGCAGTGCCAAAGAATGCTCCAACTATCGCACAATTGCACTCATTTCACACGCTAGCAAGGTTATGCTTAAAATTCTACAAGGAAGGCTCAAACAGTATGTGGACCGAGAACTCCCAGAAGTGCAAGCTGGATTTAGAAGAGGCAGAGGAACCAGAGACCAAATTGCAAACATGCGCTGGATTATGGAGAAAGCTAGAGAGTTCCAGAAAGACATCTACTTCTGCTTCATTGACTATGCAAAAGCCTTTGACTGTGTCGACCACAGCAAACTATGGCAAGTTCTTAAAGAAATGGGAGTGCCTGATCACCTCATCTGTCTCCTGAGAAATCTCTATGTGGGACAAGAAGCTACAGTTAGAACTGGATATGGAACAACTGATTGGTTCAAAATTGGGAAAGGAGTATGACAAGGCTGTATATTGTCTCCCTGCTTATTTAACTTATATGCAGAATTCATCATGCGAAAGGCTGGGCTGAATGAATCCCAAGCCGGAATTAAGATCGCCGGAAGAAATATCAACAACCTCAGATATGCAGATGACACAACCTTGATGGCAGAAAGTGAGGAGGAATTAAAGAACCTTTTATTGAGGGTGAAAGAGGAGAGCGCAAAATATGGTCTGAAGCTCAACATCAAAAAAATGAAGATCATGGCCACTGGGCCCATCACCTCCTGGCAAATAGAAGGGGAAGAAATGGAGGCAGTGAGAGATTTTACTTTCTTGGGCTCCATGATCACTGCAGATGGTGACAGCAGCCACGAAATTAAAAGACGCCTGCTTCTTGGGAGAAAAGCAATGACAAACCTAGACAGCATCTTAAAAAGTAGAGACATCACCTTGCCAACAAAGGTCCATATAGTAAAAGCTATGGTTTTCCCAGTAGTGATGTATGGAAGTGAAAGCTGGACTATAAAGAAGGCTGATCGCTGAAGAATTAATGCTTTTGAATTATGGTGCTGGAGGAGGCAGTGGAAGACAGGAGTGCCTGGCGTGCTCTGGTCCATGGGGTCACGAAGAGTCGGACACGACTAAATAACTAAACAACAACAACAACAATAATGTCTACAGCTTCAAAAGCAAAGCAAAAGCTCTATTAGAGGCTCTTTCCTTCAACTATACAATCTTGCAGGAAGTGCACAGAAAGTGGAACTTGGGTTTTCAAACCAAAATGCTAAGTAAAACAGAATGTTGTGAACACTGGCCCAACTGAATGCAAAAGTGCAGTATAATTTGTATGAATTACATAAATGTGCAAACATGGTTACACTGACGCAAATTCAGGCACAAATATTCCTGTAACTACTTGATAAGAAGTTTGTGTGTATGTGAATCCATGTAGGAAGAGTGTTGGGGTGAAATAGCAAATGTGTGTATTGGGAAACTGGGACAAGGATAGGTCACAGTAGCATATCTGTGATCCTGCCTCCCTTTCCAAGTACTCCATCTGGCACACTGCCAATATTAAAATATTAAAAGTATTATCTATTTGATGCTGGAGCCGAGAGAAAAAATCTGACCGGTTTTCTGCTCCACTCACCCCAAGCTGGACTTGTAGCACAATCCCGTAAATGTCTACTCAGAAGGCTGTTCCAGTAAGCTCAATAGGACTTACTCCCTTGTTAGTGTGCTTGCAGCCTTACAGATTCTTGTTGTGGAAAAGTTGAGATCAATAAAAGAAGCTCCACACAATGGAGGACTGACCTTTTCATTTCAGGAAATGCCTTGAGCGTCCAGTGCACCTGTGTGTGCTGAGCATTCCCTAACACCATAAAGAACGGGGGGGGGGGGCTGGGCCAGAACCCCTTTTCTTTTCAGCTTTTGGGGAGAGATGTTTAGCGAAGTCCATAGGCCCCACTGCCTGTATTCGTTTATGGTTTGTGCCTTTCTTTGTGGTTTCAGATATGGAAGTTGTCAGGCACTTCTTATCAGGGCTGCTTATGTCATATGCTGTTGTAGCCTTCTCCGACATGGTGGTGTTCCCTAAAATGTTCCTAGTGCTCTAGGTCAGATATTTAGTCTCACATTATGAAGAGGAACAAGCAGGAATCTTTCCCCTAAACGGTGTCTTGGTACCTGCTCTCTCACCCCCCCCCCCCATCTGCTCTATATAGGATTGACTTAAATAGATATGCCAAAAAAAAAAATGGTGTTAAAAGTTGAGTTGCTGTTTCAAACTGTTATCAGATGTTCTCTTATAAGAAAATTCAGCCATACAGCAGGTAGCTATTGTTGTGCTCTAATTATAACTGAACCACTGTCCCAAGTCAATTAAGTACATGAATATGTATATCAAAATTAAATTATTTGCAGATAAATAATAAATAATAATAGGGGGAAACTGGGAAGGACTGTCCTACAGTTTATTTAAAAGGTCAATCAACTTTCAAATGCAGCCCAACAGAACACCCTTTCACAGTGAATATTCTGCAGAAAGAATTTAAAACAGAAGCGTATCTTAAGAGGCAAAGGTAGAATAATCACGGTAATATGCTACCTTCCAATAGGATCTCATTCTTTTGTGATTTAATCTCTGCTTGCAGGCAGTATCAGATTGGACTGCTACGATTGATCTACATCAACCCCTTCAACTCACCATCTCTCGGTGCCCTACAGATGCCGCCTCACGCTTCTCCTCACCGCATCAGCTCGGCGCCCACCAGACGACCGCCCTGCTGGTGCCACCCCTGGAAGCTGGCATCTCCACACACGGCAAAAGAAGAATCCAGCGTGGACTAAAAGAGGACATTTTCTTTTCTTTCCCTTTGAATATATAACTTTGTATATAGCTTTGTGGGAGGTACCCCAGATGTTAAAAGAAGAAGGTATTAGGAAATAGATACATCCCTGTGCCCAAATGATGCAGGTAGGGCTGTGGGGGGACATGGTTTTGGCCGAGATGGTAGTCTTCTTGTTTCTAGCCATCGCTGCGCCCACACCACTTAAGGTAACCCAGCGGCTAATGAGAGAATGGGGTGCCCGCAACACGTACAATAAATGGCTGCAAATGGCAGAAATGGTAGCCTACTCTGCAAACTGAACCAACTGCATGGTCTGCACTCTGGGACCTACAGATGCTTTGGAAGGAATACCCCTCCTCCCTGTGCCTTGGAATGAGTCCTCAGTTACGGCCCCAATTTTGGGTTCCGCCGGATTTTGGGCTGCGTTAAATTTGACAGAAGGAGCCTGTTGCTTTAACATCTCTGACCATGGTGAAGCTATTTGACACCTGGCGGCAGATATAGAAAAAGTGGCCCATGTTCCTGTCCCAACCTGGAACGGATGTGACATGTCTTGGTTGACTTAGTGGCTTCAGAACCCGGGGTGGCTTAGAGGACTTTTAATGATGTTAATAGGCCCCTTGCTAATCTTGCTTCTTTTCTGCTCCTGTATACCCTGTTGGAAACTGGCCCCCTCGGGAAAGGCTGGCTCCTCTTCCCAGGCACTGGGGCCTGTTGCCGGTGATCTACCTGGGCTGGTTTTCGGTCAGACCAGGGAGGTCTTCAGTAAGTGACACCTCCCTCCAGAGAGGTGCACACTCCCTTTCCCCTTGCATGCCAGCAGGAGAAAGAAAAGAGTCAGAAAAGTAGTCTATTTATTCTACTTTATTCCTGGACTGTACACTGCATAAGAGCTTGCACAAAGCATGTCTGCTCTCTCAGAAACCTCCGAGCATCTGACTGACTCCCCCTTTACAGGAACAACAGGAAGGTCTCAAGTTACACTGAGAACACAACTCTGAGAAGAGCTTCGAACATCCGGTCTCACGCTCAGACCCAGCAAACACATCATGTGATGTAAACATTGAGCTGCTACTTCGCAGCTGCTGAGCACTCATATTACAACATACCCTGCTTAACATAATGCCTGCAAAATATGATGCATAAAATGATGTCACGAATGATTCGGCCCCAGATTACAGCACTGACACGAGAATACCGGCCAGTACCTTGGGACGAGCCGTAAGGCTGTCCAAAAGAAGAGGAGGGAATGAAGGGATGGGTTTCCCAAACCCAAAACTGACTGTGCAGGCAGTTTGAAACTGCACCAAAATCCCTATTTTTCCTTAGCTAAAATCCATTAACTTGAGCTCTGAGTCAATGTATAAACAAAAACCTGGCTGTGCTCAAAGCTCTCTCCCTTATCAGTCCGTGACGGCAGTGAGTGACCTTGCCAAGTTCCAGTAGAGCAGGGATGATGCGTCTGTGCCTTATCTTATATCCTGAGCACAAAAAACGCACAGACCCAGTCTGGGAACAGCGCCAGAGTGTGTTCTCGGAGATGGTGACGTCTTGCTCCAAGATAAGAGTAGGAACAGGAAGATCCTTTTATGGTCAGAAGTACAGGAAGGAAGATCCTTTTATGGTTAAGAATACCAGAGCAAGAACATATGTGATGTCAACCTGCGTACATAGGCTGACATGGTTGGATTCCTAGGGAAGGAGGGAGAGGGTGCCTGGAGGATATATATACTGCATGAAATTTCTTATTTCTTTGGACTTGCTGTGGACTTGATCACGCAAGTGCCTTCTGCTATCCAGAGAGCAGAATAAACTCGTTCTTTGAATCAACCTTGGTGTCATTTGACTTCCTTCCTCCTGTCCGGGAGCAACGCAGACCCAATCGGTGAACTCCAATAAGGCTACAGGGTTAAACAAGGTTGCCCCCTCTCACCATTACTATTTGTGTTGGATATGGAGTACCTGGCAGATAGGATTAGAAATTAGTAAGAATAAAAGGATATAAGGTGGGAAAGGAGGAAATCAAGTTGAATATGTCACGGCTAAAAATTGGCCAGGGACGCGGGTGGCACTGTGGGTAAAACCTCAGTGCCTAGGACTTGCCGATCGTATGGTCGGCGGTTTGAATCCCTGCGGCAGGGTGAGCTCCCGTCTTTCGGTCCCAGCTCCTGCCCACCTAGCAGTTCGAAAGCACCCTTAAGTGCAAGTAGATAAATAGGTACCGCTTTATAGCGGGAAGGTAAACGGCGTTTCCGTGTGCTGCGCTGGTGCTGGCTCGCCAGAGCAGCTTCGTCACGCTGGCCACGTGACCCGGAAGTGTCTTCGGACAGCGCTGGCTCCCGGCCTCTTAAGTGAGATGAGCGCACAACCCTAGAGTCGGACATGACTGGTCCGTACGGGCAGGGGTAACTTTACCTTTAAAAATTGGCTGCTGTTTCTTTAATGCTTAAAAAGCTGGGTCAGCATGAGTCAGCGGCCTGCAGTGACTCATGCAGCCTTTCACCGGGTTGTACTTGTATATATAGAGTGGTAAATGTTATTGTGGCATTTGGTTGGTTGGTTGGTTAGTGAAAGCTGGTAGTGTTGATGTCTGTACAGCTGTTCAGTCCCTTTTGCAGAAAGACTTTTAAGAATAAAGGCTGCAACGAGACTCTTCTCATGGACTCTTTTATGCCTACAAGGGTCCGAGGACCAGGCTGAGGCGACAAAGGGAGGTCAGAACCTTTGCTTTTTACAAACACTGACAGGTTATGGGCCCAGTGTTTCTGAGCGTGTGCAGAGTGCAAAACGACTGACAGCATCTGAGCAGGGAGCTGGTGAGTCCTGGTGGTGTATGGAGCCAGTGGCTGTGCGTTGGAGCAGTTGGTGGCAAGCTGTAACTGTCTGCAGCGACACTGGAGCGGCTAGGATCTGAGGATCAGGAAAGCACTCAGCGTCGGCTACTGGAACAGTTTGAACTGCTAGACGACCACAGTAGGCGACTCACAGAGCGGCTACACCAGTTGAAGAGCCAGGCGGGACCTGAGGGTCAACAGAGGCAGCAGCTAGAAGCTGGTGAGTGCCAAAGAGGACCATCCAGTCGGATTCTAAAAAGAGAATCAGGAGAGATTGCTGGAGGCCCCACAGAAGGGGCTCAGCAAGCACCAGCAGAGATGGCAGATTTCCAGTCTTCCCAAGTTGTAAATATTGGGGGAGACATCCCTTTTGAACAACTGCCAGATAGTAACTTGCTGTTGTTGTTGTTGTTTAGTCGTTTAGTCATGTCCGACTCTTCGTGACCCCATGGACCAGAGCACAGCAGGCACTCCTGTCTTCCATTGCCTCCTGCAGTTTGGTCAAACTCATGCTGGTAGCTTCGAGAACACTGTCCAACCATCTCGTCCTCTGTCGTCCCCTTCTCCTTGTGCCTCCATCTTTCCCAACATTAGGGTCTTTTCCAGGGAGTCTTCTCTTCTCATGAGGTGGCCAAAGTACTGGACTCTTAGCTTCAGGATCTGTCCTTCCAGTGAGCACTCAGGGCTGATTTCCTTCAGAATGGATAGGTTTGATCTTCTTGCAGTCCATGGGACTCTCAAGAGTCTCCTCCAGCACCATAATTCAAAAGCATCAATTCTTCGGCGATCAGCCTTCTTTATGGTCCGGCTCTCACTTCCATACATCACTACTGGGAAAACCATAGCTTTTACTATACGGACCTTTGTTGGCAAGGTGAGGTCTCTGCTTTTTAAGATGCTGTCTAGGTTTGTCATTGCTTTTCTCCCAAGAAGCAGGCGTCTTTTAATTTCGTGGCTGCTGTCACCATCTGCAGTGATCATGGAGCCCAAGAAAGTAAAATCTCTCACTGCCTCCATTTCTTCTCCTTCTATTTGCCAGGAGGTGATGGGCCCAGTGGCCATGATCTTCGTTTTTTTGATGTTGAGCTTCAGACCATATTTTGCGCTCTCCTCTTTCACCCTCATTAAAAGGTTCTTTAATTCCTCCTCACTTTCTGCCATCAAGGTTGTGTCATCTGCACATCTGAGGTTGTTGAAATTTCTTCCGGCGATCTTAATTCTGGCTTGGGATTCATCCAGCCCAGCCTTTCGCATGATGAATTCTGCATATAAGTTAAATAAGCAGGGAGACAATATACAGCCTTGTCGTACTCCTTTCCCAATTTTGAACCAATCAGTTGTTCCATATCCAGTTCTAACTGTAGCTTCTTGTCCCACATAGAGATTTCTCAGGAGACAGATGAGGTGATCAGGCACTCCCATTTCTTTTAAGAACTTGCCATAGTTTGCTGTGGATGACACAGTCAAAGGCTTTTGCAAAGTCAATGAAGCAGAAGTAGATGTCTTTCTGGAACTCTCTAGCTTTCTCCATAATCCAGCGCATGTTTGCAATTTGGTCTCTGGTTCCTCTGCCTCTTCTAAATCCAGCTTGCACTTCTGGGAGTTCTCGGTCCACATACTGTTTGAGCCTTCCTTGTAGAATTTTAAGCATAACCTTGCTAGCGTGTGAAATGAGTGCAATTGTGCGATAGTTGGAGCATTCTTTGGCACTGCCCTTCTTTGGGATTGGGATGTAGACTGATCTTCTCCAATCCTCTGGCCATTGCTGAGTTTTCCAAACTTGCTGGCATATTGAGTGTAGCACCTTAACAGCATCTTCTTTTTAAATTTTAAATAGTTCAGCTGGAATATCATCACTTCCACTGGCCTTGTTATTTGCAGTGCTTTCTAAGGCCCATTTGACTTCACTCTCCAGGATGTCTGGCTCAAGGTCAGCAACCACACCACCTGGGGTATACGAGACATCCATTTCTTTCTGGAATAGTTCCTCTGTGTATTCTTGCCAAGTCTTCTTCATGTCTTCTGCTTCTGTTAGGTCCTTTCCACTTTTGTCTTTTATTATGGAAATCTTTGTACGGAATGTTCCTTTCATATCTCCAATTTTCTTGAACAAATCTCTGGTTTTTGCCATTCTATTGTTTTCCTCTATTTCTTTGCATTTCTCATTTAAGAAGGCCTTCTTGTCTCTCCTTGCTATTTTTTGGAAATCTGCATTCAATTTCCTGCATCTTTTGTTGGGTGTAGTGAAGGGTTAACCTTCTGTGTCTTGTGCCTGAGGGGACGGGCTTACAGAGGAAGTAAGCCAGGACGTTACGTCAGAAAGAGTGCTTTCGGTTGTTAGTTGGATTGCGGCTCTCAGCCGAGAAAGATGTCCGAATTCTCTGGTGGAGTTTTTTGACTGTTTGGCATGTAAATAAAGAACTTCTAGATTAGAAGAAACGGCTGGACTGATTTACTGTCTTCCTCACATTCCGTTGCGCATTTTGCTTTGTTTGCTTTCTCCTGGAGCTACGCTGGAAAACAGAAGCTGCAAACGCTGGCAGCAGAGCTGACAAGCGGAGGCGTAGCTGGACAGAAAAGCAATAAATCTTCTACCGAATAGGTTGTGGGTAAATGCCAAGAATGTGAGAAAGGACATTAAAGGCTTTAAAAGACTGAAAGTCAGCTTGATCGAATGCCAAAGGCTTCAGAGGGCAGATCGGAGGAGGCTGACGGAGAGAGGGAGCTTCGATGCCAAGGCTTTCCAGGACGCCCAGTTGGCTGGAATGAGTGAGTACTCTTGCAAAAGCCACAGAAGGGAGAGGGAAAGCATGGCAAAGCGCCAGGGACGTGGCTTTGAGTTTAATATGCCGTGTCAGAGACTGAGTAGTCAGAACTGGCTAGAATGGAGTTTTGCAATGGAATTCCTGCTGGTGGGAGAGCAATTATGGGACTTGGTCCAGCCCCCACAGTCTGCAGCTGGGATAGCAAAGGCAGAGACGGCTGCAGTTCAAGATGAATTGGAGCAGCGTGTGTTCAAAATTTTGGCTGAAAATGTGGAAGCTTATCTTGTGCCAGTTTTACAGGGTGCAAGAAAGCCAGAGGTTGCTTGGGAAGCACTCCGGAAAGCTTGTGAAGCTGGGGTGGGGAGCAAGGGCCGAGACGTGGCTGCACCAAAGAGGGAGAGCCAAGATGGCGACGGCCAAATTCTTGAGAGCTCATCCAAAGCTGGGAGGAGCTTTGAGCCCCCGGGGGGGGGTGAAGGGACTGTTGCTGGTGATGCTGCTGGTGTTTTTACAGTGCCTGTGAGCAGTCTGGATGCTGTAACGTGTCTGTGTGAGGAGCCAGGAGAGAGGCCAAGTGTCGGAAGCCCCGTACCCAGCAGAGGGGGTCCAGACAAAGGCCCCGTGAGCAGTGGGGGGGGGGGCAGTGAGCAGTGAAAGCTCAGAGAAGCCTCTTTCTCCAAAAGCTGCCGAGTGTTGTTTACGTTGTGAGCCGGAGCATAGCCATGGGAAGTTGAATACGGCTAGAGGCTTCAAGGTCAGCCACTTGCAGCAAACACAGATAAGAGCTTCTGAGCTGTGTGAGAATGCCGAGACAAGTTCAGTCTCCAAGGCAACTGAGAGAGTTGCATCTACGGTAGCTGTGAAGGTCGTGGGCAAGTCTCCCTGCCGGGGGGAGTCTGTTGACGTGACAACTAGAGAGGACGTCTGCAGAGGCCCCAAGGAGGGGGGTAGCAAGGGGAGTGTTGCTATGGCAATGCTCCAGGAATGTCAACAACCAGACGTTCTGACTATTGTGGTGGACAGTGGAGCGACAAACACTCTCGTGCCCTCTGCTGGTCCTTTGAGGAACTGCAGGAAAGTACAAACTGACAAATACGTCACTCTTGGGGATGGAAGTAAAAAAAAGGCTGACGCAGTCAGGACTCTTTTACTGTTCCTTTCTTAAACATGAGGTCAAAGCTTTTGCGGTGCCAGGCTTAGCCAATTGTTTGTTAAGTGTGCATGATTTACTTGCTGGTGGTTTTTGTGTGTCTTTTGCAGGTGACCAATGCCAGTTCTCAAAGAATGGGAAGCACTTGTACACAGTGCAATCTAAAGGCAATTTGTTTGTTGTAGATGTGCCTGTTTCTACAGAAGATGATGACACCGAAGATGCAAAGGGGCAATGTGTGAATGTAGCGCCCCGCGATGGTTGTCCACATATCTGGCACAGGCGATTTGCTCATTTGAATTGGGGATTTGTCCAGAAGGCACCTGAGCTGACACAGGGGTGCAAATTTAAGGCTTGTGACAAATTCTTAGATTGTAATGCTTGTAAACAAGCCAAGGTTGTGACATGCTCCTATCCAAAGTCAGAGAGACAGACCACTCAACCCTTTGAGTTAATTCATGCAGATTTGTGTGGCCCCATGTCAGTTGAGTCATTGGGGGGATCAAAGTTCTCTCTGCTTCTGGTAGATGATTTCTTGAGGTCTGCTTGGACTTTTGCTTTACGCTCTAAAGGGGAGGCGGCTAAATTGATCAGGGATTGGATCACCGCAGTTGAGGTAACCTTCTCCACCAAAGTGCGTGGCTTTCAAAGTGACAGAGGTGCTGAGTTCACTGGTTCTGCTTTGCAGGATTTCGTTAGGGAGAAGGGGATTAGCCATAGATTGACCGCTCCTTACTCTCCGCAGCAGAATGGGATCGCAGAGAGGAAGAACAGGACGATACAGGAAGCGGTATCGTCTGTTCTGTGGGATGCTGGGCTACCCCAGAAGTTCTGGATGGAAGCCTGGCACTTTGTAGTGCATACGCAAAATAGAGTGTACAACTCAAGTGTAGGGAACACACCCTATTTCTTGCTTCATGGAAAGAAACCTAAGGTGCACTACCTTCGTGTGTTTGGTTGTGAGGCCTGGGTTCTTATTCCAAAGGCTCTACGCAAGAAAGGTGAGCCAAGATCCAAAAGAATGATCTTTGTGGGGTATGAGCCTGGCTTCAAGGCCTGGCGGTTTGCGTACCCAAGTGAAAACCAGTCAAGGTTGGTGATCAGCAATAGTGCTGAGTTCTGTGAACAAGCTGGTTGGAGACGTTTGCACGCTAATCCAGACGTGATTTCACAGCCGTTCTATGACTCAGACGTTGAGGAGGAAGAGGAACTTGTTGCTGTGACGGAAGACCAGCCGTCATTAAATGGTGCTTAGCATAGAAAAAAGACACAGTGAGGCAACAATATTCTCAGGATGGAGGTGCAGCTCCTTCGACTTACTCTCCTCTCATTTTATTATCCTTTGTTCCCCTCAGCCTGCATGGCCGTCTGCCAATGTCTCACGTTACATCATCCGGTCATGGCTTTTACTACACCCATCACCATATAAGGTAATCACTGCCCAGAGGAAACACAACTCCATATAAGGTCAATACATTCTATACATTGTAAGGCACAGACATGCTGGTCACCGAGGTCAGCAGGCACCAGGCAGCATTTACAAGCCTCTGCCATGGCTTTATGACTCCCACATGCCCTCTTTCTTTATTTTATTAATCAGAGTCATATATTTCATTACCAATACGGTTATACCGAGCACGATAGGCAACCCTTGTGAGGCCGGAAGCAGGCCGCTGACGGGAGAACCATGCAGTACATACAGAGATTAAAGAAGGAATACATTGTATACAGAAACACAAAATAACGCAAATAACTACTATAAGGATCACTAAAATCAATAAATGTCAAAGCCAACTTCCATCCGGAAGCCAAGAATATAAGAATTCTGATTCCATGCTGCATGGTAGGCTTCCTTTCTAGTTTTTAGCCATGCACTGGTGTCACTCCTATAGCACTGAGATTGGTCACTGTATGTTCCTGTAAGAGAACAAGAGCTATTAAAAATGAAATTCAATGTATATTGACAGTTTGGATATATGCCCCATGATTCTTTTCCCTCTTTAATTTGAAAACAAATGGGGGCAGGCTCATGGAGGGCAAAAAGATTGCTTAGGGGATATAACATTTGTAAATTGAAAGGATCCATTAACAGGCACACCATGAAGCATTAAGCCTGAATGACGGGCAAAAGGGGGCATGTGCACACACAGCCAACATTTAGAAGCATGCAATAAACTGGCAAACATAATCATATCTTGTACAAAAATATTATCCCTCCATATCTTATGATAATTTTCTCCCCTAAAAGTCTTATTCAACAACATTGTTCTTCTAGTTCGAGAGTGGCTGAGACGTGGATACTGCCAGCCAGAGTAGGATTCTGACAACAGCAGCTTGCCAGCTGATAAGGTGAAATATGGTGGTTTCAACTGGACTGGGTCGTCTGCTTCTCTTCCTTGTATAACGGTGCAGCAAAAGATGGCGAGGCAGATGGTGAGGAAGGCGCTTCCGCAGTTGAAGGTACTCGCCATGGCCGTACGCATCAAGCTGGAACCCATAAAGGCTTGTCCTCAACATCCACTGCCGCGTCCCCTCGTCCCCACGTGATCAGCGGAACAGGTCCATGCCACGCGGGATCAGACAAGCGTCAGTACACCACCAAGGGGCGGGGGAGTGCCTCCTCCTTCCTAAAATGCAATTCAGCGGGGGTATGGGTCCTATTATGTGGATATAAAAGATGGTTAAGTACAAAAAGAACGTGGTGGACTGCCGAAGGGATATCTGCTGTTGGTATGTGTCAAAGCTGCCCAAGGTCCCAGCTCACAAAGGACCAACGCTGCTTCGTTGTTAAGTACAAAGTCTTTATTGAAGTTCAGTTTCACTTCCAGAGCCGCAGCGCGCAGCTCTACGTCTCAACTGTTAGACCGCTGATGCTCCGTCTGAGTCTCCTCCCCCCTGACACCAATTTAAGATTCTAGCCTTACTCCACCTCTTCCTCAGTTCCTTCCGCCTCTGGTTCCGCCTGGCCGTTGGGGTCTCGCCCTTTCTAGCCTCTTCTGACGCTGAGTCCCCTGAGCCTTCCCCCTCCCTCCGGCGGGCTTTAGGAGCTGGTTCCCCATCCGGGTCTCCTGCTGTTCCCCGCGCCTGTACATTTGAACTTGGCGCGCGCGCCCAGCCGGTAACTTTTCTCCTGACCGTTTCACTGCTGCTGCTGTCACTGCTTCCCCCTCTGGGGGGGCTAGCTGCAACTGACCTCCCCTCCGTTGGAGGCGTGGTCAGCCCTGACTCACTCTCTCTCCCCGCTGGAGGAGACGCTGGCCCTGACACATGTGACTCTTCCCCCCCACTACGCTCTGGTGGGGAAACTGGTCCCAATCCCCCACTGCTGCTTTGGGGTTCCCCTCTGTCTCCTTGTTTCTGGTGCGTCCCCCCTGGGACCCCCCTTGCCCTGACCATAGGCGCCCCCTTCTGGGAATCTTCTGACTCGCTGGAGAAGCTCATGGAATCTCTCGGGCCACTGTCATACTCCCCTACGCTGCCCTCGGATTCTTCCCCTTCGCTCTCCATTTCCTCTCTCCCCAGTGCTCCTGCTCCTGAGTCCCTGACAGTATGCTTCGGCCGCCAAGCTGTTTAAGCAATAGTGTTTTGAACGTCAGGTGTGCTCTTTCCACTATAGCTTGCCCTGTGGAGTTAAAGGGTATACCATGAGTTAATTTCACATTCCACTACATACAAAATTCCAAAAATGTTTTTGAAATATATGCTGGACCATTATCAGTTTTGATGCGCGCAGGTTTACCCATGACTGAGAAACAGCGAATAGTGTGCTGAATGACATGCCGAGCTGTTTCCCCCCTCATGGGCATAGCCCATATGAATCCAGAGTGGGTGTCCACCATGAGGTGAACCTTGGAGAGTGGAGCCAACACAGGTGTGTGTGTGACATCCATCTGCCAACACGCCAATGCAGACATGCCCCTAGGATTGACAACATCAAAAGGAATGGCCAGCGAAGATTTAGAACAAGAAGCACATTGGGAAACTATATCCCTTGCTTGGGCCAAAGGAATAGAAAACTGCTTTGCCAATGCTTTCGCAGGGAGGTGAAAGGTGTTATGACATAGTACAGGATCAGAAAAGAGAGAAAAGGCAGAAATGTCCCTCAACGCTGCATCTGCTCTTGCATTGCCCTTTGCTAAATACCCTGGGTGTGATGTGTGGGAGCGAAGATGTGCAACATAATAAGGGAACTCTCTGTGCTGAAGTAAGGCCTGCAGGGCAAGAAACAAAGAAAACAAGTCAGAATCCAAGGAAGGAGTTATATAAGATATTGGTAAAACAGTAAAAATGCGATATATATACTGAGTATCCACAATAAGATTGAAAGGTTGAGTAGAAAAGGATTGAAAGGCAAGAATCACAGCCGCTAGCTCAGTTCGCTGAGCAGAAGACAGTGGAGGGGTAAATAAACATTTCCATTTTCCTCCCTCCTCCCATGTCACCACCCCCCTACTTTTTGTTCCATCCGTGAAGAGGGTCAATGCAGAGGGGAGAGGTGTAAGAGACAAGGGGGTTGCCAAAACATAGGTGACCTGTGTCAGAAATGTCAAATGGTCATCCTTTGGAGGGTTAAAAATGATGACACCTATAAAATCAGCCAAGGCGATTTGCACGGCAGCATTAGTTATGAATAAGTGGTGCTGTTCAGTCTGTGAGAAAGGCAAATAAATTGATGCAACATCAAAACCGCTCAAGGCCATGGCACGTGATCGTCCTTTAATGACAATGTCTGATGTGGATTCAATTACTGAATAAATGTTTTTTGGTGGGGTATTTGGTAAATGTAACCATTCTATAATGCAGATAGTCTTCCTCTTGTCCGTCTGAGCATATAAAATTCCTGTTGGCAACAATGGTGTAGCAAACACTGCCAGATGCAGCTCGTGTGCAGAGGCTTCTGTGATCCTGTCCACGAGAATAGATCACAGGTGCTGATTAACGGTTTGTAATGCAGTGATCATTGCCGAAGTGACCTGGATTACATCTGCTGGATCCTGCAGGAGGCGCCATTTCCCTGATTTTCTTTTTTAATGACGAAAATTGGGGTGTTCCAGGGGGGTGAGGACAGTTCAATGTGGCCGAAAGTCAATTGTTCAGAAATAAGCTGGGCCACTGCTGCTGATTTTTCTTTTGGTAGGGGCCACTGTTCTACCCATACTGGGGTAGTGGTGATCCATCGTAACGGCAGTTTAGAATAAATTTGACTCCAATTTGGTATCTGCAATGGCCAAAATATTGCGCCCCCATAAGGAGACTGGAATGTCCATTATTAACGGATAGAGGGTGATCTGAACCCCGCTATCGCTTTGGATGAGTATTGGGTGGAGACTGTGCCGTGCCTGTGATTCACCTCCCACACCAATAACTTGTGTGGCTGGACAGGCGGGCCAACTGGATGGCCAAGCAGATTTTGCCACGACTGTTACATCTGCCCCTGTGTCCAGAACTCCCTCAATGCGTCAACCTCCCACTGTCAGAGACACAGAAGGGTGCGAGGCTGTAATGTTCATGGCTGCTGCAATTAGGGGTGGTTGTTTGGATGGGGGGGAAATGATAATCTTCGCCACTGAAGTATTTGACTATATTCTGCATGGACGATCCACGTATAGCGTGATCTCAGGGAAATTCACATATGGTCCGTGTGTTAGCATCGGTACCGCATGAATTCCTGCTGCTTGTGCAGATAATAAAGGCAATACCAGACAAGTGGCATGATTGTCCAACCCTGCTTCAGTGAGGACATGAGTCTTTAAAGGGCAGAAAGGCAAATGGAATTCCACGTCCTGAGTCAGGCGAAGCCGTGGTGCTGTTTCCCTGGACTCCGGGGGGTCCCCTATTGATTTGTCTGGGCCCGGGGTGGGCCCAGCTGCCGGTTTCCCTGCTGTTGTCCTTGCTGATTTCGGGCAGTGTACTGACCCTGCTGTTGGTTTTGGGGAAGCGATCTGCATTGATTGGCCCAATGAAAGCCTTTTTTGCAGATTAGACATTTGGTAGAAGGACGCCTAGGCTGTTGCGTGGATCTACATTGCGCCTTAAAGTGTCCTGGTTTGCCACACTGGAAACATGTTTTATCGGTGGCTACAGGCTGGTTTTTATTTAGCGCCGCCGCTAACAGATGAGCCTTATGGGTGGCTGTACCTACAGACTGACAAATGCGAAGCATGGCTGCTGTGTCTGTGGTAGGATTGTGTATTATTGGTCGTAATGCAACCTTACAATCCTCATTGGCATTTTCAAAGGCCAATTGTTTGATAATTATTTGTTTGGCTTCAGGATTATCAATTTGGCGACTCACTGCTGTAAGCAGCCTGTCCATAAAGGAAGAATATGATTCTCTTGCCTCTTGCCTGATTGAACCCCATCTAGATTGAATACTGGGTTCTGGAATTTTTCTCATTGCTTGTTTAGCAGCAAGAGCGGTATCCCTCAATAAGATTTGCAGCAGTGTGGCTTGCACTGAAGCCTGAACAAAGGGACCACGCCCCATCATGGCGTCTATGACGTCTGCAAGGGTAATATTAGGGTTATTCCCTCTGATTTTTTGTAATAAAGCTGGAGCATAAACACGGCAGGCAGTTTCCCATTCGTGGGCAAACAATACGCCCGCTGATGGAGGTAACACTGTACAGGCCAAAAGCTTTATGTCATCTGGAACCGAAAGCTGGGCTAATGTGGCTTCCAAAAGCGCCTGCGTATATGGGGCTTGGAGTCCATTGGTCCTTACTGACAACTGCAACTTTTTCAAAATCTTAAAGTCAAAAGGTTGGTGTTGGGCTTGAGTTCCTGCTGGAGCACCAGCAGGCGGCACTATAACAGGAAATGCCACAGTATCCTGAAATAAGGAACAGGCAAGAACTGCATGTTGAAAAGGGGTGGCTGGTTCTGTCAATGAGAGAGTAGGATCATTGCCAACCAGACCATGGTATTTTTGCAGGATTGGTTCCTCTGGCGAGGAACTATAGTCCGGAGGCTTGGGATCTGGTGGTGCTGGCAAAGCGAGTGCCGGAACAGACGGCATCACGGCAGGCTGAATTAAAGAAGCCGGAGGTGATGTTGGCAATACAGCCATGGAGATATTTTTTGGTGATAAAGAGCCCATGGCGTAACGAACCTTGCACCATGCATTCAGAACACGAACACCAATGCTAGGGTGTCCATGAAAATGTGCTCCAATTTTGTCCCAATGTTTTAATTCCCAAGTTCCATCCTGGGGATACCAGGGGCAATGTTCATCGATGGCCAGAATAAGCTGTATCAAATCACCCTCAGGAACTTCCAATTTGTTGGAGGAGAGGAGAAATTTTAAGTCTTTTAAAAAATTCTGTTGGGGAATAGACAAAGAGCTGCCCATTTTTCTAAAATCAAGATAAAAGGGATCGACTCACTGGGGAAGTCATGACTAAATGGGCAATAGACATTGGTTATAACATCGATTTCGAGAGGTGGCTGGAATTATGGAATATCAACATGAAGTTCACGGCGTGTATGGCATTAAGGGAAAACATGTGGGAAATGATATATAGGTGGTACCACACGCCAGTGAAACTGGCTAAGATCTATAGGTTAAAGAATAAAAGATGTTGGAAATGTGGAGAGGTAGATGGTGATTTCTACCATATGTGGTGGTTATGCAGCAAAGTGAAAGGCTTTTGGGAATTGATCTACAATGAACTTAAAAAATTTTTTAAATACACTTTCCCAAAAAACCCGGAGCTTTTCTGCTAGGAATGATGGGTAAAGAAATTAAAAAAGAAGATAAGGTACTATTCCTATATGCCACAAGAGCCGCAAGAATCATGTTAGCACAAAATTGGAAAACGGAGGCTATACCTAATATAAGTGACTGGCAGGTTAAATTGACAAACTATGCCGAGCTCGCTAGAATAACAGGAAGAATAAGAGACCAAGATGAACAGAAATTCCACGACAATTGGGTTAAATACTGGATGTATATTGGGACCAAATTTTAAAAGACACTGGCGGGACTGGAATAACTCTAACAGTAAAGGGCTACTATGTAAAAGAGATAAAATACGTGACTATAGAGTCTATTTGATACTTACCAAAGGAGTGGAGGGAAGTCCAAGGCTCGGCAGAGCCTAAAATAACCGTACTTATGACTTATGGAGTGGATATATTATGTGTAACCTATGTATTGGATTTTGTATATGTCTATATGTATATACGTATAATATCAATAAAAATTTATCAAGGATAAAAATTTCTGTTGGGGAATAGACAAAGAGCTGCCCATTTTTCTAAAATCAAGATAAAAGGGATCGACTCACCGGGGATCTGAAGATGATTAGCGCTTGCAACCCTTGCCGGGCGTGGTGAGTCGATGATGCCATTGCGTGGATCGAAAAGCCTCACACGGTTTTCTTTTAGTCGAACCTCAGATTGTTTTCTTTTAGTAGCCTCAGACATATTCTTTTAGTCAGCCTCACACGTATTCTTTTAGTCAGCCTCACACGTATTCTTTTAGTCAGCCTCACACGGGGCACCACTTGACGGAAGACCAGCCGTCATTAAATGGTGCTTAGCATAGAAAAAAGACACAGTGAGGCAACAATATTCTCAGGATGGAGGTGCACCTCCTTCGACTTACTCTCCTCTCATTTTATTATCCTTTGTTCCCCTCAGCTTGCATGGCCGTCTGCCAATGTCTCACGTTACATCATCCGGTCATGGCTTTTACTACACCCATCACCATATAAGGTAATCACTGCCCAGAGGAAACACAACTCCATATAAGGTCAATACATTCTATACATTGTAAGGCACAGACATGCTGGTCACCGAGGTCAGCAGGCACCAGGCAGCATTTACAAGCCTCTGCCATGGCTTTATGACTCCCACATTGCTGGGGACCGTGGTCCAGAGCAACAGGGTCCACAACAGGGACAGAGTCCAAGGCAGGGACAGCTCAGGATCCCTCAGAGGGGGGAAGCTAGAACACCTCCTCAGGCAAGTGTTAAGTCTGAGCCAAAGAGTGAGCCTTCCTAACCTGCTGGACCAGTTGTAAGGCCCAAGAGGCGCAGCAGGTCAGAGGGGGAGGACACTGAAGTTGAGGATGATTTAGCTGGTCCCAGTGAGTCAGAAGGGACACCAGGGTTCACATTGAGGAGATCAGCAAGGACAAGGAGGCCTCCTGATCGGTATGACGCTTCAGGCGTCTGGGTAGGTGCAGCCAGATGTGAACCTGAATCCTTCGAGGATATTCAGAGTTTACCTCAGGAAGAAGCAGGTAAGTGGCACAAGGCAATGGACAAAGAGATGAGGTCCATGGAAGATCTAGGTGTGTTCTCACTCACAGAGTTGCCACCGGGCAAACAGGCTGTGAGGTGCAGGTGGGTTTACCGCCATAAACCCACTGATGCTGTAGACAGGAAAATTGGTTTCCAGGTGGAAAAATCAAAATTGGAGACAGAATTGTTAGAACCCAAAACTAAGAAGTTGTCAAAAATGTATAACTTGCTGTTGGAATGGAATATACAGGATGAAACAGTTAAATCAGCTATGATCAAGTGGGCACAAGATATTGGTCATAACATTATGTTTGAGGACTGGGAACGGTTGTGGACCACCGGTATAAAATTTATGGCATGTAATGCCTTAAAAGAAAATATTATGAAAATGATTTATAGGTGGTACATGACTCCAGTCAAGCTCGCAAAAATTTACCACTTGCCTGATAATAAGTGTTGGAGATGCAAAGAGACTGAAGGTACATTTTTTCACCTTTGGTGGACATGCCCAAGGATTAAGGCTTTCTGGGAAGTGATTTATAATGAAATGAAAAAGGTATTTAAATATACCTTTCTGAAGAAACCAGAGGCCTTTCTCTTGGGCATGGTCGGCCAATTGGTGTCAAAGAAGGACAGAACATTTTTTATGTACGCTACAACAGCAGCAAGAATACTCATCGCAAAGTATTGGAAGACAGAAGATCTACCCACCGTGGAAGAATGGCAGATGAAGGTTATAGATTATATGGGACTGGCAGAAATGACCGGCAGAATCCGAGACCAGGGAATAGAGACGGCGGAAGAAGATTGGAAGAAATTTAAGGACTATCTCAGGAAACATTGTAAAATCATTGAAGGTTAGAACGATGTTGATTCAGAAATTAAGCGGTTATAAGCTGTAATGATTATGTGATCAAGAAAAGAAAGGTTAAAAATTATATAGAAATTAGGGGAAGGATTTGCTGAATTGAATTAATTAGAGATTGGAATACAGAAAGGGGAGGTATGAGGAGGTCGGGAAAGTAAGTTTTATGAATATAAGGGATTGCAATTATACTTGTTGTTGTATGTGTTCTGTATGTATTTTTACTGTTTCTGTTTTTTGTTTTTTTCTATTTTATATAAACTTTTAAAACTTTAATAAATATATTATAAAAAAAACACCCACTGATGCTGGAGAACCGCAGTATAAAGCCAGATTAGTTGCTCGAGGATTCACTCAGAGAAAGGGAATACACTTCACTGAGGTGTATTCGCCAACCTCGCGAGCAGAGACTCTGAGGACGCTTTTAGCTGTTGCTGCACAGAGAGCCTGGAAGGTAAACCACTTTGATGTGGATGTTGCCTACCTGAACTCAGATCTCCAGGAGGAGCTGTACATGCTTCCTCCTCCAGGGTTTGAGATCTTAAGGCAGGATGTTGTGTGGAGATTGCACAAATCCATCTATGGATTACGGCAATCAGCCAGAAACTGGAACATGTGCCTGAATGAAGCTTTAGAAGAGCTAGGTTTCAGAAGAAGTGTTGCTGATAGTTGCCTTTATTTGAGAGGATCAGGAGCAACACAAGAGTTCTTGCAGCTGTTTGTCGATGATTTGCTATTCTTTTCAGAGACAGATAAATAGGCAGAAAGGTTTGCTAGAGAGCTAGGTAAACGGTTCAAGCTTAAACAGCTTGGTGCTGTCAAGACCTATTTAGGCTTAGATATTGTCAAAGCACAAGATGGAAGCTTCTTGCTCAGCCAGAGAGGCAAAATTGAGCAACTGCTTCAGAAATTCAGGATGAGCGATTGTGCAGGAATCATAGAATCATAGAATCATAGAATCATAGAGTTGGAAGAGACCACAAGGGCCATCGAGTCCAACCCCCTGGCAAGCAGGTAAGTGGCACAAAGCAATGGACAAAGAGATGAGGTCCATGGAAGATCTAGGTGTGTTCTCACTCACAGAGTTGCCACCGGGCAAACAGGCTGTGAGTTGCAGGAGTGAGAAGTCCTATGGAGACTAGTTTTGTGAAGGATAGTCAGCAAGTAGAACACGCTGTGTTCGAAAATGCTGAGGTGTTTCAGTCAGCCCTAGGGAGTTTGCTGTACTTGTCCCAGTGGAGCAGACCAGATATAGTGTTTGCTGTCAATCTGCTCAGCAGGGAAGCTTCAAACCCTAGTGTGCAAGCCTGGAATGGCATCAAGAGAGTTCTGAGGTATTTGCAGGAAACCAAAGACTTTTGTCTTAAGTTGCCAGCGCAAGGTAAAGTCAAACTGACTTGTTTTGTGGACTCGGATTGGGCTAATCTTGAGGACCGCAAGTCCGTGTCTGGCCTAGTGGTGAGGTTTGGGAACTCAGTAGTTGGTTGGAGGTCCAAGAAGCAGAGTCTTATAGCGCTCTCATCCACTGAGGCTGAGTTCAGTGCTCTTTCAGAGGTATGCAGAGAAGTAGAGTTCTATGCTTGTTTGGTCCAGGAGCTCTGCGGAGTGGATTGTCTGCCAATACGTGTCTTCGAAGACAATCAACCATGCCTTCGTTTGGCCGAGACGGGTCAATTCAAGGCCAGGACCAAACACCTAGACATTCGCTTTCAGAATGTGTGTCAGAGTGTTCAGGAGGGGTTAGTTGCGCTGAAGTACTGTCCTTCTGCCAAGAACCTCGCTGATGGGTTCACGAAGCCACTCTCCTTCCAAAGACATGGGGAGTTTTGCGAAGGTCTGGGTTTGGGGTGACCAAGGGTCAATTTTCCCCCTCAGGCGCGAGACAAGAGGGGGTGTAGTGAAGGGTTAACCTTCTGTGTCTTGTGCCTGAGGGGACGGGCTTACAGAGGAAGTAAGCCAGGACGTTACGTCAGAAAGAGTGCTTTCGGTTGTTAGTTGGATTGCGGCTCTCAGCCGAGAAAGATGTCCGAATTCTCTGGTGGAGTTTTTTGACTGTTTGGCAAGTAAATAAAGAACTTCTAGGTTAGAAGAAACGGCTGGACTGATTTACTGTCTTCCTCACATTCCGTTGCGCATTTTGCTTTGTTTGCTTTCTCCTGGAGCTACGCTGGAAAACAGAAGCTGCAAACGCTGGCAGCAGAGCTGACAAGCGGAGGCGTAGCTGGACAGAAAAGCAATAAATCTTCTACCAAATATCTTTCTCTATCTCCCTCGCATTTTGCTTCCCTTCTCTCCCTCGCTATTTGTAAGGCCTCGTTGGACAGCCACTTTGCTTTCTTGCATTTCCTTTTCATTGGGATGGTTTTCGTTGCTGCCTCCTGTATAATGTTGCAAGCCTCCATCCATAGTTCTTCAGGCACTCACCAGCAATGCAGGTTCTTACACTTTAAAGGAAATTTAGAAGTCACTGCGGGATTAGGAATGTGGCACTGAACTAAGGAGTTGATATTGTAGCAACCTTTCCCAGACATTTAGGAAGGTTACCTGCTTCTGCTTAAAAGTCCTCCTTGGGAGAAAAAAATGAGGGGGGAAAGAATATGCTATGTTACAAGAACTCTGGAAAGTGCTTGTTTCCATTATCAAACAGTTTCTCCTCAGTCACCACCATCTTCAACAGCACTGTGCCAGTTGGGTTCACTACCACCTTCAAAGGTGAAACCCAGTTGTGCAGCCCCAAATCCACGCTGGTGGGAAGGATCTGCTGGATGGAGCAGGCAGGGTTACAAGCTAAGCCATTGCTAAGGAAGGCAGTAAAGAAGACAAAAGCCTGTGGTCCACCAATCTCCTGACGGTTTAGCACAGAAATGGTAAAGGCTCTGCCCAACAGGGGCCGCTCCCACAGCTCACAGTTGCTTTCCTGGAAAGACACAACATCCAGCTGCAGTAACAATCACCAGGGATGGGGAAGCTGTGGCCCTCCAGATGTTGGGCTGTTAACTCCCATTGGCCACAGCCAACCAGCCCAATAGCCAGGGATGATGGGAGCTGTAGTCCATCAGCATCTGGAAGGACACAGTCTCCCCATCCCTGCTCTGTAGACATACAAAACTGCTTATAAACAAAACAGCAAAGACGACAAGTAAAGTGTGCTGGTCCGGGGGGGGGTGGTTACCGTGAGGCGTGGTCAGAGTCCGGTCCTGGTTCGGGGGTCTGGAGACTGTCTGTCAAAGGCGAAGCAGGGTCCAAGGCAAGGAGCCGGGCGTGGTCGGGAACTCCAGAAAAACAGGTCTGGGTGCTGGCAGAAACAGGTTTCCAACGACGTTGCTCCTGCAACCTGGGACTGGGCTGACTGGCCTTTATCTCCTCTGAGGCCAGGGGCGGTCCCGGCCCACAGGTGACCCGTCTCTACTGGCCTTAAGGCGAGCACTCCTCCTGATAGAACTTAGTTCCCTCCGCCTCTCTGCCCTGAGCCTCTGCAGCTCAGGAGAGGCTGGAGGGTTACTGGACCCAGGGGCAGCTTCACCTTCCCCTGACAGGGCTGGGAGAGGCGCACCTGCAGGCAATGGGTCCTCAATCACCTCTGGAGCCAGAGTGGATTCATCTGGTGTCTGCTCCTGAGGATCCGGCACAGGTGCGGGCCCTTCAGATTCAAGGCCCTGCCCCGGCTCAGCCGGCCCTGAAGGCTCCTGTGCAGGCTGGGATTCCTCTGGTTCAGCCTCTGAATCAGATTCCCAGGCCATCACACCATCCCCCCTCCCAGCCACCCCCTCAACTGAGGGTCCGGACCCGGCTTGCTGGGGTACGCCGCATGGAAATTACGGAGGCAGGCAGGTGCGTGGACATTGGCTGCTGGTTCCCAGGAACAGTCCTCGGGTCCATACCCCTTCCAGTCTATGAGATACTGAAGCTTTCCCCTGAGGTATCGGGAGTCCAGAATGCATTCCACCTCGTACTCGGGCTCCGCCTGAACCAAAATTGGCTGCGGTTGGGCCGGTTCGGGTGGAACTCGCCGGGCGGGGCTACTGGACTCAGAAGGGACCTGTGGAATACCAGATGAAATGAACCTTCAGGGTTGGGGGTAACCGGAGACGGAATGCCACAGGCGAGACCTGGTCCATGATAGGAAACGGGCCGGTGAAGTGGGCGTCCAGCTTCCGCGAAGGCCGAGACGGGTGGAGGTGGCGAGTGGAGAGCCATACCAGGTCACCGACGTGGAGGTCCGACCCCACCTGGCGGTGGCGGTCGGCCTGGGCCTTGTATGCCTCCTTGGCCTGGCGCAGTTGCTCCATCAATAGTTGTTGCTGAGACTGGAGCGCCTGGAGCCAATCTACCACTGCAGGGACTGCGGATACTGGCAGCACATCCGAGAATAACCGCGGGTGGTAACCGTAATTGGCCTGGAACGGGGTCTGCTGCGTGGAGGCGTTCACCGCGTTGTTGTAAGCGAACTCTGCCAATGCTAAGTGGTCGACCCAGTCGTCCTGCTGGAAGCTGCAGTAACACCGGAGATACTGCTCCAGCACCGTGTTTGCCCGTTCCGTCTGACCATTGGTCTGCGGGTGGTAGGCTGAAGATAGACAGACCTCTGTCCTGAGGGCCTGATGCAATGCTCGCCAGAAACAGGATGTGAACTGGATGCCCCACAGGCTCGGGAAGGCCATGCAGGCGCAAGACATGTTGAAGGTATAGCTGAGCAGTTTCTTTAGCTGTGGGTACAGATGGGCAGGGGGCACAGTGCACCATCTTAGTGAAATGGTCGGAGAAAACCAGGAGGCAGGTACAGCCACGAGACGGGGGTAAGTCCACCACAAAGTCCAGCGAGACCATGTGCCAAGGACGTGGTGGGACTGGTAATGGCTGAAGTAGGCCGGGGGGTCGCCCGGTAGGACCCTTGGCCCGCCGGCAGACGTCACAACCAACGGCATAGCGAGCCACGTCAGTCTTCAGGCGGGGCCACCAAAACTCCCGGCTTACCAGATGGGTGGTCTGATACCTCCCAAAGTGACCCGCTGATGGGGCATCATGGGTCATCCGGAGAACCGCAGCCCGCAGTGGACCTGGCGGGATGTACAGGCAACCGTGGTGCAGCAGTAGGCCCTGGTGCAAGACCAGCCCCGGATACTGAGGGCATGACCCTTCGGCCAGTTCCTGAAATCGTTCTTGGGCCCAAGCGTCGACCCATTGCTGTTCCCGCACCCGAGCCCGCAGTGGCTCAGCCTCCTGAGTGGCCAGGAACGCGGCCGGTGGTAAAATCGTTGTTGGTACTGCTTGCTGTACTGTGTCTGTGATGTCTTCGGGTTTCCGGGACAGGGCATCCACCTTCTGATTTTAGGAGCTAGGGATGTAGCGGATCTGGAACTGGAACCGGGAGAAGAACAACGCCCACCGGATCTGCCTTTGGTTCAACTTGTGGGTGGTCTGGAGGTACTCCAGGTTTCAGTGGTCGGTTCTCACCTCCACCGGGTGTCGTGCCCCTCAAGATGGTGGCGCCAGACCTCAAAGGCTACCTTGATGGCCAACAGTTCCCACTCCCACACGGTATAGTTACGCTCCGCCGGAAGGAGCTTGCGGGAATAGAAGGCACAGGGTAACAGTGGCGCATCAGGTCCATGCTGCTGGGACAAGACGGCACCAAGAGCCGTGCTGGAGGCGTCAGTCTCTACCACAAAAGGTCGAGAGGGATCAGGATGTTGCAAGATCGGCGCCCTCTGGAAACAGGCTTTCAATCCCTGAAATGCCACCTCTGCCTCCTTGTCCCAGGAAAATGGTGTCTTGGGGCGCAGCAGCCGGGTCAACGGGGTGGTGCGATGAGCATAATCTGCAATGAAGGTCCGGTAAGAGTTGGCGAACCCCAGGAATCGCTGTAGGTTCTTGCGGTTCCGGGTTGCCGCCTATTCCCGAACCGCTGCCACCTTCCCAGGATCCATCTGTACCCCATCTGGAGAGAGTCGGTGACCAAGGAAGTCCACTGACCGCTGATGGAACTCGCACTTGCTGAGCTTTTCATACAGGCGGTGCTCCCGCAAGCACTGCAGCACTGTCAGGACATGACTCTTGTGGCGAGCCAGGTCACGGGAGAAAATCAGAATGTCATCTAAGTACACCACCACGTACTTGTCTAGCAAGTCCTGGAACACGTGGTTGATGTACTGTTGGAACACAGTGGGCGCATTGCACAATCCGAAGGGCATTACCAGGTATTCGAACTGCCCATACCAGGTCCCGAATGCTGTCTTCCACTCATCCCCGGCTCGGATCCGAATTAAATTGTAGGCCCCCCGGAGGTCTAGCTTAGTGAACACCTGCGTCCCTTGCACCCGCTCCAACAACTCCGAGATAAGGGGCAAGGGGTACCGGTCTGGGATGGTAATCTTGTTCAGGGCCCGGTAATCATGGCAAGGACGAAGCTCCCCACACTTCTTCTTAATGAAGAGCACTGACGCAGCGGTGGGCGAGGTAGAAGGCCGAATGAAACCACGCTCCAGGTTCTTGCGCAGGAAGTCCTGCAAAGCTTCGCGCTTTGGCTCTGTAAGAGAGTATAAGCGACTCACAGGCAGGGGCGCTCCGGGCTGGAGGTCTATGTCGCAGTCGAACGACCGATGCGGCGGCAGCCGGTCTGCCCCCCGTTCCTCGAACACGTCTTGGTAATCCCGGTATGCAGCGGGGAGCGTTGATGCAGCCTCCCCTGTGGGCGCAGCCGCTAGCATCTTGGACCGAGCATGGGGACATGGGTCTGGGAAGCACACAGACCATTTGACCCAGTCGATCTGAACATTGTGTGGCTCCAACCAGTCCATCCCGAGCACCAGGGGGAACCGGGGCATGGAGGCAATGTCAAAAGTTCGCACCTCCCGGTGCTGCTGGAGACACAGGACCAAGGGCTGGGTCTCCCGAGTAACGGCACCTGAACGCAGGAGCCGTCCATCAATTTCCTCCACCTGTACCGGTTCTGGCTTGTCCTGAAGTGGCACCTGATGATGGGCAGCAAAGGCAGCGTCCATATAGGAGTGGGTTGCCCCCGAATCTACCAGACTGTGGTTGAGAATCCTAAGAGAGTCTGTGTACTGGTCCAGTAAACGCTTCCGCTGCGCCACCAGCAACAGTTCTCTTTGCAGAGCATTAATTAAGTCCAGTGCAGAGATTCTTGTTGCAGTACAAGCTTCAAAGTCTCAGCAGCAAAGAAATAACGACACAGGAAAGCCTGTCTTTCCAAAGACAGGTTTATTGCAGAAAGATAACAGAAACACCTCCGGAGCTTTCAGACATTTTTGCTTCACACCCCACAGGCAGAGAAAAACAAACACTCTTTATATACTGAGCAACTTAACAACTTAACGAGCTTGACTACTTAAAGTCACATGACATTGCTAACTTGCCAGCGTCTTAGGTTTCACACCTTAACAAATCCAGGGCCCACCAGGAGGGTATAGACGCACCAGGACCATGAGGTGTTGCAATTCCACCGGTGTGGGCCCTTCATGTGCTGTTTGGGACCCCAGGTAGCCAGGGCCTTGGCGGTTTCCCTGCGGCCGGCATCTTCTTGGGACAGGATCGGGCATAGTGTCCGCTTCCGCCGCAGTAGAGACACAGGTTCCCCTCCCGACGCCGCGTCTTCTCCGCGGGGGAGAGGCGAGGCCGCGCCACCCTGAGCTGCATAGGCTCCTCTGGCAACTGGGCTGTGGCCGTGGACCTGCTGGTAGAGACTGGAGCCAGAAGCTGGGAGTGCTGGGGGGCCCAGGCCTGGCGATGGTCCTCCAACCGATCGTCTATCTGCAGGCGTCCAGCGTGGTGGGTCGATCCATCATGGCCAGCTGGTCCAGTATCTCATCCGACAGACCCTCGAGATACTGGTCCCGAAGTGCAGAGTCATTCCAAGACAAGTCCTGTGCCAACAGCCGAAATTCTGTGGCGTAGGCGGCTGTCGACTTGCCCTGTCTCAACCGATGAATCGCCAAATTGGCTTGGCTCTCCTTCAGAGGGTTGCCAAACGCAGTCTCCAAGTGGTTACAAAACCCCACATAGTCTGTCAGCAAAGGAGAGTCTTGCCGGAGCAGAGGCAAAGCCCACTTGGCCTCCTAGTCCTTCAGCAAGCTGATCAAGAAGTGCACCTTGGTGCGATCGTCAGGAAAATTCTGGGCTCGCCCCTGAATATACAGCTTGGCCTGGGCGAGGAACATGGCAAAGCTGGCCGGGGACCCATCAAATTTCTCTGGCAGGGCCACTGGGTACTTGCCAGAAGCTGGGGAGTCGGCCCCAGGAGCCGGTAAGGCGTCCAACCGCTGCTAAAGCGCCGTAACCGCATTGCTTAGCTGCTGAACGGTGTGAGTCAAGGCCTGGTTCTCCTGGGCCAATGCCACCAACGCAGCTGCCTGGTCAGCCATGGCTTCTGGCTCTTCCCGAACGCACCCCAACGAAGGGGGAGTGCGGGGGGGCGGGAGCAAACTGTGCTGGTCCGGGGGGGTTACCGTGTGGCATGGTCTGAGTCTGAGTCCGGTCCTGGGTCTGGAGGCTGTCTGTCAAGGGCGAAGCAGGGTCCAAGGCAAGGAGCCGGGCGTGGTCGGGAACTCCAGAAAAACAGGTCTGGGTGCTGGCAGAAACAGGTTTCCAACGACGTTGCTCCCACAACCTGGGACTGGGCTGACTGGCCTTTATCTCCTCTGGGGTCTAGGACAGTCCTGGCCCACAGGTGACTCGCCTCTCTTGGCCTTAAGGCGAGCACTCCTCCTGAGAGAACCCAGTTCCCTCCGCCTCTCTGCCCTGAGCCTCTGCAGCTCAGGAGAGGCTGGAGGGTTACTGGACCCAGAGGCCGCCTCACCTTCCCCTGACAGGGCTGGGAGAGGCGCACCTGCAGGCAATGGGTCCTCAATCACCCCCGGAGCCAGAGTGGATTCATCTGGTGTCTGCTCCTGAGGATCTGGCACAGGTGCGGGCCCTTCAGATTCAAGGCCCTGCCCCGGCTCAGCCGGCCCTGGAGGCGGGGACTCCTGTGCAGGCTGGGATTCCTCCGGTTCAGCCTCTGAATCAGATTCCCAGGCCATCACATAAAGTTTACGAAACCTTATATGGTGAACCCTTAAAAAACTACTAAAAGGGCTTCAAGGACAGAAGAGTAAAAGATTGTGTTGGGGACTCCCTTGCTCTTCAGGGTAGGGTGTTCCATAAACAAGGGGCCACCACCGACGAGGCTGTCTCCCTATCTAAATTCCTCTAGCAGGAGCACCAGGAGGCCTCTGATGGATATCTTAATATTTCAGCAGCTTCATACTGGAGCAAGCAATCCTGTGATAACCCCGATCCAATGTTATTTATTGCTCTAAAGCAGAGCTAGGAACCTCTTGCTCTCCAGATGTTTCTGGACTGCACTCAGGATATTTATATATCTATTCAAAATGGGAAACTTCATTTAAATTGGGAGCAGGGAATTTTGGATTCAGGGGCCAAATGAAAACCTCCAGACCTCTATCTCTGTCTCTCCAGTCTTGTTTCATGCTTTCCTTGAGTGGTATCGTCCAGCTGTAACTATCTTGGAACTGTGATGCTGCCTTTCGCTTGCCTGGATGGAAAGGGTGTGGGTGGGTGTATGTGTGAATAAACTTGGGAATTTTGCACAGAATGCAGCCTTCAGGTTTCCCCTAACTGAATGTGGCCCTCAAGCTGAAAAGGACCACCCACCTCTTATTTAAATGGATCATCTAAGGAAGGGAGAAAGATGGCTTGCCGCAGCTCGACTCCAGACGTGCGTTTCTTGGGCTCCGGGAGACACGCACTCACCAAAGGGGTGAAACGGGGGTTGTAAGGCTTCATGACCCCTCAGAAGGTTCAGGAGGGCTTCCAGAACCTAGAAGGATTCGCTGTGACGTGGGAAGGTCTCCAAAAACGGACCTAGAGGTTCGGGAAGGAGACCACGGGCGTCGGTAACAGTGTTCCCTCCCCCCGGTGAGAAAGCCTGATTTTCAGGGCGTCCTGGCGGCAGAACTTCCACAGAACAACAATGACGAGTTTAGATCCCCGGTTAGTATGACTAAAACTTTGAAAAACGGCATTAATGACTTTCTATATTAATTAAATTTACGCAAACTCTGCTTACACGAGCTCCCAGCTCGTATAAACTGGCTGGGAAAACTAACCGGAAGAGCTTTGTTTAACCATACAGTCAGGTAGTTGACACAAGTGAAAGAGGAGGTAAATCCCGAGGTATATAGAAAACAGTGCCTGAAAAAAGCCAATGTCAGGAAAAGAACTTTTATTTACTGGAGGTTGGAAGTGACAGTATAGATTAAAACATTATCGGATAAGAAACAAAAGAGATTGGAGTAAGGAATACCCCCCCCCCCCCCGGTAACAGAAGCTTACCGGGTGTTTGTCAGTGAAAGTGGAGAAAAGCTGAAATGGAGGGGAGAAGCGACAAAGTTTAAAGACATTATCACCGCTCCAAAACCCAGTGCTGGAGTCTGGTAACCAAACAGACTCTACTTAGAAGGAAACTGTTTAAAATTGCAGAAGCAAATGATTCACAGTGAATTATGGGACCACCTGGTGAGAGGAATGTGTGTGTCTCTGCTGAAAATCTTCTGAAAAAGGTTTAAGGTACTTCCTCCCCCCCCTTTGAACTACATATTGAGACTGGAGACAAAGGGGTTGTTTTAGAGAGCATATTCAAAAGACACTAAGGAGAATGTGAAAGGGGAAACAGCTGAGTCATTGTTGCAAGCTGCTCCCTCTCTGGGGGCCATTTTTGTAAGCTGTTTCTTCCTCCTGGGAAACAATTGGCTACAGAATAACGAGCAGAGAGACAGAGAGACAGAAGAGGAAATAGAGACGAGGAGACCAAGAGAGACAGAAAGAAGGAAACAACATACAACGGAATACTGACATCTGGAGGACAAAACTGGAATAGCTTTTAAACTGTGGTTTTGCTGGAAACCTTTGGAAAAGGTCTCTCTCTGACTCCTCTTGTTAACTTGCTAACATGAGTGTTGATGAAATACACTGACAGATATACTTTTTGAGTTACGTATCGAGATTGGAGTTAAAGATAAAGAGACATCTTTGTCAAAAAGAATTAAAAGACATTAAAGAGAATTTAAAAGGGGAAAATTGGAGCTAAGGTTGCAAGCAGCTCCCCCTTTGGAAAAAAATGGAAAGAAATTAATGAGGATTTGTTGTTATAACATTACATCTATCTCTTCCTTCGATTTAAATTCTCTCCCGGTCTTTATATTTTTAAGTGAAAAGTGCCTTAAGTTTATTTTGGGGTTGCTATCTGTTCTTTCTTCCTTTCTTCTTTTGGGGTTGTTTTTTTCCCCTCCCCCCCTCCCCCCTTTTTCTTTTTTTTTTTCTTTTTCTTTTCTGTCTTGTTCTTCTTCTTTCCGCTCCCCCTCTCCCCCCCTTTCCCCTTCCTATTATTAGTATTACCTTCTTTTCTTTTCTTTTCTTTTTTGTTTCTGTTTTTGCTCTGCTGGTTTTTTTTGGTTTTTTTGTTTCTTTTCCTTCCTTTTCCCCCTCTCCTCCTTTTTTCGATTCTACTAAGATCATTGCCTAGTGGTTATTAAACCTTTTCAGTGGTTAAAATCTTAAACACTCCTTAGATATCTAAGGGTACAAGGTAATTTGATTAGGGGTGTGATTGTCAGATTATTACCACTAGGATAGTAAGAGGTGAAACTGAACCATATAATTGGTTTATCAATTTAATTTGCTAAAACAATCACTGACACTGAACTTAAAAAACTGGGTTTGATATGTCCAATACAAATAAGAAATCTGCAAATACAGTGACATCAAGTCCTGTTACCAATCCTAGCAGAAGAAACTCAACTGTTGGTTCAGGTATAAATATGGATATGAAAGAATTAATTTTGGGATTGAAAAGAGATATCTTAGAAATGAAGAAAGAGATGAATGAAAATGCTAGGACTGCAGACCAAAAACTGGATAGGATGGGAATGAAAATTGACGAAAATGCAAAGATGGTGACAGAGTTAACAGGAAAAATGAATGAGTTAGTTGTAAAAAATATGGAGATGTCAAAAACCGTACAAGAACTGAAGGGCAGAACAATTAACTTGGAGGAGGGGGTGAGGAAGGTGCAGAAAGAGAATAGAGAGCGGAAGGGAGAAACAGAAAAAATAAAGAAATTGTAGAAATGAAAGAGACACACGAGGCAGTCTTAGACACAATATCTATGATCGAGATGCACAGAAGAGAGAAAACATTAAGATTAAGATCAATTCCGGAGGAGCCGGATGAACAGTTAGATAAGAAAATAGTTTCAGAATTAGCAAAGTGGCTTGAAAGAGAAGAGCAAAAGATGGCACATAATATAGAGAGAATCTTTAGAGTCAGATCCAGCATAGCTAGAACAAATAATTGGCCAGGGGACTGCCTCGTAACTTTTGTAAATATGAAAATGAGAGATAAAATTCTACGAACTAGCAGTAAGAAAAAACTTAGAATTCAGCAGACAGATATTATTACACATAAAATTATTCCATCCAGGCGTCTAAGAAAAAGAGATAAGTACAAACCGTTAGTAGAGGCCCTAAGAGGAAAAGCAAATGTACACAGGTGGGAATTTCCAGAGGGAATTTCCTTTTCTTTCCAAAGGAAAAAGAAAATTTACTTTGTGGGAAGACGCAGATAAATTCTGGAGAAGGTATAGAGAGGAATTGGGAGGTAAAAAACAGCTGGGCGGAGGAGCGGAGGATACTGGAAAACAATCAGAAGAGGAGGAAGGCTAGGAAGCAGGGTTAAGGAAAACATAAAGGTTCAAAACTATATCGTGAACAATTTATACTGACTGAGAGCAGTCGTATTTTTACAGATAATTTCAATTTGTTGATCGTTAAACTAATAAAGTAAATTATGGATTTAAAGTAAAGACTGCAGAGAGAATAACTGGGTGCACTCTTCCCACCTTAGATCAAATCTATGCTGCCAGGTGCCATAAGAAAGCAGCAGAGATAGCGCAGGATAGTACGCACCCCGGAAATGATCTCTTTCAGCTTCTGCCTTCTGGAAGAAGGTATAGGGTTATAAAGGCCAGGACTAGCTGCCTGAGAAACAGTTTCTACACAAATGCAATTCTGGTTTTAAACGCAGTATAAGGAGTCTCTATAGTATAGTGTATTTTTTAGTATAGTGTATTTTATAGTATAGTATAGTGTATTTTAAAATGGGGTTTCAGAGTTTTTAGGGGTTTTTATAGTATAGTATAGTATAGTATAGTGTATTTTAAAATGGGGTTTCAGAGTTTTTAGGGGTTTTTGAATGTTTTATGTAGTTTTTCAATTTCATTGTTCTGTATGGGACAATGACAATAAAGATATCGTATATCGTATGGATTTAAAAATAATAACTTGGAATGTAAATGGTTTGGGCCATTAAGGAATCTAAGTCTGGAAAGACACCAGGGCCGGATGGCCTCCCGGCCATTTATTATAAAAAATTAGAGGATGTTCTCTCTGAACCTCTCAAAAATATTATGAATAACATTCTGAAAGAGGACGAGATGCCCGAGTCATGGAAAGAAAGTTTTATTACGCTAATTCCGAAACAGGAAACAGATCAGCAAGCAATAACTAGCTTTAGACCCATATCGCTCCTTAATAATGATTATAAATTATACGTGTATATTTTAGCTGAAAGGACAAAAAGAAGCCTCCAAAAAATTATCCACAGTGATCAAGCAGGCTTTCTCCCCGGTAGACAGATTCAGAGCAATACAAGAAATATTATAAATCTGCTGGAATACCTGGATTTAAGAATAGATAAACCAACCATTTTAATGGCAGTGGATGCGGAGAAAGCCTTTGACAACGTATCCTTGACGTTTATGAAGGGTATGTTGCAACAGATGGAATTTGGAGATCAATATTGTAAAGGTATTCAAGCAATATATACCAAACAAAAAGCTAAAATTATAATAAATGGGAATATAACTCAGGAATGCGAAATTAACAAGGGGACGAGACAGGGTTGTCCGCTCTCTCCGTTAATATTTATCTTAACAATGGAAATTCTAAATAAACAAATCAGAGAGGAAAAAAATATTAAAGGGATAAAGCTGGGGAGTAGTAGTTATAAACTGAGGGCGTTTGCTGACGATTTTATTATAACAACTGAGGATCCGAAAGAGAGTCTTACTAAAGGGCTGGAAATCATTCAAGAATATGGAAAGGTTTCTGGATTTAAATTGAATATCAATAAAACCAAATTATTAGTAAAAAATCTATCACCAATAGAAAAGGAGGAAATTGAGAAATTAACAGAATTAAAAATATATTCAAAAATCAAATATTTGGGAATTTGGCTGACATCTAAAAATATAAATCTTTATGAAGAGAATTATGTTAAGTGCTGGGCAGGAATTAAAAGAGATATGGAGAGGTGGAGTAAGTTAAAAATATCATTTTGGTGCCATATATCTGCAGTTAAATTAAACATTTTGCCAAAGATGCTTTTCTTGTTTCAGACTATTCCGGTTATTGAGAAAACAGGTTGCATCAACTGCTGGCAGAAAGAAATATCTAAATTCATTTGGTCAGGGAGAAGACCAAGAATAAAACATAAGGTCTTAATAGATACTAATGAAAGGGGAGGCTTTGGCCTCCCTGATTTAAAATTAAACTATGAGGCTGCCTGCTTTTCGTGGATGAGGGACTGGTTCCTTCTTAGTAATACAGATGTACTAGATATAGAAGGGCATGACATCCGGTACGGGTGGCATGTGTACTTAAATTATGATAAGTATAGAGTACATAAGAGCTTTACAAACCACATAGTAAGAAATGCCCTGTTTAGAGTTTGGGAAAAATATAGAAGACTCTTAGAACCAAAGACCCCAAGATGGATTTCGCCACTTGAAGCTAACACAGTAAAAAACAAGAACATGAAAGGAGCATGGATAACATATAATGCTTTATTGTTAGAAGAGGACAGCCAAATTAAATTTAGAAAATATGAGGAGATAGAAGACCAGCTTTCTGGTTGGTTGGAATACCATCAAATATATGAAATATTTAAACAAGATAAAAAGATTGGATTTGATAATCAGCCCACTAAACTCGAAACAGAGTTAATAAATAATAAAATCAGGGTAATTTCGAGAATATATCGACTCCTCCTGGAATGGGAAGTTAAGGAGGAGGAGGTTAAGGCAACAATGATTAGATGGGCACAGGACTGTGGACGTCCAATAATGATGACCGAATGGGAAGAGCTTTGGAGAATAAATATGAAATTTATGGCATGTTATAACATCAAAGAAAATATGCTAAAGATGCAGCACAGATGGTATCTCACTCCCTCAAGACTATCGAAGATGTATAAAAATTTACCGAATACTTGTTGGAGGTGTGGTGGGAGTAATGGTGACATGTATCATATGTGGTGGACATGTAGGAAGATCAAATTGTTCTGGGGCTTAATTTATGAGGAGTTGAAAAAAAGACTAAGAGCACATATTGATATAGGAATGTATTAGATAATATGTAAAGAAATATACAATAATAAGAGTACATTCATTTGTAAAAAAGGAATATACAACGGGAAAGACAGGAAGTCTAGTGTGTTGGTATGTATATGATTTTGGGGGGAAATTGTTTTTGTTTTTTTCTCTTTGTTCTTTTTTTTGTTTCATTTTCTTTCTAGGTATATAAAATTTTTATAAAATTTTTGTATACATGTTGGAAATTATATTATAGTATGTCCTGTAATGTAATATGACAACGTTTAACGATGTAATATAAGAATGTTAACAAATCAATAACATGTAAATTCAAAAAAATAAAAATAACTAAACTAAAATAAATAAAAGCAGCCGCCCTATAAGCTCACATCAGAGGCAAATTGAAAGGAGACTTCCCAGCTCACACTCTTAATGCTGCAAAACACCGGCTCTTAAGAAACTTGAAATGTACTTCCTTAAAAGAACTGCCAATTAGATTTCCGATTTGCTGCAGAGGCAATGGCAGTGCACTCCGTGCCGTCCGCTTAAGGGATGGCATGGTTCTGGCGGCTAGAGGCTAGGCGCTCCCCCCCCAAAAAACCCATGGAGGAGTGGGGGGTCCTAGCGGTCCAGCAGAGCGTGAGAACTCACCCTCCTGAGCCCCCTGGCTGCTGTTTTTGCGCAGGGAAGAAGAAGAGGCTTGAGTCCCTCACAGCTCCACCGCACTCTGCTGCCGAAACCACACACCGCCACCACAAGCAACGGATTTTCCGATTAGAGGTAAAAGCCAAATAAAGCATTTAAAGAAGAATTAGGCATAAATTGACTGATTTAGTGAAACAGAAGCAAAAAAGGAAGTCAGCTTCCGATTTCTGTGGACATGCTCTGCAAGGGGACTTTTTGTGAATGGGGAGCAGAGCATGGTAAGTGCAGCTATGGAGATTTAGTAACAATATGACTTTGGATTTCTGAGAGACTCTTTCTTTTGGATACATACTGGTTACAGCTGTGTCAAGTTGTCCTTTGGATAAAAGAAGGATACAAATTGACAGCAGGATAGAATTTGACAGATGGATACTTTGGCAGAGTAGAAAGTAAAAAGACCTGTTAAAAGGTGCTGTGGAAATACAAGCCTTAATTTTAAACCCTGGAACTTGGTGGCAGAAAACTGAAGCTAAACAGGAGAACTCTCCATCACATTGGGGGAGAAATTCCCCAAGAAGGAAGGAGAACCTGGAATAGTTTTGGAATTAACACTTAGTGCTTACTGAAGACCAGGGGATTTACGCAACACTACCTGCCAATAAATAATTTTAATATCTTTGGACATTCTGGACATACACTTTAAGCCTAAAAGTTGGAAGATTTGGATTACAATATATTGCAGAACAGTACATTTGGACTTACATTTCGCATTTACATCTTGGATTACAAATATAAAGTTGGACTAACTCTTATTTGCCACCACTTTCTTGAAAAGGAAAAGAACCATTGAAAAGAAGTATACATCTTTATATTAACTTCATATTAACAGTTTGTGCCGGTTTGTTTGGGGAACTGTCCTATTTGATATATGACATGTAATTTTGACTTGGTTGGGAGGTAAGGGGCCTGAGAGTGAAAACATTTTCAGTTTTTTATAGATTCTATTGGGTATTTTATGCTCTTTCCTCTGTCTGCTTTTTTCTTACTCTTTTGCAAGGACTGGTAGGAGGGGAGGGGATGCTTAAAGGGTAAAGGGAAAATTTTATGGTTCAGCTTGGGAGTGGGAAAATATTTTCACTTCTGGGCTGAACTAAGAAACACAGGTGTGACCTTGAACAGATCAAAATAAAAGCACTCAACTGTGGGAAAACTTCCTGATGTAGATATGGCTGGCAAACAAGATACAGGAACTGTCACAAGGAAATCTGCTATTGATAGGAGACGTGCAAGTGTGTAGGAAGAGACAATGGAAAAAATAGGGAAAATAGAACATACTGACCTTCTCACACAGCAACTTATGGAATTTAGATAGGAGATGGCTCAGTCAATGAAAAGCTTGGCTCAACAAGTGCATCTGGATATGGTAAAATCTAATAAATTACTGACAGAACAATTTGGAAAATTAGGTGAGAAGGTCAATAATTGAGAAACTAAAGTTGATAAGTTGGAAAAAACCAGTGAGGAGTTAGGATATTTGAAGGAAGAACAGAAAGCTGTGATGGGGATGGTGGGAGGTCTACAAGAGAGAAAAAAATGACTTGGAAGATCAAATCCTCCTCTTGCAGTTGAGAGAGAGGGAAAAAAACAGTGAGAATACGAGGCCTACCAGATTCAGAAGCAGAACAGAATTTAGAAACATATTGTCAGGGGACTGCCATCGGAACAGGGGAGGGAGGCAGGGGAATACAGAGAGCCTCCGACGCTTCTGAGGAGCAGCTCCTCGTCCAGCGGTAGGGAAAGCCACACCTCCAGTGGAGCAGAGAGGGATGTGAGGGGAACCAGAGCTTATAGTGTTAAACAGCTCAGTTCCTTCGTCCTGCCTCTGAGGGGGCGGAGAGATCCACATCCGGGATCTGTTTCTTTGTTCTGTATTCTGCTTTCGTTTTGGTCCCGGAGTGAAACTCTGTGTGTGCTGCAGTAGCTGCTCAAAGAGGGCACCAAGTGCACCACTTTGATGTGGATGTAGCTTATTTGAACTCAGATCTGAAGGAGGATCTGTACATGCTACCTCCTTCAGGGTTTGAGGGCAATGAGCCAGGTGTTGTGTGAAAACTACACAAGTCTATTTATGGTTGGAAACAATGGACCAGAATTGGAACATGTGTCTGAATGAAGCTTTGGAAAGCTTGGGTTTCCAGAGGAGTCTTGCAGACAGTTGCCTGTACCTGAAGGGGTCAGGAGAGACACAGGAGGCGGTCCTGGTGTTTGTGGACAACCTTCTGTACACGGCACAGACAGGTAGACAGGTGCAAGGTTTTGCCAAAGAGCTTGGTAAGCAGTTTAAGCTCAAGAACCTTAGTCCCGTTCAGGTTTATCTGGGAGTTAAAATTGCTAGGTCTGAGAATGGAAGCTCTTTGCTCAGTCAGAAAGGCAAGACTGAGCAGCTGCTTGAGAAGTTCAGGATGTCTGACTGTGCAGGGGTCAGAACGCCCATGGAGACAAGCTACGTGAAGGACAATCAGCTTGGGGAGCGTTCTGAGTTCCAAAACCCTGAGGTGTTTCAGTCAGCGCTAGGGAGTCTGTTGTATCTCTCTCAGTGGAGCAGACCGGACATAGCGTTTGCTGTGAATCTGCTCAGCAGGGAGGCTACAAAGCCCAGTGTGAATGCCTGGCTAGGCATCAAGAGAGTGATGAGGTATTTGCAGGATACCAAAGATTTTTGCCTCACGTTGTCAGCTGAAGGTGACACACTGCTCACGTGCTGGACTGACAGCAACTGGGCAAATCTTGGAGACAGGAAATCTGTGTCTGGACTGGTAGTAAAGTTTGGGGAATCCCTGGTTGGGTGGAAGTCCCGGAAGCAAAGTCTTATTGCACTTTCCTCTACTGAAGCCAAGTTCAGTGCGTTGTCTGATTTATGCAGGGAGCTGGACTTCTACCAGTGTTTGATCCAAGAGATCTGTGGGGATTGTTGCTTACCCATCACTGTTTGGGAGGACAATCAACCCTGTCTTAAGTTGGCAGAGTCTGGACAGTTTAAATCCAGAACCAAACATTTGGACATACATTTCCAGAATGTGTGTCAGAGTGTCCAGGCAGGTTTGATACGGTTGAAGTACTGTTCTAGCCGGGAGAACCTAGCTGATGGATTTACTAAACCCTTGAGCTTCCAGCGTCATGGGGAGTTCTGTGAAGGGTTGTGTTTGGGGTAAGTGGTTATAATTACAGTTTCCCTCAGGATGCAAGACGAGAGGGGGTTTGGGGAGAATCAGAACTTACAGGGTTAAACAGTTCTGTGTGACGTCTCACATTCTGAGGCGTGGTTTTGTTCCCATCCGGGAATTTTTCCTTTGTGTGAGTTACTTTCGTTTTGGCTGTTCAGCCGGAGAAGATGTCGGCTCGATCTCTGGGTTGATTTATGATGTTTTTCTACTCATTAAAGACTGTTTAGATTAGCAAGAAGTCTGCATACAGTCTTTGATTTATCACCCACACAAGGCACCTTTCTGCTGCTGTGATACTCTGCTGAGAGCCAGGAAGAGAGCTTGAGGCTCCAATCGGCACAGGGAAGTGTGCCGGGCTCCATTACATTCCAGCAGTTTTTTGCGTAACTGCACCTCTGTAAAATCTGGAAAAAGAGTTTGTCTTGCAGATGGAAGCAGACGTGCTTTGACTGTCTGGCTCACTGTCTTGTTCTTTCTTACAGGCGTTAATTGAGGCTTACGTCGTCCCCGAATTGTCCTGCTGTCTGTTATCTGTTTCTGCTCTTGTTGTTGACAGCTTCAGAGGTTTTTTGGAGAATAACATGTGTCTCATTTCCAGGGGTGGGCGACAGCTGATCAGTGTGGAATGCAAAGATAGGCTGTTTGTGCTAGAAACCTCTCTTGCAGGTCCGGGTACCACTGAGGCAGCTCAAGCGCAATGTGCCAGCGTTCCAGTCCATGATGCGTGCCACCACCTACGGCACAGAATAATGAGTCACGTGAACTGGGGATACGTGAAGAAGATCCCAGAGTGCACTGTGGGGTGCAAAATGAAGTCATGTGGCGAATTTCTTGATTGCAGAGTACCTTTCCTGGGAAAATCAGACGCTCACTATGTCAGGTTCCTATTGGAAGACCACACAAACGCTAGAACATTAGCAGTGGCAAAGTTTTTATCAGTTGTTGCAAGAACCAAGGATCCCTATCTTTAAGTCTGAACAAAATGCTTGTTTAACCTGGAGGTAGGCTGTCTGAATTGTGCATTGTTTTGTAACGATTTGTTGGGTTTCTGGACTGTAATAAAGATTGATTGATTGCAGAGCCTGTAAACAGGCAAAAGTGAAAATGTGCTCTTATCCTAGGTCTGACAGTGTAACCACCAAACCCTTTGAACTGGTCACGCAGATTTGTGCGGCCCTATCCCAGTAGCCAGTCTGGGCGGGGCCAAATTCGCTCTTTCTCTGGTGGATGATTTTTCGCGGAATGGCTGGATTTTAACAATCAAACACAAGAGTGAGGCTTCATCAATAATAAGAGACTGGATAGCGGCAGTTGAGTTGCAATACTCATTGGACGTTAAGAGCTTTCAGAAAGATCACGGAGGAGATTTCACCGGGTCTGCGCTGCAGAGTTTCTTCTGCCAGAAGGGAATATGTCACAGGTTGACGGTTCCGCACTCTCCCCAGCAGAATGGCATTGCAGAACGCAGGAACAGAATGCTTCAGGAGATGACAGGAGCTTTGCTTTTTGATGCTGGGCTCCCCCAGGACTTTTGGGGAGAAGCATGGCGAAATGCTTCGTTCACTCTGAATCATTCTTTCTGTTCTGTTGTAGGGGACACACCCTATTTTCTGCTGCATGGCAAGAAGCCCAAGGTGCATTTCTTCCGTGTGTTTGGCTGCGAGGCTTGGGTCCTTGTGCCAAAGACCAAGCACAGAAAGGGTGGTCTTAGGTCCCAAAAGATGATTTTCTGTGGGTATGAGCCTGAAACCAAGGGGTGGAGATTTGCCTATCCAACTGGCAATCAGTCCAGGGTTCTAATCAGCAGGAGTGCTGAGTTCTGTGAACAGAGTGGGTGGACACGCATACATGGGAACCCTGACATTCTTTCAGAGAATCTGCTTGACTCTGCTGGTGAGGAAGCGGTAGAGGCTAAACCTGCTGCTGAGGCAGAGTCCCGACCTAGAGCAGGAACAGGGAAGGGCTTCTCCGCAGGCTGTTAAAAGCAGTGAAGCTTGAGCAGAGAAGTTCTCCTTCCTCACCCACAGGTCCAGCTGAGAAGTCCAGAAGGCGCAGTAAGTCAGAGGGGGAATTCTCTGACAGCGAGGACATTCTAGCTGGTCCTAGCGGGTCAGAGGAGGTACCTAAAACTGTGTTGAGATGTTCAGCTCGCACAACGAAAGGTAAACCTCCCAACAGGTTTGCAGTCACAAACGTGTGGGTTGGTATGGCTCAGTGTGAACCTGAGAGTTTTGAGGATGTTCAGAAACTGCCTCAGGAAGAAGCCAGGAAATGGCATGAGGCAATGCAGAAGGAGATGAGCTCAGTGGAGTCTCTAGGTGTGTTCTCCCTCACAACGTTGCCAGCAGGCAAGCGGGCCATGAGCAGTTGCTGGGTTTACTGTCTTAAACCCACAGCAACTGGGGAACCACAGTACAAGGCTAGGCTAGTAGCCAGAGGTTTCATGCAGCGGAAGGGGCTGCATTACACTGAGGTATATGCTCCCACTTCCAGAAGTGAAACTCTGCACATGCTCTTAGCCATTGCTGCACAAAGATGTTTTCAGGTGCATCACTTTGATGTGGATGTGGCCTGTTTGAACTCAGAACTCCAGGAGGATCTGTACATGCTTCCCCGCCCCCCAATAATATTTATTAAATTTCATACAAATGCAACACATACTATACAATCAATGAAATAAAAATAGAAGAAGAAGAAGAATTAATTAATTAATTAATCTTCCAACTTCATAAACATATTACTTGACTTCCTCTAATCTCTTTCATCTGAATTTCATTGTAACTGAATATAGCAGTTTTCCAATATCATTATTCAAAAAACAGTATTCCGATTATAATCAAATTTCTTAACTTTTCTTAACATTCTCTGTCATATTTATTTATTTAATCCTAATTTAGTCCTAGGCCTATTTAGCACCTTCAAGTAACTACTAATCTTTAATATTGCAATATGTATTCAAATAATCTTTAAATTTCTTCCAGTCTTCTTGATATTCCTCTTCTTTCTGGTTGTGGATTCTCCCAGTGAGATCAGCCAGCTCCATAAAATCCATCATCTTCATCTGCCATTCTTCCACAGTTGGTAATTCTTGTGTTTTCCACTTTTTGGCTATTAAAATTCGTGCAGCAGTTGTGGCATACAAAAATACCTTTACATCTTTCTTGGGCAGTTCAGGACCTAATATTCCAAGGAGAAAGGCCTCTGGTCTCTTTATAAATGTATATTTCATCATTTTTTAAAATTCATTATAAATCTTTTCCCAGAAGTCTTTTACCTTGGGACAAGTCCACCACATATGATAAAAAGTACCTTCCTTTTCTTTACATTTCCAGCATAAGTTATCACAGTTATGATAAATCTTGGCTAGTTTAACAGGGGTCAATTACCACCTATACATCATTTTCATAATATTTTCCTTTAACATCGTACATGCAGTAAACTTAACCCCTTTCTTCCATAGCCTCTCCCAATCTTCCATCATTATGTTATGTCCCACATCTTGTGCCCAATCAATCACAACTGATTTAACTTGTTCATCTTTTGTGTGCCACTCTAATAACAGATTATACATTTTAGACATATTCTTAACATTAGTATCTAACCACTCCGTTTCCAATTTGGTTTTTTCTGTTGCAAAACCATTTCTCTTATCCATCTTAAATAGTTCATTAATTTGATAGTATTGAAGCCAATTCACTTTATCCTTAATTTGTTCAAACGGTATTAATTTAAATCCTTCACAATCTTCTAATAATAAATCTGAGTACCTCAACCACTTGTTTTCCATATTTAACTTTTTTGGGGCCTGTGCTTCAATTGGCAAGATCCATTTAGGTGTTTTTCGTATCAGGAGATCCTTATATCTGTTCCATACATTATAAAGCGCTTTTCTAATTATATGTTTCTTGAAGCCACTATGGGCCTTTATCTTATCATACCATAAATATGCATGCCAACCAAATCGATTGTCCAGTCCCTCCAAATCCAAAATATCTTCATCATCTAATTTAATCCAATCTTTAATCCAGCAGAAGGCCGCAGCTTCAAAATATATCTTCAAATCTTCCTTTTACATCCGTAAGTAATTTATATTTAATTCTAGGTTTCCCCCCCTGCCAGATAAATTTAGAAAGCGCCTTCTGCCATTCTTTAAAACATTTAACATTGTCAATGATAGGTAAAGTTTGAAACAAGAACAACATTTTCGGCAATACATTCATCTTAACCACCGATATTCGGCCCATAAGTGAAAATTTTAAATTTGACCATATCTCTAAATCTCTTTTTATTTCATTCCATACCTTTTCACAGTTATCCTTATATAAATTCAAATTCTTCACCGTTAAATTCACAACCAGATATTTAAGCTTTTTCGTAAAGGCCAGGCCTGTTTTTTCTATGCGGGTTTTTCTTTCACCCTTATCTAAGTTTTTATCCAAAATTTTGGTTTTGCTCTTATTTAATTTAAATTCTGCCAGCTGCCCAAACTCCTGAATCATCTCCAGTGCTTTTAATGCACTGGTTTCTGGGTCCTGTAAAGTTAAAACCAAATAGTCAGCAAAGGCTTTTAATTTATACTGCTTGGATACTACTATTTATTTACTATTTATACTGCTTGGATCATCTCGGGACCTCTTTAAATAAAATTATCCCCTTCCCGTCTATCTTTAAGCTTTTTTTGTAGTGATGTCCTAAAATAATATCTCTGATCTTTTGTTTTAAAGATCACCATACAATCATGGTGATCTTTAAAACCTTAGAGTCCTTTTTTGGTCCAAATTTATATGCCTTGTCAATCCACGAATTTAGTTCTTCTTTTGAAAGATCCCAATAGGCTGAAAATTCATCAATAAGCCAGTCCTTCAAATTATCCTGCTCCTTCTGGGGTGCTCCTCTCAATCTCAAATGGGTCTCCCTCTCTTTCATTTGAAGAAACACAATTGAATTCTGAGTTTCCTGGTGAATTGTTTCCAAATCCGGAACTCTTACAGTTTCCAATTGTGACAGTCTTGCTTCATGTGCAGTTACATCTGTCTTAACCACTTTCAAATCTTGCTTCAATTCAACAAAGTCATTTTTTAGATCTTGAATAGATTTTTGATTACCTCTTACTTCTGCTTTAATTTCCTGAAGAAGTTGCATCACAGACTCCTCAAATGTTGATGACCTAGAGTCCCTTCTTGCCTTAATTTTTGCTTTCTCTGGTCTTTCTGCCTTTTCTCCTTTGTCTCCCCCATCCATGCTCCCCCCCAAGGTCAACCTCAGTCACAAGGGGGAGATAGTGAAGCAAACAAATTCTCTTCCCAGCCTCCAAAAGTCCCCACAACAAAATAGCAGTCTCTCCTTTCCTCAATTTTTTGATCTTGTAATCCTTTCTTTTTACTCCTCTAGCTAAATTCCCAAGAGTTTAGTTTCAAAGATATAATTTGTGTCCAAGGATAAAGATTTAGTTAATAATAGTTTTTAGAGTTCTGGCAGCTGGAGTTACTTTGTTTTTCCCAAAGGGGAAAACGAAAGTTGAAAGTATCCGATTCCTTTATGACGTCACAATGGAGTCTAGCCTTCCTCCACCGGGTGGTCCGCTTCCACAAAGAAGATACAACAGTTCAAACAGTTCAGATAGTCTTCTGCAGGGAAATTAATTTTTAATCTTTTTACCCCCTTCCCCCTGCTAGAAGGGGGGATCTGAGTTTACTTGAAAGTTTTCAAAAGCAAGGAGTTTAAAGTTGCGGCTTTTGGTTACGTTAGCTGCTTTCAGTTTTCATTCAGCAGAAGGGATTGACCTCCGTTTTTTAACCCCTTTCCTTCCCAATTGACAGATCAAATTTGTATCCTTTTACTCACGAGTTTCGAATAAAATTTTCTTTGGAGGAATTGTCCGCTCACAATCACAGGACTCAGAGCTTCGTGCATTGAAGGAAGCTAGTCAATTCCCAAGTGCCACTGTCTCCAACCCAACTCGCACTCGGTGCTCTTTTTAGAGCTTACCGGGGAGCGGGGGAGTCATTCCAGGCACCCGCAGGAACACCAGGTCCTCAGAACGCTCGATCTGAGGGTTTTTCGGGGTACTGCAGCGCTCTAGCGGTTCTCCCCTGCCTTCAAAGCACCGGCGCCCTTTCTGCGAAAGAGCTCCTGTCCGCCATATTCAGGCGAGCCAACCGGAAGTCGGATCTGTACATGCTTCCTCCTCCAGGGTTTGAGGGCAAAAGGCCAGATGCTGTGTGGAAACTTCACAAGTCCATTTATGGCTTGAAACAGTCAGCCAGAAATTGGAACTTGTGCCTGAATGAAGCCTTAGAGAAGTTAGGTTTCAAGAAGAATCTTGCTGACAGCTGCCTGTACCTCAAAGGGTCAGGAGAGTCACAAGAAATGGTCTTGATTTTTGTAAACGACATCATTCACGTCTCAAGGGCAAACAAACAGGTGCAGAGGTTTGCCAAAGAGCTTGGAAAGCGTTTCCAACTCAAGAACCTGGGTTCAGTGAAGGTCTACCTAGGTGTACAGATAGACAGGTCTGAAGATGGAAGCTTCTTGCTCAGTCAGAAAGGCAAGATTGAGCAGTTGCTTGAGAAGTTCAGAATGTCTGATTGTGCAGGGGTTAGGACACCCATGGAGATAAGCTACGAGAAAGACAGTCAGCTAGCAGAATGCACTGAGTTCAAGAACGCTGAGATCTTTCAGTCAGCTCTGGGTAGTCTGTTGTATCTGTCCCAATGGAGCAGACCAAACATTGCTTTTGCTACCAATCTGCTCAGTAGGGAAACTACAAAGCCCAGTGTGAGTGCCTGGAATGGTATCAAGCAGGTGCTGCGTTACCTGCAGGATACCAAAGACTTCCATCTCAAACTGCCAAGCTCACTTGTTTGACAGATAGCGACTGGGCAAATCTGGATGACAGGAAGTCCGTGTCTGGGATGGTAATAAAGTTTGGTGAATCTCTAGTTGGGTGGAAGTCCCGGAAGCAAAGTCTCATTGCACTGTCCTCTACTGAGGGTGAGTTCAGCGCACTGTCGGAGCTGTGAAATTGCAGTACTGTCCAAGCCACAAGAGCCTGGCAGATGGGTTCACGAAACCTTTGAGCTTCCAGCATCATGGGGAGTTCTGTGAAGGTTTGATTTTGGGTAAGTGGTGATACTTACAATCCCCCCGCAGAGCAGGACGAGAGGGGGTGTGAGGGGAACCAGAGCTTACAGGGTTAAACAGCTCAGTTCCTTCGTCCTGCCTCTGAGGGGGCGGAGAGATCCACATCCGGGATCTGTTTCTTTGTTCTGTATTCTGTTTTTGTCCAAGACGGAGGATGTTTTTCCTGCCAGACACTGGCTGATTTATACTGCTGTAAATAAATGCTTCTAGCTTAGAAAGAAGCTGAGTGGAGTCTTTGATTTATGCACACTATGCATGCACAGAGGGCAGAAGGCCAATTCGCTGTGTTTACTCTGCTGTGCTCAGAGGTCCAAAGAAGCAGAGATACGCATCGGAAGCCTGCCGGACCTTTACCTTGAGCATTATCCAACAAGGGAAGGGGGCAGCCAAACGAGGAGAGGGCTCGAAGATGCTGCTGAGAGCCCAAGCGCCTCACCTAACCTGGCTGGCCAGGAAGTGCACACGCCACTTCCGTCGCCCAGCCTGTGCAGAGGGGTGAAACGCAAGGAGGGGAGACAGAGATTTGGGGTGTCTAAGTTCCTATGATGGGGGAGAAGCCAGAAGAGGCCACTCCCGGATTCTGCAAGTGACTAAGATGGACATTAACTTTGTGGTTCTGCACTGCAAATAGTTTGCACCAATAAAAGCTGTTAAAAACAGGTCAGAGTCCTGCCTGGTTACTCACGAGCAACCACCCCCCCCCCCCCCCCCCCGCATCTGACAGCAATCCGGGAGTCTTTGCGGTTGCTCGCGTGTAGCGGTAAAGAGCGGTACGATGGATCAAGAGGATACAGGGAAGCGGGAGGAGCAAAGAGCAGCGGGCAGAGGGGCTGCAGGCAGAGGCACTGGGGAAGAGGCGGCTCGGAATGTGGCGGCCCTGAGGCAGAGGAATGCGGAGCTGGAAGCGCACGTGGCTCAGCTTGCAGCGAGGCTGGAGGAGCGGAGAGTGCAGGACCAGCAGATCACAGCCATTCCGTTGGGGAGAAAAGTACCATCACTGGTGAGCAATTTTGGTGGGAACCCTCAAGAATACCTTGCCTTTAAGACTGAGATTAAATACGCCTTGGACTTGCAAAGGAGGGAATTTGCCAATGATGAGGAGAGGGTGGCATTCGTAGTTTCCCACTTTGAAGGCGCAGCTCGGGAATGGATGAGGCCCCTAATAGCGGTGGGAAACAATGCCCTCCAGGACTTAGGGAAATTTTATGAGGCGATGGATGCAATGTTTACCAGCGAAATTCAGGGGGATGTCACGCAGCAGGAGCTTCTTACACTCAAACAGGGATCCCTGACTGTTCGTACCTACTGGTCCCGTTTCGCGATGCTGGTGCATAAGCTGGGCTGGGATTTGTTGTCCGAACCCATGCAAGCGCTTTTTAAGGCGGGCTTAAATTCGGACTTGAAAGATGAGCTCTCCAGGGGACGCCGGCTGAAATCGATGGATGAGCTGACCAAAGCAGTGTTAGCTATTGGTGTTCGGCAGGAGGCGCGCGCACAAGAAAGGCGAGAGGCCAGAGGGGACCGTTTCTATGGCAACCGCATTCCTGAGACGCCAGGTTCCAAGAAAAAAGGGGGGAAGGGTTTGTAAGTCAGCCAAGAAGTGCTTCCTCTGCCAATGGCTGAGACACTTTGCCAAGGCTTGCCCGCAGCGCAAAGGCTGGTAAGGAATGATTAGGGCAGCGGCTAAGGAGGAAGGAGGAGAGCCCAAGCAGCAGGGAAATGACAGTGCCTGGCTGCCAGTAAACATGGGCAGCAACCAGGCAGGCGTGTAGTAGAAGGGCCCTGACCGTGCCTTTCCCAGGCGGGCATAGTAGTCAAGGTAGTGCTGGAGCTCCCTAATGGCCACCCAGCGGAACTGCGGGCCTTGGTTGATTCAGGAGCCAGTGCGAATTTCTTCAGCAGAGACTTTGCCTTGGAGCACCAGTTGCACCTACTCCCACTAGACTTTCCCTTGCAAGTCACCACCATTGGTGGGAGAGAGTTGCTGGGGGGGGGAGTGACACACCAGACACCCCCCATGAGAATGAGGGTCTCCAAACACACCGAGACCATTGCTTTTCATGTGGCCACCTTGGCAGGGTGTGCCACCTTGGCACCTTGGCACCTTGGCATTCCCATCATTCTGGGAATGAGTTGGCTGGCTCTCCATGATCCGGTGCTGTTGTGGCACCAGCGATCCTTCACCTTCGAGTTGACACACTGTGTGAAACACTGTCTGGGTGGGGAGGAGCCACGGGAGAGGAAAGCCAAGATCGCTACGGCGAGTCTGGGGGAAAAGAAGGGAATTCCTCAGCAGTATGCAGATTTTGAGGAAGTTTTCAGCGAGCGGGAGGCTGACAAGTTACCCCCACACAGGCCGTACGATTGTCAGATCAATTTAGTCCCAGGGGCCAGACTGCTGGCGGGCAAGAGATACAGGATTTGAAGGAGTTTATTGACAAGAACTTGAGAAAAGGTTTCATGCAAGAATCTAAGGAGGTGGGGGGAAGTCCAGTGTTCTTTGTGGACAAAAAGGGGACAAAAGAGCACCGCCTAGTGGTGGACTTTAGGATTGTCAACTCCTTGACGGAACCTCTTGCGTTCCCCATGCCTCGCATCAACGACATATTGGCGAGAGTACGGCAGGGCAGAATTTTTACCAAACTTTTTACAACCAGATCAGGGTGCGGGAAGGAGACGAATAGAAGACGACCATGTTTACGCCGTTAGGGGCATTTGAGTATCTCGTTATGCCTTCAGACTACAAAGCAGAAGTCCCTATTTCCAGGCCTTCATGCATCACGTGTTGGGCTCCCTACTGTACTGGAACTGTGTGAGGCTTCTTGTATGACATCTTGGTCTTTTCAGAGAATGAGGAGCAGCATGTGAAGGATGTCCGGCAAGTGTTGGAGAATCTCAAAGAGCATCAGTTATGGGTGAAACTGGAGAAAGGCCAGTTTCATGCTCATGAGGTTGAATTCCTGGGGTACTGGCTGTCGGATAGGGGACTTGCCATGGATCAGGAGAAGCTGAAGGCTGTATTAGACTGGGAAAGCCCCAAGATGAAGAAGGATGTGTAGAGATTCCTGGGCTTCAGCAACTTCTACCGAAAGTTTATCAAGAACTTTGCACATTTATAGGTGCCCATAACTGATTGTGTGCTGGTCCAGGGGGGAGGTCACCGTGGGGCAAGGTCCAGGACCTGAGTCGAGGGTCGGCAGACAGTCCTCCACGGGTGAAGCGGGGTCCACAGCGAGGAGCTGGGCAAGGACAGGAACTCTGGGGGAACAGGACTGGGTGCTGGCCGAAACAGCTCTTCAACAATGTTGCTCCCGCAACCTGGACCGGGCTGACTGGCCTTTATCATCTCTGAGGCCAGGGGCGGTCCCGGCCCCCAGGTGACCCGCCTCTCCTGGCCTTAAGGCGAGCACTCTTCCTGGGAGAAACCAGTTCCCTCCGCCTCTCTGCCCTGAGCCTCTGCAGCTCAGGAGAGGCCGGTGGGTTACTGGACCCAGGGGGAGACTCACTTTCCCCTGACAGAGCTGGGAGAGGCGCACCTGTAGGCAATGCGTCCTCAATCGCCTCCGGAGCCAGAGTGGATTCACCTGGTGCCTGCTCCTGAGGATCCGGCACAGGTGCAGGCGCTTCAGGATCAAGGCCCTGCCCCAGCTCAGCTGGCCCTGGAGGCGGGGACTCCTGTGCAGGCTGGGATTCTTCCGGTTCAGCCTCTGAATCAGATTCCCAGGCCATCACACCATCCCCCCTCCCAGGCCCCCCCTCAACTGAGGGTCTGGACCCGGCTTGCTGGGGTACGCCGCATGGAAATCTCGGAGGCAGGCAGGCGCGTGGACGTTGGCTGCTCGTTCCCAGGAACGGTCCTCAGGTCCATACCCCTTCCAGTCTATGAGATGCTGCAGCTTTCCCCTGCGGTATCGGGAGTCCAGAATTCGTTCCACCTCGTACTCAGGCTCCCCCTGAACCAAAACTGGCTGCGTTCGGGGACGGTTCGGGTGGAACTCGTCGGGCGGGGCCACCAGACTCAGAAGGGACCTGTGGAATACCGGGTGAACCTTCAGGGTTGTGGGCAACCGGAGACGGAATGCCACAGGTGAGACCTGGTCCACGATGGGAAACGGGCCAGTGAAACAGGCGTCCAGCTTCAGCGAAGGTCGAGAGGGGTGGAGGTGGCGAGTGGAGAGCCAGACCAGGTCACCGACGTGGAGTTCCAGCCCCACCTGGCGGTGACGATCGGCCTGGGCCTTGTACGCCTCCTTGGCCTGGCGCAGTTGCTCCATCAATAGCTGTTGCTGGGACTGCAGCTCCTGAAGCCACTCCGTCACCGCAGGGACCGTGGATGCCGGCAGCACATCTGGGAACAGCCGCAGATGATAACTGTAACTGGCCTGGAACGGGGTCTGCTGGGTGGACGCGTTCACCGCGTTGTTGTAGGCGAACTCCGCCAATGCTAGGTGGTCGACCCAGTCATCCTGTTGGTAGCTGCAGTAACACTGGAGGTACTGCTCCAGCACCACGTTCGCCCGTTCCGTCTGGCCATCTGTCTGTGGGTGGTAGGCTGATGATAGACAGACCTCTGTCCCGAGGGTCTGGTGCAATGCTCGCCAGAAACAGAATGTGAAATGAACGCCCCGGTCGGACACCACACGCTCAGGTAGGCCATGCAGGCGGAAGACATGCTGAAGGTAAAGCTGAGCGGTTTCCTTAGCTGTGGGTACGGAAGGGCAGGGGGCACAGTGCACCATCTTAGTGAAATGGTCGGAGAAAACTAAAAGGCAGGTACAGCCACGAGACGGGGGTAAGTCCACCACAAAGTCCAGCGAAACCGTGTGCCAAGGACGTGGTGGGACTGGCAACGGCTGAAGTAGGCCGGGGGGTCGCCCGGTAGGGCCCTTGGCCTGCCGGCAGACGTCACAACCAGCGACGTAGTGGGCCACGTCAGCCTTCAGGCGGGGCCACCAAAACTCGCGGCTTACCAGATGGGTGGTCCGATACCGCCCAAAGTGTCCCGCTGCTGGGGCATCATGGGGCATCCGGAGAACCTCAGCCCGCAGTGGCCCTGGCGGGATGTACAGGCGACCATGGTGCAGCAGAAGGCCCTGATGCAAGACCAGCCCCGGATACTGGGGGCATGACCCTTTGGCCAGTTCCTGAAGTCGTTCCTGGGCCCAAGCGTCGACCCACTGCTGTTCCCGCACCCGAGCCTACAGTGGCTCAGCCTCCTGAGTGGCCAGGAACGCAGCCGGTGGTAGGATCGTGGTTGGTACTGCTTGCTGTACTGTGTCTGTGATGTCTTCAGGTTTCCGGGACAGGGCATCCACCTTCTGGTTTTGGGAGCTAGGGATGTAGCGGATCCGGAACTGGAACCGGGAAAAGAACAACGCCCACCAGATCTGCCTTTGGTTCAGCTTGCGGGTGGTCTGGAGGTACTCCAGGTTTCAGTGGTCGGTTCTCACCTCCACCGGGTGTCGTGCACCTCAAGATGGTGGCGCCAGACCTCAAAGGCCACTTTGATGGCCAGTAGTTCCCGCTCCCACACGGTATAGTTACGCTCCGCCGGAAGGAGCTGGTGGGAATAGAAGGTGCAGGGTAACAGTGGCGCATCAGGTCTGTGCTGCTGGGACAAGACGGCACCGAGAGCTGTGCTGGAGGCGTCAGTCTCTACCACAAAGGGTCGAGAGGGATCAGGATGTTGCAAGATCGGCGCTTTCTGGAAACAGGCTTTCAACCCCTGAAACGCCTCCTCCGCCTCCTTGTCCCAGGAAAATGGCGTCTTGGGGCACAGTAGCCGGGTCAACGGGGTGGTGCGATGAGCATAATCTGCAATGAAGGTCCGGTAATAGTTGGCGAACCCCAGGAATAGCTGTAAGTCCTTGCGGTTCCGAGGTGCCGACCACTCCCGAACCGCTGCCACCTTCCCAGAATCCATCTGCACCCCATCTGGAGAGAGTCGGTGACCCAGGAAGTCCACTGACCACTGATGGAACTCGCACTTGCTGAGCTTTTCATACAGGCGGTACTCCCGCAAACGCTGCAGCATGGTCCGGACATGACCCTTGTGGCAAGCTGGGTCACGGGAGAAAACCAGAATGTCATCCAAGTACACCACCACGTACTTATCTAGCAAGTCCTGGCACACGTGGTTGATGTACCGTTGGAACACTGCGGGCGCATTGCACAATCCAAAGGGCATAACCAGGTATTCGAACTGCCCATACCGGGTCCCGAATGCAGTCTTCCACTCATCCCCGGCTCGGATCTGAATTAAATTGTAGGCCCCCCGGAGGTCTAGCTTGGTGAACACCTGCGCCCCTTGCACCCGCTCCAGCAACTCCGAAATAAGGGGCAAGGGGTACCAGTCTGGGATGGTAATTTTGTTCAGGGGCTGGTAATCATGGCAAAGGCGAAGCTCCCCAAATTTCTTCTTAACGAAGAGCACTGGCGCAGCGGTAGGCCAGGTAGAAGGCCGACTGAAACCATGCTCCAGGTTCTTGTGCAGGAAGTCCTGCAACGCTTCGCGCTCTGGCTCCGTAAGAGAGTATAAGCGACTCACCGGCAGGGGCGCTCTGGGCTGGAGGTCTATTCCGCGGTCAAAAGACCGATGCGGCGGCAGCTGGTCTGCCCCCCGTTCCTCGAACACGTCTTGTTAGTCCCAGTACTCAGTGGGGAGCGTTGATGCAGCCTCCTCAGTGGGCACGGCTGCTAGCATCTCGGACCGATCATGGGGACATGGGTCTGGGAAATACACAGTCCGATTGACCCAGTCAATCTGAACATTGTGAGCCTCCAGCCAGTCCATCCCAAGCACCAGGGGGAACCAGGGCATGGAGGCAATGTCCAAAGTTCGCACCTCCCGGTGCTGCTGGAGACACAAGACCAAGGGCTGGGTCTCCCGAGTGATGGCACCCGAACGCAAGAGCCGTCCATCAATTGCCTCCACCTGTACTGGTTCTAGCTTGTTCTGAAGTGGCACCTGATGATGAGCAGCAAAGGCAGCGTCCATATAGGAGCGGGTTGCCCCCGAATCTACCAGAGCGTGGGAAAGAATCCAGGGCCCACCTGGAGGGTAAAGACGCACCGGAACCATGAGATGTCGCAATTCCACTGTTGTGGGCCCCTCTTGCATGGTTTGGGACCCCAGGTTGCCAGGCCTTTCGGCTACCGAGGTTGGCGGTTTCCCTGTGGCTGGCATCTTCTCGGGACAGGACCGGGCGTAATGTCCACTCCCACCGCAGTACAGACACAGGTTCCCCTCCCAACGCCGCGTCTTCTCCGAGGGGGAGAGGCGAGGTCACGCAGCCCCAAGTTGCGTTAGATCGTCCGGCAACTCGGCTGTGGCCGTGGACCTGCTGGGAACGACTGGAGCCAGGAGCCGGGAGTGCTGGCGGTCCCGGGCCTGGCGACGGTCCTCCAACCGATCGTCTATCTGCAGGCTCCGCTGAATGAGGGCGTCCAGCGTGGTGGGACGATCCATCGTGGTCAATTGATCCAGTATCTCATCCGACAGTCCCTCAAGATACTGGTCCCGAAGTGCAGCGTCATTCCAAGACAAGTCTTGCGCCAACAGCCGAAATTCTGTGGCGTAGGCAGTGGCTCAACCGACAAATCGCCCGATTGGCTTGGCTCTCCTTCAGAGGGTTGCCAAATGCAGTCTCTAAGTGGTTACAAAACCCCACATAGTCTGTTAGCAAAGGAGAGTCTTGCCGGAGCAGTGGCTCCTTGGTGCGGTTGTCAGGGAAGTTCCGGGCTCGCCCCTGAATATACAACTTGGCCTGGGCAAGGAACATGGGAAAGCTGGCCAGGTCCCCATCAAATTTCTCTGGCAAGGCCACTGGGTACTTGCCTGGAGCTGGGGCGTCGGCCCCAGGAGCTGGTAGGGTGTCCAACCGCTGCTGAAGCGCCGTAACCACATCGCTTAGCTGCTGAACGGCGTGGGTCAAGGCCTGGTTCTCCTGGGCCAATGCCACCAGCGTAGCTGCCTGGTCAGCCATGGCCTCTGGCTCTTCCCGAACGCACCCCAACGAAGGTGGAGTGCGGGTGGGGCGGGAGCAAACTGTGCTGGTCCAGGGGGGAGGTTACCGTGGGGCGAGGTCCAGGACCTGAGTCGAGGGTCGGCAGACAGTCGTCCACGGGCAAAGCGGGGTCCACAGCGAGGAGCCGGGCAAGGACAGGAACTCTGGGGGAACAGGACTGGGTGGTGGCTGAAACAGCTCTTCAACGATGTTGCTCCTGCAACCTGGGGCCGGGCTGACTGGCCTTTATCATCTCTGAGGCCAGGGGCGGTCCCGGCCCCCAGGTGACCCGCCTCTCCTGGCCTTAAGGCAAGCACTCCTCCTGGGAGAAACCAGTTCCCTCCGCCTCTCTGCCCTGAGCCTCTGCAGCTCAGGAGAGGCTGGTGGGTTACTGGACCCAGGGGGAGACTCACTTTCCCCTGACAGGGCTGGGAGAGGCGCACCTGTAGGCAATGCGTCCTCAATCGCCTCCGGAGCCAGAGTGGATTCACCTGGTGCCTGCTCCTGAGAATCCGGCACAGGTGCAGGCGCTTCAGGATCAAGGCCCTGCCCCAGCTCAGCCGGCCCTGGAGGCAGGGACTCCTGTGCAGGCTGGGATTCTTCCAGTTCAGCCTCTGAATCGGATTCCCAGGCCATCACAGATTGTCTCAGTGGGAAGAAAAGGTTTCTGTGGACTAAGGAGGTGCAGAAGGGCTTTGAAAGCTTAAAGAAGGTATTTGCATCAGAGGAACAGCTCCTGCACGTGGATCCTGACAAGCCTTTGCGGGTGGAGACCGACGCTTCAGACCGAACCATCAGCGCAGTCCTGTTGCAACAAGATGCAGGAGGAGATTGGAGACCTTGTGCCTTTTTCTCCCGGAAGCTGAACAAATCGCAGCAAAATTACACCATTTATGACAAAGAATTGCTGGCCATTTATGTGGCTTTTAAGCTGTGGAGACACTTCCTGATTAGGGCGCAGCAGCAGATACAGGTGTGGACAGACCATAAGAACTTGGAATATTGGAGTACTGCGCATGTGATCTGCCAGAGGCATATCTGTTGGGCGCAGTTTTTTGCCAATTTTAACTTTAAGATTCAATACGTCCCAATCAGACAATCAGTTATGGGCACCGATAAACGCACAGAACGTGAGGGCAGATGCACTATCCCGGAAGCCTGAGTACATGGAAGGTGACGGGTCCCCCGTGGCCAGACATATGTTCCAGGAGGACAAATGGACCTGTGGGGGAGCACTGGCAGGGAAGGCAGAACTGGTGAGGCTCACCAGAGACAACGACTTTGCTCAAAGGAAATTTGGTGAGCTCAGGGAGGGGCTGGGAGTAGATGGGGGCTTTGAGGAGAAAGGGGGGCTGTTGTTCTACAAAGGGGCACTGTATGTACTGGGGAGCCCTTAAGGGTCAGAGTCCTCAAGCAGCTCCATGACAACCCTAAAGCTGGGCACTTTGGGCAACACAAGACTATGTTGTTAGGTATGCGGATTTTTGGTGGCCCAAGGTAAGGGAGGATGTGCGGGACTATGTACGAGGATGCGACATGTGTCAGAGGGCAAAGAGAGAAAGGGAGGCTCCAGCGGCGTTGCTAGAACCCTTGCCAACACCCGGGAGGCCATGGGAGGTGGTGTCCATAGACTTCATGACAGACCTGCTCATGTCCAGAGGTAAGACGGCGGTCATGGTGGTGGAGGATCTGCTGACCAAGATGTATCACTTTGTGGCATGTTCTCATGCGGCGACAGCAGAGGAAACCACCAAGCTGTTCGTGGATCACATCTTTCGGCTGCATGGAGTCCCTTCTAGGGTAATTTCTGATTGTGGAAGACAGTTCCCCTTGCGTTTCTGGCACAAGCTCATTAGTTTGTTGCAGGTGGAGGTGAGCTTCTCGACAGCAAGGCACCCACAAACTAATGGGCAGACGGAGAGAGCAAATGCCATTTTGCAGCAGTACTTGCACTGTTCCGTCAATCAGAGGCAGACTGATTGGGTGGAGAAGCTAGCACTGGCAGAGTTTGCATACAATAATGCTGAACATGTGTCCATGGGGATGAGTCCCTTTCTTGCCAATTACGGGTGTCATCCCAGGGCCTTTCCAGGGCCAGGGGAGGAGGAATGGAGTGTACCGGCCATAGAACAATTTGCAGAAGAGATGGAGGCCATAACACCAACAGCTCAAGATGAATCTGGAGAGAGTCAAAGAGGCTTACAAGAGAGAGGCAGACAAGCATAGGAGGCCAGGGGAAGTCATCCGGGTGGGGGAAAAGGTATGGTTGTCATCTCAGGGGCTGCCCCTGAAGGGGGGGGTGCAAGAAACTGCAACCCAGGAGACTGGCTCCCTTTGAGGTGACCCAGCAGGTCAACCCAGTAGCATTTAGGCTGAAGTTGCCAGATAACATGAGGATGCACCTGGTGTTTCACAGGTCAGTGCTGTCGCCTTACAGGGAGGGACACAGCTTCCTGGGAAGGGAGCAGGAGGTGCCCGCCTCGCCAAACGTAGAAGAAAGGGAATGATGTAATGAAGTGACAGAGATACTGGACTCCAGGTGGAACGGACTTCAACTAGAATATCTAGTTGCCTGGGAGGGGGCTCCCAGTTCAGAAAACGTGTGGATTCCTGCAGGGCACGTGACAGAGGAGTATCTCGTAGAGGAGTTCCACGCTCTCTTCCCACACAAGCCCAACCCCCCCCCCCCGGAGGTTTTTGGGAGAAGTGTTCGGACCCACAGAGGACGAGGGGGACTTCGAAGGATTCCTACCCTCAGGGGAGGGGGAGGGAATTGGGGGTGAAGTTGCCGAGATCTCTGATGAGGAGGAACTTTTCAAGGACTCCCTGCCAGAGCTGGGATTGGGGGGGGTTGGGAAGCAGTTTTTGAGGACACAGAAGAGGACGACGATTTCTTTCTCGGCTTCCCACCTTCTCCTCCCAACGCCAGTGAGGAGGGAGCAGCTCTGGACCCCACCAACGGGGAGTTTTTTTTGAAGGGGGTGGATGTCAGGGGACTGCCATCGGAACGGGGGAGGGAGGCAGGGGGATACAGAGAGCCTCCAGCGCTTCTGAGAAGCAGCTCCTCATCCGGCAGTGGAGAAAGCCACACCTCCAGTGGAGCAGAGGGGGAAGGGGGTAGCCGGGTAAAGGGAAGGATCGAAGATGCTACGGAGAGCCCAAGTGCCTCACCTAGCCTGGCTGGCCAGGAAGCACACATGCCGCTTCCGTTGCCCTGCTTGAGCAGAGGGGTGAAACGTAAGGAGGGGAGGTGGAGATTTGGGATGTCTAAGTTCTTATGCTGGGGGAGAAACCAGAAGGGGGCACTCTCGGAATCTGCAGGCGACTAAGACGGACATGAACTTTGGGGTTCTGCACTGTAAATAGTTTGCACCAATAAAACCTGTAAAAGACAATTCGGAGTCCTGCCTGGTTACTCACAAGCAACCACCACCAGCACCTGACAATATCAATATTGGTTATGGCTTGTTTGAGTACTAAGCTATATCACAGTCTCATGTGAATCCTTAAATCATTTGCAAGTATGTCTTACTGTAAGGCAGTATGGCAAAGTTATGGCCCTCCAGTTGTTGTTGGATGAAAACTCCTATCATTTCTGACCATTGGCCATGCTGGCTGGTGCTAATAGGAGTTTGAGTCCAACACCAGAAGTTTCTGGGGAAGAACTTGGACTGTCTTCATTTCCATGTTTCCTATGTTCTCAGTTCTGCATGCCTGACAACTGAATGCATGACTGAACATTTTTAAAGCTTCTTTGGATCTTCTTAAACAAACCTGTCAGTCTCCAGCCCTTTCTAAATCATATAGAATACTCAGCCTCTTCATAATTCTATACTGCACCACCACTCAGGAGCTTCCTTCAAATTATGCCTGGCACATTCACCGTTTCTGCTGTGGGCTTCAGTAGCAGACAGACTGCATGGTTGCCCAGAATTTAGTCAGAATAGGTCAAAGAGCCAAATCCTTGCAATAGCAGAACTTCTTTAAATCATACCTGACAGTAGTTCATCTGGTCTCATCAAATGTGTGGAGAGAATCCATACTCCTTTGTTCAACTATTACAACTAAGAATACTTATTCACATGAACCCAATCTCATCTGCAACTTGAACCCAGCGCAACTGCTCTTTTCTCCATAGTGTCTGTCCCACGTGGGACATTTGTAGCCTTGTTACAGCCTCATGGCTAATGCTAGCACTGCCACATCTTTCCAGCCATTTAACCTAAGAAGAGCCCTGGCAGATCAGATTGAAGGCCCACCTAGAACAACATTCTGTCCCCACAGTGGTCAACCAGAAGCTTATGGGAAGCCCACCAGCAAGACACCCCCCCCCCCATGTTCCCAAACAGCTGACATTCAGATGATTGGAGGCTACAGATGATGACCTCCTTGCCATGGTTCTAGCTACCTAAGTTTTTATATGACTATTGTGTGTGTCTTAAAGCACCTGAATCCACCCTAGTATAATAGTAGTAGTAATTAAATTATTATTATTATTATTATTATTATTATTATTATTATTATTATTATTATACCGTGCCCATCTGACTGGGTCGCCCTAGCCTCTCTGGGTGGTTTTCAACATATAGAAAACATAATAAAATGTTAAACATTAAAAAGCTTCCCTATACAGGGCTGCCCTCAGAACTGAAGAGAGCAGAGCTACTATCTTTAGGTCATGGGCATAATGCTGCCCAAAAATGCAAGTAAAACTAATTCTACGGAGCTTCATTCATATCCCACTATAATTCTGTCCTTCGTCTTAATAGTGTTCACCAATGGCTGTTCTCTTCCTCTCCTTAACTTCCTCATGCTGTGTTTTGCTATGAACTTAGCTCCATGTGCATTGCTACTTACCTTCCAGGGCAAGGCTGGAAAAATCCATCCTTTTATAAGCAAGCCTATAGGCCAAAAAGAGCTAACAAAAAGTAAAAGGAAGTACCAACCTCAGCTTGCTTGCACCATACGCTGATGTTCTTACGTTGTGCTTTCATGAAATGGTCCCAAGCCTTTGGTTTGGATGCGGAATGGTACACGGCCACTATCTGCTCGACTGCAGTTTCAAAATCAGCAGGCAAAACCAGGCCACAATATCATCCAGAGAGGGCAAGAGAAAGGAGTAAGAGAGCGGGATCAGGCAGGTGGTTCAGTGAATCTTTTTCTTATGATGCTTTGCTGGGTGGAATTATAGCTGAGAAAGATGGTGCTCAGGAAGAAACTAGAGCCACAGAACTTGGAGATCAAAGCAGCACAACAGGCAAAATCTGTTTGTATGTCCAATCAGGCAGAAGCCAAGTTTACAGAGTAAGCTGTCTTGATGAGGAGGGTGACACTAAACACTCAAAAGAAGAAGAAGAGTTTGGATTTGATATCCCGCTTTATCACTACCCGAAGGAGTCTCAAAGCGGCTAACATTCTCCTTTCCCTTCCTCCCCCACAACAAACACTCTGTGAGGTGAGTGGGGCTGAGAGACTTCAAAGAAGTATGACTAGCCCAAGGTCACCCAGCAGCTGCATGTGGAGGAGCGGAGGCGCGAACCCGGTTCTCCAGATTACGAGTCTACCACTCTTAACCACTACACCACACTGGCTCTAAAAAAATGGAGTTTCTTTAAAAACTCAAGAGGAAGAAAAACACTCGTGTAAAAAGAAACAGATGCTTGGCCAGAGAGAGAGAGAAAGAGAAAGAGAAAGAGAAAGAGAGAGAGAGAGAGAGAATTTTTTCCCCCACTTCACAAACATTGGGCCATAAATAGGGCTGGGTGTATTCCATAAATCTGTAACGGCAAATAAGTACTGGACCCAAAATCCTGCACACTGAATCTTACCTTTGGTTTTTAATTCTGTTTCTAGTCCTTACTACCACAGTGATAGGCTTGGAAAAATCTCAGAAGCCAAAAAGAAATGGAGTGTAACTTCCAGTGGAGCTTTAATATTCCCAATGGGTTGGTTTGCTCGTATGGTTTAGCATGGGCTCCCAGAGAGGAAATCACAGCCACTTTACTTCTCCTCTTGTTCTTCTTCTGCTGCACTGCTCTGAGCTAAGCCATCATTTTAGCTCAGCATGTGACGAACCCAGGATTGTAGCTTGTCTCACTCCAAACAACAGCAAGGTCTGTTCTTGGGTTTACAACTTATGGTTTGTCTTGATCGAGACAAACCATGAACCTTAGTTCAGTCAACACACTTAGCCAAACCATGGCTTAGCTCAGAGCAGTTTAGCAGCAGAACCAGGAAAGGAGTGTAGCAGCAGTAGCGATATTGTCAAGGATGATTGGTGGGTGCTAGAAGAGATAAGAGTCCGGGCCTCCAGCCAGTTTTACAGGTTTTATTAGGTCCATTTTCCTATTTACACACAGAGCTCCCAGAGCACGTCCGGCTCATTCGGTATCAGTTGCAGAGACTGACTGTTCCTTTCGTTTTCTCCAGCATAACCACTTCCGGAGCCCTCCTCTTTTCCTTCCTCTTTTACGTGAAGAGCTAAGCCCCAGAAATTGCTCCCCCCTCCCTGATTCATTGCTTCCTGACAACCCTTCATCATCCTCCCCCTCTGATGAGGTGCAACTACTTACGAACAGAGGCTTATCTCTGTATTTTCCCATCATTTCCCCCTTCTCAGCCCCCAGTTCCCTGACAGATATCCTCTCTGAAAAGCCTCACATTCATGCATTTGTGCTGAGCATTTGGCTTAGCATTACATGAGAACCAGTTTTATGACTAGATTATTTTTAAAAATCACCACATGTACATATTTGCACAGCTTATATGAGAAGTTACAATGCATAGTTTTCCTCAGGATGGAATGTTATTTTAAACACCAGAGTAGGGCCCTGCTGGTGATGTGAAAAGTATGATATGCTGCCCCACATTCAGTAAAGTAATACAGGTCCTTTCCCAAAACATATTCCTGCAAATTTCTAGCCAAAAGGTTTAGATGTGAAAGATTATCTTCCCTGAAAGGAGCTAAAAGTCCATCCCATGGCCACAGGTGATTGGCTTGAACACTGGAGAGGCTACTGAATTGCTCTTGCCCTGGCTAAAGATTGACCAACACCAACATCATGACAGGATTCAGGTCTGAGGTTCCCCCCAGTTGCTACTTACTGTACCTCCTTCTGGAATCCGGGACCAATATATTTTTTTAAGGTTAACAGAATAAAACAATTCAAAAACAAACACTAAGCAAACTGTAAAGGACTTCAGAATCCTCTTGGTACACTCAGGAGATGAATGGTCACATTGTGCTGTGATCCACAACAAGGTGACCTTAAAATCAGATTATCAAGGCCAGGAGGCTGCTAAGGTGTCGGCTTCCCCAGCTGTGAGGCACTGCAGCATTGCTGCCTGCCAGGGACTTGGTTGGCTAATTACTCAGTTCCAGAGAATGAAGGAGAGAAAGCTCTGCAGGACATTCAATAGGAATAGAATCTCCTGGTTGGAAATGGATCCTGGTTAACAACAGGGCAATGAAAACTGCAGAACACTCCCAGGGCTCAGAAGAGCATCAAATGTTTTGTACATAAAGTTTGTTGTTTTTTTAAAAAGATATTTATTGAAATTTTAAAAATAGCAAAAAATAAAGAAAAAACAAAAACAAAAAACAGAAAAAAACCACACATATAATTTGCATTCCTTACTTTCAATAACATATTTCCCAGACTTCCCCACACCTCCCCTTCTTGTATTCCAGATCAATTTTTAGTTCAGCAAGTTCTTATCCCCAAATTTTACCCTATTATATTTAATTCATTTTAGTTAACCAATTTTAACCTAAACCTCAGTCTTTATACATCAATACTTATTCTTAATATCTTTTTCTTTTTTTTCCTTTTTTTTTAATGAAATATTTATTAGGATTTTCAAATTCAATACAAAAGAAATAAAAAAAAACAAAAAACTACAAAAAAATAAAAAAAGAGAAATTTAAAAACACATAAAATTTACAATTCCATATTTTCATTACCATATTTCCCAGACTTCCCCACACTTCCCCTTCTTGCATTCCAGTTCAAGTTGTTTGTTCAACAAGTTCTTATCCCCAATTTTTAACCTTTTTATATTTAATTCATTTTTTTTAACTTATTTTAACTTATAAACATCAATATTTGTACCTCAATACACAAATCTTTTTCCTAAAGTCGACCCTGATTCCATTCCACGAATTTCCCAATTTTCATATTAATACCCAAACAAAAAAAAACAACAGATCATAATTATACACCCTTTGGATTCTCAAACCCCACCACCCCCTTTCCCGGTTCCGATCCCCAACAAATGTCCAGTTTTAATCTTCTATCAGCCTGGAGATCTCACGTCCGAGGCTCTTAATTCTCTCTCAGTTCCTCTCTGCCGGTTTTTTTGATAGTCCTTAATATTAAACTCCAAATTTCGGAGGAGCTCTGTCTCAATAAAGTCCAAATTTCTTCCAGCCAGACCTCCATACTTAAAAGCAAGGTCCAAAAGTCCAGTTGTCACCAAGACTCCAGCTTCCACTTTAATCAAATTTGTAATCCATAGATCTTCAGGTCTCCACACAAAGGAATCTCTTCATTCTTCCTTCACCAATTTAAACCAGGATTTCATCATCCAGTACTTATTTTCCTTTGTAATCATCCTGTCAGGCCTTTGGTTTGATTTTTTGTTTCCCTTTTTGAGCATGATGTCAGGCCTCTGGCTCTCCTTTGTCATTTGCAAGGTTACAGCTCCTCCTTCCTTCTCCTCAGGAACGACATATATCTCTTTCTCCACACTTTCAGAATTCTCAAAGTCCTCTTTTTGTCCAGCTGCATGGGCTTCCTGAGTCAAGTCCTTATCAAGTTCCGTAGTGTTATTTACTTTTAAACTCAAGGTTGTTACATTTGTAGACAAAACCTCAATTTGGCCTTGTAACTTTCCCAGGAGAACAAATATTCTGTCCAGCCCAGCCTGAATTTTCCCTTTTCCAGCCATTCTTGTAATGTCCCAAATCCTCCTCTAGAGGGATTTAGTAACTTAGTATTCTTTCCAGTTAAAATCCAAAAGTCAGGTTAATTTGTATCAGTTCTTACTTATTTTCAAGAAAATATAGCCAAGTTGCAGCAACTGTATCCAGCAGAGACAGCAGAAACAAAGTTCTCTTTTTCCTTTTTGACAGCTAAATTTGACAGCTGTCAAACTTCTCTATGTCTCCTCAGCAGGCTCTCTCGCGGATCACTCCCGGGTCCGGGGGGGGGGGTGGAACTTCAACTCTCAAAATTAACTCTTATCCTCCAGCACAATTTCTTATACTTATATCGCCAAATCGTGAAATTGATATCTTTTATCGAAAAGACAATTCTCTCGACTTTAGTTAACTAGTCCTTGCTTTAGATCTTTTACAAGGCGGGGAGGCGGACTTCCTGTTTGCACCTTCCCTGATCGTGCCAAATTCCAAAGAAATTTCCTTAAAAAGTCCAATTTCCGTACTACTCACGGGTTGTTACTTTTAGGGTCCGATTGTTCACAGGAAGAAGTCAGCGCCCTCCGACCATGGCTCGCGGCTTCACTCCCCAGGAGAAGCAGTCGACTCTCAGCACCACGCCGCTCACCCCGTCCCCCGTTCCAAAGCCTTTAAAAAGGCTTCTTCACGGGTCGGGGGGGACGCAAATGGTGCCCGCCGAGTCACCAAGTTCACAGGCTTCCCCGCCTGTGATTTCTAAGGGTCCCCGCGTCGCCGCAGCGGCAAGACCCCGCTCCTGAAGAGCCGATTCCCTCCGGAGCTCGGAGGGAATCCCCCATTAGCCGTTCGTGCTAACCCGGAAGTCTTAATATCTTTTTCTAAGATCGACCCCAATTCCCTTTCACGAGTTCCCCATTTTGATATAAGTAGCCAAACAAAATACAAAAAAAACACAAAAAAACAAAGTATAATTGTACACCCTTTGGATTCCCAAAGCCCCACTCCCTGCCTTTCCCGGTTTCGAGCTCCAACAGATGTCCATCAGTCTATCTGCTGTCAGCCTGGTGACCTCACGTCCGAGGCTCTTAAGTCTCTCTCATTTCCTCTCTGCCGGTTTTTTTGATAGTCCTTTGTATTAAACACCAAATCTCGGAGAAGCTCTGTCCCAATAAGGTCCATGTTTCTTCCAGCCAGACCTCCATGTTTAAAATTGTAGTCCAAATCTTGTTTCTTACTTCTTTTAAATCCAAATGTCCCAGAAACTCCAGCTTCCACTTTAGTCAGGTTTGTAATCCATAAGTCTTCAGATCTCCACATGAGGAGATCTCTCCATTCCTCATTCTTCCATTCAAACCAGATTTTCATAATCTCATTCTTCTTTTCCTTTATATCCATCTTAGCAGGCCTCTGGCTCTCCTTAATCATCTGCGGCGTTATAGCTCCTCCTTCCTTTCCCTCTAAATCGTCATATATCTCTTTCCCCACTTTCTCAAATTTCTCAGATTTCTTTTCTTGTTCAGCTGCAAAGATTTTTAGCTCAGTTACAAAAGCTTTTTGTTCAGATACAAAGACTTGAGTCAAGTCCCTTCCAGTTTCAGCAAGTTTATTTACTGTTTCATTCAATGTTGTAACATTTGTAGCCAAAACATTGCTTTGTTCTTGGAATTTTCCCAGGAGAAGAAAAGTCCTTTCCAGTTCAATCAGTATTTTTCCACTTGCAGCCATTCTTGTAATGTCCCAGAGCCCCCTCTAGAGGAGTTCTGGTTACTTAGTATTCCTTCCAGTTCCAATCCAAAAGTCAAATTAACTTTTTCTCTTTATTTTCAACAATTTATTACCTGAATGTAACAAATATAACCAGCCGAGGCAACAGAAACAAAGTTCTCTTCTTTTCCCAGCTTTGACAGCTAGTTTGACAGCTGTCAAAATCTTCTATGTCTCTTCAACAGGCTCTCTCACGGATCGCTCCCGGGTCCTGGGGGGGGTGACGGTTCCACTCTCAAAATTAACTCTTATCCTCCAGCAAATTCACTTATACTGCCAAAACGTGAAATTAATTACTTTTATCCTCTCAAGAAGAAGGTGTTCTCTCAACCTTAGTTATCTAGTCCTTGCTTTAAGATGTTTACAAGACGGGGAGATGGACTTCCTCTTTGCGCCTTCCCCGCTCGTGCCAAATCCAAAAAAGAAATTTTAAGTCCAATTTCCGTATTACTCACGGGTTGTTACTTTTAGTCCAAATGTTCAAAGGAAGAAGTCAGTGCTCTCCGACCATGGCATGCGGCTTCACTCCGTAGGGGAAGCAGTCGACTCACAGCACCGCGCCGCTCCCTGTCCCCCGTTCCGAAGCCTTTAAAAAGGCTCCTTCGCGGGTCGGGGGGGGGCGCAAATGGTGCCCGCCGAGTCACCAAGTCCACAGGCTTCAGCGCCTGTGATTTCTGAGGGTCCCCGCGTCGCCGCCGCGGCAGGACCCGTCCCCTACTGAGCAGATTCCCTCCGGAGCTCGGAGGGAATCCGCCATTAGTCGATCGCGCTAACCCGGAAGTCTGTTTTGTACATAAAGTTTGAAGTGACGTGAAAAAGGAAAAATGCAGCGATATTACATTACCTTGAAGGCTTAAATCTCCCATTTAGTAAGCTGATCTGTAGCTCCTCAAATGAACAGGAAGATAAGGGATTTGGCTATACACCTACCTTTGTTGCCGAAGCCGCTCAGCAATCGCCAAAATTACAAGGCTGTGGTTAACACAGGAGCAGCCTGTGGGTAGGAACATCACTAAGGCAGAAAATACCTGCACATCCCAAGTATGAACAGAAATCAAGAAGACACTTCAAAGAAGCTTCAGAAGCTTCAGCTGGTGCAGAAATAGGTGGTCTGTCTCCTGATGCAGTATGTATGCTACAAGCACATGACATCTACTAAGGCTCACTACCATGTTCTTTCCTGTGTCCCATCCCATTAATAATCACCCAAGAATGCTCTCCAGACTGTACCATTGGTTTACCAAAGAAAATGTGCACAGTAGGAGTTTTGTGGGCTGTTTTGTTTGTTGTGTCTGGGGACCATTTTTTCTCCAGAAACCTATCAGAATAAGATTTTGATAGTTTTCCAGAAGCTTTGTAAGATTTTCTTGTTTCCACTAAGCATTAATGACCTGGTAACCTTTCATTCATTTAAAATTAATTTTAATATCCAGCATTTTGTCTGTTAAATGGTTTGTTATCTTTTCCCTTTTTTAAACTGTTTTCTGGTTTTCTTTGACATTTGTACGAATGCAGCATGGTGGTTTAGAAATTTGTAAGAAATAAACCTAAATATGTTTCCTAATAAAGGGAATGTATGTTCTGGATCTGTGTCTCTCTCTCTTGTTCAACCTTCAACTGGAAAAAAAGAAAACAAAAAATGGTACATTTCCATCAAGTGAGACTTTGAAATCCTGGTTGCAAGCCCCAAACACTTACACTGAGCAAGAATTCCTGAGAGTGCAAGCTTGAACTTTTCCTTTGCTTCTTCCATTTCCTTTTCATGGGCTGCTTTCTCATTTGTAAGTCGGCAGATGTGGCTGTTGACTGACTGGATCATTGAGTAGAAGTTGTTTGCAGTCCGTCTGTTCACTTCCCCATGCTCTAGCCAGGCCAGCAGTGTCTGCACCGCTTCCAAACACTTTGAATCATCTGACCCAAGAGAGAAACACTGCTCAGGTACAAAGCACTGGTGCATTTTGCAAGTAATATTATTTAAATCACCGCTCCCTGTGTGAGAGTTTAAAAAACAAAAACATAGTAAGATGTTTGATAGGCTAAAATTATATTGTTTTGTTACTAGTGCTCTGCCAAAGCTTCCTGTGGCTGCTATGGGGGTTCTTTTGTTATGTTTTTATGGCATAATGTATTTTCGTTTATGTATTAAACATTAGTTAAGTCACTTGGAGACGTTCAGATAACAAGCAACAGTCTAATTAATACTACTGTTTTGCATAGGTCTGCATGAAATGAGCCACGCAAGCAAGGCAAAACTCTGAAAGGCTGGGGTGGATGAGAATAACTCCACAAACAGTTGCAATGTACTCATCTGTTGTATGTCTACATGAGATGGATCACATCTCAGTGGAAGAGCATCTGCTTTGCATGCAAAATGTCTTGGGTGCAATCCTTAGAGTCCCCAGGTAGGAAGTGATGAGAAAGATCCTTCTTCTTCCAAGACCCTGGAGAACCACAGCCAGTCAGAGTATACATTACTGGGTAAGAAACAGATAACTCATCTGATAGGGTACAGGACAACTTCCTATGTTCCTAACCACCTGCCACAATCCTCATGCAACAGCCTGCCAGTTTGGGGCATTATTCTACAGCCCTATGTACCTTTTAACTTCTCAGCAACAATACTGCACTCATAATATGAATAGTGGACAACAGGAGGTGGGGAGGGAGGGTGGAACTGTTTTTCTGCCATCCTTCTGCAATGGCGCTCTTCCAGGCTAGCATCCGCTGCTTGCATTCCCACTCGTAGAAATCATCCCAGGCTTGAGCAAAATCCACGTGCAGGTGCCCTGTGTCCTTTTTGTCAGTGCTGGATAAAAAGGCAATGATAGTTACAGAAACAACCTGGCAATGATAGTTACAGAAACAACCATCAGCAGTTTCCCTGTGGTAGGGAAGTTTTTAATGTTTGATCTTTTATTGTGTTTTTAATATCCTGTTGGAAGCCGCCCAGATTGGCTGGGGAGACCCGGCCACATGGATAGTGTAATGGTTATATGGGGTTGCTCATGCGTAAGTTGCCGCCACTCCTGGCTAGGTTGCCTGGTTAAACCTTTTCCTGGCTGGACAGCCCTTCACTTTGTGGCTGTTTCAGTCGCTAGCAGAATCCGTCAGTGGGCGTTTCTTCAACTTCTTCCAGCAAAGAAGTTCTTTGACGCCAAGTCTACGCCTACTTTCCCTGCGTGGAAGTCTTCTGCGCAGGGTGGGTGTGGGTAGCGGAGGACCTGTGCTCTCCCCGCTGGTCTCCGGCGAAGAGTCCTGGAGCCCCCTCTCCGATTCCCCCATCCACCCCCCTTTATCCCTGGTGTTACGCTGATTTCCTTCCCCAGCTGATGAGTTCCCTCTCTCCCTGTTGGGCCCTTCTCCGGCATCGCTTGGGAGCCTTGCCTCCACTTCTGGCTCTGATGTCAGTTCCCTGACATCCACCTCCCCCCCAGGACCCCCTCCACCCCCGGCCCGACCTTTTGACTTAACTTCGTCCCTTTCCTCGGCCGACGATGCGGGGAATCCCCGGAAGGAGCTGTCGCCATCCTCTGAGGATTCAAACTCCGCTTCCCACCCGCTCCGATCTCTTCCCGCGGGGTGGCCCTCCCAGTCCGATTCCTCTTCCTCTGACGCCTCTCCTCCCTCCTCTTCGGAGGCAGGAAAACCCACAAAATCCTCTTCATCATCTGTGGTTCCAAATTGCTCCTCCCAGAATCTCGCTAGTGGTTTAGGTTTATCTGGGAACAGGCTGTGGAACTCCTCCATAAGATACCCGTCATTGATAGCCTCCGCGGGAACCCACGTGTTTTCTGACTCGGGTTCTCCCTCCCAAGCTACCAGGTACTCCACCTGGCGCCCTCGCCATCTTGAATCGAGTATTTCCTTGGCTTGGTTGTGGTGTTCCCTCTCCTCTACCCGCGGGTGGGTGGTGACTCCTCCCTCCCGCCCCGGAAATTCCCGCCCCTCCCTGTACGGTGAGAGTAGGGACCTATGGAACACCGGATGTATCTTCATGCTGTCAGGCAACTTGAGCTTGAATGCCACGGGGTTCACCTGCTGTGTTACCTCAAAAGGTCCCAGCCGCCTTGGCCGCAACTTCTTGCACCCTCCCTTAAAAGGTAACCCTTGGGTTGACAACCACACCCGGTCTCCCACCCGTATGGTCTCCCCTTCCCGACGGTGCTTGTCTGCCTGCCTCTTGTAAATTTCCTTGGCCCATTCCAAGTTCATCTGGAGTTGCTGGTGCAAGGCCTCCATTTCTTCCACAAACTGCTCTGCCGCTGGTACGCTCCACCCTTCCTCCCCCCTCCCCGGGAAGGCCCTGGGGTGACACCCATAATTGGCCATGAACGGGCTCATTCCCGTGGACACATGTTCAGCGTTATTGTACGCAAATTCAGCCAGCGCTAGTTTTTCTACCCAATCGTTCTGTCTCTCGCTGACGTAGCAGCATAGGTATTGCTGGAGTATACTGTTCGCTCTTTCTGCTTGCCCGTTGGTTTCCGGGTGTCTCGCCGTCGAGAAGCCCACCTCGACCTGCAACAAGCTCATGAGCTTCCTCCAGAACCGGGAAGTAAATTGTTTCCCGCGATCCGAGATGACCCTCGAGGGAGCCCCATGCAGCCTGAAGATGTGATCTACAAACAACCTGGCTTTTTCTTCTGCCGTTACCGCATGCGAGCAAGCGATGAAATGGCACATTTTTGTTAGCAGGTTGACTACTACCATGACTGCTGTCTTCCCCCTTGACTTGGGCAAATCTGTCATAAAATCTATGGATACCACCTCCCAGGGTCTTCCCGGCGTGGGTAAGGGTTCCAGTAACCCTGCGGGTGCAGCCCTCTCCCCCTTTGCCCTCTGGCAGCAGTCGCACCCCCGTACATATTCCCGTACATCTTCCCTCACCCTTGGCCACCAGAACTGCCTGGTGACAAGCAACATGGTTTTGTGTTGACCAAAATGCCCCGCTGTTGGGTTGTCGTGGAGTTGTTTGAGTACTCTTCCCCTCAAGGTCTTCCCCGGTACGTACAGTGCTCCCTTGTAGTACAGTACCCCTTCCTTTTCCTCAAACCCTCCATGGTTTTCCCTTCCGTCCCGGAGTTCCCTGATTTTTGTTTGAGCGAATTCGTCGTTTCTAGTGAGCCCGGCTAGTTCCCGTTTCCCAACCAACACTCCCCCCCATACCCATTGGTTCCCGGGGAACACGTGTCTGACTTCTGGCGGTCCCTCTCCTTCCATGTACTCCGGCTTCCGGGAGAGAGCATCTGCTCTTACGTTTTCCTCTCCCGGCACGTACCGGATCTCGAAGAAAAACTTGGAGAACTCCTGTGCCCATCGAACCTGTCTCTTGTTGAGTACTCGCGCAGTCCTTCAGTATTCCAAGTTCTTGTGATCCGTACACACCTGGATCTTGTGCTGCGCCCCTATTAGCAGATGTCTCCATCGTCGAAATGCTGCATAAATTGCAAGCAGTTCGCAGTCATACACCGTGTAGTTTTGCTCCGACTTGCTCAGCGTCCTCGAGAAAAAGGCGCACGGCCTCCAGCTCTGCTGGTCCCCCTGCTGCAACAGTACTGCTCCGATGGTCCGGTCTGACGCGTCGGTCTCCAGCCTCATTGGCTTCTGCAGATCCACGTGCAGGAGCTGCTCTTCCGAAGCGAACGCCTTCTTCAGCCTTTCAAAGGATTGCTGGGCACTTTCTGTCCAGACGAACTTCTTTTTGCTACTGAGACAATCTGTGATGGGTGCTGTCAAGTGGGCGAAGTTCTTGATGAACTTCCGGTAGAAGTTGCTGAACCCTAGGAACCTCTGCACGTCCTTCTGGGTTTTGGGGGTCTTCCATTCCAGCACCGCCTGCACCTTGCTGGGGTCCATAGCTAGGCCCTTGTCTGACAACTTGTACCCCAGAAACTCGACTTCTCTGGCGTGAAATTGGCATTTTTCCAGCTTGACCCACAACTGGTGCTTCTGCAGTCTCTTTAGCACTTCCCTGACGTCTCTGACATGTTGCTTCTCATTGTCCGAATAGATTAAGACGTCGTCCAAAAAGGCTACGCAGTTCTTGTACAGCAGGGGCCCCAACACGTGGTGCATGAAAGCTTGAAAACAGGCGGAGCCCGACTGTAATCCAAATGGCATAACTAAGTACTCAAAGGCCCCCAGGGGGGTGAACATGGTGGTTTTCCATTCGTCCCCCTCCCTCATCCTAATCAAATTGTACGCTCCCCTGAGGTCCAGCTTGGTAAAAATTTTCCCCTGCCTTACCCATGTTAAAATGTCGTCAATCCTGGGCATTGGGAAGGTCACGGGTTCTGACACCAGGTTGACGCCCCGGTAGTCCACAACGAGCCTGGGCTGATTAGTATCTTTTTTGTCCACAAAGAACACCGGACTGCCCCCCACCGCCTTTGATTCTCTTATGAAACCTCTTTTCAGGTTCTTGTCTATAAATTCCCGCAACTCCTGCATTTCCCGGTCCGACATGGCATACAGTTTACCCACCGGGAGCTGAGCCCCTGGGAGTAAGTTGATTTGGCAGTCAAAGGGCCTATGGGGGGGTAGTCTATCTGCCTCCTTCTCGCTGAAGACCTCCTGCAGGTCAGCATATTGCGGTGGTACCTCCCCTTTTGGCTCCACCGCCATCCCAGCCACCCTGGCCACGGTCACCCTTGGATTCCCCCCCCCCCAGACAGTGTTCCAAGCAGTGAGCTGACCCAAAGGTGACCGTCCGCTGATGCCATGCCACTACTGGATCATGTAGTGCCAGCCAGCTCATCCCTAATATTATTGGGGGTCCTGCCAGTGTGGCTACGTGAAAGGCAATGGTCTCCGTGTGCCTGGAAACCCTCATTCTCATTGGTGGGGTCTGGTGCATCACTTCCCCTCCCAGAAGTTCTCTGCCATCGATGGTGGTCACTTGCAAGGGAAAATCCAGGGGCAGCAGGTGGAGTTGGTGCTCCAGAGCGAAGTTCTTGCTGAAGAAATTGCAGGAGCTGCCTGAATCCAGCAGCCCCTTCACCTTAACTGGGTGCCCATTTGGGAGTTCTAGCACCACTTCTATGGCTATAGCTGCCTTGGGGGGGTCTGGCTGGGGCACTTCTATTGGTTGCTGGCCTGGCTGCTGTGCCCGCTGATTGGCAGCCAAGCGTTGGCGTTTCCCTGCGCCTGCCCCTTTTCCCCCTCCTCCTCACAGCCAGCGTCTCCCACCATCCCTTGCCATGCCTTTCTTTGAGGGCAGACCCTGGCAAAATGTCCTGGCCGTTGGCAGAGGAAACACTTCTTGGTGGTTTTCCAATCCTTTCCCTCCTTCTTGCAACCTTCACTGGAGTTTGAAACCTCTCTCTCTCTCGCGCGCCATCTATTTCCATTGGCTCAGCCGGCTGGGAAGGCTGCCTCGGCATTTCAGGAATGCGGTAGTCATGGCAACGTTCCCCTCTCCCTTCGCGCATCTCCTGAGCCCGCGCTTCCTGTCTTACTCCAATCGCAAGCACAGCCTTGGTCAGCTGATCCATCGACTGCGGGCGGGGCGCGCGGGAAAGCTCGTCCTTCACCGTTGGGGACAACCCCTCCTCAAACAACATTTGAATGGGTTCAGAGTCCAGATCCCACCCAAGCCAGTGGATAAGCATCGCAAAACGTGACCAGTAGTCTCTAACTGATTGGCCCCCCTGCTTGCACCCCATCAATTCCCGTCGAGTCACATTTCGCTCCACTTCACTGGAATACATTGCATCCATCGCTCCAAAAAATTTCCTAAGGTCCTTCAAGGCAGCATTTTGCGTTGCCATTAGGGGCCTGATCCATTCCCGGGCCCCATCCTGTAGATAACCGACAATATAGGCCACCCTTTCCCCATCATCAGCAAAGTCATTATGCTGCAGTTCCAAAGCGTACTCTATTTCCGTTCGGAACACGTTATAGTCCTGGGGGCTTCCCCCCAAACTTGTGTACCAGTCCCGGTACCTTCCTTGCGACGGGGGTGGGTCTGACCTGTGCATCCTGATTCCGCCTTTCGTCTAGCCACGCCGTCAGCAGAGCCACATGCTGTTCCAAATCTTGGTTCCTCTCCACCAGATTTTGCACTCCAGCTGCTTGCTCTGTGGCGCCGGCTCCTCCGGTTTGGCTCATGGTGCTGCCTGCCTGTCGCTGTGCACAAGCAACGTCAGGGACTGACGGATTGCTGTAATGGTTATATGGGGTTGCTCGTGCGTAAGTTGCCGCCCCTCCTGGCTAGGTTGCCTGGTTAAACCTTTTCCTGGCTGGACAGCCCTTCACTTCGTGGCTGTTTCAGTCGCTAGCAGAATCCGTCAGTGGGCGTTTCTTGAACTTCTTCCAGCAAAGAAGTTCTTTGACGCCAAGTCTACGCCTACTTTCCCTGCGCGGAAGTCTTCTGCGCAGGGTGGGTGTGGGTAGCGGAGGACCTGTGCTCTCCCCGCTGGTCTCCGGCGAAGAGTCCTGGAGCCCCCTCTCCGATTCCCCCATCCGCCCCCCTTTATCCCTGGTGTTACGCTGATTTCCTTCCCCAGCTGATGAGTTCCCTCTCTCCCTGCTGGGCCCTTCTCCGGCATCGCTTGGGAGCCTTGCCTCCACTTCTGGCTCTGATGTCAGTTCCCTGACAGATAGGGTATAAGTAATAAATTATGACATCATCATCATCATCATTATTATTATTATTATTATTATTATTATTATTATTATTAGACTGTTCCTCTGTTTTCCCCATCTGCAATGTGGGGGTCTGCCTGCTTTGTCTCCAGAGACTGCCAGAGACTGCTCACTGCTAGATGCATACTAAAAATAAACTGCAAGAACAGTGAACAGCCAAATATAAACACCCTTATATCATTGGACACAATACCATCAGCTTTATAAAAAGGGGAAAATGAGGGTCCATAAAATTTACTTGGGTTCTCTTTTTTATTACTGCTTGCTGTTTAGCAGCCTGCAGCAACAGCTATGCAAAACTAGGCTTCCATTTGGAAAACGTCCTATGCATTTTCATGTTCCAATCTACAGTATAGCACAGCATACTACACAATCAACACTGCCATGATTTTCGCCCTTCATGATGTCGAAAATCTTATTTTTTAAAAAAAGATTTGCAACCTCATCCCTATAGCTTCCTCTGTCAATTACTCCCTGACCTTGAAAATATTCTAAAACAGAGAGGGTTCAACTAGAAAGTGTTAGAGATGGACTGCCAAGCAGACTAGGGCTGAGTTCTGGGAAGATACACATTTACCTCCCTTTCCTTCATCAAGTGGCATTCTAGACCAGGGGTGGGTATCATGCAACTCTCCAGAAGTCGCTGGACACCAGCCCTTGTGATCCTTGACTGCCACTGGTTCTCCCTGCCACTGATTCCCCCACAACCACCTCTAGACTGCTGTTTTAACCAGTAATGTTTGCTTCTCCATTTTGCCTCTCATTAAGTGGACAGAATCAGCAAGCAGCACAGCAGGGTAGTACAGAGATGCTTGAGGCTCCCAGCACTCCCATTGAGGTGGTCCTGGCCACCTCTACAATCTAAAAGCTATCCTGGCTTGGCCAAACTATAAAAAATATCCTGTTGGGAAAAGAGCTTCTTCTTCCCTCCATGATCTGTACATCCACCAGACTCTTCATCAGATGTCCCTCTTTACTTTCAATATTTCCCAATTGATCCCAGTGCAACTGCAAGAATGGCAAGGATTACTTGAGTTAGGTGGGAAGCGTGTGCAACTTTTGCAATGAATGATCTCCTTAATCACTGTTGGTGGCACTATTTCCAAGCCAGACATCAAGGGACTGATTGGTGGGATCCCAAGTCATCATTCCAAGGGCAGGGTCGAAGTCTGAAACAGAGAGGCCATCAAGCTAGATTGTTTCAGCTGCAACTGCACAATAATTCTAATTAGGAAAGCAGATTTTTTCCATCAGTAAAATCAAAACTTAAAGGACCTGAGAGATACATAAAGAAATGAGTCTGGAGAAGTAGAGCCATTTGACAGCCCACATAATCCCACAAAAGCCAGTTCTCATGCGTGGGAGGACAAAGATGCGGACAGGCAGGATTGAAGAAAAAGAGAGCCCACAGTACATCCTAATACTGGGAGATTAGCCTCACTTCCTTCTGGTTTTGTAACTGAAATGACAGCCATACATACCACCACACTGAAAGCTGGCTCAGGCATCTGTTTTGCCTCTTCCACCGCAGGCTGCCTTGCCTTCTTTTAATTTTAGAAGTGCTGCATGAGTGCTTACGCATAAATCCATTCATTCAGTCAATTACTTTTTTTTTTTTTTAGGAAACTTTTTAAAAAGTGCTTAACGGCTCCATAGATGGAGTGGAGGTGTTTTTTGGTAACATACAAGAGCCAATCACAGCCAGATTCTGCTTTAAAGTTGCAGAGTTGTTTTTTGTTTATTATCGCAGCCACTCCTAAGGGCCAAGTAGATAGAGCGCTCAGCTGATTGTCTAGTCTTGCAAAGACCATTTCAAAGTGCTATTTTGCAGGGTGCTTTGCAGGTGCTGCCAATCACCTGATTAGTGAAACCTGCAAACACCCTTTCAGATTATCCAAGTTTTGACCTACCCCATATCTGACATCATATATGACTTCCGACAGATGTAGGACAGATGGGCATGGCTTCCCTGAAAGTGGCTTTGTTGGCTAAATAAGGAGGCCTAACAGGCCTAATCAGACCCAGGCCAGAGGTTACCCACCCATTTTAGGCCACGGATCTTGTGTGTTCTCTGAACATTTGCTCCCCTCATCACTTCACTGGAAAAATTAAGCATTGTGTGCTTGCAGCGGCAATACGAAACCAAGAGCACAACCTACCAGGCAAAAGAGTGTAGGAATGATCGCTGGGTTATGGAGCACACTCCCGCCCACGGGCAGCCTCAGCTGTCTGCACGTGTAACCTTGGGGTGCGGAGCACACTCCCCCTCACAGATAAAGCCACAGCTGTCTGAACATCTTGCCCTCTGTCCAACCTTTTGCGGTCTTAGTAGTCTGCCGTGCCCTGTCTGTGACCTTTGTCTCCTTTGTCATACATTGTGCAAGGGGAAAATGATGCGGTGGAAACAGGTGCCAAAATAACTTTGTACCACCCCACGATTCCGGGATTGGAAGATGTGTAAAGGTCACAGTCCAAAATGTATCTGCCTGGGTTTGCATATTGTGCCAATAAAAGGAGCCTCCACAGAGCTAGCTGGCAGCTTGCTTGTGCACAGCTCACCTGCATTACCAACTCCTACCTCATGTCCTTCACTTCAAAAGAGGATCTCCTGTTATTCCCATTGGTGCCATCCCCAAGTTATTCATTGCAGTGGTCCAGGCTGTTGGGTCTGACATGCCCAAATCCATTGGAGGAGACTCTAGACTCAGATTTGATTTGATGCTGTCTGCAGAAAGGATTATGATTGACAAACGTGTTAACAAATGTACTTTTTTTTTAATTATCAGCATCACTTACCCCTATTTTTAATTTTTTTACTAATGATAAAACTGGAAGAGAAAGTGATAGAAACCAAATAAATCTCTCCTAAAAAATGACACCCTGCATATCTTGGCAAATGATGGGATAAATTCTAAGGGGAGAGTAGGATGCAACAAATGCTCGCTTTAGGCACAAACTATTTGATGCAAACCACATTTGTCTGTGCTCCCCTCCTGAGTATCTCATCCCCCATGTACCAGCGTCTTGCTCTTTCCAAAATAAGAGCTCTAGTTGTAAAGGCACAAGTCTTAAAATAGATCTGAGCCAGCACTTTTCAAGGGCCCCAGAATGATCCTCTGATGGCAGAGTATAACCCCTAAAAAAACAACACTAGGCCATAATCCAGGGCAAAGTCCATGTGTTATCTGCATGTCCAAAGGCCAAATCCCACTGTCAAACTCCTGAATACATTTTCAAATTCTCTCCCATCTGCCCCAAGCTTAAAAAAACAGTGGAGAGATTTGGCATAAGAGCAGCTTCAAGTGGCAAAGTCACACACAAAACTTAGTACATCGCAATGCCATCTTAGATCTCATGCTGAGTACTAGTAGTTTAAATTTGTTTGTTTATTCTTTTATTTATATCCCACCCTTCATCACGAAGCCCTTCATCTCAAGGCAAGTAACAGCAGTAGAGTTGCCATATTTCAAAAACTGAAAATCCAGACACAAAAGTTGTTGTTGTTTTGGCCAAAGCTGTTAATGCCTGTACATTTCAGCAATTTCCACCTGGCTACTGTTTCCGATGGCCGAATCCCAGGAATGTCTGGAAAATTACGGACGTATGGCAACCCTAAACAACAGGGCAATACACAAGTAATGGAATTACCAGGAGGACCTCCCTAGCCCATCTAGAAGTTTGAGCAGGACAATAGGAAAAAAACTGACTGGCGAAAACTGCTTCTAGGGAATCTCACCTCGCATAATAATGACAGTTCATCTATCCTTCTCTGTCTGAAATAATTATTTGGCTCCTCCCCTTGTACCTGTGATTACTCTATTCCAGCTCAACAGTGAAGGGAAAGCCCTGGGGATGGAATGCTTAGAATGAGCCAACAGGCCCTTGCACATCTCATCAGATCAATTTCCACTGCAACAGGTGTACTTTACATCCTCTGACCCATTCCTTTAATTGCCTGAAGAACTTGTAATTCAATTAACTCCTATCTTTCCTGGCCACTGGCCATACTGGCTGTGGCAGATGAGAGTTAGACTCCAACAATATCTGGAGGGCCACTGGTTCCCCATCCAATGCTCTGTTGGGGCGGGCGCTCATCAAGAGTAAGGAAGTTTTCTGCTTCATGCAGTATCATTTTAGCACAATCATCGACCCTGATGTGTAGTCTGGGGCTCTAATTTCCTTTTGGATGGCTTTACTATTTTCAGCCCCCTTCATGGATCACTGCCTTGCCGTGGCGAAGGGGCTTGAATAACTCAGAGAAGCTATGAGCTATGCCGTGCAGGATCACCCAAGATGGACAGGTCATAGTGGAGAGTTTTGACCAAACGTGATCCACCTGGAGCAGGAACCAGCAAGCCACTCCAGTATCCCTGCCAAGAAAACTCCATGGACAAAGACAACAGGCATATGAAAGTTATGACGCTGGAAGATGAGCCCCTCAGGTCGGAAGGCGTCCAACATGCTACTGAGGAAGAGCGGAGGACAAGTACAAGTAGATTCAGAGCTGATGAAGTGGCTGGGCCAAAGCCGAAAGGACGCTCAGTTGCGGATATGCCTGGAAGCGAAAGGAAAGTCCAATGCTGTAAAGAAAAATATTGCATAGGAACCTGGAATGTAAGAACCATGAACCTGGGTAAGTTGGATGTGGTCAAAAATGAGATGGCAAGAATAAATATTGACATCCTGGGCATCAGTGAACTAAAATGGACGGGAATGGGCGAATTCAGTTTGGATGACCATCATATCTACTACTGTGGGCAAGAAACCTGTAAAAGAAATGGAGTGGCCCTCATAGTCAACAAAAGAGTGGCGAAAGCAGTACTGGGATGCAATCTCAAAAATAATAGAATGATCTCGATACGAATCCAAGGCAGACCTTTTAACATCACAGTAATCCAAGTTTATGCACCAACCACTGGTGCTGAAGAAACTGAAATTGAGCAATTCTATGAAGACTTACAACACCTTATAGAGATGACACCAAAGAAGGATGTTCTTCTCATTACAGGGGATTGGAATGCTAAAGTAGGGAGTCAAGAGATAAAAGGAACAACTGGCAAGTTTGGCCTTGGAGTTCAAAACGAAGCAGGGCAAAGGCTAATAGAGTTCTGTCAAGAGAACAAGTTGGTCATCACAAACACTCTTTTCCAACAACACAAGAGACGACTCTACACATGGACATCACCAGATGGGCAGCATCGAAATCAGAATGATTATATTCTCTGCAGCCAAAGATGGAGAAGCTCTATACAGTCAGCAAAAACAAGACCTGGAGCTGACTGTGGCTCAGATCATCAGCTTCTTATAGCAAAATTCAAGCTTAAACTGAAGAAAGTAGGAAAAACCACTGGGCCGGTAAGATACAATCTAAGTCAAATCCCTTATGAATACACAGTGGAAGTGAGGAACAGGTTTAAGGATTTAGATTTGGTGGATAGAGTGCCTGAAGAACTATGGATGGAGGCTCGTAACATTATACAGGAGGCAGCAACTAAAACCATCCCAACGAAAAGGAAATGCAAGAAAGCAAAGTGGCTGTCCAACGAGGCCTTACAAATAGCGGGGGAGAGAAGGCAAGCAAAATGCGAGGGAGATAGTGAAAGGTACAGGAAATTGAATGCAGATTTCCAAAGAATAGCAAGGAGAGTCAAGAAGGCCTTCTTAAACGAGCAATGCAAAGAAATAGAGGAAAACAATAGAATGGGAAAAACCAGAGATCTGTTCAAGAAACTTGGAGATATGAAAGGAACATTTTGTACAAAGATTACCATAATAAAAGACAAAAGTGGAAAGGACCTAACAGAAGCAGAAGACATCAAGAAGAGGTGGCAAGAATACACAGAGGAACTATACCAGAAAAAAATGGATGTCTCGTACACCCCAGATAGTGTGGTTGCTGACCTTGAGCCAGACATCCTGGAGAGTGAAGTCAAATGGGCCTTAGAAAGCACTGCAAATAACAAGGCCAGTGGAAGTGATGATATTCCAGCTGAACTATTTAAAATTTTAAAAGATGATGCTGTTAAGGTGCTACACTCAATATGCCAGCAAATTTGGAAAACTCAGCAGTGGCCAGAGGATTGGCGAAGATCAGTCTACATCCCAATCCCCAAGAAGGGAAGTGTCAAAGAATGCTCTAACTACCACACAATTGCACTCATTTCACACGCTAGCAAGGTTATGCTTAAAATTCTACAAGGCAGGCTTAAGCAGTATGTGGACCGAGAACTCCCAGAAGTGCAAGCTGGATTTCGAAGGGGCAGAGGAACCAGAGACCAAATTGCAAACATGCGCTGGATTATGGAGAAAGCTAGAGAGTTCCCGAAAGACATCTACTTCTGCTTCATTGACTATGCAAAAGCCTTTGACTGTGTCGACCATAGCAAACTATGGCAAGTTCTTAAAGAAATGGGAGTGCCTGATCACCTTATCTGTCTCCTTAGAAATCTCTATGTGGGACAAGCAGCTACAGTTAGAACTGGATTTGGAACAACTGATTGGTTCAAAATTGGGAAAGGAGTATGGCAAGGCTGTATATTGTCTCCCTGCTTATTTAACTTATATGCAGAATTCATCATGCGAAAGGCTGGGCTGGATGAATTCCAAGCCGGAATTAAGATCGCCGGAAAAAATATCAACAACCTCAGATGTGCAGATGACACAACCTTGACGGCAGAAAGTGAAGAGGAATTAAAGAACCTTTTAATGAGGGTGAAAGAGGAGAGCGCAAAATATGGTCTGAAGCTCAACATCAAAAAAATGAAGATCATGGCCACTGGGCCCATCACCTCCTGGCAAATAGAAGGGGAAGAAATGGAGGCAGTGAGAGATTTTACTTTCTTGGGCTCCATGATCACTGCAGATGGTGACAGCAGTCACGAAATTAAAAGACGCCTGCTCCTTGGGAGAAAGGCGATGGCAAACCTAGACAGCATCTTAAAAAGCAGAGACATCACCTTGCCAACAAAGGTCCGTATAGTTAAAGCCATGGTTTTCCCAGTAGTGATGTATGGAAGTGAGAGCTGGACCATAAAGAAGGCTGATCGCCGAAGAATTGATGCTTTTGAATTATGGTGCTGGAGGAGACTCTTGAGAGTCCCATGGACTGCAAGAAGATCAAACGTATCCATTCTGAAGGAAATCAGCCCTGAGTGGTCACTGGAAGGACAGATCATGAAGCTGAGGCTCCAATACTTTGGCCACCTCATGAGAAGAGAAGACTCCCTGGAAAAGACCCAGATGTTGGGAAAGATTGAGGGCACAAGGAGAAGGGGACGACAGAGGACGAGATGGTTGGACAGTGTTCTCGACACCACAAACATGAGTCTGACCAAACTGCGGGAGGCAGTGGAAGACAGGAGTGCCTGGCGTGCTCTGGTCCATGGGGTCACGAAGAGTCGGACACGACTAAACGACTAAACAACAACAACAACTATTTTCAGCGGGTTCCATTTGATTAACACGAATCCCCCAAATAAGAACAATCCCACATCTTTGCATGCAACTGATGCAGGTTAAACGGTATTGCTATGAGTTTGTGGGTGCCAGACCCCTCTAATCCCTGGATTCAGCAAGTGTTAAAAGCTAATCAATCCAAGCTAGCTTTCTGTGAGGTGATATCCTGGGTGATGAGCCATTAAGAGGGATTAAGGGGCTCTGTGGGAGATGGCAAATGGGCCCCTCCCTCCACTCATAGATAGTGAGAAGGACAAAAGCTAGAGTTGAGATTGAGCAGTGATGTGTCCGAGAAGCAAAATAGCAAGCAGGGTGACCAAGAGCCATGATGGATCTTTGCTTGAATCCAGTGCTGCAGCTATGGAAGAAACAATGGCCATTAATAGTGTGAACCCCTGCATAGCAGGCTCAGGTTGTATATATGTGTAAATAAACCATATATCCTAAAGTCTCAGCTGTACCTCATTCCCGAAAGGAAACATGAACCCTGGGTAAGTGCCTGGAATCCCTGGAATCTCACACCACTTGGAAGTTAGGGGGGTGCAACTGTATCTATATTGGGCCAATGAAAATTGGTAAAGGAACATACAAGCTATTGAGTTTCACAGAGCTGTTAATCCAACACAAGGAGTTACCTAGCTTGTGAAATTCAAGTCGTTTTTCTATATCATAAGACCACTGCCATCCATGACTTGATCATGGATGGAGGACTTGACCTGGCATGTGTAACAGAGACTTGGTTGGATGAAGCAGATGGGCCTGTCCTTGCCGCTGCTTGTCCACCAGGTTTCTCTTACGCACAGCAACCCAGGTCATGTGGGCGGGGAGGGGGGGTTGCAGTGATTTTTAGGAAGTCATTAGTTTGCACCAGGCGTCCTATTGGGAAGACCCAGTTTTCTGAGTGCATGTTCTGGAAGTTGGGCAATAGGGGCAGTACAGGATTCCTTTTGGTGTACCGACCTCCCCGCTGCACCAAGGATTCCCTGCCCGAGCTGCTTCAGGTCATGGTGGATGTTCTCCTGGAGACACCTAGCTTGGTCGTCCTAGGGGATTTTAACATCCATGCCGACACGACCTTACAAGGGGCCGCTCGGGACTTCGTGGAAAGCATGGCCTCCATGGGGCTGTCCCTGAATAAGTCTGGCCCAACCCATAGCCGCGGACATGCCTTGGACCTGGTGTTTACCTCTATGGATGTTGGTGATCTGACACTAAGTAAAAGCAAAACGAAAGAAGTGCCATGGTCAGATCACTTCCTGGTGCAACTGGACTTCTCTGCGACCCATCCCCTCTGCAGGGAGGTGGGACCAATTCGGATGGTCCGCCCCCGCCACTTAATGGATCCAAATGGTTTCCAGAGAGTAGTAGGGGATGCTTTATCCCATGTTGATGGCCTTTCAGCTGATTCCCTGGTGGCCCGCTGGAATGTGGAGTTAACCAGGGCTATTGACTGTTTGGCTCCGAAGCGCCCTCTCCGATTGCATGGAGCCCGGACAGCCCCGTGGTTTTCCACGGATCTGAGGGCAATGAAACAATTGTTGAGACGGCTAGAGCGCCGGTGGCGGATAACTCATTCCGAATCTGACCGGACACAGGTTAGAGCTCAACGTCGAGCCTACCAAGTGGCGATAGCGACGGCGAAGAAGAATTACTTCGCCGCCTCTATTGCATCTGCAGAAAACAGCAGCAGGAGACTTTTTCAGGTGGTTCACAATTTAGCGGAACCACCTGCAACATCGGGGCCCAGTACGGGCCACATGTTCTCCTGCAATGATTTTGCAAAGTTTTTTGCAGATAAAATCGCTCAGATTCGGGAAGAAATAGACTCCACCGTGGGAGCAGGGCCAGGGCGGGAGAGTGCTAGAGTTCTGTCTAGTCAAGTTGAGTGGGATCAATTCCAATCTGTTACCTCCGAGGATGTGGACAGGCTGCTTGGACGAGTGAAACCAACCACCTGTCTCCTGGATCCTTGCCCATCCTGGCTTATAAAAGCTAGCCGGGAAGGACTGGGCGATGGGCTTCGTGGGGTGGTGAATGCTTCCCTCCGTGAGGGAGCCTTCCCAGACCCGCTGAAAGAGGCGGTTATTAAACCGCTTCTTAAAAAACCATCTTTAGACCCGGCCAGTATGGCCAACTATCGCCCAGTCTCAAATCTTCCATTCTTGGGCAAGGTGATTGAGCGAGCGGTTGCCGAACAACTCCAGGCACGCCTGGAAGAAGCGGACCATTTGGATCCCTTCCAGTCGGGATTCAGGCCTCATCATGGGACTGAAACTGCCTTGGTCGCACTGGTTGATGATCTCCGGCGGGCTAGGGACAAAGGTGAGAGCTGTTTCCTAGTTCTGCTGGATCTCTCAGCGGCGTTTGATACCATCGACCATAACATCCTTCTGGACCGTCTTCAGGGGCTGGGAGCTGGAGGCACTGTCATACAGTGGTTCCGCTCCTTCCTCCTGGGCCGTGTTCAGAAAGTGGTGGTGGGGGATGAGTGTTCAGACCCCTGGGCTCTCACTTGTGGGGTGCCTCAGGGTTCTGTCCTCTCCCCCATGCTTTTCAACATTTACATGCAGCCGCTGGGAGAGATCATCAGGAGGTTTGGGCTGGGTGTTCATCAGTATGCGGATGATACCCAGCTCTACCTCTCTTTTAAATCAGAACCAGTGAGGGCGGTGAAGGTCCTGTGTGAGTGTCTGGAAGCGGTTGGAGGATGGATGGCGGCTAACAGATTGAGGTTGAATCCTGACAAGACAGAAGTACTGTTTTTGGGGGACAGGAGGCGGGCAGGTGTGGAGGATTCCCTGGTCCTGAATGGGGTAACTGTGCCCCTGAAGGACCAGGTGCGCAGCCTGGGAGCCATTTTGGACTCACAGCTGTCCATGGAGGCACAGGTCAAATCTGTGTCCAGGGCAGCTGTTTACCAGCTCCATCTGGTACGTAGGCTGAGACCCTATCTGCCTGCGGACTGTCTCGCCAGAGTGGTGCATGCTCTGGTTATCTCCCGCTTGGACTACTGCAATGCACTCTACGTGGGGCTACCTTTGAAGGTGACTCAGAAACTACAACTAATCCAGAATGCGGCAGCTAGACTGGTGACTGGGGACAGCCGCCGAGACCATATAACACTGGTCTTGAAAGACCTACATTGGCTCCCAGTACGTTTCCGAGCACAATTCAAAGTGTTGGTGCTGACCTTTAAAGCCCTAAACGGCCTCGGTCCAGTATACCTGAAGGAGCATCTCCACCCCCATCATTCTGCCCGGACGCTGAGGTCCAGCGCCGAGGGCCTTCTGGCGGTTCCCTCATTGCGAGAAGCAAAGCTACAGGGAACCAGGCAGAGGGCATTCTCGGTAGTGGCGCCCGCCCTGTGGAACACCCTTCCAGCAGATGTCAAAGCGATAAACAACTACCTGACATTCAGAAGACATCTTAAGGCAGCCCTGTTCAGGGAAGTTTTTAACGTGTGATATTTTACTGTATTTTTGGTTTTTATGGAAGCCGCCCAGAGTGGCTGGGGAGGCCCAGCCAGATGGGCGGGGTATAAATAATAAATTATTATTATTATTATTATTATTATTATTATTATTATTATTATTATCAACCTGCATCGGCTCAGTTAAATATATGCTTTTCCTTAGCTTGTGCTTCCTATACTTTGGGATCATCATGGCAATGTCCATGTTTCATTCCAATTTTTTATGGCAGTGAGGGTGTCTTCTAAGGAAGGATAAGAAGTACTTTGTTTTTGCTACTGCATATCAACCAGACCAACAAACATAAACCCCCAATTCAGATTCATCCTGACTCAAGCACGTACACAGCTGTGACTCACTGACTTCTGGCTATCAAGTGACAAGTGACAGAAATCCCAGAACTCAGGATCCCTGGCATGGAATGAGCTAGAATAACAGGACATTTTTCCATTCTAAAAGCAAGCCTCTGTTCAGTTAGGTTCTCTCATGAAGCCTCACAACTAAAATTATAAACACAATTTAAAACCTCAGATTTTAAAAACCAATTAAATCATCCAACACAATGCTGTAGATAAAAACAGCAACAGTTAAAATTACAGACCAACAGTCTTATTCAGTTAAAAGCTGCAAAAAACAATTGTGTGTTTTAAGGCCTGCTTATATACAAACAGACTGAGTATAAGACAAACATCCCGTGAGAGTAAGTTCCACAGTGATAGGGCCACCAGTAAAAAGGCCCCGTTTCCCCCCACTTCCAACCTGATGAATCTTAAAGGCAGACCTACAAACAGGACTTCTATGGCCAATATCAGGGTTGGGCAGGTTCATGTAAAATATAGGTAGCCCTTCAGATATCCTGGTCCCAAACCGTTTAGGTTTTAAAAAGTAACCACCAACACTTTATCTGGGCCTGAAAACTCACTGGTAATGAGAGTGGCAAGTGTAGAATTGGTGTTATATGCTCTAGTCATCTGGCCCCCCAAAGCAACTGGGGAATGCATTCTGTACCAGCTGAAGCTTTTGAACAGTGTATGAGGACAGCCCCACATACAGCATGTTAAAGTAGCATAATTGGGATCCAATCAGGGCATGGACTACTGTGGCCAGCTCCACTTTGTATCAGTTATTTCTGGGAACAGATTCCATCAGCAACTTCCTAGAAAACAGCAAGTCCAGGAGAATCCCTCAGATTGTGTGCCTGGTCCTTCAGGTGGAGTGCAACCTCATCAAACTCTGGGCACACACTATGGTCCAGGGCACCATGTTTCCTACCCACAGTGCCTCTGTCTTATCCAGATTAAGCTTCAGATTGTTTGCCCTCATCCATCCTAAAACCTCTAAAACTAGAAGGTGGAAATGATAAACAGAGTTGTACATCATCCACAAACTTATGACACTTTAGCCCAGACTTCCAAACTATTTCTCCCAGCAGCTTCATGTACATGTTAACAATAAGGCAAGACAGGAGAGACAGAAGTGGACATGCTGTTACAGCACCTCTCAATTTTATTTCATTTCATTTCATTTACTGTATTGGCCCAAATATAAGCCTGACTCTTCCCCCAAATTCCAACCGTGAAAAGTTAGAGCGCGGCTTAAATTCGCGACCATACAAAAACTGGCTTTTACGATATCACTGCTGAAACAGACATATGGTAAAACAGAATGGGTGTGAGTGCCCATAGAATTTTAAGGGAGTGGCTTATATTTGGGTATCGTCTTTGTTTCTCCCCCCCCCCCCGAATTTTAAAGAAGTGGCTTATATTCGGGTGCAGCTTATATTCGGGCCAATACGGTATATCCCACATATACTCCAAGAAGCACAAGGTAGCATGGTTCTCTCCTCTCCACTTTATCTTCCCAGGGCCAAGAGAAGGAAGCCAGTCTCCTTCCAGATAAAAGAATGATTGTACCCAGTCTGTCAAATGTGAGCATACACAAGCTCACTTACACTTCCTTCAATCTATCTAAGCCAAAGCAATCTTCTAAGAGCTTGAGAATACTTCCCAGCCTAGCTCCATCAGGTGCAAGAGGAGCTAAACGAAAGATCCTCTTTTTCAGCCACCTTTCTAGAGATGTTTGAGAAAATTATTATTTCTTTGCTATGAACTAACTTGATCTGTACTTCTCAAAGTTGCAAATCAGAATATACCGGTAATTATCCTTTGGGATTTGCACTTATTTACATTTAGCAAGGTATTTTTAAAGCAAAAAGTTATCAAAACATGTTTTAAATTGCAATGTTTTAATATATGTAATATATTCAGAAATGTGATCCTCCCTCCCCCAGCACTGCTTTTAAATGGGCCAGACCAGACATATGAATGAACACCTACAAAAGTGACAGGGAACCAAAACAGTCAAATCTGCCCAATCCTATAGCTCCCTTACAGAGATGGTCCCAATATGGTCCTTTTGTAAATTAATTCTTTATATAGCACCATCTATCTGCCTGTCACTTTGCAGAGGATAATGAGAGGCCCAGCGGAGTTTACCATCTATAACTTAACACAGGAAATAAAGCAAGGAAGGTGGGGATAAAGAGGGGATAAGTGTGTGCTCATCTGAGTTACACACACACAAAAGTTTAACTTCAGTAGGGGTAGGGATTAAAGAGTTAATTAAGCAGCCAAAAACAGCAATAGGAAATCCCTCGCAACTTGGTGTGGTGACAGAGAATCTTTGTGCTGCTATTACAACGTCAACAAACCAAAACCAAACATTGAATCACTTGCCTGTGACTGCTGTAGGAGAAAGTAGCAAGTGAAATGAAAGAATGACCAGATTCAGTACAGTTTGCCTTAATCACCATAACCTGATTTTGGGAACTCTGACATGGCTCATAAGGATACATTTGTAGTTGGAGGAGTTCACAGCAAAGCCAAAGCTTTGGGAACCATCTGTTCCAAGTTATTTAGTAGTCTACACTTTCCAAGCAGCAAATGAAAAGAATGCAAACCTGGAATATGATTGAAGGACTTGGAACCCCTAATCCAAGACACAAGTGCATTCTTGAAACACTGCAGCTAATTTTAAAGGAATTGTGAAAGCATCAGCAATTGCGAATACCATCCGCAAGCTGCTTGGTTACAATGTTGTTATTGCCATGTGTCCAAGGGTGTGGTCTGCAGAAATGCACAAAGGAAATAGCACCAAGGGGCTTATGCAGTTAAACAGTACAAAGTTTAACCTATACATAGATACATCACAAACTTACATTGGTTTTATACTGTTGTAAACAAAATGTGCCCTTTTCCCCTTATGGGGTGTCCAACAGCCCATACAGAGTCCTTACCTAGGTTCCCTATTGGTAGGAGAAAATAACAGAGGCCAAGCAGAGAATATTGAGAAGCAAAGCAGCTAGTAAGCCTGATCTTTATTGATCTGTTGCAACAGGGTGCTCCCCTCACACGCAGGAAAGGAGGAGGAACCCAGAACAAAGGTGTGCCTGCCCTTATATAGAAATTTTAAATTCCCTGCCCTGGAGCTCAAGACCACCCCTCCATACATCATACATACATCACAGAAAGGGTGTAACCCAAGACCACCACCCCCACATACCTACATCACAGAAAAGGTGGTCTATTGTTTTTTTCTTTATTGATTTTTATTACGTACAAATACACACAGAACAAATTAATCACAAATAAAACAAAACAAACAACAAAACTAACAAAGGAAAAGAGACAAAAGACCAAAACAACATATAACTAATTGACTTCCCTCCACCTCGGTTTTGGGTTATGTAACAAAGGATTTTTTCCCCCAGTTTCTCTTTAAAATATCTGCACGTCGTAGGGTTATATTGAGCCTACTGTGATCTTAACATTTTTTAATTCTGCTTCGATATATGTTATAAATTTATTCCATTCATTAATAAACTTTGTTTCTTTCTGGTCTCTGATTTTTTGTGTCATTTTTGCCAATTCTATGTATTCAAATAACTTGCTTTGCCATTCTCTTATCGTTGGGCTATTAGTTGACTTCCAATTTTGTGCTATTAATATTCTAGCAGCCGTTGTTGCATATTGGAATAAAGTCTGGTCCTCTTTCTTGATTTCATTACCCATCATCCCCAGAAGGAAATTTTCAGGTTTTTTAACAAAAGTGTATTTAAACATTTTTTTTTACTCATTATAAACAAGCTCCCAATTTTTTTAAATTTTTTCACAAGTCCACCACATGTGGTAGAAACTTCCTTCCTTATTTTTGCACTTCCAGCACATTTTATCCCCACATTTTTTCTAATTTTACAGGAGTGATGTACCATCTGTACATCATCTTTTCCATGTTTTCTCTTAGTGCAACACATGCTGTAAACTTCATATCTTTGTTCCAAAGCTTTATCCAACTGTCATATTCCAAATTGTATCCCAAATCCATCGCCCATTTCACCATAACTTCCTTAATCTCCTCATCCTTAGTATCCCATTCTAACAATTGGTTATACATTTTTGATAAGAGTTTTGAATTTCCTTCCAATATTTCTGTCTGAAATCTAGATTTTTTTTCATTCATCCCAATCTTTTTGTCTTCTGTCCACAGAGCGTTAATTTGATGAAATTGTAGCCAACTCGGTAATTTGTCTCCTAACTCTTCATATGTTTTGATTTTCCAACCTTTTTCTGGTCTGACCAATAAATCTTCGTATGTCCATCTTTCACCTTCCATGTTTATTTTTTTGGTTGTTATAATATCTATTGGTGACAACCACCAGGGAGTGTTTCTTTCAAGTAGGTTTTTATTTCTTTCCCATACCTCTAGCAGAGGTCCTCTGATAATGTGATTAGAGAATCCTTTATGCACTTTTGCTTTATTGTGCCACAAATATGCGTGTCATCCGAATCTGCTATTGAAGCCCTCTGAAGCTAACAGGTCAGCATTTTTTATAACGATCCATTCTTTAATCCAGCAGAGGCACGCGGCCTCGTAGTGCAGTTTCAAGTTCGGTACCGCAAATCCTCCTCTTTCTCTTCTATCCGTGAGTAATTTAAATTTAATTCTAGGCCTTTTCCCCTGCCAAATAAATTTAGATAAAATTTTCTGCCAATCTTTGAATACTGTGGTTCCCCTTATCACCGGAATATTTTGGAACAAAAATAGCAACTTTGGAAGTATATTCATCTTAATCGAGGCCATTCTTCCTGACCAAGATAATTTTATCCTGTTCTAAATCTCTACGTCCTTTTTGATTTCTTTCCAGGTATTAAAATAGTTATTCGCCATTAAATTTATATTCTTCATAGTTAGCCAGATTCCCAAGTATTTTACTTTTTTTACTGATTTAATTCCAATTTGGGCCTCTAACTGATTTTTTAAAACTTCTTCCATATTCTTTGTCATCATTTTAGTTTTGAATTTATTTAACTTAAAGCCCGATAACTTTCCAAATTCTTCTAGTAGCTCTATTACCCTGCAGACACTTTTTTGAGGATCTTCCAATGATAACATCAAATCATCAGCGTATGCTTTCAATTTATATTCTTTTTTCCCAATTTTGATTCCACGTATTTCTGGTGTTACTCTTATCTTGTTTGCAATAATTTCTAATACCATTATAAATAAAAGAGGTGACAGAGGGCAGCCCTGTCTTGTGCCTTTTGAGATTTCAAAAGAGTCAGTTAAATCATTATTAATAATCAATTTTGCTCTCTGGCTTGAGTAAATAGCTTTTATTCCCTCCAAAAAGGTGCCCTCTATCCCTGCTGTTTCCATGCATCCTAATAGAAATTGCCAGGATACATTATCGAAAGCCTTTTCAGCATCAATAAAGATTAATGCCGCAGGGATTTCATTCTTGCAGTCTAAATATTCAATGATGTTAATTATGTGTCTTATATTATCTTTTAATTGTCTGTTGGGTAGAAATCCGGTTTGATCTGTGTGAATAAAATTTGTTAGACATTTCTTGAGACGGTTGGCCATAACTTCTGCAAAGATTTTATAGTCGTTATTTAATAGTGATATTGGTCTATAGTTTTTTGTAGGGATATCGCGGAGTGGGGAGTGGGGTCCGGAGGGAGCACACTTCCCCACCAGCAGGCAGCCACAATCTGCCTGCACGCGTGACCTTGGGGTGCGGGGGCAACCCCCCCCCCGACAAGCCACAGCTGTCTGTACATCGTTCCACCCATGTCTGACCTTTTGCGGTCTCAGAGTCAGCAGTGTCTTGTCTGTAAGTTTTCCCCTGAGACCTTTTGTCTCCTACATCATACACTGTGCAAGGGGAAAATGACGCTGTGGAACAGGTGCCAAAATAGCTTCGTACCACCCCACAATCTCGAGACGGAAGATGTGTAAAGGTCACAGCCCAAAAATGTATTTGCCTAGCTTGCATATTTGTCTCAATAAAAAGAGGCTCCACAGGAATGGTGGTAGCTCGCTCGCTCGCTTCAGACCACCTGTGCACAGCTCACATCATGATCAACACCTGTCTTGGGCCTTCACTTCATCTGGCGCTCAACGTCTCTGGGGCTAGACTACTCACTTCGCCCGGCAAGGGTTTCAGACGCGTCCCAGCATCCTCTATAAAGGATCCCGGTGAGTAAACGAAGGAAGGCAGGATGGGGGGTTCCCTATCTGTCCAGCAGCTGAAGCATCGTAAAGATCTTCAGTATTTGCTCTCAAAAGCACGGCATCCCTATTCCTCCAAAGCACTTGATGCTCTCTTGAAGGAAATTGATGCCCGGTGTCCCTGGTATCCAGAGAGCGGGTCTCTCCGGCTCAGGGACTGGGAGCAAATAGGGCAGACCCTGCACTCGGCGCCGCGATCGCCAGTGCAACTGCTTCAAACGTGGCACTTCTGCAGAGATGCGGTTCAGCGGTTCGGCCCTGCAGAAGTTCAGCCTGTTCTTTCTCTTCTCAACCCTTCTGTTTCTCCCACCCTGATGAGGGTGGTGGTCACAGTTCCGCTGAGTCTGGCTTGTAAGCTGCCAGTGCCTGAGAAACCAACAGCTGCAGCTGTCGTTTATCAGGGTTCTCAGCAATCCTCTCTTGTATCTCAACCCAAAAAACTTTCTTCTGATACTTCATTTCAGCCCTCAAGTCTGCCTGGCTTGGCAGATCCAGCGGTGCTTTTTGAGTTGGTAAAGGCTCAGAAGCCAAATCTCGCCGCTGAAGAGCAAATGGTTAAGGAGGCAAAAGCATCTTCTCACCTAACTGTGGAAGAGCTTGCTGACCTAAACATGCTGAGTCCGGCCGCAAGGGCACTGGACACTCAGGACCAACAAGTTAGCTGTTGGAACTTCCGGGTTGGCGCCTCCGGACAATGGCGGAATTCCTCTGATCGGGAGGAATTTGCTTCGTGGAAACTAGGGTCTGGCCGCCACGGCGAAGGCGGGGACCCATCAAAAATCACAGGCGGGAGAATCCTGTGAACGTGGGATTCGGCTGGCACCTTTTGCGCCTCCCCTACTCGCAGGGAAACCCGGTTTCGGGGATCCGGAGTGACGTGGGGTGAGTGGCGCAGTGCTTTGAATCGACTGCTTTTTTCACGGAGTGAAGCCGCATTGCTGTTGCCAGAGAGCGCTGACTTTTTCCTGTGGACAATTTGATCTTAAAACAACTACCCGTGAGTAGAACGGAAAATTGGATTTTTAAACGTCTTAATTTGGCACCAAAATGGGGAGGTTCTAAACAGGAAGTCCGCCTTCCCCTTTTGTAAATAGACTGAAGCAAAGAGGCTGCAAGCTAAAGTCTTGGAAAGTCCTTTGTAAAGGGTTAAACTTCCATCGGCTAAAATCAGTAAACCCCCTTGGAGGCAGGAGAAGAGGGGGGAAATTTTGGACCGCGCAAGCCTGCAGGAGAGAGAGTGAAGAGAGTTAAATTACCACCGCTCTGAACCTGGAAACGGGCTGCTAGCAAGTTTGACGTTTTGGAAAAGTTCATTGACTGTGAACAAAATGTATGTTGACAGATAGTTAAATAAGAGAAATACATTGTTTCCATTGTTTCCTTCTGCGTTTAAAAAGGAGTAAAAGTAACTGAAAATTGAAACTGATTTTATTGCTTGAACCGTGCTTAAAAGGATTGATACAAATAGAAATTGTTTCCCTCTAGAGGGAGCCTTTGAAACTGTTACAAGAGTTGAGCTGGGGGAATCTCCAGCTGCAAGATAAAAATCCGTGAGAACCAGGGATTGACCTTGGATCGGTAAGAATGTCGACAGAAGAAGCCTTAGTGATTGTATTATGCAAGATAAGTGACTCATTGGAACAGCTCCATAAGAAGACGGATGTGATGACTATCAAAATTGATAACTTGGGACAAAAAGTGACTAATTTGGGACAAAAAGTGAATATCTATACAGAAACTACACAGGAATTGATACAGGAATCTACTTTGACACGGCAAATTGTGGAGAAGGCGAGGGAGAAAGTTGTTGTTGTGGAACCTAAAGTAATACTAGTGGAAAAGGAGAGAGCCCCAGCCTCACAGAGGCAATTTGATGAATATAAGTTGTTGCCTTCCACGACTGAATTTAGAGAAAGTCAGATTTTGAAGATTGGAGCCCTGCTTGGACTGGAGAAGGAAAGTTGGATAGATCCCCCCATGCAGGGATGTATTGACATTTGGGACCTGGACTTGGGCCAGGAGGAGATTGGAGTTGTGGGGACCTTCAGATTTGGATGGATTTTGAAACACGTCCTGAAATATCTTTTGGGTTTTAGTTTTAACTATGGAGATTTGGCTGAACTGCTGAGAAGGAATAAAAACATTGCTAAGTCGGAGCTTCCCCGAGACCTACTCTTCAGCATCAAAGGAAGGAGATTAAGAACAAGATCAGCAGAAGACAAAGTAAAGTGCATGTATAAATATGAAGAAGATCCGCAGAAGGAACTTGGAAAAGAGTTAAGAGCCTCGGACAGAAGATCACCAGGTTGATGGACCATATGGAATTGACGGAAAGGACTGGCAGAATCCGAGACCAGGGAGAAGAGACGGTGGAAGAAGAATGGAAAAAGTTTAAAGTTTATTTATAGAAATATTGCAAAATTAATGAGTGTTAGAAAAATGTTGGAATGAAATTACATGGCTTTACTAGAAATGTTATAAGGAGTTAAGCATAAATAAGTATTATAGTATTAATGGAAAATAAGGTTAAAATAAGTTAAGAAAATCTTATGACAGAAAATAGTGAAAGATGGAAAGGAATTGCTGATATAATTAATAGAAGTGGAATACAAAAAGGGGAGGTGAGAGGAAGTCGATGAAATGAGGGTATGAAAGATAGGGCATTGAAATGGTATGATGTATGTTTTTAAATTGTTGTTACCTTGTTTTATTTAGCCTAATGTGTTAATGTTGTGTATTGTTTATATGTTGTATTGTATTTTCTTTCTTTTTTTTCTTTTTCCCCCTCTTTTTTCTTCTCTTTTTCTTCTTTTTTGTAAGGTTTAAAAGTAATAAATATTATTTTTTTTAAAAAAAAACACAAGTTAGCTGTTGGGACCCTCTGCCTTATTCTGTAATCAGAAAGGTGGAAAAAGACGATAATGAATCGGCTTTGACCAGTACCCATTCATGTGGACTGGAAGAGGATAAGTCCTCAAACCTTGCATTGACTCCTGATGATTGGAAATCTGTAATGAAAATGCTCTTGAATCCTGGCCAGTTTGTCAATTGGCCTAGTGAATTTCGCCAAGCTGCAGAGCATCAAGCCCGTACGCATGCTGCCCAAAGCCTTCTCCTTGAACATCTGGCAGGAGGAGCACAGTCTAGTACTTTGGACAGGCAAAGTCAACTGCCTCAAAAGTTTTTTCCCTTAACTGCTGCATGCGATTTGCAGGCATTTAAGAAAGTCATTGTGAACCTGCAAACTCAATTGCTACAGAAAAAGTTTCCTGTGATTTCTGCATGCGCCCTACATGCCCTTCAAGCCCATAAAGCTAGTGCGCTTGTAGGTACTTTGTGTTACTCAGGGAACAGCCAGTAATCGGGTCACCCTCTGACCCAGGACCAAAAAAGGGGGAATGTTTTCCTGCTCAGATAGCCCCACAGCCAGTAACATCTTTGAAAGACCTGCCACCAACGGCAGTGCAGGGCTGAATTTACTTATGAATTTACTGTAATTAAACACCTGCCACCAAGGCTGTATTTAATTATGCAGGAAGACATCATTTTTTCATTTGCTCGGGGAGGTTCATCTCATTCCCATTTCAGACCAGTGGGCATCTTTTCCCTGGAGCTGTGGGTTGATCCTCCACTAGTCCCACACAGTCTCTGCAAAAGGGACAACTGATTCTGTCTACATAGGTTTTCAGAACACAAGCGTGGCCACAGACTCTGTTAAAGGGAGTCTGTTGCACCTACTTTTTTTTCCTTTCTGTGCTGGCGGCTGCAGACAGCTCACTGAGAAGGGGGGTTTCCACCCTTCCGGCTTCTTCTATAGTTGTGCTGTACAGAAGCTAAATTCAAACCTTGAAATCATGTCTGATTTTGTCTCAGCGTTGCCCTTAAAGTGGCTGACGCAAGAGCCCATTTGGATGGACCAATGACCAATCTCAGGGCGAAAATTAAATGCTTTGTATGCCCTGGTAGCAGAGCAACTTAAAGTTCCGACTAGGTCCTGAAATCTGCTCCTGCTTGCCCAATTAGAATTTCCCAAACCTTTATAAGTTACCCACTGCACAATTTCAGCCTCTGCTGAGTTGCAAAGAGAAGCAAAAGCCCCTTCAGAGGGTATTTCCATAACCGCTAGCTAGCACCAACAGGGAGAAGTTTGCTTTTTCACCATCCCTGTGTTAAACAATAAACGTCCAGCAAAAAGATACCAGTGGAAAGGGTATGCTAACAGTCCGACCTCGTGCCAGTACTTTGTAGATCAAGCACTGCAACCTTTCCGAGACAAATACCCTGAACTGCTAGCCATTGCACATGTTCTGCTGAACTAAAATGCCTCACTGGCACAGCACTTATAGATGGATCAGACTCTGTTAGATGCTTGCATTTAGCGATCTTATTCACCACACGCACAATCCCAGCAGACGTGCTTTACATCCCACGAACACAAAAAGCAATCTACATTATAGGAATAGCTGTATCTTGCCACCATTCATCCCAAAATGCTCCCACATTGAAGCTGTGACAGATCTCGGACTTCCGGTGCAGCGCGATCTCGTCGCAAGCGGGGATTTTACAGAGAGGGGAATCCCGGGCTATTTTGGAGGATTAGGGGTGCTACAGGGCGCGGTGGCCCCCAAAAATACCTCTGGTGGGTGTCCAGAAGGTCAGGTTCCCGGCGGGACCAGAAGCGGTCAGCCCGGCCGTCAGGTAGCTTCGAAAGAAGCGAAGAGAACGGTGGAGCAGATCAGCAGGTCGAGGAAAGCCATCATCTACCTCCGAATAGCGAAGCCCCGAGCTTGCTGAGGAAGCGCTACGCTCTCAAATTAAAGGAATCCGGTGCTAAATTAAACATAAATTTGAAGTCCTAACAACAAGGAAGTCCCGGAGAGAAAAGAGAAGTCTGTGGGGTTCAGCTGACTGCCGAAATCAACTTAGACGCAGAGATACGTGCAGAGCTGGGAAAGTGAAAGTGAGTTGCCTTAGCGGCTACTGTTTTTCTCCCCTATGAACTCTTCTAAAAAGTAACTTTTTATGAGGATACATTATATTAAAGACATTATCAAAGTAAAAGGGGGAACAGAAGAGTAACCTGTTTAAAATTGAAGTCCTTGGCGTAACGGAGGGCATAAATAGAAGGAGGAAGTGCTTCTCTACTTTCGCTTTCAAAGAACAAAGGATAGTGAAACGGAAGAGAAGGCTTCGACGCCATTAAAAACGTTTAAGCATAGTAAAACAGACACACTATTGAAGAACAAATATATTTTGGCAAGTTCATTTAGCTGTTGCAAACTACCCTTATTTTTGTTTTTGACTTTCTTGTTTGTTTTTTGGAATCTTTGAGATATAAGAGAAGGAATCGTTGGAGATATGTACATATTTTTGTCCTTTTTGTAAAACGCCACATCAGCGAGGCTCCGAGACCTCTAGTGGATGGACTAAGACAGTACAATTTGTTTTTCTCTTTTTTTTCCTTTTTGAGGGATTTTTTTTTTCCACTTTCTATTTGAGGGTTGTCGTAAGTTGGATACAATATTGGATATTGGACATTGGATACAAATTGGATACTTAAAGTATTTTGGATTTATAACTGTGTCATCTTCTGCTACTTGAGAAATTGGATTTGGAATTATCTTCTCTTCTTTTCTTTTTTTCCCCCTGCTTGGACGTTTATTATACATACTGCTCCCGAACTTGAAGAACTTTATCTTTCTCTCTTTTTGGTTGAATCCCACCAAGAAAACAATACAACAAAGTGGATTAGCCTGAGTGGAGGCAAGAAGATGATACTGTGAACCCTGTATTGACATCTGACGACACATATAATTTAATGACAATTAATATCAAGAGGATAAAATTTGAAATTGAGGACTAAATAATTATAATTGCAAATTTGAAATTGAATAATTGTGAAAGTGTAAAATTTTGAGGGAGTGGTAAGAGGTTGTGATTGTATTGGGGGGGACTAATTAGAGTAAAATGTCAAATCCATCGAAGAAAGGGACTGACGGGGGGACACCTGCTGAAAGGAAAGGATCTAAACAAGAAACAGACTTTAAGGCAGACATTCTAAGAATGTTTGCAGAAATTAAACAGAGTCAAAAGAATTTAGAGTCCAAACTAGAGCAGGTGGATAATAAGATTGGAAAAATGGATTAAAAAATTGATGAAACAGTTAATGAACTGAAAGGGCAAATAAAAGAAGTGTTTAGGAGAACCCAGTCTGTGGAGGAGGGACTAAAGAAGACAAGATTGGAAATGAAAGATGTCAAACGGGAAGAAGAAAAGATAAAAGTAGAGATGATGGAATTAAACAAAGCACAAGAGGAAATGAAGGACGTAATAGCTATGAATGAACTGCGGCAGAGGGAGGTGAATTTGAGACTCAGAGCTGTGCCAGAGATACAAGGAGAAAATGTTAAGGAGAAACTGATAGCGGAATTAGCGCAATGGATGGAGCTACCAGTAGAAGAAATGGCAAAAACTGTCCAGAATGCATTTAGAATGCGAGTAAAAACAACAAAAGCAAAAAGATTTACAGGGGACTGTTTGATTACATTCAAAGACAGAGAAATGAGAAATATGATTTTACGGAAGAGTAGAGAAAAAAGACTGAATATAGATGGGAACTTTATAATTATTTTTAAAGACATACCAATTAGACTACTTAAATGAAGAGATCCCTATAAATCATTGGTACAGACACTGAAGAAAAATAACATTGAATTCAGATGGGAGTTCCCGGAAGGAATCTCATTCATGTATAGAAGCAAGAGGCACAGACTGACAAACCCAGAAGAAACTGGGAAATTTCTGAGAAAATATAAGGAATTAAGATCAGAGGTGGAAGAAACCAAAGGAGCAGAGGGAAGAACACCAGGAGAATTAAAACCAGAGGAAGAAGAGGGAGAGAATGGAAAACAGACAGATGAAGAAGAAGAGGAGGAAGAAGAAGAGCTAGCCAAATTATAGAAATAAATAAAATCTATTTAAAATTTGGACATCATGGCGTTAAAAATTTGGAATTGGAACATTAATGGCATGAATGAAAAAAAGAAGAGGAAGAAAATTGAACAGTTTTTAAAAAAGAAAAATTTAGACATCATTTGCTTACAAGAGACACACGTGGCAAGAAGACACAAAAAAGTGTTAATCAATAAAAGATTAGGAAACGAATTTGCATCTTCAGATAAAGAGAAAAAAGAGGAGTGTTTATATATATTAAAAATAAAATTGAAGCTCAACAAATTTTCAAAGATGAAGAAGGAAGGATAATTGCGGTTCGAATCAAATGGCAAGGAGAAAATTTGATTATAGTCGGGATCTATGCACCAAATGGCAATAAGACTGAATTTTACAAAACCCTAGAAAAAAAATTATTTGAATATATGGACCAGAAAATCATATTAATGGGCGATATGAACGGAGTGGTCTCGTTGGAAATGGACAGACTTAGAGAAGGAGCAAGCAAAGAAGGGAAATTACCTAAATCTTTCTTTTCAATGATAAAAAATTGTAATTTGATAGACATTTGGCGTCTTAGACATCCGCTGGACAAACAATTCACCTACTACTCCGATCCGAATCAGTCAATGTCAAGGATAGACCAGATTTGGATTTCGAACGAGCTGATTCCAAGAACCCAACAAATAGAAATTCAACCGAAAGTAATTTCCGATCATAGCCCAATAGAATTCAAATTGAAAAGCTTTGAGGAAAGAACTTTTAGGTGGAGATTGAAAGATTATCTCCTGGACGACCAGAAAATTGTGGAAAAAGCGCAAAAGAGGCTAACAGAATATTTTGTTGACAACTGTAATAAAGGTACAAAGACAAAAGTGGTATGGGATGCAAGCAAGGCAGTAATGAGAGGATTCTTCATACAGCAGAACACAATTAAAAATAAAAATAGAGAAAAAGGTAAAGAAGAAATCTTGAAACAGATAATGGACAATGAACAAAAACTAATTAAGAAACCAAAGAGTTCGAAAATAAAAGAAAATATTAAAACTTTACAAGCGCAGTTTGCAACTATAATAAACAGAGAAGTGGAATGGAATATTAAAAAACTGAGACAAAGAAACTTCGAATTTTCGAACAAATCAGGAAAATGGCTTGCATGGCAAATCAAAAAAAGAAAGGAACAGAACACAATAAATAAAATTACATTAGAAGAAGAAGAAATAACCAACCCGAAGGATATTAGAAAGGGGTTCTTGGACTACTACAGAAGATTATATAAAAATAAAGAAAGAAACAATTTGAGGAAAATAGAGAGATTTTTGAAAGATAAAGAGGTGCAGAAGATCCCGACAGATAAAAAAGAACAACTGAATACCCCAATTGAAATAGAGGAGATTAAAGAAGCAATAAAAGATTTTAAAAGGGGAAAGGCTCCAGGGCCAGATGGATTCACCGCGTGCTATTATAAAGAAATGAAATCTATTTTGATGACACCATTGAAGGAAGTGATGAACAATATTTTAAGAGAAGGAGAAATCCCGGAAACATGGAAGGAGGCATATATTACATTTATTCCAAAACAGGATTCAGATTTAACCCAAGTCAAAAATTACAGGCCGATCTCACTGTTGAATACAGACTATAAAATATTTGCAGGAATTCTTGCAAGGAGGATGAAGATTATATTATTAGAAATTATTCATAAGGACCAGGCAGGTTTTCTTCCAGGCAGGCAAATGAAAGACAATATAACAAATATAATTAATATGATGGAATATTTGTCTGCCAGGTATGATAAACAAGCCATAATGATGTTTGTGGATGCGGAGAAGGCTTTCGACAACATAGCATGGGATTTTATGTTGAGAAATTTGGAATATATGGAAGTCGGAAAAGAGTTTTTTAATGGAATAAGGGCAATCTATACAGAACAAAAAGCCAAATTGATTATAAATAATGTAGTTACAGAAGAAATAAAGATACAGAAAGGAACAAGACAGGGATGCCCACTCTCACCACTATTATTTATAATGGTGTTAGAAGTCCTATTGAACTCAATTAGACAAAGTAAGAAAATAAAAGGAGTGACAATCGGCCAAAATGAATACAAGATTAAAGCATTTGCAGATGACTTGGTAATAACGCTTGAAGAGCCAATAACTACAGTAAAAGAAGTATTGGAGGAAATTGAACAGTTTGGAGAAGTGGCAGGATTCAAACTAAATAAGAAGAAAACGAAAATGATGGCAAAGAATATGGATCAAAGTGCAATAGAAATAATGCAACAACAAACACAGATAGAGGTGGTTAAAAAGGTTAAATATCTAGGAATATGGGTACCGTATTTTTCGCACGATTGGACGCACCGGACCATAGGACGCACCTAGTTTTCAGGGGGGGAAATCAAGGAAAAAATATTATTCCCCCCCCCCCCCGCAGCTCTCGGAGCAGTGGACAGGCTGCACGCAGCCTGTGCGCTACTCCAAGACCTTCTCCCTGCTTTTGCGGGAGGTGGCAGAATTCCCCCACCTCCCGCAAAAGCCCACAGGAGCCCGGCGTGACTCCTGCGGGCTTTTCGACCAGGAGGGAGAAGGGACTGAAACGGCCCGTCAGTCCCTTCTCCCTCCTTGGGGAAAAGCCCCCAAGAGCTGTGCGCTCTTTAAAGGCTGCACGGCTCTTGCAGGCTTTTCTGCGAGGTGGGGGAATTCCCCCACCTCCTAGAAAAGCCAGCAGAAGCCACGGAGCCCCTTTAAAGAGCGCGCAGCTTTTGCCTGCTTTTGCGGGAGGTGGGGGAATTCCCCCATCTCCCGCAAAAGCCCACAGGAGGGTTGGAGAGTAGCGGGAAGGCGTCGCACGCCTTCCCGCTGCCCCCCAATCTCTGGGGCTGGCAATGGGGGGAGCACTGCTTTCCCCACCGCCAGCCTCAAACCCGGGTTGGAGAGTAGCGGGAAGGCATCGCTGCCTTCCCGCTGCCCCCCAATCTCTGGGGCTGGCGATGGGGGAAGCGCTGCTTTCCCCACCGCCAGCCTCAAACCCGGGTTGGAGAGTAGCGGGAAGGCATCGCTGCCTTCCCGCTGCCCCCCAATCTCTGGGGCTGGCGATGGGGAAAGGGTTGCTTTCCCCACCACCAGCCTCAAACCCGGGTTGGAGAGTAGCGGGAAGGCGTCGCACGCCTTCCCGCTGCCCCCCAATCTCTGGGGCTGGCGATGGGGGAAGCGCTGCTTTCCCCACCGCCAGCCTCAAACCCGGGTTGGAGAGTAGCGGGAAGGCATCGCTGCCTTCCCGCTGCCCCCCAATCTCTGGGGCTGGCGATGGGGGAAGCGCTGCTTTCCCCACCGCCAGCCTCAAACCCGGGTTGGAGAGTAGCGGGAAGGCATCGCTGCCTTCCCGCTGCCCCCCAATCTCTGGGGCTGGCGATGGGGGAAGCGCTGCTTTCCCCACCGCCAGCCTCAAACCCGGGTTGGAGAGTAGCGGGAAGGCATCGCTGCCTTCCCGCTGCCCCCCGATCTCTGGGGCTGGCGATGGGGGAAGCGCTGCTTTCCCCACCGCCAGCCTCAAACCCGGGTTGGAGAGTAGCGGGAAGGCATCGCTGCCTTCCCGCTGCCCCCCAATCTCTGGGGCTGGCGATGGGGGAAGCGCTGCTTTCCCCACCGCCAGCCTCAAACCTGGGTTGGAGAGTAGCGGGAAGGCATCGCTGCCTTCCCGCTGCCCCCCAATCTCTGGGGCTGGCGATGGGGGAAGCGCTGCTTTCCCCACCACCAGCCTCAAACCTGGGTTGGAGAGTAGCGGGAAGGCGTGCGACGCCTTCCCGCTGCCCCCCAATCTCTGGGGCTGGCGATGGGGGAAGCGCTGTTTTCCCCATCGCCAGCCTCAAAGAGCAGACTCTCCTGGCTTCAGCGGAAGCAACGCAAAGCCTCCGGAGCGCAGGCTTCGGAGGCTTTGCCTTGCTATCGCTGAAGCCAGGGAGCCTGCATTCGCTCCATAGGACGCACACACATTTCCCCTTCATTTTTGGAGGGGAAAAAGTGTGTCCTATAGAGCGAAAAATACGGTAACTCCCAAAAATATAGATTTGTACAAAAACAACTACGAGCCAGTGTGGAATGAAATAAGAAAGGATCTGGAGGTGTGGGGAAGAATGAAATTGTCATTTTGGGGAAGGATTTCTACAATCAAGATGAATGTGCTACCAAAAATGCTGTTTCTATTTCAGACCATCCCCATAATCAAAGGAAACAGAATTTTCAAAGAGTGGCAAAGAGCGATTTCAAGATATATTTGGCAGGGCAAAAAGCCGAGAATTCAATTTAAGTTGTTAACAGATATAAGAGAAAGGGGAGGCTTTGCCCTGCCGGATCTGAAACTGTATTATGAGGCGTCATGCCTTTGCTGGTTGAAAGATTGGATTAAATTAGAAAACAAGGAATTGCTTGACTTAGAGGGGTTTGACAACAGATTTGGATGGCATGCGTATCTATGGTATGAGAAAAAGAAAGTCCATAAAGGTTTTGAGAACCACATCTTCCGAGGTCCTTTAATTGAAATATGGGATAGGTATAAAAACCTATTAGAACCTAGAATTCCACACTGGCTATCCCCTTTAGAAGTCATGAGTGTAAAGAAAATTAATATGAGAAGTAAGTGGATAACATATAGTCAACTGCTATTTAAAGAAGGAGGAAAATGGAAAATGAAACCATACGAGCAGGTTAAAGAATATGTATATGATTGGTTGCATTATTTCCAAATTAACGAAATGTTTAGAAAAGACAGCAAGGAACATGGTTATGCGGACAAGGATTCTAAATTTCATATGGAAATTATAGATAATGATGGAAAAACTCTATCCAAAATGTATAAGTTGTTATTAGAATGGAATTTAAAAGACGAAGAAGTTAAGTCAGTAATGATTCACTGGGCCAGAGATGTGGGTCATAACATACAATTTGAGGATTGGGAAAAACTATGGAAGGAGGGACTAAAATTTACCGCATGTATGACGATAAAAGAAAATGTCATGAAAATGTTTTACAGGTGGTATATAACACCTGTAAAATTAGCTAAAATGTATAAGACATGTAATAAGTGCTGGAAGTGCAAAGACAAAGAGGGCACTTTTTACCATATGTGGTGGGAATGTAAGAAAGTGAAAGACTTCTGGGAAAAGATATACAACGAATTGAAGAAGATTTTAAAATACACATTTATAAAGAAGCCAGAAGTCTTTCTGTTAGGAATATTAGGAAATGAGATAAAAAGAAAGGATTGCAAATTTGTGCAATATGCAGTAACAGCAGCAAGAGTGCTACTGGCCCAGAAATGGAAACAACAGGAAACACCGACTGTGGAGGAATGGAGAATAAAGCTGTTAGACTATGCGGAGTTAGATAAATTGACAGGAAAGATTAGATACTTAAGAGACCAAAAGTTCATCGAGGACTAGGGGAAATTTGTGGAATATCTGGAATATATAAGTGAGGGACAGATAACGCTAATGGGATTTAAAGAAGCACTGTGAAAAATTAAGAAATATTGTCTAAAGGGAATAGAAAGTAAGATATAAATAATGTCAATACAAAACTAAGAAATGCGTAATATAAACAATAACTATGGATGATTTACGGAAAAGCTGAAGGAAGTCCAGAAAAGGAATAAGCTGTGAAAAATTTGATGTGAAATTAATATGCTTTTTTTCTGTATTTTGTTTGTTTTGTTTGCTTTTAGATGTAAATTAATAAAAATTTATTTTTTTAAAAAAAAAGAAGCTGTGACAGATCTCATTAGGACCATTTTTGAGCATTACAGCCCTGTGGCTTTGACCTTGTGCTTATTGCATTGCCCTGTCACCAAGCCAATGTGGTCATTTTAATGCAACATCCTGTACTTTGGCAAATTTGCTCTCACAGTTTGTAAGAGAATTAAATATTTCAACTTACCCAAGGATGTTTTGCCTGCTTGTCAGCAACGCATTCCCCTCAGACAACTCACTTACTCTGCTGCTCAGCACCCACCCCCCAATTAATTGTGTTTTCTCCTCTTCTGTTAATCCTTTTATTCTATTTTCTTCTAAATATTTATTTATTCCTGTTGTATCTTCTTTTTCTCTTTTGTATAATTTTTCATAGAACTTAATGAAATTTTCCTTTATTTTCTTGGGGTCTTCCACCGTTTGCTCTTCTATTTTTATTTTATTAATCACATTTTGTTTTTTGCTTTTTCTTAGTTGCCACGCCAGTAATTTCCCGGTTTTGTTTGCTGATTCAAAGTATTTTTGCTTCCATGCCTTAATTCTCCATTCCACTTCTTGGCCTATTAGAATTGAATATTGTGATTGTAATATTCTATAGGTTTGTTTGGTCTGCTCCTCACTTGGATTTATTACCAGTTTTTTTCACATTCTCTTAATTGATTGAGTATTCCTTCTTTTTTTTGTTCTCTTAACTTTTTCCTATAGCTATTCTGATTAATTAGGAATCCTCTTAACACTGCCTTGCTGGCATCCCAAGCTATGTCGATATTTGTTTCTTTATTTATATTCATGTCAAAATAATCTTTTAAGGTTCTTTTCGCCTTCTCAATTATCTCATCATTTTCAAAAAGGTAGTCGTTAATTCTCCATCTATATGTTCCCTGTATTCTATTTTTTAACTCCAGAATTACTGAACTATGGTCAGAAAGGGTTCTAGGTTGGATTTCACATTTTACTGCTCTTGTTGTTAATTCTCTTGAAGCCCATATTTGATCCAATCTCGCCCAGCTTTGGTGTGGTTCTGAGAAGTGTGTGAATTGTTTCGTTATTGGATTTTTATGTCTCCAGATGTCTATCAAATCTAGATTTTCCACGAGATTATTAAAAGTTCTTGGTAGTTTCCCTTGTTTCAATTTTCTTCTTTTTGCGCTTCCGTCTAATTCCGGTATTGGCACAGCATTCAAGTCTCCAAGTAGAATCAACTTATGATTCTCCAGATCTAGTAACATTTGCTCCAATTTTTTAAAGAACTCTGCTTTATTTATATTTGGCGCATAAACATTTACTACATTGAACTTTTCTCCCTGGTGGTTAATTTGTACTCCCAAAAATCTTCCTTCATTATCCTTACATATTGGTATTGGTTCCCATTTCTCCTTCACGTATATCACTACCCCTCTTTTTTTATTAATGTCTGAATTAACAAATTCTGCCACTAATCTTTTATTTGTCAAGATATGTTTGTGTTTTTTTGCCACATGTGTTTCCTGATAACAAATCACATCATAATTTTTATTCTTTAACAGCTTTTCACTGCTCCACTGCTGCACTGTGAGTTGGGAAGGCCGCTCCCTCCTCAGGCTAATTCTACCTGGCCCAGGGGGCAGGGCCCAGACTGACTCACCACCGCCACAGCTTAAGAGGCCTCATGAGGCACTGGGACACTGCTGCTGCTGCACCGTGGGTGTTGGGGAAGGCCGCTCCCTCCTGTAGGCCCACTCCAGCAGGCCTAGGGGGCGGGGCCCACACTCGCCACCGCTACAGCTTTAAGGACACTGGTGCTGCTGCAGCAAATGTTAAAAATGTTTTTATATATTTTAAAGTATTTTAAAGGGGTTTTTACTTTTTTACTTTGTTGTACCACCGTGAACGGTGGTTTTTATTGATGTATTTTTATTTTGTTCCGTTTTATTTTGGTTTGGGGTTGGATATTGAGTGGGGTGGGGATTGGTTTTGTTTGGTACAATTGTTTTTGGTTTGCTTTGCTTTTCTATTTTGTAAATGGAGGTTGGTATGAGGCTTGGGATTGCTACCGTGGTGGGGCGAGGGAGGTACGGTGGTGGGGGCAGATGTCATAGGCGAAGGGGATCGAGATACGGATATGCTCGTACCCCTTCCAATCTGCGCCTCATCCCGAGGGACGAGGGTAGGGTGAGCAAGGATTACTCACCTCCGTCACTGGTGTTGTGCAATGCCAGGTCTATAGGCAACAAAACCGCCACCCTGCAAGATTTCTTCACCTCGCAGGGGGTCGACCTGGCTTGTGTGACGGAGACTTGGGTGCGCGAAGGGGAAACTGTTACCTTACGAGAGATGGTGCCCCCGGGTTTCTCCGTCCTACACCAGTCGCGGACTGTGGGCCGGGGGGGGAGGGGTGGCATTATTAATCCGGGAAGATTGTTCTTTCAGGGCTCTACCATCGCCATCGATCCCCGGCATTGAATGTGTTGGCCTAGTGTGGGGATCCGAGGTGAGCTTGGCTGTCTGGCTGGTGTACCGGCCACCTAGCGCACCAGCAGCCACCCTGTCAGGCCTGCTGGAGGCGGTGGCCGGCTGGGCCTTGGAGTACCCTAATCTATTGGTATTGGGGGACTTCAATATCCATGCTGATGCCATTCCCTCCTCACAGGCTCTGGACCTGGTGTCTTCCATGGCAACACTAGGGCTCTCCCAGTTTGTTTCGGGCCCCACACATCAAGCAGGCCACACGCTGGATTTGATCTTTGGCGTCGGTATAGATGTGATCATGTCTCCTTCGATGAAGGTGCCATGGTCTGATCACTACGCTCTGAAAGCCAGGATTGACTTTCCACCCCCACCCTGCTTAGGTGGCGAGCCAATTTGGGCTCGCCCGCAGAGGCTGATGGACCGTGATAGATTCCGTCAGGCCTTGCGGGACCTTGCTCCCCCTGGTGACTCATTCACTGAGCTTGTTGAGGGCTGGAATATCCAGCTCCTAGCAGCCAACGATGAGATCGCACCTAGGCGCCCTCTGCGACCCCGCAGAAACCGGGCTCCCTGGTTTACCGAGGAGCTTCGGAAAATGAAGCAGGACCTCAGACGGCTAGAGCGAGTATGGCGGGGTGCCCGTGACGGAGCCTCAAGAACATCTTATAGGGTTTTTATGAAAACCTACGAGATGGCAGTGAAGGCCGCTAAGAAGTCCTACTTCTCGGCCTCCATTGCCTCCGCTAGCTCTCGCCCGGCGCAATTATTTCGTATAATTAGGTCTTTAACGTCCCTTGAAGGACAGCCAAATTTAAATAACAATTTGACACACAGCTGTGAGGCATTTGCGAGCTTTTTTGCGGAGAAGGTCCTGTTGCTCCGCCGTGACGTCCCTGCCAATTTGGATGCAATAAAGGAACTGGAGGCTCCTCGACTGTCCTCGGGTCCAGTATTGGACCACTTTGACCGGATATCCCCAGCCGATGTGGACAGACTCCTCCGAGCTGGAAAGCCCACCACCTGTCCTCTTGACCCGTGCCCGTCTTGGCTGATTAGAGCGTGTCCAGACGAGGTGTGGGCCCCCCTGGGTGATATCATCAATTTCTCCCTTGGCACCGGGATATTCCCAGGGGAACTGAAGGAGGCAGTGGTGCGCCCGCTCTTAAAGAAAACATCATTAGATCCAGTTACAGATAGGTAGCCGTGTTGGTCTGCCATAGTTAAAACAAACAAAAAAATTTTTCCTTCCAGTAGCACCTTAAAGACCAACTAAGTTAGTTCTTGGTATGAGCTTTCGTGTGCATGCACACTTCTTCAGATAGGTATCTGAAGAAGTGTGCATGCACACGAAAGCTCATACCAAGAACTAACTTAGTTGGTCTTTAAGGTGCTACTGGAAGGAAAATTTTTTTTTTTTGTTTTGATCATTAGATCCCTTAGATCTATCCAATTACCGCCCAGTTTCGAATCTTCCATTCCTGGGTAAGGTGATTGAGAGAGCAGTTGCTGAACAGCTTGGCAGGTTTCTGGATGAAACATCGGCTCTGGATCCATTCCAGTCCTGCTTCCGCACTGGTCATGGGACCGAGACGACTCTGGTCGCCCTAACAGATGATCTCTGCAGGCAGCTGGATCGAGGCGGGTCGGGGCTGCTGATTCTTCTAGACCTATCAGCAGCCTTCGACATGGTCGATCACGAACTCCTGGACCACCGCCTTGCCGATGTGGGGATCCAGGGGACAGTCCTTCAATGGCTGCAATCGTTTCTCTCTGGTCAGGGACAGAGGGTGGCGCTTGGGGGGGAATTGTCATCGCGCCACTCCTTGGTGTGTGGAGTGCCTCAGGGTGCGATTCTCTCCCCGATGCTTTTTAACATCTTTATGCGCCCCCTCGCCCAGCTTGTCTGGAGTTTTGGGCTGGGTTGCCATCAGTATGCCGATGACACCCAACTCTATCTGTTGATGGATGGCCATCCTGACTCAGCCCCAGACACACTGACCAGATGTCTGGAAGCTGTGGCTGGATGGTTACGTGGGAGCCGGTTGAAGTTAAATCCTTCGAAGACAGAGGTCCTCTGGCTGGGACGGGGCGATATGGGATTGAGGGGGCAACTCCCATCTCTTGCGGGGGTGCAATTGGTGCCAGCATCGTCCGTTAAGAGTTTGGGTGTAATCTTTGATACCTCCCTCTCTATGGAGGTGCAGATTACAGCTATAACAAAGGCGGCATTTTTTCATCTCCGCCAAACTAAGCAGTTGTCTCCTTATCTCTCTCGCCCTGACCTAGCCACTGTGATCCACGCGACGGTCACCTCCAGACTAGATTATTGTAACTCGCTCTACGTGGGGCTGCCCTTGAGACTGACCTTGAGACTGACCCAGAAACTCCAGCGGGTGCAGAATGCCGCGGCGAGACTCCTTATGGGGTCTTCACTGCGAGATCACATTCATCCGGTACTATACCAGCTGCACTGGCTCCCGGTGGAGTACAGGATCAGGTTTAAGGTGCTGGTTTTAACCTTTAAAGCCCTATACGGCCTAGGACCCTCGTACCTACGGGACCGCCTCTCCTGGTATGTCCCACAGAGGAACTTACGGTCTGCAAATAAAAACATCCTGAAGATCCCAGGCCACAGAGAGGTTAGGCTGGCCTCAACTAGAGCCAGGGCTTTCTCGGCCGCGGCTCCAATCTGGTGGAACGCTCTGTCACAAGAGACTAGGGCCCTGCGGGACCTGACATCTTTCCGCAGGGCCTGTAAGACAGAGCTGTTCCACCAGGCCTTTGGTCAGGGCGCAGCCTGACCCCCTCCTCTGGCAATCTGCACAGAATTTTGCTTAATGGTTGCCATCAATTTGATTTTAATTAATTTTTATAATGAAAGGTTTTTAGAATGTTGGATTATTTTGATGGTTGTTAGCCACCCTGAGCCCAGCTTCGGCTGGGGAGGGCGGGGTAAAAATAAATTTTATTATTATTATTATTATTATTATTATTATTATTATTATTATTATTCAACTTTATTCCTTTTAGATTTTTCATTCAAACCATTTACATTCCAAGATAATACCTTCAACGTCATTATACTATTTAATTTTAATTTATATTCTAGTAGACCTTTTCTCCGTTGTTTCTTCCTCTTCCTCTTCTTCCTCTTCCTCTTCTTCCCCGCCTACTGCTCCCTCTACCTCCGCGTCTTCTTCTTCTTCCTCTCTCCCTCTCTTTTGTTTTCCTATATTTTCTTCCTTCTTTTCCTTCTTCCCTTCTGTATATAGGGAAAGGAAAAGGTGGTCTAAAACAGAAATTTGAATGTTGTTTTTCCTGTCTCCCAGGTTATCTGATTGCCTTTCCTGATTGTCACCCATTAAAATGCTGATTACTCAATTCCTGAGACAATGGGAAGACTTTAAAATTCTTATCACAATCCCCCCTTTGGGGCTAGAATTTTTCTTTAAACATTTTGCCCCACAAATAATAACATGGTATGTTGTAAATGGATGCCTTTGTGTAAATATAGGATATCACATAAAAAGAACACACGATGCATTTTGTTACTAAATTACTTGTGGCATTCTAGCACTTAGGGAGAAACATTTACTCAATAGTGGTCTATGCTTTACACTTAGCAGGAAGGTCCACTAATGACTGAAAAATGCAGTTTATTTTGTTTCTGCCTTTTTGTGTGTTCTCAGGTGTTAAAGTTAGTTCTCTGGTCTCACACCTCCAACATACCCACAGCAACAACTCCTGGCGAATCCCTTAGGACTTTCATTTTGACCATGTCGCCTTGTCCCTGGCATAGGTTTGGACATGTCTTTGACTTTGCCTTTCTATGGGATTGCGTTATTATTTATTGGCGTTGGTCTTGCACTCTAGGAAAGTTGCTCATTTGTCCTAAGGGGACCAGAGAAAGTTCAGTGCACCTGGGATACATGCCCAATCAGAACTGAGCCCAATTAGAATTTATTTAGCCCCATGGTTAAAACATTCTAAACCAATCTATTAAAACAAAACCATTCTTAAAAAGGGCACTTGTCCAAATTAGTCAATTTAACTCTATAAGGGATCATTCCTGCTACATCAAAGCATATACACCTTCATGTATCTGCTGTTTCATGGATCCTGAAGCTTTTTCTTGGTGAAGTGAATTTAGAACAACTTAAAATGGGTAGAGAAGGTTGGCACACTGCAGAGTGCCAGGTGGGACAAGGAAATGTGGTCATCAGTTGACTTTCTTTTCTAAATATTGGACTACACAATAGCCTGATCTATCGGAAAGCATGTAGTATATGAGAATCTTCCATGGAAAGGGTGTAGGTCAAACCCTTCTGTTGTTCATAGTTATGCACCCTACATTATTCAGAAACAATTACACACAGAAATTGGTTCCCCCCTTTGTAGAAGCAACACATTTCAGCATTCCTACATAATAACACATAATACACAAAACATACAAATTATTAATTCTACACCAGTTGCAAATCTTGGGGCAATTGTGATCTTGAGACAATTCTTGCTGCTTTTACATGTATCTCCAACCTTGGGCACAAGGGCATTTCTTGCCTGCCTTTGAGTCACTGGGAGGAAGTTAACAGCACTTCCAAACCTTGCTGAAATGTTATAGCTTTCTAGGTTCTTTCCTTCTTAGGTTGTGGTCAAAGAAATAAAATGTCCTTCATAATTCAATTATTCAGTTCCTCAAGTCTTTTATGGGAAGAAATTGTTGTGGCCACTGAGATGCATTGGCAGGCTGCTTAGCTGGTGAGGAAATGGTCTTAACATTTGGTCTCCCGTAAAACATCCTTTGAAAATAGGCCTGCAGGGGGTTGGGGTCTGAAGACATAATTAATTTTTAAAAAGCAGGAAGATAATAGTCAAGAAAGGGGAGAATATTCTAGAAATTTCTTCTTGGGAAGCTGTAAATAATACAAAATCATAGTTAAGCATTTTATTCATTTAAATATTATTATCATTTACATTTAATTGCTACTGTTATTTACTGCTCAGTCTGTTTAATTTTAGTTTGGCTGTGGAAGAAATGAAGGGACAAAACCTTTTTTAATTTGAACACAATTGGCAAGTTATTAAACATTTTGCTTATGCGGGTCTGAATTCTCTTAGAGGTTCATGTATCCTGTTTGAAAGGGAAATTTTTATTTCCTGTGAAAATCTCTGTCAGGAATGCTGTTCCTATAATGCATAGGTATATAAAAAGGTAAAGGTACCCCTGCCCGTTCGGGCCAGTCTTGCCAGACTCTAGGGTTGTGCGCTCAACTCACTCTATAGGCCGGGAGCCAGCGCTGTCCGCAGACACTTCCGGGTCACGTGGCCAGCGTGACAAGCTGCATCTGGTGAGCCAGTGCAGCACACGGAACGCCGTTTACCTTCCCGCTGGTAAGTGGTCCCTATTTATCTACTTGCACCCGAGGGTGCTTTCGAACTGCTAGGTTGGCAGGCGCTGGGACCGAACGACGGGAGCGCATCCCACCAAGTCCTAGGCGCTGAGGTTTTACCCACAGCGCCACCTGCGTCCCTCACATAGGTATATAGTACTCACAAAACAAAACCTGATAAAATCCATTAAAATCCATTTAAAACAAAAACAAAAAACAACTACAGTACTCAGAAGACAAACTCAGCGGGAAAGCTGTGAAAAGAATTTTGCATGTTAGATTGGAACTTGACAGCCTCTTAACAGTTGATGGTTCTCAATGGTTCTTAATGGTTCTGTACTAGGGCAAGGATTTTGGGCAACATACGGAAAAGGGGTAATTCTCATTGCATTTCCCTTAATGGTTCCCAATTTTACAGAAAGAAATTTGAATTTAAGTTTCATGTGCAGAGCATAACTTTGTCACCTCTTAGTTAAAACCTCCCTTTTCTTCTCTCTCTCTTTCTCAAGCTGACATAGCCTCTGTGCATGTGCAGAGTTCAAGTTTCAGCAAATCTTTTATACCATTAAAAGTGTTGCATCTTTTGGCTAAATTACAATTTGAATAAAGGAAGGGAAGGGTAAGGAGTATATTTTAAAATAGGGTTAGATTTAAAACGAAAAGAGAAACTCAGCAATTCAAGTTTTCACCAAAGCTAGCAATAGAAGCTGGTCAAATTAAATTTCTGTTAACTCAGTTCTAAGGGATCATGCTTCCTTCACCAAATAAATATACCTGCACCCAGGCAAAGGGAATTTGGGAGTACCACCTCCTTTATGTACAGGAAATTGGGGTGCACGCCTCTATTTAAAAATGTGGGCTATCATTATTTTGTGTGCTCCCTCTCTGGTCATTCGCGGAACAATCACCTGCTCCCTTATGTATGGGTAAAAATGGCCAGAGAGTCAGAATTCATAAGATCTTTAACATTCTCAGTCATTTCAGCCCTACCATTTGCAGACAAAATTTCTGCCCTTTATTTTACAGGGATGGTCAAGGCTTAGTCTGTTTGATTATGAATTTGTACGTGCTTAAACTTTGAATAGACTTTTAAGTCTGATTTTTTAAATAATAGACAAAATGGTAAAAACTGTTAGACAATCACGCAAATGCTTGTTATCACCAGTTCTGCTTCAAAAACATCACGGCTTTCATCTCTCACCTTTTAAAACTTTATTCTAAACTCTAAAAACCAATCTTTCCATCTTTCTGTACCAAAAAGCAAAGCTGGGCTGAACTTCAACCCATCACCATACACCAGAATTTTAAAATTACCCTCCAATGCTTGCAGACACATTGCCTTACACACAGCCATAAAACTGGGAGAGTTGGAAGGGACCCTGGGGTCACCTAGTCCAACCCTCTAAAATACAGGGTTCATAGCAAGATTTGTACTACCAGAGAGAGACACACATACTTATGCACACAGACACAACTGGGGAAGGAAACACAAGCCATGCCCCTATCATGCAAGCACACACGTGTACTAAGGAAAAGGAAAATAAAAGTACCCAACTTTATACAGAACCTTTTTAGCAGATCTTAAGCTAGTTTGAGTGAGAGTTTACTTCCTTAGACTAAAGAGTGCAAATTCCTAGAGAAATGATCTTTAAAGGAAGATACAAGTGAACAGTTTTCCTAAGATTAGATAGGGAGAGAATCTTTTGTAAAGAATAGGGTTAATTCAAGAGTTGATATAACCACTCACAAATAATAAAACAGCCATAGATTTGATTTAAAAGGAATACAAAAGTGAACATTTTTTCCTGAACTTGCATAGGAATAGTAAGCCTATTTTAGGAAAGTGAGATGCGGGGTTCCTTTAGCAAAGATTGCCCGCCCACCCTTTGCAGTTTCCTTGTTAAAGGAAGCTTACTCAGGAGTAAATTCACCTGGCACAGAAGTAAGGGGGAGGGGGAGAGACTGAAAGAGACTGAAACGGGGGGGGGGGGCCAAGAAAAGAGGCCAGGAAATCCTGGCTGATCTTACAGAGACGGATATCAGGAGCCTTACAATAACCCTTCTGTCCAACCGAATCAAAGTTAAAACTGGACTCAGATAGACAGTTGCTGGCTATGGAAGCTTCTACCTTTAATAACATTCTTCTTAGAAGGAACACCATATTTTAATAGTCATATAGTCATAATACTTCCAAGGATACCTCAGAACAACACTTTTCTCTCAAAAGGAGACCTACCTAATGCTTAATGAAACTAGCTCTCTCATAAACTCAGAGTTACAAATTTCTTTCTTCTTTAGTTGTCTAGGGAAGGGGGGGCAATCCCCCTCTCAGAACACAGGTAAGCACATACACGGGATTTATTTATTTTTTTCTCTTTTCTTTCTACCACTTGGAGGAAGACTCACCTTTGGAGCCTCTCTCAAATAACAAACATTTGCACACCTCATTCTCATATTTGTCTTGTTTAAGAATGATAAGGCCCAACATGGCTTCCTTAGATTAAAATTTTGAAGCAAGGTTGCTATTTATTTATTTATTTATTTTAGATGGCACATTTAAGATAGGCAATTGCTGGATGTTACCTAAGGTCAATTTAAACACAGGAAAAATGTTTCTTAAACACAAACTGAAGGGGTCTGTCAGAGTCCAGGCGGGAAGTAAGCGCCAATTGGGCTTCCTTCTTGCTGGGAGTCTGAGGACTTGTCTCTTTTGACAGGGGTGCACCCATTTTCTAAGACTGACAATCTCTGAAAGGGGAACCTAGGAAAAACTGGACAATCTCCGAAAGGGGGAAACCTGGACAATCTCTGAAAGGGGGAAACCTGGACAATCTCTGAAAAGGGGGAAAGGACCTGGGCGAACTCCGAAGGGTCCCAAAAGGGGGAAATCTGGACAAGCTCTGAAGGGGGAGGACCTGGACAAACTCCGAAAAGTCTGGAAGGTAAAGGGGTTCAGGGTTTTGAGGAAGGGAAGGAAGTAAGATTTAGAGAATTATAGGTTGCTGTGGTTACAGTATCCCAACCCACTACCCGTGTTTCCTACTTATACTCATTTCCGCATTCGCTGTTCTGGCGATCCTGGGATCTCTTGACTGGTTGTTTAAGGCCGGTCTGATCGAGCTTTGCTTCCTCTGGTTAACCCCGTTTGACCTTCAGTTATTTCCAGACCCTGGGATCGCTGGAGGACTGGTTATTCCTCCTGGCAAACTGCCTGGTGTGCGCTGGATCACCAGTCCTTCCTCGCTCCCAGAATCCGGGCAACCAAATGTCCCTTTGTGCGTTGCCATCTGTTGTAAACAAAATGTGCCCTTTTCCCCTTATGGGGTGTCCAACAGCCCATACAGAGTCCTTACGTAGGTTCCCTATTGGTAGGAGAAAATAACAGAGGCCAAGCAGAGAAAATAACAGAGGCCAACCTTTCTTGATCTGTTACAACAGGGTGCTCCCCTCACAAGCAGGAAAGGAAGAGGAACCCAGAACAAAGGTATGCCTGCCCTTATATAGAAATTTTAAATTCCCTGCCCTGGAGCTCAAGACCACCCCTCCATACATCATACATGTTCAGTTTCTGTTAATTGATTCTCATGAAAACTTACAGATTCTGGCTTCACACAATTAACTCAAGGCAGTGTCAATTTACTCTTGGCAGAAAGCCAAGGTCTGCTTGACCTAGAAACTACTTACTCTGATTGGTTAACGACCAGCACTCAACTCTGTTATCTAGGAGTGCTAGCACAGTTTGGGTTAGGTGTGTTAGGAGTAGGAGTGCTGTGTATGGTTAAGAGAGAGAGAGAGAGAGAGAGAGAGAGAGAGAGAGAGAGAGAGAGAGAAAGAAAGGATTTATTTTGCTTTGTTTCGTATGCAGAAACTCTGCTGGTTTTATTTTTCCTTTTAATAAATCCTGTAAATAGTTATTCTGAGTCTAGCTGACTAGTCATTTCCACCTCAACTAGCTTCTTCGCTGTGCAGGAAAACTCTGCTACGTTTGGGCTAAAGCCATTAGAGCTATGCCTGACACTTCAAAGTTCCAGAAAGGGTGTAACCCAAGGACCCCCCCCCCCCCACATACCTACATCACAGAAAAGGTGGTTTAAAACAGAAATTTGAATGTTGTTTTTCCTGTCTGCCAGGTTTTCTGATAGGCTTTCCTGATTACCTTTCCTGATAGTCTGTCACCCATTAAAATGCTGATTACTCAATTCCTGAGACAATGGGAAGGCTCCCTGACCCCCTCCCTCCTTGCAGAGAAAACATTTGGCCAGTTTGGGAAGCAAAAATGGTTTTCAGGTCGGTCTTCCTGTGCTGATCTACAGGTGAAACTCGGAAAATTAGAATATCAGGGGAAAGTTCATTTATTTCAGTAATTCAACTTAAAAGGTGAAACTAATATATGAGACAGACTCATGACATGCAAAGCGAGATATGTTAAGCCTTTATTTGTTATAATTGTGATGATCATGGTGCACAGCTGGTGAAAACCCCAAAGTAATAATCTCAGAAAATCAGAATATTAAATGAAATCAGCAAAACAAGGACTGCAAATAGAGCAATATTGGACCTCTGAGAAGTAGAAGTATGCATATGTACTCAGTACTTGGTTTGGGCCCCTTTTGCATCAATTACTGCCTCAATGCAGCGTGGCATGGATGCAATCAGGCTGTGGCACTGCTGAGGTGTTATGGAAGACCAGGATGCTTCAATAGCAGCCTTCAGCTCTTCTGCATTGCTCGGTCTCATGTCTCTCATCTTTCTCTTGGCAATGCCCCATAGATTCTCTACGGGGTTCAGGTCAGGTGCGTTTGCTGGCCGATCAAGCACAGTAATCCCATGGGCACTGAACCAGGTTTTGGTACTTTTGGCAGTGTGGGCAGGTGCCAAGTCCTGCTGGAAAATGAAGTCAGCATCCCCATAAAGCTCGTCTGCGGAAGGAAGCATGAAGTGCTCCAAAATCTCCTGGTAGACGGCTGCGTTGACCCTGGACTTAATGAAGCACAGTGGACCAACACCAGCTGATGACATGGCTCCCCAAATCTCTTTTCTGATGAGAGCAGCTTTTGGATCTCATTTGGAAACCAAGGACCCAGAGTCTGGAGGAAGAATGAGGAGGAACACAATGCCAGATGCTTGAAGTCCAGTGTGAAGTTTCCACAGTCTGTGTTGATTTTCCATGATATTCTAATTTTCCGAGTTTCACCTGTATTTCTCTACTTCTCCCATTCCCCGAGATTTGAGTTACCTTCAGCAGATTACAAGAGAAAGAGGAATTCTGCTGTGCATTCCTGCCTCTGACTGAAGTATTTTGCTTCTGCTTACGTTGCTTCTGCTTACTTTGCAACACTCCCTGAGAAATTCACACCCTCCTTACCAAAGCCACATCACCCATTACATTTGAAACTCGTTTTTTGTGTAGAGGCTGGTCCAAAAAACCCTCGGGTGCGCAGATTTTTGTCCCTGGTTTTCTTTCTTGTCCTCCACATCACTTCTAGTTGCATGGGAGGGAATGCAGGAGACAGCAAGTTCAGCTCTAGGGCTGCCACTTGCTGAGCTCTAGCTTGACCTGATTGGGTCTCTAATTTGGTTCAAGTATGTTACCAGTGAAAGGACTTGCACATAAAAGCATTTCAAATAGTTCAGTGTTGCTTATTTAGAATCTGATTCTTGTCTAGTGGAAAACAGCAGCAGTCTTAAGAAGCTCTTTAGAACAGCTTAAAAATGGATTGGGATATATCTTTTTTTAAGCCAAAAGGCTATGTATAATGTGCAAGCTTTCATAAACTTTGGCCATATTGCTCCTCTGCTTTCTTTGTCCCCTCTTTGTGGGTATCCTCAGAATCCAAAAGGGGCTGGTGAAGACAGGACTGATGCTTGCCCCCCTTTCTCCAAGAAGCTGCTTGCACATTTGTTTGGTTATCCTTCAGGATAAGAGGCAGCAGGTCGGCAGTGAAGGGGATGTCTCTAAAAGCATGCAGTAGGAAGATGCCAAGGTTAGTGGTGAGGAAGCCATTGATGGTGCCAATGATGTGCATCAGAACCAGATGCTGCCACTCCTTGAACAGAATGGCCGAGCAAGTCATAACTGCTGTGGTGAAGAGGATGTAATAGATGGGGGTGACTACAGATGTGTTGAAGATATCCAAGGCCTTGTTCAGGTAGTTGATCTGGATGCTGATGGAGATCACAAGGCAAATAAAAAGCAAATAGCTCAATGGTTCCTTCCAGACAGGCTTCCCAGCAAACAGTTCTTTCAGGGCAATACCCAAGCCTTTTGCAGACGAGACAGAGTGCAAACCAATGGCAGAGCAGATCAAAACATACACTAAGACATTGTATTGTCCATAGCGAGGCCCAGCCACAAAGATGAGAAGAGCTGAACTCATCAGCAAGCACACAGCAAACGCTATAAATCCTGTGGAGGAGGATAGAGGAGAAATTGTTAAGGACAATCTGAATCTTTTAGGTGTAGCTTACTTCTGCAGGATGTAGACAGTTTTGTTCAGATCAATGAGTGCACAAGCTAGATTCAATTAGTAGAATCTGGTGAGTAAAATACATAGAGAAAAAAGTATAAGCAGCAGAGCTTAGACAGTGGCTCAAAGGATAAGACACAAAGCCCCCAGCTTATAATTTTTTTTGCACTGGGTTTGACTAGAACTAAGACCTTCCTCCTTCAGTTGCTTGTACAGTTTTTCAGAGCACAGTGTGCTTTAGAATTCTTATCTCACTGTTATGGTTCAAAGCCAACTAAATGTCATCAGTGGGGGAATAAAGAGAATAAAATAGGTGCTATAAAAATTATTCACTCACAGGTTACTGATTATCAACATGAGTTTTCATTCAATGAAATTAAGAAAAACACTCAATTTCTGTCAAGTCCCCCTCCCCCAAAATGGTATTCTGTTGGTGTACAATAGGTAAATGAAGAGGGGCAGTTAATACCTGGATCCTTTAGTTTCTCCGCCATTGACTCCAGGCTGGAGACCTCTTCCTCCTGTGGGGCATGGATGACCATCACAGTGGAGCCTAAAATGCTAAGGATACAGCCGATCTTCCCATGGATGTTTAGGTGCTCATTCAGGAAGTAGGAGGCTAAAACTGCACTATAGGAAGATACAACTGTGTTAAGAAAGGACCTGAGACTGGCATGTTTGTCTCCAGAAAAGGGCTTACGGATTGGGAAACATCTGATCATGTTGTGATTACCTGACTAAAACACTTAATGCTCCTAGAGGAGTGACCAGTGTTGCTGGGGCAAAAGCATATGCAGCAAAGTTGGCAACTTCTCCAATTCCCACTGCAAGAGAAGCAGTTTGCCACTGGCACAAAAACTGTTAACAAAGAGCAAATTTCATCTTCCTTTGAAACAGGTTCACACCTGACTACACCCTTATGGTGGGTAAGAAAATCAGGTGACCAGCAGGAGAAGTCTTCTAAATTCAACATTATCCCCTCCACCTCCTGTCAGTAATCTACAAATGACTAAGTTATTAGGCAGGCTAGTAATGATTTTAAATGATGATGATGATGATGATTATGATGATGTACCCCATCCATTTGTAGATGCCCCAGCCACTCTGGTGGTTTAATTTGCAAGGCTGCTTTATGATAAAGCTCCTTATACCAAGGAGCAATGACAAACCTAGACAGCATCTTAAAAAGTAGAGACAGCACCTTGCCAATAAAGGTCCGTATAGTAAAAGCTATGGTTTTCCCAGTAGTGATGTATGGAAGTGAGAGCTGGACCATAAAGAAGGCTGACCGCCAAAGAATTGATGCTTTTGAATTATGGTGCTGGAGGAGACTCTTGAGAGTCCCATGGACTGCAAGAAGATCAAACGTATCCATTTTTAAGGAAATCAGCCCTGAGTGCTCACTGGAAGGACAGATCGTGAAGCTGAGGCTCCAATACTTTGGCCACCTCATGAGAAGAGAAGACTCCCTGGAAAAGACCCTGGTGTTGGGAAAGATTGAGGGCACAAGAAGAAGGGGACGACAGAGGACGAGATGGTTGGATAGTGTTCTGGAAGCTACCAGCATGAGTTTGACCAAACTGCGGGAGGCAGTGGAAGACAGGAGTGCCTGGCGTGCTCTGGTCCATGGGGTCACGAAGAGTCGGACACGACTAAACGACTAAACAACATCAAATACCAAGGAACTCATTGGGAGCTATTGGAGGTCATGTAAGAAGGCAAAGGGAATAATTAAAGTTGTTGAAATGTAGGTGAAGATGGTAAAATCTTGCATGGAAGTACTTACTAGTTAGCAGCCCTGCCCACCACATCCATTCCTTCAGATATGCATGACCCCCTAGACCTGTGAAGAGAGAAAAGAAACCAAAGGTGAAGTTTAAATGAAAACAGAAGCTGGCATGGAAAACTTTTTCAAACTCTTAAGAAGCATGGACAGCGATGAGGAAGGGAGGGGAAGATGACTGCCAAATGTTTGAAGTAGGGTTTTGAGCTCTAAGGCCAACTCTAAGGCAAGTTTCTGCTCTATAACCAATCCGTAGCATTTGGTTTTATCCTCTCTTCCATTTTATTTCTTAACTCCTTTTAGTGCTTCATTTTGTTGTTTTAATTTAATGTTTTATCTCATTGTTTTATTCTCCTAATTCCCCTAAACTGAGACTGCATGAAGCTGGGCTGGGCTGAGCACTTTGCTAGGCAGAGCCAAACACAAGGTCAAGCCAAAGTTTACAAGATACTAGTTATAAATTAAAGAAGAGAAACATCTTGATTATCAGAACTGTTGACGAGCGAGCCCAGGTGGCAGCTGCAGAGAGTCTCCAAAATGCTCCCTTCTATTGGATGGCACTGACGCCGGACTCGTAAATTCAAGGCCGCCACATTTGGAGATAATTGATTTCTGAAAACTGCCAACGAATAATCATAATTATTATGGTACTTACTAGAAAGAACTGCAAAGATCTGGGAATCATGCCAGATTCGTTAATCAGCTTCCCAGAACCCCCGAAGGAGACAGAGCAAAATCACACATTATTTTCTCCAAAAGGAGGAGAGTAAGAGGGAGCTGAATGAGTTAATTCTAAATGAGGCCATTCCTCCTCCTTCCACTGTTCTGGACTGGTCAACTCATCTTAAAGGGCTCTGACAAGATTCCGAAAATATTAACTACCCAACAAGCCTGGCTCAAGAACTGGCCTTAGCTGAGAAATCCTATAAGGCAAATATAACCCAGAGGCCACCTTCTGAGCTTAGAAAAAACCAACTGGTTATTTCCAAATGTACTCAAACAGAGGAGAGAGACAGCTATCTTCAGGACCAGTTCCACTTGATATGCACGGACTCTCCAGCATGAAAAAAATTCTAGCAGTAACAAATGGGCTACTTCTGATTCTAGTGGAAAATTTTACACCTCAAGAAAGAGGCACAGAGCCAAATGACACTGACCAAATGAGCAACCTACCCGAACCAGCACATATGAATCACCCAGTAACCAGCAAGAAGTCACAAAGACATAAACCACAAGCAAAAAAAAGAAAAGCAAAAATATCAAAACACTAAGGAAATCAAAGATAACCCATCGCACTCGCAAAAAACAATGGCAGAAACTTTACAACCTACTTCCACCATCCTCTACACCAGGCTTAAATAAATCTGCCCCACGGGGCAGTAAAGAGAAAGGCAAAGTTGGGATTAAACAAGGCAAAACCCCAGTTAACACCTGAGGAGGAAATCCCGAATCAGAGCCCTGAAACAAACGTAATAACAGAAGTAACATCTCAGAGCCCTGGAAGGAAACCAATTAGAAATACGGGTATTAAAGAGGATTTGGCCCACAATATTGATGGTGACATACTACAGGACTGGCAAGTTCCAATCTAGAAAAAAGGTTGGAACCTGATACTAATCCCTAAAAAACTTGTATATGTTAACTACCCAAAACTGAAGGGCTTCCTCTCATGGATAGATCGCATATTGCATTTCCTGAACATCCTGAATGATATGTTACCAGGAGTAGTAAAGCCAAACGATATTGTTTCTATAGAGTACTTACATTATGATGGTTACTCTGTACGAGCAATGATCACCTTTCAAGATCAAAATTTGGCCAAACTTATCCACAGATCAAGACATCTATTCTTAAAGGAAAGGATAGCAATACTAAGATTCTTTGAAAATAGGGTACCATTGACTCTTTGATGCCAAGTGTGATAAGCCAATGGTAGAAGAGGACCAGGAAAAATCCAAAAAGGAGAGCCAACCCCAAAAGGTCTGGTCTGATCATCATAAACAAGAGACCCCAAAATTAAAAAGGAAAAGCATACCCTTACATGATTTGCAATGCCCTGTGAGCGAGCAAAAGGACAATTTCTCTACAGAAGAAAACACTCTAATAAGTCAATTCTGGTCATTTCCATCCTCAATCCAAGCTGAAATTCTAGAAAGACATTAAGAAACAGACTGGCTGGGAAAGACGCATATAATGATTCCAAGGAGGATGACCTGAAAAAGGGCCAGATTTCCTCCAAAATGATTCCTACACAGGAATATAACTCAGCAGATTGTTATCCACATAACCTCCAGGTAAAGGCAGAGATAAACCCGCCTTTAATTATGAAAGCACAACACATAAGGGAGGGCAGTATATCGCCCCCTAAAAGGAAAACCACCCCCAAGGAGATCTCTCTGGGCTTTTGAACTAAAATGAGATATCTAGATGAGGAGGAACTAGGTTTCAACCAGACAGAACATCCTCCAGAGGAGGCCTCGCAAAACAAAGGTCCTATGACTACTAATGTGAGCATCTTACATCCACCGTCCGAAATCATTGAATGCCTGGGCAGCTCTCCGTGTAAGGATACCACCAGAACAAATGACAGTCAGTTGCCACAAAAAATGGCAAACTCCAAAAGTTATCTGGAAGACAACTGACAAAGAAGAAGAAGAAGAGTTTGGATTTGATATCCTGCTTTATCACTACCCTAAGGAGTCTCAAAGCGGCTAACAATCTCCTTTCCCTTCCTCCCCCACAACAAACACTCTGTGAGGTGAGTGGGGCTGAGACTTCAAAGAAGCGTGACTAGCCCAAGGTCACCCAGCAGCTGCATGTGGAGGAGCGGGGACGCGAACCCAGTTCACCAGATTGCAAGACTACCGCTCTCAACCACTACACCACATTGGCTCTCTTCTTCTCTCTAGACTTCAGCAAAGCCAAAGCCGACTTTAGCCTTCTAACATGGAATATTGCAGGCTGGCCTAAAAAGGCATCTGACCCGTCCTTTGTTAAATTCATTCAAGGTTATGACATTGTATTTTTACAGGAGACATGGAGTACAAGCGAAATAGATGTCAACAATTTCCCCCCGTTCTGCCTCTCAGGATCACCAAGCAACAAAGGGGGACAAGTTAAAGGTGGTCTGTTTTCTGATAAAAAACATCTGGTCCAGGCTGGAATCGTACACTGACAAACTGATGAATCAGTTGTTGGGAAACTGTGTACATGCAGCTACTCACACAGAGTCAATTAAGGTTTGGCAGACAGCCAAAAGGTCATGTGAAGGAGGAAGTCTGCCTGGTGATAACAGAGACATGGAGACAGCTCCATGATTGGTCAAGCTCTCTCAAAGGAGTGATAATTAATGGCCTACTAACTGGAATGTGTTAGTTCAGAGGTTCAGAGGTTCAGAGTTCTGTGTGTCAGTGTAGGAGTTGTGAGTTGTGTATGAGAGAGCAAGCTAAAGATCCGTGTTCTGTTCCTGTAAATAGTCCACTGTATATAATAAACACCTAACTACAAGTTCCTGGTTCCTGCTTCGTCTATCCTGTCTGCAGCCAAGTCGCCAATTGCTTCCGTGGATTTTGCGTTTGCTCTGCTAGGTCTGGTTAAGGTCCTGCAACTAGTCAGAAAGTTGCGAAACACCAATAGGTTTTGCCAATATCAGTTCCCTGTAGCCTCAGTGATGGTGGCAGGCAACTTAAATGCTAGAATTGGCCAGTCTGACAATGACTTATATGCTCACTTCCACGAATCGCCACCCATCTTAGAGGAAGCCCATTCTATACCAATCAGGCACTCAAAACATAAGGGTTGCAACTATGCAGGCCTGTGCCTATTGCGCTTGTCTAACAAGCTGGACCTGGTCATATTGAATGGTCGCGCCAAAGGGGAGAAGGTTGGGGAATTCAAGTTCATATCAAATGTAGGAGCCTCTATAATTGACTATATTATGGTGTCATATAACCTTCTGAATAGAGCTCTTGAGTGCAAAGTGGAGGAGCTGGTCGATAGCGACCACTTACCTCTCTGTCTCCTCCTCAATGCAAGAAAGGATCTATTTTGTACTGACAAACTTTAATTCCCTAGGTCCAGTGACATGGAGTTGAGGTTCTAACGCATTAGAAAGTCCAATGAACTGGACGAGGAAGTATCTGGGAGGTTACGCTCAGATATATTCCTCATTAGGAGAGACAACCTCTTAAACTCCTCATGCCCTGAAACTAGTGTCGCCTTATTGGAGTTCACCGATTGGGTCTGCGTTGCTCCGGGACAGGAGGAAGGAAGTCAAAATGACACCGAGGTTGGTTCAAAGAAAGGGTTTATTCTGCTCTCCGGATAGCAGAAGGCACCTGTGTGGTGAGTCCACAGCAAGTACAAAGAAATGACAGGTTTCATGCAGTTTATATACCCTCCAGGCACCCTCTCACTCCTCCCCTAGGAGCCCAACCACGTCGGCCTACGTACACAGGTTGACATCACATATGTTCCTGCTCTGGTACTCTCAACCATAAAAGGATCTTCCTTCCTGTACTTCTGACCATAAAAGGATCTTCCTCTTCCTACTCTTATCTGGGAGGCAGAGGTCACCATTTCCGAGAACACACTCTGGCGTTATTCCCAGACGTGGGTCTGCGCGTCTTTGTGGTCAGCACACAAGATAAGGCACACACGCATCATCCCTGCTGTACTGGAACTTGGCAAGGTCACTCATTGCCACCACGGACTGATAAGGGAGAGAGAGCTTTGTTCTTGTTATGGATTTACTCAACGGCTTGAGTTTATGCATTTTAGCTAAGGAAAAATAGGAATTTTGGTGCAGTTTAAAACTGCCTGCACAGTCAGTTTTTGGGTTTTGGAAACCCATTCCTTCACTAGAATAAACTTGTTTCAGGATTTGATTTCACTTCTTCAACCCTATTTGACCCCCCAAAAAGGCAATGTGATGGCCATTATACTCCAACAAATCTAAACCCTGGTTTGATCAGGAATGCCTCGCTATGAAGCGCTCTTTGTTGGGAAAATACAGGAACTATAGGTCTGCCAATCTACCCTCACTCCCTTCAGAGTGGTTTGAAGCTAAACGAAATTATAAAGCTTTGATTAAAGAGAAAAAGCTTCAGGCCCAAAGGGGAGAGTGGCCCCTCGAAGGAGAGAATCAGTCACCTTTTGGGAAATAGTTGCAAAAGGATGGCAAGATTCCCCTTCCGAAGTGGAATATACCATCTCTGTTGGGGTTTGGGAGTCATACTTCCAATCCTTATACACAACTAACCAACATCTACAGGCTCTGTCCCTAACTCTGAGTGATACTGGTGCTGAGTGGTCCCTGGTGTCAACTGAAGAAGCTTCCAGGCTCATTCAATCTCTTAATCCTGGCAAAGCTCTTGGTGCAGACAATATTTCACCTGAGCTTCTTAGGGCCAATGTTGATTGGTGGGCCCCACTGCTTGCTGCCTTGTTCACCAGCATAGATCAATCGGCTACCATCCCAGAGGATTGGGGACTAGCAATCATCATCCCATTACACAAGAAAGGGAGCAGATTGGACCCTGCTAATTACAGGCCAATTAGTCTCCTAAGCATTATCAGTAAACTATATGCTGCCCACTTATGTAATAAACTTGAGGATTGGATGGAGCGAGAACATGTCCTTACAGAAGCACAAGCTGGTTTCAGGGCAAACCGGTCAACTTTCGTCCAAGGCCTAGCACTTCAACATCTTGCGGAAAAATATACCTCAAGAAAAGGAGGATCTCTCTAACCAGCTTTCACAGACTTTAAATCTGCCTTCGATTTAATATCACGAGATAGGCTTTGGGAAAGACTAAGCGCCTCAACCATAGACAGACGTCTACTGTGTCTCATCCGCAGTTTATACGAAAACACTCGGGTACAGGTTAGGTGTGACAGACAGGGCCATTTATCCAAGGAAATCCAAATCTACCATGGTGTTAAACAAGGCTGCATCCTTGCACCTACTTTATTCAACTTCTATATTAACTCCTTAGTAGGAAACATGGAGAAAGAAATTGGCTGGTACACCCCTCCCGGTTCTCTTATATGCGGATGACGCAGTTCTAATTTCCTTCTCCTGTGTAGGCCTAAGAAAACTTCTAAGATCTTTCACTGTTTATTGTAATGCCGAACAATTAACAATTAACTATAGCAAATCCAAAGTTATGGTGTTCTCTAAAAAAAGAATGAGACACAAATGGAGAATTGACAATCGACCTATTGAACAGGTAAAGGTAAAGGGACCCCTGACCATTAGGTCCAGTCATGACCGACTCTGGGGTTGTGGCACTCTAATAATAATAATAATAATAATAATAATAATAATAATAATTTATTATTTATACCCCGCCCATCTGGCTGGGCCTCCCCAGCCACTCTGGGCGGCTTCCATAAAAACCAAAAATACAATAAAATATCACACGTTAAAAACTTCCCTGAACAGGGCTGCCTTAAGATGTCTTCTGAATGTCAGGTAGTTGTTTATCACTTTGACATCTGCTGGAAGGGCATTCCACAGGGCGGGCGCCACTACCGAGAAGGCCCTCTGCCTGGTTCCCTGTAGCTTTGCTTCTCGCAAGGAGGGAACCGCCAGAAGGCCCTCGGCGCTGGACCTCAGCGTCCGGGCAGAATGATGGGGGTGGAGACGCTCCTTCAGGTATACTGGACCGAGGCCGTTTAGGGCTTTAAAGGTCAGCACCAACACTTTGAATTGTGCTCGGAAACGTACTGGGAGCCAATGTAGGTCTTTCAAGACCGGTGTTATATGGTCTCGGCGGCCGCCCCCAGTCACCAGTCTAGCTGCCGCATTCTGGATTAGTTGTAGTTTCCGAGTCACCTTCAAAGGTAGCCCCACGTAGAGTGCATTGCAGTAGTCCAAGCGGGAGATAACCAGAGCATGCACCACTCTGGCGAGACAGTCTGCAGGCAGATAGGGTTTCAGCCTACGTACCAGATGGAGCTGGTAAACAGCTGCCCTGGACACAGATTTGACCTGTGCCTCCATGGACAGCTGTGAGTCCAAAATGACTCCCAGGCTGCGCACCTGGTCCTTCAGGGGCACAGTTACCCCATTCAGGACCAGGGAATCCTCCACACCTGCCCGCCTCCTGTCCCCCAAAAACAGTACTTCTGTCTTGTCAGGATTCAACCTCAATCTGTTAGCCGCCATCCATCCTCCAACCGCTTCCAGACACTCACACAGGACCTTCACCGCCCTCACTGGTTCTGATTTAAAAGAGAGGTAGAGCTGGGTATCATCCGCATACTGATGAACACCCAGCCCAAACCTCCTGATGATCTCTCCCAGCGGCTGCATGTAAATGTTGAAAAGCATGGGGGAGAGGACAGAACCCTGAGGCACCCCACAAGTGAGAGCCCAGGGGTCTGAACACTCATCCCCCCACCACTTTCTGAACACGGCCCAGGAGGAAGGAGCGGAACCACTGTATGACAGTGCCTCCAGCTCCCAGCCCCTGAAGACGGTCCAGAAGGATGTTATGGTCGATGGTATCAAACGCCGCTGAGAGATCCAGCAGAACTAGGAAACAGCTCTCACCTTTGTCCCTAGCCCGCCGGAGATCATCAACCAGTGCGACCAAGGCAGTTTCAGTCCCATGATGAGGCCTGAATCCCGACTGGAAGGGATCCAAATGGTTCGCTTCTTCCAGGCGTGCCTGGAGTTGTTCGGCAACCGCTCGCTCAATCACCTTGCCCAAGAATGGAAGATTTGAGACTGGGCGATAGTTGGCCATCGTGGCCGCATCTAAAGATGGTTTTTTAAGAAGCGGTTTAATAACCGCCTCTTTCAGCGGGTCTGGGAAGGCTCCCTCACGGAGGGAAGCATTCACCACCCCACGAAGCCCATCGCCCAGTCCTTCCCGGCTAGCTTTTATAAGCCAGGATGGGCAAGGATCCAGGAGACAGGTGGTTGGCTTCACTCGTCCAAGCAGCCTGTCCACATCCTCGGAGGTAACAGATTGGAATTGATCCCACTCAACTTGACTAGACAGAACTCTAGCACTCTCCCGCCCCGGCCCTGCTCCCACGGTGGAGTCTACTTCTTCCCGAATCTGAGCGATTTTATCCGCAAAAAACTTTGCAAAATCATTGCAGGAGAACATGTGGCCCGCTTTATTGGCCAAGGGAGCTGGCATACAGCTTCCGGGTAATGTGGCCAGCATGACAAACCTGCCTCTGGCAAACCAAAGCAGCGCACGGAAATGCCGTTTACCTTCCCACCAGAGTGGTACCTATTTATCTACTTGCACTTTGACGTGCTTTCGAACTGCTAGGTTGGCAGGAGCAGGGACCGAGCAACAGGAGCTCACGGGGATTCGAACCGCCAACCTTCTGATCTGATTGAACAGGTTTCATCTTTTAAATACCTGGGTATAACCTTCCAGGAAAAGGGTTTGTGGCATTATCAGGTTAAAAATACTATTGCTGTCAGGGAACTGGGGGCTGAGAAGGGGGGAAAGCTGGGGAAATACAGAGAGAAGCCTCCAATCGTAAGCAGCTGCACCTCGTCAGAGGGGGAGGATGACGAAGGGTTGTCAGGAAGCAATGAATCAGGGAGGGGGGAGCAACTTCTGGGGTTTAGCTCTTCACGTAAAAGAGGAAGGAAGAGGGGAGGGCTCCGGAAATGGTTATGCTGGAGAAAACGAAAGGAGGGGTCAGTTTCGGCAACTGAGACCGAATGAGCCGGACATGCTTTTGGGAGCTCTGTAGTGTAAATAGTAAAATGGACCTAATAAATCCTGGAAAGCTGGCTGGAGTCCCAGGCTCTTATCTCTTCTAGCACCCACCAATCATCCCTGACAATTGCAAATGCCCAAAGATCTACCAAAGCTATTATAAGGTTTTTCTATGGAAAAGGGGGGCAATATATTCCGGCAGCCTCCCAGGTCTTTGCTGCAAAAATATTAACACAACTGACATATGGCTCTCAGATCTGCAGCTTCTTAAACCTTGCTTCCTTAGAATCATTCCAAACTAAGTTCTATCGCTGCCTGCTGCAATGCCACGTGAGTGAGATGAATAAACACCCAGCAATAGAAGATAATGGGAGAGGATTTACCCTGGCAAATTGTTTGTCAAAATTACAAATACCTAAATACAGATGGTCATTTACCTTCGCTAGATTCAACGTGCTGCGATCTGCCTTATTGCAGGGCAGATTTGAGGGTAAACCAGACGCTGAACGAGTCTGCACCTGCGGCTTGATGGAGGTAGAAACTGTCTCTCATGCCTTGTTACGCTGCCATTTCTATGGGGATATATGCTCTGTATTTATTACCCCTGCTGTGCAAAAATCTCCAAATGAATCCGAACTTCAATGTCTAAAATCCCTGGTAGAGGACAAGGATCCTGAGATCACGTTAAGAGTAGCCAAATTCTGTGCGATTGCCATAAAACTTAGGGAACAAGCTGTGTTATCATCATATTTAAGGTTTTAAATGATAATTTCAGGTTATATGTTAGTGACTAAGTTTTAATTTATATATTTTTAAACTGTTGCGTGTTGAGTCCCACAATGCCACCCCCCAAAAAATTCACACTTCACACATCAATTTTTGTTTAAGGTTTTTGGCATAATTTTGGCCACAACTTTATTCAAAATACAAAAAATGTGAGTGGTTGCTTAGGCATTGGTTATGACTATCTGTCCTTGCCCTCAAGGACAGAGCTGGCCTTCCGGACACCAACGGAAGCCAGCGTGGGAAACAAGTATTGGGTGAGAAAATGAAGCTGGGCAACAGACCCTCACTTCTCACCCTCATGTTCCTGTGGGGCTTGCACGGCCCAAGTCCGACTCCGGGGACAAGGACGAAAAGAATGGCAAGCCCCTGGATTCCTTTAACGGAATTCCCTTTCCGCATCATTTGGAGGGATAGGCACTTACCCCTCCAAGAACCAATTTAACCAATGCCTAACCGCCATGGAGCCTTCAGCTCACCGCCAAACCACTCACAGACCCAACCAAGCCCTCAGCTTGGCCACCACTGCACCCAGCCAAGCCTCATTCCCTGAGGCAGAAAGATGCACGCCATCAGCTCTGAAAAAGGATGCAGCCTGAAAAAGAATCTCAGGATGGGAAATCACATCTCCACCCAGCTCAAAAATCTTTTTAGACACAGCAGAATTGATGCGCTTCCTGGCCCTTTCAGGGGCAGCTGGGCAACGACTACCCTTCCAAACACATTGTTGCAAAAGCTTTGACCAAAATATTTTTGCTGTCGGCACCACTGCCCGCAGCTTCTCCAGGTCACCCAAAATTGCAGCACGTGGTGAAAAAACAGTCCATGGAAACCAGGTCGTTCTCACCCAGCTGCACCCCAACAGCAGTGGGCGGCCCTTCCAGCAGCACCTGCCTCCGAATCAGTGGCAGGAATTCTGGCCGGCGCATTCCCCGTCTGGACAGCCAAGGCAACTGCACATGTGGAGGAAGGCCAAGACCCGGTCCCAATCCGGACTGCCGTGCACTGATGCCAGCCCAATGCATGAGGCTGTGCTCCACCATCCAGATGCGGACAGCTGCTAAACCTAAGATAAAACAAGCAAAAAATTGTAAGACACCAGTAATGTTAACGAACATAACCTTTGAATGCATTCAATTTCCAACGACCTGTATTTTATTTCCACTGCCTTATTAACATGCTTTCCGGCCTTCTCGGTGGTAGTTTGTCTAGGCATTGGTTCCCGACCAGCTGCACCTGACCTCAGCAGGGCAGCACTGACGACTGGGCCCCACCATATCGTCAGTACCAGCAAACATTGTGGGGGAGCAATGAATCCCAAGGCAATCGCATCCCGCCAGGTGTCGTTCCCCATAGGGGAAAGATGCACCCCATCTGCCCTAAAGAGGGCAACAGCCTTGAAGAAAAATAGCAGGGTGCAATATTACAGAACCACCTAAAGCAAGGACCTATTTTATTTTATTTGTTATTTTATTTTATTTACTTTATTTATTTTATTCTATTGTCCACCGCCTTATTAACATGCTTTCTGGCCTGCTCGGTGGTAGTTTGTCTAGGCATTGGTTCCCGACTAGCTGCACCTGACCTCAGCAGGGCAGCACTGACGACTGGGCCCCACCATATCGTCAGTACAAATAAACAGCGTGGGGGAGCAATGAACCAGGATCAGACTCAAGCTCACCCCCCAATGCTCCCAGGGACTCTTGCGTGGCCCCACCCCTCGAAAGGGGTCGACAAAAGCATGGGGAATCCTTGGATTCCCTTAATGGAATATCTTTGCGCATTGGAGGGGACAGGTGCTCCAACCGCCCCCCCTCCAGACCACCTTGAACCAATGCCTTAAATTATTTTGAGTCCAGGGAGAGCTGCCATCAACTCAATCCAAGCCCTCTTGCATGCAGGGATGCAGACTTATGCTGGAGGAAGACAGCAAACATTCTCACCCAGCTGTACTACCAGCACTGCGGGAGGACCTGCACAGGTCACACTCGACCGCACCAAAGGAAGCATCTCCTCACAAAGCATTCCCCATCTGGACATCCAGTATATGTTCACATGGACAGGAAGACTGAGATGGCGCCCCAGTCCAAACTCGTCAACATGCTTGCCAGCCTAGTGTACAATGCTGTGGCCCAAATGTGCACAGCTGCTCCTTTTAAAATAGGAAATAACAGACAAGCATCAGCACAGACATCATTGTGACACTTCCTGATATAACCCTTGTCAGCGTCAGACTTCCAATGACCCATATTCACAATCCTGTCTCCTGACAGGCCCCCAGTGTGCAGCCTTTGCAGCAGCACCTAATTGTAAGGAATGAGGCGTGTTCAGCAGTAAGCAAGCCATAGGCCGTAATAACTGGTGCACGACGTAAGCACATTGATGCCTGGCTAACGGGAACCCATTTTCATGCACTAGGAGCAGGCCAGCCCCCAGGGGAACGAAAAGCCAAATATTCTGTTATCCATAACCGGGCAAGGGCCCTCCTCACCTGTGGCGGGAAGCCTGATTGTGGCACTCCTGCCCACTAAGTCTGTTTTAGAGTTCCCAACTCTAACGACAAGCTCCAAAGGATAAGGAAAAGTCCTGAAGCAATAAGCCTCCAGACTCTCAGCCCTGTGCTGGCTCCAACAACCATTTTCCCAACCCTCAGTGCAAAAATGCAATGGACTACTGAAAGGAGTCTCGCCTTGATCTTTAACCAGCAGACAAGTTTTAACTTGTTGCAGATACTGCATAGGTAAATTGACCGACTTTCTGCCCACTGTCCTATGAGGTTGGAGCCTATTCCAACCTTCCAAGGCCCTGTGCACTACAAACTTTATACAAGGGTCTCTGAAAAATAAAGCTTCAGTGTAACAGACATTGCAGTGGACTGAATTCTGATAGTTATAACCGCATGCCCAATCTGCAGCAGGTGGACCAAATACTGCCGGATCTGCTCAGAGGATGGGGGCCAATTCATCTGAATGGCCGAGGACTGCCAGCTTAAGGCTAAGAAATCCATCCAGGCCTTCCCATAAGAGCGAAAAGCAGAAGGGGAAATGGAAGCTGCTGCTCTCTGTAATTACTAATTGTTGTCAAAATGCCACAGGTGGTCTGGAAAAGTCTGGCAATAGCTGAGTCTGGAGCCCAGGATCTGAAGCGCTTCATCTGAAAATGGGATAGAGTGTCAGCGACATCATTAGAGGATCCCGTAATTTGGAGAGTAGAAAGCACAATATTAAACCTTAAGCGGCACAGCTCGAAAGCATGAGCGGAGGGGCAGAGACTGTGCTAGAGCGTGAGGACTGTTTTGCCAAGACGCTCACCACTACCTGGTTATCAAACCAAAAGCAGATCCGATGGTCACTGAACTCCTCGGGCCACATGTGAACTGCTACTACAATGGGGAAAACTCAAGAAAAGTTATGTCACATGATTGCCTCACCTCACCGGGCTTGAGGCCATAGCTTTGCACACCAGCAGCCCTTGAAATAAAAACCAAAGGGCAAAGATCCAGCAGCACCAGCATGAACCTGAAAATCCCTGTGCGGGTTCAAGGTATCCTGCCATGGCGAACTATTATTGCATACATTCAGGAATTGCTACTATCGCCTGATATCTGCCTTCACCACACTTAGTAGGCGTACACAAAGGTAAGGGGACCTCAGGCCGCAGGCAGCCTGGCCTAGTGGGAAGATTAATTAAGTGACCCAGCAAGATCGGATCTGATGAAGCATCACTTGCTCCAGAGGAAGTATTACAAAATAACTTCCTTCAAGGCAGACAGCTTCTCCATAGGCAAGTGGTATGTTTTAGCAACGATATCCAACTGGATCCCTAAATAAAATGGGAATATGGGCAAAAGGTATTGAGCTATTGCTTGCCAGCTTCCAGCCCCCGCTTGGGCAGGGGGCATCTTGTGCTGCCATCATGATATGTAAATTTACAGGGCCGACACTGGCCAGAACCCCTAAAGAAGTCCCGACAAAGCTGCCGCCGAGCCAGCTTCCTTTTCAGACACACACTCTGTGCAATGCAAAAACACACTCCGTGCAGTGCACACACACTCCATGCAATGCAACTACACACTCCGTGCAATGCAACTACACACTCCATGCAATGCAAAAAACACACTCCGTGCAATGCAAAAAACACGCTCCGTGCAATGCAACTACACACTCCATGCAATGCAAAAAACACTCCGTGCAATGCAAAAAACACGCTCCGTGCAATGCAACTACACACTCCGTGCAATGCACACACAAACCCTCCGTGCAATGCAACTACACACTTGGTTCAATGCAACTACACACTCTGTGCAATGCAAAACACACTCCGTGCAGTGCACACACATTCCATGCAATGCAACTACACACTCCATGCAATGCAACTACACACTCCGTGCAATGCAAAAAACACGCTCCATGCAATGCAACTACACACTCCGTGCAATGCACACACAAACCCTCCATGCAATGCAACTACACACTCCGTTCAATGCAACTACACACTCCGTGCAATGCAAAACACACTCCCTGCAATGCACACACACTTCATCCAATGCAACTACACTCCATGCAGTACAACTACACACTCCGTGCAATGTAACTACACCCTCCATGCACTGCACACACCCTCCGTTCAATGCAACTAGACACTCCGTGCAATGCACACACACTCCGTGCAATGCAAAAAACACTGTGCAATGCAACTACACCCTCCATGCAATGCACACACACTCCGTGCAATGCACATACACACACTCCGTGCAATGCAACTACACCTTCCGTACAATGCAACAACACACTCCGTGCAATGCAACTACACACTCCGTGCAATGCACCCACACCCTCCATGCAATGCACACACCCTCCGTGCAATGCAACTGCAAATCTCTCACGCAATGCAATGCAACGCAATTGCAGCCCGTGCAGCGCCGTGGCCTGCAACACACAGAGCAAACTGCAATGCGGGCACGCAAAGGTGCTTTCTCCCACTTGCATATTGCAAACGTGGCGCCCGTTACATCCCTCGCAGTGAGGTAACCACCAAAAGGACCTAAGTGTCCAGGTAGAGCAATGGGGGAGCATGCAGCTGTCCCATACAGGGACCAATCCTGCAACCTAGGCATTACCGGCACTATGCGCTGACCCAGTGAAACCAATGCTTCATGGACCACATGGGGACACTATTCAGGCCGGAAACGCTTCCAGGCCATTAAATTCTAGGGCAAAGCCCTAGGATCACCTGCTAGGCCAGGCATAAATGTTTCCAGTGAAATAGCAGAGTTGAGGTAGCCCACAGCTTGTCCAGGTACCCCTGCTTGCCCTTTTAGAGGGAAGCACCCCTTCAAGAAACCCAAAGTTCTTTTATCACAAATGGGCCGAACTACCCAGCAACAGAATAGCCCAAAAGGAGCAGTTTGTTTTGTTTTGTTATAACAATGGCTAAGAGGGGGATATGAACCCTGTCTCCCAGGTCCTAGTCCTATACTTTAGCCACTAAGCCACAATGGCTCGTCTCTAAAATGGCAGTCGCCACTATCCGGGCAAAACAAACTTAAAGAAAATAAACTTGTTCAGAAACAGCATAGTTTAAGAGCATATACAGAGTCCTCATAGTCCTTGGAGGCACAGGGAGCCTCTGGGGCCCTCTGTCTGCCTCAGATATACATTAGCAGCAACTGGGCCTGCAAGCAGATACATTCCTATAGCGAGAATGAGTCACGTGTCAGATACTTAACAATTAACTGCTACCTGTAGCAGACTTAGGCTTGGAAGTTATGTGCAGGCCGAATAGGCCTCCCTGCTTCTGCTCTTGAGAATCTTAGTCTCATAACAATATTAAAAGAACTCAAATTAGTGCTCCCACCCAAGGCTAGCTTAAAATTTGACTAACAGCGCTGCACACACTCAAAATAAAGCCAACCTTCGGGGATACTATAAACGAAAGTGATTCCAGCTAAGCTGGGAACAGCCCTAACTAGCCCCACAATTTCAACAAGAGAAATGGGGGAAACCTTTTTGCGAAAGAAAGCCCCTAACGGGGGCTCTCTCCCTATTGGGAAAGGCAAGCCATAGATACAGGGAGCATCTTCCCACAGGGCAGGGTAAGGGGTGGGCTGAGAAATCGAACAGGAAAAGGGGGGAATTAAATTATTTAAGTGACTAGAGAGGATTAAAAAGAAAGGGGAAATACAGAAATAAAGAAATGTAACCAGACAATGAGAAGATTGTCCAAGTGCTCCATGTGATCCAGTGCAAAACGGCCAAGAGGACGTCCAACGTCTGGCCCCTGTATTTAAAGACTCTGACCCCTCCTCCAAATTGGCAACAATCAAAACTCCCCAGCAACCCAAATTTAACCACTTAAAGGCTTGGGTTCCTTACCAAATTTGCCTAGTCACTGCAGGGTGGCCTGTTCCCCCAACCGCAACACGTGCTCTCTGTTAGGGAGAACACGCTTTGCCATATCTGTATTGTCCCTGTTATACCTAATTGCAAATTCAAATGTATCCCTATCGTGTTTTATGACTTCCTTGATATTGTATGTGGACTGGAACTGGTCTGTGACCAAAATAATAAAATCCATTCATTCATGGACAGCCTGGTTTCTGGGATTTTTCCCATCCACAACAGATGGCATGGTAACTCTGTGAGCTCCTATTCAATATTATTACCTGCTCTGAGAGCACCTCTGCTACTTAGCTTGAGAAGTCCCTTCTTCTTTAGGATAAAACTTCCTCCAATGAACAGGCTAGAGCTGAGAGCCAAGCCCAGTCCGCTGTAGAAGTCATAACGTCCCATCGAGTCCTCCATTTCAATCACCTCAAGTTTTGAGAGAGAAAGATCAGAGTGTAAATGTCTGTTCCAGAAGAACAGCCATGTTGAATCTGCAATAGCAGGAAGCCAAAAATACAGTGATGCAACACTGGCAGGTTACGTCCTATGAAAGGTTCACTAAATAAGCATTCTGTCATACAAGCAACTCATGTTCTACTTACATGCTTCCAATGGACACAGTGTCCTTTAAGTAGAAGTGATTTTTCTGTGAAGTGGCCCAGTGTTCACTAATAGGGTAAGCATAACTAGCTTCCCTTTGCTTCTTTTGACAGAAGGAAAAAAATGATTTTTTTCTCTTTCAGGCCTCAAATACTGTAGGGGTACACTGGTATAATCATAACCTTACGGGGACTATTTACCTCTCTTGTACTACAGGTGTTGTGGGAACAACTTGTTAATGATCTTCCATAAGTCTTTTGAATGGCAAGTGAATACCTGAAAAAGGGCCTATATTTATCCTCCTCTCCCTTTGAGGTGATGTTGTAATATTTAGGTGTCTGTGAGGCCAAGACTCAGCTGACTTTGGGGCATTTGTAAGCTAGCAGAATTTTGGGTGTTGGCTGTGACTCTCTGGAGATCTGGAGTTGCGTCAAACGCATATTAAAAAATTCGGGTTGCACAATTAAAAGTTGATTTGACACCCACTTAAAACAAAAACCCCCAAGCCTGGGACTTTTGGGATATAAATGCACTGGAAACCTGGGGGCGGTGGCAGCAGAAAAAACTGGACATTAAATAACATCTCCACAAACCAATCAGGATGAATGTTCAATAAACAGGTTGCCTGGAGCAGCAAACTTTATGGCGTGTGTTCAGCCCCTAAACTCAACCTGCGTATTTGCAATTAAACACAAAAAAATACAAAATGCCAGTAAGTCTCCATATACCCATATACTCTTAGCTGTTTTGTAGGCTGCCTTGAAAGCTCTGGAGTAGATAGGCGGCAAATTTTACTTTAGATACACGAGCCAGCGCCTGCCAACCACAAACCAGCAAGCTAACATAAAACATGGGTCTGGGTTAAAGGCGGATCTACACGGATCCTCATGGATCCTCCCCTTTTTAAAAAATAACTCCAACAAATCCAGTGTCAAAACACACCTGCAAGGCACGCCTACAGACTGGACTAAAAAAAACGTGGATCCAACACTTTGCTGTGCTGCAGCACCACAAAAACATGGATCTGAGGCATGGATCCTCGTGAATTCATGATTTTTATATTGAAACAAAATGAAAACACCATGATGCTCTAGACTACATCTTAGTCTGTAGGCAGAACCAAACAAATCACGCATCCACTGTTTCGTGGTGCCGCACTGGCGCAAAAACATGGTTAAAAAACACGAATCCTGATGGATCCTCATGATTTTTGCACTAGATCAGCCCAAAGTCACCATCAGATCAAATATCATGGCCATGGTCACAGGATGCAACACAAAAATCACGGATCCACGGCTTCCTGGTGACACCCTGGCCCAAAAACGTGGTTTCGAAGCACGGATTCTCATGGATCGTCATGCTTTTCGCATTGGGCCAACCGAAACTCACTGTCAAATCACACATCATAGCCAGGGGCACAACCTGCACCAGAAAAATCACAGATCCATGGCTCCCTGGCCACTCCATGGCCCAAAAACGTGGTTTTGAAGCATGGATCCTCATGGATCCTCACACTTTTCACATTCGGCCAACCCGAGCTCACCATCAAATCACACATCATAGCCAGGGCCACAGCCTGCACCACAAAAAAATAGGATCCACAGCTTCCTGGTTATACCGTGGCCCAAAAACATGGTTTTGAAGTACGGATCCTCATGGATCCTCACACTTTATGCACTGAGCTACCCAAAACTCACCATCAAATCACACACAAAAATCATGAGGTGCACTACAAAAATCACAAAAATGCCCATACCTGCACTGTTAATGTCACCACTGGAACATTATTATTAGAGCCGATAGGAGAATGTATGACTATATATTGTACCAAGATATGGTTCATCTTCAAGAACAGATCAAATACATGCTGAAGTATGAAAGAGGACAAAAAATAAGAAACTGCTTACATACTGTCAACTAATATCCAGATTCAAGAAAGCCTGTATGGCAAACAGTTAAATCAGTGAAAAGACAGAATTTGAGTCCATCGTAACAGAGTTTTACCTTTTGGGTAAAATTTACAAACTATTACTCAAATATGACACCGAGCCCGAACAAGCAAAACCTTATATGACAAAATGGATGCAAAAATTTTAAGAGCAGTTTACAGTGGAACAATGAGAGCAATTATGAATAAAGGAATAAAATTCACTGCAAGTTAAGCCCTAAAACAAAATTGGTACAGTGGAACCTCGGGTTGCGGATATAATCCCATGATGGAGGCACGTCCGCAACCCACAGCGTTCACATGTTGAAGCGCTGCGTCTGCGCAGGCACTGGCGCAATTTGGCGCTTCTGCGCATGCGTGAGCAGCGAAACCCGGAAGTAACCCGTTCCGGTTACTTGCGGGTTTCCTGCGGTCCACACCCCAAAAACACGTAACCTGAAGCGGCCGTAACATGATGTATGACTGTACAAAAATGTTATTTCAATGGTATATAACTTTGTAAGATATACAGAAGATGAATAATGAAATGAATGGACATTGCTGGAAATGTCATAGACCTCAAGGAACCTTCTTCCATTTATGGTGGACCTGTGAAAAGACCAAAAAGTTTTGGAGGAAAATTCATTTTGAAATGCAAAAAAATGTAAAAAAAAAAAACCTACATTTGCATTGGACCCCAAAACTATGCCATTGGGAACGACTCCTTCAGCTACTGTATTGTGAAATCATCAGTGGAACGATTTAGTTATATGACCACAGCAGTCAGCGTGGTGTTGGCTAACATATGGAAATCTGACATATGGAAATAGATGCATGGAAAGAGAAACTATCAGAATATGCAATAATGGCAAAACTCACCAGTTTAGTAAATAATAGACTCGTGGCTGAACATAAAAAAACTTGGAATCTTTATAATTTGTATACAACTTAACAGAACTGTAACAAAATGAACATCTGTATGGATTTGTATAATAGACCTTAGGTTACAAAAATATTTCCTGTTTAAAAATAGAAGCTTTGTGTGTATATGATAAAGAAAGAAACATATAGTAGAAGAAATCTTGTCTGTCTGATCTAGAAATGAAATCATATTTTTAAATAATTTTTGTTTTAGATGTTTATAATCATATATGGTATTTCTCCAATAGCAAACTACCTAGAATTGGAAATAATATTTAGTACACTAACCTTTGTTTAACTCTTGATAAATGTCAGCTTGCTGAGTTATTTTGTACCATTGTGATTCAATGTTATATTTGCGCTCAACAAGGGAAACCCGTATGACCTGAAGTTGTTGCTGTGAAATGCTAAGTCAATGACTCATAAGACCACTGCCATCCATGACTTGATCGTGGATGGAGGACTTGACCTGGCATGTGTAACAGAGACTTGGTTGGATGAAGCAGATGGGCCTGTCCTAGCTGCTGCTTGTCCACCAGGTTTCTCTTACGTACAGCAACCCAGGTCATTGGGGGGGGGGGGGGGGGTTTGCAGTGATTTTTAGGAAGTCACTAGCTTGCATCAGGCGTCCTACTGGGAAGACCCAGTTCTCTGAGTGCATGTTCTGGAAGTTGGGCAGCAGGGGCAGTACAGGATTCCTTTTGGTGTACTGACCTCCCCGCTGCACCAAGGATTCCTTGCCCGAGCTGCTTCAGGTCGTGGCGGATGTTCTCCTGGAGACACCTAGTTTGGTTGTCCATGGGGATTTTAACCTCCATGCCAACACGACCTTACAAGGGGCTGCTCGGGACTTCATGGAAAGCATGGCCTCCATGGAGCTGTCCCTGAATAAGTTTGGCCCAACTCATAGTCACGGACATGCCTTAGACCTGGTGTTCACCTCTAGTGATGTGGGTGATCTGACACTAAGTAAAAGTGAAACAAAAGAAGTGCCATGGTCAGATCACTTCCTGGTGCAAGTGGACTTCTCCGCAACCCTTCCCCTCTGCAGAGAGGTGGGACCGATTTGGATGGTCCACCCCCGCCACTTAATGGATCCAAATGGGTTCCAGCTGATTCCCTGGTGGCCCACTGGAATGTGGAGTTAACCATGGCTATCAACTGTCTGGCTCCGAAGTGCCCTCTCCGACTCCATGGAGCCCGGACAGCCCCGTGGTTTTCTCTGGAGCTGAGGGCGAGGAAACAGTCGCTGAGACGGCTAGAGCACCGGTGGCAGAAAACTCATTCTGAATAAGACCGGACACGGGTTAGAGCTGAACGTCGAGCCTACCAAGTGGCGACAGCGTCGGCGAAGAAGACTTTCTTCAACGCCTCTATTGCATCTGCAGAAAATAGTAGCAGGAGACTCTTGTAAAGACCCCAAAATCTCCTGCAATGATTTTGCAAAGTTTTTTTGCAGATAAAGTCGCTTAGATTCGGAAGGAGGTAGACACCACCATAGAAGCAGGGCTGTGGCGGGAGAGTGCTAGAGCCCTGTCTGGTCAAGTTGCATGGAATCAATTTTAATCCGTTACCCCTGAGGATGTGGACAGGCTGCTTGGACGTGTGAAACCAACCACCTGGGCCATGGTTTTGAAGCACGGAGCCTCATGGATCCTCACACTTTTTGCATTGGGCCAACCCAAATTCACTGTCAAATCACACATCATAGCCAGGGGCACAGCCTGCAGCAAAAAAAACCTCGGATCCACGGCTTCCTGGCCACTCCATAGCCCCAAACCGTGGTTCCGAAGCACGGATCCTCATGGATGCTCAGTGTTTTTGCATTGGGGAACCCCAAATTCACCGTTTATTCAAACCACAGATCTGACCACAAACATCATGGATCTACTGCTATGTGGCCCTGGCCAGATGCTACCCTGGATATATTGGCCAATTTTTAGGTGGGTGTGCTGGGATGGAGGAAACGGAGTCGGCTGAATCTCTATCCATTAAAGAGGGGGGTCCAATGGCTGGGCCGGAATGATTTCGGTTTGGTTTGCCAGCTCCCAGCTCTTCATGGGGCGCAATAGTCACCTGTAGCCACCATCAGGAGTCCCGGTGTGATCCTGGACACTTCTGTCTCTATGAAGGCACTGGTCACAAATGTAGCCAAACTGGCATTTTTTAATCTATGCCAGGTTAGGCGATTGGTACCGTACCTGTCACTTTCCAACCTAGCCATGGTGATCCATGCAGCAGTCACCTGCAGACTAGACTACTTTAACTTGCTCTACACCTGAGCTGGGGAGGGCAGGGTATAAATGCCACAAATAGATAGATAGATAGATAGATAGATAGACAGACAGACAGGGCTACCCTTGAGACTGCTCCAGAAACTCCAAATGGTCTAAAATGCAGATTCATTGTAACTATCTGCATTGGGGCAGGCATGGGCGGACTCGGCCCTCCAGATGTTTTGGGACTGCAGCTCCCGTCATCCCTGACCACTGGTCCTGTTGGCTAGGGATGGTGGGAGTTGTGGTCCCGGGGCATCTGGAGGGCCGAGTTTGCCTAGGCCTGTATTGGGGCATCTGGTCAGCCACTTCAAGAACAGGATGCTGGACCAGGTGGGCCATTGGCCTGATGATTATTATTTAAATTTCTTTTTTTTAAAAAAAAATTCTTTTTATTAATTTCCGTTAACCAGTCAAACACAAACAACAACAAAACAAAATCACCACAAAAAAAGAAAACAAACAACAAAGAGCATCATACAAATAATTTACTTCCCTCCACCTCAGTTTTGGATTATATAACAAATAATTTTTCCCGCAGTTTCGATTTATAACATCTGCGCGTCGAAGGGTTATATTAAACCTACTGTGATATTTAAATTTCTTACATCTGCTTCAATATATGTTATAAATTTATTCCATTCCTTAATAAACTTTGTATCTTTCTGGTCTCTAATTTTTTGTGCCATTTTTGCCAATTCTATGTATTCAAATAATTTACTTTGCCACTCTTTAACAGTTGGTATGTTTGTTGTCTTCCAATTTTGTGCTATCAAATTATTTATTATTATTTAAATTTCTATATTTTAATGTATTTTTAATCTTTTGTTGGAAGCCGCCCAGAGTGGCTGGGGAAACCCAGCCAGATGGGTGGGGTATAAATAATAAATTATTATTATTATTATTATTATTATTATTATTATTATTATTATTATTCCTGGGACTTTGTGGAGAACCCACATTCAGCTGGTTGTTCATCAGCTGGATTGGCTCCAGATGGAGTATCGAATCAGGTTCAAGGTTTGGGTGCTAACCTTTAAAGCCCTAAACTGTCTGTGACCTTTCTTATCTGTGGGAATTATCTTTCAATACACCCCCCAAAGAGCGTGATGCTCATCTTACAGCAACCTACTGGTGTTCCCTGGCCCAAAACATATCCAGCTGTCCTCAACCAGAGCCAGAGCCTTTTTGGTGGAACGCTTTGTCGAATGAGACTAGGGCTCAGTGCAATCTATCTCAGTTCTCTCACTCGCTGGATCATCACCTTGTTGTGGTGAGTGGGCTTGCACATTCCTATGAACCTTGTGAGTGAAGCCGTCGGGAATCTCGTACTCTCAGCAGGGTCACCCAAGGCGGTAAGGTCAAAGGGAATGAAATATCCTCGGAGTCCTGTAGTGATTTCATGCTCTTTATTGCAGCTTGTAAAACAGTGATTGAATTGCCCCCCAAACCTCAGGCTTTTATATACATTATTTACACAATGAGTCCCGTGTGTTTTTCTGATTCTGCTTCGATCCTGGAGCCTGATTGTTTTTTTCCTGCAAGCCAATCAGTTGTTGCATTCTAGGATCCTACTTGCCTATTGTTCTAGGATCCAAGCTTAGTACATAACAGGGAAGGAGCTAGACAAAGAATTTTCCAAGAAGTCATCAGCGGCAGAACAGGCGGATGATAACAAGCGGTATGTTACAACGGCTGTGAAGAAGGATGAAGGCTGCAGCAGATAGGATCTACCAGTTTGTCGTGATTACTTATGCCATCGGAACAGAGCCTTACTGCGAAGACTGTGCGTTGGTCAGCATGCACTGATCTACACACATAAAACAAATTCACGCACAGGCGTCTTCCAAAAACACAACCCAAACCTCAATAATCCCATGGCGATCGGCAAATGGTTACAGGGGCAGGATCGTGAAATCTGGAAGCCCCTAGTCATGAACCGGCACATGAGCGGTGGATACAGATTCAGTCGTTCTGACTCAAGGAACGAGGCAGTTGAGCAGCTCAGCAGCTGTATCCAAGACTGAGCAGCCCTTTTTAGGATCCACTCTGCTCACCCCAAAAAGGGGGAGGGGCTAGAAAAGGTGCCCTAAGCATAGTCTGCCTCCCTTTCCCCCTGACTGGATTACCATGCCCAGTGGGGTCACCACCCAGGGGCTGTAAAAGACAATTGAACTTTAGAACATGGAATACATGGACTTTGTCAGATAACACAGACAGCAAACGTCCTAAACGCAGAACTGCCATCATTGCAAGAGAGCTGCGACGTTTTAACATCGATATTGCAGCGCTTCAAGACTCTCGAAGAGCAGGCGAGGGACAACTGAAGGAAGAAAAAGGAGGCTACACATTCTTCTGGAAAGGTCTATCTGAACAAGAACATTGAATACATGGGTAGGCTTCGCTATGAAAAACAACCTTGTGAAGCTCCTGTCAGAAGTCCCTACTGGCATTAATGAGCGACTCTCAACCCTTCAAATAAAGCTCACAAAAAACCAACAGACTACTATTATAGGCACTTATGCACCAACACTGGATGCCGATGAAGACATTAAAGAAAATTTTTACTCTCAGCTGGATACCATCCTATCAGAGACGCCTAAGGAAGATAAAATTATCCTCCTGGGTGATTTTAATGCAAGAGTTGGGTGAGATTTTGATGTGTGGCCTGGGACTATTGGGAAAGAAGGAGTTGGCAACAGCAACCAGAACAGAATCTTACTTTTGACGATATGTGCAGCGCACAACCTTTTTATTACCAACACACTCTTTTGACAGAAAAATAAATTTAAAACTTCATGGAGGCATCCTCAGTCAAACCACTGGCACCTCTTAGACTATGTTATTGTCCGTTCTAAAGATCAACGTGATGTGCTTCTTACTAGAGCTATGATGAGCGCCGACGCCTGCTGGACACATCACCGACTAATACGCTCTACGATGGGTATCAAGATTATACCTCAACGCATGCTTCAAGGAAGGAAACCAAAATGCAAAATGAACACTCAAGCCCTTCAAGATCCCATTAAGCTGGATTGCTTCCAAATGACTCTTAAGGACCATCTGCTTTCAGAATTCCCTGATAACATCGAGGAACACTGGACCAAACTAAAAACATCCATTATTGCAGCCTGTGAACAAACTATTGGATACCAAACCACGAAACACCAGGACTGGTGTAATGGCCTGGGAATCTGATTCAGAGGCTGAACCAGAGGAATCCCAGCCTGCACAGGAGTCCCCGCCTCCAGGGCCGGCTGAGCTGGGGCAGGGCCTTGAATCTGAAGCACCTGCACCTGTGCCAGATCCTCAGGAGCAGACACCAGATGCATCCACTCTGGCTCTGGAGGTGATTGAGGACCCATTGCCTACAGGTGCGCCTCTCCCAGCCCTGTCAGGGGAAGGTGAGCCTCCCCCTGGGTCCAGTAACCCTCCAGCCTCTCCTGAGCTGTAGAGGCTCAGGGCAGAGAGGCGGAGGGAACTGGGTTCTCTCAGGAGGAGTGCTCACCTTAAGGCCAGGAGAGGCGGGTCACCTGTGGGCCGGGACCGCCCCTGGCCTCAGAGAAGATAAAGGCCAGTCAGCCCGGTCCCAGGTTGCGGGAGCAACATTGTTGGAAACCTGTTTCTGCCAGCACCCAGACCTGTTCTTCCAGAGTTCCTGACCACGCCCGGCTTCTTGCTTCGGAGCCCGCTTCGCCCTTTGTGGACTGTCTCCAGGCCCTTGACCCAGGACCAGACTCTGACCACGCCTCACGGTAACCTCCCCCCGGGATGTAGCACAGTTTGCTCCCGCCACACCTGCACTCCCCCTTCGTTGGGGTGCGTTCGGGAAGAGCCAGAAGCCATGGCTGACCAGGCAGCTGCGTTGGTGGCATTGGCCCAGGAGAACCAGGCCTTGACTCACACCGTTCAGCAGCTAAGCAATGCGGCTATGGCGCTTCAGCAGCGGTTGGACGCCTTACCGGCTCCTGGGGCCGACGCCCCAGCTTCTGGCAAGTACCCAGTGGCCCTGCCAGAGAAATTTGATGGGTCCCCGGCCAGCTTTCCCATGTTCCTTGCCCAGGCCAAGCTATATATTCAGGGGCGAGCCTGGAATTTTCCTGACTATCGCACCAAGGTGCACTTCCTTGATCAGTTTTTTAAAGGACCAGGCAGCCAAGTGGGCTTTGCCTCTGCTCCGGCAAGACTTTCCTTTGCTAACAGACTATGTGGGGTTTTGTAACCACTTGGAGACTGTGTTTGGCAACCCTCTGAAGGGGAGCCAAGCCAATCGTGCGATTTGTCGGTTGAGACAGGACAAGTCCACAGCCGCTGCCTACGCCACAGAATTTCGGCTGTGGGCACAGGACTTGTCTTGGAATGACCCAGCACTTCGGGACCAGTATCTTGAGGGACTGTCGGATGAGATACTGGACCAGCTGGCCACGATGGATCGCCCTACCACACTGGACGCCCTCATTCAGTGGAGCCTGCAGATAGACAATCGATTGGAGGACCATCGCCAGGCCCGGGACCGCCAGCACTCCCGGCTCCGGGCTCCAGTCCTTCCCAGCAGGTCCACAGCCACAGCCGAGTTGCCGGATGAGCCAACGCAGCTCGGGGCAGCGCGACCTCCCCCTCGGAGAGGATGCGGAGTCAGGAGGGGAACCTGTGTCTTTACTGCGGTGGGAGTGGACATTACGCTTGATCCTGTCCCGAGAAGATGCCGGCCGCAGGGAAACCGCCAACCTCGGTAGCCGAAGGCCCTGGATACCTGGGGGCCCAAACCATGGATACCTGGGGGCCCAAACCATGCAAGAGGGGCCCTCACCGGTGGAATTGTGACACCTCATGGTTCCGGTGCGCCTATACCCCCCTGGCGGGCCCTGGATTCTCACCCATGCTCTGGTGGATTCGGGGGCAACCCGCTCATATATGGACTCTGCTTTTGCCGCCCATCATCAGGTGCCACTCCAGGATAAGTTGGAACCGGTACAGATGGAGGCAATTGACGGGCGGCTCCTGCGCTCGGGCACCGTTACTCAGGAGACACAGCCCTTGGTTCTGTGTCACCAGCAGCACCAGGAGGTGCGAACTTTGGACATTGCTACCATGCCCTGGTTCCCCCTGGTGCTCGGGATGGAATGGCTGGAATCTCACAATGTTCGGATTGACTGGGTCAATCGGACTGTGCACTTTCCAGACCCGTGTCCCCATGCTCGGTCCGATATGCCCCCACTGAGGAGGCTGCGTCAACACTCCCTGCTGTTTACCGGGACTACCAAGACATGTTCGAGGAACGGGGGGCAGACCAGCTGCCACCCCATCGGTCTTTCGACTGCGGCATAGACCTCCAGCCCGGGGCGCCCCTGCCTGTGAGTCTTTTTTTTTTTTTTTTTTAAGAAATATTTATTAAGATTTCACAAAAACAAACATACGAAAACACATAATAACAAGAGAAAAAATAAAAAATATAAATATAAAGATAAATAAAAAGATAAATAAAAAATAAAAAGATAAATAAAACATACAGAAACAACAAGAAAAATTAAGAACAATTGTTTTTCATAACATAAAACTCGTTTGCTTGTTTCTTTGACTTCCTCACACCTCCCCTTCTTGTATTCCCATTTAAATAATCAAATCAGCAAATCCTTACCCTCTTTCATTTATCTTATCTCTATAACTTAACATTTTATAACTCAGTATTTTCATACATTATCAATCCATTTTTGCATATTCTTATTAACTTTGTTGCCAATACCACTTATTTCCAATCCAACACCATTTTAGTTATTTTATTTTTTTTAACCTAATTAACCCTTCTTCCATTTTCTTAAAGCATTACAGCTGGAAACCACTCAATTTCTATCCAACATCATTCTAACATTCATTAATTTTAATTTTGCAATATTTCTTCCTCATACCTCCCCTTCTTGTTTTCTAGTTCAAATTGTTAATCCAGCAAATCCTAATCTCTTAACATTCCTTTTAACTAACACCTTATTTTCCAATCAACTTTTTAAATTTTATGACTTAAACAATATTAATCCCAGTTATTTTTATCATAACAGCTAGAGACCACATAAATTCAATCCAGCATCTTTCAGAGGTCATTAATTTTGTAGTATTTCTGTAAATAGTCCTTAAATTTCTTCCAATCTTCTTCCACCGCCTCCTTATTTTCCTTGTCTTAACCATTGCTAATAGTAACCATTTACTTTCCAATCCAACATCATTCTAACTTTCGTTAATTTTGTAATATTTCTTTAAATAGTCCTTGAACTTTTTCCATTCTTCTTGCGCTGCTTCTCTTCCCTGGTCCCGGATTCTGCCAGTCATTTCTGCCAGTCCCATATAGTCCATCATCTTCATCTGCCATTCTTCCAAAGTGGGTAAATCTTGTGTCTTCCAATACTTTGCAATAAGTATTCTTGCTGCTGTTGTAGCGTACATAAAAAAAGTTCTGTCCTTCTTTGGCACCAAATGGCCGACTATGCCCAATAGAAAGGCCTCTGGTTTCTTCAAGAAAGTATACTTAAATACCTTTTTCATTTCATTATAAATCATTTCCCAGAAAGCCTTAATCCTTGGGCACGTCCACCAAAGGTGAAAGAATGTACCTTCAGTTTCTTTACATTTCCAACATTTATTATCGGGCAGGTGATATATTTTTGCAAGCTTGACTGGGGTCATGTACCACCTATATATCATTTTCATAATATTCTCTCTTAAGGCATTACATGCCGTAAATTTCATACCGGTGGTCCACAACTGTTCCCAGTCCGCAAACATAATGTTATGTCCAACATCTTGTGCCCATTTAATCATAGCAGATTTCACCATTTCATCCTGAGTGTTCCATTTCAACAGCAAGTTATACATCCTTGATGAAATCTTAGTTTTGGGTTCTAACAGTTCTGTTTCTAATTTTGATTTTTCCACCTGGAAGCCAATTTTCTTGTCCAAATAATATGCCTCCATTATCTGATAGTAATGAAGCCAATCTCGCACTTTGTTTTTTAGTTTCTCAAAACTCTGCAATTTTAGTCTATCTCCCTCTTGTTCCAAGATTTCCCAATATTTCGGCCATTTGGCCTCCATATTGAGTTTTTTCTGAGCTTTTGCTTCCATTGGTGACAGCCACCTTGGTGTTTTATTTTCCAATAAATCCTTATATCTTGTCCAGACATTGAACAAAGCTTTCCTGACAATATGGTTCTTAAATGCTTTATGTGCTTTAACCTTGTCGTACCACAAATATGCATGCCACCCAAAAACATTGTTAAAACCTTCTAAATGCAAAATGTCTGTGTTCTCAAGAAGTAGCCAGTCTTTCAGCCAGCAAAATGCTGCTGATTCATAGTAAAGTTTAAAGTCTGGCAGGGCAAATCCACCCCTTTCCTTTGCATCAGTCAATATCTTAAATTTTATTCTGGGTTTCTTGCCCTGCCAGACAAATTTAGAGATATCTTTCTGCCACTTCTTGAAACAATCCATCTTGTGCACAATTTGCAGTGTTTGAAACAAAAACAGCATTCTAGGCAATACATTCATCTTTATAGCTGCAATTCGACCCAACAAGGAAAGCTTCAAATTTGACCAAATTTCTAAGTCTTTTTTCACTTCCGTCCAACATTTTTCATAATTATCTTTAAATAAATTCCCATTTTTTGCTGTCATGTTAATCCCCAAGTATTTCACTTTCTTAACCACAGTCAAACCTGTCTCATTCTGAAACCTCTCTCTTTCAGTCAGTGTTAAGTTTTTCTCTAAAACCTTAGTTTTTGACTTGTTCAATTTAAATCCTGCCACTTGACCAAATTCTTGAATTAGTTCTAAAACCCTTTTAGTACTAGATTCTGGCTCCTGTAACGTTAATACTAGATCATCTGCAAATGCTCTCAATTTGTACTGTTTGGCTCCGACCTGTATACCTTTAACCAACCGGTCCCTTCTAATCATATTCAGCAGAACCTCCAGGACCGATATAAAAAGCAATGGGGAGATTGGGCACCCCTGTCGTGTCCCTTTTTCTATCTTAAATTCTTCCGTCACCACATTATTTACAATTAATTTAGCCTTTCGTTCAGAATATATTGCACCTATACCATTTTCAAAACCTTGGCCTACCCCCATCCCCTGTAGGTTCTTTTTCATAAAACTCCAAGAGATATTGTCAAAAGCTTTCTCCGCGTCCACAAATATCAGAACTGCTTTAGTGTTTATATTCACTTCTAATTTTTCCAAAATATCAATTATGTTCCTCAAATTATCAGACAAATGTCTTTCCGGGAGAAAGCCCGCTTGGTCTCTATGAATCTCTTCCATCAATACTTTTTTCAATCTCTTGGCCAGAATATCAGCAAAAATTTTGTAATCCACATTAAGTAACGATATAGGGCGGTAGTTCTTAAGCTGGGTCTTTTCAGTCTCTGTTTTCGGTATAAGTGTAATATACGCCTCTTTCCACGACTCTGGTGCCCTCTTCCCTTCCAGAATTTCATTGCAGACTTCCTTCAAAGGTTGTACTAACCACTCTCTCAAAGATCTATAATATCTAGAAGTCAGCCCATCCGGTCCTGGAGATTTGCCCAGTTGCATATTTTGAATGGCACCTTCTACTTCCTGTTCAGATATTTTATAGTTCAGCATTAATTTACTTTCTTGGGAGATTTTTTGTAATCCATTTGTCTTCAAAAATCGGTCTATGTCCATTTCTTTCTGTGGCCCTTGTGAGTATAATTGTTTAAAGTACCTCTGGAAGCAATTTCTAATTTCATTTGGATTATGTATGTTCTTTCCTTCCACTTCTAAATTTGTAATAGTATTTAATTTTTGCCTTTTTTTCATTTGCCAGGCCAACAATTTCCCACATTTATTAGCGGATTCAAATTTTTTTGTCTCATTTGTTTAATTTTCCATTCTATTTCCTGATTCATCATTTCCATATATTGTACTTGATATAGTTTTATTTCTCTCAAGTTCTCCTGTGATTTTGGTTTTGCCCTCAATTTCTTCTCACTTTCTTTTATTTTCTCCAAAATTTTATCTTTCTTCTCATTTTGACTTCTCTTCTTTATTGCATTCTGTTGTATCAAAAACCCTCTCATAACAGCTTTGCTTGCGTCCCAGATCACTCTTTTTTCTACATTGGTGTTCATATTTATTTCAAAATAGTCTCTCAAAGTTTTTTTGGCCTTTTTATACACTTCTTCATCTCCAAATAAGGTGTCATTCATCCTCCATCTGAAGGAGGATATTTGCTTCATCTCCATCCTTACAGCATTATGGTCGGAGCAAGTTTTTGGGCAGATTTCCACTTTCTTTATCTTTGGTGCCATTCCTCTAGTTACCCATATTTGGTCAATTCTAGTCCATGTCATACTGGCTTCAGAAAAGAAGGTTCCCTCTCTTCCCAAGGGGTTCTTTGTTCTCCAAATATCCACTAAGTCCATATTGTCTGTCATTTCAAAAAAAGTTTTTGGTAGTCTACCATCCTTGGTAACTACCTGTCTTTGTGCCTTGTCCATGTTTGTAGATACAACTCCATTCATATCCCCCATCAAAATCAAATTGTAATCCAGATAGTCCAATAATGTCTCATGCAACTTTTTAAAAAATTCAGATTTCCCCTCATTCGGTGCATAAATTCCTACGATCAAAAATTTCTCTCCTTGAACTTGAATTTCAATTGCCAGGAATCTTCCTTGTTCGTCTTTAAAGATAAATTTCGGTAATAGTCTCTCTTTTGCATATATCACAACTCCTCTTTTTTTTACTTTATCAGATGAGATAAACTCCTGTCCCAATCTCTTATTAATAAGTAATTTTCTGTGTAACCTTGTTACATGAGTTTCTTGTAGACAAATCAAGTCCAATTGCTCCTTTTTTAATAAATGAAAAACACTTTTTCTCTTCCGAGGAGAGTTAAGGCCGTTACAATTCCAACTTAAAAGTTGCAGAGCCATGATGGGGTTACTTCACTTTACCTCCGACTGCACCAAGTGTCTGTTCTTGTTCTGTCAACTGTGTCTCTTTCTCTGAGCCGTGCAATCCAAAAGATAAATTTGCTATATCCAGTATTCCTTTTTCCAGTGCTCTTGGCTCTTCTCCAGATTCCACTTCTTTCTGCAGATCTTCTTCGTGGTCTTTCAGAAACCTATCTTTTTCATTGACTGATCTTATTTTTATCTTTCTCCCTTTATATTTAAAAGATAGGCCTTGAGGAAATTCCCACCTAAAAAGAATTCTATTTTTTCTCAACAGGGCAACCAGATCTCCGTAGTTAAGCCTTAAATCCAGAAGATGTTTTGGGATATCCTTAAATATCTCCACTCTTGAATTGTCAATTTCCAAAGTCCTTTGGTAGTGCAAATTCAAAATTTTATCTCTCTCCTCTTTTGTTCGAAAAGTAATCAAACAGTCTCTCACCTTGTTCCTCCTTTGTCCTCTTCCGAGTCTAAATGCACTCACTATCTTAAATTCTTCCTTCCCCAAGTCCTGTTGCCAAAAATCTGTAAATTCCTGTGTAAGAAAATCAGCCAGATTATCTTTCTCACGTTCTGGTACAGCCCTGATTCTTAAATTTTTTTGTTTCTCTTTCAATTCAATCATAGACAATGTCAAACCGTGGTCCTCCAATTGCTTGTATATTGGTGGTATCTTCTCTTGAGTAGCAGTTGCAATCTCTTTTGCTTCTTCAGCTATCTTTCTGGTCGAAACAGATTCCTGTAGTAATTTTTCAATAGACTGTGTATTGGTGTTCACCTTCTGTCCCAAATTATTAATACTTGTAGTATTCAGATCAATTTTAACTGATGCTTCAGCTACTTGCTATATTTGTCTCTGCCACCTGTTTAGCTAAATTTTCCAAAGATTCATTAATTTTCCCAAGTGCTTGTGCCAAAACATCTTCAGAAGACATAACTTTTGGTTTGACCTGTGGCAGTGCAGCCCCTGATGTTCCAGATGCACCAGATATTGAAGGCCTACGCTGCTGCACAGTATCTGTCCTGTATTGTCTTCCAGACCTAGTAATCTTTTCTTGCGCCAGCTCTAACTTTCCTCTCCCGTCTGCCATAACACTCTCATGAAAATCCAAGGCCAATCCCACGGCTAGAGATTGTTTTGAAAAGGAATTTTCCTGTAGGCCAGTTGTTTTTGTAGCAATGTCAAACCTCCTCTAGGGGGACACAGTAACAACCAGAACTTGCCACTTTTAAAAACAAATATATTCCTTATATGTCCCCCAATTCACTTAAAAGCAACAGTTTCAGTCCACTTAAAAAGTTACTTTAAAACCAGGAGAAGTCCAGAAACACTGTGTCTCTTTTTGCAGAGCTAAATCAAAAGTCCTCAACTTTCCACTAAGCGGCTTTCCTTATCTAGAGGCAGTCTGTTCCCAGGTTTCAGGCTGCGGATTTTAACTTCCTTTTCTTCTTATTTTTGCAGGTAAATACACCTCAAATTTCCCCCCCTCCTCTCCTGCAAACAGGAGGGGAGACCGCTTTCCTGATGTTAAGATTTAAGTCTTTTTCCAAAACGTCTTTCCTAGTTTCCGCTTTACAGTCTCTTTGCTTTGATCTGTTTACAGTAAGGGAAGGCAGACTTCCTATTTATACCTTCCCGTTTCGGTACCAAATTTGCTTATTGTTTAAAGTCCAATTCACATCCAGTTTATTCCTACTCACGGGTAGTTAATTTCGAGTCCAATTGTCCCAGGAAAAAGTCAGCGCTCTCCGATAACAGCTGTGCGGCTTCACTCCGTGGAAGAAGCAGTCGACTCTCAGCACCGCGCTGCTCACCCCATCCCGCTCCGGAACCCTCTTTAAAAAAAAAAAGGTCCTTTGCAGGTTGGGGGGCGCAAATGGTGCCCGCCGAGTCCCCACGTTCACAGGCTTCCCCCGCCTGTGATTTTTAAAGGGTCCCCGCTTTGCCGCAGCGGTAAGACCCGATCCCACGGAGCTAGTCCCTCCGGAGCTCAGAGGGAATCCGCCATTAATCGATGGCGCTGACCCGGAAGTCTGTGAGGCGCCTATACTCTCTTACGGAGCCGGAAAGCGAAGCTTTGCAGGACTTCCTTCGCAAGAACCTGGAGCGTGGGTTCATTCGGCCTTCCACCTCACCCACCGCTGCTCCAGTGCTCTTTGTTAAGAAGAAGTGTGGGGAGCTTCGTCTTTGCCATGACTACCGTGCCCTGAACAAGATTACTATCCCAGACGGGTACCCCTTGCCCCTTATCTCGGAGTTGCTGGAGTGGGTGCAAGGGACGCAGGTGTTCACCAACCTAGACCTCCGGGGGGCCTACAATTTAATTTGAATCCGAGCCGGGGATGAGTGGAAGACGGCATTCGGGACCCGGTATGGGCAGTTCGAATACCTGGTAATGCCCTTCGGATTGTGCAACGCGCCTGCTGTGTTCCAACGGTACATCAACCACGTGTTCCAGGACTTGCTAGACAAGTACGTGGTGATGTACTTAGATGACATTCTGATTTTCTCCTGTGACCCGGCTCGCCACGAGGGTCATGTCCGAACCGTGCTGCAGCGCTTGCGGGAGCACCGCCTGTATGCGAAGCTCAGCAAGTGCGAGTTCCATCAGTGGTCAGTGGACTTCCTTGGTCGCCGACTCTCTCCAGATGGGGTGCAGATGGATCCTGGGAAGGTGGCAGCGGTTCGGGAATGGGCAGCACCTCAGAACCGCAAGGACCTACAGCGATTCCTGAGGTCCAACTATTACCGGACCTTCATTGCAGATTATGCTCATCGCACCACCCCGTTGACCCGGCTGCTGCGCCCCAAGACACCATTTTCCTGGGACAAGGAGGCAGAGGAGGCGTTTCAGGGATTGAAAGCCTGTTTCCAGAGGGCGCCGATCTTGCAACATCCTGATCCCTCTCGACCCTTTGTGGTAGAGACCGACGCCTCCAGCATGGCTCTCGGTGCCGTCTTGTCCCAGCAGCATGGACCCGATGCGCCACTGTTACCCTGCGCCTTCTATTCCCGCCAGCTCCTTCCGGCGGAGCGTAACTATACCGTGTGGGAGCGGGAACTACTGGCCATCAAGGTGGCCTTTGAGGTCTGGCGCCACCATCTTTTTAAAAAAAAAAAAAAAAATTATTAGAGTTTCAAACAAATCACAAAAATGAAAAAAAATAACAAAACAAAAAAGAATAAAAAAATAAAAAATACAAAATACAAAGAAGTAAAACCAATTAAAAACAAGTCAATCCTTCCATGTCTTATCTTTCATTTGCTTGTTTCCCTGACCTCCTCACACCTCCCTTTTTTGTATTCTAGTTCAATAGTTGTTTCAGCAAATCCTTACCATTTTTTCCTTTATCTTAATAGTTTATCTTAATATATTGTAACTTTACATTCTCACCTGTTAACAATCCATTTTTACATACCCCTTTGTAACATTACTGCTAAAACCACATAACTTCATTCCAACATCCTTCTAACATTCCTTAATTTTACAATATTTCTGTAGATAATCTTTAAATTTCTTCCAATCTTCTTCTACCGACTCTTCTCCCTGGTCTCGGATTCTGCCAGTCATTTCCGCCAGTTCCATATAGTCCATCAGCTTCATCTGCCATTCTTTCCGGGTGGGTAAATCTTGTGTCTTCCAATACTTTGCGATGAGTATTCTTGCTGCTGTTGTGGCGTACATAAAGAGAGTTCTATCCTTCTTTGGCACCAATTGACCGACCATGCCCAGGAGAAAGGCCTCTGGTTTCTTCAGGAAGGTATATTTAAATACCTTTTTCATTTCATCATAGATCATCTCCCAGAAAGCCTTAATCCTTGGGCACGTCCACCAAAGGTGAAAGAATGTACCTTCATTTTCTTTACATTTCCAACATTTATTATCAGGCAAATGATAGATATTTGCAAGCTTGACTGGTGTCATGTACCACCTGTATATCATTTTCATAATATTATCTCTTAAGGCATTACATGCCGTAAATTTCATACCTGTGGTCCATAACTATTCCCAGTCAGCCATCATAATGTTATGTCCGACATCTTGTGCCCATTTTATCATAGCAGATTTCACCGTTTCATCCTGAGTATTCCATTTCAACAGCAAGTTATACATCCTTGATAATATCTTAGTTTTCGGGTCTAACAGTTCTGTTTCCAATTTTGATTTTTCCACCTGGAAACCAATTTTCTTGTCCAAATTGTAAGCCTCCCTTATTTGAAAATAATGAAGCCAGTCTCGCACTTTATTTTTTAGTTTCTCAAAGCTCTGCAATTTCAATCTGTCTCCTTCTTGTTCCAAAATTTCCCAATATTTCGGCCATTTGGCCTCCATATTAAGCTTTTTCTGAGCTTTCGCTTCCATTGGTGACAACCACCTTGGGGTCTTATTTTCCAATAAATCCTTGTATCTGATCCAAACATTAAACAAAGATCTCCTAACAATATGGTTTTTAAATGCTTTATGTGCTTTAACCTTATCATACTACAAATATGCATGCCATCCAAAAACATTATTAAATCCTTCTAAGTCCAAAATGTCTGTGTTTTCAAGAAGCAGCCAGTCTTTCAACCAGCAGAATGCTGCTCATTCATAGTAAAGTTTGAAGTCTGGCAGGGCAAAACCACCCCTTTCTTTTGCATCAGTTAAAATCTTATATTTTATCCTGGGCTTCTTGCCCTGCCAGACAAATTTAGAAATGTCTTTCTGCCACTTCTTAAAACAATCCATCTTGTCCACAATTTGTAATGTTTTAGGTTCTAGCACTTCTGTTTCTAGTTTAGATTTTTCCACCTGGAAGCCAATGTTCTTGTCCAAATTGTAAGCCTCCATTATCTGAAAATAATGAAGCCAGTCTCGCACTTTATTTTTTAGTTTCTCAAAGCTCTGCAATTTCAATCTGTCTCCTTCTTGTTCCAAAATTTCCCAATATTTCGGCCATTTGGCCTCCATATTGAGCTTTTTCTGGGCCTTCGCTTCCATCAGTGATAACCACCTTGGGGTTTTATTTTCAAGTAAGTCTTTGTATCTTGTCCAGACATTGAACAATGCTTTCCTGACAATATGGTTTTTAAATGCTTTATGTGCTTTGACCTTATCATACCCTGGCGCCACCATCTTGAGGGGGCACGACACCCGGTGGAGGTGAGAACCGACCACCGGAACCTGGAGTATCTCCAGACCACCCGCAAGTTGAACCAAAGGCAGATCCGGTGGGCGTTGTTCTTCTCCCGGTTCCAGTTCCGGATCCGCTATATCCCTAGCTCCCAAAACCAGAAGGCGGATGCCCTGTCCCGGAAACCCGAAGACATCGCAGACACGGTACAGCAAGCAGTACCAACCACGATCCTACCACCGTCTGCGTTCCTGGCCACTCAGGAGGCTGAGCCACTGCAGGCTCGGGTGCGGGAACAGCAGCGGGTCGACGCTTGGGCTCAAGAACGACTCTGGGAACTGGCCGAAGGGTCATGCCCTCAGTATCCAGGGCTGGTCTTGCACCAGGGCCTACTGCTGCACCACGGTCGCCTGTACATCCCACCAGGGCCACTGTGGGCTGAGGTCTTCCGGATGACCCATGATGCCCCAGCGGCAGGACACTTCGAGCGGTATCGGACGACCCATCTGGTAAGCTGCGAGTTTTGGTGGCCCCGCCTGAAGGCTGGCGTGGCTCACTACGTCGCTGGTTGTGATGTCTGCCGGCGGGCTAAGGGCCCTACCGGGCGACCCCCCGGCCTACTTCAGCCGTTGCCAGTCCCACCACGTCCTTGGCACACGGTTTCACTGGACTTTGTGGTGGACATACCCCCATCTCGTGGCTGTACCTGCCTCCTGGTTTTCTCCGACCATTTCACGAAGATGGTGCACTGTGCCCCCTGCCCTTCCGTACCCACAGCTAAGGAAACCGCTCAGCTATACCTTCAGCATATCTTCCGCCTGCATGGCCTACCTGAGCGTGTGGTGTCCGACCGGGGCATTAAGTTCACATCCCGTTTCTGGCGAGCGATGCACCAGACCCTCGGGACAGAGGTCTGTCTATCGTCAGCCTACCACCCACAGACTGATGGCCAGACGGAACGGGCCAACGCGGTGCTGGAGCAGTACCTCCGGTGTTACTGCAGCTACCAGCAGGATGACTGGGTTGACCACCTAGCGTTGGCGGAGTTCGCTTACAACAATGCGGTGAATGCATCCACCCAGCAGACCCCGTTCCAGGCCAGTTATGGTTACCATCCGCGGTTGTTCCCGGATGTGCTGCCGGCATCCACAGTCCCTGCGGTGACAGAGTGGCTGCAGGAGCTCCAGTCTCAGCAACAACTATTGATGGAGCAACTGCGCCAGGCCAAGGAGGCATACAAGGCCCAGGCCGACCGACACCGCCAGGTGGGGCCAAAACTCCATGTCGGTGACCTGGTATGGCTCTCCACTCGCCACCTGCACCCCACCCGGCCTTCGCGGAAGCTGGACGCACGCTTCACTGGCCCGTTTCCTATCGTGGACCAGGTCTTGCCTGTGGCATTCCGTCTCCGGTTACCCCCAACCCTGAAGGTTCATCCGGTATTCCACGGGTCCCTTCTGAATCTGGTGGCCCCGCCCGACAAGCTCCACCCGAACCGTCCCCGACCGCAGACAGCTTTGGTTCAGGGGGAGCCCGAGTATGAGGTGGAACGCATTCTGGACTCCCGATACCGCAAGGGAAAGCTGCAGTATCTCATAAACTGGAAGGGGTATGGACCTGAGGACCGTTCCTGGGAACCAGCAGCCAACGTCCACGCGCCTGCCGGCCTCCATGATTTCCATGCGGCGTACCCCAGCAAGCCAGGTCCGGACCCTCGGTTGAGGGGGGGGCTGGGAGGGGGGATGGTGTGATAGCCTGGGAATCTGATTCAGAAGCTGAATCTGAGGAGTCCCAGCCTGCACAGGAGCCCCTGCCTCCAGGGCCGGCTGAGCTGGGTAGGGGCTTGAATCTGAAGGGCCTGCACCTGTGCCAGATCCTCAGGAGCAGACACCAGATGCATCCACTCCAGACCCTTGACCCAGGACCAGACTCTGACCACTCTTCTCGGTAACCTCTGTGAGGAGAACCTGAGCTTACAGGGTTAAACAGCTCAGAGTGTACACCCTGCCTACAATTTGGGAGGAGGGGGGAGACTATGCGTCATTTCCGAGAGTCTCCAGCCTTTGTTCTTTCTCTCTACTTTCGCTTTTGAGGAGAGAGGACGTGTTTTCACGATGCTGTTCGCTGTGATAGATAATGGATAGTCTGCTGTAAATAAAAACTGCTTCTAGCTGCTAAGATCCTGAGTGAACTTTATTTAAGCACACTGAAGAACGCGCTTGAGTTTACAGCTTTCTCTTGCCGCTGCTTAATCTCTGCGTTTGCTCAGAGCCTTTGGAATGTGGCCTTTGAAGTCCGGAGGCCTAGCAGAACTGCGCAGCCGAAGCGGGCTGGATGCCAAGGCTTATCTGAGCAATAAACATTCTTCAGGTTATGGACGATAGTATTTGCAATTAGAGGAAGCTGCTTTGAAGCCTGCTCTGAAGTGCTGTGTGTTTAAAAAGGCTGTGAAAGTTGAGAAGCTGCTGTTTTTGCTGCCGGAAGAAAAAAGTCCTGCTTTGAGGCTTTGCCTGGGAGAAAGCAGGGAGGCTGGCTGCAAGCTGTGTGCTGCAAAGGGACGCCGGAGGCCTATCCTCGGAGCCGGTTTGGTACGCGTGAGTACTCCAAAGCCCCAAGGGGGGACCGGGGGAGGAGATGGCAGAACTCCAGGAGAGTTTCAACGTCCCCTTCGAAAGATTAAATCAGCAAAATTGGGAGGACTGGTCAAGAAGAGCACGGGCATGGCTCACAGGGAAAGGCCTGTGGGGCTGTGTTGAACGTGAACCTACCCCAGCAGCTGCAGGGGTACAACACAGAGAAGGGACCAGAGGACTTATGGGCTTTTAATCCTTGCCCTGGATTCATCCCAGCTCCTTCATGTTGATGGTTTGACCACTGCGAAAGCCGTCTGGGATGCTTTGGAGCGTGTCCACCAGAGAACGACGGCTGGGGCCAAAATCCATACTACTAGGAGCCTTTTTGAGTTGAAGCTTCAGCCGGGGGGGTCAATGCAGGAGCATATAACCCAGATGAATAGAAAGAATAGACTTTATTTGCATAGCCAACAGGCCATTGCATCGTATAACCCAGATGCTGGCAGCGTTCAACAGGCTCTGGCAGCTACAGGTCCCTCTCTCTGAGGAGCTCAAAGTGTACGTTCTTTTGAGCTCATTGGACAGGAGCTATGGGACGTTGTGTCTGACCTTGGAAGTGATGCCGGCCGACCAATTAAATCTTGATTACGTGGCGGGCCGCCTCTGTGACGAAGAATCCCGCAGACAGAGAGCTGGGGGGAAAGCTCCAGGCCCAGGCTGTGCTCCCAGGAGTGGGGGTGCAGGGAATGCAGGAAGAGCCGGAGGGGAGACTGTGAGAGCTTTTGCTTCCCGTCGCTGTTATCGCTGTGGCTCCCCCTCCCATCTGGTGAGAGAATGTCCAGTGGAGGCACAGGAACAGCCAAAGGCCGTCTCCCGTAGCAACCAGATAAAGGGCTCTTCTTCAAAGCGTGGGAAAGGCAAGCCGAAGGCAGCTGGCAGAGACACTGAACATAAACATTTGGCAGCCTCTATGGCTGTAGTCAAGAGTTGTCAACAGGATGCTGTGCTGACTTTTGTAATAGACAGTGGAGCTTCCCATCATTTAGTGCCATCTAGAGGATTCCTGGAGAACTGCACCTCTGTAACTTCTGGGAAGACTGTCTGTTTAGCAGATGGTACTCGACACCCACTCACGCAGACTGGCTCACTGCTTAGTTCTTTCTTACAGGATTCAATCCAGGCTTTTGTCGTTCCAGGACTGTCCTGTGCGTTGCTGTCTGTCAGCGCCCTTCTTGCTGAGAACTACAGAGTGTGTTTTGAGAACAATACACGTTCTATTTCTAAGAATGGACAGCAGCTAGTCAGTGTTGAATGTATAGACAGGTTGTTTGTGATAGATGCATCTTTTGCAGGTACAGGTGACACGGAGGTGGCTCGAGCACAGTGTGCCAACGTTCCAGTTCATGATGCGTGTGCTCACTTATGGCACCGACGCATGGGTCACGTATCTTGGGGGTCAGTGAAGAAGATCCCAGAGTGTACACAAGGGTGCAAAATGAAATCATGTGCTAAGTTTCTAGATTGCAGAGCGTGCAAGTCCGCAAAGGTGAAAACGTGCACATACCCAAGGTCTGAGAGGGTGACGACTAGGGCTTTTCAATTAATTCATGCAGATTTGTCAGGTCCGATGTCTGTGACCAGTATGGGCGGAGCCAAATATGCGCTGGTTCTGATTGATGACCATACACGCAACTCCTGGATCTTCACAAAAATGAAGCTGCGCCGCTAATCAAAGACTGGATTGCGGCTGTGGAACTGCAGTTTTCCACACGGGTGCAAAACTTTCAGAGTGATCGCGGTGGGGAGTTCACCGGGTCTGCACTGCAAAGTTTCTTCTGCAAAAAGGGGATTCAACACAGATTGTCCTCTCCACACAGTCCCCAACAGAATGGGATTGCGGAAAGAGGGAACAGGACTCTAGGGGAGATGTCCGCAGCTCTTTTGTTTGATGCCGGGCTCCCACAGCGTTTTTGGGGGGAGGCTTGGCGAACAGCCAACTTTATTCTGAACAGGTCGTTCAATTCAGTGGTAGGTGACACACCGTACTTCTTGTTGCATGGAAAGAAGCCGAAAGTGCACTACTTCCGCGTTTTTGGCTGTGAGGCTTGGGTCCTCATACCAAAGGCCAAACGCAAGAAAGGTGAACCCAAGTCCCAAAAGATGATTTTCTGTGGGTATGAGCCAGGGACCAAGGGGTGGAGGTTTGCTTATCCGTCAGGGAATCAGTCCAGGATTCTGTTCAGCAACAGTGCTGAATTCTGTGAGCAGAGTGGCTGGGCAAGGATACATGGGAACCCTGACAACCTGTCAGAGAGTCTGCTTGACTCTGCCGATGAAGGAGAGGAAGAGGTTGAACCTGCTACTGACGCTCAGAGTTCATTTTTTTAATATATAAATATTTATTGAATTTTCCAATTTTATACAAATACAAAAAGAAAAAGAAAAAAAAAATATTAAAAACCAATCAATTTCAATAACAGTTTTTCAATAACATGTTTCTTTGACTTCCTCATACCTCCCCTTCTTATTTTCTAGTTCAAATTGTTAATCCAGCAAATCCTAATCTCTTAACATTCCTTTTAACTAACACCTTATTTTCCAATCAACTTTTTAAATTTTATGACTTAAACAATATTAATCCCAGTTATTTTTATCATAACAGCTAGAGACCACATAAGTTCAATCCAGCATCTTTCAGAGTTCATTAATTTTGTAGTATTTCTGTAAATAGTCCTTAAATTTCTTCCAATCTTCTTCTGCCGACTCTTCTCCCTGGTCACGGATTCTGCCGGTCATTTCTGCCAATCCCATACAGTCAATCAACTTCATCTGCCATTCTTCCAGAGTGGGTAGATCTTGCGTCTTCCAGTGCTTTGCTATAAGTATTCTTGCTGCCGTTGTAGCATACATAAAGAAAGTTCTGTCCTTCTTTGGCACCAAATGGCCGACTATGCCCAAGAGAAAGGCCTCTGGTTTCTTCAAGAAAGTATACTTAAATACCTTTTTCATTTCATTATAAATCATTTCCCAGAAAGCCTTAATCTTTGGGCACGTCCACCAAAGGTGAAAGAATGTGCCTTCAACCTCTTTACATTTCCAACATTTATTATCGGGCAAATGATATATTTTTGCAAGCTTGACTGGTGTCATGTACCACCTATATATCATTTTCATAATATTCTCTCTTAAGGCATTACATGCCGTAAATTTCATACCGGTGGTCCACAACTGTTCCCAGTCAGCAAACATAATGTTATGACCAACATCTTGTGCCCATTTAATCATAGCTGACTTAACCGTTTCATCCTGTGTATTCCATTTCAGCAGCAAGTTATACATTTTTGACATGATCTTAGTTTTAGGTTCTAGCACTTCTGTTTCTAGTTTAGATTTTTCCACCTGGAAGCCAATGTTCTTGTCCAAATTGTAAGCCTCCATTATTTGAAAATAATGAAGCCAGTCTCGCACTTTATTTTTTAGTTTCTCAAAGCTCTGCAATTTCAATCTGTCTCCTTCTTGTTCCAAAATTTCCCAATATTTCGGCCATTTGGCCTCCATATTAAGCTTTTTCTGAGCTTTCGCTTCCATTGGAGACAACCACCTTGGGGTCTTATTTTCCAATAAATCCTTGTATCTGATCCAAACATTAAACAAAGATCTCCTAACAATATGGTTTTTAAATGCTTTATGTGCTTTAACCTTATCATACCACAAATATGCATGCCATCCAAAAACATTATTAAAACCTTCTAAGTCCAAAATGTCTGTGTTTTCAAGAAGCAGCCAGTCTTTCAACCAGCAGAATGCTGCTGATTCATAGTAAAGTTTGAAGTCTGGCAGGGCAAAACCACCCCTTTCTTTTGCATCAGTTAAAATCTTATATTTTATCCTGGGCTTCTTGCCCTGCCAGACAAATTTAGAAATGTCTTTCTGCCACTTCTTAAAACAATCCATCTTGTCCACAATTTGTAATGTTTGAAACAAAAATAACATTTTAGGCAATACATTCATCTTTATAGCTGCTATTTGACCCATCAAGGAAAGCTTCAAATTTGACCATATTTCAAGATCAGAGTTCAGACCCAGTGCAGGCAGAGGGGAGAACTTCTCCCTAGGCTGTGAAGATTGAGCAACGCAGTGCTCCATCTTCCCCCACAGGTTTGGCTGAGAAGTCCAGAAGGCGCAGTAAGTCAGAGGGGGAGCTCTCTGATGCCAAGGACGTTCTGGCTGGCCCCAGTGGGTCAGAGGGGGTTCCTGAAGTAGTGCTGCGCCGTTCAGCTCGGACGACCAAGGGGAAACCTCCTGAAAGGTTTGCCGTCACTAGCGTGTGGGTCGGAATGGCACAGTGTGAACCCGAGAGTTTTGAGGATGTTCAGAAACTGCCTCAGGAAGAAGCCAGGAAATGGCACGAGGCGATGCAGAAGGAAATGAACTCAATGGAGTCTCTAGGTGTGTTCTCCCTCACGAAGTTGCCGGTGGGAAACCAGGCCGTGGGTAGCCGCTGGGTTTACTGTCTTAAGCCCACAGCGACAGGAGAACCGCAGTATAAGGCCAGATTAGTGGCGAGAGGATTCACACAGCGCAGGGGGTTGCATTATACGGAAGTTTATGCTCCCACCTGTAGGAGTGAATCTCTACGTTTGGTCTTGACCATTGCTGCACAAAGAGGGTTGCTGGTGCATCATTTTGATGTGGACGTTGCTTACTTGAACTCAGACCTCCAGGAGGATTTGTACATGCTTCCTCCTCCAGGGTTTGAGGGCAATGAGCAAGGTACTGTGTGGAAACTTCACAAGTCAATTTACGGTCTGAAGCAATCGGCCAGGAATTGGAACTTGTGCCTGAATGAAGCTTTGGAGAAGCTAGGTTTCAGGAAGAGTCTTGCTGACAGTTGCCTGTTCCTTAGAGGATCAGGAGACTCACAGGAACTGGTGTTATTTTTCGTTGATGACATCATCCACATTGGAAAGGCAGACAAACAGGTGCAGAAGTTTGCCAAAGAGCTTGGGAAGCGGTTTCAGCTCAAGAACCTGGGTGCAGTAAAGATCTACCTAGGCGTCCAGATAGCGAGAACTGAGGATGGTAGCTTCTTGCTCAGTCAGAAAGGCAAGATTGAGCAGTTGCTTGAGAAGTTCAGAATGTCCGATTGTGCAGGAGTTCGGACACCCATGGAGACGAACTTCGTGAAAGAGAGCCAGCAAGCAGAAAGTGCCGAGTTTGAGAATGCTGAGCTCTTTCAGTCAGCTCTAGGTAGTCTGTTGTATCCGTCCCAATGGAGCAGACCAGACATTGCCTTTGCTACCAACCTGCTAAGTAGGGAAGCGTCAAAGCCCAGTATGAGTGCTTGGCACGGTATCAAGCGGGTACTGCGCTACCTGCAGCATACCAAAGACTTCTGTCTTAAGCTGCCAGCTGAAGGTGAGGCGAAGCTCACATGCTATGCGGACAGTGACTGGGCGAATTCGCAGGACCGCAAGTCTGTGTCTGGGTTGGTGGTAAAGTTTGGGAAGTCACTAATTGGGTGGAAGTCCTGGAAGCAAAGTCTCATTGCGCTGTCTTCTACTGAGGCTGAATTCAGTGCACTGTCTGATGTGTACCGGGAACTAGAGTTCTATAGATGCTTGGTGCAAGAAATCTATGGGGATTGTAGCTTGCCCATCACGGTTTGGGAAGACAATCAACCTTGTTTGAAATTGGCTGAATCTGCGCAATTTAAGGCCAGAACCAAGCATCTGGACATACGCTTCCAAAATGTGTGCCAGAGTGTTCAGTCAGGTTTGATTCGGCTGAAGTATTGTGCCAGTCACATTAACTTGGCCGATGGATTTACCAAACCTTTAAGCTTCCAGCGTCATGGGGAGTTTTGTGGTGGTTTGGAGTTGGGGGTAAGTTCTGTACATTCTTCAACCTCCCCCCGGGACCAGCACACAATCTCTTTAAAAAAGGTGACAGAACTGATTGCAGAAACTATTGAGGCATCTCTCTATTAGCTGTGGCTGGTAAAATTCTTGCAAGGATCTTAGCAAACCGTCTCTTAACAATATCCGAGGTGACCCTTCCTGAATCCCAAAATGGTTTTCGGCCTCCTAGGGGGTCAGTGGACATGATTTTCACCGCTCGACAACTTCAGGAAAAATGCAGAGAGCAAAACCAACCCCTGTATATGGCATTTCTTGACCTGTCTAAGGCTTTCGACACTGCAAATCGTAATGCCCTGTGGACTGTCCTTCTGAAAATAGGCTGCCCAGATGAATTTGTAAACATCTTTTGGCTCCTCCATGATAATATGACAGCAACAATCGCAGATAACAATGGCTCTCAAAGTGAACCATTCACAGTGGGATCAGGTGCTAGACAGGGTTCTGTTATTGCCCCAACTCTATTCATTATTTTCATTGCCATGATCCTACACTTTGTCGTAGGGAAATTCTGTCAGGATCTCCGCTCGGCCAAGCTGATAAAGCTCATTTTCCTCCGGCCGAGCCTTCGGAATTGCCTCCGACGAATAATTAACACCTGAGCCTTTGATGAGGCCTCAGGCACATTCCTGTTCAACAGAGTTTCCAAAGCAGCAGAAGTGATGAGATTTATGGCTACATGCTATGCTTTATTACTAAGCTATGCAGAGAGCCAAGAAAAATACATCCTCTCTCTGTGAGAGCAGAGAGCAACTGAAACAAAGGAACAAAGGAACAAAAGAAACAGGAAAACCAGTACGTCACATCCCGTCTCCCGTTTCCCGTGAGACTTCCAACAGTATGGAATGTGTGGAATGTAAACAGAGTCTTGTGACTTCAAAGCACTGCTCAGTGGCAAACAGAAAGTAACAAATTCCCCACTGGGGTAGAAATCATATATCAAACAGATGGAAAGAAAGCTCTTCAATCTGAGCAGGCTGAAAGCAAAGAGTAAGGTTACCGTAACTTCCGTCATAGAGCTTCAGTATGCTGATGACAACGTAGTGTGTGCACACTCAGAGGATGACCTCCAAACCATCCTAAATATCTTCACAGGAGCTTACGAAAAGCTTGGCCTGTCATTCAACATCCAAAAAACCAAAGTGCTACACCAATAAATACAAAATAACCCCTCAATGGTGTAACAATGGAAAATGTCAGTCACATCTCCTACCTTGGCAGTTATCTTTCCACAAGGGTCAACACTGATGCCAAAATCCAGCATCGCCTGAGCTCTGCAAGTGCGGCTTTCTCCAAATTGAAGTGCAGTGTTTGACATTTGCAGGGAAACCAAAATGCTTGTTTACAAAGCTATTGTACTACCAACCTTACTGTATGCTTGTGAAACATGGACCACTTAAAAATGCCATCTCCAATTTCTTAAAAGATTCCATCAACGGTGTCTCTGAAAAATCTTACACATCACTTGGGGAGACAGGCAAACTAATATCAGTGTACTGGATGAAGCAAAGATCACCAGTTTTGAAGCAATGATTCTTTAACATCAACTTCGTTGGACTGGTCATGTTGTGCAGATGCCTGATGATCATCTTCCAAAGCAACTACTCTATTCCGAACTTAAAAATGGAAAGCGTAATGCTGGTGGTCAACAAAAGAGGTTTAAAGACTGTCTCAAGGCAAATCTTAAAAAATGTATTGTATAAACACCGACAACTGGGAAACACTGGCCTGCGAGCGCTCCAGTTGGAGAACAGCCTTTACCAAAGGTGTCATGGGCTTTGAAGACACTCAAACTCAGGACACAAGGGAGAAACGTGCTAAGAGGAAGGCACACTTGGCAAATCCACACCGTGATCAACTCCTTCCCGGGAACCAATGTCCCCACTGTGGAAGGACATGTGGGTCCAGAATTGGCCTCCACAGTCACTTATGGACTCATTGTTAAAACCGTGTTTATGGAAGGCAATCTTACTTGGCTACGAGTGATCGCAGAAGATCTGTTCTGTAGAGCTTGTAAGACCCAGTTGTTTCACCAGTCCTAAGGTTGAGGGCAGCAGTGGTTTTAGATAGATAGATAGATTTATTGCGGCCATTGGCCCATATCAGAAACAATACATCAAAATTTATCCATAAACAATACAATTTAAACAGTTCCAAAATTAAAACACCCATATAAAACCAATTTTACTTCAGTTAAGTAAACACTATACACAATAAGCTCCCTCTATGTAAACTGCAATTCAAATCCATCAGATTTTGGGGGGTATGCGTCTTGGTTCTGGCACTTATTGATGGTACTTAAGTTTAGCTAAGCTGTCAGAGTCATACAGAGATCCATTTCTCCTCTTTTGAAATAAGACATTAATCAGGTATCTAGCGACTGCAAGGGATCTACTTGAATCTTCGTCGTTTAATAAGTATATTATTTGGGCTTCCTGAGGTCTATCAGCTATTCTCGATAAATATGGGGCCAAAAACTTGGACCGTGAAGCCGAATGTAATGGACAACAGAAGATTATATGGTATAACGATTCTATAGATCCACTTTTACAGTCACAGAGGAGTGAGATCTGTCCTTTGGAGAGTCTGTTACCCAACACGTTTGATGGGAAAACATTGAATCTAGCCTTTATAAAGGCATACCTGTGCGTCACCACAGATAAGGTAGTTAAATAAGATGGAAGTTTCGTAGGAGGTGTTAAGCCAAGGTTTATCGGCGAACAGGTGCCACCACCTGTCGCAATATTAAATTGTAAATCCATCTCCTCTAATTTGTGAGTTATAATTCTCTTGGCAGAAATTAAATCCAATTTTAATAGTTCAGATGGACAGCAGTGGTTTTATTTTTACCTTTCCTTTCCCTTCTCCTCCCCTTTTTATTTTCTTCTCACTCTTTCCCTCTTCCTGTTGGTCCTCTCCCTCTTCCCCTTTTATCCTTACCCTTGCTGGTAATGAGGGTGCCTCAGTTATTGGAGTCGAATTGTCTTTTAATCTATTTGTTTTATTGAATTTCTGATGTTGTACACTGCTCTGAGCCCACTTTGGTGAGGAGAGCAGCTTAAAAATCTTAATAATAATAATAATAATAATAATAATAATAATAATAATAATAATAATTTTAAAAGGGCTAGGGTGAAGGCTGAAGCACATTCTCCCCTTTCACTGTGGTATCAATCCAGATTTGGCCCCCGTGGTGCTTTTCCCACAAGGTCACAACTGCTGCCCTGCTGCAAGTCCCTGTGGCAATCTTGTGTTTCGGAGTCTCGTTTTGCCCTTAGAACTGATGGCATACTTGCATTCTTTTGCAATGCTAGAATATTGCTTTACTTCAATTGCCTTATAACAGGATTAAGTAGTGGCTGCACCTGATTTTTAATGTGATGTTATATGCCTCAGAAACTTCTGATAATTCCCATTCCCACAGGCCATGAGATATACTTAATCAGAAGTGATCCCCTTCCATCAACAATCCTTGCACTTGCTCTTGTTCCTTTTTGATTGTCTGCACTGGGAGGGTGCAGAGGACGCACGCTCACCCACCACAAGGGTGAGTGCGTAATGAGCCACTGTTTGAAATATCATGTGCATTCCATAGCTTCCCTCCAAAAGGAAGTCCTGCTCGCCAACATTTTGGAGTTCCTTGAGAAGGGTTACAAGCCCCTGCATGAGGGTGAGCTGTTACACATGATATGCTTGGACTTCCAAAGGGGTTTTTGATTAGAAACCTCACCAGACTACTGAGAGTAATCTTACCAGCCATGGGACCAAAGATTGGGCCCACTGGGGGATTACAAATTGGTCAAGCGACAGGAAGTTGGAACAAATGTACAGTTCTCCCAGTGAAAGAGAGACAGCAGTTGGGTCCCACAAGGATCAGAACCGCTATTATTTCATTTATTGTTGTATGATCTGGAATTGGTGCTGAGCAGTATAGTGGCTATGTTGGCAAACCAAATTCTGTGCTGGAGACTATTGAAAAAGGAACTGAAAATGAAATGGTCAGTATTGTAATGTCCCTGTACAGTTCTATAGTGTGGTCCCATTTGGAATACCGTGTACAGTTTTGGCATAGCTGGGAAAAGTGCAGAAGAGGGTGTTCTCGCTCTGTGTGGGATGGTTGTTCTCTTCCATGGAGTGTGTGCCATAGGGAGGGATGCAAGGTGATGGAGATGGCAGACACATTCCTTGCCAGTCTGATCAGCAAAATCAACCCTGGTGATCAAAAGGGTGATAGATGTGGCAACCAGATCGCTCTTAACAGCTAGAATTGGGCAACCAAACGTTTAAGGGGTAACAGTGCTTTTCATTTGAGAAAAGGCTGAAGTGTTTGGAAATGTTCAGTCTATAAAAGGTGACTAAATGGGCAGCAGACATGATAGAGGTTTAAAAATTTAAGAAGATAAAGTGGATAGAGAGAACTTTTCATCCCTCTCCCATAATACTGACCTCAGGGGCACCCAGCGAAAGGAAGTACAGTGGTACCTCGCAAGACGAATGCCTCGGAAGACAAAAAACTCGCAAGACGAAAGAGTTTTTCGGTTTTTGAGTTGCTTCGCAAGACGATTTTCCCTATGGGCTTGCTTCGCAAGACGAGAACGTCTTGCGAGTTTGTTTCCCTTTTCTTAAAACCGCTTGAAGAGGTGCAGTTGCGACTGACTGTGCTTCGCAAGACGAAAAACCGTGCAAGACGAAAAGACTTGCGGAACGAATTAATTTCGTCTTGCGAGGCACCACTGTACCACTTTACTCCATGAGAGATTAAACTGTGGAGTTAACTGCATGAAGATTTAGTGATGGCCACAGGAAAAAAATAAAAATATTATTGGGACAAAAATTCTGGCCCACTGATCTTATGCACCCCTTTAGAATTAACTTTGGGAATTTTTTCCAATAAAAGAGACCATTCCAATATATAGAGCTTTCTTAGTGACATTATTGAGCAATTGCACAGAAAGGTAGAGACAGAGTCACTGCATTAAAACCAATCATTTAACATTTTCCTGTATAATTTTATATACATTTGTGTCAAGAGAAAGGCGAAATGGATAGAACTAGCAGGATACACACAGGTGAAGGGAGAACTGAGAAAATCAGAGCTTGGTTTGGATATTAAAAAACTATAATTTAAACATTTATTTAACAGTCACAAAGATAAAATATGCACAACTTTCTTTTGCAGAGGTTGCTCTGCAATTAACTATCAGCCTCATGCAGCCTTCTCCTCTGTCTGTCCACATGCTCATCATATGGAGACCTGAAAGCATAATGCAGAGAATTATATGCTGAACTTACGTTCTTCATTTCTCCTTTCATAACAACTTTTCCTAAACATTTTCCTAAACAGTTTCCTAAACATTTCCTAAACTTTTCCTATCTTTTAGGAAGATATTTCAGGCTTTAGGTGCCATCATAACACTAATGTTTCAAAAATGATAACAACAGGGCATTATTGACAACTGGAAAAGGCACTTCAGGTGTGGTGTGGTGGTTATAAGCAGTGGACTCATAATCTGGTGAGTTGGGTTCACTTCCCCACTCCTCCACATGCAGCTGCTGAGTGACCTTGGGCTAGTCACAGTTCTCTCTGAAGTCTCTCAGCCCCACCCACCACACAGGGTGTCTGTTGTGGGGGAGGAAGGGAAAGGAGATTGTGAGATGCTTTGAGACTGCATGTGGAGGAGCAGGGAAGCGAACCCGGCTCACCAGATTATGAGTCCATCAATCTTAACCACTACATCACGCTGGCTCAAAGACTAATAGATGCCAACTATACATAACCTTTAGCTTAAAAAATAGCAACAATATCTATCTAATGGAACAGTGCAGTGTACTAGCTAGTGTCATAGAATCATAAAATCATAGAGCTGGAAGAGACCGCAAGGGCTATCTAGTCCAACCCCCTGCCATGCTGCAACACACAAGCAAAGCACTCCTGACAGATGGCCAGCCAGCCTCCACTTAAAAACCTCCAAAGAAGGAGACTCCACCACTCTCCGAGGTGGCATATTCCACTGTCCAACAGCCCTTACTGTCAGAAAGTTCTTCTTAATGTTTAGGTGGAATCTCTTTTCCCATAGTTTGAATCCATTATTCTGCATCCTAGTCTCTAGAACAGCAGAAAACAAGCTTGCTCCCTCTTCAACATGACATGTATCCCTTCAAATATTTAAACATGGTTATCATGTCACTCCTTAATCTTCTTTTCTCTAGACTAAACAAATCCAGCTCCCTAAGTCTCTCCTCATAGGGCTTGGATTCCAGACCTTTTACATTTTGGTCACCCTCCTCTGGACATGCTCCAGCTTGACAATATCCTTCTTCAACTGTGGTGCCCAGAACTAGACACAGTATTACAGGTGTGGTCTGACCAACCAGAATAGAGTGGTAGCATTCCTTCGTTTGATCTAGACACTATACTCCTATTGATGCAGCCCAGAATCGCATTGGCTTTCTTAGCTGCCACATCACACTGTGGACTCATGTTCAGCTTGTGGTCATAGAATCATAGAATCATAGAATCATAGAATCATAGAATCATAGAATCATAGAATCATAGAGTTGGAAGAGACCACAAGGGCCATCGAGTCCAACCCCCTGCCAAGCAGGAAACACCATCAGAGCACTCCTGACATATGGTTGTCAAGCCTCTGCTTAAAGACCTCCAAAGAAGGAGACTCCACCACACTCCTTGGCAGCAAATTCCACTGTCGAACAGCTCTTACTGTCAGGAAGTTCTTCCTAATGTTTAGGTGGAATCTTCTTTCTTGTAGTTTGGATCCATTGCTCCGTGTCCGCTTCTCTGGAGCAGCAGAAAACAACCTTTCTCCCTCCTCTATGTGACATCCTTTTATATATTTGAACATGGCTATCATAGCACCCCTTAACCTCCTCTTCTCCAGGCTAAACATGCCCAGCTCCCTTAGCCGTTCCTCATAAGGCATCGTTTCCAGGCCTTTGACCATTTTGGGTGCCCTCCTCTGGACACGTTCCAGTTTGTCAGTGTCCTTCTTGAACTGTGGTGCCCAGAACTGGACACAGTACTCCAGGTGAGGTCTGACCAGAGCAGAATACAGTGGCACTATTACTTCCCTTGATCTAGATGCTATACTCCTATTGATGCAGCCCAGAATTGCATTGGCTTTTTTAGCTGCCGCGTCACACTGTTGGCCAACTAAGACTCCCAGATCCCTTTCACAGGTACTGTTGTCAAGCCAAGTGTCCCCCGCCTGTGCATTTCATTTTTTCTACCCAGGTGTAGTACCTTACATTTCTCCCCATTGAACTCCATTTTGTTGGTTTTGGCCCAGCTCTCTAGGCTATTCAGGTCATTTTGAATTCTGACCCTGTCCTCTGGGGTATTAGCAACCCCTCCCAGTTTGGTGTCATCTGCAAATTTGATTAGCATGCCCTCTATTCCATCATCCAAATCATTTATAAAAATATTGAATACCAGGCCCAGGACAGAACCTTGTGGAACCCCACTAGTCATTTCTTTCCAGGATGAAGATGAGCCACTGATGAGCACGCTTTGGGTTCAGTCCGTCAACCAATTACAAATCCAGCTAACAGTAGCTTTGTCTAGCCCACATTTTACTAGCTTTTTTTGCAATAATATCACGGGGGACCTTTTCAAAGGCCTTATTGAAGTCAAGGTAAGCTGGTAAAAGGGAAAGCAGGATTGTAATTACCGTAAAAATTACTGATCACTTTGGATCAGCAGTCTCAACCTAACCCACTACATGGGAAGAGCCACGTGTTCCTTTGGAAAGCAAGTGGAATACAGTGTGATATACTGACAGCTGCTTTAAAAGAAGTTACTGTAACTTAAAATCCAGTATAAGAATAAAAGAAAAAAGATGGTCCCTGTGTGGATAGTCAATTCTGCATGATGGGGCCACCTCCAGTGACCATGTGGCCTGATGTAAGAGGGTTCTAAAATCAGTCCTGAAAGCAGACTGATTGCGAATGACACACGCATAGCTTTTACTCCCCCATTAACAGGGTGAACTGAAGCAAATGCTTGCCTCCCTTTGGGCTTGGCAATATTTCCTACAGCATTCTTGTTGAAGGGCATTGGAGAGTTAGGTGAGGGTCACTTTTCTGTTTTTCCACCAAGCCCCCAGAGAAGAATGCTACAACATCAGCCCCAAACGCTCAGTCTCATAACAAAAAAATACTCAACGGAGTTAGGGCTGAGGGTAGGGGAAGTACAACCATCATCTTTCCAGTCCTCTAGAAGCTGACCCTTTTGGTCATTTTGGTCACGGAGCCAAATATCTGTTCCCAAGTTTAAAGAGTCTAAACAAGTAAAGAACAAGCTTGCCCTTTACATACAAATGCCCTGAAATTCAGCCCATTGGGCAACTGATAATGGGGCTGGGAGGAGGAAGTAAGGACTAGCACCTTCTCTGCCCTCCATCTCCAACAGCTACACCTGAAAGTTTCGTGATGGAGTTCTATTTGAGAAGCTGAATGTTTATAAAGGCACTTGGCCAATTTCTGCTACAGAAACTCTTAACAGAAACACCCTGCAGGTTCAGCCCCCAAAAGAAACTGCTCTATGGTCTCTGTGTTGGGAAATGGGAACAGATCTTGCTCATCACCAACCCTCCCTCCGCAAATCAGTATCACTATGAGGCTGAACTGAACAGCTTGCTCCAGAGTTTTAAGAGGTACGTTTCTGTGGTGTAGTGGTTAAGAGCGGTGGACTCTAATCTGGTGAGCTGGGTTCGCTTCCCCGCTCCTCCACATGCAGTCTGCTGGGTGACCTTGGGCCAGTCACACTTCTCTCTGAACTCTCTCAGCTCGATCTACTTTACAAGGTGTCTGTTGTGGGGGTGGAAGGGAAAGGCGATTTTTAGCCGCTTTGAGATTCCTTAAAGTAGCGAAAAGCAGGATATAAAAACCAACTCCATGAATAAGAATTCTATGGAAAAGGACCATCCCTGCCATGATGATGAAAACTATGTGTTTGGATTTTGCTGTATTATACCAACCTGTGGAATATGACAGTTCGCAGATTATCAAATCCTACAAAGTACTGAGCACAAATACAGGTGAAACTCGGAAAATTAGAACATCATGGAAAAGTTCATTTATTTCAGTAATTCAACTTAAAAGGTGAAACTAATATATGAGACAGACTCATGACATGCAAAGCGAGATATGTCAAGCCTTTATTTGTTCTAATTGTGATATTATGGCGTACAGCTGAAGAAATCCCCAAATTAACAATCTCAGAAAATTAGAATATTAAATGAAATCAGCAAAACAAGGACTGCAAATAGAGCAATATTGGACCTTTCAGAAGTAGAAGCATGCATATGTACTCAGTACTTGGTCTGGGCCCCTTTTGCATCAATTTGGATTGCTACCGTGGAGGGGCAAGGGAGGTATGGCGGTGGGGGCAGATGTTATAGGCGAAGGGGATCGAGATACGGATATGCTCGTACCCCTTCCAATCTGCGCCCCATCCCGAGGGACAAGGGTAGGGTGAGCAAGGATTACTCACCTCCTTCACTGGTGTTGTGCAATGCCAGGTCTATAGGCAACAAAACCGCCACCCTGCGAGATTTCTCTATCTCGCAGGGGGTCGATCTGGCTTGTGTGACGGAGACCTGGGTGCGCGAAGGGGAAACTGTTACCTTACGAGAGATGGCGCCCCCGGGTTTCTCCGTCCTCCACCAGTCACGGACTGTGGGCCGGGGGGGAGGGGTGGCATTATTAATCCGGGAAGATTGTTCTTTCAGGGCTCTACCATCACCATTGATCCCCGGCATTGAATGTGTTGGCCTAGTGTGGGGCTCTGAGGTGAGCTTGGCTGTCTGGCTGGTGTACCGGCCACCTAGCGCACCAGCAGCCACCCTGTCAGGCCTGCTGGAGGCGGTGGCTGGCTGGGCTTTGGAGTTCCCTAACCTATTGGTATTGGGGGACTTCAACATCCATGCTGATGCCACTCCCTCCTCACAGGCTCTGGACCTGGTGTCTTCCATGGCAACACTAGGGCTCTCCCAGTTTGTTTCGGGCCCCACACATCAAGCAGGCCACACGCTGGATTTGATCTTTGGCGCCGGTATAGATGTGATCATGTCTCCTTTGATGAAAGTGCCATGGTCTGATCACTACGCTCTGAAAGCCAGGATTGACTTTCCACCCCCACCCTGCTTAGGTGACGAGCCGATTTGGGCTCGCCCGCAGAGGCTGATGGACCCTGATAGATTCCATCAAGCCTTGCGGGACCTTGCTCCCCCTGGCGACTCATTGACTGAGCTTGTTGAGGGCTGGAATATCCAGCTCCTGGCAGCCATCGATGAGATCGCACCTAAGCGCCCTCTGCGACCCCGCAGAAACCGGGCTCCCTGGTTTACCGAGGAGCTTCGGAAAATGAAGCGGGATCTCAGACGGCTAGAGCGAGTATGGCGGGGTGCCTGTGACGGAGCCTCAAGAACATCTTATAGGGTTTTTATGAAAACCTATGAGATGGCAGTGAAGGCCGCTAAGAAGTCTTACTTCTCGGCCTCCATTGCATCCGCTAGCTCTCGCCCGGCGCAATTATTTCGTATAATTAGGTCTTTAACGTCCCTTGAAGGACAGCCAAATTTAAATAACAATCTGACACACAGCTGTGAGGCATTTGCGAGCTTTTTTGCGGAGAAGGTCCTGTTGCTCCGCCATGACCTTCCTGCCAATTTGGATACAATAAATGAACTGGAGGCCCCTCGACTGTCCTCGGGTCCAGTATTGGACCACTTTGACCAGATATCTCCAGCCGATGTGGACAGACTCCTCCAAGCTGGAAAGCCCACCACCTGTCCTCTTGACCCGTGCCCGTCATGGCTGATTAGAGCGTGTCCAGATGAGGTGTGGGCCCCCCTGGGGGATATCATCAATTTGTCCCTTGGCACCGGGATATTCCCAGGGGAACTGAAGGAGGCAGTGGTGCGTCCGCTCTTAAAGAAAACATCATTAGATCCCTTAGATCTATCCAATTACCGCCCTGTTTCGAATCTTCCATTCCTGGGTAAGGTGATTGAGAGAGCGGTTGCTGAACAGCTTGGTAGGTTTCTGGATGAAACATCGGCTCTCGATCCATTCCAGTCTGTCTTCCGCGCTGGTCATGGGACCGAGACGGCTCTGGTCGCCCTAACAGATGATCTCCGCAGGCAGCTGGATCGAGGCGGGTCAGGGCTGCTGATTCTTCTAGACCTGTCAGCAGCCTTCGACATGGTCGATCACGAACTCCTAGACCACCGCCTTGCCGACGTGGGGATCCAGGGCACAGTCCTCCAATGGCTGCGCTCGTTTCTCTCTGGTCGGGGACAGAGGGTGGCGCTTGGGGGGGAATTGTCATCGCGCCACTCCTTGGTGTGTGGAGTGCCTCAGGGTGCGATTCTCTCCCCGATGCTTTTTAACATCTTTATGCGCCCCCTCGCCCAGCTTGTTCGGAGTTTTGGGCTGGGTTGCCATCAGTATGCCGATGACACCCAACTCTATCTGTTGATGGATGGCCATCCTGACTCGGCCCCAGACACGCTGACCAGATGTCTGGAAGCTGTGGATGGATGGTTACGTGGGAGCCGGTTGAAGTTAAATCCTTCGAAGACAGAGGTCCTCTGGCTGGGATGGGACGATATGGAATTGAGGGGGCAACTCCCTTCTCTTGCGGGGGTGCAATTAGTGCCAGCACCGTCCGTTAAGAGTTTGGGTGTAATCTTCGATACCTCCCTCTCTATGGAGGCGCAGATTACAGCTATAACAAAGGCGGCATTTTTTCATCTCCGCCAAGCTAAGCAGTTGGCCCCTTAACTCTCTCGCCCTGACCTAGCCACTGTGATCCATGCGACGGTCACCTCCAGACTGGATTATTGTAACTCGCTCTACGTGGGGCTGCCCTTGAGACTGACCCAGAAACTCCAGCGGGTGCAGAATGCCGCGGCGAGACTCCTTATGGGGTCTTCGCTGCAAGACCACATTCATCCGGTACTATACCAGCTGCACTGGCTCCCGGTGGAGTACAGGATCAGGTTTAAGGTGCTGGTTTTAACCTTTAAAGCCCTATACGGCTTAGGACCCTCGTACCTACGGGACCGCCTCTCCTGGTATGCCCCACAAAGAAACCTACGGTCTGCAAATAAAAACATCCTGAAGGTCCCAGGCCTCAGAGAGGTTAGGCTGGCCTCAACTAGAGCCAGGGCCTTCTCGGCAGCGGCTCCAATCTGGTGGAACGCTCTGTCACAAGAGACTAGGGCCCTGCGGGACCTGACATCTTTCCGCAGGGCCTGCAAGACAGAGTTGTTCCACCAGGCCTTTGGTCAGGGCGCAGCCTGACTCCCTCCTCTGGCAACCTGCACAGAGTTTTGCTTAATGGTTGCCTTCAACTTGATTTTAATTAATTTTTATAATGAAATATTTTTAGAATGTTGGTTTATTTGATTGTTTGATTATTTGATTGTTGTTAGCCGCCCTGAGCCCGGCTTCGGCTGGGGAGGGCGGGATATAAATAAAATTTATTATTATTATTATTATTATTATTATTAATTACTGCCTCAATGCGGCATGGAATGGATGCTATCAGCCTGTGGCACTGCTGAGGTGTTATGGAAGACCAGGATGCTTCAATAGCAGCCTTCAGCTCTTCTGCATTGCTCGGTCTCATGTCTCTCATCTTTCTCTTGGCAATGCCCCATAGATTCTCTATGGAGTTCAGGTCAGGCGAGTTTGCTGGCCAATCAAGCGGAGTAATCCCATGGGCATTGAACCAGGTTTTGGTACTTGGGCAGTGTGGGCAGGTGCCAAAGTCCTGCTGGAAAATGAAGTCAGCATCCCCATAAAGTTCGTCTGCGGAAGGAAGCATGAAGTGCTCCAAAATCTCCTGGTAGACGGCTGCGTTGACCCTGGACTTAATGAAGCACAGTGGAACAACACCAGCTGATGACATGGCTCCCCAAATCTCTTTTCTGATGAGAGCAGCTTTTGGATCTCATTTGGAAACCAAGGACCCAGAGTCTGGAGGAAGAATGGGGAGGAACACAATGCCCAATGCGAAAAGCATGATGATCCATGAGGACCTGTGCTTCAAAACCATGTTTTTGGGCCACGGTGTCACCAGGAAGCCGTGGATCCGTGATTTTTGTGCTGCAGGCTGAGACCATGGCCATGATATTTGATCTGATGGTGACTTCGGGCTGATCTACTGCTAAAATCACGAGGATCCGTGTTTTTTAACCATGTTTTTGCGCCAATGCGGCACCATGAAACAGTGGATGCATGATTTTGTTGGTTCTGCCTACAGACTAAATGTGGTCTAGAGTATCATGGTGTTCTTATTTTCTTTCAATATAAAAATCATATGAATTCATGAGGATCCATGGCTCGGATCCATGTTTTTGTGGTGCTGCAGCGCGGCAAAGTGTTGGATCCACGTTTTTTATAGTCCAGTCTGTAGGCGTGCCTTCCAGGTGTGATTTGACACTGGATTTGTTGGAGTTATTTTTTAAAAAGTGTAGATGTAGATGTAAAAAGTGTAGATGTAGATCCGCCTTTAACCCAGACCCCTTTGCAACCATGTTTTTGGGCCATGGAGTGGCCAAGAAGTCATGGATCCGAGTTTTTTGTGGTGCAGGCTCTGGCCATGGGCATGATGTGTAATTTGACGGTGAGTTAGGGGTGGCCCAAAGCAAAAAGCGTGAGGATCCATGAGGATCCATGCTTTGAAACCATGTTTTTGGGCCATGGAGTTGCCAAGAAGCTGTGGATCCATGATTTTTGTGATGCAGGCTGTGCCCATGGCCATGATGATCTGATGGTGACTTCGGGCTGATCTAGTGCAAAAATCATGAGGATCCATGAGGGTCTGTGCTTCGAAACCACTTTTTTGGGCCATGGAGTGGCCAGGAAGCCGTGGATCCAACTGGTTTGTGGTGCAGGTTGTGCCCATGTGCGTGATGTGTAATTTGACAGTGACTTAGGGGTGGCCCAATGCAAAAAGGGTGAGGATCCATGAGGACCCATGCTTCGAAACCACGTTTTTGCGCCATTGTGAGACCACGAAACAGTGGATGCATGATTTTTTTGGTTCTGCCTACAGACTAAGATGTGGTTCAGAGTATCATGGTGTTTTTATTTTGTTTCAATATAAAAATCATATGAATTCATGAGGATCCATGGCTCTGATCCATGTTTTTCTGGGGCTACAGAGCGACAGTGTTGGATCCACGTTTTTTACAGTCCAGTCTGTAGGCGTGCCTTCCATTTGTGATTTGACACTGGATTAGTTGGAGTTAGTTTTTTAAAAGTGGAAGATCCATGAGGATCCGTGTAGATCCGCCTTTAACCCAGACCCTTCCGCCTACAAAGGAGGTGGAGTTGCGGGCGACTGAGGGAATCCCCGGCCCCGTCAGCCCCTGGACAGCCAATCGGCTGCCTCAGGGGGCGTGACCAGCCCTATTTATCTCCCTCTTTTGCCGGTTTCCCACCCTCCCGCCCTTTGAGGTTTTCGTCCTCGACCTTGCTATGGATCTCCGTTGGTCGCTGTTGAGGGGCCTGGTAGGAATTTTTCCACTTGGCAAATTGGCACCAGCCACTTGGTTTTTTGCCTTCCTCATAGCAAATCGTTACAACTTTCTGGGTATTGGCGGTTAGGCATTGGTATTGGTATTGTTCTGTAGATGGAAGAGGGGAGGAAGCACCATCACCTGCCCCGGATATTGAAGGGTAGTCCAATAAAGGATTCTGGGGGGCGTGGCCCTGTCCGAAGCCTATGGAGGTGAGGGCCTAAGGCACGCCCCTGAGCGGTGACCCCCGGGGGGGGGGTTCCGAGTTGATGTGTGTCAGCAGGACTCTCCCTACTGGTGGTTAATCCTTCCTGGACTTCAAGCGGACGGGCTGAAGCCGGATAGTCGGTTAGGACCAATGCCTAAGCCAATACCACTCATCACCTGTAACCAATAAAGTTGTGGCCGTATTTAGCCCATTAACCTGAAATAATTGTGTCATGTGTCTTTATTTCCACTTGGGGGGGGCGGGAACTCGCCACGCAATAGGGCTCTTTTTGTTTTTTTATGCACCCACAGACCCCAAACGGCTCTCCACAGGAACACAGTGGTGCATCTCATGTATGGGGGGGGGATTCCAACACTCCCCCCACCCCCACCCCCAGCAAAGCAAAGATAAGGGAAGCATTTCCAGCATTTAAAAGAGCCCTCAGCATAATGCTTTTAGGACAGCAGCCCTGCCTGGAGAGCAAAGGGGGCTGCTAGGAAGGTCGTCAAAGCATCAAGGCATAGATGAGCCGAAGAATGCAATGAAAACTCTCTTAGAGCCAGAGTGACTGACAGGAAGACTGACAGAACCCCTGTCTGTTGCAGTTGATGGCTGAAGAGTTGAGAAACGGAGAAGGGGTAGAGAGAGAGGCTGTGTGTGTGTATAGTGGTTAGAATTCTGGACTAGGAGGACCTGGGAGATCCGAGTGCAAATCCCCACTCAGTCATGAAGTGCACTGTTTGATGTTGGGTCCAGTCACTCTCATCCTAGCCTGCCTAACAGGTTTGTTGTGAGGGGAAAAACAGGGGGAAAGGCAAGCCATAAATGCCACCTTGAACTGCTTGGATGAAAAGTGGGCTATGAATGTAATAAAAAGCATCCCAAAATAATGATCATGGAAGGTACCCTGGGGATCATCTAGTCCAACCCCCTGCAATGCAGGAATATGCAGCTGTACCTTATGGGAATCGAACCTGCAACCTTGGTGCTATCTGCAGCTCCCTCTAACCAGCTGAGCTGCAATGAGATTTGAGGGAGAATGGGAAGGCGGGGAAAGGGAGGGGGTGGGAAGATAAATTAAGCTGTTCAGGAAGGGGTTAAATTCCATGGGGATGCTGGCCGTGTGGGGGACCCCAAGCCCTCGCCCCAGAAGATTAAAAAAAACGAAGCAGACGAAATCCTACTTACAGATTCACGATGCTGGCCATCTCTTCAGGTAAAATCCCCTCCTGTTTAAACTAAACTGCTTTAAAATGCTCACACAACACTAACTCTGAACCTTGCCTCTAACCCTATTGCTACTCCTCTCTGTCTAAAATATACAGGAAAGTATGTGCACAAAATATACAAATGAAGACAGTAAAATTGGCTTCCAGGTGGAAAAATCAAAATTGGAAACAGAATTGTTAGAACCCAGTACTAAGAATTTGTCAAAAATGTACAATTTGCTGCTGAAATGGAATACACAAGATGAAACGGTTAAATCAGCTATGATTAAATGGGCTCAGGACATTGGTCATAATATTTTGTTTGCTGATTGGGAAAAGTTGTGGACCACCGGGATGAGATTTACGGCATGTAATGCTTTAAGAGAAAACATTATGAAAATGATATATAGGTGGTACATAACCCCAGTCAAGCTTGCAAAGATTTACCATTTGCCTGATAATAAATGTTGGAAATGTAAAGAAAAGGAGGGTACATTCTTTCACCTTTGGTGGACGTGCCCGAAGATTAAGGCATTCTGGGAAATGATCTATAATGAACTTAAAAAGGTATTTAAATATACTTTCCCTAAGAAACCAGAGGCCTTTCTCTTGGGTATTGTCGGACAGGGGGTGTTAAAGATGGATATAACTTTCTTTTTGTACGCTACAACAGCAGCTAGAATACTTATTGCGAAGTACTGGAAGACACAAGAACTACCCACACTGGAAGAATGGCAGATGAAGGTGATAGACTACATGGGCCTGGCAGAAATGACGAGCAGAATCCGAAACCAGGGAAGAGAAGCAGCGCAAGAAGAATGGAAAAAGTTCAAGGACTATTTAAAGAAATATTACAAAATTAACGAAAGTTAGAATGATGTTGGATTGGAAAGTAAATGGTTACTATTAGCAATGGTTAAGACAAGGAAAATAAGGAAGATTAGTTTAAATTTAATTTAAAATAAGGGAAGATTTGCTGAGTAATCGATAAGAATTTGGAATACAGAAAAGGGAGGCATGAGGAAGTCGGGGAAGAAAGGTATAAGAAATTAAGATATGAAATGGTACATGTTTTATGTTTTGTTTTTGTTCTTTGTTTGTTTATGTATGTGTTATATGTTTGTGTTGTTATAAAAATCTTGAATAAAAAAATTATTATAAAAAAAAAACAAAATATACAAATGAAAATGAAATGATAAAGTTAAAGCAAAGCAAAGCAAAGTCTACACCTATCTCCCCTTGTTGGCCCCTCGCTCGCTTGCTTGCTTCTCCGTCCCAGTTCTGTCTCAGCCAACTCCTCCCAACTAACCCACGGCGGGGATGTGTAGCTGCTGTCTTTTCTACAAGCAGCAAGAGATGTCACAAAGATGGGCAGGGCACTGTTTCCTTGACAACCCACTCAGCTTGACCCTGAACTAATCTCCCCCCTCTTTCGTTGCGATGTTTTCTCCCCAACTTTGGGACACTTGCTGTTTGCAGCTTTACGAATCACTTTTTATCGCAAACCAGTTCATACATTTTCTTGCAGCGTTTCTCAAGAGAGGCCACCCAAGCATTTGTTGAAATACAGTAGAGAACTCACGCCTCCCGAGTTGAGGGAGGCCTTGCTTTGCATGCAGGAGATCCCAGGTTCAGTCCAGGATCTCCACAGACAGGGCTGGGACTGTCCCCTGTTTGAAAACCCTGCAGCGCTGCTGCCAGTCAGTGTAGGCAGTGCTAGGCTAGATTGACTCTGTCAAGTGCAACTTCCTATGAATGCTCCTCTTATATGATTTCTCGAAACACAAGCAAGCTACCTTATCAACGAGTTGCGAGAGTTCATTCATGACTTTTAACAAACAGCAGAAACCATTTTATTATTTTTATGTGAGTACAGAAATCCTGAATATGAAAGGAAGGAAACTTCCTGCCTCTGCAATAAAGGCAGCTGCACTGCTAGGTGAGCTGTCCCGATGCCAATTGAAACAGACTCTCCAAAGATTCAAAGGTGAAAAGGGAATTTTGAGCATCTGAGCACAACTGGGCCGTCTTCTGCGTTAACGTGAAGTGCAGGAAGTTGCAGGACCAGGCATTGGACTTCCCGTTTCAAAGGTGAAAAGGGAATTTTGAGCATCTGAGCACAACTGGGCTGTCTTCTGAGTTAATGTGAAGTGCAGAAAGTAATTGCCTTGAGCAGGGGTAGGCAACCAAAGGCCCGGGGGCCGGATGCGGCCCAATCGACTTCTCAATCCGGCCCACAGACAGTCCGGGAATCAATGTGTTTTTACATGAGTAGAATGTGTCCTTTCATTTAAAATGCATCTCTGGGTTCTTTGTGGGGCATAGGAATTCGTTCATTTCCCCCCACCCCCACCCCCCAAAAAAATATAGTCCGCCCCCCCCCCACATGCTGTGAGGGACGGTGGACCAGCCCACGGCTGAAAAAGGTTGCTGACCCCTGGCCTTGAGCCTCCTCAGTCTTCAGGACTGGCACAGGGGCTGTGCGTTTCAGGGTGCCAGCCAAAGCCCGTGCCCCAGTATTGATTGCTGATTCTACTGAGTCCATCAGTATATTGTTGTGAAGTGACCTGGCATTTTTAATGAAGTGCAATATAGGCTTGTCTTTTTTTTTTTTTTGAATTATTTTTTATTCATTTTACAATACAAAAATATAAAAACACATAACACAATTTTTCACAAATACCTCTTTTGGAGTTCCCTCAGCTCTTCTGCAAATCCTCTGTTTTAGTCCTTCTTCCGCATTTCTTAATCTAATATTGCCTTTTATTAAATACCTCCTCCCTCTTATTCCCTTTTTTACAATATTTCTGATATTATTTTCACAGAGCCTCTTGCAAACCTACAAACGTTAATTGTTCATCGCAAATACTTTTCAAATAGTCTACAAATTTACTCCAGTCTTCAGTGAATCTGTGGTCTCGTAGGCTTCGGATCCTTCCTGTTAGTTTATCAAGTTCTGCGTATTCCATTAACTTCATTCTCCATTCTTCCATCGACGGTAATTCTTCTTGTTTCCATTTTTGGGCTAGCAGTATTCTTGCCGCTGTTACTGCGTATAAAAAAGCTTGTAATCTTTTCTGTTTAATTCATTTCCTACCATTCCTAACAAAAATGCCTCTGGTTTCTTAACAAATGTATATTTCAACATTTTTTTCAATTCGTTATATATCATTTCCCAGAAGCCTTTCATCTTCTTACATTCCCACCACATATGATAAAAAGTCCCTCCCTTTTCTTTACATTTCCAACATTTATTACACACTTTATACATTCTTGCTAACTTCACTGGTGTTATATACCATCTATATACCATTTTCATACCATTTTCTTTTAACACAGTACAGGCCGTAAATTTTAACCTTTCGTTCCATAGTTTTATCCATTCACATAACTGTATATTATATCCAAAATCTCTAGCCCAATGAATCATAACTGATTTAATTTCTTCATCTTTAGTATACCATTCTAGCAGCAATTTATACATCTTCGATAAAATTTTAAAATCATTATTCAATATCTCTATTTGAAATTTCGATTCTTTTTCAACATAACCTTTTTCTTTTAGTTCTTTTTTAAACATTTCATTAACCTGATAATAATGTAACTGTGATGGGATGGTGAGCTGCTTGTGCGTAAAATCCTGATCCCTCAGAGTTTGGCTAAGTTCCCAAACCTCTGTCTGTGATGGAGCTCCTTAAGCATGGCTCCATCAATCGCTCGTTGAATCGGACAGTGGGCGTTTACGGAACTTCTTCCAGCATAAAAGCTCCTTAACGGAAACGCGTCTTCTGGACTCTCGGCGTGACAGTTTCCGCCGAGGAGTGGGTGTCCCTACGGGAGGTCCTGAAACCTCTCCACTGTTCTCGCTTGAAGTGTCTCTGAGCCCTCCCTCCGACTCACTTTCCCTTGTAACTCCACTTCTCCCCCTGCTGGTCCCCTCCTCCGCTGAGTGGTCTCTCTCACCCTCCATGAGCCCTTTCACCTCCTTCGTCTCAGATGACAGTTCCCTGACATCCACCTCCCCTCTAGGGCCCCCTTCACCCCCTTCCCTCCCCTCCTCTGCGGGAGGCGAGGGAGCAAAACCCCTGAAGGAACCTCCCTCATCTTCCGAAGTTTCGAACACTTCCCTCCACCTTTTGCTGTTCCCGGTTTCCAAGTACTCCTCCTCCTCGGAGTCTGTACCCCCTTCCAACTCCGATTCCCTGAATCCCTCCAGTTCCTCCTCATCGTCGGTGGTGCCAAAGTACTCCCTCCGGAACCTCGCTACTGTCTGAGGTTTCCTGGGGAACCTTTGGTGGAACGTTTCGATCAAGACCTCGTCATGGACCTCCTCTGCCTTCACCCAGGTGTTTTCCGACTCCGGTTCCCCTTCCCACGCGACCAAATACTCCACCTGATTACCCTTCCACCTGGAGTCGATGATTTCCGCCACATAGTTGCGGCTTTCCCTTTCTTCTATGGCTGGCCCCCGTGTGGACACCCCTTCACCTTCCCCCCTGTATGGTGACAGTAATGACCTGTGGAATACTGGGTGCAGTTTCATGTGGTTCGGTAACCGGAGTCTGAAAGCCACTGGGTTGACCTGTTGGATGACCTCAAATGGTCCCAATCTTTTGGGTCTCAATTTCTTGCAACTCCCCTTGAACGGCAACCCTTGGGTTGATAGCCAGACCCGACTCCCCACCCTAATTGTTTCACCTTCCCTTCTGCTCTTGTCTGCCTGCCTCTTATATTCTTCTTTGGCCCTTTCTAAGTTGTGTTGGAGTTGACGATGGATCGCTTCCATTTCTTCTACAAAAAGTTCAGCGGCCGGAACACTCCATCTCTCTCCTCCTTCCCCTGGAAACGCCCTGGGGTGGCACCCATAATTAGCCAAAAAGGGGCTCATCCCTGTGGACACATTCTCTGCATTATTGTAAGCAAATTCCGCTAGTGCCAACTTTTCGACGCAATCGTTTTCTCTGTCATTGACATAACACCTCAGGTATTGTTGAAGGATACCGTTTGCCCTCTCCGCCTGCCCATTGGTCTCAGGGTGCCTGGCAGTCGAAAAGTTGACCTCTACGTGCAACAAGCTCATAAGCTTCCTCCAGAATCTGGACGTGAACTGTTTCCCTCTGTCGGAAACCACCCTCAAGGGGGCGCCATGCAGCCTAAAAATATGTTCTACAAACAATTTTGCTGTCTCTTCCGCCGTGACTGCATGTGAGCAAGCTACAAAGTGACCCATCTTAGTTAACTGGTCTACTACGACTAGTATGGCGGTTTTCCCCTGGGATTTGGGCAGATCAGTCATAAAATCTATCGACACCGCCTCCCACGGTCGTTCTGGTGTGGGTAACGGTTCTAATAACCCCGCTGGTGCCCGCCTTTCTCCTTTGGCTCTCTGGCATTGGTCACACCTTCTCACATACTCCCGTACATCCTCCCTCACCTTGGGCCACCAAAACTCCCTGGTCACCAACCACATGGTCTTGTGTTGCCCAAAATGCCCCGCTGTGGGATTGTCATGCAGCTGTTTGAGTACTCTCCCCCTCAATTCCCCTTCGGGTATATATATAGTGCCCCTTTGTAATACAATGCCCCGTTTCTTTCTTCAAAACCTCCGGGGTCTTCTCCCTCTCTCCTTAAACCTCTGAGCTTCTCCTGGGCGTACTCATCATTTACCGTTCCCTCTACCAGTTCTCTTTGCCCCACCCAGGCCGCACCACACACCCAGTGGTCCTCTGGGATAATATGTCTCTCTTCTGGCGCTCCCTCCCCCTCCAAATATTCAGGTTTGCGAGAGAGAGCGTCCGCTCTGATGTTTTCTGGACCTGGCACATAGCAGATTTCAAAATGGAATTTGGAGAACTCCTGGGCCCATCTCACTTGTCGTTGGTTGAGCACTCGTGCCGTTCTCCAATACTCCAAATTCTTGTGGTCCGTACACACTTGCACCTTATGCTGTGCGCCAATTAGTAAGTGTCTCCATCTCCGGAACGCTTCGTGAATGGCGAGTAGTTCTCGGTCATATACCGTGTAATTCCTCTCGGATTTGTTCAGCTTACGCGAAAAGAAGGCACACGGTCTCCATTCCGACTTATTGCTCCCTGGCTGAAGCAGCACCGCCCCCACCGCCCGGTCTGAGGCATCAGTTTCCACTCTCATGGGTTTTTGTAAATCCACATGCAGGAGCTGTTCTTCCGAAGCGAATGCCTTTTTCAATTCCTCAAAAGCGTGCTCCGCCTCCGCCGTCCAAACGAATTTCTTCTTGCTGCTTAGACAGTCCGTGATGGGAGCCGTTAAGTGGGCAAAGTTCTTGATGAATTTACGGTAAAAGTTCCCAAACCCTAAGAACCTTTGCACATCTTTTTTCGTTTTCGGTGTCTTCCATTCCAGCACCGCCTGTACCTTGCCTGGATCCATGGCTAATCCCTTGTCTGATAAGCGGTACCCCAGGAATTCCACCTCCTTGGCGTGGAACTGACACTTCTCCAATTTCACCCACAACTGGTTTGCTTGCAGCTGGCTCAGCACTTCCCTGACATCCTTTACATGCTGCTCCTCATTCTCTGAATATATCAGCACGTCATCGAGGAAGGCCACGCAATTCTTGTAGAGCAAAGGTCCCAGTACATGGTTCATGAGCGATTGAAAACAGGCGGAGCCTGCTTGTAATCCAAAGGGCATAACGAGATATTCGAAAGCCCCTAGGGGGGTGAACATCGTTGTCTTCCATTCATCCCCCTTCTTTATTCGTATCAGGTTGTACGCTCCTCTCAGGTCCAGTTTCGTGAATATCTTTCCCTTCCTCACCCTGGTCAAAATGTCATCAATCCTGGGCATGGGGAAAGTCACTGGTTCTGACACGGCATTTAGCCGCCGGTAGTCCACGATCAATCTCGGTTTATCCGTGTTTTTTTTGTCCACAAAAAACACTGGGCTGCCCCCCACCGCTTTGGACTCTCTGATGAAACCTCTCTTCAGGTTTTTGTCAATAAACTCCCTCAACTCCTGCATTTCCCTGTCTGACATGACGTACAGCTTGCCCACGGGGAGCTGGGCCCCAGGGACCAGGTTAATTTGGCAGTCAAAGTCTCTATGCGGTGGTAGTTTATCTGCTTCCCTTTCGCTGAAGACCTTGCTCAGGTCAGCGTATTGTTTGGGCACCTTCCCTTTGTCCGCCACTTCCATCCCTGCTAGGGAGGCTTTTGCCCCTTCTGGCACCTTTCCCTCTTTGCAGTGTTCCAGGCAATGTGCTGACCCAAAGGAGACCACTCTCTGATGCCAGCCCACTAGCGGGTCATGCAACGCTAGCCAGCTCATTCCCAAAATGACTGGCGCCTCTCCCAGGGTGGCTACATTGAACGCTATCCTTTCAGTGTGCCTTGCCACCCTCATAACCATTGGGACGGTCTGTAGGCTAACTTCTCCCCCCAACAGCTCCCTCCCATCGATCGTGGTGACCTGCAGGGGGTTGCTTAAAGGGAGTGTCTGTATCTGGTGTTCAGCTGCAAACTCCTTGCTCATAAAATTACAGGAGCTGCCTGAGTCCAACAGCGCCTTGGTCTTTAGTGGGTATCCGTTTGCCAGCTCTAGCAGCACCTCTATTACTAGAGCTGGTCTTGGAGGTTCCGGAGTGGGCACTTTTACTGCTCCTTGGCCTGTCTGCAGTGCCCTGACAGTGGCAGACAGGCGTTGGCTTTTACTGGCTCCTGGACTTCCTCCTCCTTCCCCCCAACAGCTCCCGCCATCCCTTGCCATTCCTTTCTTTGCGGGCAGACTCTGGCAAAGTGACCTGGCTGCTGGCAGAGGTAACATTTCTTGGCGCTCTTTCCCTCCTTCTTCCTCCCTTCACTGGGATTTGAAACTGCGCGCGCGCTGTTCCAACTTCCATCGGCTCTCCGGGCGGGAAACTGGGTTCTGGAATCTCTGGAATGCGGAAATCCCGCCAACGCTCTCCTTTCCCCTCCCGCTTCTCCAAGGCTCTTGCCTCCTGGCGCGCTCCAATGGTCAGCGCTGATTTGGTCAGCTGGTCCATAGACTCCGCCCTGGGCGCCCGGGAAAGTTCGTCTTTCACCGCCGAAGAAAGCCCCTCTTCAAAGAGCATTTGAATGGGTTCCGCCGATAGGTCCCACCCCAATTTATGTATCAACATTGTAAACTCAGTCCAGTACTCACGAACCGCTCGGCTCCCCTGTTTGCAAGCCATCAATTGTCTGCGCACCAGTCCCTGTTCAATCTCGCTGGAAAACATCAAATCCATGGCGCGAAAAAACTTCCTCGCGTCCTTCAGCATGTCACTATTCCCTGCCATCAGGGGCCGGACCCAGTCTCTCGCCCCCCCTTCGAGATGGCCAATCACAAACGCCACTCGCGACGCCTCATCGGGAAAGTCGTTAAACTGCAGTTCGAGAGCATACTGCATCTCTGTCCTAAAGGCTTGGTAGTTCCTGGGGTCCCCCCCAAACTTCTGCACCATTCCTGGCATCTTTCTTGCTAGTGTAGCGCCTTTTGCCTTTTCTGCATCCTGCGCCCTCCTTTCTTCTAGCCTCGCCGTTTGCATTGCTAGCTGGAGTTCCAAAACTCTGTACCTTTCTTCCAGAGTTGGACCTTCTCCAGCTCCTGCTGCTCCTCCGGCTCCGGCTGGGTTGCTCATGATGCCTCTCTGCACAAGCTGCTTTCAGGGACTGTCCGATTGCTGTGATGGGATGGTGAGCTGCTTGTGCGTAAAATCCTGATCCCTCAGAGTTTGGCTAAGTTCCCAAACCTCTGTCTGTGATGGAGCTCCTTAAGCATGGCTCCATCAATCGCTCGTTGAATCGGACAGTGGGCGTTTACGGAACTTCTTCCAGCATAAAAGCTCCTTAACGGAAACGCGTCTTCTGGACTCTCGGCGTGACAGTTTCCGCCGAGGAGTGGGTGTCCCTACGGGAGGTCCTGAAACCTCTCCACTGTTCTCGCTTGAAGTGTCTCTGAGCCCTCCCTCCGACTCACTTTCCCTTGTAACTCCACTTCTCCCCCTGCTGGTCCCCTCCTCCGCTGAGTGGTCTCTCTCACCCTCCATGAGCCCTTTCACCTCCTTCGTCTCAGATGACAGTTCCCTGACAGTAACCAATCATTAACATATTCTTTAACTTTCTCGTAGGGTTTCAATTTCCATTTACCTCCTTCTTTAACAATCAAGTTCCCATATGTTACCCAATTCCCCCTCATATTGATCTTCTTTACACTCATCACCTCTAATGGAGACAACCAGTGTGGTATCCTTGGTTCTAATAGGTTTTTATACCTATCCCAAAGTTCTATAAGAGATCTTCTGAAGATGTGGTTTTCAAAGCCTTTGTGAATTTTTTTCTTATCACACCATAAATATGCGTGCCAACCAAATCTGTTATCAAATCCTTCCAAGTCTAACAATTCTCCATTTTCTAATCTCATCCACTCCTTCAACCAACAGAGGCATGATGTTTCATAATACAATTTCAGGTCTGGTAGGGCGAAGCCTCCTCTTTCTTTCACATCTGTTAACAACTTAAACTGTATTCTTGGCTTCTTACCCTGCCAGATATACCTTGAAATTGTTCTTTGCCATTCTTTAAATATTACTGCCCCTTTGATTATCGGGATTGTCTGAAATAAAAATAACATCTTTGGTAACACGCTCATCTTTATCGTTGAAATTCTTCCCCAAAATGATAACTTCATCCTCCCCCACACCTCCAGGTCCCTTTTAATTCCATTCCACATTGGTATATAGTTGTTTTGAAACAGATCAATATTTTTGGGGGTTAACCAAATTCCCAAATATTTAACCTTCTTAACCACTTCTATTCCTGCTTGTTGTTGCATTGTTTCTATCAGACCTTGTTCCATGTTTTTAGCAATTATTTTAGTTTTTTTCTTATTTAGTATGAATCCTGCTACTTGACCAAGCTGTTCTATCTCCTCTAATACCTCTTTAACACTTCTTAACAGTTCTTCCACAGTCAATACCTGTCAGGGAACTGTCATCTGAGACGAAGGAGGTGAAAGGGCTCATGGAGGGTGAGAGAGACCACTCAGCGGAGGAGGGGACCAGCAGGGGGAGAAGTGGAGTTCCAAGGGAAAGTGAGTCGGAGGGAGAGCTCAGAGATACTTCTAGCGAGAACAGTGGGGGGGTTTCAGGACCTCCCCTAGGAACACCCACTCCTCGGCGGAAACTGTCACGCCGAGAGTCCAGAAGACGTGTTTCCGTTAAGGAGCTTTTATGCTGGAAGAAGTTCCGTAAACGCCCACTGTCCGATTCAACGAGCGATTGATGGAGCCATGCTTAAGGAGCTCCATCACAGACAGAGGTTTGGGAACTTAGCCAAACTCTGAGGGATCAGGATTTTACGCACAAGCAGCTCATCATCCCATCACAGCAATCGGACAGTCCCTGAAAGCAGCTTGTGCAGAGAGGCATCATGAGTGACCCAGCCGGAGCCGGAGGAGCAGGAGGAGCTGGAGGAGGTCCAACTCTGGAAGAAAGGTACAGAATGTTGGAACTCCAGCTAGCAATGCAAACGGCGAGGCTAGAAGAAAGGAGGGCGCAGGATGCAGAAAAGGCAAAAGGCGCTACACTAGCAAGAAAGATGCCAGGAATGGTGCAGAAGTTTGGGGGGGACCCCAGGAACTACCAAGCCTTTAGGACAGAGATGCAGTATGCTCTTGAACTGCAGTTTAATGACTTTCCCGATGAGGCGTCGCGAGTGGCGTTTGTGATTGGCCATCTCGAAGGAGGGGCGAGAGACTGGGTCAGGCCCCTGATGGCAGGGAATAGTGACATGCTGAAGGACGCGAGGAAGTTTTTTCGCGCCATGGATTTGATGTTTTCCAGCGAGATTGAACAGGGACTGGTACGCAGACAATTGATGGCTTGCAAACAGGGGAGCCGATCGGTTCGTGAGTACTGGACTGAGTTTACAATGTTGATACATAGATTGGGGTGGGACCTATCGGCGGAACCCATTCAAATGCTATTTGAAGAGGGGCTTTCTTCGGCGGTGAAAGACGAACTTTCCCGGGCGCCCAGGGCGGAGTCTATGGACCAGCTGACCAAATCAGCGCTGACCATTGGAGCGCGCCAGGAGGCAAGAGCCTTGGAGAAGCGGGAGGGGAAAGGAGAGCGTTGGAGGGATTTCCGCATTCCAGAGATTCCAGAGCCAAGTTTCCCGCCCGGAGAGCCGATGGAAGTTGGAACAGCGCGCGCGCGCGCAGTTTCAAATCCCAGTGAAGGGAGGAAGAAGGAGGGAAAGAGCGCCAAGAAATGTTACCTCTGCCAGCAGCCAGGTCACTTTGCCAGAGTCTGCCCGCAAAGAAAGGAATGGCAAGGGATGGCAGGGGCTGTTGGGGGAAAGGAGGAGGAAGTCCAGGAGCCAGTAAAAGCCAACGCCTGTCTGCCTCTGTCAGGGCACTGCAGACAGGCCAAGGAGCAGTAAAAGTGCCCACTCCGGAACCTCCAAGACCAGCCCTAGTAATAGAGGTGTTGCTAGAGCTGGCAAACGGATACCCACTAAAGACCAAGGCGCTGTTAGACTCAGGCAGCTCCTGTAATTTTATGAGCAAGGAGTTTGCAGCGGAACACCAGATACAGACACTCCCTTTAAGCAACCCCCTGCAAGTCACCACGATCAATGGGAGGGAGCTGTTGGGGGGAGAAGTTAGCCTACAGACCGTCCCAATGGTTATGAGGGTGGCAAGGCACACCGAAAGGATAGCGTTCAATGTAGCCACCCTGGGAGGGGCGCCAGTCATTTTGGGAATGAGCTGGCTAGCGTTGCATGACCCGCTAGTGGGCTGGCATCAGAGAGTGGTGTCCTTTGGGTCAGGACATTGCCTGGAACACTGCAAAGAGGGAAAGGTGCCAGAAGGGGCAAAAGCCTCCATAGCAGGGACGGAAGTGGCGAACAAAGGGGAGGTGCCCAAACAATACGCTGACCTGAGCAAGGTCTTCAGCGAAAGGGAAGCAGATAAACTACCACCGCATAGAGACTTTGACTGCCAGATTAACCTGGTCCCTGGGGCCCAGCTACCCGTGGGCAAGCTGTACGCCATGTCAGACAGGGAAATGCAGGAGTTGAGGGAGTTTATTGACAAAAACCTGAAGAGAGGTTTCATTAGAGAGTCCAGAGCGGTGGGGGGCAGTCCAGTGTTTTTTGTGGACAAAAAAAACACGGATAAACCGAGATTGGTCGTGGACTACCGGGCCCTGAATGCCGTGTCAGAACCAGTGACTTTCCCCATGCCCAGGATTGATGACATTTTGACCAGGGTGAGGAAGGGAAAGATATTCACGAAACTGGACTTGAGAGGAGCGTACAACCTGATACGAATAAAGAAGGGGGATGAATGGAAGACAACGATGTTCACCCCCCTAGGGGCTTTCGAATATCGCGTTATGCCATTCGGATTGCAATCAGGCTCCGCCTGTTTTCAATCGCTCATGAACCATGTACTGGGACCTTTTCTCTACAAGAATTGCGTGGCATTCCTCGATGACGTGCTGATATATTCGGAGAATGAGGAGCAGCATGTGAAGGATGTCAGGGAAGTGCTGAGCCAGCTGCAAGCAAACCAGTTGTGGGTGAAATTGGAGAAGTGTCAGTTCCACACCAAGGAGGTGGAATTCCTGGGGTACCGCTTATCAGACAAGGGATTAGCCATGGATCCAGGCAAGGTCCAGGCGGTGCTGGAATGGAAGACACCAAAAACCAAAAAAGATGTGCAAAGGTTCTTAGGGTTTGGGAACTTTTACCGTAAATTCATCAAGAACTTTGCCCACTTAACGGCTCCCATCACGGACTGTCTAAGCAGCAAGAAGAAATTCGTTTGGACGGCAGAGGCGGAGCACGCTTTTGAGGAATTGAAAAAGGCATTCGCTTCGGAAGAACAGCTCCTGCATGTGGATTTACAAAAACCCATGAGAGTGGAAACTGATGCCTCAGACCGGGCGGTGGGGGCAGTGCTGCTTCAGCCAGGGAGCAATAAGTCGGAATGGAGACCGTGTGCCTTCTTTTCGCGTAAGCTGAACAAATCCGAGAGGAACTACACGGTATATGACCGAGAACTACTCGCCATTCACGAAGCGTTCCGGAGATGGAGACACTTACTAATTGGCGCACAGCATAAGGTGCAAGTGTGTACGGACCACAAGAATTTGGAGTATTGGAGAACAGCACGAGTGCTCAACCAACGACAAGTGAGATGGGCCCAGGAGTTCTCCAAATTCCATTTTGAAATCTGCTACGTGCCAGGTCCAGAAAACATCAGAGCGGACGCTCTCTCTCGCAAACCTGAATATTTGGAGGGGGAGGGAGCGCCAGAAGAGAGACATATTATCCCAGAGGACCACTGGGTGTGTGGTGCGGCCTGGGTGGGGCAAAGAGAACTGGTAGAGGGGACGGTCAATGATGAGTACGCCCAGGATAAGCTCAGAGGTTTAAGGAGAGAGGGAGAAGACCCCGGAGGTTTTGAAGAAAGAAACGGGGCATTGTATTACAAAGGGGCACTATATATACCCGAAGGGGAATTGAGGGGGAGAGTACTCAAACAGTTGCACGACAATCCCACAGCGGGGCATTTTGGGCAACACAAGACCATGTGGTTGGTGACCAGGGAGTTTTGGTGGCCCAAGGTGAGGGAGGATGTACGGGAGTATGTGAGAAGGTGTGACCAATGCCAGAGAGCCAAAGGAGAAAGGCGGGCACCAGCGGGTTTATTAGAACCGTTACCCACACCAGAAAGACCGTGGGAGGCGGTGTCGATAGATTTTATGACTGATCTGCCCAAATCCCAGGGGAAAACCGCCATACTAGTCGTAGTAGACCAGTTAACTAAGATGGGTCACTTTGTAGCTTGCTCACATGCAGTCACGGCGGAAGAGACAGCGAAATTGTTTGTAGAACATATTTTTAGGCTGCATGGCGCCCCCTTGAGGCTGGTGTCCGACAGAGGGAAACAGTTCACGTCCAGATTCTGGAGGAAGCTTATGAGCTTGTTGCACGTAGAGGTCAACTTTTCGACTGCCAGGCACCCTGAGACCAATGGGCAGGCGGAGAGGGCAAATGGTATCCTTCAACAATACCTGAGGTGCTATGTCAATGACAGAGAAAACGATTGGGTCGAAAAGTTGGCACTAGCGGAATTTGCTTACAATAATGCAAAGAATGTGTCCACCGGGATGAGCCCATTTTTGGCTAATTATGGGTGCCACCCCAGGGCGTTTCCAGGGGAAGGAGGAGAGAGATGGAGTGTTCCGGCCGCTGAACTTTTTGTAGAAGAAATGGAAGCGATCCATTGTCAACTCCAACACCACTTAGAAAGGGCCAAAGAAGAATATAAGAGGCAGGCAGACAAGAGCAGAAGGGAAGGTGAAACAATTAGGGTGGGGAGTCGGGTCTGGCTATCAACCCAAGGGTTGCCGTACAAGGGGGGTTGCAAGAAATTGAGACCCAAAAGATTGGGACCATTTGAGGTCATCCAACAGATCAACCCAGTGGCTTTCAGACTCCGGTTACCGAACCACATGAAACTGCACCCAGTATTCCACAGGTCATTACTGTCACCATACCGGGGGGAAGGTGAAGGGGTATCCACACGGGGGCCAGCCATAGAAGAAAGGGAAAGCCGCAACTATGTGGCGGAAATCATCGACTCCAGGTGGAAGGGGAATCAGGTGGAGTATTTGGTCGCGTGGGAAGGGGAACCAGAGTCAGAAAACACCTGGGTGAAGGCAGAGGAGGTCCATGACGAGGTCTTGATCGAAACGTTCCACCAAAGGTTCCCCAGGAAACCTCAGCCAGTAGCGAGGTTCCGAAGGGAGTACTTTGGCACCACCGACGATGAGGAGGAACTGGAGGGATTCAGGGAATCGGAGTTGGAAGGAGGTACCGACTCCGAGGAGGAGGAGTACTTGGAAACCGGGAACAGCAAAAGGTGGAGGGAAGTGTTCGAAACTTCGGAAGATGAGGGAGGTTCCTTCAGGGGTTTTGCTCCCTCGCCTCCCGCAGAGGAGGGGAGGGAAGGGGGTGAAGGGGGCCCTGGAGGGGAGGTGGATGTCAGGGAACTGTCATCTGAGACGAAGGAGGTGAAAGGGCTCATGGAGGGTGAGAGAGACCACTCAGCGGAGGAGGGGACCAGCAGGGGGAGAAGTGGAGTTCCAAGGGAAAGTGAGTCGGAGGGAGAGCTCAGAGATACTTCTAGCGAGAACAGTGGGGGGGTTTCAGGACCTCCCCTAGGAACACCCACTCCTCGGCGGAAACTGTCACGCCGAGAGTCCAGAAGACGTGTTTCCGTTAAGGAGCTTTTATGCTGGAAGAAGTTCCGTAAACGCCCACTGTCCGATTCAACGAGCGATTGATGGAGCCATGCTTAAGGAGCTCCATCACAGACAGAGGTTTGGGAACTTAGCCAAACTCTGAGGGATCAGGATTTTACGCACAAGCAGCTCATCATCCCATCACAATACCAGATCATCGGCAAAGGCTTTAACCTTATACTCATTATGACCGACTGTTACCCCTCTTATTGATTTATTTTTCCTTATAGATCTCAGAAAGATTTCCAACACCAAGATGAATAATAGTGGCGAAAGAGGACATCCCTGTCTTGTACCTTTAGTTATTTTTATATCTTCTGTCGTCACATTATTTACAATCAATTTTGCTCTTTGTTCCGTATATATAGCTTTTATACCATTAAAAAACTCTTGACCTACATCCATAGCTTCTAAATTGTTTAACATAAAATCCCAAGATATATTATCAAAGGCCTTTTCTGCATCCACAAATATCAACATAGCTTGTTTTTCATTTCTGGCTGTCAGATATTCCAAAATATTAATTATATTTCTTATATTATCTTTCATCTGTCTGCCAGGTAGAAAACCAGCTTGATCTTTATGAATCACTTCTTGTAATAACCTTTTCATCCTCTTAGCTAAAATACTTGCAAATAATTTGTAATCATTGTTTAGCAACGAAATAGGCCTATAGTTTTTTACTTGTGTTAGATCAGAGTCTTGTTTTGGAATAAACATGATAAAAGCTTCTTTCCAAGTTTCAGGAATTTCTTTTTTCTTTAAGATATTATTCATAACTTCTTTCAATGGTACTAGTAGGATGTGTTTCATCTCTTTATAATACCTTGCCGTAAATCCATCTGGTCCTGGTATCTTTCCTTTTTTTAATTCCTTTATAGCCTCTTTTATCTCTTCAGTTTCTATTGGGTCATTCAGTCTGTCTCTTTTATCAGTCGGGATTTTCTGCACCTCTTTTTCCTTTAAAATCTTTTCTATTTTTTTCATATTGCTCTTCTCTCTTCTTTTATATAAATGTCTATAAAAATCCAAGAATCCTTTTCTAATTCCTTTCGGATTATCTATTTCAGTTCCCTCAACGATGATTTTGTTAATTGTATTCTGTTCCTTTCTTTTCTTAATCTGCCAAGCCAACCATTTTCCTGATTTATTAGCAAATTCGAAATTTCTTTGTTTCATTCTTTTAATATTCCATTCCACTTCTTTATTTATTATCATTGTGAATTGTGTTTGTAGAATCTTTATATTTTGTTTTATTTTTGTAATGGTTCTAGGGGTTGCTCGTGCGTAAGCAGGTGTCTATCTCCCCGGCTGGGTGCAAACACCTGGGTGGGTTGCCAAAGTGAACCTTTTCTATCCGGACAGCCACTCACCCGTGGCTGACTCAATCGCTGGCAGAATCCGTCAGTGGGCGTTTCTTAAACTTCTTCCAGCAAAGAAGCTCTTTAACGCCTAGTCTCCTCCTACTCTCTCTGTGCGAAAGCCTTCTGCGCAAGGAGGGTGTGGGCAACGGAGGACCCCTACTCTCCCCGCTGGTCCCAGGCAAGGAGTCATGAGACCGCCTCGCCGCTTCCCCCATCTGCCCCCCTTCTCCACTGGTGCTACGCTGATTCTCTTCCCCAGAAGATGGGCTGCTTCTCCCAATCCCTGGACGCTCTCTGGAATCCCTCTGGCTTTTGCTCTCTCCCTCCGGCACTGATGGCAGTTCCCTGACATCCACCTCCTCCTCAGGACCCCCCCACTCCACCCCTGGCGTGATCTTCCGATACATCCTCCTCTTTCTCCTCGACTGACGATGCGGGGAATCCCCTGAAAGAACTGTCATCATCTTCTGAGGATTCAAAACCAGCCTCCCATCCGCTCGGACCTCTTCCAGCTGGTTGAACCTCCCAGTCTGATTCTTCTCCCTCGGACACCTCCCCTCCCTCCTCTTCGGAGGCAGGAAAACCCACAAAGTCCCCTTCGTCGTCTGTGGGTCCAAATTCTTCCTCCCAGAATCTAGCTAATGGTTTGGGCTCACCCGGGAACAAACCATGAAACTCTTCCACTAGATACCCGTCAGGGATTGATTCAGCAGGGACCCAAGTGTTTTCAGACTTGGGTTCTCCCTCCCAGGCCACTAAGTACTCTACCTGGTGACCTCGCCACCTCGAATCGAGTATTTCCGTAGCTTCGTTACAGTGTTCCCGCCCCTCCCTGTAAGGTGAAAGTAGGGACCTATGGAACACCGGATGTATCTTCATGCTGTCAGGCAACTTGAGTTTGAATGCCACTGGGTTAACCTGCTGTATTACCTCAAAAGGCCCCAGCCGCCTAGGCTGCAACTTCTTGCACCCTCCCTTTAGGGGCAACCCTTGGGATGACAACCACACCCGGTCTCCCACCCGTATGGCCTCCCCCTCCCGACAGTGCCTGTCTGCCTGCCTCTTGTAAACTTCCTTGGCCCGCTCCAAGTTCAGCCTGAGTTGCTGGTGTAAGGCCTCCATTTCCTCCGCAAATTGCTCAGCCGCAGGTACACTCCATCCTTCCTCCCCCCGCCCCGGTAAGGCCCTGGGGTGACACCCGTAATTGGCCATGAAAGGGCTCATTCCCGTGGACACGTGTTCAGCGTTATTGTACGCAAATTCAGCCAAAGCTAATTTCTCTACCCAATCATTCTGCCTCTCGCTGACATAGCACCGTAGGTACTGCTGGAGTATACCGTTCGCTCTTTTGGCCTGTCCGTTGGTTTCTGGGTGCCTCGCTGTTGAGAAGCTCACCTCGACCTGCAGCAAGCTCATGAGTCTCCACCAGAACCAGGAGGTAAATTGTTTCCCGCGATCCGAGATTACCCTCAATGGGGTGCCATGCAGTCTAAAAATGTGGTCCACAAACAGCCTGGCTGTCTCCTCTGCCGACACTGCATGCGAGCAAGCTACGAAATGGCACATTTTAGTCAGTAGATCGACCACTACCATGACCGCTGTCTTTCCCCTTGACTTGGGCAGATCAGTCATAAAATCAATGGACACCACCTCCCAGGGCCTTTCCGGTGTAGGTAAGGGTTCCAGTAGCCCTGCTGGGGCAGTTCTTTCCCCCTTCGCCCTCTGGCATTGGTCACACCCTTGTACATATTCTCGTACGTGTTCCCTCATCTTTGGCCACCAGAAAGATACTTGCCTGGTGACAAGTAGCATGGTCTTGTGCTGTCCAAAGTGCCCAGCTGTTGGGTTGTCATGGAGCTGTCTAAGTACCTTCCCTCTCAAAGTCTCTCCTGGTACATACAGCGCCCCCTTGTAGTACAGTAGCCCTTCCTTTTCCTCAAACCCCCCATTGCCTTCCTTTCCGTCCCTGAGCTCCCTGATTTTTGTCTGAGCAAACTCATCGTCTCTGGTGAGCCCTGCTAGTTCTCGTTTCCCTACCAACGCTCCCTCACACACCCACCGGTCCTCGGGGAACACGTGCCTGGTCTCCAGTGGCCCCTCCCCTTCCATGTACTCCGGTTTCCTGGAGAGTGCATCTGCCCTCACGTTTTCCCCTCCCGGCACGTATTGTATCTCGAAGAAAAACTTGGCGAACTCCTGGGACCATCTGACCTGTCTCTGGTTGAGCACTCGCACGGTCCAGCAGTATTCCAAGTTTTTGTGGTCAGTTCGGACCTGGATCTTGTGCCGCGCCCCTATCAAAAGATGTCTCCATTGCCGAAATGCCGCATAGATAGCAAGCAGTTCTCGGTCATACACTGTGTAGTTTTGCTCCGACTTGCACAGCTTCCTAGAGAAAAAGGCACACGGTCTCCAGTTCTCTTTGGACCCCGGTTGCAAAAGTACCGCTCCAATCGCGCGGTCGGACGCATCCGTCTCCAGTCTCATGGGCTTCTCTGGATCCACGTGCAGGAGCTGCTCTTCCGAGGCGAACGCCTTCTTCAGGTTTTCAAAGGATTGCTGGGCATCCTCTGTCCACGCGAACTTATTTTTGCTACTAAGACAATCCGTTATGGGCGCTGTCAAGTGAGCGAAGTTCTTTATGAACTTCCTGTAGAAGTTGCTGAAGCCTAGGAACCTCTGCACATCCTTTCTGTTTTTGGGGGCCTTCCATTCCAGCACTGCCTTCACCTTGCCTGGATCCATGGCCAGTCCTTTGTCTGACAACCTGTACCCCAGGAACTCGACCTCCCTCGTGTGGAATTGGCATTTTTCCAGCTTAACCCACAACTGATGCTTCTTCAATCTCTGTAGCACCTCCCTGACGTCTCTGACGTGTTGCGTTTCATTCTCCGAATAGATTAAGACGTCATCCAAAAAGGCTACGCAATTCTTGTACAGCAGGGACCCCAACACATGGTGCATGAAGGCTTGAAAGCAGGCGGACCCCGATTGTAATCCAAATGGCATAACTAAATACTCAAAAGCCCCCAGGTGGGTGAACATGGTCATTTTCCATTCGTCCCCCTCCCTTATCCTAATCAGATTGTATGCCCCCCTGAGGTCCAGCTTGGTAAAAATCTTCCCCTGCCTCACACGTGTCAAAATATCGTCAATCCTGGGCATTGGGAAAGTCATGGGTTCTGACACCAGGTTTAAGGCCCTGTAATCCACGACTAATCTGGGCTGATTAGTCTCTTTTTTGTCCACAAAGAACACTGGACTGCCCCCCACCGCCTTCGATTCTCTTATGAAACCTCTCTTCAGGTTCTTGTCAATAAACTGCCTCAACTCCTGCATCTCCCGGTCAGACATGGCATACAGCTTACCCACCGGTAACTGAGCCCCTGGAAGCAGGTTGATTTGGCAGTCAAATGGCCTGTGGGGGGGCAGTCTGTCTGCCTCCCTCTCGCTGAAGACCTCCTTCAGATCTGCATATTGTGGTGGCACCCACCCTTTTTCCTCCAGGGCCACCCCAGCCACCCTGGCCACAGTCATTCTTGGTTCCTTCCCTCCCAGACAGTGTTCTAAGCAGTAAGCTGACCTAAAGGTGAGCGACCGCTGATGCCATGACACCACTGGGTCGTGTATTGCCAGCCAGCTCATTCCCAGTATTATTGGGGGTCCTGCCAGCGTGGCTACGTGAAAGGCAATGGTTTCCGTGTGCCTGGAAACACTCATCCGCATTGGTGGTGTCTGGTGTGTCACTTCCCCTCCCAGTAGTTCCCTGCCATCAATGGTGGTCACCTGTAAGGGAAAATCTAGTGGCAACAGGTGGAGCTGGTGCTCCAGAGCGAAGTCTCTGCTGAAGAAATTGCACGAGCTGCCAGAATCCAGCAGCCCCTCCACCTTGACTGGGTGCCCATTTGGGAGTTCTAGCACCACTTCAATGGCTATAGCTGCCTTGGGAGGGTCAGGCTGGGGCACTTCTATTGGTCGCTGGCCTGGCTGCTGCCCCTGCTGGTTGGCAGCCAGGCTTTCTCGTTTCCCTGCACCGGCCCTTCCTCCCCCTTCTCGTCGTGGCCTGCAGCCCCCATCATGCCTTGCCAGGCCTTTCGTTGAGGACAGACCTTTGCAAAATGTCCTGGCCGCTGGCAGAGGAAACACTTCTTGGTAGTTTTCCACTCCTTCCCCTCCCTTTTCTGGCCTTCACTAGCGTTTGAAGTTTTTATAATACTTTTTCTTCCAAGTTTTTGTAAAAATCAGTCGTGTTTCCATTTGGTGCATAAATCCCGACTATTATTAATTTCTCTCCTTGCCAGTTGATCTGGACTGCTATGATTCTCCCTTCTTCATCTTTAAATATTTGCTGAGCTTCAATCTTATTCTTTATATACAGTACTACCCCTCTCTTCTTGTTTCTATCTGATGAGATAAATTCGTTTCCTAATCTTTTATTAATTAGAACTTTTCTGTGTCTTCTTGCCACATGTGTCTCTTGTAAACATATAATGTCCAAATTTTTCTTCTTTTAAAATTGTTCAACTTTATTGCGTTTTTTCCTCTCATTCATCCCATTAATATTCCATGTCCATAATTTCAGCGCCATTTTGTCCTCCTTTTTTAATTTTAATATATTAAAATTCTATAAACTTTCTTCCTCTTCCTCCTCCTCCTCCTCTTCTTCTTCTTCTTCTTCTTCTTCTTCTTCTTCTTCTTCTTCTTCTTCTTCTTCTTCTTCTTCTTCTTCTTCTTCTTCCTTTTCACTCTTTCCCTGATCATCTCCTTCCTCCTCTTCAGGTTCCCCTTGATCTCCAACTCCTGCTGCTGCTCCTGCTCCTGCCTCCGCACTTCTTGCTTCTTCTTCTCCAGTTCCTAACTCCTTGTACCTTCTCAAAAATTTGCTTGTTTCCTCTGGACTTGTATGTCTATGCTTCTTGCCTTTATAAAAAAAGGGAATCCCTTGCGGGAATTCCCACTTAAATTCAATCTGATTTTTCTTCAGTATTTGCACCAGTGGTTTAAACGGGTCTCTCCTTTTCAACAAACGAAGTGGGATGTCTTTAAAAATAATTATATAATTTCCATCTATACTCAGTCTCTTTTCTCTATTCTTCTGTAATATCAGATTTCTCATATCTCTATCTTTGAATATCATCAAACAATCTCCTGGAAATTTCCTTGCTTTAGACGTTCTAGCCTTTATTCAGAATGTATTTTGCACTGTTTTTGCCACCTCCTCCTTTTCCATCTCTAACCATTGTGCTATCTCTATGATCAATTTCTCTTTAATATTTTCACCTTGCGATTCCGGCACAGCCCTCAGTCTTAAATTAGCTTCTCTCTGCCTCAGTTCGTTCATAGCAATCGCGTCCCACACCTCCTCCTGCGATTTATTAATTTCTGATATCCCCACTTTAATCTTTTCCTCCCCTCTTTTAATCTCTTTCACTTCTAACTTTGTTCTTTTCAACCCTTCTTCCAAGCTTTGTGTCCTTTTAGTAACCTCCTTTATTTGTCCCTTCAATTCATTCACCGTCACTTCTATTTTTTTATCCATTTGTCCTATTTTTTTATCCACCTGTTCTAATTTAGATTCTATATTTTTTTCACTTTGTTTTATATCCTTTTTAATTTCAGCAAACATTTTCAATATATCTCCTTTAAGTTCTGACTCCTGTCTTGAGCCCTTCCTGTCCCCTGGTGTCGCTCCCTCACTTGTTTTTTTCTGTGAGACATTTTTTTAAAAAAATTAAATCCCAAGTCAATCAGTTCAAATAAATCTTCTTGCCACTTGCTTGCCACTTAAAACGAGAACCTGAATTAAAACCAAAAATAAAAAATAAGAAGTAAAAACAAAGTAGAGTATTATAAATTCAAAACCACCCCCTTTAGATTACATATAAAAAAGGAAGAAAGAAAAATACCTTCTTGCCTCTTGAATGGCTAGTCAATCCAAATCAGGCCAGATTTTCATCAAAGAGTTTGAAGCTTAAAAGATCTATAATTAATCTTCTTGCCACTTATTTAATTAATCCATCAAGTAGTTACAGGGAGTGGAGAGAGTATGTCTCGCATAAAAACAAATCCAAAATCCAAGTGCAATCTTTTAAACCTTTTAGATTATCGTGTCCAAGGCATAAATCAAATGAGCATAAAAAGCACAGAAGCCACACCAGAAAAGCAGCAACTCAAACAAAAATAAACAATCCTTTCATATCCTGTGGAACCTTAGAGGTAGGAAGGAGGGGGGGTAGCCTTTAAAAGTTCTAATATCTTCAGCAAATACCCTTTAAATTATCTGTAGTAGAGAAAATAGTCCAGTCTGTCTTTTTTTTAACCCTCCTTACCCTCAGTTGCTGCCAGAAAAGAAAAAAATTTCACAGTAAAAATAGAGACAAAAGTCTTTTATATTTGTTGCGCAGTTACTTTTTTAAACCGAAACTGAAAAGCTCTAGATGATCCTTTTTCCCACGGTCCCATCAGTTCCACCGAAAAACCTCAAAACTTATTAATTAGTATCTTTTTACACTCTCAATCCTTATTTTCTAAGTAGATGTCCAGTCTCATTAAACATCAGAGAAAAACCACTTGCAGTAAATTACACTCCACTCCCTTGCATTCCATGAATACCTCCTGCGTATATCTCAGATTTCAGATGAAGCTGAGCTCCTTTTTACGACTTCATCCATCTGGCTCCTTTCCCAATTATAAATTTCAGTAAATACCTTAGTTTAGGTCCGAATTTCTTATTGATTGAGAGTCGATCACTTCTCCGTGCAAGCCTGGGGCTGCACTTTTGGAGGATAGAAAATGGCTTCCTGTAGCCTGCTTCTTCACTCCGCCGTACTCTTCACCCCTTTGAGGGGCTACCTGACGGCCGGGTGGTCCGCAAAAAGGCTTTGCCAGGAACCTGACCCCTTGGAATCCCTCCAGGGGGGATATGGGGGCTGCGGCGCCCTTGCAGTGACCCTTTTTTCCTCCTAAAGCTCGGAATCTCTCCCAAGAGAAAATTCCTGCTTGCGTCTTCGATCCGTGATCAACCGGAACTCCAATATAGGCTTCTCTTACATCTTTAACAACAACAACACAGTAAATTGCACAGAAGAATTCCATGTTGCCTGTGGGAGCAGCTGGGTAGACCTCTTTGCAGCTGCATGATCCATGCATTTGATCTATAAGCAACTGGTAAATCTTCATAATTGGCTCTGGCTTCGTGTAGGAGATTGAACGCATTCTTCTATTTCTCAGCCCTGTATTCCACCCCCACCCCCCTCCTCCTATACTCGGACGGTGCCGACTACTCATCTCTACAGAGTGAAATGTTTATGAGTACTGCAGATCTAGTCTCAGACGTCAAACCTCTACCCCAAAGACGGGGGAGCCTGTGACCTTCTAGATCATACATTTCTTTTGACTGCTATATGCTGAAGTGAACAAATGTTTTGTCTGAAACCCTTGAGAGCTTCTGTGGGCCACCCTAGAGAACACTGGGCTAGAGGAATCATGGGGATGACTTGTTCCATAACAGCAGATGGCATGCAGAAATTTAAACTGTAGCAAAGTGATGTAAACTGTCTAGCTAGCTAGCTATGTCTTGCTGAAAGCACATGCACTCCTCTTAGCCAAAGCCCTAATAATTGCAAGCGTGGAGCCACACAAACACGCCTGATCTCGACACTGTCTTGGGGGAAACTCCCAATGCTGAAAAATTCATGTGCTCAATTTCTGCACATTGAGACAGGAGCCAAAGAAAGCAGTTAGCTTAAAGCACACACAGAGTAGGGGGGCTCATAAAAAAGGTTTATTTGGGAGGGGGTGGATTGAGGTTTGCTCCAATGTGAAAGCTAAAGAGCAGGCTTTCACAGAGAAAGGAGCAGAGTAAGGCGGAAACTATTCGGACCCGTGCTTTCCAGGCACGTTGACAGGAGGGATGAGTCCAGCATTGCATTGTTTGGTCGTATTTTCAGTGACAACTATTTATTACAGATGTTTACAGAAAATTAATCTAAAACATCTGCTTGTAAGAGGCTATGTGCATTTGAAGAAGCCCGTCATAATCTTTACATGAAATGTATCTTTAGAACACCGGTGGCGTCATGTCCCCATTTGTTGCCTTAGTTTCTCCATCAATGCACCACCCACAATTTGCGGACACCGCTGTGCCATCATATTGGCATCAGGTGTTTTCCAGGCCAGTGAATGTCAGCAACCCCTTCTTCTAAAGCTGCTTCCCCAGTTTCATCCAAAATAGAAAGAAATGCCATCTGGTAGCCCATTGATAAGGTTTGGGAAGTAATGAAATACATTTCTGAAAGTTATTTATGGATGCACAAGGTCACCACATCTTTGCTTAAGATGAATGGAAAGGAACATTTCCCCAGGCGGCACACCACTGTCCCCGAATATCGTCTGCTGCTTTGTCATTTCAACAGATTGTGTGTCTTAGTAAGATTTTGTACATTTCAGAAAGCTTTCCCTTGCCTACAAATGAAGTGCATGATTTTTCAAAAACTTATTAATGCCCCGTGCTTTTACTTCTGGTGTGGTAAAAAATTGCAGAATCTGGCTATCATTTAAAGCAGTGTAAGATTCTTGTTTACGTTTCCCCTCACATTTGGTGACTAGGTAGGGATATGCAGTTTTGTGTTTTGTTTTTTTAAGAGTTCCTAAGGAGTCCTGCTGCTTCTGAGTTTTATTTTGGGGGTTGTTGTTGTTTTTGTTTACAAAAAGGTAATCCAGTTGTAACCTTTTTCTAGGTACAATTCTGTACATTCTGGTACTACCTGTTCACTCCAAATCCCTTTGTTTCGTTTAGCAATGTGTCCTTGTGTATCTGCTACCTTTGCTTACAGAATTTCCCCTTGGGGCGCTTTGAACATGTCCCATAATACATGTGGATAATAGGAATCGCCTTCGTTAATTTCAAAAGCCATTTTATTTCTTCCATGATTTTCCTCTGTTGTTAATTTATTTTGTAAAAGCAAGTGGGGTTTAGTCACCAGAGAGGTTGATTCTGTGGTTTTGCTCAATAGGTCATGGTCATTTCAAGAGCCATAGGGCCTGAGATGGTTCCAGCTCTAATTTACGTGTAAGATTAGGAGACCAAGAATGTGGAATCAGTACTGCAGAAGGTCAGTTCTGACATACTTCCCCCCTAAATAGTGGGTGAAGTCCTTTTGGAAAGGACTCAAAGGTCTCTAAGTGTCAAGTTTTGCTGTACTGAAGGACTGTCCATATCTAATCTATTATAACATTGAACCCTCCTCCCCACTCAAGCAATTTTGCTATCCATTTGCTCATCTAATTTCCATGGAGGTAACTACCATAGAGTTACCAAATTTTTCAAAAGTAGGGGGTCTGTGGCTTGGCTTTTGAAAAATAAGGGGTCCTCAGTAATTAGCTAATTAGAAACCACTGATCTAGTTCAATCCCCTACAATGCAGGAATAATGCAGTTGGCCTATACAGGGATCAAACTTATGACCTTGGCATTATCAGCACCCCGCTCTGAACATCTGCGTCACCTTCAGAGTTGTTGTTGAGACTTCCAGGTTGGCGCCTCTCGTAATGGCGGAATTCCTCTGATCGGGAGGAATTTGCCTTGTGGAAATCCGGGTCTGGCCGCCACGGTGAAGGCGGAGACCCACTAAAAATCACAGGCGGGTGAAGCCTGTGAACGTGGGATTTGGCGGGCACCTTTTGCGCCTCCCCTACTCGTGGGGAAACCCGGTTTCAGGGATCCGGAGCGACGTGGGGTGAGTGGCGCGGTGCTTCGAATCGACTGCTTCTTCCACGGAGCGAAGCCGCATAGCTGTTGCTGGAGAGAGCTGACTTTTTCCTGTGGACAATTTGATCTTAAAGCAATTACCCGTGAGTAGAGTGAAGAATTGGATTTTTAAACGTCTTAATTTGGCACCGAAACAGGGAGGTTCAAAACAGGAAGTCTGCCTTCCCCTTTTGTAAATAGACTAAAGCAAAGAGGTTGCAAGCTATATCTTGGAAAGCCTACTGTAAAGGACTAAATTTCCATCAGCAAAAAATATTAAACCCCCCTTGGAAGCAGGAGAAGAGGGGGGAAGCTTCGGATTGTGTATCCCTGCAGGAGTGAGTGAAGGAAGTTAAAATACCACCGCTCCGAACCTGGAAACGGGCTGCTAGTAAGACTGATGTGTTTTGGAAGGTTCATTGACAGCGAATAGAACGTTCGGTGACAGCTAGCTAAATAAGAGAAATACATTGTTTCCATTGTCTCCGTCTGCTATTAAAAAGGAGTAAAAGTAACTGAAAATTGAAACTAATTCTATTGAACTTTATTGAACTGCTTGAACTGTGTATTAAAAGGAGACATTACGGATTAATACAAATAGAAACTGTTTCCCTCTAGAGGAAGCTTTTGAAACTGTTACAAGAGCTGGATTAGGGGAATTCCCAGCTGCAAGATAAAAACTGTGTGACTGTGGGACTGACCTTGAATCTTTTAAGTGTTATGGCAGATGGAGGGGAAAAAATAGACCAGTCAATCCCTGAAAAAACAACAAGGGACTTCTGGTCAGCGCCAGCGACTAATGGCGGGTTCCCTCTGAGCTCCGGAGGGAACCAGCTCTGTGAGGACTGGGTCTGGCCGCTGCGGCGAAGCGGGGACCCAAAGAAATCACAGGCGGTGAAGCCTGTGAACTTGAAGACTCGGCGGGCTCCATTTGCGGCCCCCCCTGCTGCGAAGGAGCCTTTTTAAAGGCTTCGGAACGGAACGGGGGTGAGCGGCGCGGAGCTGAGAGTCGTCTATCCTCTTCGCGGAGTGAAGCTGCAAGCCATGGTCGGAGAGCGCTGATTTCTTTCTGGACAATTGGAATTTAAAGCAACTACCCATGAGTAGGAGTAAGCAAAATAATTGGAAAAAATTGAGTAAATTTGGCACCGAAATGGGAAAGGCATAAACAGGAAGTCTGCCTTCCCAGCTTGTAAATAGATCAAAGCAAAGAGATTGTAAAGCGGTAACTTTGAAAGACGTTTTAAAGACTCAAAATCCAACACCAAAAAAAAAGCGATTCCCCTCCCGTTTGCAGGAGTGGAGGGGAGAAATTTGAGCACTATATATCTGCAAGGAAAGAGGGAATTAAAGTGATATCTGCTGCCTCTAAAATCTGGGAACGGACTGCCTATGACAGGGGAAGCTGATTAGTGGGAAGAACTGTCAAACACGTTAAAGGTGAAGAATACTGATACTCTGTGTGAAAAGATACATTGCTTTTTGAACTGATTTGGACTAAAAAGTAACTTTGTGGCTTTTAAGGGATACTGGGGACCTATAAGGACTATATTTGTTTTAAAAGTTGCAAGTGAAGTTGGAAGTGTGTCCCCCTAGAGGAGACCATGTTGCAACAACTATCAAGCCACTAAGCAACTTAGCCTGGAAAATTCCTTTTCAAAACAAAGTTACTAGGCGTGAGACTGATCTTGGGTTCTGTATGAGAGTGCTATGGCAAATGAGAAAGGGAAGATAGAGCTGACACAGGAAAAAATTACCAGGTCTGGTAGACAATACAAGACTGATATTACACATCAGAGAAGGGCTTCAACATCTGGAGCAGCAGGCACAGCAGGAGCTGCTGCTTCGCAAGCTAAGCCAAAAGCTATGTCATCTGAAGACTTATTGGCTCAGGCACTTGGTAAAATTAATGCATCTTTGGAAAATTTAGCTAAACAGGTTGCAGAGACAAATAAACAAGTAGCTGAGGCCTCAGCAAAAATCGATTTGAACACTACAAGTATTAATGAGCTGGGAAAGAAGGTGAATTCTAACACACAGTCCATTGAAAAATTATTGGAGGAATCGGCCTCGACTAGGAAGCTAGCCGAGGAAGCTAAGGAAATTGCAACTGCCGTCCAAGAGAAGATACCACCGGTATATAAGAAACTTGAGGATCATGATCTGACACTGTCTATGATCGAATTACAAGGAAAAGAGAGGAATTTAAGACTCAGAGCAATACCTGAAAGTGAGAAAGATAATTTGGCAGACTTCCTTACAAAGGAATTTGTAGATTTTTGGCAACAGGACCTGGGGAAGGAAGAATTTAAGATAGTGAGTGCATTTAGGCTTGGTAGAAGACAAAGAAAGAACAAAGCAAGAGACTGTCTGATTACCTTAAGAACAAAAGAAGAAAGAGACAAAATTTTAAATTTGCACTATCAAAGAACTTTGGAAATTGGAGATTCATTTGTGGAGATCTTTAAGGACATACCTAAATATATTCTGGACGTAAGGGCCTACTACAGAGATCTTGTTGTTTTACTGAGAAGAAACAGAATACTTTTCAGGTGGGAATTTCCCCAAGGTCTATCTTTTAAATATAAAGGAAGAAAAATAAGAATAAGGACAGTAAATGATAAAGACAATTTTTTGAAAGATCATGAGGAGGACTTACAGAAGGAAGTGGAATCTGGAGAGGAACCAACCGCATCAGGAAAAAGAATTTTAGACATAGCAAATCTATCATTTGGACTTCTTGGCCCAGGGAAAGACATACCACCGACAGAAGAAGAACAACAACTCGGTGCAGTCGGAGGGAAAACTAAATAACTCATCATGGCCTTGCAACTTCTAAGTTGGAATTGTAATGGACTTAATTCCCCTCGAAAGAGAAAAGGTGTTTTTCATATATTAAGAAAGGAACAATTGGACTTGATTTGTCTTCAGGAAACACATGTAATGAGGCTACACAGGAAAATACTTATCAACAAGAGATTGGGACAAGAATTTATTTCGTCTGACAAGGTCAAAAAGAGAGGAGTGGTGATATACGCAAAAGAGAAATTTTCACCGAAACTAATTTTTAAAGATGAACAAGGAAGATATCTGGCTATTGAAATTCAATTTCAAGGAGAGAAATTTTTGATTGTAGGGGTGTATGCACCGAACGAGGGGAAATCTGAATTTTTTAAGAAGTTGCATGAGGTTCTCTTGGACTATATGGACTATAATATAATCTTGATGGGGGACATGAATGGAGTTGTATCTACAAATATGGATAAGGCACAAAAACAGGTAGTCACCAAAGATGGTAGACTACCAAAAACTTTCTTTGAATTGACTGACAATATGGACTTGATTGATATCTGGAGAACTAAGAACCCCCTGGAGAGAGAGGGAACTTTCTTCTCTGAAGCTAAGATGACATGGACTAGAATTGACCAAATTTGGATTACTAGAGGAATGGCACCAAAGATAAAGAAAGTGGAAATCTGTCCTAAAACCTGCTCAGACCATAATGCCGTAAAGATGGAGATGAAGCAAATAACACCCGGCTCCTTTAGATGGAGGATGAATGATACCTTATTTAGAGATGAAGAAGTATATAAAAAGGCCCAAAAAACCTTGAGAGACTATTTTGAAATAAATATGACTACAAATGTTGAAAAAAGAGTAATTTGGGATGCAAGTAAAGCTGTGATGAGAGGGTTCTTGATCCAACAGAATGCAATAAAAAAGAGAAGGCGAAATGAGAAAAAAGATAAAATTTTGGAGAAAATAAAAGAAGGAGAGAAAAAATTGAGGGTAAAGCCAAAGTCGCAGGAGATTTTAAAAGAAATAAAATTATATCAAGTACAATATATGGAATTGATGAACCAGGAAATAGAATGGAAAATTAAACAAATGAGACAAAAGACATTTGAATCAGCGAATAAATGTGGGAAACTATTGGCTTGGCAATTGAAAAAAAGACAAAAACTAAATACCATTACAAATTTAGTAGTAGAAGGAAAAGACATACATAATCCAACTGAGATTAGAAATTGCTTCCAGAAGTATTTTAAACAATTATATGCACAAGAGCCACAGAATGAAATGGACATTGATCGATTTTTGAAGATAAATGGATTACAAAAAATCTCACAAGAAAGCAAATTAATGTTGAATTGTAAAATATCTGACCAGGAGATTGAGGGTGCCATTCAAAATATGCAACTAGCCAAGTCTCCAGGACCGGATGGGCTGACTTCCAGATACTACAGATCTTTGAAAGAGTGGTTATTACAACCTTTGAAGGAAGTCTGCAATGAAATTTTGGAAGGGAAAAGGGTGCCAGAATCGTGGAAAGAGGCTTATATTACACTAATACCAAAAACAGGGACTGAAAAGACTCAACTTAGGAACTACTGTCCCATATCCTTATTAAATGTGGATTACAAAATTTTTGCGGATATTTTGGCTAAGAGATTGAAAAAGGTATTGATTGAAGAGATTCATAAGGACCAAGCGGGCTTTCTACCGGGAAGACATTTATCTGATAATCTGAGGAATATAATTGATATTTTGGAAAAGTTAGAAGTGAATATAAATACTAAAGCAGTTTTGATATTTGTGGATGCGGAGAAGGCCTTTGACAATATTTCTTGGAGTTTTATGAAAAGAAACTTACAGGGTATGGGGGTAGGCCATGGCTTTGAGAATGGTATAGGTGCAATATATTCTGAACAAAAGGCCAAATTAATTGTAAATAACGTGGTTACGGAACAATTTAAGATAGAAAAAGGGACACGACAGGGATGCCCAATTTCCCCTTTGCTTTTTATATCGGTCCTGGAGGTCTTGCTGAATATGATTAGAAGGGACCGGATGGTTAAAGGTATACAGGTCGGAGCTAAACAGTATAAATTGAGAGCATTTGCAGATGACCTAGTTTTGACGTTACAGGAGCCAGAATCTAGTACTAAAAGAGTTTTAGAATTAATTCAAGAATTTGGTCAGGTGGCAGGATTTAAATTGAATAAGTTAAAAACTAAGGTTCTTGAGAAAAACTTAACACCGATTGAAAAAGAGAAGTTTCAGTATGAAACAGGTCTGACTGTGGTTAAGAAAGTGAATTACTTGGGGATTAATATGACAGCTAAAAATGGGAATTTGTTTAAAGATAACTATGAAAAATGTTGGACGGAGGTGAAAAAAGACTTAGAAATTTGGTCAAATTTGAAGCTTTCCTTGTTGGGTCGAATTGCAGTTATAAAGATGAATGTATTGCCTAGAATGTTGTTTTTATTTCAAACATTGCAAATTTTGGACAAAATGGACTGTTGCAAGAAGTGGCAGAAAGACATTTCAAAATTTGTCTGGCAGGGCAAGAAGCCCAGAATAAAATTTAAGATATTAACTGATGTGAAAGAAAGGGGTGGATTTGCCCTGCCAGACCTTAAACTTTACTATGAATCAGCAGCGTTCTGCTGGTTGAAAGAGTGGCTGCTTCTTGAGAATACAGACATTTTGGATTTAGAAGGCTTTAATAATGTGTTTGGGTGGCATGCATATTTGTGGTACGACAAGGTTAAAGCACATAAGGCATTTAAAAACCACATTGTCAGGAAAGCATTGTTTAATGTTTGGATAAGATACAAAGATTTATTTGAAAATAAAACCCCAAGGTGGTTGTCACCTATGGAGGCTAAGGCTCAGAAAAAACTTAACATGGAGGCTAAATGGCCAAAATATTGGGAAATTTTGGAGCAAGAAGGGGACAAATTGAAATTGCAGAGTTTTGAGAAATTAAAAGATAAAGTGCGAGACTGGCTTCATTATTATTAGATAATGGAGGCTTACAATTTGGATAAGAAAATTGGCTTCCAGGTGGAAAAATCTAAATTGGAAACAGAATTGTTAGAACCTAAAACTAAGACTTTGTCAAAAATGTATAATTTGCTGTTGAAATGGAATACTCAGGATGAGGCGGTTAAATCTGCTATGATTAAATGGGCACAAGATGTTGGACATAACATTATGTTTGCTGACTGGGAACAGTTGTGGACCACCGGTATGAAATTTACGGCATGTAATGCCTTAAGAGAGAATATTATGAAAATGATATATAGGTGGTACATGACCCCGGTCAAGCTTGCAAAAATCTATCATTTGCCCGATAATAAATGTTGGAAATGTAAGGAAACTGAAGGTACATTCTTTCACCTTTGGTGGACGTGCCCTAGGATTAAGGCTTTCTGGGAAATGATATATAACGAATTGAAAAAGGTATTTAAATATACCTTCTTGAAGAAACCAGAGGCCTTTCTCTTGGGCATGGTCGTCCAATTGGTGTTAAAAAAGGATAGAACTTTCTTTATGTACACTACAACAGCAGCAAGAATACTTATTGCAAAGTATTGGAAGACGCAAGATTTACCCACTCTGGAAGAATGGCAGATGAAGATGATAGACTGTATGGGATTGGCAGAAATGACTGGCAGAATCCGGGACCAGGGAGAAGAGTCGGCGGAAGAAGATTGGAAGAAATTTAAGGACTATTTACAGAAATATTGTAAAATTAAAGAATGTTGAATGATGTTGGATTGAAATTAAGGGGTTTTCAGCTGCAATGTTTTGAGATAAGGATTTGCTGAGTAAATAATTTGAATTGGAATACAAGAAGGGGAGGTACGAGGAGGTCGGGGAAATATGTCATTGAAAATTAAGTAATGTGAACTGTATGTGTTTTTAATTTATTTTTTTTTGTTTTTTTCTTTTTGTATAAAATTTGGAAATTTAATAAATATCTTTATAAAAAAAAAGAAAGAAAAAACAACAAGGTCTGGGAAGACCTGGCAGCAATCTAGGAGAGCCTCAGCATCAGGCCCCCCTTCTTCTTCTGCGGCTGCATCAACACATTCCAAACCAAGAGGAATGTTAACAGAAGAGGCCTTAGCAGTTGCATTAAGTAAGATAAATGATTCACTGGAACAGCTTAACAAGAAAGCAGACGCGACAAATGCGAAAGTGGATGCTGCAACTACTAAAATTGATTTAAATACAGAAAGTATAAATAATCTGGGACAAAAGGTGAATACTAACACAGAAACCATCCAGAAATTGATACAGGAATCTACTTCGATACGGCAGGCCGCAGAGGAAGCTAGGGAAAAAGTTGCGGCTGTGGAAGGTAAAGTAACACAACTGGAGAGAGAGAGAGTCCCAGACCTACAGAGGCAACTTGATGACCACAAGTTGACGCTTTCTATGATTGAGCTCAAAGAAAAACAGACGAATTTGAGGATCAGAGCATTACCTGAATTGGAGAAGGAAAGTTTGATAGACTTTCTCACGCAGGAATTTGCTGATTTTTGGGACTTGGATCAAGAAGAGTTCAGAATTGTGAGGGCCTTCAGACTTGGAAGAGGAGGGAAAAAAGAAAAGAATAGAATAAGAGACTGTTTGAACTAAAGAAGAGAGAGACAGAATTTTGGGTTGGCACTACCAGAAGACCTTAGAAGTACAACAGTCAAGAGTGGAAATTTTCAAAGACGTCCCGAAATATCTTTTGGATCTTAGGTCTAACTACGGAGATTTGGTTGCCCTGCTGAGAAGGAATAAAATCATCTTTAGGTGGGAGTTTCCCCAAGGTCTATCCTTCAGTTTCAAAGGATGGAAAATAAAAATAAGATCACTAGAAGATAAAGCAAAGTTTTTGCATAATTACGAAGAAGAGCTGCAGAAGGAACTTGGAAAAGATCCAAGAGCATTGGATAGAAGATCACCAGATAGAGGACTAGAGCAAAGAGCATCGGACAGAAGATCACCAAATAGAGGAATAGTGGATATAGCAACATTATCCTTTGGATTGGATCCCCCAGTGAAAGTGACACCAACACGATCAACAGAAGAAGAGCAAGCATTGGGTGCAGTTGGAGGAAAATCAGAGTACAGTGGTGCCTCACAAGACGAATGCCTCGCAAGACGAAAAATGCGCAAGACGAAAGGGTTTTTCGGTTTTTGCGTTGCTTCGCAAGACGATTTTCCCTATGGGCTTGCTTTGCAAGACGAAAACGTCTTGCGAGTTTGGTTCGTTTTCTCTTAAAGCCGCTTGAAGAGGTGCAGTTGCGACGGACCGTGCTTCGCAAGACAAAAAACATCGCAAGACGAAAAGACTCGCGGAATGAATTAATTTCGTCTTGCGAGGCACCACTGTAATTACACCATGGCGTTGCAAGTATTGAGCTGGAATGTAAATGGACTGAACTCCCCGGAAAAAAGGTGGAGAGTCTTTCACTTATTGAAAAAAGAACAATTAGACTTGATTTGTTTACAAGAAACACATGTGATAAGGCTACACAGGAAGATATTGAGTAATAAAAGATTGGGCCATGAATTTATCTCATCGGATAAAGTAAAAAAAAGAGGAGTAGTTCTTTATGCAAAGGAGAGCCTATCACCGAAATTTATATTCAAAGATGACCAAGGAAGATTTGTTGCAATTGAAATCCAATTACAAGGAGAGAAATTCTTGATAGTAGGTATCTATGCACCAAATGAAGGAAAATCGGAATTTTTTAAGAAGTTACATGAGACTCTGATTGACTATATAGATTATAATATGATTTTGATGGGAGATATGAATGGAGTGGTGTCCACAAACATGGACAAGGCACAGAGACAGGTAGTCACCAAAGATGGTAGACTACCAAAAACCTTCTTTGACATGACTGAAAATATGGATTTAGTTGACATTTGGAGAATGAAGAATCCTCTGGGAAGAGAGGGAACTTTCTTCTCTGAGGCTAAAATGACATGGACAAGAATTGACCAAATTTGGGTAACTAGAGGATTGGTTCCGAAGACCAGCAAAGTGGAGATCTGCCCCAAAACTTGTTCTGATCATAATGCTGTGAAGATGGAAGTGAAATTGACGCCAATTGGTTCCTTTAGATGGAGGATGAATGATACTTTGTTTAGGAATGAAGAAGTGACCAAGAAGGCCCAAAATAATAATAATAATAATAATAATAATAATAATAATAATAATAATAATAATAATAATAATATTGTAATGGGAATTGGGGTTGCTTGTGGGTAAATTCCAAACTGCTCCCAGCTGTTGGGGTAGCTAAACCTTTCCCTGATTTGACAGCCCTTACAAGGCGACTGTCTCAGTCACTGGCAGAATCCGTCAGTGGGCGTTCCCTAAACTTCTTCCAACATAAAAGCTGTTTGACGCCAAGTCTCCTCCTCGCCTCTCTGCGCGGAAGTCTCCTGCGCAGAGTGGGCGTGGCCAGCGGAGGTCCTGGGCTCTCCCCGCTGGACCCTGTGGAAGGGTCTTGGAGCCCTCTCTCCGAAGATCTTTCCTCCTCCCCTTCTTTCCTGGTGTCACGCTTATTTCCTTCCCCAATGGAAGTATTCTCCCTCTCCCTGCTGGTCCCTTCTCCTGCATCATCGGAGAGCCCTACCTCCGCTCTGCGCTCCGATGTCAGTTCCCTGACATCCACCTCCCTCCCAGGACCCCCCTCACCTCCTTCCCTTTTCCTTGGCGGTGATGCAGGGAATCCCCTGAAGGAGCTATCCCCATCCCCAGAAGATTCAAACATTGCTCTCCACCGGCTACTATCTCTTCGCACCGGGTAATCTTCCCAGTCCGATTCCTCTCCCTCTGATACCTCTCCTCCCTCCTCTTTGGAAGCAGGAAACCCCATGAAATCTTCTTCCTCATCTGTGGTGCCAAATTGCTCCTCCCAGAACCTCGCTGTTGGTTTGGGCTTCCTTGGGAACCTGCTGTGAAACTCCCCCCGGAGATACTCATCCCTGATGGTTTCCGCAGGAACCCACGTGTTTTCAGACTCGGGCTCCCCCTCCCAAGCCACCAAATACTCCACCTGTCCCCTTTGCCATCTTGAATCGAGTATTTCCGCAGCTTGACTACTAAGTTCCCTTTCCTCTACGTGTGGGTGTGTGGGGACCTCTCTCTCTCGCCTTGGAAATTCCAGTCCCTCCCTATATGGGGAGAGTAACGACCTATGGAACACCGGGTATAGTTTCATACTGGTCGGCAACTTGAGCCTAAAGGCCACGGGATTAACCTGCTGTGTCACCTCGAAAGGTCCCAGCCGCCTTGGCCGCAACTTCTTGCAACCTCCCTTGAACGGTAACCCTTGTGTTGACAACCACACCCGGTCTCCAACCCGTATGGTTTCCCCTTCCCTACGGTGCTTGTCTGCCTGCCTCTTGTACACTTCCTTGGCCCGTTCCAAGTTCATCTTAAGCTGTTGGTGTAAGGCCTTCATTTCTTCCACAAACTGCTCCGCTGCCGGTACACTCCACCTCCCCTCCCCTTCCCCTGGGAAGGCCCTGGGGTGACAACCATAATTGGCCATGAACGGGCTCATTCCCGTGGACACATGTTCCGCGTTATTGTACGCAAATTCAGCCAGCGCTAGTTTGTCCACCCAATCGTTCTCCCTTTCGTTGACATAACAGCGTAGGTACTGTTGAAGTATGCTATTAGCTCTTTCTGCTTGTCCGTTGGTCTCTGGGTGTCTGGAAACCCTCATTTTCATGGGAAGGGTTTGGTGTGTCACTTCCCCCCCCAGAAGTTCTCTCCCATCAATGGTCGTTACTTGCAAGGGGTGTGCTAGAGGCACCACGTGGAGCTGGTGTTCCAGCGCAAAATCCCTGCTAAAGAAGTTGCAAGAGCTGCCTGAATCCAGCAGCGCCTTCACCTTAATTGGGTGTCCGTTGGGGAGTTCTAGTTCCACCTCTAGGGCTATGGCTGCCCGGGGAGGGTCTGGTTTGGGCACCTTTACTGGTTGCTCGCCTGGCTGCTGTGCCCACTTTTCTGCAGCCAAGCATTCCCGTTTCCCTCCTTTTTATCACTTTCCTCCTCACCTCCCACTGCCCCCACCATTCCTTGCCACGCCTTTTTCTGAGGGCAGACTCTGGCAAAATGTCCCGGCTGCTGGCAAAGAAAACACTTCCTTTTCATCTTTCCCTCCTTCTTGCGAACTTCGCTGGAGTTTGAAACCCCGCGCGCGCTCACTCCTCCAATCTCCATTGGTTCCGCAGGTGGCGCAGATTGCTCCGGCACGTCCGGAATGCGGTTGTCATACCAACGCTCTGCTCTCCCTTCCCGCCTTTCTAGAGCTCGCGCCTCTTGCCGTACTCCCACAGCCAGCACCATTTTGGTCAGCTGGTCCATCGATTCCGGGCGGGGTGAGCGGGAAAGTTCATCTTTTACCCAAGGGGATAAGCCTTCCTCAAATAACATTTGCAATGGCGGGGATCCTAGTTCCCAACCAAGTTGGTGGATCAGCATCGCAAAATGCGACCAGTACTCTCTCACTGATTGGCTCCCTTGTTTGCACCCCATCAGTTCCTTGCGCGTCACGCTCTGCTCCACATCACTCGAGAACATATGGTCCATTGTGCTAAAAAATCCTTCAGGGCAGCATTCTCCGACGCCATTAAGGGTCTGATCCAATCTCTGGCAGCCCCTTGCAGATGCCCTACCACATAAGCCACTCTCTCTCCATCGTCCACAAAGTCACCATACTGCAGGTCCAGTGCATACTGCATTTCTGTCTTAAATGCATTATAATCTCTGGGATTCCCCCCAAACTTCTGCACTAGTCCCGGTACCTTCCTTGCGATGGGGGTGGGCTTCCCCTGGGCATCCTGAGTCTGCCTTTCATCCAGCTGCGCCGCTAGTAGGGCCAGTTGCTGCTCCAAATCTCTGTTTCTCTCCTCCAGAGTTGGTTCTCCCCTGGCCCCCTCTCCAGCGCCTGCTTCTCTGGTTTGACTCATGATGCTGCTCCTTGCTGCTCTGCCCACCAGCAACTTAGATGACTGACGGATTGCTGTAATGGGAATTGGGGTTGCTTGTGGGTAAATTCCAAACTGCTCCCAGCTGTTGGGGTAGCTAAACCTTTCCCTGATTTGAGAGCCCTTACAAGGCAACTGTCTCAGTCACTGGCAGAATCCGTCAGTGGGCGTTCCCTAAACTTCTTCCAACATAAAAGCTGTTTGACGCCAAGTCTCCTCCTCGCCTCTCTGCGCGGAAGTCTCCTGCGCAGAGTGGGCGTGGCCAGCGGAGATCCTGGGCTCCCCCGCTGGACCCTGTGGAAGGGTCTTGGAGCCCTCTCTCCGAAGACCTTTCCTCCTCCCCTTCTTTCTGTTACGATAATGAAGCAATGCTGCTGCAAAGTCCTAGCTTGGAATGTAAACATGATGGGAATGTTGGGACTGTTCGTGGGAACAGAGGGGCAGTCTTTTCACAGTGCGAAGCACCGGAATTACCTCAGAGTGTAATATGAGCTGTACAGGAAGTACAGGAAGTGTTAGTCACAACACTGCTGGAGTTTGAAGAGAGCAGTCATGTTTTTTGTAACGATGCAGAGACAGAAATAAAAGCATGTAAATACGTTTCTGTCTATCTCTTTCCCCTGCCTGGGGGGGCAGGAAAGAGGGGTGTGTTCTTCTCACGTTTGAGAAGAATCGCCGATAGAGACCTTGCCTGCGCTCGCTGGGGAATGCAGCCAGGGAGGTCAACCGGGATTCAAGCCAGGTGCCTGGGACTGCAGCCAGCTTCTACTGAGAAGGGCTTGAATTTCCCAACATATGGTAGCACCGAGCCGATGGCATCGATCCATGAAAGCAGCTAAAGAGATTGATGGATCGTACTTCATCCTCTGCAAGGAGATAAGGTGTTTGTGGTAGCGTGCGGATGGAGGCTACAACGGACGGCTGAACACCGAAGCAGACGTTTTTGCTGATAAGCAAGGAGCAACGGAACCCCCAAGGTATGCTGATTTATGGGCTAAAAAGAGTGAACGCAGATTGATTCTTCTCTGGTTCACAGAAGCTGCTTTTGGATAAAAAACAGCACTGAGAGAGGGCCACATATTTCACATTCCTTAGGACTGATAAGCTCTGCTACCGCGGTCTACCAAGCCCAGTTGCTAAGCAACGAGACGTGAGAATTTTTCAGCTACTTCTGAGCTAGTTAGCTTGAAAAGTAAAGTGGAAAATCACCAAGCCTACACGGAAGTGAGGCTGGGATTGTAAGAGGCAAGAAAAACAACGTTTGTTTTGACTGCTATCTCACTGTTCTTGGAGGGACTTTCCAAAGCAGCCAGCGTTTAGCTGCCAGGTGCAAAGAGTAAACAGCCAGCTATTGGATTTTAGAAGGCTTGGGAGTTAGAGCTCAGACTTGGATTCAAAATGGATACCAAGAAGGGGGGAGGCTTACCTTACCCACCTCCACTGACAAATGACAATTATGCCTCATGGTCTGTAAAGATGAAAGCCCTGCTTCAGAATCAGAGGATTTTTGGGGTGATTGAGAACCCCATCCCTCCAGCACCAACACCAGGTTGGAATTCACAGAATGTGAAAGCCAGGACGGCCATAATTCTGTGTGTCTCGGATGATCAACTTGTGCATATTGGGGATTTGGAATACGCGCAAGAGATTTGGCAAACGCTGCATAGAATACATCAAAGAGATGCTGGTTCTTCAGCGTTGCTGCATTTTGAAAAGCTGACCAATCTTAGGTTAGCGCCGGATGGAGATGTACAAGCGCATCTGACAGAGATGAAATTCTTACGCCAGCAGATGGCGCAACGCAATTTTCCTCTACAGGAAGAAATATTCTGTTTCATGATTATTAACAGCCTTAATCGGACTTATAAAACGGTTGCAAGTCAGCTGGGTTCTCTACCAGCCAGAGATCTAACGGCGGAGAGAATTTGTATTGGCAATTGATTGGCAACTTCGCTTGCCCCCGGAGCCCACACGCTTCCTCTGCGTGCCTCTGTTCCCTCTGGGCAGCTTCCAGCTGCAGCGTAGCAGAGCGTTGCACAGCGATAGAAGCAGAACCGATAAGCCGTGTGTGCGTAGTAAATCAGGCCGACGCTTGGTGTCCTTCCTTATCTTACAAATAGCTTTATTCTCATACAGATCAACAGATCGTAAATCCCGGTGACACGGAACTCATTTTCCGCTGCGTTCCAAACCAGAGCTAAGCTCACTCTCTCTCTCTCTCTCAGAGACACACAGTAGAACACTCCCCTTCCGTGTGCTAAACCCGCCTCAAAGAATGTGAGACGTCACTCAGAACTTCTTAACCCTGTAAGTTCTGACTCTCTCCATAATTTGTGCCGTGATTCTGAACGAGAGGGACAGACTTGCTGCAATAGATGTCAAAGACAGGGGGAGAGAAGCTCGGAATTCTGACACCCCCACTGCTAGTGCAAGTGAAAAACAGGCTGTTGCTTTGAACGTTGTCCGTTGTTTTAATTGTGGACAGACTGGGCATCTTCAGCGGAACTGTATGAAGCCGCGTCAACAGAAAGGAGCTAAAGGGAGCTCTGCAAAGCCTGAGGCGTCAGGCAAAAGTCGTAGCAAATCCCAGGTGAAACCTGCAAAGGCATTGCTGTCAACAAAAGCCGCATTTTCAATGTAGAACACTTTTGTTCTTGACACTGGAGCAACGCAACACATGACATCTCACCGAGAACTGTTTTCAACGTTTAAGAAGCAAAGCTTCGCTGTGAAACAGGCCAATGGCCAGGAGCTGGAAGCGACCGGGTTTGGAACTGTGTATCTTGAAAGTCTGAACTTGACTATTAACAATGCGTATTTGTTTCCTGATTTAAAGTTCAATCTGCTGAGTGTTTCGCAGATCACAAAGAAAGGACTGACTTTGTCCTATGATAGAGAAAGCTGCAAAATCTACAAAGATGGAGAGCTGTATCTTTCCGCCAGAGAGAAAGATGGACTGTATTTGTTGACTTTTGATCAAAGTGATTGCATAAATTGTAATGCATCTGAATCTAACATGATTTCTCTTGCAGGTATGGCGAGAAATGTCCGGAAGGCGACCAAAGTGAACAGTGCATTTCAGCGTGTGTATGCTGATGTGATTGGTCCTCTAGCCCCATCTAGAGGCAATGCAAGATATTATCTTGTTTGTGTGGATTATTTCTCTCATTATGTGTGGATATACATATTGCAGAAACCACAAGAAGCCTTAGAAAGGTTTAAAGAGTTTTGTGACAAGGTTAAAACTGTTCATGATGCTAACATTGATTGTCTTTTCACAGATGAAAAGCCAGTTTTTCTTTTACAGGATTTTCAGGATTTCCTGCATAAGAAAGGGATAAGGCACAAGACTGCTGTTTCTGCAGGAGCATGGAACAAAAGTGTTTGTGTGCAAGTGAACAAAGAATTGCAATATGGGATGAAGGCGCAATTGCTGAGTTCACATTTGCCACATGAGTTTTGGGCGGAATCGCTATTGTGTTTTTGTTACTCGTGGTTGAGAAAGGTTTCAAAAGGTTTGGGATGTTCTCCTTTTGAAAAGCTATTTCACAGAAAACCTTCTGTAGCCCATTTTAAGGTTTTTAGGTCCCAAGTCAGGACTGAAGCTCCAGGTGGAGTAAAGAATGCCAAAGGCATTTTTGTGGGTTATGAAAAGGGTCTCTACAGAGTAATTTTGTCTGAATCTGGTCAGGTGATTCTCACAAAATTTCTAGAGAGTGCTCCTGAACTGGAGAGGGTAATTGTTCACACATTTCCCACTGAGGACAATTCAGATGATGATGATGATTTTACTGATTACAATGGTACTGAGAGTGACAGTGATAGCTCAAAGACCTCAGTTGACACAATCATTGAGAGGAAATCTCACACAATAGCTAGACCTTCACAGGTGGAAGACGAACCACTGTTTACTATTGAAACTGGTTCTCCAAAGAGTCCTGAGACTGAACCAGTGAGCAGAGAGGATCAGCACCTCTTACGCAGGTCCGAGAGAGTCACAAAGGGTGAGCCACCCAAGAGGTATTCCAAAGAGTTTGCTAACTCAGATGTTGCATGTGTAACTATTGTTGACAACTCAAGACAGGTTGAAGCTGTGTCTAAGTCAGAGACAAAGACACAACAGGGAGTTGCTAAGCGTAACACTACATTCCCTAGCCAAGGTAATGCAGATGCACTCATTCCTTGGAAGTCAGACAACCAGAGAGGCACACTGGGGAAACCAGTGGCGGGTAGTTCCAAGGGTGGAACTGAAACAACAGGGGAGTGTTATATGTATAACAACTGTTTGTTTTCTTCTCTGGATAAAGCTATGTTCGCAGCGCACATTGATTCTTATGGGGGAGTATGTTACGATAATGAAGCAATGCTGCTGCAAAGTCCTAGCTTGGAATGTAAACATGATGGGAATGTTGGGACTGCTCGTGGGAACAGAGGGGCAGTCTTTTCACAGTGCGAAGCACCGGAATTACCTCAGAGTGTAATATGAGCTGTACAGGAAGTACGGGAAGTGTTAGTCACAACACTGCTGGAGTTTGAAGAGAGCAGTCATGTTTTTGTAACGCTGCAGAGACAGAAATAAAAGCATGTAAATACGTTTCTGTCTATCTCTTTCCCCTGCCTGGGGGGGCAGGAAAGAGGGGTGTGTTCTTCTCACGTTTGAGAAGAATCGCCGATAGAGACCTTGCCTGCGCTCGCTGGGGAATGCAGCCAGGGAGGTCAACCGGGATTCAAGCCAGGTGCCTGGGACTGCAGCCAGCTTCTACTGAGAAGGGCTTGAATTTCCCAACACTTTCCTGGTGTCACGCTTATTTCCTTCCTCAATGGAAGTATTCTCCCTCTCCCTGCTGGTCCCTTCTCCTGCATCATCGGAGAGCCCTACCTCCGCTCTGCGCTCCGATGTCAGTTCCCTGACAAATATAATAATAATAATAATAATAATAATAATAATAATAATAATAATAATAAATTATTTGTACCCCGCCCATCTGGCTGGGTTTCCCCAGCCACTCTGGGCGGCTTCCATAGAAACCAAAAATACACTAAAATATCACAGATTAAAAACTTCCCTGAACAGGGCTGCCTTAAGATGTCTTCTGAATGTCAGGTAGTTATTTATCGCTTTGACATCTGATGGGAGGGCGTTCCACAGGGCAGGCGCCACTACCGAGAAGGCCCTCTGCCTGGTTCCCTGTAGCTTTGCTTCTCGCAATGAGGGAACCGCCAGAAGGCCCTCGGCGCTGGACCTCAGCATCCGGGCAGAACGATGGGGGTGGAGACGCTCCTTCAGGTATACTGGGCCGAGGCCGTTTAGGGCTTTAAAGGTCAACCCCAGCACTTTGAATTGTGCTCGGAAACGTACTGGGAGCCAATGTAGGTCTTTCAAGACCGGTGTTATGTGGTCTCGGCGGCCGCCCCCAGTCACCAGTCTAGCTGCCGCATTCTGGATTAGTTGTAGTTTCCGAGTCACCTTCAAAGGTAGCCCCACGTAGAGCGCATTGCAGTAGTCCAAGCGGGAGAGAACCAGAGCATGGACCACTCTGGCGAGACAGTCTGCGGGCAGGTAGGGTCTCAGCCTGCGTACCAGGTGGAGTTGGTAGACAGCTGCCCTGGACACAGAATTGACCTGCGCCTCCATGGACAGCTGTGAGTCCAAAATGACTCCCAGGCTGCGCACCTGGTCCTTCAGGGGCACAGTTACCCTATTCAGGACCAGGGAGTCCTCCACACCAGCCCGCCCCCTGTCCCCCAAAAACAGTACTTCTGTCTTGTCAGGATTCAACCTCAATCCATTAGCCGCCATCCATCCTCCAACTGCCTCCAAGCACTCACACAGGACCTTCACCGCCTTCACTGGTTCTGATTTGAAAGAGAGGTAGAGCTGGGTATCATCTGCATATTGATGGACACCCAGTCCAAACCCCCTGATTATCTCTCCCAGTGGCTTCATATAGATGTTAAAAAGCATGGGGGAGAGGACGGAACCCTGAGGCACCCCACAAGTGAGGGCCCAGGGGTCTGAACACTCATCCCCCACCACCACTTTCTGAACACGGCCCAGGAGGAAGGAGCGAAACCACTGCATAACAGTGCCCCCAGCTCCCAGCCCCTCTAGACGGTCCAGAAGGATGTTATGGTCGATTGTATCAAAGGCCGCTGAGAGATCCAGCAGAACCAGGAAACAACTCTCACCTTTGTCCCTAGCTCGCCGGAGATCATCAACCAGCGCGACCAAGGCAGTTTCAGTCCCATGATGAGGCCTGAATCCTGATTGGAAGGGATCCAAATGGTCCGCATCCTCCAGGCGTGCCTGGAGTTGTTCAGCAACCACACGCTCAATCACCTTGCCCAAGAATGGAAGATTTGAGACTGGGCGATAGTTGGCCATACTGGCCGGGTCTAAAGATGGTTTTTTTAAGAAGTGGTTTAATGACCACCTCTTTCAGCGGATCTGGGAATGTTCCCTCACAGAGGGAAGCATTCACCACCCCGCAGAGCCCATCGCCCAGCCCTTCCCGGCTTGCTTTTATTAGCCAGGATGGGCAAGGATCAAGGAGACAGGTGGTTGGTTTCACGCGTCCAAGCAGCCTGTCCACATCCTCAGGGGTAACGGATTGAAATTGATTCCATGCAACTTGACCAGACAGAGCTCTAGCACTCTCCCGCCCCAGCCCTGCTCCCACAGTGGTGTCTAGCTCCTTCCGAATATGAGTGATTTTATCTGCAAAAAACTTTGCAAAATCGTTGCAGGAGATCTTGGGGTCTTTACAAGGCCCCGGTGGTAAAGGTGGTTCCGTTAAATTGCGAACCACCTGAAAGAATCTCCTGCTACTATTTTCTGCATATGCAATAGAGGCGGTGAAGAAAGTCTTCTTCGCCATCGCTATCGCCACTTGGTAGGCTCGAAGTTGAGCTCTAACCTGTGTCCGGTCAGATTCAGAGTGAGTTTTTTGCCACCGACGCTCTAGCCGTCTCAGCGATTGTTTCATCGCCCTCAGCTCCGAAGAAAACCACGGGGCTGTCCGGGCTCCATGCAATCGGAGAGGGCGCTTCGGATCCAGACAGTCGATAGCCCTGGTTAACTCCGCATTCCAGCGGGCCACCAGGGAATCAGCTGAAAGGCCATCAACATGGGATAAAGCATCCCCTACCACTCTCTGGAAACCATTTGGATCCATTAAGTGGCGGGGGCGGACCATCCGAATTGGTCCCACCTCCCTGCAGAGGGGAAGGGTCGCGGAGAAGTCCAGTTGCACCAGGAAGTGATCTGACCATGGCACTTCTTTTGTTTCACTTTTACTTAGTGTCAGATCAGCCACGTCACTAGAGGTGAACACCAGGTCTAAGGCATGTCCATGACTATGAGTTGGGCCAAACTTATTCAGGGACAGCCCCATGGAGGCCATGCTTTCCACGAAGTCACGAGCGGCCCCTTGTAAGGTCGTGTCGGCATGGATGTTAAAATCCCCTAGGACAACCAAACTAGGTGTCTCCAGGAGAAAATCCGCCACGACCTGAAGCAGCTCAGACAGGGAATCCTTGGTGCAGCGGGGAGGTCGGTACACCAAAAGGAATCCTGTACTGCCCCTATTGCCCAACTTCCAGAACATGCACTCAGAAAACTGGATCTTCCCAGTAGGACGCCTGGTGCAAGCTAGTGACTTCCTAAAAATCACTGCAACCCCCCCTCCCCGCCCACATGACCTGGGTTGCTGTGCGTAAGAGAAACCTGGTGGGCAAGCAAAACTTTGAGAGATTATTTTGAGATACATATGAATACTACAGTGGAAAAAAGAGTAATATGGGACGCAAGTAAAGCGGTTATGAGAGGATTCTTGATACAACAGAATGCAATTAAGAAGAGAATTCAAAATGAAAAAAAGGATAAAATCCTGGAGAAAATAAAGGAAGGAGAGAAGAAACTGAGAGCAAAACCAAAGTCACAGGAGACCCTGAAAGAGATAAAGTTATACCAAGTACAATATATGAAATTGATGAATCAGGAAATAGAATGGAAGATCAAACAGATGAGGCAAAAGTCATTTGAATCGGCAAATAAGTGTGGAAAATTGTTGGCCTGGCAAATGAAAAAAAAGACAAAAACTTAATACTATTATGAATTTGGAAGTGGAAGGAAAGAATATACAGAACCCAGTGGAGATTAGAAAGTGCTTCCAGAGGTACTTTAGACAACTTTATACACAGGAGAAGCAGAAAGAAATGGACATTGATCGATTCTTGAAAATAAATGGACTACAGAAAATCTCTCAGGAAAATAAGTTAATGTTGAATTATAAAATAACGGATCAGGAAGTGGAAGGGGCCATTCAGAACATGCAATTGGGTAAATCTCCAGGGCCGGATGGTTTGACTTCAAGATATTACAGATCTTTGAAAGAATGGTTAATACAACCATTGAAGGAAGTCTGTAATGAAATATTGGAAGGGAAAGGGGCACCAGAGTCGTGGAAGGAAGCCTATATTACACTTATACCGAAAACAGAGACTGAAAAGACACAGCTTAAGAATTACCGCCCCATATCGTTGCTTAATGTGGATTATAAAATTTTTGCAGACATTTTGGCTAAAAGACTAAAAAAGGTGTTAGTAGAAGAAATCCATATAGATCAAGCGGGCTTTCTCCCGGGCAGACATTTGTCTGACAATACGAGGAACATAATAAATATCCTAGAAAAACTACAAGTGAATATTAATACTAAAGCAGTTTTGATATTTGTGGACGCGGAGAAAGCCTTTGATAATATTTCTTGGAGTTTCATGAAGAAGAATTTACAGGGGATGGGGGTAGGTCAAGGTTTTGAAAATGGTATAGGTGCAATCTATTCAGAACAAAAGGCAAAACTAATTGTGAACAATGTAGTGACAGAAGAGTTTAAGATTGAGAAAGGAACACGACAAGGCTGCCCAATCTCTCCATTGCTTTTTATATCGGTCCTGAAGGTTCTGCTAAATATGATTAGAAAGGACCAATTGGTTAAAGGTATACAAGTGGGAGCTAAACAGTACAAACTGAAAGCATTTGCTGATGATTTAGTATTGACTTTACAGGAGCCAGAATCTAGTACTAAAAGGGTACTGGAACTGATACAAGAATTTGGACAGGTAGCAGGTTTTAAGTTGAACAAGATGAAAACCAAGGTCTTAGAGAAAAATCTAACTGTGAATGAGAGAGAAAAGTTTCAGGAGGAGACAGGATTAACATTGGTTAAGAAAATGAAATATTTAGGGGTTAACATGACTGCCAAGAATGTGAACTTATTTAAGGATAACTATGAAAAATGTTGGATTGAAGTGAAAAAGGACTTAGAAATATGGTCAAATTTGAAGTTATCATTGCTAGGCCGAATTGCTGTGATAAAAATGAATGTTTTGCCAAGGATGTTGTTTTTGTTTCAAACATTGCAAATTTTGGACAAGATGGACTGTTTCAAGAAGTGGCAGAGAGATATTTCCAGATTTGTCTGGCAGGGCAAGAAGCCTTGAATAAAATTTAAGATATTAACTGATGCTAAAGAAAGAGGTGGATTTGCCCTGCCAGACCTTAAACTTTACTATGAATCAGCTGCTTTTTGCTGGCTGAAAGAATGGCTGCTTCTTGAAAACACTGATGTGCTGGACTTAGAAGGCTTCAATAATGTATTTGGTTGGCATGCATATTTGTGGTATGATAAGGTAAAAGCACACAAAGCGTTCAAAAATCATATTGTTAGAAAAGCACTGTATAATGTTTGTATAAGATATAAGGATTTGTTAGAAAATAAAACCCCAAGATGGTTGTCACCAATGGAAGCGAAGGCACAGAAAAAACTCAATATGGAGGCCAAATGGCCGAAATATTGGGAAATTCTGGAACAAGATGGAGATAGAATAAAACTGCAGAGCTTTGAAAAATTGAAAAACAGAGTGCGAGATTGGCTCCATTATTACCAAATAATGGAGGCATACAACTTGAACAAAAAAGTTGGTTTCCAGGTGGAAAAATCAAAATTGGAAACAGAATTGTTAGACCCCAAAATTAAGAATTTGTCAAGAATGTATAACTTGCTGTTGAAATGGAACACTCAGGATGAAACGGTGAAATCTGCTATGATTAAATGGGCACAAGATGTTGGACATAACATTATGATGGCTGACTGGGAACAGTTATGGACCACCGGTATGAAATTTACGGCATGTAATGCCCTAAGAGAGAATTTAATGAAAATGATTTACAGGTGGTACATGACACCAGTCAAGCTTGCAAAAATCATAATTTACCTGATAATAAATGTTGGAAATGTAATGTGACTGAAGGTACATTCTTTCACCTTTGGTGGACATGCCCAAGGATTAAGACATTCTGGGAGATGGTTTATAATGAAATGAAAAAGGTATTTAAATATACCTTCCTGAAGAAACCAGAGGCCTTTCTCCTGGGCATGGTCGGCCAATTGGTGCCAAAGAAGGACAGAACATTTTTTATGTATGCAACAACAGCAGCAAGAATACTCATCGCGAAGTATTGGAAGACACAAGATTTACCCACCTGGGAAGAATGGCAGATGAAGTTGATGGACTATATGGAACTGGCGGAAATGACTGGCAGAATCCGAGACCAGGGAGAAGAGTCGGTGGAAGAAGATTGGAAAAAAAATTAAAGATTATTTACAGAAATACTGTAAAATTAATGAATGTTAGAAAAATGCTGGAATGAAGTTATATGGCTTTAGCAGAAATGTAATAAGGAATTAAGTACAAATAGATTTTTAATGTATTAAAGGGAAAAAATAAGGTTAGAATAAGTTAAGATAAATTACAGGACAGAAAAAAGAGGAAGATGGAAAGGAATTGCTGAAACAGTTAATTGAAGTGGAATACAAAAAGGGAGGTGTGAGGAGGTCGTGGAAACAAGTGAATGAAAGTTAAGAGATTGAAATGGACTGTTACAAGAAGTGGCAGAGATATTTCTAGATTCGTCTGGCAGGGCAAGATGCCCAGAATAAAATTTAAAATACTAACTGATGCAAAAGAAGGAGGTGGATTTGCCCTGCCAGACCTTAAACTTCACTATGAACCAGCCGCATTTTGCTGGCTGAGAGAATGGCTGCTTCTTGAAAACACAGACATTTTGGACTTAGAAGATTTCAACAATGTATTTGGGTGGCATGCATATCTGTGGTATGATAAGGTCAAAGCACATAAAGCATTTAAAAACCATATTGTCAGGAAAGCATTGTTTAATGTCTGGACAAGATATAAGGACCTACTTGAAAATAAAACCCCAAGGTAGTTGTCACCGATGGAAGCGAAGGCTCAGAAAAAGCTCAATATGGAGGCCAAATGGCCGAAATATTGGGAAATTTTGGAACAAGAGGGAGATAAATTGAAATTGCAGAGCTTTGAAAAACTAAAAAACAAAGTGCGAGATTGGCTTCATTATTATCAAATAATGGAGGCATACAATTTGGACAAGAAAATTGGCTTCCAGGTGGAAAAATCAAAATTGGAAACAGAACTGTTAGATCCCAAAACTAAGACTCTGTCAAGGATGTATAATCTGCTGCTGAAATGGAATACTCAGGATGAAACGGTGAAATCTGCTATGATTAAATGGGCACAAGATGTTGGATACAACATTATGTTGGCTGACTGGGAACAGTTATGGACCACAGGTATGAAGTTTACGGCATGTAATGCCTCAAGAGAGAATATTATGAAAATGATATACAGGTGCTACATGACACCAGTCAAGCTTGCAAAAATATATCATTTGCCTGATAATAAATGCTGGAAATGTAAAGAGACCGAAGGTACATTCTTTCATCTTTGGTGGACGTGCCCGAGGATTAAGGCATTCTGGGAGATGATCTATAATGAAATGAAAAAGGTATTTAAATATACCTTTCTGAAGAAACCAGAGGCCTTTCTCCTGGGCATGGTCGGCCAATCGGTGTTAAAGAAGGATAGAATTTTTTTTATGTATGCTACAGCAGCAGCAAGAATACTGATCGCGAAGTATTGGAAGACACAAGATCTACCCACCCGGGAAGAATGGCAGATGAAGGTGATGGATTACATGGAACTGGCGGAAATGACTGGCAGAATCCGAGACCAGGGAGAAGAATCGGTAGAAGAAGGTTGGAAGAAATTTAAAGACTATCTACAGAAACATTGTAAAATTAAGGAATGTTAGAAGGATGCTGGAATGAAGTTATGTGGTTTTAGCAGTAATGTTATAAAGGAGTATGTAAAAATGGGTTGTTAACAGGTGAGAATGTAAAGTTACAATATATTAAGATAAATGATTAAGATAAAAACAAAGATGGAAAGGATTTGCTGAATTAACTAACTGAACTAGAATACAAAAAAGGGAGGTGTGAGGAGGTCAAGGAAACAAGTAAATGAAAGATAAGATATGGAAAAACTGATTTGTTTTTAATTGTTTTTATTTTTCAGTATTTTGTATTTTTTGTTTTATTACTTTTTCTTATTTTTGTAATTCTTTGAAATTTCAATAAATATTATTTTAAAAAAAGAAAGTTAAGAGATTGAAATTATTGGATGTGTTCTAAATTGTGTTTGTTTTGTTTTGTTAATCCAATGTTTTGTGTTAGTGTTACGTAGTGTTTTTGTTTTTGTATAGTGTTGTATTGTTTTGTTGATTTTTTTTCCTTTTCTTTTATAGTCTTTAAACTGTTAATAAATATTATTTTTTTAAAAAAACACCACAGAGTTGTTGTTGTGGGAGCTGTAGTTCACCAAAGTAAATATTGAAAGGATCCTCTTTTCACATCAAGGACAGACCATTCCAAACATCTACCTTATGCACAAAATTGATTCCCCAAGCTCTTCTTGTGTTTTAAGACGCTGGGATGTGGGGAGCCGGAAATTCCACTGGGCTGGCAGAAGCCCCTTTTGTGACTCAATAGAGCTCTGTCTTCAACCCAAATTTTAGTTTGGAAAACTCCTCCCTTTTCCTTTAACACACTCCCCTCCCCCCACTTTCCTGCATTCCACTCTTTTCCATATCGAAAGCAATTTCTAATGTCCACTGCCAGGACCAGCTGAGGATGTTTTTGCTTGAGGCAGAAACACCCTGAGCCTTGCCTCTGCTTCTCCTTCAGGAAAGGAGGCTGGAGAGGAGCAGGTTGTGTTGGCAAAACCCTCACAAGGGCCTGACCGTGGTCACAATAGTGGCATGGCTGCAAGCATGGTGCTCTATGGACCTTGATCTGCCCCCCCCCCCTTGAGCCAATTGCCTTGCAACGCCTCATGTGCAGGTTGGCCCTGCCAATTCCTAGGGTGCCCAGTTGGATTATTTCAGTGGGGAAGGGGGAAGTTCCCAATCCCGTTCCACTGCTCTCCACCTGCTTCCCCCCCTCAAAGTGATCCATCTAGCCTCCACTCCATCCCACTTCAAATGAAAATAAATAATAAAAGAGCTCCCATCCAGACTCTGCAGTCTCCATAGCTGCTCTCAGAGCTCCAGTCTCCTTTGGTCATTTTTGGGACTCCCTTGAGAAGAACAAGTGGACATCTAGGAGTTGCTGTTGGTGGTGGCGGGAGCAGGGCTCAGCTCCTCCTGCTCTTAAGTGTGCTCTGCTCAGTTCTGCAGCCTTATCCCTTGGCATCAGGTGCACATATGCTCTCATAACCCCCTCAAGCCAAGCCCAGTTTTTTTTCTTCCTCTGTTCTCCCTCCTACCACTGAGCCCTGGAGACAAAGCTTAATGGGGAGAGGGGAGGGAAGACCTCCCCTCAAGAGTCTATGCAATAATTCGCAGCCAGCTGCTGCTGGGCTAAAACTTGCAAGCTGCAAGCAGTATGAGGAAGGAAAACAATTTAGAAACACCTTGGGGAAGCAATGTAGCCCTCTTTCTGCACCTGCAAGCCTTGTTGTGAAGAGCTAAGTCAGATTCCATGGTATCTGCACGACCTGATGCCTCACAGCCTCTCCCTCATGTGTGCTGCAAGGGCCCAAGGCGACTACATTTGGAAAGTCTGGCTGAGCTTCAGAGCAGTGGAGAAACCAGCAAAGGCAAGTGTAGCTCCCCTCCGAACACCAGAACAATCTCTGCACAGTGGATATTTTATTTTGAAACAATTTAAAAAAGAGTGTGTGTGCACCAAGTACAGGAATCCAGGATAGAAAACCAGAAAGACAAAGTTGCCCAACCCAACCCAACTACACCCACTGCCTCAGCTCCCCGCCTGCTGTCCAGCCTGCGCCCCCTCCTCCTCCCTGGTCCCTTTAGGCAGTGCTTAGTGTTTTATGAAGAATGAACACCCTAGAACTCTACTTGGCAGAATGGGGACAGATAGCTGAACTATACAGAGCAGGCTAAGGAGTACGTGGGCCACAGTGGCTGCCCTGCCCCTTCTTGATGAGCATCAAGGCTGGGGGGACAGAGAAAGAGGTCCTGCAATCCCAGGACAGGACAGGACAGGAATCCTTATGCCTGGTACCCACCAAGAGTAGCACATGCTCAGCTGCAGCAGAAGGGGAGAGCGTGGACTACTGCGCAGGGACTGAGAGCAGCAGTGGTGGTAGGATGGGCAGGGGGATGACTGTCCTCCAACAGGGTCCCTGCCAAAGCACCCTTAACCTGCTGCCAATGCCCTGGAACCATGTGGAAAGCCAAGTGTGCAACCGTGTCAGGAGTCAAGAGGAAAAGGTGGAAAGGGCGAAGCACAGGGAAGGGAGCTGGCACATGGCAAGATGGCACAAGGGGAAGGGCAGGCACCAGAGAACAGAGGCTGGGCCTTGCCTCTTCCCTCCCAACTTCGTCTCCAGTCACGCTTGGCACCTTTCGTAGTCATCCGCCCCCAGCAGGAAGCCCAGGAGGAAGCCGATGGCACACTGACGCTCCTGTGGGCTCTGCTTCGACAGAACGTTGGGCAGAGGCAGTAGCAGGAGGCTGGCGAAGAGGGTGGCTGCAGGGAAGTGAAAACATTTGCATGAGAGGAGGCGGGAGCAGGAGGAAGGCCAGCTCCCAGCCAGGACAGGCAGGCCTTACCTAGCATGTTGGCACTGACGTTGTTGCTCTCAGAGTATTTCAGCAGCTCCCGCAGGAAAGCCACCATGAAGCGGAACATGTTGTGGTGCGACTGCGGCAACTGGCAGATCACCTGCAAGACAGGGAGGGGCAGTTTGGAGTTTCAATGCAGAGCTTTGCTTTGACGTGTGGCCCTTGGAGGCTTGAGCATGGGGCAATGTAGCCCACAAATGTTAAGCCTCCCCTGCTCTACCAAACTCCCAAGGTTTGATGGAGGAGGGTTGGGAAGAGGAGGAGAAAAGGAAGGCCTTCCCTAGATGATCCTTGGGGTCCATTTCCAACTCTACAGTTCTCTGATTTCAGAGAGAGACTTGCTGGGCTCCAAGTATCCCTCGCAGGGCTCAGCGCAAAGCCATGGCTTACAATACTGGCTGTCACTGAGCTTGGGGATAAAGGAGAAATGGAGGGTGACCTGCCAGTTGTTTGTGATCTGGAACTTCTCCTTCTGCAGCTGCTGGAACTTCACATTCTCAAACGGAAACTGCAGAGCAAAAGGGGGCGGGGGGCGGAGAGAGTGCTTGCCTTCAGCAGAGGCAAGGAAACGTGCTCCAGGGGGAAGTTTGTCCTTGGCCCCGGGCTCTCATTTAGGGGACTGCACATGCAACAGGTCCACGTGGGGCTCTCCAGATATTGGTGCACTTGCCACTGGCCATGTTGGCTGGGGATGATGGGAGTTGTAGTCCAGCATCTGGAGGGCACCACGCTGGCTACCCCTGGAGTCTTTGCCTGCGAGGAAGAGGAAGAGGCTGCTGCTCAGTGGAAGGGCATCTGCCTTGCATGCAAAGATCCCAGGTTCTATCCCCAGCATCTCCAGGTAGGGCTGGTAGAGATCCCCCGGAAATCCTGGGGAACCGCTCAAGACTGAGCTAGATGGGCCAAGGGCTTCTTTCCCCCCTGGTCTTTTTGCAGCAAACCCTCTTTAAGGGGTTGGAGAGGATCCTATTCGTCTTTACCTCCCTCCAGGGAGGGAAGGAATTTGTTCTCCATCCTGTCCATTAACTGAACAATATCCTCAAACACTTTCCAGTACCGTCGGTCATCCACAACCTTCACCTATGGGGGGGGCAGAGCACATTTGTTGGGGCTATGGACTAAAAGGGGGCGGTATGAGTTAAGAGCAGAAATGCCTGATGCACCCCCCTGTTCCCAGCCCTGAAAGAGGCAAGTACTGTAACTCTGAGAGCTTCCCCAGGATGGCAGCGGCTGTGACTTCCAGAGCCAATGGGCTGAAGCCAAATGCTCCAAGCCAAGTACCACAGAAGCTCCATTGCATGAATGGAGCCAACGGTTAAGGTATACAGTTCATCCCATGTGGTCTGCCATGCCTGCAGGAGCAGCGTGTACTCAGAACAGTGGATAATGGAAGCATAGGGATTTAACAGAGCCAAAACCTGCCCATTCCTTGCACCGGAAGTCATTTGCCAAGGAGGAGCTCTGTGGAAAGGGGCCTGGTTGTTGGTCAGGGCCTGCCCATATTCGAGGAGGTGCCACATAGCGGGCAACTAAAAACCCTGAATAGACGATAGCCCTGGCCAGGGCAGGTGTTACCCCTGTGAGGAAGAGGGAGCTGACGGGCTTGTGGTCGCTCCTTTTCAATTCCATGTGGCTTCGATAGCTGAGCTGATTCACGCTGCCTCCTCTCCAGAGGATTGGCTCACACCATGCTGGCACACGGCACTTCCCACTGCAAGGAGACAGGAGAGACACCAGGACTGTTGGACTGGCTGAGGCAACACACAAGGCTCACACAGTCAAACTTTGGCTCCACACATGGCCTGTGATCTTGACCACGGTCAACAGCTGGAGATGATGGGGCTTGGGAGTCCAACTTCTGAAGGGGCAGACCTTGCAGGTGTGCAGGCATTTTGCCTCATGGAGAGAGTTGTTAGGAAATCAAAAGTTGCCTTCTACCAGGTCAGAATGAATTTCTGACCTACCCCAGTTTTGATTCCAACATTGCAGGGGGTTGGACTAGATGACCCTCATGATCCCTTCCAACCCCACAATTAATTAATTAATTAAGTCTACTCTGGCTGGCAGCAGCTCTCTGTGGCCCAATCCTTTTTCAGGTGGAGGTGCCATAGAGTTTCAACTTGAGACTCTGCATACAAAGCATATGGCACACCACCAAATGATGATCCTTCCCCAAAGCAAGGGGCCCCGTTATTCTTGTTCAGACACTATTTTTTCAGTGATCCAAAAGACCCTTTCTGGCACCTGAAATGCTGCCCAAAGGAGCCTGCCGTTTTCCGGCTTTGTCACTACATGTTCCGCCTGTCCTTTTGATTTCCCCATTACCACAGCAAGAGCAATGAAACTAGCAGGCCTAGGTGGCTTCTGACAGTTGTCAAGAACCACAAGAATATGCAAAATCATGGATGGTGAGGCTCAATGACTACTAGCCATAATGGCCACAGAACATACTCCACCAAGAGAAGCAGTATGGCTTGGAGGAGGGGAGTGTGCTGTTGCACTCAGGTCCTGTTTGTGGGCTCCCCAAGAGGCATCTCATTGGCCAATGTGAGAACAGGATGCTGGGCCAGATGGACCAATGGCCTGATCCAGCAGGGCTGCTCTCATGTTCTTATGCCCTGGCAGACTCATCTTGAGAGAGCACCAAGTCTAATTCCCAGACTTCCTTGACACAAACAGGATTCTCATTCAGCCTGCTGCACCTTTCAATGAACTGCAACACCGCTTATACACACCATGAAACAGAGGATGCTGGTTATCAGGACAAATGTGGGGAAAAGGCTGCTTGTGGAAAAGGAGCCAAAACATTTCCAGAGCAGGGATGGCTTGAGGAAGACAACATATCACAGCCTTGCATTTCACAACTCGCCTAGCAGCCTTTGGCAACCAGGAATTCCATGCAAGCAAAGTGAGCAGGTGAAGGAGAGCTGGATCTCTCTCTTCCTCCGTGGCTTGGTGTCCATTCTGGCTGCAGAGGAAAGGAAGTCCATCCAGCCCTCAACTTTATCCCTCCTCCACCAGCTTGCTTAGCAGAAAGCCATTTTTAAAATATATTTTTTACTAGCCTGCTCAGGAGGATGGAAAGGCAGGACACTACTAGCATCTCAGCAGACTAGGAAAAACAAACAAGCCTTGCAGAAGTATGATTGAGAGGACTTACTTACAAAGGCTCAACTATCAAGCTGGCGTTTACCTGGAGTCCCAGCGATCTGTTTTAGAGTCGAATTTGTACGTCGGGATGAACTTGATCTCTCCCTCTGTGAAATCAGCAAAAGCTGTCTTTTGGGTACGCTGAATGTTTAGCTAAAGCCAAAAAGAAATTGCTTATCAGCAGAGAAGCAAAAGACCCCCTGTTGCCTGACAATGGAGTCTATTAACAGCCACTATTGTGCTGGAAAGGAGTACGACAAGGCTGTATATTGTTTCCCTGCTTATTTAACTTATATGCAGAATTCATCATGCGAAAGGCTGGGCTGGATGAATCCCTAGCCGGAATTAAGATTGCCAGAAGAAATATCAACAACCTCAGATATGCAGATGACACAACCTTGATGGCAGAAAGTGAGGAGGAATTGAAGAACCTTTTATTGAGGGTGAAAGAGGAGAGCGCAAAATATGGTCTGAAGCTCAACATCAAAAAAATGAAGATCATGGCCACTGGTCCCATCACCTCCTGGCAAATAGAAGGGGAAGAAATGGAGGCAGTGACAGGTTTTACTTTCTTGGGCTCCATGATCACTGCAGATGGTGACAGCAGCCACGAAATTAAAAGACGCCTGCTTCTTGGGAGAAAAGCAATGACAAACCTAGACAGCATCTTAAAAAGTAGAGACATCACCTTTCCAACAAAGGTCCGTATAGTAAAAGCCATGGTTTCCCCGGTAGTGATGTATGGAAGTGAGAGCTGGGCCATAAAGAAGGCTGATCACCGAAGAATTGATGCTTTTGAATTATGGTGCTGGAGGAGACTCTTGAGAGTCCCATGGACTGCAAGAAGATCAAATGTATCCATTCTTAAGGAAATCAGCCCTGAGTGCTCACTGGAAGGACAGATCCTGAAGCTGAGGCTCCAATACTTTGGCCACCTCATGAGAAGAGAAGACTCCCTGGAAAAGACTCTGATGTTGGGAAAGATTGAGGGCACAAGGAGAAGGGGCGACAGAGGACAAGATGGTTGGACACTGTTCTCGAAGCTACCAGCATGAGTTTGACCAAACTGCGGGAGGCAGTGGAAGACAGAAGTGCCTGGCGTGCTCTGGTCCATGGGGTCACGAAGAGTCGGACACGACTAAACGACTAAACAACAACATTGTGCTGGAAGACCAAGATGAAGTACTAGTAGGTTAAAGGTAAAGGTAAAGGGACCCCTGAGCATTAGGTCCAGTCGTGACTGACTCTGGGGTTGCGGCGCTCATCTCGCTTTATTGGCCGAGGGAGCCGGCGTGCAGCTTCCGGGTCATGTGGCCAGCATGACTAAGCCGCTTCTGGTGAACCAGAGCAGCACACAGAAACAGTGTTTACCTTCCCGCCGGAGCGGTACCTATTTATCTACTTGCACTTGGACGTGCTTCTGAACTGCTAGGTTGGCAGGAGCAGGGACCGAGCAACGGGAGCTCACCCCGTCACGGGGATTCGAACCGCCGACCTTCTGATCGTCAAGCCCTAGGCTTTGTGGTTCAACCCACAGCGCCACCCCCGTCCCTACAGGTAGGTTAGCCAAGTGCAAAAAAAGGGGTATACCTGCTGAAATCCTATCTTATACACAATTATTCAAGGTACAGGATGCTTGTGCATTTTTGCCCCATGTCATCTTAAATTACCGTATTTTTTGCTCTATAAGACGGACCAGACCACAAGACGCACCTAGTTTTTGGCGGAGGAAAACGAGAAAAAAAATATTCTGAATCCCAGAAGCCAGAACAGCAAGAGGGATCGCTGCGCATCGAACACAGCGATCCCTCTTGCTGTTCTGGCTTCTGGGATAGCTGTGCAGCCTGCATTCGCTCCATAAGACGCACACACATTTCCCCTTACTTTTTAGGAGGGAAAAAGTGAGTCTTACAGAGCAAAAAATACGGCACTTTGCTGCATCACACGACAGGAAAATCCTCTAACTCAGGAGCAGCAGACACGTGGCCCTCACAATGCTGCAGAACTACAATTCCCATCATCCCTGATTACTGGCCATGATGGCTGGAGCCAACCGGAACTGCAGCTCAGTAACATCTGGCAGACCACAGGTTAGCCATACCTACAATATGCAATGTTATATGTACCAATAATCCATACAAACTGTTAACAACCACCAGAATACACCCCCGACACTATGAGCAACTGCAAAACCATCCTTTTGCATCCTACGTTGGCTCCCAGGACGTTTCTGAGCACAATTCTGAGTGTTGGTGCCAACCTTTAAAGCCCTAAATGGCCTCAGCCCTAAAAGAGTGTCTCCATCCCCATTGTTCAGCGCAGGCATCAGGGTCCAGCACCGAGGGCTTTCTGGCGGTTTCCTCACTGTGAAAAGCGAAGTTACAAGGAACCAGGCAGAGGGCCTTCTGAGGCACCTGCCCTGTGGGACACCCTCCCGTCAGATGTCAAGGAGATAAGTAACTATACAACCTTTAGGGAAGTTTTTAATGTTTTATGATGGTTTTGCATATGTTGGAAGTCTGAGGCTGCCCCCCCTTGCCTTCCTTGCAGCATCCTTCTCAAAGGGCTAAGGCATGACTACGCTCACAGAGTTTAAATCCACCATAAGGTGCAGCAATCAGGCCTCTGTTTCAACACAAAATACCAATGATTCTTATGCCAAGTGGGAGAAAGGTCGTCAACATGATGAACACACAAACATTGGAGAGAAAAATGTAAAACAAAAAGCACCAGCAATTTAATTGGACTTAATGGAAGTCTCTGCTGATAAGAACATGTGAGCAAAGCAGATTTTCCAGACAGATGCAAAACCTAGAGCAGGAAACCTTAGACCTTTAGATATTGCTGGACAGCAGCTATGCTGGGGCTGATGGGAGTCCAACAACATCTGGAGCGTGTGCTGAGCTAGGAAAGCCCTCTAACTGGGAAATTGCAGAGCAGTCCTACTTATTCCAAGGCAACCCTCCAACTTAATTGGGACTTGCTTCTAATTAAGGTTGCACAAACCTGCAACCTTAAAAAGCATTTGTAGAAGTCGCAGTCATCCTATGTTATAGCTACACTTTGCTCCTAACTGTCTGAAAGTGGTTTCTCTAGCCTAGGCTGGGGTATCCCAGACAAAGGAAATAAACAGGGCAATATCCTAAACCACCACATATAACACAAAGATGTCTCTCACCTGGTCGTAGGTCAGAAGTCTCTGAAGCTCATTTTTAGTGATCAGATGACAATGCTGGAAAAAAGCAAAGCAACCACAGCTACAGGCTAGCTCACGGGGTCGGGGGTCGGGGGGCAGCCTGCTGCCACTTCCTGCAATATGTAGTAAGACTGATAACTAGGATTGGGCAGTATGATCATATTAGGCTAGTGCTCTGTGAACTAGACTGGCTCTTGAACTGCTTCCAGGCCCAATTCAGAGCATCCCATTTGGCCTTTCAAGTGTTTCAAGGTTTGGGAAAAGGGTACCAGAAGAAGGCCCACTTATTTTTGCACTGCCTCTCCACTGACTAGAATCTTTAGCAGGGGCAGCCCTTTCCCAGGGAACTTCTGCTCTTTCAAGCATGGCAGGGCCTTTTCAGTCATGGCACCCTACCTTTCAGAATAATCTCCCAAAGAGGTTCACCTGGCCCCTGCTTTGATGTCCTTTCAGCAAAGACTTTTAGAATTTCCCCTGGTTCGTTAATTCATGGGCAGGGCGCTTGTGGCCCTCCAAACCCTGCTGTAGTACACAGGAACATAGGAAGCTACCTTATATTGAGGCAGACCATTGACCCATCAAGCTCAGGACTGACTACATGGACTGGCAGCAGCTTTCAGGCAGAGATCATGCCCAGCCCGATCTGCACACACTGGTGACTGAGCCTGGAACCTTCTCCATGCAAAATGGCCGCTCTGCTTTCGCGTTACTGCCTTTAACAAACTGCAACTCCCACCCCGATCACTGGAGAAGTTGCCCACATTTGCTATAATCTAATCTAATACATCTCTGCCACTCGGTTTATGTTGCTCTCTTTAGATCCGCTGCTATTAAGGTACTGTTTATATGCTTTAAATTATCTTGATTTGCATTTCTGATTATTATTTTAAATAAACCACTGTGGGGAAGAAATCCCCACAATAAACAGAAATTAATGAATGAAGCCCAGCACTCGCTTCCACAGATGTTTAGTATCTGCCTGCCCTGAATGAAGCAGGAGCCTACAGTGCTGGGCACTTCTGGCTGCTCTAGTAGAAACCTTAGTGGTGCAGCTGCAGCAGCAGGGATCGCTGACACTGCACCCTCCTGGTGTTGCTGAAGTGGAACTCTCATGAGCCCCAGTCAGCAAGGCCAATTCTTAGCAATTATGGGAATTTTGGTCTATCAACATTTGGAGAGCACTATGCTGCCTACCCTGAGCTGCACACAGTCAGGAAAGTTACAGAAACGTGACTCAATTTGCTTCTCCAGATAGTGGAGACCAACAAGTTACATCAGCCAAGGCTCTCTCCCTCCAAGCCCTTGAAACGCACTCGTGTTTCATGATTGTCAGCTGCAGCAGACCCTGGTCAGGGGGCAGGAAGCTCATCTGGGCACAGATATCCTTGTAATCCTGGTTTCGGCGCTCAAAGTCTTCCACGTGGGCAGCAAGGTGGGAATTGACCATGCAGAAGCTGGTATTGTTGCAGACAAGCCTCGTGGCCACACACCCGTTGTTACCCTGCAGGGGCGGAGCAAAGATGGCTGTTAGTGAGCAAGCAGGAAAGAGGGGGGAACTGGTTGGCAGAGATTAGAAAAACAGATAGACAGACAGAAAGATCAACGTAGGGAATTCCGGTGTCAGGGTCTACTCCCCATCTTCCCCATGATGCCTGTGCCCACTGTCTCCCTCATCACTTCCTTGATGCGGCTGAGCTGGTCCTTCCTGACAAAGATGAGCAACATCATTCCGAATAGATGCACCAGCTGCACCTAGAAGATGCAAGGTACTGGGATGTCTACCAGCTCTGTTCATTGCTTGGTGTCCTGGGCCGGCTGGATGCAGATAGGAGTGGCAGGTGGCACCAACTGGGGATCCCCCAAGGGAAGAAGGCTCAGAGCCAGGGAACTGGTGGGGGGACGACGAGGCTGAGTCGTCAGAGGGAGAAGAGGGAGCAGACTGTGAGCAAGAGGAGGTGTTGGAAACTGAAGCAGGAAGATTCTGTGGCAAACAGCAGTCCAGAATCCGAGGCAGAAGTGGAGGCTGGAGGCGGGGGTCAAGAGGCAGAGATCAGGCAGGCTGCTGAAGAAGCCAGGGGGTCTCCCCATCCTGCTGCGATCAGCTCCCCTCCCTGCTGGTCTCCCAGAACACAGAGAAATTAAGAGGAGGGAGCAAAGACAGGCAAGGTGTCAGAGTCTCAGGTTGCTTGGGAAGGACCAGGGGGAGGAGGAGACTTCAGAGAGTGGTGGGAGGGTAGCAACCTTCAGCCTTCACAGCTACCTCACTGGGGCAAGACCTGTTGGGAAAGGTTTCTGTGATCATGAGGCCTGCACGGTTTGGGTTTCTTTGAATAAAGAATGTTGGCTTCTTTTGAATAAAACACCACTGACACCAGGTGTTTTTTATTGCTGACCTCCTCCTCCTCCTCCTCACTCCAGCTCCTGACAGCTGTCTGGCTGCTGAAGAAATGGGTGGGGTTGGACTTACTTTCTTGTACTTGGATTTGGAACGCAAAGCCTTTTCCACAGCTGTCAGCCACTCTTGCTCCTTTGTCGAGTCCAAGTAGAAGAAAGCCTCTGTGCTCAGGTCCAGCTCCTGGAACCGAATGCCCAAGTGCCAAAGAGAAGGATGTGGAACTGCAGGAATAGGACTCCAATCGGAACAGACGTGCTGGTTAAATATGCAAAGACAACAGGAGTGTGCAAGGGCAGGCAAGATCAGGACCAAGAACAAACAAGTAATACCAGCCACTTCTTCCTCAGCTTAGCTATTCTGGGCCCCAAAGGAGCTTTGCTAATGAAAGAAAAAAAGCTTTTTCCTTGTATTTTTTAAGATGTGTCAGCCAGCCTGATATTTAAGCACTATCCCAGTAGCCACAGGCAACCAGAAATTCTTTGAAGGCAAGTGAGTTGGTTGATCTCTCCATTCTTCCTTCACCTGGCAACCTGGTTTCCAGGCTGGCTTTCCAGGAGCAGAAAACCACCTCTCAGATCTGCTGTGCCAAGCTTGTTTGCTAGAAGATTACCCTGTAACACCCTTGTCCTCTTTGCAAACCTCCTAAATGGCTAGCATTCTGTGTTTCCATGCTGGCCATGAAGGAATGGGCATTCCCGACTCTGAAAACAGCACAGAAATACAGCCTGTCTAGTAAAGGGGTAAAAAGAGCAAGCTAAACAGCCTCTGTAAAACAGTAGCATCTGAAGCTGCTAACCACATACTGATAAACATATCATAAAAGCAGATATTAAAAACAAATGGCCACTGGGTACTACTAGCAGTGGGACACGGGTGGTGCTGTGGGTTAAACCAAAGAGCCTAGGACTTGCAGATCAGAAGGTCGGTGTTTCGAATCCCCGCAAGGGGGGGAGCTCCCGTTGCTCGGTCCCTGCTCCTGGCAACCTAGCAGTTCGAAAGCACATCAAAGTGCAAGTAGATAAATAGGTACCACTCCGGTGGGAAGGTAAACGGTGTTTCTGTGTGCTGCTCTGGTTCGCCAGAAGCGGCTTAGTCATGCTGGCCACATAATCCGGAAGTTCAGCTGGAATATCATCGCTTCCACTGGCCTTTTTATTAGCAGTGCTTTCTAAGGCCCATTTGACTTTGCTCTCCAGGATGTCAGGCTCAAGGTCAGCAACCACACTACCTGGGGTCTATGAGACATCCATATCTTTCTGGTATAATTCCTCTGTGTATTCTTGCCACCTCTTCTTGACGTCTTCTGCTTCTGTTAGGTTCTTTCCACCTTTATCCTTTATTATGGTACTCTTTGTATGAAATGTTACTTTCATAGCTCCAGTTTTCTTGAACAGATCTCTGGTTCTTCCCATTCTGTTGTTTTTCTCTTTTTCTTTGCATTGCTCGTTTAAGAAGGCCCTCTTGTCTCTCCTTGCTATTTTTTGGAAATCTGCATTCAATTTCCTGTATCTTTCACTATCTCCCTCGCATTTTGCTTGCCTTCTCCAAGTCCACCTTTCCCTTTGAAGCAAAATGTCATTGAAATGGGGGAGAAATGCCCTGCATGAAGTCTTGGGTTTGCAATTTGGGGAGAGGGAAGACTGTCTGCAGCGCTGGGGAGTGGGCAGGCTGGCGAGGCCCCCTAGATCTAGAGGCCCTAGGCTTCAGCCTACTTAGCCTATACATAAATCCGGCCCTGCCTATGTCACAGTGAGCACAGGCCCATCGATCACGTGCAAGGCATTCTGCGTGTTGGGAAGGAGCCTCCTGTTCTGGGCCAGGGGGAAGAGTGACTCCGCCAGATGGTTGAAAGGGGAGGAATGCCCATCCTCATCTGCTGCAGCAGAAGACTGGGTGGTGGGGTCGAAGCTGATCCCGTGGAGCACGTGAGGAGTCAAGGCTTCCCGCATGAAGGCCTCGCTTCCCCTAGAAGTCCCTGCCTCCTGGTCTGTGTTCGCTTTCTTCTTCAGGTGCAGCACCAGCATGTTCTGGATGGTGTACCTGTTTTCGGGGGACAGCTTGTAGAACTGGTCCACACTAGAGGAATAGCCATGAGACGGGTGAGACTCCTGCAAGGCGTCCCCAAAGTCAGGGGAACATAAGCGCATTTGAAGAGCCTTGCTGGGTCAGGCCAAGGCCCATTCAGTCCGACATCCTGTTGGCATAGTGGTTCCTTCCAGATGCCCGTTTTTGTCGATTCATGATTGTTTCTATTCATGACAGTAGGAGGGCAGTTATATGCAAGACTGTATTCAGTACTGTTCATGCCTGCAAAGCTTTCGGGACAGACATACTCCGACACTTCCAACCAGTGCCCCCTAACTTCCAGCTGAAACCAGGTACCTTTTTCATACCACAAATGTTCTTCAGTGGTGAACCATGGCATCTCAAATTCCAGGGGAGCCCTGTACGATGCCAAAATTCAGTGCCCCCACGCCTCTCAACGTCTATTCAACATCATCGTTGCGGTGTCCCCTGTGGGGCCCGCAAGGCTTCACGCCAGGGTGACCAAACCAGTTGCACTCCCCTAAATCCATCTAAATGTTATGGGGGGGGGGGGATTTGTCCCACTTAAGTTGCATTTTATAGCTCAAGAGGGCCCCTCTGGCTGATAATAATATAGTAGCACAGGGGACGCATCACAGAACAACTTGCAAAGCAAAATGACATGTAGTTGGTCCACCACAATTGCAATATTATTGCATCCTTCAGGAATTGTGTGTCCAGCTCCATCTGAGTCATCATCCAGGCACGCTGTGGAGCTGCCTGGATGAGAGATGGGCATATTCGGCCAGTCAGGGGTGAAGAGCTGGCAAGATCCCTTGTACTGTGCAGAAAAGCAAACCCTTTGGCCTCCGAGATCTCTCCCAACTCTCAGCAGCCCTCACTGTGAGCCATACTAGAGGAATTTTGTCCTGCTTTTGCTGAGCTACAACACAGGAGCGCACCCCCAGGGGGCCATGATGTGGTAACCCTGGCAAAGCATTGCAGAGCAACTGAGAAAGCAGAATGATGTTTGCGTGGACAGTCCATTAGAAAGCTGCACTATTATTGCATCGATAGCACATTGCAGAATACGGCCCCCCTCCACGCAAAAACATCCGTCTGCAGGCACAGTAGCTTTCATTTCTGAGGTTGTGGTTTTACAGCTTCCTTTTTATTTATTTATTCGAAATTATTTATTTATTTCATAAAATTTATACATTACCAGATGGTAAGAAACATCAAAGCCATTTACAGAAAGATAAAACCATAAAATCAGGAAAAACCTACAGTACATTAAACACTGAAGAAGTGAATACCAGAATAGATCAGAACTCACTCCCAAGGTAAGGGGAAGAGACATGGCTAAGATGGCAGGACAGCTTACTCTATGATGTTAACCCCTTCATGCACTAATTAGACTGAAGCATGTTGGTTATATGATACTGGTTATCCCACACAACATGCTCTCACGCAACCCATGCCCTCCAACTGAAAACCCATTTCCTGGACAATATCAACATTGTGTTTTGTGCCTGTGAACTGCACAGTGAATATTTTTATTAGAAAAGAAAACAGCCCGGTGTTTCAGCTTCTCAAAGTTGTTTTATTCAGTGCGCTGCTACAGCTTGTCACACCCAAATCCTCCAAAAGAATCTGCCAAAGTGCTTTTCCAGGCAAAAGGGGGCAGAGGGAGAGAAACCAAGAACCTCAAATTCACTAGACCAGGGATGGAGAATTGTGTGGCCCTCTAGATGTTGTTGGATTCCATCACCCCTGACCGTCGGCCATGCTGGCTGAGGCAGAAGGCCATTGGATCTGGCAATATCTGGGAGCCCACAAGATTCCCAGCCTCCGCCCTACACAAAAAACCAGGCACTCAGCTGTGAGGCACGCCTCTTACCGGAGGGAGGGTCACTCCAGAGGCAGCTGTGGCATGAGGGTGCTGGATCATGTCTTTGTGGGCACATCTGAGGATTAAAGAGGACCCCCTAGGAAGCGTGCTTGGAGATCTTCCTTACCACGTGGCTCTCTGGCAAAAACACAACAGTACTAACGGCCATATGGAACTACACCTCAAAGCTGGATCAGACTTCCCAGATCCTGTAGCCTACATCAGGAGGAAGACTGGGGCAGAGGGACCTAGAGTGGGAGTCAGAGCTGCTCTTAGGGCTGCATGTCTGAAGCATGGGCAGAAATCTTTGGGTGTGAGGTTGCATGGGGCTGTCTCTTTGTGTTTTGCTGATGCCAAGCCGCCAGCCAGCCACAGGCAGGCAACCAACTGGCTTCAGGGGCAAGCTCCTTTGCAAAGCCAGTCTGACTTCACCGAATGCAATGGCAGAGTGACCATTCAGCCCGTGTTCTGCTTCGCTGTGAAATGGCGTGTGTTCCTCAACCCAGAGAACCTCTCGTTCAACGTCAAGCTGGTCTAAGGAAGAAAAGCATAAGAGTTAGTCTTGAATCCCCACACACATGTGCTGGGAGATGCCTGCACACCACACATGTAAAGCACATCTCCTCCCACCCACACCCAAAAAGTCCTGGGAACAATGGTTTGGTAAGGGTGCTGGGAATCGTAGCACTGTGAAAGGAAAACTAAGGTTCTTAGGATTCTTTGGAGGGGGTGGAATGTAGAATACACAGCGGCCACATGGACGGACAGACACACACACACACACACACACACACAGAGACACCCCAGCATAGCTTCAACTTTTAGCACAAAAAGTCTTCAGCCAGATGTCATGCAACCCTTTGGCAGGGGCAACTTATCATTTTATTGATTTTCCATAACAAGCAGTTAAAAAGGCGGACAATCTTGCAAAGGAGTGTTGCCATTTAAACTGCTGGTGTGACGTAGGAACCCGAACAAAGAAAAGGAACCAACTACCCAGAGTCTGCTTCCGATTGCCCTTGTTCTCCACCTCCCTCTATCCTAATCAGCCGCAAACAAGAGTTCAGATTTGAAAGCCTTGTTATCACCTCATTCCCTTCAATTAGCCAGCTGCTCTGGCAGGTGACATCAGTTCCTTCCCGCTCCCAATATTCCTGCTCCTAACCTGGTTAGCCATAGCCCGGAAGCTGAATCTCAGGGGAACGCCTTTGGGCTGGGAAGGGTTCATCTTTTCTGGGCCTCTTCTCCCTCTCAGGAAGGGGTGCTTGGCTCCTGGCCTGTGAAATGTGCTCAAAATGTAAAGATGTGTTATGTACTGAATTGAATAGGATCCAAACTGCAGCAGTCTGATTGGTCCTAGAACAATAGGATTCAGAATGCAGCAGTCTGATTGGTCCCAGAACAATGCAGCAGTATGATTGGTTGGCAGGAACCACCCAATCATGCTCCAGATAGAAGTGAATCCACAACCTGATTGGCTTACAGTAGAATTCCGGAATTAGCCAATCATGTGCAGCCCATTGTGTAAATAATGTATATAAAGCAGGTACTTTGAGGGGACTTTCATTCATTCCTCCTCACCACTATGAGCTGAATAAAGAGCATGAAATCACTTTGCGACTCTGAGTATATTTCACTGGCGACGAAGGTGGGATCCCGCTGAGCTGACTGCCACACACAGCACCGCCACCTGCCGCACCACTGCCTCGCACCGTGTATCCAGGCTTCAGCTCCGGGACACAAGGAACTCAGAATGGCAACCGACAGCAGCTTCTCGCCGTTCAACCCAGCATCTGGAGACTGGGAAGCGTACGCCTCCCGTTTCACCTTCCTCCTAGAAGCCAAAGGGGTCACCGACAAAGAAGACGCCAAGAAGCGGGCGATATTCTTCAGCGTCTGCGGAGAGGAGACGTTTGAAATCGCCCAGGCTCTCCTTGCGCCTGAAGACGTCGCTACTGTTCCATACAAAACAATAATGGAACAGCTGAAGGGGCACTTTTCGCCGCAGCCCTCAGTGGTGGCTCGTCGAAATGCCTTCTACGCAAAGCGGCAAGCCCCTGGGGAAACCGTAACTGGGTTTGTGACCTCTCTCCACCAAGCCGCCCGGTTCTGCAACTTCTCAGAGCTGGAAAACATGCTTCGTGACAGCCTCGTCGGTGGCCTGAAGGATGAGAAGCTGCAACGACGCCTCTACGCTAAGAAGGACCTAACGTTCCAGGTCACTCTGGAGGAGGCCCTGGCAACGGAAGCTGCCGAGAGGTCAACGCAAGAGGCACGGCCGAGCCTGCCGTCCCAACCGAGGGTCCACCACAAAGACCTCACTGACCACTCAGGATATGACAGGGCAGAGGTGCACCGAGTACAGCAGCGCACTCAAGCAGCACACATACCACAGCTGCCTCGACGAGGAGGGAACTGCGCAAGCTGCGGGGAAAGTCACGAGAGGAGGACCTGCCGTTTCCGCAACGCAGAGTGCAGGCAGTGCAGAAAATTGGGACACATCGCCTGGGTGTGTCGGGCTCGGCCCACCCGACGCCAGGCATCAGATGACCAATCCAAGAGCCCCAGGTTCCGGGGCCCAACGCACCAAGGCAACTCGACGGAGCTCACGGACTTCCAGGTATACCAGTTGCCCCACCCCAACGTAGAGAAAATTTATGTAGAGGTACAGATAGAGGGGGCCCCGTGCCGCATGGAGCTTGACACGGGTTCAACTCTATCCATAATCTTGGCAAGGACCTTAAGGAAAATGTGTCCTACTGGGGGTCCCAAACTCAGGCCAGCCCCATTCACCCTCCGGGACTTCCAGAAACGTAAGGTCCCCACAATGGGGGTGGGGACCTTCAGGGTGCAATACCGAGGGCGGACGCGGCAACTGGACTTGCTTGTGGTCAAGGGCCCCTACATTAGCTTACTGGGATTGGCATGGTTTGGACCACTGGGGCTAGCCGTCACCGGGGTGAACCACATTAGCTTACAAGTGGACATGGACGCGATATGCAAGGAATTTCCAGGGGTTTTCGGTGGGAAATTGGGACAGTATACGGGCCCCCCATTGCTCTACAGCTTGACCCCGCAGTACGACCGATCAGGCTCAAGGCCCGCTCGCCCTGAAACCCCGTATAGACAAGGAATTGGACCGGCTCGTGGAGCAAGGAGTGCTGGAGCCGGTGCCTAATGCCCCCTGGGAAACCCCAATCGTCACACCCGTCAAGCCTAATGGTTCGGTCCACATCTGCGCAAACTACAAATGTACCATAAACAAGGCCCTCACGGCCCATGCATACCCAGTGCCAGTGGTCAGCCATGTCCTTGCCACCCTGGCTGGGTCGAAAATTTTTGGCAAGCTGGACTTGGCCCAAGCATATCAACAGCTGCCAGTAGATGAGGCCACAGCAGAGGCACAGACGATTGTGACGCACAGAGGAGCGTTCAGGGTAAAGTGGCTGCAATTCGGTGTCAGTGTGGCACCAGGCATATTCCAGAATCTAATGGACTCTCTCCTTAAAGGGATTCCTGGCGTCACCCCCTTCTTTGATGATGTGTTGATTGCCGGGCCCACACCAGACGAGTTTGAGGACCGCCTCCACACCGTTCTGCATCGTTTCCAAACGGCGGGTCTCAAGGTGAAGCGGGAAAAATGTCTACTAGGAGTGCCTCAGGTGGACTTTCTGGGATTTATGGTGGACGCAGAAGGGGTCCACCCAACTGGGGTCAAAGTACGGGCCATTTGTGATGCCCCAGCGCCCAAGAGCAAGACTGAACTTCAGGCCTTCTTGGGACTATTGAACTTTTACCATTCCTTCCTTCCCCACAAGGCGGCGGTAGCGGAGCCCCTACACAGACTCCTTTTTTTTTTTTAAAGATATTTATTGAAGTTTTCAAAAAATAGAGAAAAAACAAAAGAGAAATTAAAGGAAAAAAAATACACATAGAATTTACATTCCTTACTTTCAATAACATATTTCCCTGACTTCCCCACACCTCCCCTTCTTGTATTCCAGTTTCAATTTTTAGTTCAGCAAGTTCTTATCCCCAAATTTTACCTTATTATATTTAATTCATTTTAGTTAACCAATTTTAACATAAACCTCAGTCTTTATACATCAGTACTTATTCTTAAAATCTTTTTCTAAGGTCGACCCCAATTCCCTTCCACGAATTCCCCATTTTTATATAAGTAGCAAAACAGAATAAAAAGAAACAAAGTATAATTGTACACCCTTTGGATTCCCAAAGCCCCACTCCCCGCCTTTCCCGGTTTCGAACCCCAACAAATGTCCATCAGTCTATCTGCTGTCAGCCTGGTGACCTCACGTCTGAGGCTCTTAATTCTCTCTCAATTCCTCTCTGCCGGTTTTTTTGATAGTCCTTTTTATTGGACACCAAATCTCGGAGAAGCTCTGTCCCAATAAGGTCCATGTTTCTTCCAGCCAGACCTCCATATTTAAAAGTATAGCCCAAATCTTGTTTCTTACTTCTTTTAAGTCCAAATGTCCCAAAAACTCCAGCTTCCACTTTAGTCAATTTTGTAATCCATAGGTCTTCAGATCTCCACATGAGGAGATCTCTCCATTCCTCATTCTTCAATTCAAACCAGATTTTCATCATCCCGTTCTTATTTTCCTTTATATCCATCTTAACAGGCCTCTGGCTCTCCTTAATCATCTGCGGCATTGTAGCTCCTCCTTCCTTTCCCTCCAAATCATCATATATCTCTTTCCCCACTTTCTCAAATTTCTCAGATTTCTTTTCTTGTTCAGCTGCAGAGATTTTTAGTTCAGCTACAAAAACTTTTTGTTCAAATGCAAAGACTTGAGTCAAGTCCCTTCCAGATTCAGTAAGTTTATTTACTGTTTCATTCAATGTTGTGACATTTGTAGCCAAAACATTACTTTGTTCTTGTAACTTTCCCAAGAGAAAGAAAACCCTCTCCAGTTCAGTCAGTATTTTTCCACTTGCAGCCATTCTTGTAATGTCCCAGAACCCCCTCTAGAGGAGTTCTGGTTACTTAGTATTCCTTGCAGTTCCAACCCAAAAGTCAAATTAGCTTTTTCTTCTTTGTTTTCAACAATTTATTACCAGATTGTAACAAATATAACCGGCAAAGACAACAGAAACAAAGTTCTCTCTTTTTTTTCTGTTTTCCAGCTTTGACAGCTAGTTTGACAGCTGTCAAAATCTTCTATGTCTCTTCAACAGGCTCTCTCACGGATCGCTCCCGGGTCCTGGGGGGGGGGGGGGGACAGTTCCGCTCTCAAAGTTAACTCTTATCCTCCAGCAAAATCGCTTATACTGCCAAAACGTGAAATTAATTACTTTTATCCATTAAAGAAGAAGGTGTTCTCTCAACCTTAGTTATCTAGTCCTTGCTTTAAGATGTTTACAAGGCGGGGAGACGGACTTCCTCTTTGGGCCTTCCCCGATCGTGCCTAATCCAAAAGAAAAATTTTCCCTCTTATAAGTCCAATTTCCGTATTACTCACGGGTTGTTACTTTTAGTCCAAATGTTCAAAGGAAGAAGTCAGCGCTCTCCGACCATGGCATGCGACTTCACTCCGTAGGGGAAGCAGTCGACTCTCAGCACCGCGCCGCTCCCCGTCCCCCGTTCCGAAGCCTTTAGAAAGGCTCCTTCGCGGGTCGGGGGGGCGCAAATGGTGCCCGCCGAGTCACCAGGTCCACAGGCTTCAGCGCCTGTGGTTTCTGAGGGTCCCCGCGTCGCCGCTGCGGCAGGACCCGTCCCCTACTGAGCCGATTCCCTCCGGAGCTCGGAGGGAATCTGCCACTAGGCGATGGCGCTAACCCGGAAGTCGCCCCTACACAGACTCCTGGACAAGTGGGCCCCTTGGGTGTGGGGCCAGCGCCAGGAGGCCGCATTCCAGGCAGTCAAGGACTTTCTCGTCTCAAACTCGGTCTTGGCACACTTCAACGAGAGGCTGCCGGTGGTGCTAGCATGCGACACCTCGCCCTATGGCATTGGCGCTGTCCTGGGACACCAACTCCCGGATGGAAGAGAGGTACCGGTGGCATACTTTTCCCAGACACTCAACGCAACCGAGCGAAGCTACTCGCAAATCGACAAGGAGGGAATGGCAATCGTGAAGGGAGTAAAAAAATTCCATGATTTCTTGTACGGGCGGCCCTTCACCGTGGTGACTGACCACAAGCCGTTGCTTGCCTTGTTTGCCCCCGAAAAGCAGACCCCCCAAGTGCTGCCTCCTTGCGTCCTCAGGTGGTCAATTTTCCTTGCCAGCTACCAGTATGCACCGATTCACCGCCCTGGGATATGGAGAGAGTCAGAACTTACAGGGTTAAGAAGTTCTGAGTGATGTCTCACATTCTTGAGGCGTGGCGTAGAACACTGAGGGGTGTGTTCTTCTACTCTGTCTATCAGAGTGTGTTTCTGCTCCGTCGGGAGAGCAGCGGAAAATGGGTGCTGTGTCACCGGGAGCTGTAAACTGTTGAACTGTATGAGAATAAAGCTCTTTGTATGATAAGGAAGACAGCCTGATGCATTACGCACACACGGCTGACCGCTTCTGCTTCTAACGCTGTGCATCGCTCTGCTATGCTGCAGCTGGAAGCTGCCCAGAGGGGGCTGAGCAACGCAGGGAAGCGTGTGGGCTCCGGGGTCAGCAAAGCTGCTAATCAATCAACCCAATAGGTTATGGGTGTCGACAGCTAACGCTGTGAAGCAAGCTGGGTTGGTGCCGGTGTGTGCTGCAGCCAGCTGAAGAGACGCTGGAGAAAAAAGCTGAAGCCAGCTGGGAGCTGTGCCTCGGTCGTGAGGCAGGGAGCTCGCTGGGAGGAGCTGTGCTTGAACCGGGTGCGGAAGAAGCTACTACTGTTCGTAAGTAAGCTGGGCCCCGGCGGAGAAGATGGCAGACAGCCATGAATCGTATTCAGTCCCTTTTGAAGAGGTGGACGGGAAGGAGCCCTGGGTCGCGTGGCAGGCACTGAAGGCAGTGGGAGCCAGGCCAGAGGGGGCTGAAGGACGCCCAGAGAGCCCAGTGGGGGCTGGAGCTGTGTTTGGAAGCCGTTGCAAAGCTTCGACACGTCTACGTGATGGGCTGTGTGCTGTAGAGCAGCTGAGAGCAAAGAAGAGGAAAGCAGAGGCAAGCTGTTCCACTGGAAGCTGTGCACCCAGGAATGGTGGTGCAGGCCAGATAGGCCATTCCAAGGGTCTTGAGAGTGCCCAGGCTGTTTGGCAGGAGCTGGAAGCCAAAAGCCACGTCCCCAAGTGCAGAAAAGCCTCAAGGAGTGCTGCTGGCAAGGTTGGGGGGGCAGAGAAGACCAAAGGCCAGTTTGTAAAGTTTTCCACTCGTCGTTGTTATGTTCGCAATTCCCCTGACCATCTGCGCCGCTGCTGCCCACAGAGAGCGAGGGAGACAGGGCAGGAAATTCCCAAGGTCGCTTCCCATGGGAACCAGCCAGGTTTCCATGGCAACCAGCCCAGCAGAGGAGGCAGGCGTGGGAACACGCGGAGACGACCGGAGGGGGAAGAAGGTGTTTATCAGCTGTCTGCTTCGATGGCTGTTCTGGAGAACACCTGCAAAGGCCCCAAGGACGGGGGGAGCGGGAAGTCTGTTGCTAAGGCAACCACGAAGGACAGCACCAGTGAGGACAGAGTGCTGCGTTGGGTCGTAGACTCTGCTGCTAACAAACATCTTGTGACTGATACACCTGGTGTCAAGATAAAGAACTGCAGAGCTGTTTCAGCTGGGAAATCAGTGTGTTTTGCTGATGGGTCACAGAGACGTGTGGCCAGTGTGGGAGATGTGTTTGTTTTTGTTTTACAGGCGCAGCTGGAAGTCTACGTGTCGCCAGGGATAAAACATTGTCTTTTATCTGTACCATGTCTCTTACAGGAGGGGTATATGGTGTGTTTTGAGAAGAATGTCTGTACATTTTCCAGAGGGGGGAAGCAGCTGGTATGTGTTGAGAGAAATCAGAACAACCTCTTTGTTCTAGAAACACCTCTGGAGGGTGAGGGGAATGCTGGGAAAGCCACCATTCACACTCAAGTTTCATGTGCGTGCGTGTGGCACAAGAGATTGGCACATGGTTCTTGTGAGGACGTTCAGATGTTATCAGAGTGCACCAAAGGGTGCAAGGTAAGAGAATGTGGTGAGCTTCTAAATTGCAGGGCTTGCAAGAAAGCCAAGAATAAGGGATACAGTTATCCCAGGGTGGAGAGAGTAACCACAAAGCCTTTTGAGCTTGTGCACGCAGACCTTTTTGGTCCTATGCCACAGCCAAGTCTGGGCAAAGCCAGGTTTCTGCTGACGCTGACAGATGATTTCACGCAGAACTCTTGGGCGTTCACGCTGAGAACGCAGGAGGACGCAACGCAACTGATCAAGGATTGGGTTGCAGAGGTGGAACTAAGGTTCTCCACCAAGGTGCAAGGGTTCAAGTGTGACCGAGGTTCAGAGGTCACTGGGTCTGCTCTAAAGAGGTTCTTTCGCCAGAGGGGGATACGTCACAAGGTGACTTCGCCTCAGGAGAATGGCGTGGCAGAGCTGAGGAGTAAAGCTCTGGTTCAAGCATCAGAGGTTCTACTGTGTGACTCTGGTTTCCCACAAACTCTGGTTTGTGGGAGGAGCTTATCAGAGCTTGTAGGGCAGCAGCTGAAGAAGGAGCAAAAAGGGTTTTCTTGTGTGTGTGTTTCTTGTGGCTGATTAGCTGCTCTCCCTGTGCAAAGGTCAGAGGGGGCAGGGCTTCTGTTGAAGTAGGTGATTAGCCGTGGGAGGAGCTTATCAGAGCTTGTAGGGCAGCAGCTGAAGAAGGAGCAAAAAGGGTTTTCTTGTGTGTGTGTTTCTTGTGGCTGATTAGCTGCTCTCCCTGTGCACAGGTCAGAGGGGGCAGGGTTTCTTTTGAGGCAGGTGATTAGCTGTGGGAGGAGCTTATCAGAGCTTGCAGGGCAGCGGCACACGCCTAGCGGCGCGCGCAGTTTGATCCATCTTTTAGATTTAGGGGAGCTAGTCTTAAACGTTTGTTGGGGGAGACCTAGGTTTTTTTGGGGGGAATTATTTGTCCTGTCTTCATGCTTTTTATGATGGAGGACTGCTGTAGTCAGCCCCAACGACACGTTCTCAAGATGGAGGGTGAGGGAACAGCTGCAGTCGCCTGCGGTTCCTGCGCAATGTTTGCCATCTTGCCAAAGGTTGCAGGCATCTTTACCTGCAGCAATTGCTTGTTGATTGCCCTCTTAAAAGACAAAGTCCAGCAACTGGAGGAACGTGTAGCTACGCTCCAAAGAATTAGAGAGCTGGAGCTCTTCTTGGAAGCAACAAAGCACACCGTCTCCACCAAGGAGGAGACAGGGGACTCCCCTGAGAAGGAGGCTAGTTCACCAACACAGGAGCCAGGTATATGGAGAAACGTGACTCAAAGAAGTAGGAGGCCCAGGGTTCGCTCTGATTGTTTAGAAATACACAATCGCTTTGAGGTCCTCTCCCCTAGCATGGAAGACGAAGAGCAGACTCCATTTGAGGATCTCTCCCTCATTACAGTCGATCAGGTATATGAAGACGAGCAGCAAAGTCAGCCCTCAGGGAATGTGCAGGCGACCTTGGAACGGACAGCTCACGGAAGAACCCCGACCAGACCTAAGAGGAGGCGTGTAGTGGTGATAGGGGATTCCCTACTGAGAGGAACAGAAGCAGTGATCTGTGGGCCTGACAAGATGTCTCGGGAAGTGTGCTGTCTCCCCGGGGCTAAGATCCAAGATGTAACTGAACGACTGCAAGGAATCATAAAACCCACTGACAAATACCCCTTCCTCTTGGTTCATGTGGGAACCAATGACACTGCAAGCAATAGCCTCCAGAAGATCAAAAGAGATTACGAGGCTCTGGGCAGGAAATTGAAGCAATTAAATGAACAAATTGTTATCTCATCTGTCCTCCCAGTTGAACGACGTGGCCCAGGGAGAGAGGGAAAAATAGTGGAAGTGAACAACTGGCTTCGCAAATGGTGTAAACAGGAACGGTTTGGATTCTTAGATCACAGAATGCAGTTTCTTGAAGATGGACTTCTGGCAAGCGATGGGCTGCACCTCACAACGGTTGGGAGGAATGTTTTTGCAAAAAATCTCAGAAACCTCATCAGGAGGGCTTTAAACTGACTAATGTGGGGGAGGGAGACAGTGGTCCTGAAGGTAGGAGTCTATCAATTGATGAAGATGATCATCCAAATGTCATAGACCAAATGGAGCAAACAGCACGCAGACCTAGTGGTGGGAGGAAAAAATCCTTAAATAAGAGACACGGGGGAATGATTAATGGACTTCAATGTCTGTACACTAATGCGCAAAGCATGGGAAATAAACAAGATGAGCTTGAGCTCTTGGTGCAGCAAACTAAATATGACATAATAGGAATCACTGAAACCTGGTGGGATAAGTCCCACGATTGGAATGTAATAATGGAGGGATACAATCTATTTCAGAGAAACAGACCAGACAAGAAAGGAGGAGGAGTGGCGTTATATGTCAGGGATGTGTATACCTGTGAAGAGATCCAAGATTTAAAACCTCAAAGCCAAAGTGAGAGCATTTGGGTCAAAATTAAGGGAGAGAAGAATAACAGTGACCTCATTGTGGGAGTTTACTATAGATCCCCAAGCCAAACAGAGGACATAGATGCTGCCTTCCTGGAACAGATGGCCAAGCATGCAAAAGGAAGGGAGATAGTAGTAATGGGGGACTTCAATTACCCGGATATTTGTTGGATGTCAAACTCAGCCAAGAGCATAAGGTCAAACAGATTCCTCACTGGCCTTGCAGACAACTTCATTGTCCAGAAAGTGGGAGAAGCAACAAGAGGAACAGCCATTTTAGATCTGGTCCTAACCAATGTTGATGACCTGGTTAGTGGGGTAGAAGCGGAAGGATCATTAGGCGCGAGTGATCATGCTCTTCTGAAGTTTACTATACAGCGGAAAGGAGCAGCCAAGCATACTAGGACACAATTTCTCGACTTTAAGAAAGCCGACTTCATAAAACTTAGGGAAGTGCTGGGTGAGATCCCATGGACAGTAATACTAAAAGGAAAGGGAGTTCATGATGGCTGGGAGTTTGTTAAGAGGGAGATAGTAAAAGCACAACTTCAGGCAATACCAATGAGACGGAAACATGGAAGGTGCCTAAAGAAGCCAGGGTGGCTATCTAAAGAACTTTTAACTGAGTTAAGATTAAAAAAGGATGTGTACAAAAAATGGAAAAGGGAGGAAACCACCAAAGAGGAATTCAAACAAATAGCCAGCACGTGTAGACACAAAGTCAGAAAAGCTAAAGCACAGAATGAACTCAGGCTTGCTAGAGAGGTTAAAAGCAACAAAAAAGGCTTTTATGGGTATGTTCGTAGCAAAAGGAAGAACAAAGAAACCGTGGGGTCACTCAGAGGAGAAGATGGTGAAATGCAAACAGGGGACACAGAAAGGGCTGAACTCCTCAATGCCTTCTTTGCCTCAGTCTTCTCCGATAAAGAAAACAATGCCCAACCTGAAGAATTTGGAGCAAATGATTCAGCAGAGGAAACACAGCCCAGAATAACTAAGGAGATAGTACAGGAATACTTGGCTAGTCTAGATGTATTCAAGTCTCCAGGGCCAGATGAACTGCATCCAAGAGTATTAAAAGAACTGGCAGATGTGATCTCAGAACCACTGGCAGTCATCTTTGAGAATTCCTGGAGAACAGGCGAAGTCCCGGCAGACTGGAGGAGGGCAAATGTTGTCCCTATTTTCAAAAAGGGGAAAAGAGAGGACCCAAATAATTACCGCCCAGTCAGTCTGACATCAATACCAGGGAAGATTCTGGAGCAGATCATTAAGCAAACAGTCTGTGAGCACCTAGAAAGGAATGCTGTGATCACCAATAGTCAGCATGGATTTCTGAAAAATAAGTCATGTCAGACGAACCTGATCTCGTTTTTTGACAGAATTACAAGCCTGGTAGATGAAGGGAACGCAGTGGATGTAGCCTACCTTGATTTCAGCAAGGCATTTGACAAGGTGCCCCATGATATTCTTGTAAAGAAGCTGGTAAAATGCGGTCTTGACTATGCTACCACTCAGTGGATTTGTAACTGGCTGACTGACCGAACCCAAAGGGTGCTCATCAATGGTTCCTCTTCATCCTGGAGAAGAGTGACTAGTGGGGTGCCACAGGGTTCTGTCTTGGGCCCGGTCTTATTCAACATCTTTATCAACGACTTGGATGATGGACTCAAGGGCATCCTGATCAAATTTGCAGATGACACCAAACTGGGAGGGGTGTCTAACACCCCAGAGGACAGGATCACACTTCAAAACGACCTTGGCAGATTAGAGAACTGGGCCAAAACAAACAAGATGAATTTTAACAGGGAGAAATGTAAAGTATTGCACTTGGGCAAAAAAAATGAGAGGCACAAATACAAGATGGGTGACACCTGGCTTGAGAGCAGTACATGTGAAAAGGATCTAGGAGTCTTGGTTGACCACAAACTTGACATGAGCCAACAGTGTGACGCGGCAGCTAAAAAAGCCAATGCAATTCTGGGCTGCATCAACAGGAGTATAGCATCTAGATCAAGGGAAGTAATAGTGCCACTGTATTCTGCTCTGGTCAGACCTCACCTGGAGTACTGTGTCCAGTTCTGGACACCACAGTTCAAGAAGGACACTGACAAACTGGAACGTGTCCAGAGGAGGGCAACCAAAATGGTCAAAGGCCTGGAAACGATGCCTTATGTGGAACGGCTAAGGGAGCTGGGCATGTTTAGCCTGGAGAAGAGGAGGTTAAGGGGTGATATGATAGCCATGTTCAAATATATAAAAGGATGTCACATAGAGGAGGGAGAAAGGTTGTTTTCTGCTGCTCCAGAGAAGTGGACACGGAGCAATGGATCCAAACTACAAGAAAGAAGATTCCACCTAAACATTAGGAAGAACTTCCTGACAGTAAGAGCTGTTCGACAGTGGAATTTGCTGCCAAGGAGTGTGGTGGAGTCTCCTTCTTTGGAGGTCTTTAAGCAGAGGCTTGACAACCATATGTCAGGAGTGCTCTGATGGTGTTTCCTGCTTGGCAGGGGGTTGGACTCGATGGCCCTTGTGGTCTCTTCCAACTCTATGATTCTATGATTCTATGATTCTATGAAAGTTTTTGGGGGGAGGCAGTAAAGACGGCCAATTTCACGATGAACAGATGCTACAATTCAGTGGTAGGTGACACCCTGTATTTCTTGCTCAACGGACAGAGACCGCAGGTGCATTTCTTCCGTTCGTTTAGTTGCAGAGCCTTGGTGCCTGTACCAAAGTGTCAGCAGCAAGAGGGTGGTCCAAGGTACCAGGATATGATCTTCTGTGGGTATGAACCTGCGACAAAGGGGTGGAGATTTGCATGGCCAGAAGGTGATCAGACCAAGCTTCTGATCAGTAAACATGCTGAGTTCTATGAGCAGCAGGAAAGTAGGGCAAGGCGCAAAGCGAGCCCTGACGTTCACTCAGATTATCTGTCTGAATCTGAGGAGGAGGGAGAGCCAGGTGATGAAGACCAGGTCAATGATCAGGGTCAGCACCAGGGGAAGGCATCTCCACAGGTTGTTAAAGGAGTGTCCAAGAGTGAGCCCTCATCTCCTGTTAGCGTAAAGGAGAAAGCTCACAGACAGGTCAAGTCAGAGGGGGAATCGTCTGAAGAAGACGCACTTGCTGGCCCCAGTGGGTCAGAAGAAGCACCCCAGTTTGTGCCCAGGCGGTCATCTCGGGCAACAAAGGGAATTCCACCTGAGAGGTTTCGAGTCACAAATGCGTGGGTTGGTCTCGCACAGTGCGAACCTGAGATTTGTGAGGAGGTTCAACAGGTGCCTGACAATGATGCCAGGAAGGGGCGAAAGGCAGTGGAGAAAGTGTTGAACACTCAGAGGTCCTCTCAGAATGTGATACGAGAGGGGGTATGGAGAGAGTCAGAACTTACAGGGTTAAGAAGTTCTGAGTGACGTCTCACATTCTTGAGGCGTGGCGTAGAACACTGAGGGGAGTGCTCTTCTACTCTGTCTCTCAGAGTGTGTTTCTGCTCCGTCGGGAGAGCAGCGGAAAATGGGTGCTGTGTCACCGGGAGCTGTAACCTGTTGAACTGTACGAGAATAAAGCTCTTTGTAAGATAAGGAAGACAGCCTGATTCATTACGCACACACGGCTGACCGCTTCTGCTTCTAACGCTGTGCATCGCTCTGCTATGCTGCAGCTGGAAGCTGCCCAGAGGGGGCTGAGCAACGCAGGGAAGCGTGTGGGCTCCGGTGTCAGCAAAGCTGCTAATCAATCAACCCAATATGGGAAGGCGATGGGCCACACGGACGCCCTCAGCAGGCTACCACTACCGGAAACAGGCCCCGACCCTGCACAAGAGGTTATGAGCCTGGAGCTGCTTCCCAACCATCCCATTCAGGCACAAGAAGTTGCACACCATTCCAAGAAAGATAGGGTCATCTCCCGGGTCCTGGACTGGGTGTGGAGGGGATGGCCCAGCAGCAGCCCCGGGCCAGAATTCGCCGGCTACACAACCCGCAAACATGAACTGTCGGCCCACAAGGGATGCCTGTTATGGGGAAGCAGGGTCGTTGTTCCCCAGCCCCTCCACAAAAGGGTCCTCACAGCCCTACACGAGACACACCCAGGAGTAGTAAGAATGAAGGCCCTTGCCAGGAGTTATGTGTGGTGGCCGGGGATCGACGGAGAGATAGAGGCCTGGGTCAAACACTGCCAGGCCTGCCAAGAATCCCGCCCAGATCCCCCAAGGGCCCCAGTCCAGTCCTGGGAGTCCGCCGGAGCACCGTGGTCACGCCTGCATGTGGACTTCGCTGGCCCCTTTCAGGGGAAAACATTCTTCATAGTGGTGGACTCCTACACCAAATGGCTGGAAGTCGCACTGGTACCGTCCACTTCTACGTCCGCAGCCATCCGGGTACTATGCAGGCTTTTTGCAACCCACGGGCTCCCTGACACTCTCGTCTCAGACAACGGGACTGCATTTACGTCAGGAGAATTCCAAACCTTCACAGCGCAGAACGCCATCCGCCACATCCGTTCGGCGCCATTCCACCCTGCCACCAATGGCCAAGCAGAACGCATGGTGCGGACCACCAAGGACACCCTTCGCTGCATGACGGAAGGGGATTGGGAGTACCACCTTGCCACATTCCTTCTAGCACAGCACAGCAACCCCAGCTCAACGACTGGCCAGAGCCCCGCTGAAGTACTAATGGGTCGGCGCCTTGTAATCAGATTGGACCGCCTTCACCCCGATAGAGCTCAGGATGAGGTAGTGGTGGGGGAAGGCAGGAACCCCCGGACCTTTGAGGCCCAGGACCCAGTGTACGCAAAGAATTTTGGGGCAGGCCCAGCATGGGTACCCGCCACAGTCACCAGGGTCACTGGCCCCATGTCGTACGAGGTGCTAACGGATGGGGGGCAATGCTGGCACCGCCACTGCGACCAGATACGGTGACGATTCCCGGGAGAAAACCAGGAGGAAGACAGGTCAGAGGAGTCCCAAGGGAACAGTGGGGCAGTGAGGCCCATAGAGCAGGAGGGGCCAGCAGGAGAGGCAGAATCAGTAAATACAGAGAGGACCTGCAAGGCCGAAAGGACACCGGAACCAGAACCACGACTGAGCGAGCCGGTTGCGCCAGACCAAACAGCCCCATCACAGTCAGCATCCTTGGAACACGAGCCAGAACCTGAACCCCGGACCAGGGAACACCCCAGGCCGCAACGCACACGTAGGCTGCAGGCGTACCTTGAGGACTATGAATGCGACCTCCCGGGCAGGACTGGAACTTAGAGGGGAGGGGTGTTATGTACTGAGTTGAATAGGATTCAGAATGCAGCAGTCTGATTGGTCCCAGAACAATGCAGCAGTATGATTGGTTGACAGGAACCACCCAATCATGCTCCAGATAGAAGTGAATCCACAACCTGATTGGCTTACAGTAGAATTCCGGAATTAGCCAATCATGTGCAGCCCATTGTGTAAATAATGTATATAAAGCAGATACTTTGAGGGGACTTTCATTCATTCCTCCTCACCACTATGAGCTGAATAAAGAGCATGAAATCACTTTGCGACTCTGAGTATATTTCAAGATGCCTTCTTTCCACAGAGCCAAGGGAGAAGGGTGGAATTTGTTATACCCCCAAACCTTCCCACGTCAGAGATGCAGGAGTTGCGTCACCTCCAGCTTCCTCAGGGATGAAGCAGCTACGGAAAACGAAACATCCCACCTAGGCGCGGTTTCTGAGAGAGCAACAGCAGAAGACCCAGACTCTGGCAAGATGAGCATTTGCCCTGGGGATTCTGGCCGGTCCATGAGGGCAGACAGGGGATGGCTGCGGTAGCTGCCAGCCCCTTCCCACTCCATCTCAGATACAGAATGCATTTGCTCTGCCACTCCTTGGCTCTGGCGCCACCTACTGGCCCAGAGGCACCATCCACCCCTGGCCCAGAGGCACAGAGCAGTAGTTAGGTGATCTTGCGCCCCGGCAGAACCGTCCAGATTGCGCCCCCTAGCCACGGACAAGTTAGCTCTTCTTTCTGCCTCTCCTCCAACCCCCCCTCCACCCATTCAATTCACCCTGAAGGTACAAGTATCAAAAAGTAAAATGTTAGAGGTTTCCCCCCACCCCATAGCAATATAATTGGATTCAGCTAGCTGGTCAGTCTACTTTCGGTTTCACTCCTGGCTCCTTGTTAAATTAATACTGCATCAGAAACCTCCCAAGCAGATATCCAAAGTTCTTTGGCATTTCTCCAGTTGTTAATAAGATGTCTCTTCTAGTACAGGGGAGTCTTTTGATCTTCTTCCAGGAAACCAAGAGTGCAATTTTTTTTAGTCTCCCTTGCTTTCCTGGTGACCTTCAGCTTAAAGACAAACTGCTCTGGAGTGAGAAAAACCCATCACACTCAAAAAGCCCAGCTGGAGGGACCTGGAAGTGTGATGGAAAGAGCAATTTTGTAGTGGCTTTGTTGCACAGGAGCACCAAGTTCACTAACTGGCTGATTCAGAGTGAATCCCATTCAAAAAGAGTGCAATGGTGTGTGTTTCAGCCAGCCATCCGGCTGCTGCAACTATTCCCTGGGTGCCACCACACTGTTCTGTCTGTGTGTTTGGAAGGGAATGGGAGCTATGCTCCCCCCGGGGACACTCCACTCCTTCTTCCTTAGCTGTGCTGCTCAACAGTTGAGGCAACCTTCACAGTTCTGGGATGCCGAGGAAACGAACCAATAGTCACGTTCATCTGTACTGGCTCAGTATGACCTATTCTGACAGATGCTGCCTTTCATATTCACGCCCAAGAGCCTTTCCACTCCAGTGATCTGGGGCTGAACGCCAAGGCTAGAGTAAGAAAGAGCCCTTGCCAGCTGGCCACGTTGGGCGCCTGCCTGGAGAATGGAAGCCGGGGGTTCGAGGGACACCGTGCTGCTCCTGGCAACCCCCACCCAACCCAACGTCCTCCTTCGCCTGAATCCCGCTTCCCCTGGGACGCACTTCCCATCCTGGAGCGGCTGGGGTGAGAGCGCTCCCCACCCCCCTTTCCAGACCCCATTCCCCTCGTTCTTCTTCTTCATGCCTCGGGTGTTTTCCTGAGTGTATCTTCAGAACAACCCTCTGTGAGGGAGGCTAAGCTGGCCCAAGGACTGGCCCAAGGTAGCTCAGCCAAGTTGCCAAGGCCAGCATTTAAGACCGCGCATCCTTTCCCCTCAGATGAGAAAGCCGAGATGAGTCATGCTAGCAGCCTGTGGCCTTGATGGGCTTTGAGGCAGCCCAGCCCCCTTGTCTGCAAGCAGGCTTCCTCCGGGGAGGACCAGCACTTTTCTGACGGGACAGAAGCGCACGACTTCCCCCTCCCACTTGCTACCCGCCCCAGTCTTTCTCCGACGGCTCAGTTTAGTGCGCCAAGTGGCTCATCCCAGGTGGGAATTCGGGTGGCGCTGCTTGCAGAAGGAGAAGCGGCTGGTGCTGGCAGAAACTCCCATTGTTCTTCTCAGGTAGGACTTCTGGGATCCAGATGAACGTTTTACCAAAAAGTATGGCTTGACTACTGATTTCCCATTTAAAGGATGGCAAAAAGACCTAAGTTTGGAGGACAGGTGAAAAAAAACACAAATTACATTTAAAGTTCTGCAAGATGCAAAGGAAAGCTTGTGTTTTAAACTTGTATTTGACAGCTTGGTGCTTGGTGCGGTTAACGGAATGGGGATATTGAGAAAGAAGAGACTTGGAATTAGAAGGTTAGGATTTAAGATAAGGTTACCAGAATTTTTTCAAAGAATCCGGGGACACATTTTCAAAAGAGAAAGAAATGTTATTTTTAAAAATCATTTTTTTTAAAAAAATAAGAAGTAATATATTCTCTTCTGGGTCTCCTCTTTCGCGTGACCTTCCTCTGGGCCCCAGCCTGGTCTCTTGGAGTGCTATCTGCCGTGGAGTAGGCTCGGGTCGGGCCTGGGCTTGGCCCCGTGTCCTTGCGCTCCTGGTGCTCTCCTACCTCTCTTCCTCAGCAGCAGCAGCGCGGCAAGGTTGGGGCTCCCCTCTTTTTTCTCCTTCCTCTTTCTCTCTCTTCCTTCTCCTCAATTTGGGTCGGGGGGGGGTCAGCGGTTCCCCCAGTTGATGCACCGGGCTTCCCTGGTTCCCCCTCAGCAATGGCAGCGGTAGCGGCAGTCTCAGCAGCCCGGACCCAGCCTGGTAGTGCACTTGGCTCTGGCTGGCTTCATAGAATCATAGAATCATAGAATCATAGAATTATAGAATTATAGAATCATAGAATCATAGAATCATAGAGTTGGAAGAGACCACAAGGGCCATCGAGTCCAACCCCCTGCCAAGCAGGAAACACCATCAGAGCACTCCTGACATATGGTTGTCAAGCCTCTGCTTAAAGACCTCCAAAGAAGGAGACTCCACCACACTCCTTGGCAGCAAATTCCACTGTCGAACAGCTCTTACTGTCAGGAAGTTCTTCCTAATGTTTAGGTGGAATCTTCTTTCTTGTAGTTTGGATCCATTGCTCCGTGTCCGCTTCTCTGGAGCAGCAGAAAACAACCTTTCTCCCTCCTCTATGTGACATCCTTTTATATATTTGAACATGGCTATCATATCACCCCTTAACCTCCTCTTCTCCAGGCTAAACATGCCCAGCTCCCTTAGCCGTTCCTCATAAGGCATCGTTTCCAGGCCTTTGACCATTTTGGTTGCCCTCCTCTGGACACGTTCCAGTTTGTCAGTGTCCTTCTTGAACTGTGGTGCCCAGAACTGGACACAGTACTCCAGGTGAGGTCTGACCAGAGCAGAATACAGTGGCACTATTACTTCCCTTGATCTAGATGCTATACTCCTATTGATGCAGCCCAGAATTGCATTGGCTTTTTTAGCTGCCGCGTCACACTGTTGGCTCATGTCAAGTTTGTGGTCAACCAAGACTCCTAGATCCTTTTCACATGTACTGCTCTCAAGCCAGGTGTCACCCATCTTGTATTTGTGCCTCTCATTTTTTTTGCCCAAGTGCAATACTTTACATTTCTCCCTGTTAAAATTCATCTTGTTTGTTTTGGCCCAGTTCTCTAATCTGTCAAGGTCGTTTTGAAGTGTGATCCTGTCCTCTGGGGTGTTAGCCACCCCTCCCAGTTTGGTGTCATCTGCAAATTTGATCAGGATGCCCTTGAGTCCATCATCCAAGTCGTTGATAAAGATGTTGAATAAGACCGGGCCCAAGACAGAACCCTGTGGCACCCCACTAGTCACTCTTCTCCAGGATGAAGAGGAACCATTGATGAGCACCCTTTGGGTTCGGTCAGTCAGCCAGTTACAAATCCACTGAGTGGTAGCATAGTCAAGACCGCATTTTACCAGCTTCTTTACAAGAATATCATGGGGCACCTTGTCAAATGCCTTGCTGAAATCAAGGTAGGCTACATCCACTGCGTTCCCTTCATCTACCAGGCTTGTAATTCTGTCAAAAAATGAGATCAGGTTAGTCTGACATGACTTATTTTTCAGAAATCCATGCTGACTATTGGTGATCACAGCATTCCTTTCTAGGTGCTCACAGACTGTTTGCTTAATGATCTGCTCCAGAATCTTCCCTGGTATTGATGTCAGACTGACTGGGCGGTAATTATTTGGGTCCTCTCTTTTCCCCTTTTTGAAAATAGGGACAACATTTGCCCTCCTCCAGTCTGCCGGGACTTCGCCTGTTCTCCAGGAATTCTCAAAGATGACTGCCAGTGGTTCTGAGATCACATCTGCCAGTTCTTTTAATACTCTTGGATGCAGTTCATCTGGCCCTGGAGACTTGAATACATCTAGACTAGCCAAGTATTCCTGTACTATCTCCTTAGTTATTCTGGGCTGTGTTTCCTCTGCTGAATCATTTGCTCCAAATTCTTCAGGTCGGGCATTGTTTTCTTTATCGGAGAAGACTGAGGCAAAGAAGGCATTGAGGAGTTCAGCCCTTTCTGTGTCCCCTGTTTGCATTTCACCATCTTCTCCTCTGAGTGACCCCACTGTTTCTTTGTTCTTCCTTTTGCTACGAACATACCCATAAAAGCCCTTTTTGTTGCTTTTAACCTCTCTAGCAAGCCTGAGTTCATTCTGTGCTTTAGCTTTTCTGACTTTGTGTCTACACGTGCTGGCTATTTGTTTGAATTCCTCTTTGGTGGTTTCCCCCCTTTTCCATTTTTTGTACACATCCTTTTTTAATCTTAACTCAGTTAAAAGTTCTTTAGATAGCCACCCTGGCTTCTTTAGGCACCTTCCATGTTTCCGTCTCATTGGTATTGCCTGAAGTTGTGCTTTTACTATCTCCCTCTTAACAAACTCCCAGCCATCATGAACTCCCTTTCCTTTTAGTATTACTGTCCATGGGATCTCACCCAGCACTTCCCTAAGTTTTATGAAGTCGGCTTTCTTAAAGTCGAGAAATTGCGCATTAGTGTACAGACAATCATGATCTTCTGGACCACCGCCTCGCCAAAGTGGGGATACAGGGCATAGCTGTGCTGTTTTATCTCTGGCCGGGGACAGAGGGTGGTGCTAAGGAGGGAGATGTCGTCATGCCACTCCTTGGTGTGTGGAGTGCCACAGGGCGCAATCCTCTCCCCGATGCTTTTTAACATCTTTATGCGCCCTCTTCCCCAGATTGTCCCAAGCTTTGGGCTGGGCTGTCATCAATATGCTGATGACACTTAGCTCTACCTGCTGATGGATGGCCACACTGACTCGGCCCCGGACACACTGAGCAGATGCTTGGAAGCTGTGGCTGGATGGTTCCATGGGAGCTGATTGAAACTAAATCCTTCGAAGACAGAGGTCCTATGGCTGGGTTGGGATGGCATGGGGAGGAGGGACCAACTCCCTTCTCTTGCGGGGGCCCAATTAGTGCCATTGCCTTCTGTTAAGAGTCTGGGTGTAATCCCTGACGCCTCCCTTTCCATGGAGGCGCAGGTTACAGCAACAGCCAAGGTGACATTTTTCCACCTTCGCCGCATCAAGCAGTTGGTCCCTTACCTTTCCTGCCCCGACCTGGCCACAGTGATCCATGCGACGGTCACCTCCAGGATTGACTACTGTATTTGGCTCTATGCGGGGCTGCCCTTGAAGTTGTCCTAGAAACTCCAGCGGGTGCAGAATGCTGCAGCGAGGCTCCTCACGGGGTCTCTGCCATGGGAGCATATTCACCCAGTGCTTTTCTAGCTGCACTGGCTCCCGGTGGAGTACAGGGTCAGATTTAAGGTCCTGGTATTGACCTTTAAAGCCCTTCATGGCTTAAGACGTACAGGGCCGCCTCTCCCAGTATGCCCCACGGAGGACCTTAAGGTCCATAAATAGCAACACCCTAGTGGTCCCGGGCCCTAAGGAAGTTAGATTAGCTTCAACCAGAGCCAGGGCCTTTTCAACACTGGCTCCGGCTTGGTGGAACGCTCTGTCTCATGAGACCAGGGCCCTGCGGGATCTGACTTCTTTCCGCAGGGCCTGTAAGACAGAGTTGTTCCGCCTGGCCTATGGCTTGGAGCCAATTTGATTTCCTCCCCCTCTTTCTTTTTCCTTTCTCCTCCTGTGATGAGGCTGCATTTTAATGTTTCAATATTTTAATGCTGTATTTTAATCTTGTTTTTAAGTTGTATTCATTCAACTTGTTTTAAGTATTGCTTGTTAGCCGCCCTAAGCCTGGCCTTGGCTGGGGAGGGCGAGGTATAAATAAAAATTATTATTATTATCATCATCATCATCATCATCATCATCATCATCATTATCTGGGCACAGATATCCTTGTAATCCTGGTTTCGGCGCTCGAAGTCTTCCACGTGGGCAGCAAGGTGGGAATTGACCATGCAGAAGCTGGTATTGTTGCAGACAAGCCTCACGGCCACACACCCCTTGTTACCCTGCAGGGGCGGAGCAAAGATGGCTGTTAGTGAGCAAGCAGGAAAGAGGGGGGAACTGGTTGGCAGAGATTAGAAAAACAGATAGACAGACAGAAAGATAGATGTAGGGAATTCCACTGTCAGGGTCTACTCCCCATCTTCCCCATGATGCCTGTGCCCACTGTCTCCCTCATCACTTCCTTGATGCGGCTGAGCTGGTCCTTCCTGACAAAGATGAGCACCAGCTGCACCTAGAAGATGCAAGGTACTGGGATGTCTACCGGCTCTGTTCATTGCTTGCTGTCCTGGGCCGGCTGGATGCAGATAGGAGTGGCAGGTGGCACCAACTGGGGATCACCCAAGGGAAGAAGGCTCAGAGCCAGGGAACTGGTGGGGGGTCGTCCGAGGGAGAAGAGGGAGCAGACTGTGAGCAAGAGGAGGTGTTGGAAACTGAAGAGGCAGGAGGGCAGGAAGATTCTGTGGCAAACAGCAGTCCAGAATCCGAGGCAGAAGTGGAGGCTGGAGGCGGGGGTCAAGAGGCAGAGATCAGGCAGGCTGCTGAAGAAGCCAGGGGGTCTCCCCATCCTGCTGCGATCAGCTCCCCTCCCTGCTGGTCTCCCAGAACACAGAGAAATTAAGAGGAGGGAGCAAAGACAGGCAAGGTGTCAGAGTCTCAGGTTGCTTGGGAAGGACCAGGGGGAGGAGGAGACTTCAGAGAGTGGTGGGAGGGTAGCAACCTTCAGCCTTCACAACTACCTCACTGGGGCAAGACCTGTTGGGAAAAGTTTCTGTGATCACGAGGCCTGCACGGTTTGGGTTTCTTTGAATAAAGAATGTTGGCTTCTTTTGAATAAAACACCATTGACAGCGATTGCTTTTTTTCCCCCTACGGCACAAGCTGTTATTTATGTGTTGTTTTTACCTGTATGGGCCTATGGCCGTAATAAATGAAATTTCATTTCACCAGGTGTTTTTTCTTGCTGACCTCCTCCTCCTCCTCACTCCAGCTCCTGACAGCTGTCTGGCTGCTGAAGAAATGGGTGGGGTTGGACTTACTTTCTTGTACTTGGATTTGGAACGCAAAGCCTTTTCCACAGCTGTCAGCCACTCTTGCTCCTTTGTCGAGTCCAAGTAGAAGAAAGCCTCTGTGCTCAGGTCCAGCTCCTGGAACCGAATGCCCAAGTGCCAAAGAGAAGGATGTGGAACTGCAGGAATAGGACTCCAAACTGAACAGACGTGCTGGTTAAATATGCAAAGACAACAGGAGTGTGTGGCAGGTAGGATTACAAGGGCAGGCAAGATCAGGACCAAGAACAAACAAGTAATACCAGCCACTTCTTCCTCAGCTTAGCTATTCTGGGCCCCAAAGGAGCTTTGCTAATGAAAGAAAAAAAGCTTTTTCCTTGTATTTTTTAAGATGTGTCAGCCAGCCTGATATTTAAGCACTATCCCAGTAGCCACAGGCAACCAGAAATTCTTTGAAGGCAAGTGAGTTGGTTGATTTCTCCATTCTTCCTTCACCTGGCAACCTGGTTCCCAGGCTGGCTTTCCGGGAGCAGAAAACCACCTCTCAGATCTGCTGTGCCAAGCTTGTTTGCTAGAAGATTACCCCGTAACACCCTTGTCCTCTTTGCAAACCTCGTAAAAGGCTAGCCTTCTGTGTTTCCATGCTGGCCATGAAGGAATGGGCATTCCCGACTCTGAAAACAGCACAGAAATACAGCCTGTCTAGTAAAGGGGTAAAAAGAGCAAGCTAAACAGCCTCTGTAAAACAGTAGCATCTGAAGCTGCTAACCACATACTGATAAACATATCATAAAAGCAGACATTAAAAACAAATGGCCACTGGGTACTACTAGCAGTGGGACACGGGTGGCGCTGTGGATTAAACCACAGAGCCTAGGACTTGCAGATCAGAAGGTCGGCGGTTCGAATCCCCGCAACGGGGTGAGCTCCCGTTGCTCGGTCCCTGCTCCTGCCAACCTAGCAGTTCGAAAGCACGTCAAAGTGCAAGTAGATAAATAGGTACCGCTCCGGCGGGAAGGTAAACGGTGTTTTTGTGTGCTGCTCTGGTTCGCCAGAAGCAGCTTAGTCATGCTGGCCACATGACCCGGAAGCTGCACGCCGGCTCCCTCGGCCAATAAAGCGAGATGAGCGCCGCAACCCCAGAGTCGGCCACGACTGGACCTAATGGTCAGGGGTCCCTTTACCTTTACCTTACTACTAACAGTATGAGGAAATAACCAAAGCAAAAACTTTGTTTGAAGTAGTAAGCTTAGCATTATAAGGATGACCCACACCAAGTGTTGGGGGGGGGGTCACACCTCCCTGTCCTCCAGCACAGCTTTTAGGAGGAGTTCCAAAGGTTTTGCTTCAGTTTTGGATTAACTGCATCTTGTCACAATGTCTGAAGCTGCACAAACTGCTTCATTTGAACCATGGCTCATTGAAACAAGCCAACTTCCAATCGTGGGTTTACAAAGCTGGTAAAATTAACCACCATAGGATCTGGACACACCAAACTGTGGTTAATTTAAAATCCAAGTGGAAGCTTCCAAATAGGCTTGGGGTGGGGGAGAGGTCTTTGCATGGTGTTTGCACTTTTGCATGATCTGACCTGAAATTCTGGGTGTTGACATATTCCTTCTCTCTCTTGGCGAGGACGTGCTTGATGAGTCCCTCTCTCTGTCCGGACTGCGTATGTGTGGAAGGCACAAAGAGCTGGCGCATAGTGTGGGTCATTGGGGTTGCTTCTTGCTCATGCTCTCCTTGTCACGGATACTCCTCAGGGAGATGAGAACAGAACTCAAGTAGTCCTTAAAAGCAAGGAGGCGGGAGGGCACAGTACACCTCTAAGGCAACTTACAGCCTGCTTGGCGGCAGCGGTGGGGGTGGAGGCTCCCGGCGGGCACTCATTTGCTGATTCTGCAGGTTTATTTCCTTCTCCATGAAGTTATCCTCGAATCCCAGAATTCCCGAGAGAGGAAAAGACTTCTGAGGTTAGAGAGGCTTCAGAACCGTTTGGGGAAGTTTCGGGAAAGGAACTTAGAAAATACTTAACTGCAGGAAAATGTTCCTGCCTCCCCACAGCACCACATTTGTCGGACAATTGCCTCTCAGCTTATGCATGTTTAGGAAGGATTGTGGAGGCAACAGGTCCTCCCCTCAAGGCCTTTTCCTCTAAAGGAAGTAGACTGGTCGTCTCCAATACTCTGGCCACTGCTGAGTTTTCCAAACTTACTGGCATATTGCGTGTAGCACCTTAACAGCATCACCTTTAACAAAATTTAATAGTTCAGCTGGAGTGTCATCACTTCCACTGGCCTTGTTATTAGAAGTGCTTTCTAAGGCCCATTTGACTTTGCTCTCCAGGATGTCAGGCTCAGGGTCAGCAACCACACTACCTGGGGTGTATGAGACATCCATATCTTTCTGGTATAATTCCTCTGTGTATTCTTGCCACCTCTTCTTGACGTCTTCTGCTTCTGTCAGGTTCTTTCCACCTTTGTCCTTTATTATGGTACTCTTTGTATGAAATGTTACTTTCATAGCTCCAGTTTTCTTGAACAGATCTCTGGTTCTTCCCATTCTGTTGTTTTTCTCTATTTCTTTGCATTGCTCGTTTAAGAAGGCCCTCTTGTCTCTCCTTGCTATTTTTTGGAAATCTGCATTCAATTTCCTGTATCTTTCACTATCTCCCTCGCATTTTGCTTGCCTTCTCCAAGTCCACCTTTCCCTTTGAAGCAAAATGTCATTGAAATGGGGGAGAAATGCCCTGCATGAAGTCTTGGGTTTGCAATTTGGGGAGAGGGAAGACTGTCTGCAGCGCTGGGGAGCGGGCAGGCTGGCGAGGCCCCCTAGATCTAGAGGCCCTAGGCTTCAGCCTACTTAGCCTATACATAAATCCGGCCCTGCCTATGTCACAGTGAGCACAGGCCCATCGATCACGTGCAAGGCATTCTGCGTGTTGGGAAGGAGCCTCCTGTTCTGGGCCAGGGGGAAGAGTGACTCCGCCAGATGGTTGAAAGGGGAGGAATGCCCATCCTCATCTGCTGCAGCAGAAGACTGGGTGGTGGGGTCGAAGCTGTTCCCGTGGAGCACGTGAGGAGTCAAGGCTTCCCGCATGAAGGCCTCGCTTCCCCTAGAAGTCCCTGCCTCCTGGTCTGTGTTCGCTTTCTTCTTCAGGTACAGCGCCAGCAAGTTCTGGATGGTGCACCTGCTTTCGGGGGAGAGCTTGTAGAACTGGTCCACACTAGAGGAATAGCCATGACACGGGTGAGACTCCTGCAAGGCGTCCCCAAAGTCAGGGGAACATAAGCGCATTTGAAGAGCCTTGCTGGGTCAGGCCAAGGCCCATTCAGTCCGACATCCTGTTGGCATAGTGGTTCCTTCCAGATGCCCATTTTTGTCGATTCATGATTGTTTCTATTCATGACAGTAGGAGGGCAGTTATATGCAAGACTGTATTCAGTACTGTTCGTGCCTGCAAAGCTTTCGGGTCAGACATACTCCAACCCTTCCAACCAGTGCCCCCTAACTTCCAGCTGAAACCAGGTACCTTTTTCATACCACAAATGTTCTTCAGTGGTGAACCATGGCATCTCAAATTCCAGGGGAGCCCTGTACAATGCCAAAATTCAGTGCCCCCACGCCCACGCCTCTCAACGTCTATTCAACATCATCGTTGCGGTGTCCCCTGTGGGGCCCGCAAGGCTTTGTTGGGATATGAGTACTACGCAGCTGCGAACAAGCAGTTCGATGTTTACATCACATGATGGGTCTAACCGTGGGACAGGATGTTCCAGGCGATTCTCAGGGATTTGTTCTCTGTGTAATATGAGACCTTCCTGTTGCTTGTGTCGAGGAAGTCTGCGTCAGTTGCTCGGAGGTATCTGAGTGAGCAGACATGCTTATTGTACAGTGTACAGTCAGAAATAAAGTAGAGATGAAATAGACTTTCTGACTGATTTCTTTCTCCTGCTGCTATGCAAGGGGGAAGGGGGTGTGCACCTTTCATCAGGGAGTTGTTGCCTATCAAGATCTCCCTGGTTTGCCAGGATGCCAGCCAGGGTAGGTCACCGGCAAACAGGCCCCGACAAGCCTGGAAAGAGGAGCCAGCCTTCCCGAGGGGGCCAGTTTCCAACAGGCTTCACGCCAGGGTGACCAAACCAGTTGCACTCCCCTAAATCCATCTAAATGTTATGGGGAGGGGGGATTTGTCCCACTTAAGTTGCACTTTATAGCTCAAGAGGGCCCCTCTGGCTGATAATAATATAGTAGCACAGGGGACGCATCACAGAACAACTTGCAAAGCAAAATGACATGTAGTTGGTCCACCACAATTGCAATATTGCATCCTTCAGGAATTGTGTGTCCAGCTCCATCTGAGTCTTCATCCAGGCACGCTGTGGAGCTGCCTGGATGAGAGATGGGCATATTCGGCCAGTCAGGGGTGAAGAGCTGGCAAGATCCCCTGTACTGAGCAGAAAAGCAAACTCTTTGGCCTCCGAGATCTCTCCCAACTCTCAGCAGCCCTCACTGTGAGCCATACTAGAGGAATTTTGTCCTGCTTTTGCTGAGCTACAACACAGGAGCACACCCCCAGGGGGCCATGATGTGGTAACCCTGGCGAAGCATTGCACAGCAATTGAGAAAGCAGAATGATGTTTGCGTGGACAGTCCATTAGAAAGCTGCACTATTATTGCATCGATAGCACATTGCAGAATACGCACCCCCCCCTCCACGCAAAAACATCCGTCTGCAGGCACAGTAGCTTTCATTTCGGAGGTTGTGGTTTTACAGCTTCCTTTTTATTTATTTATTCGAAATTATTTATTTATTTCATAAAATTTATACACTACCAGATGATAAGAAACATCAAAGCCGTTTGCAGAAAGTTAAAACCATAAAATCAGGAAAAACCTACAGTACATTAGACACAGAAGAAGTGAATACCAGAATAGATCAGAACTCACTCCCAAGGTAAGGGGAAGAGACATGGCTAAGATGGCAGGACAGCTTACTCTATGATGTTAACCCCTTCATGCACTAATTAGACTGAAGCATGTTGGTTATATGAGACTGGTTATCCCACACAACATGCTCTCACGCAGCCCATGCCCTCCAACTGAAAACCCATTTCCTGGACAATATCAACATTGTGTTTTGTGCCGGTGAACTGCACAGTGAATATTTTTATTAGAAAAGAAAACAGCCCGGTGTTTCAGCTTCTCAAAGTTGTTTTATTCAGTGCGCTGCTACAGCTTGTCACACCCAAATCCTCCAAAAGAATCTGCCAAAGTGCTTTTCCAGGCAAAAGGGGGCAGAGGGAGAGAAACCAAGAACCTCAAATTCACTAGACCAGGGATGGGGAATTGTGTGGCCCTCTAGATGTTGTTGGATTCCATCACACCTGACCGTCGGCCATGCTGGCTGAGGCAGAAGGCCATTGGATCTGGCAATATCTGGGAGCCCACAAGATTCCCAGCCTCCGCCCTACACAAAAAACCAGGCACTCAGCTGTGAGGCACGCCTCTTACCGGAGGGAGGGTCACTCCAGAGGCAGCTGTGGCATGAGGGTGCTGGTTAATGCCTTTGTGGGCACATCTGAGGATTAAAGATGACCCCCTAGGAAGTGTGCTTGGAGATCTTCCTTACCACGTGGCTCTCTGGCAAAAACACAACAGTACTAATGGCCATATGGAACCACACCTCAAAGCTGGATCAGACTTCCCAGATCCTGTAGCCTACATCAGGAGGAAGACTGGGGCAGAGGGACCTAGAGTGGGAGTCAGAGCTGCTCTTAGGGCTGCATGTCTGAAGCATGGGCAGAAATCTTTGGGTGTGAGGTTGCATGGAGCTGTCTCTTTGTGTTTTGCTGATGCCAAGCCGCCACAGGCAGGCAACCAACTGGCTTCAGGGGCAAGCTCCTTTGCAAAGCCAGTCTGACTTCACCGAATGCAATGGCAGAGTGACCATTCGGCCCATGTTCTGCTTCGCTGTGAAATAGCGTGTGTTCCTCAACCCAGAGAACCTCTCGTTCAACGTCAAGCTGGTCTAAGGAAGAAAAGCATAAGATTTAGTCTTGAATCCCCCCCCACACGTGCTGGTAGATGCCTGCACACTGCACATGTAAAGCACATCTCCTCCCTCCCACACCCAAAAAGTCCTGGGAACAATGGTTTGTTAAGGGTGCTGGGAATCGTAGCACTGTGAAAGGAAAACTAAGGTTCTTAGGATTCTTTGGAGGGGGTGGAATGTTGAATACACAGCGGCCACATGGACGGACGGACACACACACACCCCAGCATAGCTTCAACTTTTAGCACAAAAAGTCTTCAGCCAGATGTCATGCAACCCTTTGGCAGGGGCAACTTATCATTTTATTGATTTTCCATAACAAGCAATTAAAAAGGCGGGCAATCTTGCAAAGGAGTGTTGCCATTTAAACTGCTGGTGTAACGTAGGAACCTGAACAAAGAAAAGGAACAAACTACCCAGAGTCTGCTTCCGATTGCCCTTGTTCTCCACCTCCCTCTATGCTAATCAGCCGCAAACAAGAGTTCAGATTTGAAAGCCTTGTTATCACCTCATTCCCTTCAATTAGCCAGCTGCTCTCGCAGATGACATCAGTTCCTTCCCGCTCCCAATATTCCTGCTCCTAACCTGGTTAGCCATAGCCCGGAAGCTGAATCTCAGGGGAACGCCTTAGGGCTGGGAAGGGCTCATCTCTGCTGGGCCTCTTCTCCCCCTCAGAAAGGGGTGCTTGGCTCCTGGCCTGTGAAATGCGCTCAAAATGTAAAGATGCCTTCTTTCCAGGGAGCCAAGGGAGAAGGGTGGAATTTGTTATACCCCCAAACCTTCCCACGTCAGAGATGCAGGAGTTGCGTCACCTCCAACTTCCTCAGGGATGAAGCAGCTACGAAAAACGAAACATCCCACCTGGGCACGGTTTCTGAGAGAGCAACAGCAGAAGACCCAGACTCTGGCAAGATGAGCATTTGCCCAGTGGATTGTGGCCGGTCCATGAGGGCAGACAGGGGATGGCTGCGGTGGCTGCCAGCCCCTTCCCACTCCATCTCAGATACAGAAAGCATTTGCTCTGCCACTCCTTGGCTCTGGCGCCACCTACTGTTGGCCTCCTTGCCTTCCACCCTCCCAGTCCCAATGAGCAACATCCACCCCTGGTCCAGAGGCACAGAGCAGTAGTTAGGTGATCTTGCGCCCCGGCAGAACCGTCTAGATTGCGCCCCCTAGCCACGGACAAGTTAGCTCTTCTTTCCTCCACTCGCCCAACCCCCCCCTCCACCCATTCAATTCACCCTGGAAGTAGAAGTATCGAAAAGTAAAATGTTAGAGGTCCCCCCCCCCCACCCCATAGCAATATAATTGGATTCAGCTGGCTGGTCAGTCTACTTTCAGTTTCACTCCTGGCTCCTTGTTACATTAATACTGCATCAGAAAACTCCCAAGCAGATATCCAAAGTTCTTTGGCATTTCTCCAGTTGTTAATGAGATGTCTCTTCTAGTCCAGGGGAGTCTTTTGATCATCTTCCAGGAAACCAAGAGTCGAAAGCCTTGATTTTCCATTTTTTCTTTTTTCAGTCATTTCCACACAGTCATTATTAGAGTTATTAAAACCTTATTATATCAACAAATGCATTTTTTTAGTCTCCCTTGCTTTCCTGGTGACCTTCAGCTTAAATACAAACTGCTCTGGAGTGAGAAAAATCCATCACACTCAAAAAGCCCAGCTGGAGGGACCTGGAAGTGTGTGAGGAAGAGCAATTTTGTAGTGGGTTTGTTGCACAGGAGCACCAAGTTCACTAACTGGCTGATTCAGATTGAATCCCATTCAACAATAGTGCAATGGTGTGTGTTTCAGCCAGCCATCCGGCTGCTGCAACTATTCCCTGGGTGCCACCACACTGTTCTGTCTGTGTGTTTGGAAGGGAATGGGAGCTATGCTCCCCCCGGAGACACTCCACTGCTTCTTCCTTAGCTGTGCTGCTCAACAGTTGAGGCAACCTTCACAGTTCTGGGATGCCGAGGAAGTGAACCAATAGTCACGTTCATCTGTACTGGCTCAGTATGACCTATTCTGACACATGCTGCCTTTCATATTCACGCCCAAGAGCCTTTCCACTCCAGTGATCTGGGGCTGAACCCGGGATCTGCACGCCAAGGCTAGAGTAAGAAAGAGCCCTTGCCAGCTGGCCACGTTGGGTGCCTGCCTGGAGAGTGGAAGCCGGGGGTTCGAGGGACACCGTGCTGCTCCTGGCAACTCCCACCCAACCCGACGTCCCCCTCCACCTGAATCCCGCTTCCCCTGAGACGCACTTCCCATCCTGGAGCGGCTGGGGTGAGAGCGCTCCCCACCCCCCTTTCCAGACCCCATTCTCCTCGTTCTTCTTCATGCCTCGGGTGTTTTCCTGAGTGTATCTTCAGAACAACCCTCTGTGAGGGAGGCTAAGCTGGCCCAAGGTAGCTCAGCCAAGTTGCCAAGGCCAGCATTTAAGACCGTGCATCCTTTCCCCTCAGATGAGAAAGCCGGGATGAGTCATGCTAGCAGCCTGTGGCCTTGATGGGCTTTGAGGCAGCCCAGCCCCCTTGTCTGCAAGCAGGCTTCCTCCAGGGAGGACCAGCACTTTTCTGACGGGACAGAAGCACACGACTTCCCCCTCCCACTTGCCGCCCGCCCCAGTCTTTCTCCGACGGCTCAGTTTAGTGCGCCAAGCGGCTCATCCCAGGTGGGAATTCTGGTGGCACTGCTTGCAGAAGGAGAAGCGGCTGGTGCTGGCAGAAACTCCCATTGTTCTTCTCAGGTAGGACTTCTGGGATCCAGATGAACGTTTTACCAAAAAGTATGGCTTGACTACTGATTTCCCATTTAAAGGATGGCAAAAAGACCTAAGTTTGGAGGACAGGTGAAAAAAAACACAAATTACATTTAAAGTTCTGCAAGATGCAAAGGAAAGCTTGTGTTTTAAACTTGTATTTGACAGCTTGGTGCTTGGTGTGGTTAACGGAATGGGGATATTGAGAAAGAAGAGACTTGGAATTAGAAGGTTAGGATTTAAGGTAAGGTTACCAGAATTTTTTCAAAGAATCCGGGGACACTTTTTCAAAAGAGAAATAAATGTTATTTTTTTAAAATCTTTTTTTTTTTAAAAAAAGAAGTAATATCTTCTCTTCTGGGTCTCCTCTGTTGCGTGGCCTTCCTCTGGGCCCCAGCATGATCTCTTGGAGTGCTATCTGCCGTGGAGTAGGCTCGGGTCAGGCCTGGGCTTGGCCCCGTGTCCTTGCCCTCCTGGTGCTCTCCTACCTCTCTTCCTCAGCGGCAGCAGTGCGGCAAGGTTGGGGCTCCCCTCTTTTTTCTCCATCCTCTTTCTCTCTCTTCCTTCTCCTTCTTCCTGGGTTGGCTCCGGGGTTTTTACTGGCCCTGGAGCGCCGCTGGGCAGTCGGCCACGTGGCCAGGCGCTCTCGCTCCCGCCTCGATTTGGGTCCTGGGGGGGGGGTGTCAGCGGTTCCCCCAGTTGAGGCACCGGGCATCCCTGGTTCCCCCTCGGCAATGGCAGCAGTAGCGGCAGTCTCAGCAGCCCGGAGCCAGCCTGGTAGTGCACTTGGCTCTGGCTGGCTTCAGGAGCTGCTCATTGCCGTGGCACCCGCCATTTTGCCTTGCCAGTAGTCCCCATATGATGTGTCTTGTGCCGTAGAACCAATCACACAACATTCCTTCCCTACTAATAAATCTACAAATCTACAATCTTTGGGGACAGATTTGTAAATCCGGGGACTGTCCCCAGGAGACGGGGACATCTGGTAATCATTCCGTAATAGGGCTTCTCCTGCCTTTGCCAGTATGTCAGCCTTCTCAGCCTCCTTAAAGAGGGTGTTCAGAAGCACTTGTACGCCTGGCCATATGGGATTGTGAGTGGAGAAGATGGCGCAGTCTGGATGAGTCCCTCTGTCTTGCTCTTTGGTCACTGTGACCGAGCACCATTTGGGGCCGATCAGGATCTATGGGGAAGGGGATCCACGCAGAAGTTGTGGAGGGAACGGGAAGAGAAGCTTGGTCAAGAGACTGGCTCATGTCAGAAGGAGGCCTGACTGCATCCTTGGCGAAGCCCAGGGCAGGGCAGGAAGGCAGCATTGCCCAGCAGGAAGGCATTCGGAGGCAAATCTTCAGCAAGGAGCAGAAAATCCCCTCCCCTTCCCTCAAGAAGACTGAAGAATCTCTAGTCGGCATTCAGGTCAGTTCAGCATCCCAGGTCTCTGGGGTGTTCCTGTCCATTACAAAGCTGACTCGAGGCTCCGTCAACTGAGCCCCTACACTCCTTGCGTACATGAAAGGGGCACAGAAAGGATGGGAGGCAGCCTTTTCCTGGAGCCGTCTTACCTGCAGCAGTTCACTCGCTGGCTGCTGACCCTTTTCCTCCGTCACCTGGATGATCCTCTCAAGAGAGGAGAGTTTCCTGCAGAGTCTGGCCAGCTGCTCATCCCTTCTCCCTGCAGTCTCCTCCTCCACCTCTTCCACATGATTCAGCAGACGCTTTTCTTCTTCTTCCTGGAACTGGCGCAGTTGTCTGAACTTCTCCACAGTCTTCAGCCTCTCCGGTTCTGAGGAGGTCTGAGTGAGGAAGATGGTCAGCCTTCAAAACATCAGCAAGAGAATTAGGATTTGAATTGAACTGCTTCCACCCTCTCAGCTCACAAGTCCTCAGGCTTCTCCTTGACTGCTTTTCACATGATAAACAACAATGGGAAATAAAATCCATTTAGCTGCATTCAAAGGTGAACTTACTTAATTCGCAATTCTTGGAAAAATATGGAGACCAAAACAGCAATCTTTTGAAATTCACACCTCTGAATTTTTCAAGGTTGACCCAGACAGGTAATGTTCACAAAAAAATGTATTTATGAGGGCAAAGCACGTATCAAAATATTTATACGAGAAGGTAGCCACCCTAGCATTTGATTCATTTTCAGAATAATAAATAAATAACAAACTGTAGCCTTATTGGAGTTCACCGATTGGGTCTGCGTTGCTCCGGGACAGGAGGAAGGAAGTCAAAACGACACCGAGGTTGGTTCAAAGAAAGAGTTTATTCTGCTCTCCGGATAGCAGAAGGCACTTGCGTGATTAGTCCCCAGCAAGTCCAAAGAAATGACAGGTTTCATGCAGTTTATATATCCTCCAGGCACCCTCTCACTCCTCCCCTAGGAGCCCGACCACGTCGGCCTACGTACACAGGTTGACATCACATATGTTCCTGCTCTGGTACTCTCAACCATAAAAGGATCTTCCTTCCTGTACTTCTGACCATAAAAGGATCTTCCTCTTCCTACTCTTATCTGGGAGGCAGAGGTCACCATTTCCGAGAACACACTCTGGCGTTGTTCCCAGACGTGGGTCTGCGCGTCTTTTGTGGTCAGCACATAAGATAAAGTTCTGACGCCTTTTCTTTGTTCCCCTGAAGAGCCAAGGCCATCCCTTGCCTGTCCTGATAAAAGACAGAACTGTTTATGCAGTTGTGTCCTTATTATGGTTTTGCTCAACAGTTCAAGTTTTACGCATTTAAAAGTGCTCTCTTTTGAAAGAACAAAGGGGGGGGGTTGAGTCAGTTTTTAAACTTACTACACAGAAACCCATTCCTTCAAAACTGATATGGAAAAAGGAGAAATGGGGAGAAGTTGAAATGGGCAGATTTCCCCATCCCTCCTCAGTCCGGACTTGCTTCTTGAAGTGCTTGCTCCCTCACTAGTTACAATAGGGACACTTCCAAGGAGGTCTTTGCTTTCCTTGTCCAGGTCTGCTTGATAGGCCAGAATTTCCCCTCTCTCTTTTCTCCGAATCTCCAGGCGGCGACAGATCTCTCCCTGACAAGAAAAGGGAAAACTCAGCTTTGATTGAGACACAAAGAGAGGAGATGAATATTATACTGGCTTCTTGGATCCAGTGGCCTTGCTATAATAGCAAAGTAATTTACTGGAGGAAATAAAAGTACAGAGGTTTTCAACCTTTTTGGGTCCATGGCTCCCTGGACCAACTCCCTTCTTTCTGCGGCACCCCTGTGGGGCTCAGGAGACCAGTTAGGTCCCCCCTTGCTTGCCTCCCCTCCCCCTTTCTCGAACAGCCTTCCTTGCGGAGTGCTCTCTCAGCCTCCTCTCCTCTCCCCTCTCCTTAGGAGTCCTCCTCTTGGTCTCTGAGCTGCCCCCGCTGCCCCCCAGGGGCCTGGGACTTGCCTGTCCATTCCCAACAGCAAGGGCCCCTCGCCAGTTTGCTTGCTTACTCTGAGGCCGCCTCAGCTCCTGGCAGCCCACACCCCCTGGCCAGCCCCAGAGGCACCATTCTCTGGGGGAGAACAGCTGGGCAAGTCTTGGGGAGGCAGAGATGGGATCTGAGGAGGGAGGGATGGAAAGAGGAACAAAGGCCAGTGTCTCCCGCGGCACCCCTGACCATCATTCAAGGCACCCCAGCTGCCACAGCACACTGCTTGAAAACCACCGCAGAACTGGGATGGGAAAGGTTTCTAGCCCAACTAACTGGTCTGGAGAAGAGGAAAGGCAGCCATGCTTGCTCCTTTGTCTTCTCCGAGGAGACTTCCAGCCTGACTTCTCATCTTGAGGCCCCAGGGAGAAGTGGGAAGAGGAGGAGGAGGAGGAAGCATCCCCAGAATAAGTGTGCTCCCCACCAGTAGGTGCTTCCACCCCCCACTCCTAAATCTGCTTCCAACAGATAATGGGGGGGGGCATCCTGCACCATCTGGTCAATTCCTGGTGCTAGGAGAATTAGAAGGTCTAAGATATAAACACATACATAAATACCGTACGTAGTTCTCATCACAAAAGAATATGCAGGTAAACCCATCAACAGCCAGGTAAACCCATCAACAGGTTTCCTGCCAGACAGGAGTCTGTTGTAGACCGCCCCTTCTGTGATGTATGTATGATGTATGGAGGGGTGGTCTTGGGCTCCAGGGTGGGCAATTTCAAATGTCTATATAAGGACTTGGTTCGGGGTCTCCTCCTCCCTCCTGCATGGGGGGGGGGGGTGAGCACCCTGTTGCAACAGATAATAAAGATCTGGCTTACTAGCTGCTTTGCTTCTCAATATTCTCTGGTTGGCCTCTGTTATTTTCTCCTACCGATAGAGAAGCTACAAAAGGGCTCTATATGGCCTCTGAGGTACCCCATAAGGGAAAAGGAGCCGTTTTTTCCTTATAACACTGGCCACCAGTCCCCACCCCCTTGCAGCTGACCCCTTGCTGCTATCTGCTTGGCAGGGTATTGAGGAGGCATCCTGCTAGCCAAAGGAGACATGTGCAATTCACATTTGTAGTGTTTTAAATATGTACAAAGCAACCTTGCTGGGGGATGTGGATGAAGTTAACCCTTTCTCTCCCTGCCATGGTCCCAACCCAAATCTTTGAAGCTGCTGTATTTCAAGGGAAGAGCCCTTGGCCCCCCTGGCAGAGAGAAAGACTTTGACTCCCTCCTCCCAGCCATCCCAGCAGCCCTCAGGCTTCCCTTTGGCTGCTTCTAAGGTAATACTTTGGATCTGAGAATTAAAAAGATAACCTGCCAAGAAGAATACACAGCTATTTCTCCCCCTCAAGGTACCTTGTATTCCTCGACAGCCTCTTCCAGAGGAATCACCTCGTGGTGTTTGTGCTTCTTGGATCTGCCCCAAACCACAAAGATGGGGGCTTCATCCTCCTTGCAAAAGAGTTTCAGGGGCTCCTGGTGCTTCTCACAGACTCCTCCTTTCCCTCTTGAAGACTGAGAGTCTTGGCTACTTCGTCAAAGGTAGCCAACTCGGCCTTGAGGACAGGAAGCCGGCCTCCTTTTTGCCCCGCTGCACTGGATCAGGCCGGACCGGCAGAAGTTGCGCCCACACTCTGGGATGGTCCCTGTGTCATAAGAGAGTCAGGGTCAGAGAGGGGAATGAAGGAGAAGGACCCTACCAATATCAGATAGATCGTATTCTGCCTTAACACCCTACAAGAAGGTCAACGGTGCCTTGGGGAATGGATCGTTTTTTGCTGTATCGAATTGTATCCTTTTTGCTGTATCTTTCTCATTGACTTTAAAAATGGATCTGAATGTATTTCTTGACTCAAATGTATTTTTCCTCAAAATGCTGTACTTTTCTAAATGTATCCAAATGTATCCGAATGGTTTTTTGTATTTCCCCCCAATCTCATCGCCTAGAGAATGTTCCTTAAATGTAACAATCACTTGTTCCAAATGTATTTGATATAAATGTATTCGAGTGTATACTTTTATGGGAAAACGTAGCTAGGAAAATGTGGATTGCTTATAGTGCCTATAAGCTTATATTGCTTATAGTGCCTTGAACGGTCAACGTTCCACCCTCTGTCCTTTCACGAGCTGCCAAAAACACTCTCCACACCACACTGCCATCTACTGGGTCTACAAATGATACCATGAATACACACAAATACAAGCTCTAAAATAAATTAGTTTTATTTTCCCATAAGTATGCAAACATAAGACTATCACACCCAAATTGATAGCTATGCAGAACAGGATTCCCCCCCTCCCTCCATCGGATAGCTGCCTGCGCGGCTGTCTTTGAGGGGGGTGGAGGGAGGAACGGGCGGGATAGACATCGGATAGCTGCCTGCCTGCCTGCCTGCTTGTGTGCCTGAACATGCCGTGCACCCGGGGGGCGCTGCGACCGGCGCCCATTGGGAAGGAACAAGACAGGAAAAGGAAGGAAATGGGAGAGGTTTTTTTAAGGCCCCACTTTTCACATGGTGTCCTGTTGTGTGGTCGGAAAGTACTCTTTATTGTTTGATTTGGGTTAATGTCAGAATAAAAGCGAGTTCCTTCAAAATAACACATTCCTTTTTATCTTACCAATTTCTCATATTGTAAGAAGCGGAAGAAGAAACCATAGAGAGCATTCATATTTTCCTTCTGATCAATGAAGTCAAACGTTACAATTATCCATTTTAGAATGAGCACCTATAGGGAGAAGACAGATCTCAGTAAGCCAAAGCAAGACCAAGACAACAAACCCCTTCTGGAATATGGTCAGCGTGTACAACATCTAGCTGAATCATCACCAGGATAACTAAGTCAGACTGGGGGAAATATCATTCTTCAGAACCAAGACATCATTACCATGCTTTCCAAGTTACCTGAAAGTCACTAGAACACTTGCGAGCACAGAGCCAAGACACAGCTGAAAGAAGAGAATCCTCTGTTATTACGGAAATGGAAATCAGATTCTTCAGTAGCCTAGTGCTTATCACTGTGCCTGCAAGACATTGAAAGACACTGCTTAACATTCTGAACATCTTCACTATTGATGATTTCTCACAAGCTCGAAGCAGCCCCGGTTCTTGTTAAGGGAGAAGGCAGGGCAATGCAGCTACTTTGACATACTTTACTGCCAAGGGGAAAGAGAAGCAAAAACATGTTTTCTTTACCAAGCTTGGCACTGAGTGCGATGTTCAGCAAGTTATGAATTTCTTCTGGTGCTAAGCCTCTCTCTTGCGCAATCTTTTCCACAGTCTCCAAAGGACTCTGCAAAGCTCCCTGCTTCCGTGAGGCACTATTTTGAATTAGAAAAAAGTCAAAGTGTGATTCAAATCCATTTGAAAAACCGTCCTCATGCATGATGGCCTGTCCAATGGCTTGCTTTACCATCAATTGGCAAGGGAGCCCCATTGAGATGCCATGGCATTTGGAAAACTCTGGAATGCTGAACTTGCCTTTTGCTTTCTTGCTCCTTCGTTCAGTGGGTAGGTAGGTGTAGGTAGGGGCAAGTCGAAAGCTTCCTTGGAATTCCTCAGCCCCAGCCAGCATTGCCAATGGGCAGGATGATGAGAATTGTAGTTCAGCAACGTCTGGAGGGCCAGAGGTTACCCTCACCTGTTTTATCGGTTAGTGTGCTAAGATCTGGGCACAAGCCCAATTCAGCTGACGGTACTTAACAAGGGCTTGCTTTACACAAAACATGAGAGCTAATACACTATTCTGCTCCAATATACAAAACAGCCCCTTCTTTAGAGAAAGCTCAAGAAAATACAAACTTTGGGCTTTGTAGATGGTTGTAAAGGTTGCTGAAAGGTTTCTAGTTCACTAGTTGGAAACAGCTTCCAGGCTAGGCAGGACCAAGGTTGATTTGTAACTGGTCCTGTCTGCCTGCTTGCCATCGTGCATATTTGTAAACCATTTCTGCCAAAATATATACATCTGTAATGGTAGTTTCTGGAAGCAGACCCTGCAAGAGTGCACACTCCATGAAGTCCATATGAAGAGTGTTACGGAATGGAGGGGGGGCATATGAACAAAGTCTTACTCCCGAGTAAGAGACGTAGAGCCCGAGGCGATGACCTCAAGGGAACGCTGCCACACTAGGACTCCCCTCGCCCCGTCACAACGTTGCACCAAGCACCGCACAAAAGTCCAAAACCCCGAGAAGAAAGCGCCATTTCTGACCCCGTATCCCGAGATCGATGTATTTTATGAATGAACAATGTATTTGCATGAGGATGCGCTCTAGCCAATCAGATGGCGTTGAATGTAGCCCTTCAGCCAATCGCAGCAATGCCACGGCTCTGCAGAGGCAGCTCAGCTCCAGCTGTTTTGCACGCTCCACTGAGCGCTGACAAGGTGATGACAGCTCCCGCTGCGAGAACAACGGACTGAGTCAATCGAAACCTCGTTACCCCGTTAATCCAATCAAAACTAGATGTTGTTTAGTTGTTTAGTCGTGTCCGACTCTGCGTGACCCCCTGGACCAGAGCACGCCAGGCCCTCCTGTCTTCCACTGCCTCCCGCAGTTTGGTCAAACTCATGCTGGTAGCTTCGAGAACACGGTCCAACCATCTCGTCCTCTGTCATCCCCTTCTCCTAGTGCCCTCCATCTTTCCCAGCATCAGGGTCTTTTATAATTCCTCATAGTAATCCCATCTGATCACTACATCTCTGGATATTTGCACTCCTACATAGGCTGAGCCTGGGACCTGGCTCAGGAACGAAGTCTTTGTCATTACAAAAGACTGGCCAGGCTCCCCAGGGTACCCAATCAAGTGAGCACTAACAGGTAACCTGCCAGACAGGAGGTAAACAACGCACTCAGATGTCTGTTGTAGACCGCCCTTTCTGTGATGTAGGTACGATGTATCTGGGGGTGGTCTTGAGCTGCACCCCTTCTGTGATGTAGGTATGATGTGTCTAGGGGTGGCCTTGGACTCCAGGGCGGGCAATTTAAAATGTCTCTATAAGGGCAGGCACACCTTTGTTCGGAGTCCTCCTCCTTCTCCTGCCTGTGGGGGGAGCACCCTGTTGCAACAGTTCAATAAAGATCTAGCTGCTTACTAGCTGCTTTGCTTCTCAATCTTCTCTGCTTGGCCTCTGTTATTTTCTCCGACCGATGGAGAACCTACAAAGGACTCTAGAAGGGCTCTTGTGTTCCCCATAAGGGAATAAGGGCAGATTTTTGTTTATTACAATATGCAGGAGTGGGCTGCAAAAGACGGAGTTTGGCCTCATCAGGTCCCCCTACCATGAACTCCTTAGGTGTGCCACCCTGCGTCCGCCTTGGCATCGCGCCTCGCTATTCTGCAACTCGAGATAACACTGAACTGCTCTGCAGGGTTGTTGTAAGGATTGCAAGTCAAGGCATCCGAAGTGCTTTTGAACATTGAAAAGCCCCTAATCAATGCTTTGAACTACTGTCGCTTTAAAAACGAAACTCTGATTAGTAAGAGTTTGGGGAATTAAAAATTGGTTTGTTCTGTGTTCTGGCTTGAAAACCCAGTGAGACCACTGGGCCATCTAGTTCTGTATGGTCTGCCACAGCCAGCAGCTGCTCTCCAGGATTTCAGAGCTCTCTTTCCCATGAATGGATTGAAACTGCCGCTTTTTGCATCATGTGCCTCTCCCAGTGGGCCACCCCGAGCCATTTCCTGTATAGCGTTCTACATCCCATGTAGTCCTGCTTCTTCCAGCTCAATTCAGTTCATTCTGCAACTGTGCAAGTTAGGCCGCATCTGCTTTATACATTCAAAGCACCATCATGCCACTTGACATTCTAAGAGTTGCATTCAATCCCTTCAGCACCTTGGACAGCAGTCTCTCAAGGCTCAGCCACAGGTACCTGGTGCCCCATGCTTCCTAGGCACAGGTCCGTGCTTTAAAGGCACTGTGTCCGAGTGTTTTGTTGTCCCAGGGCTGTCTAATTGTGACTCATTTTCAGCATCCCTTTCCAGGGCAGCTTTATTTATTTCATGTCTTTAAGGAGTCCTCTGTGCGTGGCAAAGGCTTGTTGCTGGGACAATAGGAGGCTGCCTTATACTGAGTCCCACTATGGCTCTATCTAGCTCAGTGGTGTCCACAATGGATGGCAAAAACTCTCCAGGGTTTCAGACAGAGGACATTCTACCTGGAGATACAACAGATTGAACCTGAGAGCTTCTGCATGTAAGCAGGTGCTTTACCACTAAGCTATGGCCCTTCTCCCATTGCTTCTGCCCTGAATGAACTGCAAGCCTGTCCTACAGTCCTCCCCAAACTCTCTTTTGTGGCTACACTCTGCAGGAGGTCATTGGTTGCAGAAGTTGAGCTGTCTGCAAAAGTGACTGAATCAGTGAGAAGGCTGATCTGTAATGAAATGCTGACTTTCAGGCATCTCTTGAAGACCTTTTTTATGCCAACAGCTCTGTGCTATCATTTAAACATTTCTTGAGCACCCAGACATTTGAATTCTTTGGACTGATTTTAATGTCCACCCTCCACCCGCTTTTATACATTGCTGTCTTTTATGACATGCCCTAGCTTCTGAGAAGCCTTTCGCTCAAACCAGTTAGACCAGTGGCGTAGCGTGGGTTGTCAGCACCCGGGGTAAGGCAAGTAATTTGCGCCCCCTAACCCGTGGATTTGTGCCCCCTAACCCGTGGATTTGTGCCCCCTAACCCGTGGATTTGCGCCCCCTAACCCTAACCCCCAGATGTTGCGCCCGGTGCGGCCGGCCCCCCCTGCACCCCCCACGCTACGCCACTGAGTTAGACATGACATGAATTAGTCATTTTATCCACCCGGCATGTATGGAACAGACCCTGACGAATCAAATGATAACGCATAATTAATCCCCCAGCTGAACTGAACAGGGAGCAGCAGCTGGGGTAGAACATGCAAACAAGAAATTATTAGTTCAAGGTACAGAAGCCCCAGAACACCCCAGCCACATGGAGTTAAGAATAGCAATTCCAGATTAAAGGGCTTGCATCTGAGACATTGGTTCCTTCCTTTTTGCCAAGACAGGTGATGTTCCTACGAATACATTGGAAATTTTGAAAGGACCGTGGTCATTTCTCCTCCGCAGCTGAAGATTCAGAGCAAAAAAAAAAAATAATGATATCACTGGGAAAAATGATATCACTGGCAGTCACATGGGAGGCTGCTGAAAATGCACATGGAGAAACAATGGGTCCTTGTACTGAGGGGACTGTTTGACCTGCAGGAGGAAGCCAGTTGTTGAAAGGGAACATGGATCTGAGAAGGAGCTTAGAGGGAGATTTCAACATCCAGCTGGAGCCATCAATGGCAGTTCGTCACTAGTTTGGAGTTGGGGACTCTTTTTCAGTCTTAAGGGCCATATTCTCCTCTGGGAAGCCTTCCAGGGGCCGTATGCCTGTGGTGGGAGGGGCCACAGGTGAAAGTGGGTGGAGTGATGAATGTAAACTTTGTTTTCCTAAGGGAGGCTGGTTTCTACACACATTCAACTCTCCACTCTCTGTCCTTCATGACTCAAGGTTGTGAGGGGAGGGGTAGTACCTCTGGTGGGGGGCACGTTGTGCTCCTTCTGGGGTAGTTTGTCCACCTTTGGTCACTACAGCTCTCACCTGCGGCTCTTAGAAACTGTCAGTCTGCAGCAGCAGCTACACCCCAGGAATGGCTTCAATTGGCGGGCTAACCAGGTGAGGGGAGTTGATGGGGCTCAAACCCTCAGTTAGTTAGGGGCTTCCCCTGCACGCAAAGCTAGTGTCGGGTACTGGCTAGAGGAGGAAGAATGGTGGGAGGCTACAGCCAGGGAACTCCCCAGGGAAGCATCAAAGTGGGAAGGCTCTGAGCCAGAAGACTGCTGGTGGGATGCAGGAGACAGGTCAGAAGAAGAAGAAGAAGGGGGAGCAGATGGCTTGGAGGCTAAACAAGCAACAGGTTTAAGTGAGACTGAGGCAGCCAAGGAGGAGGAGGTGGAAGCTGAGGCTGCAACAGATCCCCAGTCACCTGCCATGTCCACTGTTCCCTTCTCCCCTCCTCCTCTGTCCCCAGGAACAAGGAAGGCATTACATGTAGCAGAACAAAAGGCACAGAGAGCCCCTCCAGGACTGTTGGGAAGTCAGCCAACTGGGGAGGAGCCTTAGGCTAGGGATGCCATATTTCTAAAAGTAGAAACCAAGACACCCCGAAAGCTGTGGAGCTATTTTTAGGAAGACCCCCAAATTGTTGAGCTTCTTAAAGGAAGACCCAGAAAGCTGTTGATGTATGATAGCCCTACCCTAGGAGGAGGCTAAGATCCTCCATTCTGTTTTTTTTTTAAAAAAGATATTTATTAGAGTTTTACAAAAAACAAAGATTTACAGAATAAAAGAAAAACCAAGAAAAAGAAAAATTTAAAAATACATAAAGAAGAAAAAATAGAAAAATACAAAAAACAAATCCCTTTTTTGATGTTTTTAAGCTCATTTGCTTGTTTCCTTGACCTCCTCACACCTCCCCTTTTTGCATTCCCATTTACATAATCAATTCAGCAAATCCTTACCCTCTATCATTTATCTTAGCTCTATATCCTAACATATTATGACTCTATCTTTTCATCCATTTATCAATTCATTTTTGCATATTCTTATTAACTTTTGTTGCTGAATACCACTTATTGCCAATCCGAACATAATTTTAACATTCATTAATTTTACAATATTTCTCAAGATAGTCTTTAAATTTCTTCCAGTCTTCCTCCACCACCTCTTCTCCCAAGTCTCGGATTCTGCCAGTCATTTCCGCCAATTCCATATAGTCCATCATTCTCATCTGCCACTCTTCCAGGGTGGGTAGATCTTGTGTCTTCCAATACTTCGCAATAAGTATTCTTGCTGCTGTTGTTGCATACATAAAGAAAGTTCTGTCCTTCTTTGGCACCAATTGGCCGACAATGCCCAGAAGGAAGGCCTCTGGTTTCTTCAGGAAGGTATATTTAAATACCTTTTTCATTTCATTATAGATCATTTCCCAGAAAGCCTTAATTCTTGGGCACGTCCACCAAAGGTGAAAGAATGTACCTTCAGTTTCTTTACATTTCCAACATTTATTATCGGGCAAATGATATATTTTTGCAAGCTTGACTGGGGTCATGTACCACCTGTATATCATTTTCATAATATTCTCTCTTAAGGCATTACATGCCGTAAATTTCATACCTGTGGTCCACAACTGTTCCCAGTCAGCAAACATGATGTTATGACCGATATCCTGTGCCCATTTAATCATTGCAGATTTAACCGTTTCATCCTGCGTATTCCATTTTAACAGCAAGTTATACATTCTTGAAAGTATCTTAGTTTTGGGATCTAACAGTTCTGTTTCCAATTTTGATTTTCCCACCTGGAAGCCAATTTTTTTGTCCAAATTATAGGCCTCTCTTATTTGATAATAATGAAGCCAATCTCGCACTTTAAGATCCTCCATTCTGGCCACTGGGGCTAGTCCTGCCTGTGGAGTTTCTCTGTTGGGTTTTGTCTCTCTGAATAAAGAGTCCACCTTACTGCTCATCTCTGAGTTTTGATGCTGAACTGCAGCTGAATCAGCCCTGACACCCAGGCTCCGGACAATTGAGCAGATGAGACCACTAGGGGGTCCAACAGTCAAGAAGGTGGTTTCTGCCCGTGCTGTAGAGGGAAGTGACGAGCAGTGGGGCTCATCCACCTGGGCAGGTAGCTCATTTAAGAGAAGGAAGTCCCTGATCCTAAACCTTATTGATCCATTTAGCCCAGTATTGCCCACTTCCAGCCTGAGTGGCAGAAGCTCTCCAAGGTCTTGGGCAGAGAGAGGCTCCTACCTACATTGAGCTTCTAACTGCAGGTGCTAGGGACTGCACCTGGGACCTTCTGCATGCAATGCAGGTGCTGACACACTGAGGCTATGGCGCCTCCACAAAACCTTCAGTTATGGGCAGGAGGCACTACTCGGCATCCTTATATCCCACCCTTCCTCCCAAAGGAGTCCAGGGCAGCAAAGACACAACAGTTAAACAACCAAAACATCCAAAAACAGTTCCTACACAGAAGCAGACTAAGAAAAATCTCTCCTTAGAAGGCTTCTTGAAAGAGGAAGAGGAAGTAGGCATTGAAAAGATAGCAGAGAAGGGACCCCCGATAAGATGGTACCTGCAGGAAAATGTCACTACTCCTCTTTTGTCTCTTCCTTCTGAAGGATCCCGGTGAACAAGCAAAAAGCCCTTGGAAACACACACACACACACACACACACACACACACACACACACACAAGAGGACAAGACAAGACAGGGCTGTGCACCACAAACCATCCCAAAATAAGCCTCCATTCCCCATCAATCAATATTGGGCTAAAAGCTATAGAACACAAAGCTAAATGCACCTAAAAACTGGTTTTGAAATAGCCTTGGTCTTGCCTAGTCCCTCAGCCTTGTGAGTTTGGGAGTTAGTCTGCAAGGGTGAAAATCTAATGGAGGATTCCATTGTTGAATTAACCAAGCAAGGGTCATAGTTGCCACCTATGTATCCTGTGGTTGCTCTGTGCCAGAGGGCAAATGAGGGTGGGCCTCCTCCCTCGCCTGGCTGAGAATGAGAAAGGAAAAGGTCAGAGTTGTGTGAGAGAGCTGGGCTGGAAGTTGGCAGAAGTCACAGAGAGAGAGAGCCATGCTTGATTTCTTCTTGATTCGAAGGCTGTAACTGGAAGAAGCAAAACCTTCTGGGGTGTTAATGCTGTGAGCCTCTCCATTTTCGGCTCAGGTTGTATATGTGTGTGAATAAACCATATATCATAAAGACACCACAGTCTCCACTGAGCCTCATTCCAAGGAAACTTGCTCTAACAACCTCACTAATGCAGCCCCTTCAGTCCTTTATTCTAGTTCCCCTTTCCATGCCGTACCATACAAAGCTTTGCCAATATTTTCAGGGTCATCTTCCACCACAATTTAGGGTTGCCATATGTCTGGGGAAACCCGGACATGTCCTCTTTTTGGGGACCAACATGCCTATCTGGGCGATTATTTTACATTTTAAAGGAAATGTCCAGGTTGAGGGGGAGCTGTTGGGGTCTCGGGCTCAGGTGGCCCCTGCCAGCCCGAGCTGGGGAAAGGGGCATGGCAGTGGCGACCCCGCACACCTCTTTTCCCAGCTCGGGCTAGCAGTGCCTCAGGCTGTCCTCTTTTTTTGCTTTTATTTATTACTTATTGAATTTATATACCACCCTATACCCGCAGGTCTCAGGGTGTTTCACAAAGTAAAATGAAAATATAAAACCAAAAAATAAATACAGTTGTACCCTTGTTTTCAAACAGCTTAGTTTTTGAACGTTTTGGCTCCCGGAACTGATTCCATTCAACTTCCAAGGTACGACTGTAATCAAAATAAAAACAACAACCACCCAGTAACCCACAATTGGATGGCCCCATTGGGTTCTGGAATTATGGAGGGATGAAAAACTTATCGCATTCCACTTTCTCTACACTATGCGTGTACCCCTGACCGTGTCCTCCCTTACTCATTTCCCCCCTAAACTAGAAAGCCCCAAATGTTTTAGCTTCTCATCTGGGAGTTGCTCCAGCCCCTTGATAATTTTGGTTGCCCTCTGCTGAACATTCTTGCCCCCCCCCCCCAAGCTCTGCCTTCAACTGCAAACGTGGCAGACAATGCCTTCCCTGCAGTTGCACTGCCAAAAAAGTTCAGTTTTACTTTTAAGGACAGGAAATTCTCCTGCAGGCCATCTGTGCTAAAGAGAGGGTGCAGATATAACTCTCCTTGTTTTGGACCACCCAATTTGCATAAAAATAAGACAAGATTAAAGTGTTGAGTTTTCCCCACCCCATGGAAAAGGAGCAAATGAAAAATCCTCTCCTAAGGTGTGGCTGCTACTTCCTGAGCATGAGAGATGAAAAGGGCCTGTATGGATTTGGCAAAGTTCCATTCAGAGTTCGAGAATCACACTTGGCTCATGACCAAGGGTGTCCAAAAATAGCAAAAGCCAAACTTTTGGCTCAGAGTTGAAATGCTGACATTCCTCTTCTCTATGGCCTGCTGGTCAGCGGATGCCTTGACCAAGACCTGGTTGTCTAACTTTAGACCTTTCGCCTACACCTGCTGTTCTGGGCTATGAAACAACAGCAGCAATTCAGCCCTTGGCTCACTGCAAATCATGTGTGCAAACACAGAACCTGGCTTTGGGCTGCTTTGCCTCTGACTTACTTTGCAACATCCTCTCCCTCCAGAGGAATCTTGCTTTGAACAAAAGTAACCCACAGTGGAGGATCAACTTCACTTTACTTGACTAGACCCAGTGGCGTAGTGGGCTGCGGGGCACAGGGGCAGTTGCCCCAGGCACAAAATTGTTAGAGGTGCACAATTTCAGCACCTGGTGCTGCCTCAATACAGCTGCACGCTTCCATCACTGGGGTCCGATGACAATGGCTTGTCCATGCGATCAGGTAAGTGACCTCTCCAGACAATGGGATGGCTCTTCTTTTCTTATCTCTGTGGCTGTGATCCCCTGGGTGATGTGGATGCCATTAGGCAGTTGAATGCGCATGCATACTCCGTCTGTTTCCCTCCCTCCTACCCCCTCCTCCACGTGGCCCCGGGAGCTGGCAAGCCATACTATGTCTCTGACTAGGCAGAGCTCTGGCACCCTCCTACCTTGGTGGAGTCTACGTCTTTCCAAACCTGAGCAATTTTATCTGCAAAAAAACTCATGACAGGAGTCATTACAGGAGATCTTGGACTCTGTATCAGACCCTGATGGCAAAGGTGGTTCTGTTAGACTATGAACCACCTGAAAGAGTCTCCTGGTACTGTTTTCACCAACAGATCCAGCAACAATGGTCCTCCTCACCGTCGCTATCGCCACTTGATAGGCTCGACGTTGAGCTCTAACCCGTGTTTGGTCTCATTTGAAGTGAGTTTTTCACCACCAGCACTTTAGCTGTCTCAGTAATTGTTTCATCACCCTCAGCCCCAGGGGTAGAACCACAGGGTCATCCAAGTGCCATGCCATTGGAGAGGGTGCTTTTTAAGGTTTGTGGAGCAGCACACTCTTATTCCCCACCACCAAATGTGCTTTCCATGTGTTTGGCCGCCGTCTATCGCGTCTCCCCAGATGAATTTGCTATTAGAAGGAGGCATGTGAAGCCATAATCCTGGAAAGAGATTCTGGAGAGAAGCACTCGACCCAATTTTAGCATTTGATTCTGTGAGAGGCGCCCAGTGCTTGGTCTTACTAGCTGCAGCTCAACTTTAACTATGTTTACAGCAGAGGAGCAAGTCCTGGAGGGCTGGCTTCCTATTCTGCCTCTATGGGTGAGTTGGCATTGATGAGGAAAATTCCGGGGTGTGAGGCTACTATATTTTTTCAAAATATAGTCCGGCCCACCACATGCTCTTGTGCGATGTGAAACACAAGAGCAGTCAAGTACAACATTCCTAGAGTGTACATGTTTACACATGGGGAGGAATGTTTGTCCAGCCAGCAGGTAAACTTCCTGTTTCCTTCTGGGCTGGGACAAACTTCCTCTACATGTGACTAAAGGTGGGTGTGGCCTCACCTGTGCAGGTAACGACAAAAGCACAGGGCAGGGCAGCCATCTCTCTCTCTTTCACCACATGCATCGAAGAAGCAACATCTGCTTAGCCAAAGATGCCCTCTTGGCTTCCAGCCAAGAGAGGACAAAGGGACTGTCTTCTTATGGAATAGTTTTCAAGTGTATGTTACTTTTCTAAGCTAAGTCTGCCTTCTGGGATCCGATTGTGAACAGAATGTGAGTAAACTCTTTTTATACTTTTATAGAAGACTGTGTCGTGTCTTATCTCTTATGAGGGAATAAGGGGAAAATACCAGAACAGTTATTATAGAGGCTTTAGCGAGCCTCAGCATACGCATCTGCTGCCAATTTTAGAAGAGGGGAATGTTACTCTGCTAAATTGTGGAACTTGTTAACACAAGTTGGATAAGGATATAATCAGACAATATATCTTCTCCTGCATCCCTGAACATTCCCACAGGTCTGAGGGACGGTGGACAGGCCATAGGCAAATATGTCCATACTTCTCACTCAGTACAAGCTTAACACAGGCAAACATGTCCAGGCACCTCTTAAGTAAAGCTAAAGGTATAGGGAGCCCTGACCATTAGGTCCAGTCGTGACCGACTCGGGGTTGCAGCGCTCATCTCGCTTTATTGACCGAGGGAGCCGGCATACAGCTTCCGGGTCATGTGTCCAGCATGACTATGCCGCTTCTGGCGAACCAGAGCTGCGCACGGAAACGCCGTTTACCTTCCCACCAGAGTGGCACCTATTGATCTACTTGCACTTTGACGTGCTTTTGAACTGCTAGGTTGGCAGGAGCTGGGACCGAGCAACGGGAGCTCAGCCTGTCGTGGGGATTCGAACTGCCGACCTTCTGATCGGCAATCCCTAGGCTCTGTAGTTTAGACCACAGCGCCACCCGCGTCTCTCCTGCACATCCATACCCTGGGGCAAGTCTGGGGATGGGCTCTTGGTTTCTTTGGCCAACTAACTGCTCAGTTATTGTCACCTTTGGGCACTTCCCTGGGTGTACACGTGTCCTCACGCTTGAGGGATTATGGCGGGAGATAGAGGGGGAAAGAGTCCTTTCCTTAAAGGCAAGAATGGCGTTGGAATGGAGGAAATTGATGCAGGGGGTTGATTTTCGAGGATTTTCTGAAGTGAGGGGCTTTTCCTAAGCTGGCAGTCCATAAGGGAAGTGGCTTGACATATTTCTTGCAACAAAGGATCACTTTTTGCAATAGAAACCAATTAATAATAATAATAATAATAATAATAATAATAATAATAATAATAATAATTTATTATTTGTACCCCGCCCATCTGGCTGGGTTTCCCCAGCCACTCTGGGCGGCTTCCATAGAAACCAAAAATACACTAAAATATCACAGATTAAAAACTTCCCTGAACAGGGCTGCCTTAAGATGTCTTCTGAATGTCAGGTAGTTATTTATCGCTTTGACATCTGATGGGAGAGCGTTCCACAGGGCAGGCGCCACTACCGAGAAGGCCCTCTGCCTGGTTCCCTGTAGCTTTGCTTCTCGCAATGAGGGAACCGCCAGAAGGCCCTCGGTGCTGGACCTCAGCATCTGGGCAGAACGATGGGGGTGGAGACGCTCCTTCAGGTATACTGGGCCGAGGCCCTTTAGGGCTTTAAAGGTCAACACCAGCACTTTGAATTGTGCTCGGAAACGTACTGGGAGCCAATGTAGGTCTTTCAAGACCGGTGTTATATGGTCTCGGCGGCCGCCCCCAGTCACCAGTCTAGCTGCCGCATTCTGGATTAGTTGTAGTTTCCGAGTCACCTTCAAAGGTAGCCCCACGTAGAGCGCATTGCAGTAGTCCAAGCGGGAGATAACCAGAGCATGCACCACTCTGGCGAGACAGTCCGCGGGCAGGTAGGGTCTCAGCCTGCGTACCAGGTGGAGTTGGTAGACAGCTGCCCTGGACACAGAATTGACCTGCGCCTCCATGGACAGCTGTGAGTCCAAAATGACTCCCAGGCTGCGCACCTGGTCCTTCAGGGGCACAGTTACCCTATTCAGGACCAGGGAGTCCTCCACACCAGCCCGCCCCCTGTCCCCCAAAAACAGTACTTCTGTCTTGTCAGGATTCAACCTCAATCCATTAGCCGCCATCCATCCTCCAACTGCCTCCAGGCACTCACACAGGACCTTCACCGCCTTCACCCTTAATGGGCTTTTGATGGACTGAGTCCATTGTTCCCTCAGCAGGCGGCCACTCAGGAGCTCAGTCAAGCTGGTGAAGCTCCGCTGCTCTGCAGAACGGAAACAGGCAGCGGTACAAGAAAGATTCTGTCCACTAGAGGCCGCTATCCACTATTGGCTAGCTGTCCAAATCCGATGCTTTTGATTGGGCTATACGCAGCAGTATGTAAATACAGAGTTCATTCCCAAGTCCCCGTTCATATTGATACGGTTTCATACTAGAAAGAGGGAAGCAGGGTCTTTTATTAATAAAAAAAGATGTGGTGCTTGCTGCGACAGGGGAAGGAAAGGGCTTTCTCGAGCTCATTGTCTCGCGCCCTAGGTATGTGGAGGGGTTTCTGGGGAAGGCGAGATCCCTAGCGAATTTCCCCCTCGGAAATTCCGTATAGCATATTCTTAAAAAAGGAAAAAAGGAAAAAGAAGGGGGGGGAGAGAAAAGACTGAAAGGGAAGAAAGGTTTCCTCTGTTCCCCTCCACTCTTCCAAAACAATTCCGAGCTGAGGTGCAGAGCTCTTTCCTCCCTTGTGACCTCCCCACCCTTCCACATAACTGGCTGTCTCACCTTGCCTGCCAATCATACCTCCCTTTGAACTGAAGCAGATTTCCATCCCTGTTTGTGCCAGTTCTGGAGTCTAAAAGCCGAGGACCTAAATCACCCAAAGGGAATGACACCCTTCCTACCCACGCAAAAATGCAACTTTCATTGGTCTGTTTGCTACTGGACGTGGTCGCCAAGCTTGGCAAAAGGGGTTTGTTTTTTTTCTTTTCTTTTAAGAAGCGAAGCAATAGCTCATTTGCTTGCGAGTGTGGGAGTCTGCAATTCTTGGTGTTCCAGGGCTTTTTGCAAGTTGGAGTTGCCTCCAGTCCACCCCGGAGGTAAGAACAGTCCTTCTGGATTAGACCAATGGATGATCTAGTCCAGCACCTTGTTCCCCATAGTTGCCCAGCAGAGGCTCACAACAAGCCCATAAGCAGGACCTGAGTGCAATGGCCCTCTCCCACTCATATTCCCAAGCAGGGCCGGACCTCTGATGAGCCAGAGTGAGGCAGCTGCCTCAGGCGGCCGATGCTGAGGTGAGGGGATTGAGCTGGGAATGCCCTGTGGCCTGTCCTGTACCCCTACGTTAGCTGACTGCTCTCAAGTGCAGGGAAAGCTCCTGTCCTTTCCAAAGTACTTGGAATAAGATTCAACAGTCAATCCAATTGGCTTCGGTACAGGAAAGATTTTGGGGTGTTTTACTGTTTTGGATGTTTCAATTTGCTGGGAGCACCCAGAATGGCTGGGGCAACCCAGTCCGATGGACAGCATATAAATCTCAACGTTGAATTTGTCTGATTTCCTTTCAGAGCCATTGAAGTTGGTACTTTTCAGCACCTATGGGTGTAGTGGCATCTGGACCATGGAACTCTCAGCTGGTGACTTGTGGGAGTCAGTCTGCAGCTCACCACACCTCAGCCAGTGGGATTTATCACCAGAGATTACAGAACCCCAGCCGAGTCTTCAGAGATGTCCTGCTCTCAGCAGAACAGCTTCTTCCAGAGCAGTGGAGGAGCAGGGTGGGGGCGGTCCGCACTGGGTGTCATCCTGCGGGGGGGGGGGACATTCACTGTAGGCTTGGGAAGCTGGGAGTCGTGGGTGGGCACTCTCGGCTGGAGGAGGCAGGCAGGGGAGAGGACGGGAAGGAGGCAGGTGAGCAAAGAACCGAGGGGGGCAGGAAGGGGAGAGGAAGGAAGCGGGATCGGTGGGTGCACCTTTCATTCTGCCTGGAAGACCAGCGCCTACAGCTGGACTATCAAGTGGATTGAAAGGGTGACTTTGGGGGCAGCGCTGCAAATGCAGAAGGGATCTTGGCCGGTTTCTAAAAAGGGAAAGTGAGTTTCCCTCTGACAACCGCTTTCTGCCTCCCCTCTGCAAAGCTCCACATGTTTCCGCCCAACCCTCTCCTCAGCCAACCCCCACTTAGAAGCCACTCATGGGTTATTGACTTCTGTGTGCTTGTGTATCTGTGTCTCCCGTGTGGGGTTCCTCTCTGCGTAAAGTCTTCAAGCTGTGCCTGTGTGCGCCTGACAAATCTGCCCCATTGCCTTTCCCTCGTCAAAATTTATCTTTCCCCCCACCTCCAGTCTCCGTTGTTATGTGTCCTGGCTGAGAGGAAAAACAGAAGATGGGGGGCCATCGGTCAGGGATAGTCTACTTGAGATTCCTGCATTGCCCCAGGGGGTTGGCTTGATGACCCTCAGGGGTCCCTTCCAACTCCACTCTTCTCTGGTGCAGGCTTGTGCAGAGTTTTAGGTACAAGTTGGGTGCAAGGGGTGCAGCCCATCTTATGCACCGCCGGCTCGGGAAGAAGTCCCACTGATCATGATGAGACTCGCGACTTCCGGAGGCGGCGCCAACGGCAATGGCGGTCTCCTTCTGAGTAGGAGGAGAAGCTCCGTAGAAAGTGGGTCTGTTCCGCTACGGCGAAGCGGAGACCCGATCAGAAATCGCAGGCAGAAAGAGCCTGCGAGCGTGGGACCCAGCAGGCACCTTTTGCGCCCCCCGCTTTAGCAAGGGAGCCCCGTAAGGGGTTCCGGTGTGCAGCGGGAGCGGCGCGGTGCTACGGGTCGATTGCTGCGTCTATGGAGCGAAGCCGCGTAGCTGTTGCCGGAGAGCGCTGACCTTTTTCCTGTGAAATTCGGCTCTAAAGAGAACATCCGTGAGTAGGGGAATTTAAGAATTTCGAATTTGAAGAGAAAAAATAGTGAATTTGGGCTCCGAAGCGGAAAGGTGCAAACAGGAAGTCCGCCTTTCCGTTTTGTAAAAGATCAAAGCAAAGACCTTTCTACGCTAGTACTTCAAAGTGGGATGCAAAATTTGAATTCCAAGCATTAAAAGAAAGAACTCCCCCACTAGAGGAGAGGGGGGAAGTTAAGAAAGTGACTGTATTTCCTCTGGGGATCTTCTGGGAACTTAATAGTTCTTGCTTTCGGACTCCCTGGGAACGGACTGTCAGATTAACGAGGACTGCTACATTTGAGCTCGCATTGACTTGGATACTGTAAATATCTAAGCTCTAACTCTGCAAGGTGATACATTCAGAGTCTCCATTTAACTGGATACTTAGTTTTAACTAAAGAGGGGACACGGAAAGTTACAAAAAGACTTTGTTATTTGGTTACTGAGAATCCAATGGCGGTTACTGTGTCCCCCTAGAGGACTATTGAAGTCAGTATCTGACTGGGGGAATTTTCCATTACTAACTTTGGGGACTTTCCACTGCAAGGCTTGACTCTGGGAATTGACCTTGACGGAAGATAAGGGGGAATGACTGAACAAAGAACAACAAGAGCTAAGGTCAAAGTGCAACAGTCCACCTTAGCTTCCCAGCAACGCAGAGCATCTGTGCCTGGCCCCCCTGCGACCCAGGAGGAAGACGCAGGGCAATCTGAGTTAAAAGGAATGGCCTCAGAAGGGGATTTTACATCTGTGTTGAACAAAATTTATGAAAAATTGGAAGGCCTAAGTAAGCAGGTCTCAGATCAGTCAGCTGAAATTAAAGGGAACACAGCTAGCATCAACTCAAACACTAAAGCTATAGAAAAACTGTTGGAGGAATCTGCGACTACCAGGAAAATAGCTGAGGAGGCAAAAGAAAAAGCCGAGGAGGCAAAAGAAAAAGCGGTGGCTGTAGAGGGAGAAATTAAACCAATACGTAAACAGATTGGGGACCACCAGGCCTTATTGTCTATGGTCGAATTGAGAGAGAGGCAGACAAACTTGAGGATCAGAGCGGTGCCAGAACTTGAGAAAGACAATTTGAACGACTATCTTTCACAGGAATTTGAGAAATTTTGGAACTTGGAGCTGGATAAAGATTTTAAGATAGTGAGCGCCTTTAGACTTGGAAGAGGAGGGAGGAAAAACAGGGTGAGAGACTGTTTGGTGACCCTTCGTTCGAAAGAGGAACGGGACAAAATATTGGGTGCTCACTTCCAGAAGACTTTGGAGATTAATGAGTCCAGAGTGGAGATTTTCAAAGATATTCCGAAACATCTTCTGGATTTGAGAGTTAATTACGGAGACTTGGTGGCCTTGCTGAGAAGGAACTCTATTGCTTTCAGATGGGAGTTCCCCCAGGGACTGTCTTTTACATTTAAAGGGAAAAAGTTCAGAATCAGATCAGTGGAAGATAAGGAAAAATTTCTGAGAGACTTTGAAGAAGATCTACAAAAGGAAGCGACAGATGTGCTAAAAGCCTCGAGACCAGGAGTAGACACAGCACTACCACCTTTGGAATTTGACAAATCGAAAAGGAAGATACCACCGCAAGAACTTGACGAGCTTTTGGGAGCGACTGGAGGAAACTAAAATAACTACACCATGTCTCTGCAACTATTAAGTTGGAACATTCACGGCTTTAACTCTCCGGAGAAAAGGAGAAAAGTCTTTCACATATTGAAAAAGGAACAATTAGACTTAATTTGTTTACAGGAAACCCATGTGGTAAGGCTCCATAGAAAAGTTCTTATTAATAAAAGATTGGGTCAAGAATTTATCTCATCGGACAAAGTTAAAAAGAGAGGAGTTGTTATCTACGCAAAAGAGAGCCTAACACCGAAATTTGCTTTTAAAGATGAGCAAGGAAGATTTGTTGCAATTGAGATCCAACTACAAGGTGAAAAATATTTGATTGTAGGAGTATATGCACCAAATGAGGGGAAATCTGAATTTTTTAAGAAACTGCATGAGACATTGCTGGACTATATGGACTATAACATCATTTTGATGGGAGATATGAATGGAGTGGTATCTACCAATATGGATAAGTCGCAAAGACAGGTGGTAACTAAAGACGGCAGACTACTAAAAACCTTTTTTGAACTAGTTGACAATATGGATCTTACTGATATTTGGAGAACTAAGAACCCCCTTGGAAGAGAGGGAACATTCTTCTCTGAAGCCAATATGACCTGGACAAGAATTGATCAAATATGGATAACTAGAGGACTGGCACCTAAGACACGAAAAGTGGAAATTTGCCCAAAAACTTGCTCCGACCACAATGCAGTGAAGATGGAGATGAAACTAATCCCAATCGGTTCTTTTAGATGGAGAATGAATGACACCCTGTTTAGAGACCAGGAGGTAACTAAGAAGGCCCAAAAAACTTTGAGAGACTATTTCGAGATAAATTTGAACACTACGGTGGAAAAAAGAACAATCTGGGACGCAGGCAAAGCGGTCATGAGAGGGTTTCTGATTCAACAGAATGCAATAAAGAAGAGAACCCAAAATGAGAAAAAAGACAAAATTCTGGAAAAAATAAAAGAAGGAGAGAAGAGACTAAGAGCGAAACCAAAATCCCAAGAGATTCTGAGAGAAATTAAGTTATATCAAGTACAATATATGAAAATGATAAATCAGGAAGTGGAATGGAAAATTAAGCAGATGAGACAAAAGTCCTTTGAATCGGCTAACAAATGTGGGAAACTGCTAGCATGGCAGATGAAGAAAAGACAGAAATTAAATACTATTACAAATTTGGAGGTAAATGGAAAGATCATACAGAATCCATTGGAAATTAGAAACTGCTTCCAGAGATATTTTAAACAACTCTACACACAAGGGCCACAGAAAGAGGCCGAGTTAGACCAATTCCTGAGGAAAAATGGATTACAAAAAATTTCTCAAGAAAAAAAGACATTGTTGAGTGACAAAATTACAGAACAGGAAGTGGCGGGTGCCATTCAAAATATGCAGTTGGGTAAATCTCCAGGACCAGACGGTTTAACCTCCAAATATTATAGAGTTTTGAAAGATTGGTTAATTCGGCCACTAATGAGATATTAGAGGGGGAAAAGGCGCCAGAGTCGTGGCAGGAAGCTTACATTACACTTATACCGAAAACTGAGTCTGAAAAGACGCAACTTAAGAACTACCGCCCCATATCCCTCCTTAATGTGGATTACAAAATATTTGCTGACATTTTGGCTAATAGGTTAAAAAAAGTACTATTGGAAGAGATCCATAAGGATCAAGCTGGCTTCCTCCCGGGTAGACACTTGTCGGACAATACAAGGAACATAATTAACATTTTGGAGAAGTTGCAAGTGAATATAAATACCAAAGCAGTTCTAATCTTCATAGACGCGGAGAAAGCCTTTGACAACATTTCTTGGAGTTTTATGAAGAAAAATCTTCAGGGGATGGGGGTGGGTCAAGGGTTTGAAAATGGTATAAGTGCAATTTATTCAGATCAAAAGGCCAAATTAATTGTTAATAATGTGGTGACAGAGGGATTCAAGATAGAGAAAGGTACACGACAAGGCTGCCCAATTTCCCCATTGTTGTTTATATCAGTCCTGGAGGTACTATTGAACATGATTAGAAGGGACCGTCTGATTAAAGGCATTCAGGTCGGAGCTAAGCAATATAAATTGAAAGCATTCGCAGATGACTTAGTCTTAACATGACAGGAGCCAGAATCTAGTTCGAAAAGAGTTTTGGAAGTGATTCAAGAATTTGGGCAGATGGCTGGTTTTAAGTTGAACAAGTCAAAAACTAAAGTTCTTGAGAAAAATTTAACACCGATCGAGAAAGAAAGGTTTCAGAAGGAGACAGGCTTAACAATAGTAAAGAAGGTCAAATATTTGGGGTTAACATGACTGCTAAGAACTTAAACTTATTTAAAGATAATTATGAGAAATGTTGGTCAGAAGTGAAGAAAGATTTAGAGATATGGTCAAACCTGAAGCTTTCCTTGTTGGGCAGAATTGCGGCTATAAAAATGAATGTATTGCCAAAGATGTTATTTTTGTTTCAATCCTTACAAATTCTAGACAAAATGGACTGTTTCAAGAAGTGGCAGAGAGATATTTCTAGATTTGTCTGGCAGGGCAAGAAGCCCAGAATAAAATATAAAATACTAACTGATGTTAAAGAAAGAGGTGGGTTTGCCCTGCCAGACCTGAAACTTTATTATGAATCGGCCGCATTTTGCTGGCTGAAAGAATGGCTGCTTCTTGAAAACACTGACATTTTGGATTTAGAAGGTTTTAACAATGTTTTTGGGTGGCATGCATATTTGTGGTACGACAAGGTTAAAGCTCATAAAGCATTTAAAAACCATATTGTCAGGAAAGCATTATTTAACGTCTGGTTAAGATATAAAGACTTATTGGAGAATAAAACCCCAAGGTGGTTGTCACCAATGGAGGCAAAGGCACTTAAAAAGTCCAATATGGAGGCCAAATGGCCGAAATATTGGGAAATATTGGAACAAGAAGGAGATAAATTGAAATTGCAGAGTTTTGAGAAATTAAAAGATAAGGTGCGAGATTGGCTGCACTATTTTCAAATAAGAGAAGCCTATAACATGGATAAAAAAATAGGTTTCCAGGTGGAAAAATCAAAATTGGAAACTGAGTTGTTAGAACCCAAAACTAAAATACTTTCAAGAATGTATAACTTGCTGCTAAAATGGAATACGCAGGATTAAACGGTTAAATCTGCTATGATTAAATGGGCACAAGATGTTGGTCATAACATCATGTTTGCTGACTGGGAAAAGTTGTGGACCACAGGTATGAAGTTTACGGCATGTAATGCCCTAAGAGAGAATATTATGAAAATGATATACAGGTGGTACATGACACCAGTCAAGCTCGCAAAAATCTATCATTTGCCCGACAATAAATGTTGGAAGTGTAAAGAAAATGAAGGAACATTCTTTCACCTTTGGTGGACATGCCCAAAGATTAAGGCTTTCTGGGAGATGATTTATAACGAAATGAAAAAAATATTTAAATATACATTCCTTAAGAAGCCAGAGGCCTTTCTCTTGGGCATGGTCAGCCAATTGGTGCCAAAGAAGGACAGAACTTTCTTTATGTATGCAACAACAGCAGCAAGAATTCTCATCGCAAAGTATTGGAAGACACAAGAGCTACCCACCCTGGAAGAGTGGCAGATGAAGGTGATGGACTATATGGAATTGGCAGAAATGACTGGCAGAATCCGAGACCTGGGAGAAGAGTTGGTGGAAGAAGACTGGAAGAAATTTAAAGACTATCTTCAGAAATACTATAAAATTAATGAATGCTAAAACTGTGCTTGGATTGGTCATAAGTGGTAATTAGTGATAAAAGTTAATAAGATTATGCAAAAAAAGGCATTGATGATTGGCTGAAAATATTGATATAGAATGTGTTATGGTATAAAGTTTAAATATTTGAAAAAGGGTAAGAATTTGCTGAACTAAATATCTAAATGGGAATACAAAAGGGGGGAGGCGTGAGGAGGTCAAGAACATAAGCATATGAATTTGAGGTCATTGGGAATAATGGATTTGTTTTTATTTTTTGTTCTTTGTTTAAATTTAATTTTTCTTAATTAGTTGTGATTTTTTTCTTGTATCTGTGTGTTTTTTTTCTGTAACCTATGGTTTTTTTATTTTGAGAATCTCTACTTTTCTTTTCTGTAAAACTTTAATAAAAATTTATTTAAAAAAAAAAAAAGATCATGATGAGACTCGCAGGCGAGTAGATTGCTGCTGTGCAGGCCTGCTGTTTAAGTAAATGTTTTCCTTTTCAGAGCATGGTGAAATTGTGGGAATGTTCAGGGCTGCAGGAGAGGATATATTGTGAGATTATATCCTAATCCAACTTGTGCTAACAAGTTCCCAAAATATCAGCAGAGTTTATAAAATTCCCCTTTTTAAGTTTGCAACGGTAACGTCTGCACAGGTTCGCTAGAACCTCTATAATAATTACTCTGGTAATTTCCCCTTTTGTTCCCTCTTAAAATACAAGACACGACACAGTCTTTACAAAAGTATAAAAGAGTTTACTCACGTTCTGTTCACAATATGATCCCAGAAGGCAGACAGGCTTAAAAAGGTAAAATACAAATAGAATCTATCTTATAGGAAGATAGTCCTTTCCTCTCTTGGCTAAGAGCCAAGAGGGCATCCTGCTTCTTCGAAAGGTGATGGCAGACAGAGAGAGAGATGGCTGCCTGCCCTGTGCTTTTATCATTTACCTGCACAGGTGAGGCCACACCAACCTCTGGTCACATGCGGAGGAAGTCTGTTCCAGGAAGTTTATCTGCTTTCTGGACAGACATCCCTCCCCATGTCTTAACATGTACACTCTAGGAATGTTGTCATTGACTGCTCCTGTGTTTGACATCCCACATACCCCTTCTCAGGCAATACAACATATACAAAACATAAACAACTTTATTCAACCACCCAGAGTCCCAGCTTGACACGCAGATTCTGGGAACTCTCTCTTGGTTGGGGTTTCGTCAGGATGTCAGCAGTCATCTCTTGGGTGCTGCAGTAGGATAGTTCCACAAGTCCATCCTGGATCATCTGGCGTAAGTAGTGGTATTTAACCCCAATGTGTTTTATTCTGGCTAGGAACTTCTCACTCTGCGTCAGCTTCAGGCAACTTTGGTTGTCCTCCAGCAAGCTGACAGGTTCTTTTCTCACCAACCCAAAGTCCTTTATGAGTTGATCAAGCCAGGCGATCTCTCTGCAGGCTTCTGTTGCTGCGATGTATTCTGATTCTGTGGAAGATAACGCTACACAGCTCTGTTTATAACTGCCCCACGCAACAGGTCCATCCCCAAACATAAAAACATGACCACTTGTTGATTTATAATCAGCATTATCCCCAGCCCAATCAGCATCAGTATACCCAACCAACTTAGGGTCTCTGACGGCTGGTAACCTTAATTTACAATTCATGGTACCCTTCAAATATCGCACCACCCTCTTTACACCTGCCCAATCATGCTCAGTGGGAGAATTCACTTTTCTGCTAAGAATCCCCACAGCATTAGCTAAGTCAGGTCTACATGTGGTAACTAAATACAAAAGTTTACCAATCGCCGACCTGTAGTCATTGTTGTCTGGCAACTGCTTCGAATCCTGCTGATTCTTCAGGAAGTCAGTAGCCATCGGTGTAGCAACTGGATGTGCGTCTTGCATCTGCATGTGCTCAACTAGCTCGTGGATCTTCTGTCTTTGGCTGAGAAGAAATGAGCCGTCCTCTTCTCTTTCCACCTGGATCCCGAGGTAGTACTGGACATCTCCTAGCTCCTTGACCTCCCCCTCTTTGCTAAGGTGTTTTACTATCTGTGTATAGTCTCTCTCACTAGCTGTGGCAATAATCAGGTCATCAACAAATGCTAGGATATATGAGAATTGTCCATTATTTGACTTACTGTACAAGCACTTGTCAGCGTCGCCTTGCTTGTACCCAAGTTGCGTCAGCATTTTATGCAACTTCTGGTTCCAGGCTCTAGCAGCCTGTTTAAGTCCATAAAGTCCTTTCTGGAGTTTGCACACTAAATGTGCCTCATGTGGTTTTACAAAACCTTTGGGCTGTTTCATGTAAATTTCCTCAGAAATCTGCCCATGTAGAAAAGCGGTAGCAATGTCAATGTGTTTCACTCTCATTTTCTTGGAGGCTGCAATGCTTAAAAGCATTCTTACGCTGCTGTACCTCACAGTTGGTGCAAAAACTTCATCATAGTCTTCACCAAAACGTTGTGAAAATCCCTGTGCTACAAGTCTAGCTTTGTAGCGCTGCACTTCTCCTTCTGACCCCTTCTTAACCTTGAACACCCATTTACTGCCAATGGCCTTCTTACCGGGAGGCAGCTCAGTGAGTGTCCAGGTCTTGTTCTGATGCAGTGCATCCATCTCCTCCTGCGCGGCCTTCCTCCAGAGACTGGCTTCTGCAGCTGGCATCTCCTGTATCTCTTCCCAAGTGGAAGGTTCCTGCGGTAACACCGACCCTGCAAAGTAGGACAGTCGTAATGGTGGGACACCTCTGTTGGTTCTGGATGAGCGTCTGACCTCTGGTTCTGTGACCGCATCAGCTTCCTCATCCTCCTGCAACGCTGGCATGTCCCCATCTGAGTCCTCCTCTTCGTCTCTGGTGAGGCCAGGGTTCTGGTCCTCTGCGTCTTCTGGTGCGTCGCCTGTAGGGGGCGCTGTTACACTCAAAGGCAGATTAGTACTTTGTGGGGTCTCAAAAGGGAAATATACAAACTCTTGAGTCCTTTCTGAGTCATCGGAAGAATCCACAACAGTGTTCTTAGTGTCTACTTTTCCATATTCATCAAAATAAACCGCATGGTGTGCATTTGTCTTACCAGTTTGTAAGTCCAAAATTCTGTACCCTTTGCCTCCAGAGGCATATCCCACCAGGATACCTGCTTTTGCCCTGGAGTCAAGCTTGTGTCTGTGTTCCTTGGGCACGTGGAAGTAACACGGACTCCCAAACACACGTATGTGCGATAGATTGGGAGCTTTCACATTCCAAAGTTCAAATGGTGTGTTGTTCAGTTTAAATCCTGCCACATGACCAAATTCTTGAATCAGTTCTAATACTCTTTTCGTACTAGATTCTGGCTCCTGTAAAGTCAAAACTAAGTCATCTGCAAAAGCCTTCAATTTGTATTGTTTGGCTCCGACCCGAATACCTTTAATCAGACGGTCCCTTCTAATCATATTTAACAAAACCTCCAGGACAGAAATAAAAAGCAGTGGGGAGATTGGGCAACCTTGTCGTGTACCTTTCTCTATCTTAAATTCCTCTGTCACCACGTTGTTAACAATTAGTTTAGCCTTTTGTTCTGAATAAATTGCACTTATACCATTTTCAAACCCTTGACCAACCCCCATCGGTGAATGAAAAAGAAATAGAAGAATTTCTTAAAAAATATGGAATACAAAAAATTTCTGAACAAAGTAAAGTGATTTTGAACCAGAAGATAACTGATCAAGAAATTGAGGGAGCCATTCAAAATATGCAATTGGGAAAATCTATAGGTCCTGATGGACTGACCTCCAGATACTATAAAGCTTTGAAAGAATGGCTTATACAACCGTTGAAGGAGGTCTGTAACGAAATCTTAGAGGGGAAGAAGGCACCTGAATCGTGGAAAGAAGCATATATTACACTTATACCAAAGTCAGAGACTGAGAAGAACCAGGTTAAGAACTACCGCCCTATATCATTACTTAATGTGGATTACAAAATTTTTGCAGACATTTTGGCAAAAAGATTGAAGAGAGTTTTGGTGGGGGAGATTCATAAAGACCAAGCGGGCTTTCTTCCAGGAAGACATTTGTCAGACAATGTGAGAAACATAATAGATATTATGGAGTTGCTGGAAGTTAATATTAACACTAAGGCAGTATTAATATTTGTGGATGCGGAGAAAGCCTTTGACAATATTTCTTGGAGTTTTATGAAAAAAAAATCTCCAAGGGATGGGGGTAGGCCAAGGTTTTGAGAATGGTATAGGTGCAATTTACTCTGAACAAAAAGCAAAACTGATTGTAAATAATGTAGTAACAGAAGAATTTGCTATTGAAAAAGGGACACGACAGGGGTGCCCAATATCCCCATTACTCTTTATATCTGTCTTGGAGGTTTTATTAAACATGATCAGAGGGGACCAGCTGGTTAAAGGGATTAAGGTCGGAGCTAAACAATATAAACTGAGAGCGTTTGCAGATGATCTAGTATTAACTTTACAAGAGCCAGACGCTAGTACGAGAAGAGTTTTAGAGCTAATACAAGTATTTGGTCAAGTAGCAGGATTTAAGTTGAACAAACAGAAAACGAAAGTATTGGATAAAAATCTAACAGTGGTTGAAAGAGAGAGGTTTCAGAGTGAAACTGGTTTAATGGTAGCAAAGAAGGTGAAATACCTGGGGATTAATTTGACATCTAAGAATGTGAATTTATTCAAAGATAACTATGAGAAATGTTGGTCAGAAGTTAAGAAAGATTTAGAAGTATGGTCAAATTTGAGACTTTCCTTGTTAGGCCGAATCGCTGTTATTAAGATGAATGTCTTGCCGAGAATGCTGTTTTTGTTTCAAACATTGCAGATTTTGGATAAAATGGATTGTTTCAAGAGGTGGCAAAAAGATATATCTAGATTTGTCTGGCAGGGCAAAAAGCCCAGAATAAAATTTAAGATACTAACTGATGCAAAAGAAAGAGGGGGGTTTGCCCTGCCGGACTTAAAGTTGTATTATGAATCAGCGGCTTTCTGCTGGCTGAAAAGTTGGCTGCTTCTTGAAAACACAGACATTTTGGATTTGGAAGGGTTCAGTAACAGAGTTGGCTGGCATGCATATATATGGTATGACAAGGTTAAAACTCATCAAGGTTTCAAAAACCATATTGTTAGGAAAGCATTATATAATGTTTGGATTTGGTACAAAGATTTGTTGGAAAACAAAACCCCCAGGTGGTTGTCACCAATGGAAGCTAAGGAAGTGAAAAAACTTAATATGGAATCCAAATGGCCAAAATATTGGGAAATTATAGAACATGAGGAGGGAAAAGTGAAATTGCAGAGCTATGAGAAATTGAAGTCAAAAGTAAGAGACTGGCTTCATTACTATCAGATAAATGAAGTTTTTAAATTGGACAGGAAAATTGGCTTCCAGGTGGAGAGGTCGAAATTAGAAACAGAGCTTTTGGAACCCAGTACTAAGAATTTGTCAAGAATGTATAACTTGCTGTTGAAATGGAATACACAGGATGAGACGGTTAAATCAGCTATGATTAAATGGGCACAAGACATTGGACATGATATTATGTTTGCTGACTGGGAACAGTTATGGACCACCGGTATAAAGTTCACGGCATGTAATGCCTTAAGAGAGAACATTATGAAAATGATATATAGGTGGTACATGACCCCAGTCAAGCTGGCAAAAATTTACCATACGCCCAATAACAAATGTTGGAAATGTAAGGAAACTGAAGGTACCTTTTACCACCTTTGGTGGACGTGCCCTAGGATTAAGGTCTTCTGGGAAATGATTTATAATGAAATGAAAAAGGTGCTTAAATGCACTTTCGTGAAGAAACCAGAAGCCTTCCTCCTGGGCATGGTAGGTCAATTGGTGTCAAGGAAAGATAGGACGTTTTTTATGTATGCTACAACAGCAGCGAGAGTACTCTTAGCAAAGTATTGGAAGACACAAGAACTACCCACACTGGAAGAATGGCAGACCAAGGTGATCGACTACATGGGACTGGCGGAGATGACTGGCAGAATCCGTGACCAAGGGAAAGAGACGGTGGAAGAAGATTGGAAGAAATTTAAAGTTTATCTTAAGAATTGTTGTAAAATTAATGAATGTTAAAATGTCTTGGGTAATGCAAAATAGAATTGCAGTGACAAACAATTGTATATGAGAAAAAAGATTTAAAGAAAGTGCTACAAGAAATTGAAATTAGGGGTTGCTGGAATGATTTAAAACAGGGATGCAGAAAGGGGAGGTATGGGGAAGTCGCTGAAAGAAGGTTTAAGGAAAGAAAGGTCAAGAAATTATACGTGTTTATATGTTTGTTTGTTTATGTATTGTGTTGTATTGTCTTTTAATATGTGTTGAAAAACCAATAAAAAATTTATAAAAAAAAAGAAGAACACTCCCTCTTCAGTGTTCTAAACACGCCTCCAAGAATGTGAGACGTCACTCAGAACTTCTTAACCCTGTAAGTTCTGACTCTCTCCATACCCCCTCTCGTATCACATTCTGATGGACTTGTGAACACACATTTACAGACCTCTGTGTGTTCCACACCTTCCCACCTGTCTGTTGAGCCTCCTCACAAATCTCAGGTTCGCACTGTGCGAGACCAACCCACGCATTTGTGACTCGAAACCTCTCAGGTGGAATTCCCTTTGTTGCCCGAGATGACCGCCTGGGCACAAACTGGGGTGCTTCTTCTGACTCACTGGGGCCAGCAAGTGCGTCTTTTTCATCAGACGACTCCCCCTCTGACTTGACCTGTCTGTGAGCTTTCTCCTTTATTCTAACAGGAGATGAGGGCTCACTCTTGGACACTCCTTTAACAACCTGTGGAGAGCCTTCCCCTGGTGCTGACCCTGATCATCAATCTGGTCACCATCACCTGGCTCTCCCTCCTCCTCAGATTCAGACAGACAATCTGAGAGAACGTCAGGGCTCACTTTGCGCCTTGCCCTACTTTCCTGCTGCTCATAGAACTCAGCATGTTTACTGATCAGAAGCTTGGTCTGATCACCTTCTGGCCATGCAAATCTCCACCCCTTTGTCGTAGGCTCATACCCACAGAAGATCATTTCCTGGTACCTTGGACCACCCTCTTGCTGCTGACACTTTGGTACAGGCACCAAGGCTCTGCAACCAAACGAACGGAAGAAATGCACCTGTGGCCTCTGTCCGTTGAGCAAGAAATACGGGGTGTCACCTACCACTGAATTGTAGCATCTGTTCATCGTGAAATTGGCCGTCTTTACTGCCTCCCCCCAGAAACTTTGAGGCAACCCAGAGTCACACAGTAGAACCTCTGATGCTTGAACCAGAGCTTTACTTCTCAGCTCTGCCACGCCACTCTCCTGAGGCGAAGTCACCTTGTGACGTATCCCCCTCTGGCGAAAGAAACTCTTTAGAGCAGACCCAGTGACCTCTGAACCTCGGTCACACTTGAACCCCTGCACCTTGGTGGAGAACCTTAGTTCCACCTCTGCAACCCAATCCTTGATCAGTTGCGTTGCGTCCTCCTGCGTTCTCAGCGAGAACGCCCAAGAGTTCTGAGTGAAATCATCTGTCAGCGTCAGCAGAAACCTGGCTTTGCCCAGACTTGGCTGTGGCATAGGACCAAACAGGTCTGCGTGCACAAGCTCAAAAGGCTTTGTGGTTACTCTCTCCACCCTGGGATAACTGTATCCCTTAGTCTTGGCTTTCCTGCAAGCCCTGCAATTTAGAGTTTCACCACATTCTCTTACCTTGCACCCTTTGGTGCACTCTGGTAACATCTGCAAGTTCTCACACGACGCATGTGCCAATCTCTTGTGCCACACGCACGCACATGAAACATGAGTGTGAATGGTGGCTTTCCCAGCATTCCCCACTCCCTCCAGAGGTGTTTCTAGAACAAAGAGGTTGTTCTGATTTTTCTCAACACGTACCAGCTGCTTCCCCCCTCTGGAAATTGTACAGACATTGTTCTCAAAACAAACCATATACCCCTCCTGTAAAAGACATGGTACAGATAAAAGACAACACTTCATTCCTGGCGACACATAGACTTCCAGCTGCGCCTGCAAAAAGGAAACAAACACATTCCCAACATTGGTTACTTGTCTCTGTGACCCATCAGCAAAACACACTGATTTCCCAGCTGAAACAGCTCTGCAGTTCTTTATCTGGACACCAGGTGCCTCAGGCACGAGATGTCTGTTGGCAGCAGAATCTACTACCCAACACAGCACTCTGTCCTTACTGGCGCTGTCCTTCGTTGCCTTAGCAACAGACTTCCCTCTCCCCCCAGCCTTGGGGCCTTTGCAGGTGTCCTGCAGAACAGCCATCGAAGCAGACAGCTGATAAACACCTTCTTCCCCCTCTGGCCGCCTCTGCGTCTTCCCACGCTGGCCTCTTCTGCCGGGCTGGTTGCCATGGAAACCTGGCTTGTTCCCATGGGAAATGTCCTTGGCAACATCCTGCCCTCTCTCTCTCTGTGGGCAGCAGCGGCGCAGATGGTCAGGGGAACCACAAACATAACGACGACGAGTGGAAAACTTTACGAACTGGCCTTTGGTCTTCTTTGCCCCCCAAACCTTGCCAGCAGCACTCCTTGAGTCTTTTCTGCACTTGGGGATGTGGCCTTTGGCTTCCAGCTCCTGCCAAACAGCCTGGGCACTCTCAAGACCCTTGGAACGGCCCATCTGGCCTGCACCACCATTCCTGGGTGCACAGCTTCCAGAGGAACAGCTTGCTGCTGCTTTCCTCTTCTCAGCTCTCAGCTGCTCTCCAGCACACGGCCCATCACACAGGTGTGTCGAAGCATTGCAGCAGCTTCCAAACACAGCTCCAGCCCCCACTGGGCTCTCTGGGCGTCGTTCAGTGCAGCTTACAGCCCCCTTTGGTCTGGCTCCCACTGCCTTCAGTGCCTGCCACGCGACCCAGGGCTCCTTCCCGTCCACCTCTTCAAAAGGGACGGCACACGATTCATGGCTGTCTGCCATCTTCTCCCCCGGGGCCCAGCTTACTTACGAACAGTAGTAGCTTCTTCACGCACCTGGTTCCAGCACAGCTCCTCCCAGCGAGCTCCCTGCCTCACGACCGAGGCACAGCTCCCAGCTGGCTTCAGCCTTTCTCCAGCGTCTCCCACTGCCCTTCCTGGCAGGAGATCACAGCACACACCGGCATGGACCTGGCTTGCTTCACGGCGTCAGCTGACCTCCCATAACCTATTGGTAAATTGATTGGCAGCTTCGCTTGCCCCCGGAGCCCACACGCTTCCTCTGCGTGCCTCTGTTCCCTCTGGGCAGCTTCCAGCTGCAGCGTAGCAGAGCGTTGCACAACGTTAGAAGCAGAGCCGGTAAGCCGTGTGTGCGTAGTAAATCAGGCCGACGCGCTTTCTTCCTTATCTTACAAATAGCTTTATTCTCGTACAGTTCAACAGATCGTAAATCCCGGCGACACGGAACTCATTTTCCGCTGCGCTCCAAACCGGAGCTAAGCTCACTCTCTGTGACAGAGTAGAAGAACACTCCCTCTTCAGTGTTCTAAACACGCCTCCAAGAATGTGAGACGTCACTCAGAACTTCTTAACCCTGTAAGTTCTGACTCTCTCCATACGCAACAACAGCAGCAAGAATACTTATTGCAAAGTATTGGAAGACACAAGATCTACCCACCCTGGAAGAGTGGCAGATGAAGATGATGGACTATATGGAATTGGCAGAAATGACTGGCAGAATCCGAGACTTGGGAGAAGAGGCGGTGGAGGAAGACTGGAAGAAATTTAAAGACTATCTTCAGAAATATTGTAAAATTAATGAATGTTAAAATTATGTTCGGATTGGCAATAAGTGGTAAATAGCAACAAAAGTTAATAAGAATATGCAAAAATGAATTGATAAATGGATGAAAATATAGAGTTATAATATGTTATGATATAGAGTTAAGATAAATGAAAGAGGGTAAGGATTTGCTGAATTGATTATGTAAATGGGAATGCAAAAAGGGGAGGTGTGAGGAGGTCAAGGAAACAAGCAAATGAGCTTAAAAATATCAAAAAATGGATTTGTGTTTTGTATTCTGTATTTTCCTTTTTATGTATCTTTGTATTTTTTGTATTTTTCTTTTTTTATGTTTTTCTTTTATTCTGTAAATCTCTGTTTTTTGTAAAACCTTAATAAATATCTTTAAAAAAAACAAAAAACAAATGGTGTGCGCTCTGCTCCTTTAGTTGGCAGTCTATTCTGCAAATAGACCGACGTGTATACTCCTTCGACCCACAGCTTCTGTGGCAAACATGCATCCTTTAGCATGCACCTTGTCATGTCCATAATGGACCTAAACTTCCTCTCAGCTATGGCATTCTGCTGTGGTGTGTAAGGAATTGTGGTTACGTGTGCAATTCCTTCCTTAGCCAGGACAGCCTGCATTTCATTTGAGCAGTACTCACCTCCATTGTCGCTCATTAACACAGCTGGGGCTCTCTGGAATTTATTCTTGACCATGGCAATGTATTCCTGGAGCTTGTCCACTGTCTCACTCTTCTCTTTGAGGAAATACACAACACAAAATCTTGAAAAGTCATCCAGAAATATTAAAATATATCTATTCCTTCCCAGTGAGGGAACATTCATGGGTCCACATATGTCAGTGTGCACTATGTCAAGCACTTTGTTGCTTCTTTGTTCTGCACAACGTGGAAATGAAGGTTTTACAGCCTTCTCAGTAATACAGCTTACACACTTTACTGGAGCTTTGTTGCTCTGCTTTACCTGCAAACCTCTTACAAGATCTCTTTTCTGTAGATCCAGAATGACATTGGTATCTCTGTGTCCAAGCCTTCTGTGCCATAGGTCCAGATCTGCCTCATCCTTCTGGCTGGAATGTGCCACTTTTGCAGACTGGTTCTCTGAAAGATCAAGCTCATATACACCATTTATCAGCTTTGCTTGACCAAACACTTTGCCATTTTTAGTCACACTACATTCTCCATTTCCAAATATGATCTGGAAACCTTTCTTGTCCAAAGTGGACACGCTGATTAAATTGCAGCTCAGCTCTGGCACGTACAAAACTCTAGAGATTGTGTTCTCAATGCATTCATTGTTTATGTTGCATTTCAGACTCATGGAACCTGCACCTATTGCTTTAACAATGTTGCCATCTGCAATTTCAATTTCAGATCCTTCTTCATCATTTATCTCATTAAAATAGTCATTTTTATGACAAAAGTGGGAAGATGCACCTGAATCCAAAATCCATTTATTACGTTTACTCTCACGATTCTGGACAGTTAAATTCCTTTCTTGCAGTAGCCATGTGCATTCACATTTCCCCTTCTTTTCCCCTTTTGGCTGAAAGTGGTGGGGTTTCTTTGCTTTAGGAGCTTTGCAGTTCTTTGCAATGTGTCCTTCTTTGTTACAATTGAAACAAATCACTTTCTTAGGCATCTCTTTGGCCTTTGTAAATTGCCTAGATGCATAGCCACTGTCTTTGCTTCTAGCATTTCTCACTGGAGATTCAGCTCTATCTCTGCATTCTTCTTTTAAATAACCAATCAAGTCTTTAAAAGTCAGACCTTCTCTATGGTCCATCAAGCTTACAAAAGCGCTAAAATGTGGTCCAAGTGATGATAACAAAAATGCTATCTTTGTATCATCATGAAAAGCTTTGGGAGTCTGAATAATCTCAGTAAACTTGTTGATGTGCTCTGTGAATTCCTCTTTTGAATTCATCCTCAATCTGGTTAATTTACACATCAAGTTTCTGTAGCAGTTTATGCTAGATTCTCCATATACGCGCTCAATATCTTTTAAGATTTGAGATGCATCATCTGTACTATTTATTAATGATAGCTGCTCATCACAAAGTCCACTCAAAATTATGTGTCTAGCTTCGCTGTTCATGCGTCTCCAAGCACTTATCTTGGCTAAAGCTTCCTCAGACGATCCTGTAGGTTGAGGGTTTAAAGCTTCCAAAATGTGCTTATAATCTAAACATGCTATCAGGCGCTGCTTCCAGTGTATGAAATTGTATTCATTCAGCACAGGCATTCCTAGCTTTGCATCACTATCAAAAGCTGCCCTAGCCATCTTAAAATCGAAAAATTTGAAAATTCTTCGAAATTCAAAATTTCTCAAAATTTTAAAATCAAAAATCTCAAAAATCTCAAAATACAAAACAATTCTTCACTGCTTTGGGTCACTGTGAACTCTGAGGGAAGGGGGGCGGGTTTGCTTAATCCCCACTGCACAATGGAACAAAGGACCATGTGCTTACCAGGAAGTTAACTCAGAAAAATACTATTCAACTCAAAATCACAATCCAACACACTCCTTCAAAAATACGCAAAAAATATGCATGGGAATTTGTGGGAATGTTCAGGGGTGCAGGAGAGGCTATATTGTGAGATTATATTCTAATCCAACTTGTGCTAACAAGTTCCCAAAATATCAGCAGAGTTAAATACATTCCCCTTTTAAGTTTGCAACGGTAACGTCTGCACAGGTTCGCTAGAACCTCTATAATAATTACCCTGGTAATTTCCCCTTTTGTTCCCTCTTAAAATACAAGACACGACACAGTCTTCATAAAAGTATAAAAGAGTTTACTCACGTTCTGTTCACAATATGATCCCAGAAGGCAGACAGGCTTAAAAAGGTAAAATACACAAGATTTGGGCTCCTTTTTCAAGTATGGAGGTCTGGCTGGAAGAAACATGGGCTTTATGGGGACAGAGCTTCTCCGAGATCTGGTGTTTAACACTAAAGACTATCAAAAAAACCGGCAGAGAGGAACTGAGAGAGAATTAAGAGCCTCGGATGTGAGGTCTCCAGGCTGATAGTAGATTAAGACTGATGGACTTTTGTTGGGGATCGAAACCGGGAAAGGGGGTGGCGGGGTTTGAGAATCCAAAGGGTGTATAACTATAATCTGTTTTTCTTTTATTTTGTTTTGCTATTAGGAAGAAAATTGGGGAATTCGTGGAAGGGAATTTGGGTCGGCTTTAGAAAAAGGTTTTAAGAATGAGTACTGATGTATAAATAGGGATGTTTATAAGTTAAAATGGTTTTTTTTATTCAAAATGAACTAAATATAAAAAGGTCAAAAATTGGGGATAAGAACTTGCTGAACTAACAATTTGAATTGGAATATAAGAAGGGGAGGTGTGGGGAAGTCAGGGAAATATGTCATGGAAAATATGGATTGTAGGCCCAAAAAACTTTGAGAGATTATTTTGAAATAAACATGAACACCAATGTGGAAAAAAGAGTAATCTGGGACGCAAGTAAAGCCGTTATGCGAGGATTTCTGATACAACAAAACGCAATAAAAAAGAGAAGCCAAAATGAGAAAAAAGACAAGATTTTGGAGAAGATAAAAGAAGGGGAAAAGAAACTAATATCAAAACCAAAGTCCAAAGAGATTTTGAGAGAAATCAAATTGTATCAAATACAATATATGGAGCTGATGAATCAAGAACTAGAATGGAAAATTAAACAAATGAGACAAAAGACATTTGAATCAGCAGATAAATGTGGTAAACTATTGGCTTGGCAAATGAAGAAAAGACAAAAATTAAATACGGTTACAAATCTAGAAGTGGAAGGAAAGAATGTATATAAGCCAAATGAGATTAGAAATTGCTTCCAGTGATATTTTAAACAATTATATACACAAGGGCCGCAGAAAGAGATAGACATAGACAATTTTCTCAAGACTTATGGATTACAAAAAATTTCTTATGAAAGTAAAATAGGTTTGAACCAGAAAATAACTGAACAGGAAATAGAAGGTGCCATTCAAAATATGCAACTGGGCAAGTCTCCGGGACCGGATGGGCTTACTTCCAGATATTATAAAATGTTAAAGGAGTGGCTATTACAACCTATGAAGGAAGTTTGTAATGAAATTTTGGAGGGGAAAAAGGCACCAGAAACGTGGAAAGAAGCTTATATTACACTTATACCAAAGACTGAGACTGAAAAGAACCAACTTAAGAACTACCGCCCTATTTCGTTACTAAATGTGGATTACAAAATTTTTGCTGATATTCTGGCTAAGAGATTGAAAAAAGTTTTGATGGAAGAGATTCACAGGGACCAAGCGGGCTTTCTCCCGAGAAGACATATGTCAGATAATGTAAGGAATATAATAGACATTTTGGAAAAGCTAGAAGTGAACATAAATACTAAAGCAGTTTTGATATTTGTGGATGCGGAGAAAGCCTTTGACAATATTTCTTGGAGTTTTATGAAGAAGAATCTCCAGGGGATGGGGGTAGGCCAAGGATTTGAAAATGGTATAGGTGCAATATACTCAGAGCAGAAAGCAAAGTTAATTGTAAACAATATGGTTACGGAAGAGTTTAAGATAGAAAAAGGGACACGTCAGGGGTGCCCAATCTCTCCATTACTTTTTATATCAGTCCTGGAAGTCTTGCTGAATATGATCAGAAAGGACCAGCTGGTTAAAGGGGTACAGGTCGGAGCTAAACAATACAAATTGAGAGCATTTGCAGATGACTTGGTACTTACGTTACAAGAGCCAGAATCTAGTACTAAAAGGGTTTTAGAACTAATTCAAGATTTTGGCCAGGTTGCAGGATTTAAATTGAATAAATCCAAAACTAAGGTATTGGAAAAAAACTTAACACCTATGGAAAGGGAGAAGTTTCAGAATGAGACAGGTTTAACTGTGGTTAAGAAAGTGAAATACTTGGGGATCAATATGACAACTAAAAATGTGAATTTGTTTAAAGATAATTATGAAAAATGCTGGACAGAGGTAAAAAAAGATTTAGAAATTTGGTCAAAATTGAAGCTTTCCTTGTTGGGTCGAATTGCAGCTATAAAGATGAATGTATTGCCTAGAATGTTATTTCTGTTTCAAACATTGCAAATTGTTGACAAGATGGACTGTTTCAAGAAGTGGCAGAAAGATATTTCAAAATTTGTCTGGCAGGGCAAAAAGCCCAGGATAAAATTTAAGATATTAACTGATGTAAAAGAAAGGGGGGGATTTGCCCTGCCAGATTTCAAACTTTATTATGAATCAGCGGCTTTTTGCTGGTTGAAAGACTGGCTACTTCTTGAGAACACAGATATCTTGGATCTAGAAGGGTTCAATAATACTTTTGGGTGGCATGCATATTTGTGGTACGACAAGGTCAAAGCTCATAAAGCTTTTAAAAACCATATTGTCAGGAAAGCACTGTATAATGTCTGGATTAGGTATAAAGACCTGCTGGAGAACAAAACTCCCAGGTGGTTGTCCCCAATGGAGGCAAAGGCTGTGAAAAAACTCAATATGGAGTCTAAATGGCCGAAATATTGGGAAATTTTGGAACAAGAAGGGGATGTAACGAAATTGCAGAGTTATGAGAAATTGAAAGATAAAGTGAGAGATTGGCTCCATTACTACCAAATAATGGAGGTTTTTAAGTCAGACAGGAAAATTGGCTTCCAGGTGGAAAAATCAAAACTGGAGACAGAACTATTAGAATCCAAAACTAAGAATTTGTCAAAAATGTATAACTTGCTGTTGGAATGGAATACACAGGATGAAATAGTTAAATCTACTATGATTAAATGGGCACAAGATGTTGGACATAACATTATGTTTGAGGACTGGGAACGGTTGTGGACCACCGGTATGAAATTTACGGCATGTAATGCCTTGAAAGAAAATATTATGAAAATGATTTATAGGTGGTACATGACTCCAGTCAAGCTCGCAAAAATTTACTTGTCTGATAATAAGTGTTGGAAATGTAAAGAGACTGAAGGTACATTCTTTCACCTTTGGTGGACTTGCCCAAGGATTAAGGCTTTCTGGGAAATGATTTATAATGAAATGAAAAAGGTATTTAAATATACCTTCTTGAAGAAACCAGAGGCCTTTCTCCTGGGTATGGTCGGCCAACTGGTGTCAAAGAAGGACAGAACTTTTTTTATGTATGCTACAACAGCAGCAAGAATACTCATCGCAAAGTATTGGAAGACACAAGACCTACCCACCTTGGAAGAATGGCAGATGAAAGTGATAGACTATATGGGACTGGCAGAAATGACCGGCAGAATCCGAGACCAGGGAAAAGAGACGGTGGAAGAAGATTGGAAGAAATTTAAGGACTATCTTAAGAAACATTGCAAAATTATTGAATGCTAGAACGATGTTGATTCAGAAATTAAGGAGTTAAAAGCTGTAATGATTATGTGATTAAGAAAAGAAAGGTTAAAAAGTACATAGAAATTAGGGAAAGGATTTGCTGAATTGACTTAATTAGAGAATGGAATACAGAAAGGGGAGGTATGAGGAGGTCGGGAAAGTAAGTTTTATGAATATAAGGGATGGAAACTATACCTGTTTTGTATGTGTGTTTTTTCTTTTTTGGATTGTATGTATTTTTATTGTTTTTGTTTTTATTGTTCTGTTTATTCTGTTTTATATAAATTCCTAAACTTTAATAAATATATTATTAAAAAAAAAGGAAAATATGGATTGTAAACTTTATGTGTGTGTGTTTTTTTTATTTTTTATTTTTTCCTTTTTTGATTTGTTTTTTTACTAAGATGGAAAAATTTTAATAAACATTTATTATTATTTTTTTAAAAAAGGTAAAATACATATAGAATCTATCTTATAGGAAGATAGTCCTTTCCTCCTCTCTTGGCTGAGAGCCAAGAGTGCATCCTGCTTCTTCGAAGGTAGATGGCAGAGAGAGAGAGATGGCTGCCTGCCCTGTGCTTTTATCATTTACCTCTGGTCACATCTGTTTAATTTTCCATTCTATTTCCTGGTTCATCATTTTCATATATTGTACTTGATATAACTTTATCTCTTTCAGAATCTCCTGCGACTTTGGTTTCGCTCTCATTTTCTTCTCTCCTTCCTTTATTCTCCCCAAAATCTTATCTTTTTTCTCATTTTGAGCTCTCTTCTTAATTGCATTCTGTTGTATCAGGAAACCTCTCATGACCGCTTTACTTGCATCCCAGATTACTCTTTTTTCAACAGTAGTGTTCATATTTATTTCAAAATAATCTCTCAAGGTTTTTTGGGCCTTCTTAGTCACTTCTTCGTTCCTAAACAAAGTGTCATTCATCCTCCATCTAAAGGAACCAATTGGTGTTAGTTTCATTTCCATCTTCACAGCATTATGGTCGGAGCAGGTTTTAGGGCAGATTTCCACTTTTCTTGTCTTCTAACAGTTTCAAGCACTCCTACAGGTTCCGCAGAATATCTGTACTGCATTGTTTAGTGTGGCAGCACCTGCCCTTTGGAACTCCCCGCCTCTTGCAACAAAGCACGTGCCTTTGCTAGACGCTTTTCAGGCACCTGCTAAAAGCATTCTTGTTTAGGCAAGCATACCTAGAAGCTTAGGAAGTTGAAGTAATTTTCATCTCTTTTAATATTTTAGCTTTTGTATGTTTTAAAGTAGGATTGTTAATTTTTCTTGATTTGACTGCTGTGGTGGTTTTTTTTGTTTTTGTTTTGGTAAACCACTTTGCAGGCTCTTTAAAATAAATTTTATTAAATAAAGAAGCAATAGTAAAGGTAAAGGGACCCCTGACCATTTGGTCCAGTCGTGACCAACTCTGGGGTTGCGGCGCTCATCTCGCTTTACTGGCCGAGGGAGCCGGTGTACAGCTTCCAGGTTATGTTGCTAGCATGATGAAGCCACTTCTGGCGAACCAGAGCAGCGCACGGAAACGCCGTTTACCTTCCCGCCGGAGCGGTACCTATTTATCTACTTGCACTTTGACGTGCTTTTGAACAAAGAAGCAATACATAGAACTAATAAGAGAAATATATAGGGAAATATATATCCCCCTCCCCCCCCGTTTTCTTTATTTTTCCTTCTCCTCCTCCTGCTGCTCCTCCTCCTCCTCCTCCTGGTGTTCCTCACCTGAAGGAAAAGCCAAAGAACCACCATTAAAATTGGTGCCTGGTATGTGCAACCATATGCTGTATTTTTATTCTTTTTGGCAAGAAAATGGGCACACAAGGGGGCAGCAAACCTTTGTGCCCTTCAGAGGCACATGCGCAGTCTGCTACTGGCCTCTGGTCTCCTGCGCATAGGGTAGGGGTGGGGGGGAGGCCACCCCTTCCACGCAGCGAATGCGACCCTGGCATGGCTACCAGCTGCCCACAAAGGCGCACTGAACTGGGCTCCAGACTGTGGTGGGACTCCCCTAAGCCCCAGCCAACATGGCCAGCGCTCAGCATGGATGATGGGACTTGAAACCCAACATCATTGGGAGGGAGGGCTATGTGAAGACAGGATTCTCAAAAATACCTCTGGCTTGCGGCTCCTGGAGTGTTGCTGGCAACGCCTGGAGTTTCTCTTCAAGCTCCCGGAGCTTCACAAGGAATGTTTGAGTTTCCTTAAATACTGTTTCAGCTGCATGCCACACCTCAGCCAAAAGAGCTGCTATCACTCAAAAAAAGAAGGGAGCATCTGTGCATGTCATTCCGGTCAAGTTGCACCGAAGTGGGACTTGTTCATCTGAGCTCCACAAGCTGGTTTTTTTAATTGTTTGACTGGGGTTGTTTGTTGGTTTTTCTTTAATTTGGGGCAAGGCCTTTTTATGTGCCATTTCAATCCCCAAGAGCCAGCACTGTAAATCAGTTTTAAGGGAGTCTTAGAAGCACAGCTGCCGCCACCCCCCACCCCCACCCCCCAACATCATCAGCAGTTACACATAAAGGCTTTTAAAACTTATTTAATATCTTTTTTAAAAAGTTAACCTCGTAATTCCTAAATCATTTTAAAGACTTTGAAATACTTTTTAAAATTCTGCTTTTTAACATTTATGTCAATGATGTAATAAAGGAACCCAAATGGCCAGATATTTCCCTGTTTCAGTTTTATCCCATAATGTATCCATTTTGCTACATGCCAACGATACGGTGTTGTTAGCACAAACGCAAGTGGGTATGAGGCGATTACTAAAGAACTTTGGGAGACTGTGTCGTAACAAAGATTTGAATACAAATTATTCCAAGACAAAAGCCGTAGTATTGGGGGCACAGCCCAGGAAGCAGAAATGGCTCCTAAATGGACAAGCCACTGAACAAGCCAGGCATTTCAACTACAGTGGTACCTCATGAGCAGAACGCAACCCGTTCCTTTTCCTTATCTTTTCTTTTCCATCTTGTCTTTTGTCTCACACTACAACTTGAACCACCACAGCGACTTTTGATTTTTAAATAGAATTCCATTAGCCTTTACATTTTTAACTTTTGACTCTTATCTGCAAACTCCCAACCCCACCTCCCCCCCCCACCTTAACATTGGGAGGGCCATGTCCCCGGAAATTGAGAAGACAGGATTCTCAAAAATACCTCTTGCTTGCGGCTCCTGGAGTATTGCTGGCAACGGCTGGAGTTTTTCTTCAAGCTCCTGGACCTTCATTGGCAATGCTTGATCAACCTTAAGTACTGTTTCCGCCCCCGTCTTAGGGCTATTGGGCGCTTTCTTCAGTATTTCAACATCCTGGAGAGGACAGACACTTCCTGCTAGACATTTACTCCAGACATTTACAGAAGGCACAGAGGCACAGGTTGAAGAAGTTGGGAATGAGTAGACAGTGCTATTGCTGAGAAGGAGCTCCACCCAAGGGTGCTAAAGAGCTCTTTCCCTAGCCTGCAGGTGCCAGAAGGCCAAGCGCTGGTTTTGCAGTGGTGGTACTTCAGAGGAGTATGAGAAAAGGCTGCTCTGGATTCTGGGTATATAAATGGCCTTGCCTGAAGCTGTGGATTGTGCTCTGCATTAGCAGAGAGGCTCTACTTAGTTGCAAATGAAGCACATTTCAGTTATTATAGAAACCGGTGTTTCCATGCATGCTTGTTCAGGAACTCTGTGAACTAGACAGGCGCTGTTTTAAACTGGCCCTTTTTCTGGCAGGTTAAATGATTAAAGTTGACTTGATTAACTTCATCCACCAACTACCCTTCTAAGCAACAAGAGCAATTACAAATAAAAGGATCTCCAACCGTGCACTATCCCTATCTGCAAGCAAGCTCTCCCACAAAGTGGGGGTGGACAGGGGTTCCCTGCTGCTGTGCTTTGCCTCACAGCCCCAAAGACAAGCCGTCCAGCTGGAGAAAAGGGGGGGAGGGGTGTACGCCACAGGAACGGCCAAGAACACTGTTTTTTGCAGCTAGAACTCTTATGGCCCAGAAATGGAAACAAGAAGAAATGCCAACGATTGAAGAATGGAGAATGAAATTAATGGATTATGCAGAACTGGACAGATTAACAGGGAGGATTCGCAACCGACGGGACCAAAGATTCACTGAGGACTGGAATAAATTTACAGAATATATTAAAAATATTTGTGATAATGATATAACTTTTGTAAGTTTCCAAGAAGCTCTGTAAGAAGGTTTGGTAGAAATATTGTTTAAATAACATGGTAAGATAAGATATACATAGTGCAATATAAATGAAGAAATGTGAAGATATGTAATAATTACGGAAAATTATCAGACTTGCTGATGGAAGTCTAAAAGAAAAAAGACGTGTGATGAATTCTGAATGTTTAATTGTGTTATAAATTTGTTTTTATTGGAAAATTAATAAAAATTATATACAAAAAAAGAAAAAAAGAACGCTGTTTTATGCTCAGCAATGAGGCATTAAAGCAGACTTACCTTCCTGGTAGTCTACCAGGAAGACTACCAGGTCTGGGAGACAATACAAGACAGATATTCCACAACAGAGAAGGGCCTCAACATCCGGTGCAGCAGGCACAGCAGGTGCAGCTGCTTTACAAGTTAAGTCAAAAGCTATGACATCTGAAGACTTGTTGGCCCAGGCACTTGGCAAAATAAATGCATCTTTGGAGAATTTAGCTAAACAGGTGGCAGAGACTAATAAACAGGTTGCAGAGACAAATAAACAAGTAGCCGAGGCCTCAGCAAAAATAGACTTGAACACTACAAGTATTAATGAGCTGGGAAAGAAGGTGAATTCAAATACTCAGTCTATAGAAAAGTTATTGGAGGAGTCGGCCTCGACTAGGAAATTAGCGGAGGAGGCTAAGGAAATTGCAACTGTTGTTCAAGAAAAGATACCACCAGTATATAAGAAACTTGAGGAACATGACTTGACACTGTCCATGATTGAATTACAAGGAAAAGAGAGGAATTTAAGACTCAGAGCAATACCTGAAAGTGAGAAAGATAATTTGGCAGACTTCCTTACAAAGGAATTTACAGACTTTTGGCAACAGGACCTGGGGAAGGATGAATTTAAGATACTGAGTGCATTTAGGCTTGGTAGAAGACAAAGAAGGAATAAGGCAAGAGACTGTTTGATTACTTTAAGAACAAAAGAGGAAAGAGACAAAATTTTGAATTTGCACTATCAAAAAACTCTGGAAATTGGAGATTCATCTGTGGAGATCTTTAAGGACATACCTAAACACATTCTGGACGTAAGGGCCTATTACAGAGATCTCGTTGTTTTACTGAGAAGGAACAAGATACTTTTCAGGTGGGAATTTCCCCAAGGTCTATTTTTCAAGTATAAAGGAAGAAAAATAAGAATAAGAACAGTAAATGATAAAGACAACTTTCTGAAAGACCACGAGGAGGACTTACAGAAGGAAGTGGATTCTGGAGAGGAGCCAACTGTACCAGGACTAGGAATTTCAGAGATTGCAAATCTATCATATGGACTTCCTGGCCTAGGGAAAGACACACCACCGACAGAAGAAGAACAACAACTCGGTGCAGTCGGAGGGAAAATTAAATAATTCATCATGGCTTTGCAACTTCTAAGTTGGAATTGTAATGGACTTAACTCCCCTCGAAAGAGAAAAGGTGTTTTTCATATATTAAAAAAAGAACAATTGGACTTGATTTGTCTTCAGGAAACACATGTAATGAGGCTACACAGGAAAATACTTATCAATAAGAGATTGGGACAAGAATTTATTTCGTCTGACAAGGTCAAAAAGAGAGGAGTGGTGATATATGTAAAAGAGAAACTTTCACCGAAATTAATCCTCAAAGATGAACAAGGAAGATATTTGGCTGTTGAAATTCAATTTCAAGGAGAGAAACTTTTGATTGTAGGGGTGTATGCACCAAATGAGGGGAAAGCTGAATTTTTTAAGAAGTTGCATGAAGTACTTTTGGACTATATGGACTATAATATAATTCTGATGGGGGACATGAATGGTGTTGTATCTACAAATATGGATAAGGCACAAAAACAGGTAGTCACTAAAGATGGTAGACTACCAAAAACTTTCTTTGAAATGACTGACAACATGGACTTGATTGACATTTGGAGAACTAAGAACCCTCTGGAGAGAGAGGGAACCTTCTTCTCTGAAGCTAAGATGACATGGACTAGAATTGACCAAATTTGGATTACTAGAGGAATGGCACCAAAGATAAAAAAAAGTGGAAATCTGCCCTAAAAGTTGCTCTGACCATAATGCTGTAAAGATGGAGATGAAGCAAATAACAACCGGCACCTTTAGATGGAGGATGAATGGCACCCTATTTAGAGATGAAGAAGTACACAGGAAGGCCCAAAAAACTTTGAAAGACTATTTTGAGATAAATATGTCAACAAAGGTTGAATAAAGAGTAATCTGGGACGCAAGTAAAGCCGTGATGAGAGGGTTTTTGATACAACAGAATGCAATAAAGAAGAGAAGTCGAAATGAGAAAAAAGATAAAATTTTGGAGAAAATAAAAGGAGAGAAAAAATTGAGGGCAAAGCCAAAGTCGCAGGAGATTTTGAGAGAAATAAAATTTTATCAAGTACAATATATGGAATTGATGAACCAGGAAATAGAATGGAAAATTAAACAATTGAGACAGAAGACATTTGAATCAGCGAACAAATGTGGGAAATTGCTGGCTTGGCAACTGAAAAAAAACAAACAAAAATTAAATACCATCACAAATTTGTAAGTAGAAGGAAAAGATATACATAACCCAAATGAGATTAGAAACTGCTTCCAGAGGTACTTCAAACAACTATATGCACAAGAGCCACAGAATGAAATGGACATTGACTGTTTTTTGAAAACAAATGGATTACAAAAAATCTCACAAGAAAGTAAAATAATGCTGAATTGTAAAATATCAGACCAGGAGATAGAAGGTGCCATTCAAAATATGCAATTAGGCAAGTCTCCAGGACCGGATGGGCTGACTTCCAGATACTATAGATCTTTGAAAGAGTGGCTATTACAACCTTTGAAGGAAGTCTGCAATGAGATTTTGGAAGGGAAAAGGGCACCAGAATCGTGGAAAGAGGCCTATATTACACTAATACCGAAAACGGAAACTGAAAAGACTCAACTTAAGAACTACTGCCCGATATCCTTACTAAATGTGGATTACAAAATTTTTGCTGACATCTTGGCTAAGAGACTGAAAAAAGTACTGATGGTCATAAGGACCAAGCGGGCTTTCTCCCGGGAAGACATTTGTCTGACAACTTGAGGAACGTAATTGATATTTTGGAAAAACTAGAAGTGAATATAAACACTAAAGCAGTTCTGATATTTGTGGACGCGGAGAAAGCCTTTGACAATATTTCTTGGAGTTTTATGAAAAAGAACCTACAGGGTATGGGGGTAGGCCAAGGTTTTGAGAATGGTATTGGTGCAATATATTCTGAACAAAAGGCTAAACTAATTGTAAATAATGTGGTTACAGAACAATTTAAGATAGAGAAAGGGACATGACAGGGATGCCCAATTTCCCCACTGCTTTTCATTTCGGTCCTGGAGGTCTTGCTGAATACGATTAGAAGGGACCAGTTGGTTAAAGGTATTCAGGTCGGAGCCAAACAGTATAAATTGAGAGCATTTGCAGATGATCTAGTCTTGACGTTACAGGAGCCAGAATCTAGTACCAAAAGAGTTTTAGAACTAATTCAAGAATTTGGTCAAGTGGCAGGATTTAAATTGAATAAGTCAAAAACTAAGGTTTTGGAGAAAAACTTAACACCGATTGAAAGAGGGAAGTTTCAGAATGAAACAGGTTTATCTATTGTGAAGAAAGTGAAATACCTTGGGGTTAACATGACAGCAAAAAATGGGAACTTGTTTAAAGATAATTATGAAAGATGTTGGGCGGAAGTGAAAAAAGATTTAGAAATTTGGACAAATTTGAAGCTTTCCTTGATGGGTCGAATTGCAGCTATAAAGATGAATGTATTGCCTAGAATGTTGTTTCTGTTTCAAACATTGCAAATTGTGGACAAGATGGACTGTTTCAAGAAGTGGCAGAAAGATATTTCTAAATTTGTCTGGCAGGGCAAGAAGCCAAGAATAAAATTTAAGATATTAACTGATGCAAAAGAAAGGGGTGGATTTGCCCTGCCAGACTTTAAACTTTACTATGAATCAGCAGCGTTCTGCTGGTTGAAAGATTGGCTACGTCTTGAGAACACAGACATTTTGGATCTAGAAGGTTTTAACAATGTTTTTGGGTGGCATGCATATCTGTGGTATGACAAGGTTAAAGCTCATAAAGCATTTAAAAATCATATTGTCAGAAGAGCATTGGTTAATGTCTGGACAAGATATAAAGACTTATTTGAAAACAAAACCCCAAGGTGGTTATTATGGAGAGAGTCAGAACTTACAGGGTTAAGAAGTTCTGAGTGACGTCTCACATTCTTGAGGCGTGGCGTAGAACACTGAGGGGAGTGTTCTTCTACTCTGTCTATCAGAGTGTGTTTCGCTCCGATACGGAGAGGAGCCAGAAAATGAGTTCTGTGTCACCGGGAGCTGTAACCTGTTGAACTGTACGAGAATAAAGCTCTTTGTAAGATAAGGAAGACAGCCTGATTCATTACGCACACACGGCTGACCGCTTCTGCTTCTAACGCTGTGCATCGCTCTGCTAAGCTGCAGCTGGAAGCTGCCCAGAGGGAGCTGAGCAACGCAGGGAAGCGTGTGGGCTCCGGGGCAAGCAAAGCTGCTAATCAATCTCCCAATAGGTTATGGGTGTCGACAGCTAACGCTGTGAAGCAAGCTGAATCCGTGCCGGTGTGTGCTGAAAGCCAGCTGAAGAGACGCTGGAGAAAAAAGCTGAAGCCAGCTGGGAGCTGTGCCTCGGTCGTGAGGCAGGGAGCTCGCTGGGAGGAGCTGTGCTTGAACCGGGTGTGTGAGAAGCTACTACTGTTCGTAAGTAAGCTGGGCCCCGGGGGAGAAGATGGCAGACAGCCATGAATCGTACTCAGTCCCTTTTGAAGAGGTGGACGGGAAGGAGCCCTGGGTCGCGTGGCAGGCACTGAAGGCAGTGGGAGCCAGACCAGAGGGGGCTGAAGGACGCCCAGAAAGCCCAGTGGGGGCTGGAGCAGTGTTTGGAAGCCGTTGCAAAGCTTCGACACGTCTGTGTGATGGGCTGTGTGCTGGAGAGCAGCTGAGAGCAAAGAAGAGGAAAGCAGAGGCAAGCTGTTCCTCTGGAAGCTGTGCACCCAGGATTGGTGGTGCAGGCCAGATAGGCCATTCCAAGGGTCTTGAGAGTGCCCAGGCTGTTTGGCAGGAGCTGGAAGCCAAAAGCCACGTCCCCAAGTGCAGAAAAGCCTCAAGGAGTGCTGCTGGCAAGGTTGGGGGGGCAAAGAAGACCAAAGGCCAGTTTGTAAAGTTTTCCACTCGTCGTTGTTATGTGTGCAATTCCCCTGACCATCTGCGCCGCTGCTGCCCACAGAGAGCGAGGGAGACAGGGCAAGAAATTCCCAAGGTCGCTTCCCATGGGAACCAGCCAGGTTTCCATGGCAACCAGCCCGGCAGAGGAGGCAGGCGTGGGAACACGCGGAGACGACCGGAGGGGGAGGACGATGTTTATCATCTATCTGCTTCAATGGCTGTTTTAAAAGACACCTGCAAAGGCCCCAAGGACGGGGGGAGCGGGAAGTCTGTTGCTAAGGCAACCACGAAGGACAGCACCAGTGAGGACAGAGTGCTGCGTTGGGTCGTAGACTCTGCTGCCAACAAACATCTTGTGACTGAGACACCTGGTGTCAAGATCAGGAACTGCAGAGCTGTTTCAGCTGGGAAATCAGTGTGCTTTGCTGATGGGTCACAGAGACGTGTGGCCAGTGTGGGAGATGTGTTTGTTTCTATTTTGCAGGCGCAGCTGGAAGTCTACATGTCGCCTGGCTTAAAACATTGTCTTTTATCTGTACCATGTCTCTTACAGGAGGGGTATATGGTTTGTTTTGAGAAGAATGTCTGTACAATTTCCAGAGGGGGGAAGCAGCTGGTACGTGTTGAGAAAAATCAGAACAACCTCTTTGTTCTAGAAACACCTCTGGAGGGAGTGGGGAATGCTGGGAAAGCCACCATTCACACTCATGTTTCATGTGCATGCGTGTGGCACAGGAGGATGGCACATGGTTCTTGTGAGGACGTTCAGATGTTATCAGAGTGCACCAAAGGGTGCAAGGTAAGAGAATGTGGTGAGCTTCTAAATTGCAGGGCTTGCAAGAAAGCCAAGAAGAAGGGATACAGTTATCCCAGGGTGGAGAGAGTAACCACAAAGCCTTTTGAGCTTGTGCACGCAGACCTTTTTGGGCCTATGCCACAGCCAAGTCTGGGCAAAGCCAGGTTTCTGCTGACGCAACTGATCAAGGATTGGGTTGCAGAGGTGGAACTAAGGTTCTCCACCAAGGTGCAAGGGTTCAAGTGTCAGAGGTCATTGGGTTTGCTCTAAAGAGGTTCTTTCGCCAGAGGGGGATACGTCACAAGGTGACTTCGCCTCAGGAGAGTGGCGTGGCAGAGCTGAGAAGTAAAGCTCTGGTTCAAGCATCAGAGGTTCTACTGTATGACTCTGGGTTGCCTCAAAGTTTCTGGGGGGAGGCAGTAAAGATGGCCAATTTCACGATGAACAGGTGCTACAATTCAGTGGTAGGTGACACCCCGTATTTCTTGCTCAACGGACAGAGGCCGCAGGTGCATTTCTTCTGTTCGTTTGGTTGCAGAGCCTTGGTGCCTGTACCAAAGTGTCAGCAGCAAGAGGGTGGTCCAAGGTACCAGGAAATGATCTTCTGTGGGTATGAACCTGCGACAAAGGGGTGGAGATTTGCATGGCCAGAAGGTGATCAGACCAAGCTTCTGATCAGTAAACATGCTGAGTTCCATGAACAGGAGAGTAGGGCGAGGCGCAAAATGAGCCCTGACGTTCACTCAGATTGTCTGTCTGAATCTGAGGAGGAGGGAGAGCCAAGTGATGGTGACCAGGTCAATGATCAGGGTCAGCACCAGGGGAAGGCGTCTCCACAGGTTGTTAAAGGAGTGTCCAAGAGTGAGCCCTCATCTCCTGTTAGCGTAAAGGAGAAAGCTCACAGACAGGTCAAGTCAGAGGGGGAGTCGTCTGATGAAGAAGACGCACTTGCTGGCCCCAGTGGGTCAGAAGAAGCACCCCAGTTTGTGCCCAGGCGGTCATCTCGGGCAACAAAGGGAATTCCACCTGAGAGGTTTCGAGTCACAAATGCGTGGGTTGGTCTCGCACAGTGCGAACCTGAGATTTGTGAGAAGGTTCAACAGGTGCCTGACAATGATGCCAGGAAGGGGCGAAAGGCAGTGGAGAAAGTGTTGAACACTCAGAGGTCCTCTCAGAATGTGATACGAGAGGGGGTATGGAGAGAGTCAGAACTTACAGGGTTAAGAAGTTCTGAGTGACGTCTCACATTCTTGAGGCGTGGCGTAGAACACTGAGGGGAGTGCTCTTCTACTCTGTCTCTCAGAGTGTGTTTCGCTCCGATACGGAGAGGAGCCAGAAAATGAGTTCTGTGTCACCGGGAGCTGTAACCTGTTGAACTGTACGAGAATAAAGCTCTTTGTAAGATAAGGAAGACAGCCTGATTCATTACGCACACACGGCTGACCGCTTCTGCTTCTAACGCTGTGCATTGCTCTGCTAAGCTGCAGCTGGAAGCTGCCCAGAGGGAGCTGAGCAACGCAGGGAAGCGTGTGGGCTCCGGGGCAAGCAAAGCTGCTAATCAATCTCCCAATAGTTATCACCAATGGAAGCGAAGGCTCAGAAAAAGCTCAATATGGAGGCCAAATGGCCAAAATATTGGGAGATTTTGGAACAAGAAGGTGACAAATTGAAATTGCAGAGTTTTGAGAAACTAAAAGATAAGGTGCGAGATTGGCTTCATTATTTTCAGATAATGGAGGCTTACAATTTGGACAAGAAAATTGGCTTCCAGGTGGGAAAATCCAAACTAGAAACAGAACTTTTAGAACCCAAAACTAAGATACTATCAAGAATGTATAACTTGCTGCTGAAATGGAATACTCAGGATGAAACGGTTAAATCTACTATGATTAAATGGGCACAAGATGTTGGACATAACATTATGTTTGCTGACTGGGAACAGTTGTGGACCACAGGTATGAAATTTACGGCATGTAATGCCTTAAGAGAAAATATTATGAAAATGATATACAGGTGGTACATGACCCCAGTCAAGCTTGCAAAAATTTACCATTTGCCAGATAATAAATGTTGGAAATGTAAAGAAATTGAAGGTACTTTTTTCCACCTTTGGTGGACGTGCCCTAGGATTAAGGCTTTCTGGGAAATGATTTATAATGAACTGAAAAAGGTATTTAAATATACCTTCCTGAAGAAACCAGAGGCCTTTCTCCTGGGCATGATCTGCCAATTGGTGTTAAAAAAGGATAGAACTTTCTTTATGTATGCCACAACAGCAGCAAGAATACTCATTGCAAAGTATTGGAAGACGCAAGATCTACCCACTCTGGAAGAATGGCAGACGAAATTGATTGACTTTATGGGACTGGCAGAATTGACTGGCAGAATCCGTGACCAGGGAGAAGAATTGGCAGAAGAAGAATGGAAGAAATTTAAAGATTATTTGCAAAAATATTGTAACATCAAGGAATACTGAGTGATGTTGGATTGAAATTAAGGGGTGGTCAGCTGTAATGGTACAAAAGAATATGAAAAAATAGTTCTTTTTTTTTAAGAAGATGGATAGAAAATAAGGTTTATAGCTGTAATGCTATGAGATAAGGATTTGCTGGATGAACAATTTGAACTGGAATACAAGAAGGGGAGGTATGAGGAGGTCAGGGAAATATGTTATTGGAAAATATGATATGAAATTTATGTGTTTTTAATATTTTTTCTTTTTAACTTTTTTCTCTTTTTTTTTTTCTTTGTGGTTTGTATAAAATGGAAAATTTTAATAAATATCTTTTTTAAAATAAATAAATAAATAAAGCAGACTTACCTTCCTCTGGGTCTGCTCTCTCGTCGGGCTCTCCCTCTCCTCAGTGGCGGCGGCTGCAGCAAGGTCGGGGCACCCGCTCCCCAGCCAGCGGATTGGCTGGCTGGAACTGGCTGGAATGTCCCCGGATTTAATTAATGTCCCCGGATGTAGTCGGGACCTCCAATGCTGCTTGCTGCCATGGCATCAGCCGTGTTGCAGCGCAGGAAGTCCCCAGGCGTAAATCCGGGGACATTCCGGGGACAAATTTCTGCCGGGGACAGATTGCTGAATCTGGGGATTCTCCCTGGCAACCAGGGACGCCTGGTAAGCCTCCTTTTGGCTTTACCTGAGCAGCAAGTGCAGCTTGCCCTGGATCACCGTGGATCCCTTCAGCTGCCATCAAGCTCCCAGGTGTGGATCTGTTGTCCTGACCTGAATAGAATACAAAAGAAGTGATTTTACATCTCCATTCCAACAAAAAACGAAAGCCCAGAGCCTGGCTTCATGCTCCCCCTCATCTGGAATATGGTCACTTCCAGCCCCCTCCCAGCCCAAGGATCTCCTTGTAGAGGACTGCTTGTATGACAGAGAGGTTTTCTGTGGAGTGCTGCCTCCCTCTGCTGGTGCAAGCTGTTTCTCCAGCAGAAAAATGCTTCCTGGTAGATTGGAAGTGGCCACCCCTCTTTCTCCAACCCATTCCATATGCATCCCGACCCCAACTATCAGGATTTGCCATCTGGCCTAACTCTACAGTGCTGCTGATACACAAGATAGGCAATAGTCTGCCACTCATTAACCTAACTGCAGCCTTGCAGGAAAAGAATATAAGAGCAGCCAGATATTTTGTAGTCCAGCCTATTCACATAAGCAGACCAGTCCACTGCAGCACACACCCTCCTACTCAAAACCAAGTCAGCTCACCGCCATAAACTGGGCATCTTTCTCCTGCTTCACTTCTGAGATATTTCAGGGCAGGCTGGATTAAAGTCGGCTCACATTCCTGGCAAGGCTGTTTTCGTCCACGGAGTTTGTTCTATGAGACACATGAGCCAAATAGCCGAGGAGACAGTTTTTTAGCTGCCTGTCATTCATACACTTTATACTGAAAGGATTTCAGGGGCAGATGCTCTTTTTCTGCATGGAGGGTGGAGGTTTCCAAAGGAGCACTATTCAGACCTGCATTCATGGCTTATGAGTCGTAGCCGTGTGACAACTGCACATCATGCTGATGTGTTGAAGGGCTGATGTTGCACTTCCAGGTAGAAGAGCTCGTTGGCATTATTTTAGGCTCTGTGTCAATTGGCTTTGTGACATGATGGGGGGGGGAGTTCTTATTTTTAGAGTATTTACCTGCAACCTATTATGTGGGAATCTCAAGGTACTTTACAACTAGGTCAGAAAATAGGCAAACATTGAAATGCAGCAGAATAAACAGGCCTACAGTAAAAAAAAAAATCCTTCAAAGCCCATATTGGCTGGCAGCAGCATCCCCCCAAGTCCATGATGGATAAACACTTTCCCCACATGGAGCAGAATTGCACCCATGTTGGCAAAGGCCTCCTTTCTAGAAGGGGGAGCAGAGGCTGCCCCCACCCACTGCTCTCTTCTCCCAGGCATCTGAAGAGACAAACGGCTCCCCTTCTCTACCTGTGTGCCACAAGCCTGAATTGCAAGACAGTTCCCACTTTGGTGCAACAGGGAACAAACATGCAGAGGACGAGTTCTGAGGCTCCCCCAACAAAGCCATTTCCCTGGGCCCACCTGCCAGCCTGCTGCTGGCTGGCTGCCCACCCACAGGAAAACGGCACGATTCTCCCCACCAACAGGACATAACAATAAGATGGGGACTATAACATAGGACTACCTCTCAATCTGGACTTACCTGGCCTTGCCCCTGGCCGCCTTTAGCCAGATCAGCTGTGCTCGGAGCTGGGACAGATCCCTCTGGAGACTTAGAGGTATAGGAAACAGCCTGGGTCCCCTGGAGAGCACTCTCAAAGTGGATGCCCGCAAAGCAGATCACACTTTTCCTACTTCCACACTGCAAGCTAGAGAATGTCGCTGCACGCTGCTGACCCGTTCCCTGGGTGGTGCACTGGGAAGAAGAAACCTCATCCAGAGATGGGAGGGAAGCACTTTGGCCAGTGCCATGGGGCCTTTCTTCGGAAAGCTGCTCGGGGACCTGCAATGGAGCACTGCCCAAGGAGGAGGAAATGTGGGAGGCCTGCTGGGAAAGCTGCTGGGACCCCGACTCTTCCTGGCTAAGGGAAGCAGCTCTTCCAGTGGTATCTCTGGGAACAGAGAGCATCGAAGTGAGCTGGCAATGAGAAGGCTCAGCCAGGTGGGAACCGGAGGTCTCTGGGGTCGCACCCAGGGATTCGTTGGGTGAACTTTTCTTCTCCATTCTGTGGACACGAAGGCAAGTCTTCTGACCACTGTACCAGCTGGTTTCAAAGGCTATTTTTTATGAAAGCTTGAAAAACAAAGAAAACACAATATACAGAAATCAGTGTCAGATATCAAGCATTTTGAAAACATAAGAATGAAAAGAAACAGAAGACGAAAAGCTTTGTTCTTTGTTGCAAAGTAATTCCCAAGAATAAGCCCAGAGTAGGTAGGCCTTTTTACTCCTGGGGAAATCACCAGCAATTTCATGCCAAATGCAGCAGAGGGAAGGGGCACAGGAGCTGCTATGAAACAGACGATCCTCAAATCACAGCTGTTTGATACAGGGATGGAATCAATCCTTTTGCTTCAGTAAAAACCTAAAGGGTCGTAGGTTGTGGTTAAATGAACTGGATGGTGTTACAAAGGATCTCAAAATGAAACACCGTTTTTCGATTTGAAAACTGTTGAATGATCTTTACCTATCCTGGGAACAGTACACCGCAGTGGTGGGCAGTTCCACAGACCCTCCTCCTCTGCTCAAAATGCATACAGACCCATCTTTGCACGGGGAAGATCCAGACAAAAGGAGTCTGTTTTCAAAGTACCGGCGGAGGGGTTTACACGGCTCCATCCTCTTGCCTCCCCCGTCCCCCGATCACTGTTTCACTCCAGAAGGTGTCTCAGACCTGGGTGGAGCAGCCACAAATGACAGGCAAAGAGACAAGGTCCTGCCCATCACAAGATATTGGTCACAACATTATGTTTGCTGACTGGGAACAGTTGTGGACCACAGGTATGAAATTTACAGCATGTGATGCCTTAAGAGAGAATATTATGAAAATGATTTACAGGTGGTACATGACACCAGTCAAGCTCGCAAAAATATATCATTTGCCCGATAATAAATGTTGGAAACGTAAAGAAAATGAAGGTACATTCTTTCACCTTTGGTGGACGTGCCCTAGGATTAAGGCTTTCTGGGAGATGATATATAATGAAATGAAAAAGGTATTTAAATATACCTTCCTGAAGAAACCAGAGGCCTTTCTCCTGGGCATAGTCGGCCAATTGGTGCCAAAGAAGGATAGAACTTTTTTTATGTATGCAACAACAGCAGCAAGAATACTTATTGCAAAGTATTGGAAGACACAAGAGTTACCCACCCTGGAAGAGTGGCAGATGAAGGTGATGGATTATATGGAATTGGCAGAAATGACTGGCAGAATCCGAGACCTGGGAGAAGAGTTGGTGGAAGAAGACTGGAAGAAATTTAAAGACTACCTTTAGAAACACTGTAAAATTAATGAATGTTAAAATGATGTTAGACTGAAAATAAGTGGCATTAGCAACAAAGTTAATAAGAATATGCAAAAATGAATTGATAAATGGATGAAAATATAGAGTTATAATATGTTAAGATATAGAGTTAAGATAAACGAAAGAGGGTAAGGATTTGCTGATTTGATTATTTAAATGGGAATACAAAAAGGGGAGGTGTGAGGAGGCCAAGGAAACAAGCTAATGAGTTTAAAGTTACTAAAAACAGATTAGTTTTTTAATTCTTTTTTATCTATTTGTTTTTTGTATTTTGTATTTTGTATTTTTATTCCTCTTTTTTCTCTTTTATGTATTTTTCTATGTCTTCTTTTTTGTATCTTTTTCTATGTGACTTTTTTCTATTTTGTAAACTTATGTTTTTGTAAAATCTCAATAAATATCTTTTTTTAAAAAAAGAGACAAGGTCCTGCCCAGATTCAGGCTTCCTCATGATCGTGTGGAATCTGTACATGTTTCTGCTGGCGCTTCCACTAGTGATTTATCTGTACAGGATCGGACTTCATTTCAGCCAACAACATCCTTCCTCTTCCCCCGACAGCATACTAGAGTTCATACGGATTTCAAAGCATGCTTTTAGAACTTGTATGCTTAGCTTTAAACTCCACAAAATTAGCCTATGGCTAGGATGCTATTTATCAAAGTCTGTGTCCATTAAGATATGGTCAGATACAATTATGCTTTCCCCCTTGTTATACAATTATTATTTTTAAAATTGCATTCAACTATTTACTATTTAAACAGCTTATACACCACTTGACTATAATCATCTCTGAAGTGACATACGAGAAATACATTGCAGAAAAAGTTAACATTGATGACATCAGACTTCCGTTAAAAAGACCTGCTGGAATAAAAAAAGGATTCGGTAGGTGCTGGGTGCTCTGCCTGATGCTCTCAACTGACAAGATGTAGGTGTGGTTGAATCAAATGGGAACAGTGACCACAGTGCTATCAAATTCAACATACACAGTATGGAAGTGGACAATTGCTAAGGAAATCCAGAACAGTCACATTTGACTTCAAAAGAGGAGACTTCCTCAAAATGAGGGATTCGGTAAAAAGGCAGTTGAAGGGGGAAAGTCAAGGATGGTGAGCCCTTCTGTGCTCCAGAGGGCCTGGGTGGCCTCATTCCCCTCTTGTTCTGAGCACTGCAGAGGGAGGCAAACATGTCCTTCCTGGGGGCTATGTGGGATGTAAAACACAGGAGCAGTCAATGACAACATTCCTAGAGTGTACATGTTAGAACATGGGGAGGGATGTCTGTGCAGCAAGCAGGTAAACTTCCTGGAACAGACTTCCTCCGCATGTGACCAGAGGTTGGTGTGGCCTCACCTGTGCAGGTAAATGATAAAAGCACAGGGCAGGCAGCCATCTCTCTCTCTGTCTGCCATCACCTTTCGAAGAAGCAGGATGCCCTCTTGGCTCTCAGCCAAGAGAGGAAAGGACTATCTTCCTATAAGATAGATTCTAAGTGTGTTTTACCTTTTTAAGCCTGTCTGCCTTCTGGGATCATATTGTGATACAGAACGTGAGTAAACTCTTTTATACTTTTATAAAGACTGTGTTGTGTCTTGTATTTTAAGAGGGAACAAAGGGGAAATTACCAGAGTAATTACTATAGAGGTTCTAGCGAACCTGTGCAGACGTTACCATTGTGAACTTAAAAGGGGAATGTATTTAACTCTGCTGATATTTTGGGAATTTGTTAGCACAAATTGGATTAGGATATAATCTCACAATATATCCTCTCCTGCACCCCCGAACATTCCCACAGGCTGGTCCCTCCCCGCCCTGTTCCTGGATGGCAGCAGGAGGAGGGGGCTGCTTCAGCTGCCTCCTTTTGGGGCATGGCTCACCTTGCCTGCTCCTGCCCTCCTCCAACACACACAACCTTACCTGCCTCAGCCATCCATGGGGGCTTGAGAGTATGTGAGCAGACTTTGTAATGGGAGGAGGCAGGCCTTGCAGAGGAGGAATACTGGAGGCAGGCATTCAAACTCAGCCCTGAAGCTCACTGGGTGACCATGGGCCAGGCACTCACGCTCAGCCTAACCTACCTCAAAGGGTTGTTGTGAGGATAAAAGGGGGGGGGAGAGAACTCTGCACACCAACTTGACCTCCTTGCAGGAAATGGGGGCTATAAATGTAATTGTGTTATTTGTACCCCACCCACCTCACTGGGTTTCCCCAGCCTCTCTGAGCAGCTTCCAACACATATTAAAACAACAAACATTCAAAGCCTCCCTATAAAGGACTGCCTTCCAGAGGTTTGAAAGTTGCTCATCTCCTTGTCACCTGTAGGGAGGGCGTTCCACAGAGAGGCTGCCACTACCGAGAAGGCCCTCCCTCTGCCTGGTTCCCTGCAACCTCGCTTCTCGCAGGGAGGGAACCACCAGAAGACCCTCGGAGGAGGAGCTCCGGGCTGAAGATGGGGGTGGAGATGCTCCTTCAGGTATACTGTACTGAGCTTCCTGACCTAACATTTCCCTCGTTTAACATAATTAATTAGTAAGTGAAGTTTTCCTCTTCCATTCAAGCAGTACAGGAAGTAAGAACGTGCAAAAAGGTGTACTACTTCTAGAATTCCCAACTCCTGACATAAAACAGCACAAAGGTTGCCTTTTCTTGACCATCGATCACCGGCGCAAAGTCCCTACGCCACCCCCTATTGTGCTTCAATACAGCCCCATCGGTCCAGCGCTGAGGGCCTTCTGGTGGTTCCCTCATTGCGAGAAGCGATGTTACAGGGAACCAGGCAGAGGGCCTTCTCGGTAGTGGCGCCCGCCCTGTGGAATGCCCTCCCACCAGATGCCAAAGAAATAAACAACTACATGACATTTAGAAGACATCTGAAGGCAGCCCTGTTTAGGGAAGCTTTTAATGACTGATGTTTTAATGTATTTTTAATCTTTTGCTGGAAGCCGCCCAGAGTGGCTAGGGAAACCCAGCCAGATGGGCGGGGTAGAAATTATAAAAAATATTATTATTAAATTATTGTAATAATAATAATAATAATAATAATAATAATAATTTATTATTTATACCCTGCCCATCTGGCTGGGCTTCCCCAGCCACTCTGGGCGGCTTCCAAAAAAATATTAAAATACTGTGATACATCAAACATTAAAAGCTTCCATAAACAGGGCTGCCTTCAGATGTCTTCTAAAAGTCTGGTAGTTGTTCTCTTTGACATCTGGTGGGAGGGCGTTCCACAGGGAGGGCGCCACTACCGAGAAGGCCCTCTGCCTGGTTCCCTGTAACTTGGCTTCTCGCAGTGAGGGAACCACCAGAAGGCCCTCGGTGCTGGACCTCAGTGTCCGGGTAGAACGATGGGGGCGGAAACGCTCCTTCAGATATACTGGACCGAGGCCGTTTAGGGCTTTAAAGGTCAGCACCAACACTTTGAATTGTGCTCGGAAACGTACTGGGAGCCAATGTAGGTCTTTCAAGACCGGTGTTATATAGTCTCGGCGGGCGCTCCCAGTCACCAGTCTGGCTGCCGCGTTCTGGATTAGTTGTAGTTTCCGGGTCACCTTCAAAGGTAGCCCCACGTAGAGCGCATTGCAGTAGTCCAAGCGGGAGATAACCAGAGCATGCACCACTCTGGTGAGACAGTCTGCGGGTAGATAGGGTCTCAGTCTGCGTACCAGATGGAGCTGGTAAACAGCTGCCCTGGACACGGATTTGACCTGTGCCTCCATGGACAGCTGTGAGTCCAAAATGACTCCCAGGCTGCGCACCTGGTCCTTCAGGGGCACAGTTACCCCGTTCAGGAAAAGGGAATCCTCCACACCTTCCCGCCTCCTGTCCCCCCAAAACAGTACTTCTGTCTTGTCAGGATTCAGTCTCAATCTGTTAGCCGCCATCCATCCTCCAACTGCCTCCAGACACTCACACAGGACCGTCACTGCCTTCACTGGTTCTGATTTGAAGGAGAGGTAGAGCTGGGTATCATCCGCATACTGATGAACACCCAGCCTAAACAGAAACAGAATTTGAAGGGGCAGTCTTTTCTGGCAGTGCCAAATGAAGCTACTGACCCATTTCTAAGTCCTAAAATCCACAATTTCTCTGAATACTTGAAAAACCCAGTGGTGCAGGACCGCCTAGCATGGCACATTTCCTAGCACTTGGCTGGGAGCTGCTGCAGCGCTATGGTCAGGAAAGGCTTTCTGTATATCGGTAAGTCCCAACAGTTGAATAGGAACCTTCAAAAACAATGTATGTATTTGTATCTCATGTTTTAAGCTATTTCACATGCCCACCAAGCACGAGAAAATGTCCCTTCATCTTCTTGACATTTCCAACAAATATTTGGTATGTTTTCATGTATTCTAAATAACTTCTCGGGAGTTAGATACCAACAATACTTAAATATATATATATTTAAAAGACTATTTTAAGTCATAACTCAATGTATATTTTAACTCTTTAGTCCACATATGTTACCACTATTCCAACTGTACAATATAACCAAAAAAGGAGAAAATCTTGCCCCTTTAATCATGCACTTTTTAATCTGTTCCTCTTCCATTTAGGATTTCAACAAAAGTTTGTACATTTTTGATATCACATGATGTGCAAATTGTATCTCAAAACCCGTCTTCCACTCTTCCATACCCCAAGTCTTCATTTCCAACTAGAATCTCTCAATCCATCAATCAATCAATCAATCATTTATTTGTATGTTGCCTTTCCAAATTTCAAACCATGTGCAAGGCAGCTTACAAAAAAAATAAAATATTACATAACTGCAAACATAACAAAACTAGTCGTAAACAATGAACAAAATATCAAAAAGTACACAACAAAATTGAAAAAAAATCCACATAAATAATAAGATTCCACATAAATCATATAATCCAAACTAAAGAGATAAAAAATTATCATCAGCAACAGCAAAACCCACCACCCCCGGAAAAAGAACCCATAAACAACACCCCAACCCTCTTTTATTAAGTGTAAAAGAGAAACCACTTGTTTCAATTTTACAATCTCCCCGTTTCCACTTTAAGAACTCTCAATAGAATAACCATTTCTCTTTATCCGTCACCCTTTTGTCTATAAAAAGTGTCTTCTGGTGAAACCCAAAATAGAGTCTTTGCGTATAAACTAACTTTATATCTATTTTCAGATTCTTAATACGCTACGCACGTCTAATACAGTGGTTCTCAAGGTGCGCATTTACTCTCACTTGATCTACCACAAATATTCAAGCCATCTAACCCTGAAATCCTAAACTTCTAATTCCAAGTCTCTTCTCTCTCAATATCCCCATTCCGTTAACCGCACCAACCGACAAGCTGTAAAATGCAAGTTTAAAATGCAAGCTTTCCTTTGCATCTCGCAGAATTTTAAATGTAATTCATGGGTTTTTTCACCTGTCCTCCAAACTTAGGTCTTTTTGCCATCCTTTAAATGGGAAATAGGTAGTCGAGCCATACTTTTTGGTAAAACGTTCGTCTGGATCGCAGAAGTCCTACCTGAGAAGAACAATGGGAGTTTTCGCTAGCACCAGCCACTTCTCCTTCTGCAAGCAGCGCCACCCGAATTCCCACCTGGGATGAGCCGCTTGGCGCACTAAACTGAGCCGCCGGAGAAAGACTGGGGCGGGCGGCAAGTGGGAGGGGGAAGTCGTGCGCTTCTGTCCCGTGAGAAAAGTGCTGATCCTCCCAGGAGGCAGCCTGCATGCAGACAAGGGGGCCAGTGTGGAGTAGTGGTTAAGAGCGGTAGTCTCCTAATCTGGGGAACCAGGTTCGCGTCTCCGCTCCTCCACATGCAGCTGCTGGGTGACCTTGGGCCAGTCACACTTCTGTGAAGTCTCTCAGCCCCACTCACCTCACAGAGTGTTTGTTGGGGGGGAGGAAGGGAAAGGAGAATGTTAGCCGCTTTGAGACTCCTGAAGGGGAGTGAAAGGCGGGATATCAAATCCAAACTCCTCTTCTTCTTCTTCTTCTGGGCTGCCTCAAAGCCCATCAAGGCCACAGGCTGCTAGCAGGACTCATCCCGGCTTTCTCATCTGCAGGGAAAGGGTGCGTGGTCGTAAACGCTGGCCTTGGCAACTTGGCTGAGCTACCTTGGGCCAGTTCTTTTGCCAGTCCTTGGGCCAGCTTAGCCTCCCTCACAGAGGGTTGTTCTGAAGATACACTCAGGAAAACACCCGAGGCATGAAGAAGAACGAGGGGAATGGGGTCTGGAAAGGGGGGTGGGGAGCGCTCCCACCCCAGCCGCTCCAGAATGGGAAGTGCGTCCCAGGGGAAGCGGGATTCAGGCGGAGGAGGACGTCGGATTGGGTGGGGGTTGTCAGGAGCAGCACGATATCCCTCGAACCCCCGGCTTCCACTCTCCAGGCAGGCGCCCAACGTGGCCAGCTGGCACTCCAGCCTTGGCGTGCAGATCCCGGGTTCAGCCCCAGTTCCAGGTTCTGATATTATGAGGGAGAAAACATCGCTCTGCACCTTTCCCACATCATGCATACTTCTATGATGTCCCAACTTTCCCCCCTCTCGCAAAGCCCCAAAGCCTCCTACATTGTAAGCCTTCCTTACAGGGGAATCATCAGAACCACCTGTATATCATTTTCATAATATTTTCTCTTAAGGCATTACATGCCGTAAATTTCATACCTGTGGTCCACAACTGTTCCCAGTCAGCAAACATAATGTTATGTCCAACATCTTGTGCCCATTTAATCATAGTAGATTTAACCGTTTCATCCTGAGTATTCCATTTCAGCAGCAAGTTATACATTCTTGATAGTATCTTAGTTTTGGGTTCTAAAAGTTCTGTTTCTAGTTTGGATTTTCCCACCTGGAAGCCAATTTTCTTGTCCAAATTGTAAGCCTCCATTATCTGAAAATAATGAAGCCAATCTCGCACCTTATCTTTTAGTTTCTCAAAACTCTGCAATTTCAATTCAGAAAATTTTTGCGAGCTTGACTGGAGTCATGTACCACCTATAAATCATTTTCATAATATTTTCTTTCAAGGCATTACATGCCGTAAATTTCATACCGGTGGTCCACAACCGTTCCCAGTCCTCAAACATAATGTTATGTCCAACATCTTGTGCCCATTTAATCATAGTAGATTTAACTATTTCATCCTGTGTATTCCATTCCAACAGCAAGTTATACATTTTTGACAAATTCTTAGTTTTGGATTCTAATAGTTCTGTCTCCAGTTTTGATTTTTCCACCTGGAAGCCAATTTTCCTGTCTGACTTAAAAACCTCCATTATTTGGTAGTAATGGAGCCAATCTCTCACTTTATCTTTCAATTTCTCATAACTCTGCAATTTCGTTACATCCCCTTCTTGTTCCAAAATTTCCCAATATTTCGGCCATTTAGACTCCATATTGAGTTTTTTCACAGCCTTTGCCTCCATTGGGGACAACCACCTGGGAGTTTTGTTCTCCAGCAGGTCTTTATACCTAATCCAGACATTATACAGTGCTTTCCTGACAATATGGTTTTTAAAAGCTTTATGAGCTTTGACCTTGTCGTACCACAAATATGCATGCCACCCAAAAGTATTATTGAACCCTTCTAGATCCAAGATATCTGTGTTCTCAAGAAGTAGCCAGTCTTTCAACCAGCAAAAAGCCGCTGATTCATAATAAAGTTTGAAATCTGGCAGGGCAAATCCCCCCCTTTCTTTTACATCAGTTAATATCTTAAATTTTATCCTGGGCTTTTTGCCCTGCCAGACAAATTTTGAAATATCTTTCTGCCACTTCTTGAAACAGTCCATCTTGTCAACAATTTGCAATGTTTGAAACAGAAATAACATTCTAGGCAATACATTCATCTTTATAGCTGCAATTCGACCCAACAAGGAAAGCTTCAATTTTGACCAAATTTCTAAATCTTTTTTTACCTCTGTCCAGCATTTTTCATAATTATCTTTAAACAAATTCACATTTTTAGTTGTCATATTGATCCCCAAGTATTTCACTTTCTTAACCACAGTTAAACCTGTCTCATTCTGAAACTTCTCCCTTTCCATAGGTGTTAAGTTTTTTTCCAATACCTTAGTTTTGGATTTATTCAATTTAAATCCTGCAACCTGGCCAAAATCTTGAATTAGTTCTAAAACCCTTTTAGTACTAGATTCTGGCTCTTGTAACGTAAGTACCAAGTCATCTGCAAATGCTCTCAATTTGTATTGTTTAGCTCCGACCTGTACCCCTTTAACCAGCTGGTCCTTTCTGATCATATTCAGCAAGACTTCCAGGACTGATATAAAAAGTAATGGAGAGATTGGGCACCCCTGACGTGTCCCTTTTTCTATCTTAAACTCTTCCGTAACCATATTGTTTACAATTAACTTTGCTTTCTGCTCTGAGTATATTGCACCTATACCATTTTCAAATCCTTGGCCTACCCCCATCCCCTGGAGATTCTTCTTCATAAAACTCCAAGAAATATTGTCAAAGGCTTTCTCCGCATCCACAAATATCAAAACTGCTTTAGTATTTATGTTCACTTCTAGCTTTTCCAAAATGTCTATTATATTCCTTACATTATCTGACATATGTCTTCTCGGGAGAAAGCCCGCTTGGTCCCTGTGAATCTCTTCCATCAAAACTTTTTTCAATCTCTTAGCCAGAATATCAGCAAAAATTTTGTAATCCACATTTAGTAACGAAATAGGGCGGTAGTTCTTAAGTTGGTTCTTTTCAGTCTCAGTCTTTGGTATAAGTGTAATATAAGCTTCTTTCCACGTTTCTGGTGCCTTTTTCCCCTCCAAAATTTCATTACAAACTTCCTTCATAGGTTGTAATAGCCACTCCTTTAACATTTTATAATATCTGGAAGTAAGCCCATCCGGTCCCGGAGACTTGCCCAGTTGCATATTTTGAATGGCACCTTCTATTTCCTGTTCAGTTATTTTCTGGTTCAAACCTATTTTACTTTCATAAGAAATTTTTTGTAATCCATAAGTCTTGAGAAAATTGTCTATGTCTATCTCTTTCTGCGGCCCTTGTGTATATAATTGTTTAAAATATCACTGGAAGCAATTTCTAATCTCATTTGGCTTATATACATTCTTTCCTTCCACTTCTAGATTTGTAACCGTATTTAATTTTTGTCTTTTCTTCATTTGCCAAGCCAATAGTTTACCACATTTATCTGCTGATTCAAATGTCTTTTGTCTCATTTGTTTAATTTTCCATTCTAGTTCTTGATTCATCAGCTCCATATATTGTATTTGATACAATTTGATTTCTCTCAAAATCTCTTTGGACTTTGGTTTTGATATTAGTTTCTTTTCCCCTTCTTTTATCTTCTCCAAAATCTTGTCTTTTTTCTCATTTTGGCTTCTCTTTTTTATTGCGTTTTGTTGTATCAGAAATCCTCGCATAACGGCTTTACTTGCGTCCCAGATTACTCTTTTTTCCACATTGGTGTTCATGTTTATTTCAAAATAATCTCTCAAAGTTTTTTGGGCCTACAATCCATATTTTCCATGACATATTTCCCTGACTTCCCCACACCTCCCCTTCTTATATTCCAATTCAAATTGTTAGTTCAGCAAGTTCTTATCCCCAATTTTTGACCTTTTTATATTTAGTTCATTTTGAATAAAAAAAACCATTTTAACTTATAAACATCCCTATTTATACATCAGTACTCATTCTTAAAACCTTTTTCTAAAGCCGACCCAAATTCCCTTCCACGAATTCCCCAATTTTCTTCCTAATAGCAAAACAAAATAAAAGAAAAACAGATTATAGTTATACACCCTTTGGATTCTCAAACCCCGCCACCCCCTTTCCCGGTTTCGATCCCCAACAAAAGTCCATCAGTCTTAATCTACTATCAGCCTGGAGACCTCACATCCGAGGCTCTTAATTCTCTCTCAGTTCCTCTCTGCCGGTTTTTTTGATAGTCTTTAGTGTTAAACACCAGATCTCGGAGAAGCTCTGTCCCCATAAAGCCCATGTTTCTTCCAGCCAGACCTCCATACTTGAAAAAGGAGCCCAAATCTTGTGTATTTTACCTTTTTAAGCCTGTCTGCCTTCTGGGATCATATTGTGAACAGAACGTGAGTAAACTCTTTTATACTTTTATGAAGACTGTGTCGTGTCTTGTATTTTAAGAGGGAACAAAAGGGGAAATTACCAGGGTAATTATTATAGAGGTTCTAGCGAACCTGTGCAGACGTTACCGTTGCAAACTTAAAAGGGGAATGTATTTAACTCTGCTGATATTTTGGGAACTTGTTAGCACAAGTTGGATTAGAATATAATCTCACAATATAGCCTCTCCTGCACCCCTGAACATTCCCACAAATTCCCATGCATATTTTTTGCGTATTTTTGAAGGAGTGTGTTGGATTGTGATTTTGAGTTGAATAGTATTTTTCTGAGTTAACTTCCTGGTAAGCACATGGTCCTTTGTTCCATTGTGCAGTGGGGATTAAGCAAACCCGCCCCCCTTCCCTCAGAGTTCACAGTGACCCAAAGCAGTGAAGAATTGTTTTGTATTTTGAGATTTTTGAGATTTTTGATTTTAAAATTTTGAGAAATTTTGAATTTCGAAGAATTTTCAAATTTTTCGATTTTAAGATGGCTAGGGCAGCTTTTGATAGTGATGCAAAGCTAGGAATGCCTGTGCTGAATGAATACAATTTCATACACTGGAAGCAGCGCCTGATAGCATGTTTAGATTATAAGCACATTTTGGAAGCTTTAAACCCTCAACCTACAGGATCGTCTGAGGAAGCTTTAGCCAAGATAAGTGCTTGGAGACGCATGAACAGCGAAGCTAGACACATAATTTTGAGTGGACTTTGTGATGAGCAGCTATCATTAATAAATAGTACAGATGATGCATCTCAAATCTTAAAAGATATTGAGCGCGTATATGGAGAATCTAGCATAAACTGCTACAGAAACTTGATGTGTAAATTAACCAGATTGAGGATGAATTCAAAAGAGGAATTCACAGAGCACATCAACAAGTTTACTGAGATTATTCAGACTCCCAAAGCTTTTCATGATGATACAAAGATAGCATTTTTGTTATCATCACTTGGACCACATTTTAGCGCTTTTGTAAGCTTGATGGACCATAGAGAAGGTCTGACTTTTAAAGACTTGATTGGTTATTTAAAAGAAGAATGCAGAGATAGAGCTGAATCTCCAGTGAGAAATGCTAGAAGCAAAGACAGTGGCTATGCATCTAGGCAATTTACAAAGGCCAAAGAGATGCCTAAGAAAGTGATTTGTTTCAATTGTAACAAAGAAGGACACATTGCAAAGAACTGCAAAGCTCCTAAAGCAAAGAAACCCCACCACTTTCAGCCAAAAGGGGAAAAGAAGGGGAAATGTGAATGCACATGGCTACTGCAAGAAAGGAATTTAACTGTCCAGAATCGTGAGAGTAAACGTAATAAATGGATTTTGGATTCAGGTGCATCTTCCCACTTTTGTCATAAAAATGACTATTTTAATGAGATAAATGATGAAGAAGGATCTGAAATTGAAATTGCAGATGGCAACATTGTTAAAGCAATAGGTGCAGGTTCCATGAGTCTGAAATGCAACATAAACAATGAATGCATTGAGAACACAATCTCTAGAGTTTTGTACGTGCCAGAGCTGAGCTGCAATTTAATCAGCGTGTCCACTTTGGACAAGAAAGGTTTCCAGATCATATTTGGAAATGGAGAATGTAGTGTGACTAAAAATGGCAAAGTGTTTGGTCAAGCAAAGCTGATAAATGGTGTATATGAGCTTGATCTTTCAGAGAACCAGTCTGCAAAAGTGGCACATTCCAGCCAGAAGGATGAGGCAGATCTGGACCTATGGCACAGAAGGCTTGGACACAGAGATACCAATGTCATTCTGGATCTACAGAAAAGAGATCTTGTAAGAGGTTTGCAGGTAAAGCAGAGCAACAAAGCTCCAGTAAAGTGTGTAAGCTGTATTACTGAGAAGGCTGTAAAACCTTCATTTCCACGTTGTGCAGAACAAAGAAGCAACAAAGTGCTTGACATAGTGCACACTGACATATGTGGACCCATGAATGTTCCCTCACTGGGAAGGAATAGATATATTTTAATATTTCTGGATGACTTTTCAAGATTTTGTGTTGTGTATTTCCTCAAAGAGAAGAGTGAGACAGTGGACAAGCTCCAGGAATACATTGCCATGGTCAAGAATAAATTCCAGAGAGCCCCAGCTGTGTTAATGAGCGACAATGGAGGTGAGTACTGCTCAAATGAAATGCAGGCTGTCCTGGCTAAGGAAGGAATTGCACACGTAACCACAATTCCTTACACACCACAGCAGAATGCCATAGCTGAGAGGAAGTTTAGGTCCATTATGGACATGACAAGGTGCATGCTAAAGGATGCATGTTTGCCACAGAAGCTGTGGGTCGAAGGAGTATACACGTCGGTCTATTTGCAGAATAGACTGCCAACTAAAGGAGCAGAGCGCACACCATTTGTTTTTTGTTTTTTTTAAAGATATTTATTAAGGTTTTACAAAAAACAGAGATTTACAGAATAAAAGAAAAACATAAAAAAAGAAAAATACAAAAAATACAAAGATACATAAAAAGGAAAATACAGAATACAAAACACAAATCCATTTTTTGATATTTTTAAGCTCATTTGCTTGTTTCCTTGACCTCCTCACACCTCCCCTTTTTGCATTCCCATTTACATAATCAATTCAGCAAATCCTTACCCTCTTTCATTTATCTTAACTCTATATCATAACATATTATAACTCTATATTTTCATCCATTTATCAATTCATTTTTGCATATTCTTATTAACTTTTGTTGCTATTTACCACTTATTGCCAATCCGAACATAATTTTAACATTCATTAATTTTACAATATTTCTGAAGATAGTCTTTAAATTTCTTCCAGTCTTCCTCCACCGCCTCTTCTCCCAAGTCTCGGATTCTGCCAGTCATTTCTGCCAATTCCATATAGTCCATCATCTTCATCTGCCACTCTTCCAGGGTGGGTAGATCTTGTGTCTTCCAATACTTTGCAATAAGTATTCTTGCTGCTGTTGTTGCGTATGGAGAGAGTCAGAACTTACAGGGTTAAGAAGTTCTGAGTGACGTCTCACATTCTTGGAGGCGTGTTTAGAACACTGAAGAGGGAGTGTTCTTCTACTCTGTCACAGAGAGTGAGCTTAGCTCCGGTTTGGAGCGCAGCGGAAAATGAGTTCCGTGTCGCCGGGATTTACGATCTGTTGAACTGTACGAGAATAAAGCTATTTGTAAGATAAGGAAGAAAGCGCGTCGGCCTGATTTACTACGCACACACGGCTTACCGGCTCTGCTTCTAACGTTGTGCAACGCTCTGCTACGCTGCAGCTGGAAGCTGCCCAGAGGGAACAGAGGCACGCAGAGGAAGCGTGTGGGCTCCGGGGGCAAGCGAAGCTGCCAATCAATTTACCAATAGGTTATGGGAGGTCAGCTGACGCCGTGAAGCAAGCCAGGTCCATGCCGGTGTGTGCTGTGATCTCCTGCCAGGAAGGGCAGTGGGAGACGCTGGAGAAAGGCTGAAGCCAGCTGGGAGCTGTGCCTCGGTCGTGAGGCAGGGAGCTCGCTGGGAGGAGCTGTGCTGGAACCAGGTGCGTGAAGAAGCTACTACTGTTCGTAAGTAAGCTGGGCCCCGGGGGAGAAGATGGCAGACAGCCATGAATCGTGTGCCGTCCCTTTTGAAGAGGTGGACGGGAAGGAGCCCTGGGTCGCGTGGCAGGCACTGAAGGCAGTGGGAGCCAGACCAAAGGGGGCTGTAAGCTGCACTGAACGACGCCCAGAGAGCCCAGTGGGGGCTGGAGCTGTGTTTGGAAGCTGCTGCAATGCTTCGACACACCTGTGTGATGGGCCGTGTGCTGGAGAGCAGCTGAGAGCTGAGAAGAGGAAAGCAGCAGCAAGCTGTTCCTCTGGAAGCTGTGCACCCAGGAATGGTGGTGCAGGCCAGATGGGCCGTTCCAAGGGTCTTGAGAGTGCCCAGGCTGTTTGGCAGGAGCTGGAAGCCAAAGGCCACATCCCCAAGTGCAGAAAAGACTCAAGGAGTGCTGCTGGCAAGGTTGGGGGGGCAAAGAAGACCAAAGGCCAGTTCGTAAAGTTTTCCACTCGTCGTCGTTATGTTTGTGGTTCCCCTGACCATCTGCGCCGCTGCTGCCCACAGAGAGAGAGAGGGCAGGATGTTGCCAAGGACATTTCCCATGGGAACAAGCCAGGTTTCCATGGCAACCAGCCCGGCAGAAGAGGCCAGCGTGGGAAGACGCAGAGGCGGCCAGAGGGGGAAGAAGGTGTTTATCAGCTGTCTGCTTCGATGGCTGTTCTGCAGGACACCTGCAAAGGCCCCAAGGCTGGGGGGAGAGGGAAGTCTGTTGCTAAGGCAACGAAGGACAGCGCCAGTAAGGACAGAGTGCTGTGTTGGGTAGTAGATTCTGCTGCCAACAGACATCTCGTGCCTGAGGCACCTGGTGTCCAGATAAAGAACTGCAGAGCTGTTTCAGCTGGGAAATCAGTGTGTTTTGCTGATGGGTCACAGAGACAAGTAACCAATGTTGGGAATGTGTTTGTTTCCTTTTTGCAGGCGCAGCTGGAAGTCTATGTGTCGCCAGGAATGAAGTGTTGTCTTTTATCTGTACCATGTCTTTTACAGGAGGGGTATATGGTTTGTTTTGAGAACAATGTCTGTACAATTTCCAGAGGGGGGAAGCAGCTGGTACGTGTTGAGAAAAATCAGAACAACCTCTTTGTTCTAGAAACACCTCTGGAGGGAGTGGGGAATGCTGGGAAAGCCACCATTCACACTCATGTTTCATGTGCGTGCGTGTGGCACAAGAGATTGGCACATGCGTCGTGTGAGAACTTGCAGATGTTACCAGAGTGCACCAAAGGGTGCAAGGTAAGAGAATGTGGTGAAACTCTAAATTGCAGGGCTTGCAGGAAAGCCAAGACTAAGGGATACAGTTATCCCAGGGTGGAGAGAGTAACCACAAAGCCTTTTGAGCTTGTGCACGCAGACCTGTTTGGTCCTATGCCACAGCCAAGTCTGGGCAAAGCCAGGTTTCTGCTGACGCTGACAGATGATTTCACTCAGAACTCTTGGGCGTTCTCGCTGAGAACGCAGGAGGACGCAACGCAACTGATCAAGGATTGGGTTGCAGAGGTGGAACTAAGGTTCTCCACCAAGGTGCAGGGGTTCAAGTGTGACCGAGGTTCAGAGGTCACTGGATCTGCTCTAAAGAGTTTCTTTCGCCAGAGGGGGATACGTCACAAGGTGACTTCGCCTCAGGAGAGTGGCGTGGCAGAGCTGAGAAGTAAAGCTCTGGTTCAAGCATCAGAGGTTCTACTGTGTGACTCTGGGTTGCCTCAAAGTTTCTGGGGGGAGGCAGTAAAGACGGCCAATTTCACGATGAACAGATGCTACAATTCAGTGGTAGGTGACACCCCGTATTTCTTGCTCAACGGACAGAGGCCGCAGGTGCATTTCTTCCGTTCGTTTGGTTGCAGAGCCTTGGTGCCTGTACCAAAGTGTCAGCAGCAAGAGGGTGGTCCAAGGTACCAGGAAATGATCTTCTGTGGGTATGAGCCTACGACAAAGGGGTGGAGATTTGCATGGCCAGAAGGTGATCAGACCAAGCTTCTGATCAGTAAACATGCTGAGTTCTATGAGCAGCAGGAAAGTAGGGCAAGGCGCAAAGTGAGCCCTGACGTTCTCTCAGATTGTCTGTCTGAATCTGAGGAGGAGGGAGAGCCAGGTGATGGTGACCAGATCGATGATCAGGGTCAGCACCAGGGGAAGGCGTCTCCACAGGTTGTTAAAGGAGTGTCCAAGAGTGAGCCCTCATCTCCTGTTAGAATAAAGGAGAAAGCTCACAGACAGGTCAAGTCAGAGGGGGAGTCGTCTGATGAAAAAGACGCACTTGCTGGCCCCAGTGAGTCAGAAGAAGCACCCCAGTTTGTGCCCAGGCGGTCATCTCGGGCAACAAAGGGAATTCCACCTGAGAGGTTTCGAGTCACAAATGCGTGGGTTGGTCTCGCACAGTGCGAACCTGAGATTTGTGAGGAGGCTCAACAGACAGGTGGGAAGGTGTGGAACACACAGAGGTCTGTAAATGTGTGTTCACAAGTCCTCTCAGAATGTGATAAGAGAGGGGGTATGGAGAGAGTCAGAACTTACAGGGTTAAGAAGTTCTGAGTGACGTCTCACATTCTTGGAGGCGTGTTTAGAACACTGAAGAGGGAGTGTTCTTCTACTCTGTCACAGAGAGTGAGCTTAGCTCCGGTTTGGAGCGCAGCGGAAAATGAGTTCTGTGTCGCCGGGATTTAAGATCTGTTGAACTGTACGAGAATAAAGCTATTTGTAAGATAAGGAAGAAAGCGCGTCGGCCTGATTTACTACGCACACACGGCTTACCGGCTCTGCTTCTAACGTTGTGCAACGCTCTGCTACGCTGGAGCTGGAAGCTGCCCAGAGGGAACAGAGGCACGCAGAGGAAGCATGTGGGCTCCGGGGGCAAGCGAAGCTGCCAATCAATTTACCAATATTGCGTACATAAAGAAAGTTCTGTCCTTCTTTGGCACCAATTGGCCGACTATGCCCAAGAGAAACGCCTCTGGTTTCTTCAGGAAGGTATATTTAAATACCTTTTTCATTTCATTATATATCATCTCCCAGAAAGCCTTAATCTTTGGGCACGTCCACCAAAGGTGAAAGAATGTACCTTCATTTTCTTTACATTTCCAACATTTATTATCGGGCAAATGATATATTTTTGCGAGCTTGACTGGTGTCATGTACCACCTGTAAATCATTTTCATAATATTGTCTCTTAAGGCATTACATGCCGTAAATTTCATACCGGTGGTCCACAACTGTTCCCAGTCAGCAAACATAATGTTGTGACCAATATCTTGTGCCCATTTGATCATAGCAGATTTAACCGTTTCATCCTGCGTATTCCATTTTAACAGCAAGTTATACATTCTTGAAAGTATCTTAGTTTTGGGATCTAACAATTCTGTTTCCAATTTTGATTTTTCCACCTGGAAGCCAATTTTTTTATCCAAATTATAAGCCTCTCTTATTTGATAATAATGAAGCCAGTCTCGCACTTTATCTTTTAATTTCTCAAAACTCTGCAATTTCAATTTTCATCCCCTTCTTGTTCCAATATTTCCCAATATTTCGGCCATTTGGCCTCCATATTGAGCTTTTTCTGAGCCTTCGCTTCCATTGGTGACAACCACCTTGGAGTTTTCTTTTCCAATATGTCTTTGTATCTTATCCAGACATTGAACAATGCTTTCCTGACAATATGGTTTTTAAATGCTTTATGTGCTTTAACCTTGTCGTACCACAAATATGCATGCCACCCAAAAACATTATTAAAGCCTTCCAAATCCAAAATGTCTGTGTTCTCAAGAAGCAGCCAGTCTTTCAACCAGCAGAATGCTGCTGATTCATAATAAAGTTTAAGGTCTGGCAGGGCAAATCCCCCCCTTTCTTTTACATCAGTTAATATCTTAAATTTTATCCTGGGCTTTTTGCCCTGCCAGACAAATTTTGAAATATCTTTCTGCCACTTCTTGAAACAGTCCATCTTGTCAACAATTTGCAATGTTTGAAACAGAAATAACATTCTAGGCAATACATTCATCTTTATAGCTGCAATTCGACCCAACAAGGAAAGCTTCAATTTTGACCAAATTTCTAAATCTTTTTTTACCTCTGTCCAGCATTTTTCATAATTATCTTTAAACAAATTCACATTTTTAGTTGTCATATTGATCCCCAAGTATTTCACTTTCTTAACCACAGTTAAACCTGTCTCATTCTGAAACTTCTCCCTTTCCATAGGTGTTAAGTTTTTTTCCAATACCTTAGTTTTGGATTTATTCAATTTAAATCCTGCAACCTGGCCAAAATCTTGAATTAGTTCTAAAACCCTTTTAGTACTAGATTCTGGCTCTTGTAACGTAAGTACCAAGTCATCTGCAAATGCTCTCAATTTGTATTGTTTAGCTCCGACCTGTACCCCTTTAACCAGCTGGTCCTTTCTGATCATATTCAGCAAGACTTCCAGGACTGATATAAAAAGTAATGGAGAGATTGGGCACCCCTGACGTGTCCCTTTTTCTATCTTAAACTCTTCCGTAACCATATTGTTTACAATTAACTTTGCTTTCTGCTCTGAGTATATTGCACCTATACCATTTTCAAATCCTTGGCCTTTGCATCAGTTAATATTTTAAATTTTATTCTAGGCTTCTTGCCCTGCCAGACAAATCTAGAAATGTCTCTGCCACTTCTTGAAACAGTCCATCTTGTCCAAAATTTGCAAGGATTGAAACAAAAACAACATCTTTGGCAATACATTCATCTTTATAGCTGCAATTTGGCCCAACAAGGAAAGCTTCAAATTTGACCATATTTCTAAGTCTTTTTTCACTTCTGTCCAACATTTCTCATAATTATCTTTAAATAAGTTTAAGTTCTTAGCAGTCATATTAACCCCCAAGTATTTTACTTTCTTAGCTAATGTTAAACCCGTCTCCTTCTGAAACCTCTCTTTCTCAATCGGTGTTAAGTTTAACCTCCAAATACTACAGATCTTTGAAAGATTGGTTAATTCGGCCACTAAAGGAGGTTTGCAATGAAATTTTAGAGGGGAAAAAGGCACCGGAGTCGTGGCAGGAAGCCTACATTACACTTATACCGAAAACTGAGTCTGAGAAGACGCAACTTAAGAACTACCGCCCCATATCCCTGCTCAATGTGGATTACAAAATATTTGCTGACATTTTGGCTAACAGGTTAAAAAAAGTATTAGTGGAAGAAATTCATAAGGACCAAGCTAGCTTTCTTCCAGGTAGACACTTGTCAGACAACACGAGGAATATAATTAATATTTTGGAGAAGTTGCAAGTGAACATAAATACCAAAGCAGTTTTAATTTTTATAGATGCGGAGAAAGCCTTTGACAATATTTCCTGGAGTTTTATGAAGAAAAATCTTCAGGGGATGGGGGTTGGTCAAGGGTTTGAAAATGGTATAAGTGCAATTTATTCAGAACAAAAGGCTAAACTAATTGTTAACAACGTGGTGACAGAGGAATTTAAGATAGAGAAAGGTACACGACAAGGTTGCCCAATCTCCCCACTGCTTTTTATTTCTGTCCTGGAGGTTTTGTTAAATATGATTAGAAGGGACCGTCTGATTAAAGGTATTCGGGTCGGAGCCAAACAATACAAATTGAAGGCTTTTGCAGATGACTTAGTTTTGACGTTACAGGAGCCAGAATCTAGTACGAAAAGAGTATTAGAACTGATTCAAGAATTTGGTCATGTGGCAGGATTTAAACTGAACAACACACCATTTGAACTTTGGAATGTGAAAGCTCCCAATCTGTCGCACATGCGTGTGTTTGGGAGTCCGTGTTACTTCCACGTGCCCAAGGAACACAGACACAAGCTTGACTCCAGGGCAAAAGCAGGTATCCTGGTGGGATATGCCTCTGGAGGCAAAGGGTACAGAATTTTGGACTTACAAACTGGTAAGACAAATGCACACCATGCGGTTTATTTTGATGAATATGGAAAAGTAGACACTAAGAACACTGTTGTGGATTCTTCCGATGACTCAGAAAGGACTCAAGAGTTTGTATATTTCCCTTTTGAGACCCCACAAAGTACTAATCTGCCTTTGAGTGTAACAGCGCCCCCTACAGGCGACGCACCAGAAGACGCAGAGGACCAGAACCCTGGCCTCACCAGAGACGAAGAGGAGGACTCAGATGGGGACATGCCAGCGTTGCAGGAGGATGAGGAAGCTGATGCGGTCACAGAACCAGAGGTCAGACGCTCATCCAGAACCAACAGAGGTGTCCCACCATTACGACTGTCCTACTTTGCAGGGTCGGTGTTACCGCAGGAACCTTCCACTTGGGAAGAGATACAGGAGATGCCAGCTGCAGAAGCCAGTCTCTGGAGGAAGGCCGCGCAGGAGGAGATGGATGCACTGCATCAGAACAAGACCTGGACACTCACTGAGCTGCCTCCCGGTAAGAAGGCCATTGGCAGTAAATGGGTGTTCAAGGTTAAGAAGGGGTCAGAAGGAGAAGTGCAGCACTACAAAGCTAGACTTGTAGCACAGGGATTTTCACAACGTTTTGGTGAAGACTATGATGAAGTTTTTGCACCAACTGTGAGGTACAGCAGCGTAAGAATGCTTTTAAGCATTGCAGCCTCCAAGAAAATGAGAGTGAAACACATTGACATTGCTACCGCTTTTCTACATGGGCAGATTTCTGAGGAAATTTACATGAAACAGCCCAAAGGTTTTGTAAAACCACATGAGGCACATTTAGTGTGCAAACTCCAGAAAGGACTTTATGGACTTAAACAGGCTGCTAGAGCCTGGAACCAGAAGTTGCATAAAATGCTGACGCAACTTGGGTACAAGCAAGGCGACGCTGACAAGTGCTTGTACAGTAAGTCAAATAATGGACAATTCTCATATATCCTAGCATTTGTTGATGACCTGATTATTGCCACAGCTAGTGAGAGAGACTATACACAGATAGTAAAACACCTTAGCAAAGAGGGGGAGGTCAAGGAGCTAGGAGATGTCCAGTACTACCTCGGGATCCAGGTGGAAAGAGAAGAGGACGGCTCATTTCTTCTCAGCCAAAGACAGAAGATCCACGAGCTAGTTGAGCACATGCAGATGCAAGACGCACATCCAGTTGCTACACCGATGGCTACTGACTTCCTGAAGAATCAGCAGGATTCGAAGCAGTTGCCAGACAACAATGACTACAGGTCGGCGATTGGTAAACTTTTGTATTTAGTTACCACATGTAGACCTGACTTAGCTAATGCTGTGGGGATTCTTAGCAGAAAAGTGAATTCTCCCACTGAGCATGATTGGGCAGGTGTAAAGAGGGTGGTGCGATATTTGAAGGGTACCATGAATTGTAAATTAAGGTTACCAGCCGTCAGAGACCCTAAGTTGGTTGGGTATACTGATGCTGATTGGGCTGGGGATAATGCTGATTATAAATCAACAAGTGGTCATGTTTTTATGTTTGGGGATGGACCTGTTGCGTGGGGCAGTTATAAACAGAGCTGTGTAGCGTTATCTTCCACAGAATCAGAATACATCGCAGCAACAGAAGCCTGCAGAGAGATCGCCTGGCTTGATCAACTCATAAAGGACTTTGGGTTGGTGAGAAAAGAACCTGTCAGCTTGCTGGAGGACAACCAAAGTTGCCTGAAGCTGACGCAGAGTGAGAAGTTCCTAGCCAGAATAAAACACATTGGGGTTAAATACCACTACTTACGCCAGATGATCCAGGATGGACTTGTGGAACTATCCTACTGCAGCACCCAAGAGATGACTGCTGACATCCTGACGAAACCCCAACCAAGAGAGAGTTCCCAGAATCTGCGTGTCAAGCTGGGACTCTGGGTGGTTGAATAAAGTTGTTTATGTTTTGTATATGTTGTATTGCCTGAGAAGGGGTATGTGGGATGTCAAACACAGGAGCAGTCAATGACAACATTCCTAGAGTGTACATGTTAAGACATGGGGAGGGATGTCTGTCCAGAAAGCAGATAAACTTCCTGGAACAGACTTCCTCCGCATGTGACCAGAGGTTGGTGTGGCCTCACCTGTGCAGGTAAATGATAAAAGCACAGGGCAGGCAGCCATCTCTCTCTCTGTCTGCCATCACCTTTCGAAGAAGCAGGATGCCCTCTTGGCTCTTAGCCAAGAGAGGAAAGGACTATCTTCCTATAAGATAGATTCTATTTGTATTTTACCTTTTTAAGCCTGTCTGCCTTCTGGGATCATATTGTGAACAGAACGTGAGTAAACTCTTTTATACTTTTGTAAAGACTGTGTCGTGTCTTGTATTTTAAGAGGGAACAAAAGGGGAAATTACCAGAGTAATTATTATAGAGGTTCTAGCGAACCTGTGCAGACGTTACCGTTGCAAACTTAAAAAGGGGAATTTTATAAACTCTGCTGATATTTTGGGAACTTGTTAGCACAAGTTGGATTAGGATATAATCTCACAATATATCCTCTCCTGCAGCCCTGAACATTCCCACAATTTCACCATGCTCTGAAAAGGAAAACATTTACTTAAACAGCAGGCCTGCACAGCAGCAATCTACTCGCCTGCGAGTCTCATCATGATCTTTTTTTTTTTTAAATAAATTTTTATTAAAGTTTTACAGAAAAGAAAAGTAGAGATTCTCAAAATAAAAAAACCATAGGTTACAGAAAAAAAACACACAGATACAAGAAAAAAATCACAACTAATTAAGAAAAAATAAATTTAAACAAAGAACAAAAAATAAAAACAAATCCATTATTCCCAATGACCTCAAATTCATATGCTTATGTTCTTGACCTCCTCACGCCTCCCCCCTTTTGTATTCCCATTTAGATATTTAGTTCAGCAAATTCTTACCCTTTTTCAAATATTTAAACTTTATACCATAACACATTCTATATCAATATTTTCAGCCAATCATCAATGCCTTTTTTTGCATAATCTTATTAACTTTTATCACTAAAAAAGTCATCACCCAAGAGATGACTGCTGACATCCTGACGAAACCCCAACCAAGAGAGAGTTCCCAGAATCTGCGTGTCAAGCTGGGACTCTGGGTGGTTGAATAAAGTTGTTTATGTTTTGTATATGTTGTATTGCCTGAGAAGGGGTATGTGGGACTTCCGGTCAGCGCCAGCGACCGTAATGGCGGATTTCCTCTGATCTCCGGAGGAAATCGGCTTCGTGGAGCTGGGGTTCTACCGCTACGGCGAAGCGGGGACCCGAAAAAAATCACAGGCGGGGAAGCCTGTGAACTGAAAGCTCGCCGGGCTCCATTTGCGCCCCCCCCCCCCGCTGCAAAGGAGCCTTTTTAAAGGCTCCGGATCAGACCGGGGGTGAGCGGTGCGGAGCTGAGAGCTGTCTACCCGTCTCCGCGAAGTGAAGCTGCATAGCCAGGGTCGGAGAGTGCTGATTTCTTCACTGTACAATTGGACTCGAAAACAACTACCCGTGAGTAGGATTTTGACATACATTTGGAAGAAATATTTAAAGAATTTGGTACCGAAACGGGAAAGGTAAAAACAGGAAGTCTGCCTTCCCGGACTGTTAATAGATCAAAGCAAAGAGACTGTAAAGCTGTGACTGAGAAAGACGTGCCTTTGAAAGGATTAAAATCCAGCACCAAAAAGGAAATTTTCCCCTCTGTTGGCAGGAACAGTGGGGAAAGATTTGAAAGATATTTGTCCTGCAAGGAAAGGAAAATTTAAAATATATCTGCTGACTTTAAAACCTGGGAACGGACTGCCTATGACAGGGAAGCCGATTAGAGGGAACTGTCAAACTGCAAGAGTAAAAAAAGTTTGATTCAGCTCTGCAAAGGATACAGTGTGGACAGAATTACATTGGAAATTAAAGTAACCTTTTAGGACTGAAAATTTGATACTAAGATACTGGGATTTTATCAGGACTTTATTTGTTATAAAGTTGCAATAAGAAGTTGGAACTGTGACCCCTAGAGGTGACTATGTTGCAATGACATTCTAGTCAATAAGCACTGCTGTGGAAAATTTTTTTTTCTCAAAACAAACTCTCCAAGCGTGGGACCGACCTTGGGAGTGTATGTGAGTGTTATGGCAGATGATAAAAAAACAGAGTTGACACAGGAAAAAACTACCAGGTCTGGTAGACAATACAAGACTGATACTACACATCAGAGAAGGCCTTCAATAGCTGGTGCAGCGGGCACAGTAGGAGCTGCTGCCCCACAGGTAAAACCAAAAGTTATGTCAACTGATGACCTTTTGGCCCAAGCGTTGGGCAAGATTGATGCAACTTTGGAGAAATTGGCTAATAAGGTGGAAGAGACAAATAGACAAGTAGCTGAGGCTTCAGCAAAAATTGATTTGAATACGTCAAGTATCAATGAATTAGGAAAAAAGGTGAACTCCAATACACAGTCTATTGAAAAACTACTGGAGGAATCGGCCTCAACTAGAAAGTTGGCTGAAGAGGCTAAGGAAATCGCAACTGCTGCTCAGGAAAAGATTCCACCGGTATATAAAAAGCATGACTTGACACTGTCTATGATAGATCTACAAAGAAAGGAGAGGAATTTAAGAATCAGAGGCGTGCCAGAAAGTGAGAAAGACAATCTGGCAGAATTTCTCACAAAGGAATTGACACAATTTTGGCAAAAGGACCTGGGGGAAGAAGAATTTAAGATAGTGAGTGCTTTTAGACTTGGCAGAAGACAAGGAAAGAACAAAGCAAGAGATTGTTTGATTACTTTAAAAACAAAGGAAGAAAGAGATAAAATTTTGAACTTACATTATCAAAGAACTTTGGAAATTGAGGACACCTTTGTGGAAATCTTCAAAGATATACCTAAACATATTTTGGAGGTAAGGGCCTACTACAGAGATCTGGCTGGTTTGTTGAGAAAAAACAAAATAATCTTCAGGTGGGTATTCCCCCAAGGCCTGTCTTTTAAATATAGAGGAAAGAAAATAAGAATAAGGACAGTAAATGACAAGGACAAGTTTCTGAAAGACCACGAAGAGGACCTACAGAAGGAAGTGGAATCTGGTGAGGACCCATCGGTGTCAGGAAAAGGACTTTTGGAGATAGCAAATCTATTATCTAGACGCCACGGCCCAGGGAGAGACAAGCCACCGACAGAAGAACAACAACAACTTGGTGCAGTGGGAGGGAAAATTAATTAACTAATCATGTCTCTGCAACTTCTAAGTTGGAATTGTAATGGACTGAATTCCCCTAGAAAGAGAAAAGGTGTTTTCCATATATTAAAAAAAGAACAATTGGACTTGATTTGTTTACAGGAAACACATGTAACGAGACTACACAGGAAAATACTTGTCAATAAAAGATTAGGGCAAGAGTTTATTTCGTCTGACAAAGTTAAAAAGAGAGGAGTGGTGATATATGCAAAGGAGAAATTTTTACCGAAATTTATCCTCAAAGATGAACAAGGAAGGTATTTGGCAATTGAAATTAAGTTTCAAGGAGAGAAATTTTTGATAGTTGGCGTCTATGCACCAAATGAGGGGAAGTCGGAATTTTTCAAGAAGTTGCATGAGACTCTTATGGACTTTATGGACTACAATATAATCCTGATGGGGGACATGAATGGAGTTGTATCTACTAATATGGACAAGGCGCAAAAACAGGTAGTCACCAAAGATGGTAGACTACCAAAAACCTTCTTCGAAATGACTGACAACATGGACTTGATTGATATTTGGAGAACTAAGAACCCTCTGGAGAGAGAGGGAACATTTTTCTCTGAAGCCAAGATGACATGGACCAGAATTGACCAAATTTGGATTACTAGAGGAATGGCACCAAAGATAAAAAAAGTGGAGATCTGCCCTAAAACTTGCTCTGACCATAATGCTGTAAAGATGGAGATGAAGCAAATAACAACCGGCACCTTCAGATGGAGGATGAATGACACCTTATTTAGAGATGAAGAAGTATACAACAAGGCCCAAAAGACTTTAAGAGACTATTTTGAATTAAATTTGCCAACAAATGTGGAAAAAAGAGTAATTTGGGATGCAAGTAAAGCTGTGATGAGAGGGTTTTTGATACAACAGAATGCATTAAAAAAGAGAAGGCAAAATGAGAAAAAAGATAAAATTTTGGAGAAAATTAAAGAAGGTGAGAAAAAATTGAGAGCTACGCCGAAGTCACAAGAGATTCTGAGAGAAATAAAGATCTATCAAACGCAATATATGGAATTGATGAATCAGGAAATAGAATGGAAAATTAAACAAATGAGACAGAAGACATTTGAATCGGCGGACAAATGTGGGAAGTTACTGGCTTGGCAACTGAAAAAAAGACAAAAATTAAATACAATTACAAACCTGGAAGTAGAAGGAAAAGACATAAACAATCCAAATGAGATCAGAAATTGTTTCCAGAAGTTCTTCAAGCAATTATATGCACAAGGGCCACAGAATGAAAGGGACATCGATGGATTTTTGAAAACAAATGGATTACAAAAAATTTCACAGGAAAGTAAAATACTGTTGAACTGTAAAATAACAGATCAGGAGATAGAAGGTGCCATTTTAAATATGCAATTGGGCAAATCTCTGGGACCGGATGGATTGACTTCCAGATACTATAGATCTTTGAAGGACTGGATAATTCAACCTCTGAAGGAAGTCTGCAATGAGATCTTGGAAGGGAAAAGGGCACCAGAATCGTGGAAAGAGGCCTACATTACACTTATACCGAAAACAGAGACTGAAAAGACTCAACTTAAAAACTACCGTCCCATATCCTTATTAAATGTGGATTACAAAATTTTTGCTGATATTTTGGCCAAGAGATTGAAAAGAGTATTGATTGAAGAGATACATAAGGACCAAGCGGGCTTTCTGCCAGGAAGACATATATCTGATAACTTGAGGAATGTAATTGACATCTTGGAAAAGTTAGATGTGAACATAAATACTAAAGCTGTTTTGATATTTGTGGACGTGGAGAAAGCCTTTGACAACATTTCTTGGAGTTTTATGAAAAAGAACTTACAGGGTATGGGGGTAGGCCAAGGTTTTGAAAATGGTATAAGTGCAATATACTCTGAACAAAAGGCTAAATTAATTGTAAATAATGTGGTTACGGAACAATTTAAGATAGAAAAAGGGACACGACAAGGGTGCCCAATTTCCCCTTTACTTTTTATATCGGTCCTGGAGGTTTTGCTGAATATGATTAGAAGGGACCGGTTGGTTAAAGGCATACAGGTCGGAGCCAAACAGTATAAATTGAGAGCATTTGCAGATGACCTAGTTTTGACGTTACAGGAGCCAGAATCTAGTACCAAAAGAGTTTTAGAATTAATTCAAGAATTTGGTCAGGTGGCAGGATTTAAACTGAACAAGTCCAAAACTAAGGTTTTAGAGAAAAATCTGACATTGTTTGAAAAAGAGAAATTTCAGAATGAAACAGGTTTGACTGTGGTGAAGAAAGTGAAATATTTGGGGATTAATATGACAGCTAAAAATGGGAATTTATTTAAAAATAATTATGAGAAATGTTGGTTAGAAGTGAAAAAAGATTTTGAAATATGGTCAAATTTGAAGCTTTCCTTGATGGGTCGAATTGCAGCTATAAAGATGAATGTATTGCCTAAAATGTTATTTTTGTTTCAAACATTGCAAATTGTGGACAAGATGGATTGTTTTAAGAAGTGGCAGAAAGACATTTCTAAATTTGTCTGGCAGGGCAAGAAGCCCAGGATAAAATATAAGATTTTAACTGATGCAAAAGAAAGGGGTGGTTTTGCCCTGCCAGACTTCAAACTTTACTATGAATCAGCAGCATTCTGCTGGTTGAAAGACTGGCTGCTTCTCGAAAACACAGACATTTTGGACTTAGAAGGTTTTAACAACGTTTTTGGATGGCATGCATATTTGTGGTACGACAAGGTTAAAGCGCATAAAGCATTTAAAAATCACATTGTTAGGAGATCTTTGTTTAATGTCTGGATCAGATATAAGGATTTATTGGAAAATAAGACCCCAAGGTGGTTGTCACCAATGGAAGCGAAAGCCCAGAAAACGCTCAATATGGAGGCCAAATGGCTGAAATATTGGGAAATTTTGGAACAAGAAGGAGACAGATTGAAATTGCAGAGCTTTGAGAAACTAAAAAACAAAGTGCGAGACTGGCTTCATTATTTTCAGATAATGGAGGCTTACAATTTGGACAAGAAAATTGGCTTCCAGGTGGAAAAATCTAAACTAGAAACAGAAGTGCTAGAACCTAAAACTAAGATTATGTCAAAAATGTATAACTTGCTGCTGAAATGGAATACACAGGATGAAACGGTTAAGTCAGCTATGATTAAATGGGCACAAGATGTTGGACATAACATTATGTTTGCTGACTGGGAACAGTTATGGACCACCGGTATGAAATTTACGGCATGTAATGCCTTAAAAGAGAATATTATGAAAATGATATACAGGTGGTACATGACACCAGTCAAGCTTGCAAAAATATATCATTTGCATGATAATAAATGTTGGAAATGTAAAGAGATGGAAGGTACATTCTTTCACCTTTGGTGGACGTGCCCAAAGATTAAGGCTTTCTGGGAAATGATTTATAATGAAATGAAAAAGGTATTTAAGTATACCTTCTTGAAGAAACCAGAGGCTTTTCTCTTGGGCATAGTCGGCCATTTGGTGCCAAAGAAGGACAGAACTTTCTTTATGTATGCTACAACGGCAGCAAGAATACTTATAGCAAAGCACTGGAAGACGCAAGATCTACCCACTCTGGAAGAATGGCAGATGAAGTTGATTGACTGTATGGGACTGGCAGAAATGACCGGCAGAATCCGCGACCAGGGAGAAGAGTCGGCAGAAGAAGATTGGAAGAAATTTAAGGACTATTTACAGAAATATTGCAAAATTAATGAACTTTGAAAGATGCTGGATTGAACTTATGTGGTCTCTAGCTGTTATGATAAAAAGAACTGGGGTTAATATTGTTTAAGTTATAAAATTTAAAAAGTTGATTGGAAAAAAAAGGTGTTAGTTAAAAGGAATGTTAAGAGATTAGGATTTGCTGGATTAACAATTTGAACTAGAAAACAAGAAGGGGAGGTATGAGGAAGTCAAAGAAACATGTTATTGAAAAATTGATATTGAAATTGATTTGTTTTTAATATTTTTCTTCTTCTTTTTCTTTTTGTGTTTGTATAAAATTGGAAAAAAATTGGAAGGGGTATGTGGGATGTCAAACACAGGAGCAGTCAATGACAACATTCCTAGAGTGTACATGTTAAGACATGGGGAGGGATGTCTGTCCAGAAAGCAGATAAACTTCCTGGAACAGACTTCCTCCGCATGTGACCAGAGGTTGGTGTGGCCTCACCTGTGCAGGTAAATGATAAAAGCACAGGGCAGGCAGCCATCTCTCTCTCTGTCTGCCATCACCTTTCGAAGAAGCAGGATGCCCTCTTGGCTCTTAGCCAAGAGAGGAAAGGACTATCTTCCTATAAGATAGATTCTATTTGTATTTTACCTTTTTAAGCCTGTCTGCCTTCTGGGATCATATTGTGAACAGAACGTGAGTAAACTCTTTTATACTTTTGTAAAGATTGTGTTGTGTCTTGTATTTTAAGAGGGAACAAAAGGGGAAATTACCAGAGTAATTATTATAGAGGTTCTAGCGAACCTGTGCAGACGTTACCATTGCAAACTTAAAAAGGGGAATGTTATAAACTCTGCTGATATTTTGGGAACTTGTTAGCACAAGTTGGATTAGGATATAATCTCACAATATATCCTCTCCTGCAGCCCTGAACATTCCCACAATTTCACCATGCTCTGAAAAGGAAAACATTTACTTAAACAGCAGGCCTGCACAGCAGCAATCTACTCGCCTGCGAGTCTCATCATGATCAGTGGGACTTCTTCCCGAGCCGGCGGTGCATAAGTTGGGCTGCACCCCTTGCACCCAACTTGTACCTAAAACTCTGCACAAGCCTGCACCAGAGAAGAGTGGAGCTGGAAGGGACCCCTGAGGGTCATCAAGCCAACCCCCTGGGGCAATGCAGGAATCTCAAGTAGACTATCCCTGACCGATGGCCCCCCGTCTTCTGTTTTTCCTCTCAGCCAGGACACATAACAACGGAGACTGGAGGTGGGGGGAAAGATAAATTTTGACGAGGGAAAGGCAATGGGGCAGATTTGTCAGGCGCACACAGGCACAGCTTGAAGACTTTACGCAGAGAGGAACCCCACACGGGAGACACAGATACACAAGCACACAGAAGTCAATAACCCAAGAGTGGCTTCTAAGTGGGGGGTTGGCTGAGGAGAGGGTTGGGCGGAAACATGTGGAGCTTTGCAGAGGGGAGGCAGAAAGCGGTTGTCAGAGGGAAACTCACTTTCCCTTTTTAGAAACCGGCCAAGATCCCTTCTGCATTTGCAGCGCTGCCCCCAAAGTCACCCTTTCAATCCACTTGATAGTCCAGCTGTAGGCGCTGGTCTTCCAGGCAGAATGAAAGGTGCACCCACCGATCCCGCTTCCTTCCTCTCCCCTTCCTGCCCCCCTCGGTTCTTTGCTCACCTGCCTCCTTCCCGTCCTCTCCCCTGCCTGCCTCCTCCAGCCGAGAGTGCCCACCCACGACTCCCAGCTTCCCAAGCCTACAGTGAATGTCCCCCCCCCCCCGCAGGATGACACCCAGTGCGGACCGCCCCCACCCTGCTCCGCCACTGCTCTGGAAGAAGCTGTTCTGCTGAGAGCAGGACATCTCTGAAGACTCGGCTGGGGTTCTGTAATCTCTGGTGATACATCCCACTGGCTGAGGTGTGGTGAGCTGCAGACTGACTGCCACAAGTCACCAGCTGAGAGTTCCATGGTCCAGATGCCACTACACCCATAGGTGCTGAAAAGTACCAACTTCAATGGCTCTGAAAGGAAATCAGACAAATTCAACGTTGAGATTTATATGCTGTCCATCGGACTGGGTTGCCCCAGCCATTCTGGGTGCTCCCAGCAAATTGAAACATCCAAAACAGTAAAACACCCCAAAATCTTTCCTGTACCGAAGCCAATTGGATTGACTGTTGAATCTTATTCCAAGTACTTTGGAAAGGACAGGAGCTTTCCCTGCACTTGAGAGCAGTCAGCTAACGTAGGGGTACAGGACAGGCCACAGGGCATTCCCAGCTCAATCCCCTCACCTCAGCATCGGCCGCCTGAGGCAGCTGCCTCACTCTGGCTCATCAGAGGTCCGGCCCTGCTTGGGAATATGAGTGGGAGAGGGCCATTGCACTCAGGTCCTGCTTATGGGCTTGTTGTGAGCCTCTGCTGGGCAACTATGGGGAACAAGGTGCTGGACTAGATCATCCATTGGTCTAATCCAGAAGGACTGTTCTTACCTCCGGGGTGGACTGGAGGCAACTCCAACTTGCAAAAAGCCCTGGAACACCAAGAATTGCAGACTCCCACACTCGCAAGCAAATGAGCTATTGCTTCGCTTCTTAAAAGAAAAGAAAAAAAACAAACCCCTTTTGCCAAGCTTGGCGACCACGTCCAGTAGCAAACAGACCAATGAAAGTTGCATTTTTGCGTGGGTAGGAAGGGTGTCATTCCCTTTGGGTGATTTAGGTCCTCGACTTTTAGACTCCAGAACTGGCACAAACAGGGATGGAAATCTGCTTCAGTTCAAAGGGAGGTATGATTGGCAGGCAAGGTGAGACAGCCAGTTATGTGGAAGGGTGGGGAGGTCACAAGGGAGGAAAGAGCTCTGCACCTCAGTTCGGAATTGTTTTGGAAGAGTGGAGGGGAACAGAGGAAACCTTTCTTCCCTTTCAGTCTTTTCTCTCCCCCCCTTCTTTTTCCTTTTTTCCTTTTTTAAGAATATGCTATACGGAATTTCCGAGGGGGAAATTCGCTAGGGATCTCGCCTTCCCCAGAAACCCCTCCACATACCTAGGGCGCGAGACAATGAGCTCGAGAAAGCCCTTTCCTTCCCCTGTCGCAGCAAGCACCACATCTTTTTTTATTAATAAAAGACCCTGCTTCCCTCTTTCTGGTATGAAACCGTATCAATATGAACGGGGACTTGGGAATGAACTCTGTATTTACATACTGCTGCGTATAGCCCAATCAAAAGCATCGGATTTGGACAGCTAGCCAATAGTGGATAGCGGCCTCTAGTGGACAGAATCTTTCTTGTACCGCTGCCTGTTTCCGTTCTGCAGAGCAGCGGAGCTTCACCAGCTTGACTGAGCTCCTGAGTGGCCGCCTGCTGAGGGAACAATGGACTCAGTCCATCAAAAGCCCATTAAGGGTGAAGGCGGTGAAGGTCCTGTGTGAGTGCCTGGAGGCAGTTGGAGGATGGATGGCGGCTAATGGATTGAGGTTGAATCCTGACAAGACAGAAGTACTGTTTTGGGGGGACAGGGGGCGGGCTGGTGTGGAGGACTCCCTGGTCCTGAATAGGGTAACTGTGCCCCTGAAGGACCAGGTGCGCAGCCTGGGAGTCATTTTGGACTCACAGCTGTCCATGGAGGCGCAGGTCAATTCTGTGTCCAGGGCAGCTGTCTACCAACTCCACCTGGTACGCAGGCTGAGACCCTACCTGCCCGCGGACTGTCTCGCCAGAGTGGTGCATGCTCTGGTTATCTCCCGCTTGGACTACTGCAATGCGCTCTACGTGGGGCTACCTTTGAAGGTGACTCGGAAACTACAACTAATCCAGAATGCGGCAGCTAGACTGGTGACTGGGGGCGGCCGCCGAGACCACATAACACCGGTCTTGAAAGACCTACATTGGCTCCCAGTACGTTTCCGAGCACAATTCAAAGTGCTGGTGTTGACCTTTAAAGCCCTAAAGGGCCTCGGCCCAGTATACCTGAAGGAGCGTCTCCACCCCCATCGTTCTGCCCGGATGCTGAGGTCCAGCACCGAGGGCCTTCTGGCGGTTCCCTCATTGCGAGAAGCAAAGCTACAGGGAACCAGGCAGAGGGCCTTCTCGGTAGTGGCGCCTGCCCTGTGGAACGCTCTCCCATCAGATGTCAAAGCGATAAATAACTACCTGACATTCAGAAGACATCTTAAGGCAGCCCTGTTCAGGGAAGTTTTTAATCTGTGATATTTTAGTGTATTTTTGGTTTCTATGGAAGCCGCCCAGAGTGGCTGGGGAAACCCAGCCAGATGGGCGGGGTACAAATAATAAATTATTATTATTATTATTATTATTATTATTATTATTATTATTAATTGGTTTCTATTGCAAAAAGTGATCCTTTGTTGCAAGAAATATGTCAAGCCACTTCCCTTATGGACTGCCAGCTTAGGAAAAGCCCCTCACTTCAGAAAATCCTCGAAAATCAACCCCCTGCATCAATTTCCTCCATTCCAACGCCATTCTTGCCTTTAAGGAAAGGACTCTTTCCCCCTCTATCTCCCGCCATAATCCCTCAAGCGTGAGGACACGTGTACACCCAGGGAAGTGCCCAAAGGTGACAATAACTGAGCAGTTAGTTGGCCAAAGAAACCAAGAGCCCATCCCCAGACTTGCCCCAGGGTATGGATGTGCAGGAGAGACGCGGGTGGCGCTGTGGTCTAAACCACAGAGCCTAGGGATTGCCGATCAGAAGGTCGGCAGTTCGAATCCCCACGACAGGCTGAGCTCCCGTTGCTCGGTCCCAGCTCCTGCCAACCTAGCAGTTCAAAAGCACGTCAAAGTGCAAGTAGATCAATAGGTGCCACTCTGGTGGGAAGGTAAACGGCGTTTCCGTGCGCAGCTCTGGTTCGCCAGAAGCGGCATAGTCATGCTGGACACATGACCCGGAAGCTGTATGCCGGCTCCCTCGGTCAATAAAGCGAGATGAGCGCTGCAACCCCGAGTCGGTCACGACTGGACCTAATGGTCAGGGCTCCCTATACCTTTAGCTTTACTTAAGAGGTGCCTGGACATGTTTGCCTGTGTTAAGCTTGTACTGAGTGAGAAGTATGGACATATTTGCCTATGGCCTGTCCACCGTCCCTCAGACCTGTGGGAATGTTCAGGGATGCAGGAGAAGATATATTGTCTGATTATATCCTTATCCAACTTGTGTTAACAAGTTCCACAATTTAGCAGAGTAACATTCCCCTCTTCTAAAATTGGCAGCAGATGCGTATGCTGAGGCTCGCTAAAGCCTCTATAATAACTGTTCTGGTATTTTCCCCTTATTCCCTCATAAGAGATAAGACACGACACAGTCTTCTATAAAAGTATAAAAAGAGTTTACTCACATTCTGTTCACAATCGGATCCCAGAAGGCAGACTTAGCTTAGAAAAGTAACATACACTTGAAAACTATTCCATAAGAAGACAGTCCCTTTGTCCTCTCTTGGCTGGAAGCCAAGAGGGCATCTTTGGCTAAGCAGATGTTGCTTCTTCGATGCATGTGGTGAAAGAGAGAGAGATGGCTGCCCTGCCCTGTGCTTTTGTCGTTACCTGCACAGGTGAGGCCACACCCACCTTTAGTCACATGTAGAGGAAGTTTGTCCCAGCCCAGAAGGAAACAGGAAGTTTACCTGCTGGCTGGACAAACATTCCTCCCCATGTGTAAACATGTACACTCTAGGAATGTTGTACTTGACTGCTCTTGTGTTTCACATCGCACAAGAGCATGTGGTGGGCCGGACTATATTTTGAAAAAATATAGTAGCCTCACACCCCGGAATTTTCCTCATCAATGCCAACTCACCCATAGAGGCAGAATAGGAAGCCAGCCCTCCAGGACTTGCTCCTCTGCTGTAAACATAGTTAAAGTTGAGCTGCAGCTAGTAAGACCAAGCACTGGGCGCCTCTCACAGAATCAAATGCTAAAATTGGGTCGAGTGCTTCTCTCCAGAATCTCTTTCCAGGATTATGGCTTCACATGCCTCCTTCTAATAGCAAATTCATCTGGGGAGACGCGATAGACGGCGGCCAAACACATGGAAAGCACATTTGGTGGTGGGGAATAAGAGTGTGCTGCTCCACAAACCTTAAAAAGCACCCTCTCCAATGGCATGGCACTTGGATGACCCTGTGGTTCTACCCCTGGGGCTGAGGGTGATGAAACAATTACTGAGACAGCTAAAGTGCTGGTGGTGAAAAACTCACTTCAAATGAGACCAAACACGGGTTAGAGCTCAACGTCGAGCCTATCAAGTGGCGATAGCGATGGTGAGGAGGACCATTGTTGCTGGATCTGTTGGTGAAAACAGTACCAGGAGACTCTTTCAGGTGGTTCATAGTCTAACAGAACCACCTTTGCCATCAGGGTCTGATACAGAGTCCAAGATCTCCTGTAATGACTCCTGTCATGAGTTTTTTTGCAGATAAAATTGCTCAGGTTTGGAAAGACGTAGACTCCACCAAGGTAGGAGGGTGCCAGAGCTCTGCCTAGTCAGAGACATAGTATGGCTTGCCAGCTCCCGGGGCCACGTGGAGGAGGGGGTAGGAGGGAGGGAAACAGACGGAGTATGCATGCGCATTCAACTGCCTAATGGCATCCACATCACCCAGGGGATCACAGCCACAGAGATAAGAAAAGAAGAGCCATCCCATTGTCTGGAGAGGTCACTTACCTGATCGCATGGACAAGCCATTGTCATCGGACCCCAGTGATGGAAGCGTGCAGCTGTATTGAGGCAGCACCAGGTGCTGAAATTGTGCACCTCTAACAATTTTGTGCCTGGGGCAACTGCCCCTGTGCCCCGCAGCCCACTACGCCACTGGGTCTAGTCAAGTAAAGTGAAGTTGATCCTCCACTGTGGGTTACTTTTGTTCAAAGCAAGATTCCTCTGGAGGGAGAGGATGTTGCAAAGTAAGTCAGAGGCAAAGCAGCCCAAAGCCAGGTTCTGTGTTTGCACACATGATTTGCAGTGAGCCAAGGGCTGAATTGCTGCTGTTGTTTCATAGCCCAGAACAGCAGGTGTAGGCGAAAGGTCTAAAGTTAGACAACCAGGTCTTGGTCAAGGCATCCGCTGACCAGCAGGCCATAGAGAAGAGGAATGTCAGCATTTCAACTCTGAGCCAAAAGTTTGGCTTTTGCTATTTTTGGACACCCTTGGTCATGAGCCAAGTGTGATTCTCGAACTCTGAATGGAACTTTGCCAAATCCATACAGGCCCTTTTCATCTCTCATGCTCAGGAAGTAGCAGCCACACCTTAGGAGAGGATTTTTCATTTGCTCCTTTTCCATGGGGTGGGGAAAACTCAACACTTTAATCTTGTCTTATTTTTATGCAAATTGGGTGGTCCAAAACAAGGAGAGTTATATCTGCACCCTCTCTTTAGCACAGATGGCCTGCAGGAGAATTTCCTGTCCTTAAAAGTAAAACTGAACTTTTTTGGCAGTGCAACTGCAGGGAAGGCATTGTCTGCCACGTTTGCAGTTGAAGGCAGAGCTTGGGGGGGGGCAAGAATGTTCAGCAGAGGGCAACCAAAATTATCAAGGGGCTGGAGCAACTCCCAGATGAGAAGCTAAAACATTTGGGGCTTTCTAGTTTAGGGGGGAAATGAGTAAGGGAGGACACGGTCAGGGGTACACGCATAGTGTAGAGAAAGTGGAATGCGATAAGTTTTTCATCCCTCCATAATTCCAGAACCCAATGGGGCCATCCAATTGTGGGTTACTGGGTGGTTGTTGTTTTTATTTTGATTACAGTCGTACCTTGGAAGTTGAATGGAATCAGTTCCGGGAGCCAAAACGTTCAAAAACTAAGCTGTTTGAAAACAAGGGTACAACTGTATTTATTTTTTGGTTTTATATTTTCATTTTACTTTGTGAAACACCCTGAGACCTGCGGGTATAGGGTGGTATATAAATTCAATAAGTAATAAATAAAAGCAAAAAAAGAGGACAGCCTGAGGCACTGCTAGCCCGAGCTGGGAAAAGAGGTGTGCGGGGTCGCCACTGCCATGCCCCTTTCCCCAGCTCGGGCTGGCAGGGGCCACCTGAGCCCGAGACCCCAACAGCTCCCCCTCAACCTGGACATTTCCTTTAAAATGTAAAATAATCGCCCAGATAGGCATGTTGGTCCCCAAAAAGAGGACATGTCCGGGTTTCCCCAGACATATGGCAACCCTAAATTGTGGTGGAAGATGACCCTGAAAATATTGGCAAAGCTTTGTATGGTACGGCATGGAAAGGGGAACTAGAATAAAGGACTGAAGGGGCTGCATTAGTGAGATTGTTAGAGCAAGTTTCCTTGGAATGAGGCTCAGTGGAGACTGTGGTGTCTTTATGATACATGGTTTATTCACACACATATACAACCTAAGCCGAAAATGGAGAGGCTCACAGCATTAACACCCCAGAAGGTTTTGCTTCTTCCAGTTACAGCCTTCGAATCAAGAAGAAATCAAGCATGGCTCTCTCTCTCTGTGACTTCTGCCAACTTCCAGCCCAGCTCTCTCACACAACTCTGACCTTTTCCTTTCTCATTCTCAGCCAGGCGAGGGAGGAGGCCCACCCTCATTTGCCCTCTGGCACAGAGCAACCACAGGATACATAGGTGGCAACTATGACCCTTGCTTGGTTAATTCAACAATGGAATCCTCCATTAGATTTTCACCCTTGCAGACCAACTCCCAAACTCACAAGGCTGAGGGACTAGGCAAGACCAAGGCTATTTCAAAACCAGTTTTTAGGTGCATTTAGCTTTGTGTTCTATAGCTTTTAGCCCAATATTGATTGATGGGGAATGGAGGCTTATTTTGGGATGGTTTGTGGTGCACAGCCCTGTCTTGTCTTGTCCTCTTGTGTGTGTGTGTGTGTGTGTGTGTGTGTGTGTGTGTGTGTGTTTCCAAGGGCTTTTTGCTTGTTCACCGGGATCCTTCAGAAGGAAGAGACAAAAGAGGAGTAGTGACATTTTCCTGCAGGTACCATCTTATCGGGGGTCCCTTCTCTGCTATCTTTTCAATGCCTACTTCCTCTTCCTCTTTCAAGAAGCCTTCTAAGGAGAGATTTTTCTTAGTCTGCTTCTGTGTAGGAACTGTTTTTGGATGTTTTGGTTGTTTAACTGTTGTGTCTTTGCTGCCCTGGACTCCTTTGGGAGGAAGGGTGGGATATAAGGATGCCGAGTAGTGCCTCCTGCCCATAACTGAAGGTTTTGTGGAGGCGCCATAGCCTCAGTGTGTCAGCACCTGCATTGCATGCAGAAGGTCCCAGGTGCAGTCCCTAGCACCTGCAGTTAGAAGCTCAATGTAGGTAGGAGCCTCTCTCTGGAGAGCTTGGAGAGCTTCTGCCACTCAGGCTGGAAGTGGGCAATACTGGGCTAAATGGATCAATAAGGTTTAGGATCAGGGACTTCCTTCTCTTAAATGAGCTACCTGCCCAGGTGGATGAGCCCCACTGCTCGTCACTTCCCTCTACAGCACGGGCAGAAACCACCTTCTTGACTGTTGGACCCCCTAGTGGTCTCATCTGCTCAATTGTCCGGAGCCTGGGTGTCAGGGCTGATTCAGCTGCAGTTCAGCATCAAAACTCAGAGATGAGCAGTAAGGTGGACTCTTTATTCAGAGAGACAAAACCCAACAGAGAAACTCCACAGGCAGGACTAGCCCCAGTGGCCAGAATGGAGGATCTTAAAGTGCGAGATTGGCTTCATTATTATCAAATAAGAGAGGCCTATAATTTGGACAAAAAAATTGGCTTCCAGGTGGGAAAATCAAAATTGGAAACAGAACTGTTAGATCCCAAAACTAAGATACTTTCAAGAATGTATAACTTGCTGTTAAAATGGAATACGCAGGATGAAACGGTTAAATCTGCAATGATTAAATGGGCACAGGATATCGGTCATAACATCATGTTTGCTGACTGGGAACAGTTGTGGACCACAGGTATGAAATTTACGGCATGTAATGCCTTAAGAGAGAATATTATGAAAATGATATACAGGTGGTACATGAACCCAGTCAAGCTTGCAAAAATATATCATTTGCCCGATAATAAATGTTGGAAATGTAAAGAAACTGAAGGTACATTCTTTCACCTTTGGTGGACGTGCCCAAGAATTAAGGCTTTCTGGGAAATGATCTATAATGAAATGAAAAAGGTATTTAAATATACCTTCCTGAAGAAACCAGAGGCCTTCCTTCTGGGCATTGTCGGCCAATTGGTGCCAAAGAAGGACAGAACTTTCTTTATGTATGCAACAACAGCAGCAAGAATACTTATTGCGAAGTATTGGAAGACACAAGATCTACCCACCCTGGAAGAGTGGCAGATGAGAATGATGGACTATATGGAATTGGCGGAAATGACTGGCAGAATCCGAGACTTGGGAGAAGAGGTGGTGGAGGAAGACTGGAAGAAATTTAAAGACTATCTTCAGAAATATTGTAAAATTAATGAATGTTAAAATTATGTTCGGATTGGCAATAAGTGGTATTCAGCAACAAAAGTTAAAAAGAATATGCAAAAATGAATTGATAAATGGATGAAAAGATAGAGTCATAATATGTTAGGATATAGAGCTAAGATAAATGATAGAGGGTAAGGATTTGCTGAATTGATTATGTAAATGGGAATGCAAAAAGGGGAGGTGTGAGGAGGTCAAGGAAACAAGCAAATGAGCTTAAAAACATCAAAAAAGGGATTTGTTTTTTGTATTTTTCTATTTTTTCTTCTTTATGTATTTTTAAATTTTTCTTTTTCTTGGTTTTTCTTTTATTCTGTAAATCTTTGTTTTTTGTAAAACTCTAATAAATATCTTTTTAAAAAAAAAAACAGAATGGAGGATCTTAGCCTCCTCCTAGGGTAGGGCTATCATACATCAACAGCTTTCTGGGTCTTCCTTTAAGAAGCTCAACAATTTGGGGGTCTTCCTAAAAATAGCTCCACAGCTTTCGGGGTGTCTTGGTTTCTACTTTTAGAAATATGGCATCCCTAGCCTAAGGCTCCTCCCCAGTTGGCTGACTTCCCAACAGTCCTGGAGGGGCTCTCTGTGCCTTTTGTTCTGCTACATGTAATGCCTTCCTTGTTCCTGGGGACAGAGGAGGAGGGGAGAAGGGAACAGTGGACATGGCAGGTGACTGGGGATCTGTTGCAGCCTCAGCTTCCACCTCCTCCTCCTTGGCTGCCTCAGTCTCACTTAAACCTGTTGCTTGTTTAGCCTCCAAGCCATCTGCTCCCCCTTCTTCTTCTTCTTCTGACCTGTCTCCTGCATCCCACCAGCAGTCTTCTGGCTCAGAGCCTTCCCACTTTGATGCTTCCCTGGGGAGTTCCCTGGCTGTAGCCTCCCACCATTCTTCCTCCTCTAGCCAGTACCCGACACTAGCTTTGCGTGCAGGGGAAGCCCCTAACTAACTGAGGGTTTGAGCCCCATCAACTCCCCTCACCTGGTTAGCCCGCCAATTGAAGCCATTCCTGGGGTGTAGCTGCTGCTGCAGACTGACAGTTTCTAAGAGCCGCAGGTGAGAGCTGTAGTGACCAAAGGTGGACAAACTACCCCAGAAGGAGCACAACGTGCCCCCCACCAGAGGTACTACCCCTCCCCTCACAACCTTGAGTCATGAAGGACAGAGAGTGGAGAGTTGAATGTGTGTAGAAACCAGCCTCCCTTAGGAAAACAAAGTTTACATTCATCACTCCACCCACTTTCACCTGTGGCCCCTCCCACCACAGGCATACGGCCCCTGGAAGGCTTCCCAGAGGAGAATATGGCCCTTAAGACTGAAAAAGAGTCCCCAACTCCAAACTAGTGACGAACTGCCATTGATGGCTCCAGCTGGGTGTTGAAATCTCCCTCTAAGCTCCTTCTCAGATCCATGTTCCCTTTCAACAACTGGCTTCCTCCTGCAGGTCAAACAGTCCCCTCAGTACAAGGACCCATTGTTTCTCCATGTGCATTTTCAGCAGCCTCCCATGTGACTGCCAGTGATATCATTTTTCCCAGTGATATCATTATTTTTTTTTTTTGCTCTGAATCTTCAGCTGCGGAGGAGAAATGACCACGGTCCTTTCAAAATTTCCAATGTATTCGTAGGAACATCACCTGTCTTGGCAAAAAGGAAGGAACCAATGTCTCAGATGCAAGCCCTTTAATCTGGAATTGCTATTCTTAACTCCATGTGGCTGGGGTGTTCTGGGGCTTCTGTACCTTGAACTAATAATTTCTTGTTTGCATGTTCTACCCCAGCTGCTGCTCCCTGTTCAGTTCAGCTGGGGGATTAATTATGCGTTATCATTTGATTCGTCAGGGTCTGTTCCATACATGCCGGGTGGATAAAATGACTAATTCATGTCATGTCTAACTCAGTGGCGTAGCGTGGGGGGTGCAGGGGGGGCCGGCCGCACCGGGCGCAACATCTGGGGGTTAGGGTTAGGGGGCGCAAATCCACGGGTTAGGGGGCACAAATCCACGGGTTAGGGGGCACAAATCCACGGGTTAGGGGGCGCAAATTACTTGCCTTACCCCGGGTGCTGACAACCCACGCTACGCCACTGGTCTAACTGGTTTGAGCGAAAGGCTTCTCAGAAGCTAGGGCATGTCATAAAAGACAGCAATGTATAAAAGCGGGTGGAGGGTGGACATTAAAATCAGTCCAAAGAATTCAAATGTCTGGGTGCTCAAGAAATGTTTAAATGATAGCACAGAGCTGTTGGCATAAAAAAGGTCTTCAAGAGATGCCTGAAAGTCAGCATTTCATTACAGATCAGCCTTCTCACTGATTCAGTCACTTTTGCAGACAGCTCAACTTCTGCAACCAATGACCTCCTGCAGAGTGTAGCCACAAAAGAGAGTTTGGGGAGGACTGTAGGACAGGCTTGCAGTTCATTCAGGGCAGAAGCAATGGGAGAAGGGCCATAGCTTAGTGGTAAAGCACCTGCTTACATGCAGAAGCTCTCAGGTTCAATCTGTTGTATCTCCAGGTAGAATGTCCTCTGTCTGAAACCCTGGAGAGTTTTTGCCATCCATTGTGGACACCACTGAGCTAGATAGAGCCATAGTGGGACTCAGTATAAGGCAGCCTCCTATTGTCCCAGCAACAAGCCTTTGCCACGCACAGAGGACTCCTTAAAGACATGAAATAAATAAAGCTGCCCTGGAAAGGGATGCTGAAAATGAGTCACAATTAGACAGCCCTGGGACAACAAAACACTCGGACACAGTGCCTTTAAAGCACGGACCTGTGCCTAGGAAGCATGGGGCACCAGGTACCTGTGGCTGAGCCTTGAGAGACTGCTGTCCAAGGTGCTGAAGGGATTGAATGCAACTCTTAGAATGTCAAGTGGCATGATGGTGCTTTGAATGTATAAAGCAGATGCGGCCTAACTTGCACAGTTGCAGAATGAACTGAATTGAGCTGGAAGAAGCAGGACTACATGGGATGTAGAACGCTATACAGGAAATGGCTCGGGGTGGCCCACTGGGAGAGGCACATGATGCAAAAAGCGGCAGTTTCAATCCATTCATGGGAAAGAGAGCTCTGAAATCCTGGAGAGCAGCTGCTGGCTGTGGCAGACCATACAGAACTAGATGGCCCAGTGGTCTCACTGGGTTTTCAAGCCAGAACACAGAACAAACCAATTTTTAATTCCCCAAACTCTTACTAATCAGAGTTTCGTTTTTAAAGCGACAGTAGTTCAAAGCATTGATTAGGGGCTTTTCAATGTTCAAAAGCACTTCGGATGCCTTGACTTGCAATCCTTACAACAACCCTGCAGAGCAGTTCAGTGTTATCTCGAGTTGCAGAATAGCGAGGCGCGATGCCAAGGCGGACGCAGGGTGGCACACCTAAGGAGTTCATGGTAGGGGGACCTGATGAGGCCAAACTCCGTCTTTTGCAGCCCACTCCTGCATATTGTAATAAACAAAAATCTGCCCTTATTCCCTTATGGGGAACACAAGAGCCCTTCTAGAGTCCTTTGTAGGTTCTCCATCGGTCGGAGAAAATAACAGAGGCCAAGCAGAGAAGATTGAGAAGCAAAGCAGCTAGTAAGCAGCTAGATCTTTATTGAACTGTTGCAACAGGGTGCTCCCCCCACAGGCAGGAGAAGGAGGAGGACTCCGAACAAAGGTGTGCCTGCCCTTATAGAGACATTTTAAATTGCCCGCCCTGGAGTCCAAGGCCACCCCTAGACACATCATACCTACATCACAGAAGGGGTGCAGCTCAAGACCACCCCCAGATACATCGTACCTACATCACAGAAAGGGCGGTCTACAACAGACATCTGAGTGCGTTGTTTACCTCCTGTCTGGCAGGTTACCTGTTAGTGCTCACTTGATTGGGTACCCTGGGGAGCCTGGCCAGTCTTTTGTAATGACAAAGACTTCGTTCCTGAGCCAGGTCCCAGGCTCAGCCTATGTAGGAGTGCAAATATCCAGAGATGTAGTGATCAGATGGGATTACTATGAGGAATTATAAAAGACCCTGATGCTGGGAAAGATGGAGGGCACTAGGAGAAGGGGATGACAGAGGACGAGATGGTTGGACCGTGTTCTCGAAGCTACCAGCATGAGTTTGACCAAACTGCGGGAGGCAGTGGAAGACAGGAGGGCCTGGCGTGCTCTGGTCCAGGGGGTCACGCAGAGTCGGACACGACTAAACAACTAAACAACATCTAGTTTTGATTGGATTAACGGGGTAACGAGGTTTCGATTGACTCAGTCCGTTGTTCTCGCAGCGGGAGCTGTCATCACCTTGTCAGCGCTCAGTGGAGCGTGCAAAACAGCTGGAGCTGAGCTGCCTCTGCAGAGCCGTGGCATTGCTGCGATTGGCTGAAGGGCTACATTCAACGCCATCTGATTGGCTAGAGCGCATCCTCATGCAAATACATTGTTCATTCATAAAATACATCGATCTCGGGATACGGGGTCAGAAATGGCGCTTTCTTCTCGGGGTTTTGGACTTTTGTGCGGTGCTTGGTGCAACGTTGTGACGGGGCGAGGGGAGTCCTAGTGTGGCAGCGTTCCCTTGAGGTCATCGCCTCGGGCTCTACGTCTCTTACTCGGGAGTAAGACTTTGTTCATATGCCCCCCCTCCATTCCGTAACACTCTTCATATGGACTTCATGGAGTGTGCACTCTTGCAGGGTCTGCTTCCAGAAACTACCATTACAGATGTATATATTTTGGCAGAAATGGTTTACAAATATGCACGATGGCAAGCAGGCAGACAGGACCAGTTACAAATCAACCTTGGTCCTGCCTAGCCTGGAAGCTGTTTCCAACTAGTGAACTAGAAACCTTTCAGCAACCTTTACAACCATCTACAAAGCCCAAAGTTTGTATTTTCTTGAGCTTTCTCTAAAGAAGGGGCTGTTTTGTATATTGGAGCAGAATAGTGTATTAGCTCTCATGTTTTGTGTAAAGCAAGCCCTTGTTAAGTACCGTCAGCTGAATTGGGCTTGTGCCCAGATCTTAGCACACTAACCGATAAAACAGGTGAGGGTAACCTCTGGCCCTCCAGACGTTGCTGAACTACAATTCTCATCATCCTGCCCATTGGCAATGCTGGCTGGGGCTGAGGAATTCCAAGGAAGCTTTCGACTTGCCCCTACCTACACCTACCTACCCACTGAACGAAGGAGCAAGAAAGCAAAAGGCAAGTTCAGCATTCCAGAGTTTTCCAAATGCCATGGCATCTCAATGGGGCTCCCTTGCCAATTGATGGTAAAGCAAGCCATTGGACAGGCCATCATGCATGAGGACGGTTTTTCAAATGGATTTGAATCACACTTTGACTTTTTTCTAATTCAAAATAGTGCCTCACGGAAGCAGGGAGCTTTGCAGAGTCCTTTGGAGACTGTGGAAAAGATTGCGCAAGAGAGAGGCTTAGCACCAGAAGAAATTCATAACTTGCTGAACATCGCACTCAGTGCCAAGCTTGGTAAAGAAAACATGTTTTTGCTTCTCTTTCCCCTTGGCAGTAAAGTATGTCAAAGTAGCTGCATTGCCCTGCCTTCTCCCTTAACAAGAACCGGGGCTGCTTCGAGCTTGTGAGAAATCATCAATAGTGAAGATGTTCAGAATGTTAAGCAGTGTCTTTCAATGTCTTGCAGGCACAGTGATAAGCACTAGGCTACTGAAGAATCTGATTTCCATTTCCGTAATAACAGAGGATTCTCTTCTTTCAGCTGTGTCTTGGCTCTGTGCTCGCAAGTGTTCTAGTGACTTTCAGGTAACTTGGAAAGCATGGTAATGATGTCTTGGTTCTGAAGAATGATATTTCCCCCAGTCTGACTTAGTTATCCTGGTGATGATTCAGCTAGATGTTGTACACGCTGACCATATTCCAGAAGGGGTTTGTTGTCTTGGCCTTGCTTTGGCTTACTGAGATCTGTCTTCTCCCTATAGGTGCTCATTCTAAAATGGATAATTGTAACGTTTGACTTCATTGATCAGAAGGAAAATATGAATGCTCTCTATGGTTTCTTCTTCCGCTTCTTACAATATGAGAAATTGGTAAGATAAAAAGGAATGTGTTATTTTGAAGGAACTCGCTTTTATTCTGACATTAACCCAAATCAAACAATAAAGAGTACTTTCCGACCACACAACAGGACACCATGTGAAAAGTGGGGCCTTAAAAAAACCTCTCCCATTTCCTTCCTTTTCCTGTCTTGTTCCTTCCCAATGGACGCCGGTCGCAGCGCCCCCCGGGTGCACGGCATGTTCAGGCACACAAGCAGGCAGGCAGGCAGGCAGGCAGCTATCCGATGTCTATCCCGCCCGTTCCTCCCTCCACCCCCCTCAAAGACAGCCGCGCAGGCAGCTATCCGATGGAGGGAGGGGGGGAATCCTGTTCTGCATAGCTATCAATTTGGGTGTGATAGTCTTATGTTTGCATACTGTCAGGGAATCAGGAGCAGGAGCACTGGGGAGAGAGGAATTGGAGAGCGAAGGGGAAGAATCCGAGGGCAGCGTAGGGGAGTATGACAGTGGCCCGAGAGATTCCATGAGCTTCTCCAGCGAATCAGAAGATTCCCAGAAGGGGGCGCCGATGGTCAGGGCAAGGGGGGTCCCAGGGGGGACGCACCAGAAACAAGGAGCCAGAGGGGAACCCCAAAGCAGCAGTGGAGGATCGGGACCAGTTTCCCCACCAGAGCGTAGTGGGGGGGAAGAGTCACATGTGTCAGGGGCAGTGTCTCCTCCAGAGAGGGAGTCAGGGCTGACCACGCCTCCATCGGAGAGTGGGGGAACGGAAGGGAGGTCAGTTGCAGCTAGCCCCCCCGAAGGGGGAAGCAGTGACAGCAGCAGTGAAACGGTCAGGAGGAAAGCTGCTGGCTGGGCGCGCGCGCCAAGTTCAAATGTGCAGGCGCGCGGAACAGCAGGAGACCCGGATGGGGAACCAGCTCCTAAAGCCCGCCGGAGGGAGGGAGAAGGCTCAGGGGAATCAGCGGGAGAAGAGGCTAGAAAGGGCGGAACCCCGGCGGGTAGGCGGACCCAGAGGAGGAAGGAGCAGCGGAGAAGGTGGAGCAAGGCTAGAATCTTAAATTGGTGTCAAGGGGGAGGAGACTCAGACGGAGCATCAGCGGTCTGACACTTGAGACGTAGAGCTGCGCGCTGCGGCTCTGGAAGTGAAACTGAACTTCAATAAAGACTTTTATACTTAACAACGAAGCAGTGTTGGTCCTTTGTGAGCTGGGACCTAGGGTAGCTCTGACAGTATGCTCCGTCTCCATAAAAACCTCGCAGCGTGAGTTGGTGCAGCGAGGGGCAAGACTTGGTGTTTTGCGAGCTCACGAAGATAGGCAAAGATGACTACAGAGAGCCAGGTGAAAGAACTGCAAGAAGCAGTCACGACGCTTTACGCAGAAGTAGCAGCATTCAGGAAAAGAGAAGAAGAAGCAGTAGCGCTCTGCCGGGATCTGCAGGCCAGGTGGGACCTTTGAGGGAAAGAGGGGCTGCCAGGACCCAAACCGGAGGGAGTTGGCCTCGGGAAGAGGGGGGGCAGCCTAGTAGCCCACTTCGATGGGAACCTGCAGCAATACCCTAACTTCAGAGCTGACGTGGTTTACGCGCTCAATTTGCTTCGGAAAGACTTTAGAGATGAGGAAGAGAAAGTGGGCTTCATAATCACTCATTTGCATGGGGAAGCAAAAGCGTGGCTGCGGAATTTGTGGCGCGAAAAAGACCCCGCCCTCAAAGATTCCGATGCATTTATCAAAGCTATGGACGCTTGCTTTAAATCTACGGTAGATGTAGATGTTGCTCGGAGGGAAATGCATGGACTACAGCAAGGGAAAGCGACAGTGAGGCAATATCACTCACGCTTTTTTGCCTTACTGAACGTGCTGGGCTGGGAGAAGGACTCTATTGCTGTCAGAGACCTGTTCTGGGAGGGGCTAAGTGGAGAGGTGAAAGATGAGCTGGCAAGAGGGGAACGACCACAAAGTACCCAAGAAGTTGCCCAAGGAGCGTTGGCGATTGGTGTGCTCCTGGAAGGACGCCCTTGGAGCAGGGAGGAAGGACGTAAGGCAAGCACCCCAGCCAGGACAACCCCTTTCTTTCCCAGAGAGGCGGGGCGGGCGCTGTCCATGCCTCCTTTGGGAAGGGGAGAAGAGCCAATGGAGATTGGTGGTGCCAGGGCTCAGACTGCCAGCAGAGCCCAAACACCGGGAGCAGTCAAGGCGAAGGCTCCTAGAGGGACCAGGAAGTGCTACATCTGCGACAGTGCTCAGCACATGGCCAAAGAGTGTCCCCAGAGGCTCCAGAAGCACACTGCAGCCTCAGCAACAGTAAAAGGAACAGGTCAGCAGCCAGAACATTTGCAGGGGGAAGAAGAAGCCTGGTTGGAAGGGGAAGGACTGGGGCCCAACCAGGCGAGTCAGTGAAGCAGTCCCCAGAGATTTTACAGCCCACAGACCCCCTCCCACCCAAACCAGTGGTGCAACTCACCGCATCGCTCCAGTTGCCCAATGGGCACACCCTGCAAGTACCAATAACCATTGACTCTGGGAGCAACGCAGACTTTATAGGAGTGGACTTTATCAAGCAACATCGCATAGCACTCATGCCAGCCACAATGCCCCTAAACGTCGTCACGGTCGATGGCAGGAAGCTACTGGGAGGAGAGGTGGTACAGCAAACACCACCGATGGTGATGCAAATTGGAAACCACCGCGAAGTCATCAGCTTCAACGTCACCCACCTGTCAGACACGCCCATAGTGTTGGGTATGAGTTGGCTGGATAGGCACAGCCCGGCATTAGCATGGTACCAGCGGCAATTGACCTTCTGCTCCTCCTACTGCGCAGAACACTGCATCCAGACCCGCCAGGAGGAGGAGGGGCAAGAGGATGAAGCGCAGTTACACCTAGGCATGGTGCAAGCGGTACCCAACAAGTACAAGGAGTTTTTGGAGGTCTTCTGCGAGAGGGAAGCGGATAACCTGCCTCCCCACAGGCCTTACGACTGCAAGATTGACCTCCTGCCGGGAGCGACGCTGCCGACTGGGAAACTGTATTCCATGTCTGAAGACGAACTGCAAGAACTCAGGGAGTTCATAGATCACAACTTGAAGCGGGGGTTCATCCAAGAATCTAAAGCAGTGGGGGGCAGTCCCGTGCTTTTCGTGAAGAAGAAGGACACGCCCCAACGCAGGCTCATAGTTGATTATAGGATCATAAATTCCAAAACAAAGCCCGCAGCATTCCCCATGCCCAAGATCGACGACCTGCTCGCGACGGTGAGGAAGGGACGGATCTTCACCAAGTTGGATCTACGAGGGGCGTACAACCTTATACGCATGCGGGAGGGCGATGAGTGGAAGACAGCCATGTTTACACCTTTAGGCACCTTTGAATATCGCGTAATGCCTTTTGGTCTGCAAAATGGCTCCCATACCTTCCAAGCTTTCATGCATCACGTGTTAGCGGGACTCCTCTACAAGAAGTGCGTCTGCTTCCTGGACGACATCCTGGTCTTCTCGGAATCGCAGGAGGTTCACGAGAGGGACGTCAAGGAGGTCCTGCAGAGGCTACGGGAGCACAGACTTTACGCCAAATTAGAGAAGTGCCAGTTCGACATGACGGAGGTGGATTTCCTGGGCTACAAGCTGTCCGACAAGGGACTCGCCATGGACAGCACCAAGGTCCGCGCGGTGTTGGACTGGAAGAGCCCGCGCAATCGGAAGGAGGTCCAGAAGTTCGTCGGCTTCGCCAACTTTTATCGCAAGTTCATCAAAGGGTTCGCGAAGGAGACGGCGGCCATCACGGACACTCTCAGCTCCAAGAAGAAGAAGTTCACCTGGACGGACCAGGCGGAGCAGTCCTTTCGGAGACTCAAGCGTCTCTTCACGTCCGAAGAACAGCTGCTACATGTAAACCCCAGCAGACCAATGAGGGTTGAGACAGACGCCTCGGACAGAGCGGTGGGGGCCGTCCTGTTGCAGCAAGATCCGCAAGGGGAATGGAGGCCGTGCGCATTCTACTCCAGGAAACTCAGCAAGGCGGAACAGAACTACACCATCTGGGACAGGGAGTTGCTGGCCATTCATGCAGCTTTCAAGGCGTGGCGGCACTTACTCGTTGGAGCCAGGCACACAGTGCAAGTCCGCACGGACCATAAGAACCTGGAGTACTGGCGCACGGCTCGGTTCCTGAACCAGAGACACATTCGCTGGGCGGAGTTCTTTGCAGATTTCGATTTCCGGATAGAATACATCCCGGGAGACAACAACGTCATGGCGGATGCACTATCCAGGAAGCTGCAGTATCTCGAGGAAGCGGCGCCGGTGGCGGCCAAGCACATTTTCGCACCGAAAGCGTGGGCGTGCGCTTCAGCTGCCGTGGACCTGGACGCGGTGCGTCGAGCGCTGCAGACGGATTCGTTCGCAGAATCCAAGATGGAGGAGGTGCGAAAAGGCACAGCGAAGGACGACGAGTTCCAGATACGAGACGGACTGCTCATCCGCAAAGGGGCTCTCTACGTGCCCGGAGACGACCTCCGCGTGAAAGTCTTGCAGCAGCTACACGACGCGCCCAGCGCTGGGCACTTCGGCAAGGACAAAACGGCGGAATTAGTAACCAGAGACTTTTGGTGGCCCAAGGTGAGGGGAGAAGTCGCGGATTACGTCTCCAGGTGTGACGCCTGCCAAAGGGCCAAGCCAGTACACAGGAAGCCGGCGGGTCTACTAGAACCCCTACAGACGCCGCTCGAACCGTGGGAGAAAGAGGCCCTAGACTTTGTCACAGATCTGCCCAGCTCGCGAGGCAAAACAGCGGTGCTCGTGGTCGTAGACATGTTCACCAAGATGGCGCACTTTATTCCGTGCGCGAAGGTGGCCACAGCGGAACAGACCGCCAAGCTGTTCATAGACCACGTGTTCAAAGCTCACGGCTTGCCGCGTTCCATCCTGTCCGACCAGGGTCGCCAATTCGTCTCGAGCTTCTGGCAGAAGCTGCTGGGCATCCTGAATGTCAAGATCAACTTAGCGTCGGCACGACACCCGCAGACCAACGGACAAGCGGAGAGGGTCAACGCCATCATGCAGCAGTACCTGCGATGCTATGCCAATCAACAACCCTCGACCTGGGTGGACTACCTACCGCTGGCCGAGTTTGCCTACAACAACACGAAGCACGGGTCTACAGGAGTGACACTGTTCTTCGCCAATAATGGGCGGCATCCCAGAACTTTCCCGGGGTTAGAGACGAAGGGGGAGGGGGAGCCAAGGGGAGCAGAGCACTTAGCAGCAGAGTTACAGGAGGTCCACGAGCAACTCCGAAGGCAATTGGAACTGGCGAAACACGCCTACAAAATGCAGGCAGACAAGCACAGGAGGGTCGGGGAGGACATCCAGGTGGGGGACTGGGTCTGGTTAGCAGCCCAGGCAGTGCCGGCCAGGACGCTAGCTAGGAGGAAGCTCAAACACAAGCAGCTGGCACCTTACCAGGTCGCGGCGCAAATCAATCCAGTGGCCTTCCGGTTGACACTCCCAGAGGGCTCCAGAATGCACCCAGTCTTTCATAGGTCAGTGCTCACACCCTACAGGGAACCCCACAGGTTTCAGGCGACAGGGAACGCGCCAGACCCACTTAACGAATCTCCGAAGAGGGAGGGGTCACGGAGGGCGACGCCACTCAACGAGGTCACGGAGATTTTGGACTCAAGGTGGGGGGAAGAGGGGGTGGAATACCTCCTCGCCAGGGAAGGTACCCCAGCCAGTGCCAACAGGTGGGTACCGTGCTATGCCGTGGAGGAGCACTATCTTAAAGACGAGTTCCATGCACTCTTCCCACACAGACCTATGCCGGCAGAGTATTTCGACGACTGGCTCTTCACACCCACACTGTCAGCCAGTACGTTCCAGGGTTTTTCATCAACTGAAGAGACGGCGCCGGACACTAGCTCCTCGGAGGGGTCTCTCTCGGGGTTTGCCACAGACCGCTCCTATTGGTGGGACACTCAACCGGAGGTGGGGTGGCGCAGGGAGCTGCTGCGGGGACCTTTGCAAGCAGTCTCACCAGAGGTACCCGGGGGAGGGGAGGACATGGACGTGTTGGGGGAGGATCCTGGATTCGAGCACATCAGCAGAGAGATGGAAGCAGAGGAAATCGACATCGACGAGCCCGTTGCGGTTGGGCCGGATCCAGTGGACCGGCTACACACCAGGGGGGAAGAATGGTATCCCGCACTCACACCCACAGGACTGGAGCACCCGGAACCCACACCCGAAGAGGGAGAGGGGGGAAGGGGGGGCTTCGAGGGGGGGATGGATGTCAGGGAATCAGGAGCAGGAGCACTGGGGAGAGAGGAATTGGAGAGCGAAGGGGAAGAATCCGAGGGCAGCGTAGGGGAGTATGACAGTGGCCCAAGAGATTCCATGAGCTTCTCCAGCGAATCAGAAGATTCCCAGAAGGGGGCGCCGATGGTCAGAGCAAGGGGGGTCCCAGGGGGGACGCACCAGAAACAAGGAGGCAGAGGGGAACCCCAAAGCAGCAGTGGAGGATCGGGACCAGTTTCCCCACCAGAGCGTAGTGGGGGGGAAGAGTCACATGTGTCAGGGGCAGTGTCTCCTCCAGAGAGGGAGTCAGGGCTGACCACGCCTCCATCGGAGAGTGGGGGAACGGAAGGGAGGTCAGTTGCAGCTAGCCCCCCCCGAAGGGGGAAGCAGTGACAGCAGCAGTGAAACGGTCAGGAGGAAAGCTGCTGGCTGGGCGCGCGCGCCAAGTTCAAATGTGCAGGCGCGCGGAACAGCAGGAGACCCGGATGGGGAACCAGCTCCTAAAGCCCGCCGGAGGGAGGGAGAAGGCTCAGGGGAATCAGCGGGAGAAGAGGCTAGAAAGGGCGGAACCCCGGCGGGCAGGCGGACCCAGAGGCGGAAGGAGCAGCGGAGAAGGTGGAGCAAGGCTAGAATCTTAAATTGGTGTCAAGGGGGAGGAGACTCAGACGGAGCATCAGCGGTCTGACACTTGAGACGTAGAGCTGCGCGCTGCGGCTCTGGAAGTGAAACTGAACTTCAATAAAGACTTTTATACTTAACAACGAAGCAGCGTTGGTCCTTTGTGAGCTGGGACCTAGGGTAGCTCTGACACATACTTATGGGAAAATAAAACTAATTTATTTTAGAGCTTGTATTTGTGTGTATTCATGGTATCATTTGTAGACCCAGTAGATGGCAGTGTGGTGTGGAGAGTGTTTTTGGCAGCTCGTGAAAGGACAGAGGGTGGAACGTTGACCGTTCAAGGCACTATAAGCAATATAAGCTTATAGGCACTATAAGCAATCCACATTTTCCTAGCTACGTTTTCCCATAAAAGTATACACTCGAATACATTTATATCAAATACATTTGGAACAAGTGATTGTTACATTTAAGGAACATTCTCTAGGCGATGAGATTGAGGGGAAATACAAAAAACCATTCGGATACATTTGGATACATTTAGAAAAGTACAGCATTTTGAGGAAAAATACATTTGAGTCGAGAAATACATTCAGATCCATTTTTAAAGTCAATGAGAAAGATACAGCAAAAAGGATACAATTCGATACAGCAAAAAACGATCCATTCCCCAAGGCACCGTTGTAGGGTGTTAAGGCAGAATACGATCTATTTGATATTGGTAGGGTCCTTCTCCTTCATTCCCCTCTCTGACCCTGACTCTCTTACGACACAGGGACCATCCCAGAGTGTGGGCACAACTTCTGCCGGTCCGGCCTGATCCAGTGCAGCGGGGCAAAAAGGAGGCCGGCTTCCTGTCCTCAAGGCCGAGTTGGAGTCCAGAGAAGGAGCCTCGTCCGCAATCGGCAATTGGCTACCTTTGACGAAGTAGCCAAGACTCTCAGTCTTCAAGAGGGAAAGGAGGAGTCTGTGAGAAGCACCAGGAGCCCCTGAAACTCTTTTGCAAGGAGGATGAAGCCCCCATCTTTGTGGTTTGGGGCAGATCCAAGAAGCACAAACACCACGAGGTGATTCCTCTGGAAGAGGCTGTCGAGGAATACAAGGTACCTTGAGGGGGAGAAATAGCTGTGTATTCTTCTTGGCAGGTTATCTTTTTAATTCTCAGATCCAAAGTATTACCTTAGAAGCAGCCAAAGGGAAGCCTGAGGGCTGCTGGGATGGCTGGGAGGAGGGAGTCAAAGTCTTTCTCTCTGCCAGGGGGGCCAAGGGCTCTTCCCTTGAAATACAGCAGCTTCAAAGATTTGGGTTGGGACCATGGCAGGGAGAGAAAGGGTTAACTTCATCCACATCCCCCAGCAAGGTTGCTTTGTACATATTTAAAACACTACAAATGTGAATTGCACATGTCTCCTTTGGCTAGCAGGATGCCTCCTCAATACCCTGCCAAGCAGATAGCAGCAAGGGGTCAGCTGCAAGGGGGTGGGGACTGGTGGCCAGTGTTATAAGGAAAAAACGGCTCCTTTTCCCTTATGGGGTACCTCAGAGGCCATATAGAGCCCTTTTGTAGCTTCTCTATCGGTAAAATAACAGAGGCCAACCAGAGAATATTGAGAAGCAAAGCAGCTAGTAAGCCAGATCTTTATTATCTGTTGCAACAGGGTGCTCACCCCCCCCATGCAGGAGGGAGGAGGAGACCCCGAACCAAGTCCTTATATAGACATTTGAAATTGCCCACCCTGGAGCCCAAGACCACCCCTCCATACATCATACATACATCACAGAAGGGGCGGTCTACAACAGACTCCTGTCTGGCAGGAAACCTGTTGATGGGTTTACCTGGCTGTTGATGGGTTTACCTGCATATTCTTTTGTGATGAGAACTACGTACGGTATTTATGTATGTGTTTATATCTTAGACCTTCTAATTCTCCTAGCACCAGGAATTGACCAGATGGTGCAGGATGCCCCCCCCAAGTATCTGTTGGAACCAGATTTAGGAGTGGGGGGTGGAAGCACCTACTGGTGGGGAGCACACTTATTCTGGGGATGCTTCCTCCTCCTCCTCCTCTTCCCACTTCTCCCTGGGGCCTCAAGATGAGAAGTCAGGCTGGAAGTCTCCTCGGAGAAGACAAAGGAGCAAGCATGGCTGCCTTTCCTCTTCTCCAGACCAGTTAGTTGGACTAGAAACCTTTCCCATCCCAGTTCTGCGGTGGTTTTCAAGCAGTGTGCTGTGGCAGCTGGGGTGCCTTGAATGATGGTCAGGGGTGCCGCGGGAGACACTGGCCTTTGTTCCTCTTTCCATCCCTCCCTCCTCAGATCCCATCTCTGCCTCCCCAAGACTTGCCCAGCTGTTCTCCCCCAGAGAATGGTGCCTCTGGGGCTGGCCAGGGGGTGTGGGCTGCCAGGAGCTGAGGCGGCCTCAGAGTAAGCAAGCAAACTGGCGAGGGGCCCTTGCTGTTGGGAATGGACAGGCAAGTCCCAGGCCCCTGGGGGGCAGCGGGGGCAGCTCAGAGACCAAGAGGAGGACTCCTAAGGAGAGGGGAGAGGAGAGGAGGCTGAGAGAGCACTCCGCAAGGAAGGCTGTTCGAGAAAGGGGGAGGGGAGGCAAGCAAGGGGGGACCTAACTGGTCTCCTGAGCCCCACAGGGGTGCCGCAGAAAGAAGGGAGTTGGTCCAGGGAGCCATGGACCCAAAAAGGTTGAAAACCTCTGTACTTTTATTTCCTCCAGTAAATTACTTTGCTATTATAGCAAGGCCACTGGATCCAAGAAGCCAGTATAATATTCATCTCCTCTCTTTGTGTCTCAATCAAAGCTGAGTTTTCCCTTTTCTTGTCAGGGAGAGATCTGTCGCCGCCTGGAGATTCGGAGAAAAGAGAGAGGGGAAATTCTGGCCTATCAAGCAGACCTGGACAAGGAAAGCAAAGACCTCCTTGGAAGTGTCCCTATTGTAACTAGTGAGGGAGCAAGCACTTCAAGAAGCAAGTCCGGACTGAGGAGGGATGGGGAAATCTGCCCATTTCAACTTCTCCCCATTTCTCCTTTTTCCATATCAGTTTTGAAGGAATGGGTTTCTGTGTAGTAAGTTTAAAAACTGACTCAACCCCCCCCCCTTTGTTCTTTCAAAAGAGAGCACTTTTAAATGCGTAAAACTTGAACTGTTGAGCAAAACCATAATAAGGACACAACTGCATAAACAGTTCTGTCTTTTATCAGGACAGGCAAGGGATGGCCTTGGCTCTTCAGGGGAACAAAGAAAAGGCGTCAGAACTTTATCTTATGTGCTGACCACAAAAGACGCGCAGACCCACGTCTGGGAACAACGCCAGAGTGTGTTCTCGGAAATGGTGACCTCTGCCTCCCAGATAAGAGTAGGAAGAGGAAGATCCTTTTATGGTCAGAAGTACAGGAAGGAAGATCCTTTTATGGTTGAGAGTACCAGAGCAGGAACATATGTGATGTCAACCTGTGTACGTAGGCCGACGTGGTCGGGCTCCTAGGGGAGGAGTGAGAGGGTGCCTGGAGGATATATAAACTGCATGAAACCTGTCATTTCTTTGGACTTGCTGGGGACTAATCACGCAAGTGCCTTCTGCTATCCGGAGAGCAGAATAAACTCTTTCTTTGAACCAACCTCGGTGTCGTTTTGACTTCCTTCCTCCTGTCCCGGAGCAACGCAGACCCAATCGGTGAACTCCAATAAGGCTACAGTTTGTTATTTATTTATTATTCTGAAAATGAATCAAATGCTAGGGTGGCTACCTTCTCGTATAAATATTTTGATACGTGCTTTGCCCTCATAAATACATTTTTTTGTGAACATTACCTGTCTGGGTCAACCTTGAAAAATTCAGAGGTGTGAATTTCAAAAGATTGCTGTTTTGGTCTCCATATTTTTCCAAGAATTGCGAATTAAGTAAGTTCACCTTTGAATGCAGCTAAATGGATTTTATTTCCCATTGTTGTTTATCATGTGAAAAGCAGTCAAGGAGAAGCCTGAGGACTTGTGAGCTGAGAGGGTGGAAGCAGTTCAATTCAAATCCTAATTCTCTTGCTGATGTTTTGAAGGCTGACCATCTTCCTCACTCAGACCTCCTCAGAACCGGAGAGGCTGAAGACTGTGGAGAAGTTCAGACAACTGCGCCAGTTCCAGGAAGAAGAAGAAAAGCGTCTGCTGAATCATGTGGAAGAGGTGGAGGAGGAGACTGCAGGGAGAAGGGATGAGCAGCTGGCCAGACTCTGCAGGAAACTCTCCTCTCTTGAGAGGATCATCCAGGTGACGGAGGAAAAGGGTCAGCAGCCAGCGAGTGAACTGCTGCAGGTAAGACGGCTCCAGGAAAAGGCTGCCTCCCATCCTTTCTGTGCCCCTTTCATGTACGCAAGGAGTGTAGGGGCTCAGTTGACGGAGCCTCGAGTCAGCTTTGTAATGGACAGGAACACCCCAGAGACCTGGGATGCTGAACTGACCTGAATGCCGACTAGAGATTCTTCAGTCTTCTTGAGGGAAGGGGAGGGGATTTTCTGCTCCTTGCTGAAGATTTGCCTCCGAATGCCTTCCTGCTGGGCAATGCTGCCTTCCTGCCCTGCCCTGGGCTTCGCCAAGGATGCAGTCAGGCCTCCTTCTGACATGAGCCAGTCTCTTGACCAAGCTTCTCTTCCCGTTCCCTCCACAACTTCTGCGTGGATCCCCTTCCCCATAGATCCTGATCGGCCCCAAATGGTGCTCGGTCACAGTGACCAAAGAGCAAGACAGAGGGACTCATCCAGACTGCGCCATCTTCTCCACTCACAATCCCATATGGCCAGGCGTACAAGTGCTTCTGAACACCCTCTTTAAGGAGGCTGAGAAGGCTGACATACTGGCAAAGGCAGGAGAAGCCCTATTACGGAATGATTACCAGATGTCCCCGTCTCCTGGGGACAGTCCCCGGATTTACAAATCTGTCCCCAAAGATTGTAGATTTGTAGATTTATTAGTAGGGAAGGAATGTTGTGTGATTGGTTCTACGGCACAAGACACATCATATGGGGACTACTGGCAAGGCAAAATGGCGGGTGCCACGGCAATGAGCAGCTCCTGAAGCCAGCCAGAGCCAAGTGCACTACCAGGCTGGCTCCGGGCTGCTGAGACTGCCGCTACTGCTGCCATTGCCGAGGGGGAACCAGGGATGCCCGGTGCCTCAACTGGGGGAACCGCTGACACCCCCCCCCCAGGACCCAAATCGAGGCGGGAGCGAGAGCGCCTGGCCACGTGGCCGACTGCCCAGCGGCGCTCCAGGGCCAGTAAAAACCCCGGAGCCAACCCAGGAAGAAGGAGAAGGAAGAGAGAGAAAGAGGATGGAGAAAAAAGAGGGGAGCCCCAACCTTGCCGCACTGCTGCCGCTGAGGAAGAGAGGTAGGAGAGCACCAGGAGGGCAAGGACACGGGGCCAAGCCCAGGCCTGACCCGAGCCTACTCCACGGCAGATAGCACTCCAAGAGATCATGCTGGGGCCCAGAGGAAGGCCACGCAACAGAGGAGACCCAGAAGAGAAGATATTACTTCTTTTTTTAAAAAAAAAAGATTTTAAAAAAATAACATTTATTTCTCTTTTGAAAAAGTGTCCCCGGATTCTTTGAAAAAATTCTGGTAACCTTACCTTAAATCCTAACCTTCTAATTCCAAGTCTCTTCTTTCTCAATATCCCCATTCCGTTAACCACACCAAGCACCAAGCTGTCAAATACAAGTTTAAAACACAAGCTTTCCTTTGCATCTTGCAGAACTTTAAATGTAATTTGTGTTTTTTTTCACCTGTCCTCCAAACTTAGGTCTTTTTGCCATCCTTTAAATGGGAAATCAGTAGTCAAGCCATACTTTTTGGTAAAACGTTCATCTGGATCCCAGAAGTCCTACCTGAGAAGAACAATGGGAGTTTCTGCCAGCACCAGCCGCTTCTCCTTCTGCAAGCAGTGCCACCAGAATTCCCACCTGGGATGAGCCGCTTGGCGCACTAAACTGAGCCGTCGGAGAAAGACTGGGGCGGGCGGCAAGTGGGAGGGGGAAGTCGTGTGCTTCTGTCCCGTCAGAAAAGTGCTGGTCCTCCCTGGAGGAAGCCTGCTTGCAGACAAGGGGGCTGGGCTGCCTCAAAGCCCATCAAGGCCACAGGCTGCTAGCATGACTCATCCCGGCTTTCTCATCTGAGGGGAAAGGATGCACGGTCTTAAATGCTGGCCTTGGCAACTTGGCTGAGCTACCTTGGGCCAGCTTAGCCTCCCTCACAGAGGGTTGTTCTGAAGATACACTCAGGAAAACACCCGAGGCATGAAGAAGAACGAGGAGAATGGGGTCTGGAAAGGGGGGTGGGGAGCGCTCTCACCCCAGCCGCTCCAGGATGGGAAGTGCGTCTCAGGGGAAGCGGGATTCAGGTGGAGGGGGACGTCGGGTTGGGTGGGAGTTGCCAGGAGCAGCACGGTGTCCCTCGAACCCCCGGCTTCCACTCTCCAGGCAGGCACCCAACGTGGCCAGCTGGCAAGGGCTCTTTCTTACTCTAGCCTTGGCGTGCAGATCCCGGGTTCAGCCCCAGATCACTGGAGTGGAAAGGCTCTTGGGCGTGAATATGAAAGGCAGCATGTGTCAGAATAGGTCATACTGAGCCAGTACAGATGAACGTGACTATTGGTTCACTTCCTCGGCATCCCAGAACTGTGAAGGTTGCCTCAACTGTTGAGCAGCACAGCTAAGGAAGAAGCAGTGGAGTGTCTCCGGGGGGAGCATAGCTCCCATTCCCTTCCAAACACACAGACAGAACAGTGTGGTGGCACCCAGGGAATAGTTGCAGCAGCCGGATGGCTGGCTGAAACACACACCATTGCACTATTGTTGAATGGGATTCAATCTGAATCAGCCAGTTAGTGAACTTGGTGCTCCTGTGCAACAAACCCACTACAAAATTGCTCTTCCTCACACACTTCCAGGTCCCTCCAGCTGGGCTTTTTGAGTGTGATGGATTTTTCTCACTCCAGAGCAGTTTGTATTTAAGCTGAAGGTCACCAGGAAAGCAAGGGAGACTAAAAAAATGCATTTGTTGATATAATAAGGTTTTAATAACTCTAATAATGACTGTGTGGAAATGACTGAAAAAAGAAAAAATGGAAAATCAAGGCTTTCGACTCTTGGTTTCCTGGAAGATGATCAAAAGACTCCCCTGGACTAGAAGAGACATCTCATTAACAACTGGAGAAATGCCAAAGAACTTTGGATATCTGCTTGGGAGTTTTCTGATGCAGTATTAATGTAACAAGGAGCCAGGAGTGAAACTGAAAGTAGACTGACCAGCCAGCTGAATCCAATTATATTGCTATGGGGTGGGGGGGGGGGACCTCTAACATTTTACTTTTCGATACTTCTACTTCCAGGGTGAATTGAATGGGTGGAGGGGGGGGTTGGGCGAGTGGAGGAAAGAAGAGCTAACTTGTCCGTGGCTAGGGGGCGCAATCTAGACGGTTCTGCCGGGGCGCAAGATCACCTAACTACTGCTCTGTGCCTCTGGACCAGGGGTGGATGTTGCTCATTGGGACTGGGAGGGTGGAAGGCAAGGAGGCCAACAGTAGGTGGCGCCAGAGCCAAGGAGTGGCAGAGCAAATGCTTTCTGTATCTGAGATGGAGTGGGAAGGGGCTGGCAGCCACCGCAGCCATCCCCTGTCTGCCCTCATGGACCGGCCACAATCCACTGGGCAAATGCTCATCTTGCCAGAGTCTGGGTCTTCTGCTGTTGCTCTCTCAGAAACCGTGCCCAGGTGGGATGTTTCGTTTTTCGTAGCTGCTTCATCCCTGAGGAAGTTGGAGGTGACGCAACTCCTGCATCTCTGACGTGGGAAGGTTTGGGGGTATAACAAATTCCACCCTTCTCCCTTGGCTCCCTGGAAAGAAGGCATCTTTACATTTTGAGCGCATTTCACAGGCCAGGAGCCAAGCACCCCTTTCTGAGGGGGAGAAGAGGCCCAGCAGAGATGAGCCCTTCCCAGCCCTAAGGCGTTCCCCTGAGATTCAGCTTCCGGGCTATGGCTAACCAGGTTAGGAGCAGGAATATTGGGAGCGGGAAGGAACTGATGTCATCTGCGAGAGCAGCTGGCTAATTGAAGGGAATGAGGTGATAACAAGGCTTTCAAATCTGAACTCTTGTTTGCGGCTGATTAGCATAGAGGGAGGTGGAGAACAAGGGCAATCGGAAGCAGACTCTGGGTAGTTTGTTCCTTTTCTTTGTTCAGGTTCCTACGTTACACCAGCAGTTTAAATGGCAACACTCCTTTGCAAGATTGCCCGCCTTTTTAATTGCTTGTTATGGAAAATCAATAAAATGATAAGTTGCCCCTGCCAAAGGGTTGCATGACATCTGGCTGAAGACTTTTTGTGCTAAAAGTTGAAGCTATGCTGGGGTGTGTGTGTGTCCGTCCGTCCATGTGGCCGCTGTGTATTCAACATTCCACCCCCTCCAAAGAATCCTAAGAACCTTAGTTTTCCTTTCACAGTGCTACGATTCCCAGCACCCTTAACAAACCATTGTTCCCAGGACTTTTTGGGTGTGGGAGGGAGGAGATGTGCTTTACATGTGCAGTGTGCAGGCATCTACCAGCACGTGTGGGGGGGGATTCAAGACTAAATCTTATGCTTTTCTTCCTTAGACCAGCTTGACGTTGAACGAGAGGTTCTCTGGGTTGAGGAACACACGCTATTTCACAGCGAAGCAGAACATGGGCCGAATGGTCACTCTGCCATTGCATTCGGTGAAGTCAGACTGGCTTTGCAAAGGAGCTTGCCCCTGAAGCCAGTTGGTTGCCTGCCTGTGGCGGCTTGGCATCAGCAAAACACAAAGAGACAGCTCCATGCAACCTCACACCCAAAGATTTCTGCCCATGCTTCAGACATGCAGCCCTAAGAGCAGCTCTGACTCCCACTCTAGGTCCCTCTGCCCCAGTCTTCCTCCTGATGTAGGCTACAGGATCTGGGAAGTCTGATCCAGCTTTGAGGTGTGGTTCCATATGGCCATTAGTACTGTTGTGTTTTTGCCAGAGAGCCACGTGGTAAGGAAGATCTCCAAGCACACTTCCTAGGGGGTCATCTTTAATCCTCAGATGTGCCCACAAAGGCATTAACCAGCACCCTCATGCCACAGCTGCCTCTGGAGTGACCCTCCCTCCGGTAAGAGGCGTGCCTCACAGCTGAGTGCCTGGTTTTTTGTGTAGGGCGGAGGCTGGGAATCTTGTGGGCTCCCAGATATTGCCAGATCCAATGGCCTTCTGCCTCAGCCAGCATGGCCGACGGTCAGGTGTGATGGAATCCAACAACATCTAGAGGGCCACACAATTCCCCATCCCTGGTCTAGTGAATTTGAGGTTCTTGGTTTCTCTCCCTCTGCCCCCTTTTGCCTGGAAAAGCACTTTGGCAGATTCTTTTGGAGGATTTGGGTGTGACAAGCTGTAGCAGCGCACTGAATAAAACAACTTTGAGAAGCTGAAACACCGGGCTGTTTTCTTTTCTAATAAAAATATTCACTGTGCAGTTCACCGGCACAAAACACAATGTTGATATTGTCCAGGAAATGGGTTTTCAGTTGGAGGGCATGGGCTGCGTGAGAGCATGTTGTGTGGGATAACCAGTCTCATATAACCAACATGCTTCAGTCTAATTAGTGCATGAAGGGGTTAACATCATAGAGTAAGCTGTCCTGCCATCTTAGCCATGTCTCTTCCCCTTACCTTGGGAGTGAGTTCTGATCTATTCTGGTATTCACTTCTTCTGTGTCTAATGTACTGTAGGTTTTTCCTGATTTTATGGTTTTAACTTTCTGCAAACGGCTTTGATGTTTCTTATCATCTGGTAGTGTATAAATTTTATGAAATAAATAAATAATTTCGAATAAATAAATAAAAAGGAAGCTGTAAAACCACAACCTCCGAAATGAAAGCTACTGTGCCTGCAGACGGATGTTTTTGCGTGGAGGGGGGGGTGCGTATTCTGCAATGTGCTATCGATGCAATAATAGTGCAGCTTTCTAATGGACTGTCCACGCAAACATCATTCTGCTTTCTCAATTGCTGTGCAATGCTTCGCCAGGGTTACCACATCATGGCCCCCTGGGGGTGTGCTCCTGTGTTGTAGCTCAGCAAAAGCAGGACAAAATTCCTCTAGTATGGCTCACAGTGAGGGCTGCTGAGAGTTGGGAGAGATCTCGGAGGCCAAAGAGTTTGCTTTTCTGCTCAGTACAGGGGATCTTGCCAGCTCTTCACCCCTGACTGGCCGAATATGCCCATCTCTCATCCAGGCAGCTCCACAGCGTGCCTGGATGAAGACTCAGATGGAGCTGGACACACAATTCCTGAAGGATGCAATATTGCAATTGTGGTGGACCAACTACATGTCATTTTGCTTTGCAAGTTGTTCTGTGATGCGTCCCCTGTGCTACTATATTATTATCAGCCAGAGGGGCCCTCTTGAGCTATAAAGTGCAACTTAAGTGGGACAAATCCCCCCTCCCCATAACATTTAGATGGATTTAGGGGAGTGCAACTGGTTTGGTCACCCTGGCGTGAAGCCTGTTGGAAACTGGCCCCCTCGGGAAGGCTGGCTCCTCTTTCCAGGCTTGTCGGGGCCTGTTTGCCGGTGACCTACCCTGGCTGGCATCCTGGCAAACCAGGGAGATCTTGATAGGCAACAACTCCCTGATGAAAGGTGCACACCCCCTTCCCCCTTGCATAGCAGCAGGAGAAAGAAATCAGTCAGAAAGTCTATTTCATCTCTACTTTATTTCTGACTGTACACTGTACAATAAGCATGTCTGCTCACTCAGATACCTCCGAGCAACTGACGCAGACTTCCTCGACACAAGCAACAGGAAGGTCTCATATTACACAGAGAACAAATCCCTGAGAATCACCTGGAACATCCTGTCCCACGGTTAGACCCATCATGTGATGTAAACATCGAACTGCTTGTTCGCAGCTGCGTAGTACTCATATCCCAACAAAGCCTTGCGGGCCCCACAGGGGACACCGCAACGATGATGTTGAATAGACGTTGAGAGGCGTGGGCGTGGGGGCACTGAATTTTGGCATTGTACAGGGCTCCCCTGGAATTTGAGATGCCATGGTTCACCACTGAAGAACATTTGTGGTATGAAAAAGGTACCTGGTTTCAGCTGGAAGTTAGGGGGCACTGGTTGGAAGGGTTGGAGTATGTCTGACCCGAAAGCTTTGCAGGCACGAACAGTACTGAATACAGTCTTGCATATAACTGCCCTCCTACTGTCATGAATAGAAACAATCATGAATCGACAAAAATGGGCATCTGGAAGGAACCACTATGCCAACAGGATGTCGGACTGAATGGGCCTTGGCCTGACCCAGCAAGGCTCTTCAAATGCGCTTATGTTCCCCTGACTTTGGGGACGCCTTGCAGGAGTCTCACCCGTGTCATGGCTATTCCTCTAGTGTGGACCAGTTCTACAAGCTCTCCCCCGAAAGCAGGTGCACCATCCAGAACTTGCTGGCGCTGTACCTGAAGAAGAAAGCGAACACAGACCAGGAGGCAGGGACTTCTAGGGGAAGCGAGGCCTTCATGCGGGAAGCCTTGACTCCTCACGTGCTCCACGGGAACAGCTTCGACCCCACCACCCAGTCTTCTGCTGCAGCAGATGAGGATGGGCATTCCTCCCCTTTCAACCATCTGGCGGAGTCACTCTTCCCCCTGGCCCAGAACAGGAGGCTCCTTCCCAACACGCAGAATGCCTTGCACGTGATCGATGGGCCTGTGCTCACTGTGACATAGGCAGGGCCGGATTTATGTATAGGCTAAGTAGGCTGAAGCCTAGGGCCTCTAGATCTAGGGGGCCTCGCCAGCCTGCCCGCTCCCCAGCGCTGCAGACAGTCTTCCCTCTCCCCAAATTGCAAACCCAAGACTTCATGCAGGGCATTTCTCCCCCATTTCAATGACATTTTGCTTCAAAGGGAAAGGTGGACTTGGAGAAGGCAAGCAAAATGCGAGGGAGATAGTGAAAGATACAGGAAATTGAATGCAGATTTCCAAAAAATAGCAAGGAGAGACAAGAGGGCCTTCTTAAACGAGCAATGCAAAGAAATAGAGAAAAACAACAGAATGGGAAGAACCAGAGATCTGTTCAAGAAAACTGGAGCTATGAAAGTAACATTTCATACAAAGAGTACCATAATAAAGGACAAAGGTGGAAAGAACCTGACAGAAGCAGAAGACGTCAAGAAGAGGTGGCAAGAATACACAGAGGAATTATACCAGAAAGATATGGATGTCTCATACACCCCAGGTAGTGTGGTTGCTGACCCTGAGCCTGACATCCTGGAGAGCAAAGTCAAATGGGCCTTAGAAAGCACTTCTAATAACAAGGCCAGTGGAAGTGATGACACTCCAGCTGAACTATTAAATTTTGTTAAAGGTGATGCTGTTAAGGTGCTACACGCAATATGCCAGTAAGTTTGGAAAACTCAGCAGTGGCCAGAGTATTGGAGACGACCAGTCTACTTCCTTTAGAGGAAAAGGCCTTGAGGGGAGGACCTGTTGCCTCCACAATCCTTCCTAAACATGCATAAGCTGAGAGGCAATTGTCCGACAAATGTGGTGCTGTGGGGAGGCAGGAACATTTTCCTGCAGTTAAGTATTTTCTAAGTTCCTTTCCCGAAACTTCCCCAAACGGTTCTGAAGCCTCTCTAACCTCAGAAGTCTTTTCCTCTCTCGGGAATTCTGGGATTCGAGGATAACTTCATGGAGAAGGAAATAAACCTGCAGAATCAGCAAATGAGTGCCCGCCGGGAGCCTCCACCCCCACCGCTGCCGCCAAGCAGGCTGTAAGTTGCCTTAGAGGTGTACTGTGCCCTCCCGCCTCCTTGCTTTTAAGGACTACTTGAGTTCTGTTCTCATCTCCCTGAGGAGTATCCGTGACAAGGAGAGCATGAGCAAGAAGCAACCCCAATGACCCACACTATGCGCCAGCTCTTTGTGCCTTCCACACATACGCAGTCCGGACAGAGAGAGGGACTCATCAAGCACGTCCTCGCCAAGAGAGAGAAGGAATATGTCAACACCCAGAATTTCAGGTCAGATCATGCAAAAGTGCAAACACCATGCAAAGACCTCTCCCCCACCCCAAGCCTATTTGGAAGCTTCCACTTGGATTTTAAATTAACCACAGTTTGGTGTGTCCAGATCCTATGGTGGTTAATTTTACCAGCTTTGTAAACCCACGATTGGAAGTTGGCTTGTTTCAATGAGCCATGGTTCAAATGAAGCAGTTTGTGCAGCTTCAGACATTGTGACAAGATGCAGTTAATCCAAAACTGAAGCAAAACCTTTGGAACTCCTCCTAAAAGCTGTGCTGGAGGACAGGGAGGTGTGACCCCCCCCCCAACACTTGGTGTGGGTCATCCTTATAATGCTAAGCTTACTACTTCAAACAAAGTTTTTGCTTTGGTTATTTCCTCATACTGTTAGTAGTAAGGTAAAGGTAAAGGGACCCCTGACCATTAGGTCCAGTCGTGGCCGACTCTGGGGTTGCGGCGCTCATCTCGCTTTATTGGCCGAGGGAGCCGGCGTGCAGCTTCCGGGTCATGTGGCCAGCATGACTAAGCTGCTTCTGGCGAACCAGAGCAGCACACAAAAACACCGTTTACCTTCCCGCCGGAGCGGTACCTATTTATCTACTTGCACTTTGACGTGCTTTCGAACTGCTAGGTTGGCAGGAGCAGGGACCGAGCAACGGGAGCTCACCCCGTTGCGGGGATTCGAACCGCCGACCTTCTGATCTGCAAGTCCTAGGCTCTGTGGTTTAATCCACAGCGCCACCCGTGTCCCACTGCTAGTAGTACCCAGTGGCCATTTGTTTTTAATGTCTGCTTTTATGATATGTTTATCAGTATGTGGTTAGCAGCTTCAGATGCTACTGTTTTACAGAGGCTGTTTAGCTTGCTCTTTTTACCCCTTTACTAGACAGGCTGTATTTCTGTGCTGTTTTCAGAGTCGGGAATGCCCATTCCTTCATGGCCAGCATGGAAACACAGAAGGCTAGCCTTTTACGAGGTTTGCAAAGAGGACAAGGGTGTTACGGGGTAATCTTCTAGCAAACAAGCTTGGCACAGCAGATCTGAGAGGTGGTTTTCTGCTCCCGGAAAGCCAGCCTGGGAACCAGGTTGCCAGGTGAAGGAAGAATGGAGAAATCAACCAACTCACTTGCCTTCAAAGAATTTCTGGTTGCCTGTGGCTACTGGGATAGTGCTTAAATATCAGGCTGGCTGACACATCTTAAAAAATACAAGGAAAAAGCTTTTTTTCTTTCATTAGCAAAGCTCCTTTGGGGCCCAGAATAGCTAAGCTGAGGAAGAAGTGGCTGGTATTACTTGTTTGTTCTTGGTCCTGATCTTGCCTGCCCTTGTAATCCTACCTGCCACACACTCCTGTTGTCTTTGCATATTTAACCAGCACGTCTGTTCAGTTTGGAGTCCTATTCCTGCAGTTCCACATCCTTCTCTTTGGCACTTGGGCATTCGGTTCCAGGAGCTGGACCTGAGCACAGAGGCTTTCTTCTACTTGGACTCGACAAAGGAGCAAGAGTGGCTGACAGCTGTGGAAAAGGCTTTGCGTTCCAAATCCAAGTACAAGAAAGTAAGTCCAACCCCACCCATTTCTTCAGCAGCCAGACAGCTGTCAGGAGCTGGAGTGAGGAGGAGGAGGAGGTCAGCAAGAAAAAACACCTGGTGAAATGAAATTTCATTTATTACGGCCATAGGCCCATACAGGTAAAAACAACACATAAATAACAGCTTGTGCCGTAGGGGGAAAAAAAGCAATCGCTGTCAATGGTGTTTTATTCAAAAGAAGCCAACATTCTTTATTCAAAGAAACCCAAACCGTGCAGGCCTCGTGATCACAGAAACTTTTCCCAACAGGTCTTGCCCCAGTGAGGTAGTTGTGAAGGCTGAAGGTTGCTACCCTCCCACCACTCTCTGAAGTCTCCTCCTCCCCCTGGTCCTTCCCAAGCAACCTGAGACTCTGACACCTTGCCTGTCTTTGCTCCCTCCTCTTAATTTCTCTGTGTTCTGGGAGACCAGCAGGGAGGGGAGCTGATCGCAGCAGGATGGGGAGACCCCCTGGCTTCTTCAGCAGCCTGCCTGATCTCTGCCTCTTGACCCCCGCCTCCAGCCTCCACTTCTGCCTCAGATTCTGGACTGCTGTTTGCCACAGAATCTTCCTGCCCTCCTGCCTCTTCAGTTTCCAACACCTCCTCTTGCTCACAGTCTGCTCCCTCTTCTCCCTCGGACGACCCCCCACCAGTTCCCTGGCTCTGAGCCTTCTTCCCTTGGGTGATCCCCAGTTGGTGCCACCTGCCACTCCTATCTGCATCCAGCCGGCCCAGGACAGCAAGCAATGAACAGAGCCGGTAGACATCCCAGTACCTTGCATCTTCTAGGTGCAGCTGGTGCTCATCTTTGTCAGGAAGGACCAGCTCAGCCGCATCAAGGAAGTGATGAGGGAGACAGTGGGCACAGGCATCATGGGGAAGATGGGGAGTAGACCCTGACAGCAGAATTCCCTACATCTATCTTTCTGTCTGTCTATCTGTTTTTCTAATCTCTGCCAACCAGTTCCCCCCTCTTTCCTGCTTGCTCACTAACAGCCATCTTTGCTCCGCCCCTGCAGGGTAACAAGGGGTGTGTGGCCGTGAGGCTTGTCTGCAACAATACCAGCTTCTGCATGGTCAATTCCCACCTTGCTGCCCACGTGGAAGACTTCGAGCGCCGAAACCAGGATTACAAGGATATCTGTGCCCAGATAATGATGATGATGATGATGATAATAATAATAATAATAATAATAATTTTTATTTATACCTCGCCCTCCCCAGCCAAGGCCAGGCTTAGGGCGGCTAACAAGCAATACTTAAAACAAGTTGAATGAATACAACTTAAAAACAAGATTAAAATACAGCATTAAAATATTGAAACATTAAAATGCAGCCTCATCACAGGAGGAGAAAGGAAAAAGAAAGAGGGGGAGGAAATCAAATTGGCTCCAAGCCATAGGCCAGGCGGAACAACTCTGTCTTACAGGCCCTGCGGAAAGAAGTCAGATCCCGCAGGGCCCTGGTCTCATGAGACAGAGCGTTCCACCAAGCCGGAGCCAGTGTTGAAAAGGCCCTGGCTCTGGTTGAAGCTAATCTAACTTCCTTAGGGCCCGGGACCACTAGGGTGTTGCTATTTATGGACCTTAAGGTCCTCCGTGGGGCATACTGGGAGAGGCGGCCCTGTACGTCTTAAGCCATGAAGGGCTTTAAAGGTCAATACCAGGACCTTAAATCTGACCCTGTACTCCACCGGGAGCCAGTGCAGCTAGAAAAGCACTGGGTGAATATGCTCCCATGGCAGAGACCCCGTGAGGAGCCTCGCTGCAGCATTCTGCACCCGCTGGAGTTTCTAGGACAACTTCAAGGGCAGCCCCGCATAGAGCCAAATACAGTAGTCAATCCTGGAGGTGACCGTCGCATGGATCACTGTGGCCAGGTCGGGGCAGGAAAGGTAAGGGACCAACTGCTTGATGCGGCGAAGGTGGAAAAATGTCACCTTGGCTGTTGCTGTAACCTGCGCCTCCATGGAAAGGGAGGCGTCAGGGATTACACCCAGACTCTTAACAGAAGGCAATGGCACTAATTGGGCCCCCGCAAGAGAAGGGAGTTGGTCCCTCCTCCCCATGCCATCCCAACCCAGCCATAGGACCTCTGTCTTCGAAGGATTTAGTTTCAATCAGCTCCCATGGAACCATCCAGCCACAGCTTCCAAGCATCTGCTCAGTGTGTCCGGGGCCGAGTCAGTGTGGCCATCCATCAGCAGGTAGAGCTAAGTGTCATCAGCATATTGATGACAGCCCAGCCCAAAGCTTGGGACAATCTGGGGAAGAGGGCGCATAAAGATGTTAAAAAGCATCGGGGAGAGGATTGCGCCCTGTGGCACTCCACACACCAAGGAGTGGCATGACGACATCTCCCTCCTTAGCACCACCCTCTGTCCCCGGCCAGAGATAAAACAGCACAGCTATGCCCTGTATCCCCACTTTGGCGAGGCGGTGGTCCAGAAGATCATGATTGTCTGTACACTAATGCGCAATTTCTCGACTTTAAGAAAGCCGACTTCATAAAACTTAGGGAAGTGCTGGGTGAGATCCCATGGACAGTAATACTAAAAGGAAAGGGAGTTCATGATGGCTGGGAGTTTGTTAAGAGGGAGATAGTAAAAGCACAACTTCAGGCAATACCAATGAGACGGAAACATGGAAGGTGCCTAAAGAAGCCAGGGTGGCTATCTAAAGAACTTTTAACTGAGTTAAGATTAAAAAAGGATGTGTACAAAAAATGGAAAAGGGGGGAAACCACCAAAGAGGAATTCAAACAAATAGCCAGCACGTGTAGACACAAAGTCAGAAAAGCTAAAGCACAGAATGAACTCAGGCTTGCTAGAGAGGTTAAAAGCAACAAAAAGGGCTTTTATGGGTATGTTCGTAGCAAAAGGAAGAACAAAGAAACAGTGGGGTCACTCAGAGGAGAAGATGGTGAAATGCAAACAGGGGACACAGAAAGGGCTGAACTCCTCAATGCCTTCTTTGCCTCAGTCTTCTCCGATAAAGAAAACAATGCCCGACCTGAAGAATTTGGAGCAAATGATTCAGCAGAGGAAACACAGCCCAGAATAACTAAGGAGATAGTACAGGAATACTTGGCTAGTCTAGATGTATTCAAGTCTCCAGGGCCAGATGAACTGCATCCAAGAGTATTAAAAGAACTGGCAGATGTGATCTCAGAACCACTGGCAGTCATCTTTGAGAATTCCTGGAGAACAGGCGAAGTCCCGGCAGACTGGAGGAGGGCAAATGTTGTCCCTATTTTCAAAAAGGGGAAAAGAGAGGACCCAAATAATTACCGCCCAGTCAGTCTGACATCAATACCAGGGAAGATTCTGGAGCAGATCATTAAGCAAACAGTCTGTGAGCACCTAGAAAGGAATGCTGTGATCACCAATAGTCAGCATGGATTTCTGAAAAATAAGTCATGTCAGACTAACCTGATCTCATTTTTTGACAGAATTACAAGCCTGGTAGATGAAGGGAACGCAGTGGATGTAGCCTACCTTGATTTCAGCAAGGCATTTGACAAGGTGCCCCATGATATTCTTGTAAAGAAGCTGGTAAAATGCGGTCTTGACTATGCTACCACTCAGTGGATTTGTAACTGGCTGACTGACCGAACCCAAAGGGTGCTCATCAATGGTTCCTCTTCATCCTGGAGAAGAGTGACTAGTGGGGTGCCACAGGGTTCTGTCTTGGGCCCAGTCTTATTCAACATCTTTATCAACGACTTGGATGATGGACTCAAGGGCATCCTGATCAAATTTGCAGATGACACCAAACTGGGAGGGGTGCCTAACACCCCAGAGGACAGGATCACACTTCAAAACGACCTTGACAGATTAGAGAACTGGGCCAAAACAAACAAGATGAATTTTAACAGGGAGAAATGTAAAGTATTGCACTTGGGCAAAAAAAATGAGAGGCACAAATACAAGATGGGTGACACCTGGCTTGAGAGCAGTACATGTGAAAAGGATCTAGGAGTCTTGGTTGACCACAAACTTGACATGAGCCAACAGTGTGACGCGGCAGCTAAAAAAGCCAATGCAATTCTGGGCTGCATCAATAGGAGTATAGCATCTAGATCAAGGGAAGTAATAGTGCCACTGTATTCTGCTCTGGTCAGACCTCACCTGGAGTACTGTGTCCAGTTCTGGGCACCACAGTTCAAGAAGGACACTGACAAACTGGAACGTGTCCAGAGGAGGGCAACCAAAATGGTCAAAGGCCTGGAAACGATGCCTTATGAGGAACGGCTAAGGGAGCTGGGCATGTTTAGCCTGGAGAAGAGGAGGTTAAGGGGTGATATGATAGCCATGTTCAAATATATAAAAGGATGTCACATAGAGGAGGGAGAAAGGTTGTTTTCTGCTGCTCCAGAGAAGCGGACACGGAGCAATGGATCCAAACTACAAGAAAGAAGATTCCACCTAAACATTAGGAAGAACTTCCTGACAGTAAGAGCTGTTCGACAGTGGAATTTGCTGCCAAGGAGTGTGGTGGAGTCTCCTTCTTTGGAGGTCTTTAAGCAGAGGCTTGACAACCATATGTCAGGAGTGCTCTGATGGTGTTTCCTGCTTGGCAGGGGGTTGGACTCGATGGCCCTTGTGGTCTCTTCCAACTCTATGATTCTATGATTGACCATGTCAAAGGCTGCTGACAAATCTAAAAGAACCAGCAGTCCTGACCCGCCTCGATCCAGTTGTCTACGGAGATCATCTGTTAGTTAGGGCAAAGCCATTTCCGACTCGGGAGGAGAGGGGGTTGCGGGCAGAAGCCCCTCCCACATCTCGCGCGGGGGCTGGCCCTTGCCCCCGCGTGGTTAGGGAATCCCCGGGCGCGTCAGCAACCCGGCGCGCCAATCAGCGGGCCGGGGAGGCGTGGCCTAGCCCATTTAAGGCCTGGCGCGACCGGGGACCGCCCTCTTTGCCCCTTTCCAGCTCAGCGAGCGGTTTTTTTTCGGCTCGGCTAGCGGTGGTCTTTTCGGCTCGGCTAGCGGTGGTTTTTTCTTCTGGTTACTCAAGCCGGCTTGGAAGCTTTATTCAGCAAACGGGAGCACGCTCCCCCCCGCCTCATCCTTGCTCGGGCTTCGGGTCATCCGGCGGCTAGGAACGGAGTATTTGCCTTACGATCAGCTGGCTGGCAGCAGCGCGCTTGAGACCTGGCTGCTAGGAGCGGAACCTGCCCTTCGATCAGCTGACTGGCGGCGGTGCGGTCCAAGCGGTGGATTTCTCCCTTGCATTTCCGGCAGTCCCAGAAGACCAGGTTGTCCCGTTCCTTTCTGTTTTTTTTTTCTCGGCCAGGGGCTGGTTAATTGCATTCTAGCTGGGGGAGTGTGGTAATATCCTCGGCTCTGAGCGCATTGATTCCTGGGTCTAAAACATCGCGGCTTCTATCTGTTAGAGTGGGGGGTCAGCCGCGTTCGGGAGGGGTGGCGTGTCTTTCGCTTGATACCTGAGGGATCCGATCGGCGACGCGCCTACGGGTTTGCCTTATTTCTCAAACAGCTCCCTCTTTGTTTACTCCGCGTGGTTTTTTCCGAGCGGCGGCCATCTTACTAGAGGCAAGTGCCGTGGGATTCCTTCCTCGCCTTCGCAGCCTGCAACCCTGCCTCCTGCCGCAGCATTAACACCGGCTGTACGGCTACCCTTTTCCACCGCTGTTTGGGGGGCCTGTGGGGCTTTCTTAGTGATTGCGCCTGCGGGGTTAACAGCACGCTAGGCCTCTATCCCTTTGGCGGTAGTTGTTTTGTCGCTAGGCGACCGTCCTCCCAGGCGCCATTTTGGATACCACGTGGCTGGCCTGGCGGCCGCCATTTTACAAGACGATAACACTGTGTGACGATTTCTCTGCATTGCCCCCAGTGATCCTGCCTTTTGCCGGCGCATTAACTCAGGCGGGGGGTCAACAGGCAGGGGTAGATTCCCTTCGTTTTTGTTACAGCGTCCTTGCAGCTTTTCTGTGAATTTACTAATTCTTCGGGTGTAAAGAGGTTTTAATTTCGCTGGATATTATCGGAGAACCAATATAATTTGCAGACTCACCTAAAGGATTTCTTTGAAAAATAACAGAGTTAAGTAACCTGCCTTTAGAGGCAGCTAAGTAACAAGGCATCTCTTCATTCTATTCATTTAAGGAGTTTTTTCCTAATTCTACTGGGGAGTTTATTTAAGGCGATCTAAATTTGCTGCCAAAGGTATTCTAACGTTGTAAGAGTTAGAATTCATATCGGATTTAATTACATAAGGCAGCATTCGGCAATTCAAAGACATTAAGTAATTACAATAATAATAATAATAATAATAATAATAAATAAATAAATATATATATTTAAAATTATAAAATATTAAAAATAAAAAATAAAAAATAAAAAATAAATAATAAATAATAAATAAATAAATAAATAAATAAATAAATATAAAAATTAGTAAATAAAATAAAATAAAATAAAAACTCTAGGCTACACCCTATAGCCCTCTCCTAGCACGGCTGCCAGCCGCTGCTTCTGATATTCAATATTTGTCGCAAAGCAATAGTTAAGTGGAGGAAGTAAGTTATTAGTGAACAGTATTGTTAGCATTACCGGACCTGAACAGTGTAGACAATACCGAACTAAGAGGATCCCTAGGCCAGCACCGTTATCCGACTAGGTGTGTTTAGTAGTGTAGACAGTGCTGAGCTAGTCAGACCTCAGCGGCTGCACCGTAATTTGAGTAGGTGCGTTTGGAGGTGCAGACAATACTGAACTAGCCGGAATTCGCAGCAGCGCACCATTGTTAGAATAGAGCAGTTTCTGCTCGGGTGGTTAAATCTGGTGTAGCAGGCTTCCGATTAGCTGGCAATGGCATCTGGCGGGGACCAGCAGCCATCCACCTCGGGCAACCAGCGGGCACCATCCGCAGGTGGAGACAGCGCTCAAGTTATGGCCATGCCCTGCGATCCTCAAGCCTTCGCGCAATTTTTTAGGGCGTTTGAAACATTCTACAGGCAATGCAGGCCTGGGGCTCAGTCTCTTCCAGCCCCAGAGCCTTCTCAGGACGTAATACCTGATACCCCCCCTAACAATCAGGGCCAGCAGGGCATCATAGTACCGGCGGTAGGTGGCGCACAATTGGTAAACTCAAACGCATGTCGCCCCAATACCCGGGCCCAGGCAGCCATGAATAAGAAAGCTAGCCAAAGCGCAGGAAAGGGCAAGGTGCCAGTTAAAGGTCACGCCAGGGGGAAGGCTGTAGCTAAAGGGACCAGTAGCAATGCGGATTCTCAGGTGGTAGACATTCCTAGTGTGTTTCAGGAGCAACAGCAGCAGCACAGCTCTACCGACGACAGCGCGGGCTCCGCCTGGGAGGAGGAACAGGACCAACCCCAAAGGGCGCGGGCAACCGACGGTGTGAAGTCAGCCAACCCAGAGGCCCAAGGAGGGAAGAGAAAGGCCAAGAGGAAACATACCTCTTCGAAGAAGAAAAGAAGTAAGCGGTCCGAGACCGAGGACGATTCAGGTACGTCATCCTCGGATTCTGATAGCGAGGGCCCCATGGATAGCTACTGGGGTTTAGGTGAATCGAATCACGGGATCCCTCTGTGGGCACATGAAAGGAGGGCAAATTCCCATCGTAAGACCTTTAATGGTGTGCTGGACTGGAAGGATGGGGCCTTAGTGGAGGATGTAAAAGTCGCCACTAATCAGTCCACCGACTTTATACTGGGGAACCATTTGTCCCAGAAAAAGAGGAATAAAATCCTCAACGGGGACTACGGGGACATATTTACCCTCCTCCCCCCGACGAAGCTAACAGGAAAAGGTGAGAAGAGGCGTTCTTTTGGAAAACGGAGGTATAGGACCCCTAGGGCAGAGAGAACTTTCGAAAATTGGCTGGATGGGTTTCAGGTTTTCATGGGAGTCGTCTGCGCGGCTTATCCGCGGCGCTCCATGGATCTTGTGGCCTACCTGGCCCACGTGAGGAGGGCACATTCGCTAGCTGGTGAAAATGCTGCCTTAACTTATGATGAGAATTTCCGTAGAAATGCATCTCTCCTGCCTTCTACCCGATGGGATCTAACGGATCCTAATTACTGGGGCGAGGACGTCAATCCCTACATTGAAAAGAAAAACCAGGATTCAGCCAAAGCGGGTAAGACGGAGGCGAGACGGCGCCGCCACTGCTGGGAGTACAACAGGGGTGTTTGCTCACGTCCCTCCTGTAAGTATCTTCACGAATGTGAGCGATGCTGGGGCAATCACCCCGCTTCTGCGTGCTTCAAGAACAAACAGCAGCCCTTTCGGGGGGGCCGGGGGTTCTTCCACAGCAATAACAGGGGTGCCCCCGGAGCCTCCCATCAAGGGGCCAGTGGCCGTCAGTAATCTGCATCTGGGCCTGGCTTTCTCGCCTATCCATCTTCAGCCCCTAAAAACTCTGCTAGATCAATACCCTGACCGGAAGTCTGCTCAGTACCTGTGGGAGGGCTTCTCCACGGGTTTCAGAATCCCCGTGTCTTTCCCTCCTAGCACCGGGGACCCACAAAATCAAAAATCAGTTAGAGAAAGGCCAGAGATAGTAAAGAAAAAGATAGAGAAAGAAATCAGTGCAGGTAGGGTAGCAGGTCCCTTCGCAGTGCCGCCGGTAGAAGGACTTCACCTATCCCCATTGGGTATTGTACCAAAAAAGACCCCAGGGGAATTCCGCATGATCCACAACCTCTCTTATCCAAGAGGAGGCTCGGTCAATGACGCGATCCCCCAGGAGTTGTGTACAGTAAAATATGCCTCTTTCGACCAAGCAGTAAAGATGATCCGCAAATTTGGGCGTGGGGCGCTCCTTGCCAAGTGTGACATAGAGTCGGCATTTCGCCTTCTTCCTGTCCATCCAGCGGATTTTCGTTGGCTGGGCTTTAGATTCGAGGGTGCGTATTTTATTGACAAAGCAATGCCCATGGGCTGCTCAGTAGCGTGCTCAGCTTTCGAGTCCTTCAGTACCTTTCTCGATTGGGCCCTACGCTTCAGGACCGGATCGTTGGGCGTGTCGCATTACCTCGATGATTTTATTTTGGTGGCAGATAGCAGACAACGTTGCTCCGCCCTTCTAGAGGCTTTCATTGCCCTGGCGGGCGAGCTGGGGGTGCCACTGGCCGCCGAAAAGACGGAGGGGCCAGCTACGTCATTGGTCTACCTAGGCATCGAGCTTGACACCGTAGCCCAAACATCCAGACTGCCCCGCGAGAAACTGGTAGCCCTTAGGGAACTGATACATCAGCTTTTGCCTCTAAGGAAGGTGACTTTAAGGCAAATTCAATCCCTGCTGGGTCACTTAAATTTCGCCTGTAGAGTGGTAGCACCGGGCCGTCCTTTTTGTGGCCGTCTGGCCAGGCTGTCGGCTGGTTTACGAGCCCCGCAGCATAGGGTCCGCCTTTCGAAAGAAGTCAAGGCAGATTTGGAGGTCTGGCTAAAATTCCTTGATAAATATAATGGCATATCCCTGTGGCAGGACTCTATGTCACTCAATGCTGACTTCCAAGTGCAGTCAGATGCAGCAGGATCCTTGGGTTTCGGAGTTTATTTCAGGGGGCAGTGGTGTGCGAAAAAGTGGCCGGAAGACTGGCAGGGCCAGCCCATTTCCCGCGATCTTACATTTCTGGAATTTTTCCCAATTCTTGTGGCAGTACATCTCTGGGTGGAGGAGTTTCGCAATCACAGGGTCTGTTTCAATACAGATAATCAGGCTGTGGTAGCGGTCCTCGCTAGGCAGTCCGCGCGCACCCCTAGGGTGGGAAACTTGTTGCGGTCCTTCGTCCTCCTGTGTTTGGAGAACAATATATATTTCTCAGCCAAATTTGTTCCAGGTATCAATAACGACATTGCGGATGCTCTGTCTCGCTTTCAGATGGAGCGCTTCCGCTTGTTAGCGCCGGATGCGGAACAAGCATCGATGCCTTTCCCGGATCATCTTTGGAGTCTTGGGAGGAAGAAGTGTTGAAGGGAGTATTCGGTGCAGTCGCCCCTTCCACAATGAGATCGTACAAAAAAGCTTGGGCGGACTTTCAGAAGTTCCGCAATAAGTTTCCTGGCTCAAAACAAGAATCTGTCCCCTCATCGAGGGAGGTCCTCCATTATTTAGCGCACCTGAAGGAGATGGGCAGGGCACCTAAGACTCTCAATATTCACTCCGCAGGGATTGCATACTTCTGTAAAACCTTTTTCGACAATGATCCGTGCGCAAAATTTATAGTCCGTAAGACCCTGGAAGGGTGGCGCCGGCTCCAGCCCCCCACCCCTGACAGGAGGAGGCCCATAACTTTCGGTATTTTGACTCAGATACACAAAAAATTACGCGTAGTATGCTGGTCGAAATACGAGGCTCGCCTATTCTCGGCCGCTTATTCTATAGCCTTCTTTGGGGCCCTTCGTATAGGGGAACTGGTTTGTGAAGGAGGGGCTCCCCACCCCCAGAGGGGTATTCTTTTAAGCGATTTGACACTTTCGGCAAAGGAGCTTGTAGTCCAAGTCCGGAGCTCCAAGACTGACCAGCAGGGCAGGGGAGCCCTTGTAAGGTTACCAGCCGTTCAAGGTAGCGGCCCGTGCCCAGTTAGGGACACTAGGCGTTTCCTCTACCTAAGACCCAGTAGCCCAGGCCCCCTATTAATCCATGCTGACGGCGCGCCGTTGGCCAGGCACCAGTTTACGCGGGTGATGCGCAGGGCCCTGACCGCTTGCGGACAGCCTGCAGCCGAATTTGCGGCGCACTCCTTCCGGATCGGTGCTGCAACCACGGCCGTGCACCTCGGGTTTTCCACGGAGAGGGTAAAGGACATGGGTCGGTGGAAATCTAATGCATACAGAGCTTACGTAAGAAAGAGCTTATGACTTCTGGGTATCGCTGACCCTGGCTTCCTGTCTATTTGCTTTTCAGAATCCCGAAAGATTCGCATTTGGTTGGTGGGCCACAGCATTGTGCACTGGGCCAGGAATCGTGCCATTAGTTCTGGGATGGGGCAAAACTTGAACTTACCTGCTTATGTAGAGCTGACGTGGCTAGCGCGAAGAGGGATGCGCTGGAGTGAATTTAAGCCAACCGTGATGGCGAGAGCCGCCTCCGAGGGTCCCCCAGATGCCTTGCTCATCCAGTTGGGGGAAAATGACTTAGCTTACCGCAAAGCTATTGATTTGAGATGGAACATCTTTGACGATTTTGATGGCTTGTTGGCGGTTTACCCAAACATTACTATCCTGTGGTCCTCGTTGCTCGAGAGGAGGACATGGAGGGATTGTGTGAGCCCGGTTGGAGTCAATAAAGCAAGAAAGGTCTTGCAGCGGGCTGTTGAGCGTAGAGTGGCAGCGCTGGGCGGGGGCGTCATCCGCCACCCGGGAATTCAGTACAGCAACGAGGCCCTCTACAGATGGGATGGCGTGCATTTGTCTGACGATGGTAATGATATTTGGTTGGGGGACATCATAGCAGGGATTAGGAATTGGTTACAGGCTTGAAGGTATTGGCGGCGAGCTTTGCTCGAGTGGCGGTTAGGCATTGGCAGGGGTCTATTGTTATGCAAATGAAGGGGGGAAGGAAGCGCCATCACCTTCCCCAAGAGTATGGGTAGTCCGGTAGAGGACTCCGAGGGGCGTGGCCTTGTCCGAAACCTAAGGAGGTAAGGGCCCCCGGCACGCCCCAGAGCGGTGACACCCGTGGGATCCTAGTTGGCGTACTTCAACAGGACTCCCACGGTTTGTGGACAACCCTTCCCGGTTCCCATGCCGGGTAGTCGATAGGAGCCAATGCCTAAGGCCAATACCTTCCAATTCTGTAATCAATAAAGTTGTGGCCTTTTCATGCCCATTAACCTAAAATTCTGTGTCTGGCGTCTTTATTTCACTTGGGGGAGGGGTCTTGCCACGCAACCAGAGCCGTCTCGGTCCTGAAACCAGGACGGAACCCGGATTGAAATGGACCTAAAGCCGATGTTTCCTCCAGAAACCTACCAAGCTGTTCAGCAACCGCTCTCTCAATTACCTTACCCAGATATGGAAGATTTGAAACTGGCCGGTAATTGGATAGGTCTAAAGGATCTAGTGAAGTTTTTCTTTAAGAGCAGACACACCACTGCTTCCTTCAGTTCCCCTGGGAATGTCCCCGTGCCAAGGGACAAATTGATAATTTCAACCAGGGGGGTCCATGCAACATCTGGACACGCCCTAATCAGCCAAGACGGGCACGGATCGAGGAGGCAGGTGGTGGGCCTACCAGCTTGGAGGAATCTATCCACATCAGCAGGGAGCATCCGATTGAAATGGTCCAACACTGGACCCGAAGACAGTCTAGGGGCCTCCAGTTCAGTCACTGTATCTAAATTGGCAGGGAGGTCATGGCGGAGCAACAGGACTTTCTCCGCAAAAAAGCTCGCAAATGCCTCACAGCTGTGAGTCGAATTTGTGCTTAAATGTGGTTGTCCTCCTAAGGACATTACCAACCTAATTATTCTAAAAAGTTGTGCCGAGCGAGAGCTAGCGGATGCAATGGAAGCTGCGAAGTAAGATTTCTTAGCAGCTTTCATAGCCATCTCATAGGCTTTCATAAGCGTCCTATAAGATGTTCTTGAAGCTCCGTCACGAGTCTGTCGCCATACCCGCTCTAGCCGTCTGAGATCCCACTTCATTTTCCGGAGCGCCTCAGTAAACCAAGGGGCCCGGTTTCGACGGGGTCGCAGAGGGCGCTTAGGCACGATCCCATCGATGGCTGCCCAGAGCCGGTTATTCCAGTCCTCGACAAGATCATCTAATGAGTCGCCAGGAGGAGCAGGGTCCCGCAAGGCCTGACGGAATCTATCAGGATCCATCAGCCTTCGCGGGTGAGCCCAAATAGGCTCGCCACCCGAGCAGGGGAGGAGCGGGAAGTCAATCTTGGCTTTCAGAGCGTAGTGATCAGACCATGGCACTTCCACAGGGGGGAACATGATCACATCTATGCCAGCACCAAAGATCAGATCCAGCGTGTGGCCTGCTTGATGAGTGGGGCTCAAAGCAAACTGGGAGAGCCCTAGTGTTGCCATGGAAGTCACTAGGTCCTGAGCCTGTGAGGAGGGGGCGGCATCGGCATGGATGTTGAAGTCTCCCAAAACCAATAGGCTTGGGAACGCCAAGGCCCAGCCCGCCGCCACCTCCAGCAGGTCTGACAGGGTGGCTGCCGGTGCGCTGGGTGGTCAGTACACCAGCCAGACAGCCAAGCTCTCCTTGGTGCCCCACACGAGACCAACACATTCAATGCCGGAGATTGCAGGTGCTGGCAGAGCTCTGAAAGAGCAATCCTCCGGGATTAACAACGCTACTACTCCTCCCCCCCTCCCGACCCACAGTCCGCGATTGATGGAGGACAGAGAAGCCTGGGGGTGTTATCTCATGTAGGGAGACTACCCAGGTCTCCGTCACGCAAGCCAGGTCAATCCCCTGCGAGACAAAAAAGTCACGCATGGTGGCGGTTTTGTTGCCTATGGACCTGGCATTGCACAAAACCAATGATGGAGGTGAGTAATCCCTGCTTGCCCTACCCTCGTCCCTTGGGATGGGGCGTAGATTGGAAGGGGTTCGAGCATCACTGCATCTCAAAACTCTTCACCGATAGTGATATCTAGCCCCACCGCCATTCCTCCCTAGCCCTTCAATAGTGGGAATCCCAGACCCCATACTAGCCTCCCCAATAGAGGGGTAACATCCCCTCACTGACAAGTCATCCCTGGGCCAGGACTCCTGGCTCAAAATGGTAAGGGGAAGAGGTGAAGCTTTGATAGGGTAAGTATCCCTAGAAGATAAAACCCAACCAACCGCACCCCAAGCGGGGAGGGCGGTCCCACGGTGTTTCGTTAACTGTCAATCCCCCTCTCCCTCCTGGATTAATTGGAGGACTGTTGGTTCTATCTGTGGCTGTGGAAGTATTAATGAGGCATGTGCTATAAAATGTGGATCACTGGCCAACAAAGAGCCAGCTTTGAGTTTGGAAGATCTGTCCATCCTGTCTCGCCAGGAGTACAGTAGAGAAGGCTGATCATTCTGATAAATTTTTGGAACATTAGGCAAAGGTCCAGATGTAGATTGGGTGCTGGATTTCTCCAGATCGTCAGCAACGTAGAGTTCTTTAGGTGTTGTTGCCATAGAAATGTCGGAGGTGCCAAATTCCTCATCTACTTCGGTGTCAGAAAGTCGATGGTAATGTGTGAATACATAGATTACAACACCCTTGCACTCACCATGATTAAGGGAGTTCAGCAACGTCTTCTAGCGCAAGCAAAAATAGACCCACTGGGGTTGGGTCCCCCCTTTCCAAACTGGTTCCTACTGGAATCCTGATGGGAGTTTTGTTTAAGATGCAAAGTGTGTTTTGTTGATGCAGAAAAGTGGACTTGATTAACTAAGCAAGGGCATTCAGAGTAGAGTAACTAAACAGGTAACGTTGAATACCAAGAGCTGTTGTGTTTTTCTGAAATCTGTTCAGGCAAAAAGTGTTCAGTACCAGATACACCTGCCCTGTGGTGCTGAAGATTTCTGTGTGAATTACAGAACATGAACTGGTTACTTGACTAGGAGCCAGGAGCACGTAAAAAGGGAGGGGGCACCTCACAAACATGAATTATATATACATCACCAAATGAAAACCACAAATAAACACTGACAGTCCTTTAAGAACTCGTTTCTTATTAAATGCAGGTAAATTGTATTCAGATGTCTGTGACCCTGTCCTTGAGAAATGGCAGAGGTCACAAAACCTAGCAGAGAATTCTGCCAATTATTCCATCTGTTATTTGCATAGCCTATGGCTTGATTTATGTACCACAAAAGTAAGAGTGTAGTGTCCTGTGGGGGAGGTGTCCAGTCTCAAGTCAAACAAGAGCATGTAATAACCCATCTGAATATGGCAATTGTAAGCTCTGACTCACTTGCTAAATATTCTCCTATCCTTGTCATAGTATCACATGGCAATTGCTGCCTACCGTCAAGAACAGTCCATTATGCAGATGTAGTTTTGGTTACTGCATTTTGCTAACTTGGGTGCCGTTTTTCATCCGCCACCAGACAACTCACCCCCACACCCCAAAAAAAAACCCGATCACTGCAAGGATTCAGGAAACTGTGTAAGGGTCGAGGCACCCGAACACATAGTTTTGCTAGAACTTTTATGCAACGACTAGATTGGTGAAGTGTTAGGTTCCATACAGGATCGTCCAAAAGTAGTGATTGCTGTGCCCCTCCAGTTTGGTGCACATTAAGGATTCTGCACAGGAATTCAGTTTTTCCCATCACGACTCAAAGAAGTGACCTCCAAAATACATTGTGCAACTTTCTCCAATGGGTAAAATGCCTTCATGGTGACTGAAACACGAGGCAAAGCAGAGGTGGATTTAGGGCAGTGAAGCTCTTCCCCTGCACAGGATGTGGGGGCCAAAAGGGAGCCTTCCTGCCTCCTTCCCCAAGCCTAGTTAGCGCTCTCCCAGCTTTGGGAATGAGATGAGAGGGCTCTAGGACCCCACCAAAGCCTTGTGCATCCTTCCCAAAGCCTTACCCCTCCCCTGCCTGGCTTCTGGAAGGCACCAGGAGGGCAGGGTGTGTGTCAAATTTGGGACCCCCCAGGGCACCATATTACCAAGGTCAAAGTGGGCAAAGTGTCATTTGTTCTTCAGTAAGAGTGTCTGTGCAAACAGGACAGAAACGGTGATGGTAGGGATGAATGGAAATGACCTTCCGTTGAGCACTCTGTCTTAAGCTCCCCTCGAAAGCTGGGGGATGCATATAGGTTCTGGTAACACCAGACGCATTTGCACAGAGTATTTGATCCCCACAGCCCATGTTCACGGAGACAATGCCATCTGTGGAAGTCCTAACCATGCCACATGATTGACAGGCTATGTGCAAGTCTAATATGGGGTGTGTGCAGCTAGGCCCCTGCAGCAGGCTGAGGGGAGACTAAGGAAGCCTCCCTTTTTAAAAAGGTGTTAAATCCAGTGCTGAACTGGAAGCGTAACACTGGCCCTCCAAGCTGTCACGGGTGAGGTTTCACTATGTTACGAGACTCCTTAAAATCGAATAAACAAGAAACATGGGGGGAAATATTATGAGACTCACCGCAGCCCATATACCTTGCCGATTAAGGCCTGGTGAGATGCTGCTGATTAGCTGGATAGCCCATGTTTTCTACCAACGGAAGATTGGGTGGCATACATTTAAGATACAGGTAGGTAGCCGTGTTGGTCTGCCGTAGTTGCAACAAAATTAAAAAATGCCTTCCAGTAGCACCTTAGAGACCAACTAAGTTTGTGATTGGTATGAGCTTTTGTGTGCTCATGTATCTGAAGAAGTGTGCATGCACACGAGAGCTCATATCAAGAACAAACTTAGTTGGTCTCTAAGGTGCTACTGGAAGGCATTTTTTATACATTTAAGAGAAAGTCTTTAATTTAAGAGTTATCAACATAAAACGTTTTAAAGCAATTAGACCTATTAGTACAGCAGCATCCCAAAGTTCAACAGGTCAAGCCATTCATAGTTCCACTATGAATACGTAACAGGGCTGAGAAAGGGAGTCACCGCAACTCAAGTTGACTTCATCATGCGAGGTTCAAGTCTTACATGCTTGCTGCTTGAAACATGGCCCTATGGATGCAGCTTCCCCACAGCAAAGCGTTTCTGAAAAGCAGATCAATACTTTATCCTCTGCCAACCATTTGAGGAGTGTTTCACATAAATGGCTTAGCTCATCTCGATTGGATTCTGCCCCATGTGGCAACCTTGGTACCGACTCCATTATGAATTGCTCCATAAGCATATGCCTGGACAGGAAAAGCTGCTCAGATCTAACATGATGGCTGCATTCTGTTCAAGAGAAGACTCGGACCACCAAGAGTTCTTTGTAATAAACCATTCATGCATGCAGCGTTAGAAATGAGCCACAGTGTTGTATAAACCTTGGTCTTTATTAGGGCTACATCAACAGAAAGAGGGGTTTGCCACTAGAAAACAAGTAGATGTGGAACAGACTTCCACCGGTGAGTGGTTGGCTTTGGTTTTTTACAAGGCAAATTGCAAAAAGAAGCTGCAGGTTGTATTATCATAGATGACTATGAATAGCCTAGTCTTGAATAAATGAGTTCACTCGACATCAGTCTTTTCTCAAAGCAGCAACAGAACTAGAACAGAAATGAGATATCGGCACAAAGCAATGTGGCAACAGCAGACATATCCTCCAAGCTGTTCTTCAAACGTCTACAGACCTCAAAAAATGTGAGCTGCAAAAACCTTAAAGCAAAATGAAGCTGAAACAGTACAACTGGACTATAAGGAGGCCAACTGGAAAAAACGTGAAATTGCTAACTGTCATATATACTGTACTTGGTGTGTTCTTTGGAGTTCACTCATGTTTATGAAGGCCACATTAGACTGTGTTCAGGAACACCCATGTCTTCACATATAAATTGGATGATACTCCTTTGGAGTGAGTTTCCTCCTACAAATTGGGCAAAAGTTAGCATGCCTAAGAAAATTGCTGAGGCACTGACTACAGAAGATGTGGCCACATGTTGTTGACACTATAAGCCATCCGCTTTGCACAATCTCTGCAAAGCTGTCTATGCAAATTCCACAACTCAAAGTGCCTGCGGATCTTGCAAATTCCCTCCTTCCCACTTCTCTGGGGAGCTTTCTAGTGGCAAGAGCACCACTCTGTGTGTGTCTGCTAGCATCACCACCACCACCACCACCACTAAATATGAGGCTGTCAGACAATGGTTGAGGTCTGAACTCTCTATTGGGCTGCTGCCCACTCTCTCCAACAAGCACAAGGGAATCGTCTTGCGTAAGATCAACAACTATAGGTTCTGAAGTTTCGCAAGTGAGGTCAACTACTTCCACATCAATGCTTCTATCGTTAAGGCTGTGTGACAGGGAGGAGGAGGCGGAGGAGGAGGGGATACAGGGTTCAGAAGCAGTTCCCACCATCATCTTGTCCAGAGTATAAGGAGGTCTTGCGGAGGTGTTGCGACTGCCCCTCTTGCTTTTGCTGTGCTGGGTTGCATTACATTCTGTACTTGTTGAACTCATGATGCACAGGGATGGGAGAGGCACAATGAGGATATGAGTCCTACGCAGCTGCAAACAAGCAGCTCGATGTTTACATCACATGGTGGAGCTGACCGTGAGACCGGAAGCTCCAGGGAATTCACGGGGATTTGTTCATTGTGTAATATGAGACCTTCCTGTTTTTCTTGTGAAGGAAGTCTTTTGCAGTTGCTCGGAGAGAAGTCTGAGTGAACAGACATGTTTTGTACAGTTGTACAGTCAGAAATAAACCGTAGATGAAACAGACTTTCTGACTATCTTCTTTCTCCTGCTGGTATGCAGGAGCAAAGGGGGTGTGCATCTTCCACACAGGGAGATGTCGCCTATCAAGATCTTCCTGGACTGTGAGGAGCCAGCCAGGGTAAATCACCGCTAAACAAGCCCCGGGAGCCGGGGAGAGGGGCCAGCCTCTCCCGAGGGAGCAAGTTTTTCCCACAAGTGGTAGCACGCGGATGGCAGAGGCTACATGGCACAACTAAGGCCGGCTGGAGCACCCGGTGGAGAAGTTTTTTGCTGCTTGCAACGTTCCACGGACCTCTGATTTATGGCTGCATGGTGAACGTGGATTGAATGGTTCTCCGGTTCACTGAAGAGCTGCTGTTTTTTGGATTAAAAACAGCCAGAGAGAGCCAAATTACAAGCATTCCGGGGGAGCTGATAAAACTGCAGTCGCCTGCCAAGGAATTGTGAGTACTTTTGGGCTGATTTATGGGCTCATAAAGCATCAAAGGCAGGAGGGAGGCGAGCCGGAGCTGAACAAGGCTCAGAGGCTGAGAATAGTTGTTGGAATTTTCAGCGTAGCTTGCTGCTCACAGGTTGTTGGAAGGAATTTTCCAAGCGGAAGCTTGCTGCCAAGGGCTTGCAGCTTGTAAACAGCTAACAGGCTGTTGGATTTTTCAGCTCATAGCTGAAAGCTGTAGCTTGGAATCAAGATGGATGCCAAGCAAGGGGCGGGTTTGCCTTATCCACCCCCCCAACTAATGACAATTATTCCTCATGGTCTTTTAAAATGAAAGCCCTACTTCAGAGACAGAGAATATTTGGGGTGATTGAAAATCCCATCCCAGCAGCACCCACAAGGGCTTGGAATGAACAGAATGTGAAAGCCAGATCGGCTATCATCTTATGTGTTTCTGACGATCAACTTGTGCATATTGCTGATTTGGAATTCGCGCACGAGATTTGGCTTACGTTACAGCGAATTCATCAGAGTGATGCCGCAGGCACAGCGCTGCTGCATTTTGAGAAACTCACAAATATGAGACTGAAGCCTGATGGGGATGTGCAGGTGCATCTGACAGAGATGAAATTTCTATGCCAGCAGATGGCGCAAAGAAATTTTCCTCTTCAGGAAGAAATATTCTGTTTTATGATTATTAACAGCTTGAACCAGACTTACAAAACGGTTGCGAGTCAACTTGGTTCTCTACCTGCCGCGGATCTGACGGTGGAGAGAATTTGTTCCGAGGTTCTGAATGAGAGAGACAATAGCTGTTGCTGATGGGGGCAGTGAAGCTCAGAGTTCAAGCGGCCCCACTGTTGTTGCTACAGAGGAGCAAGCTGTAGCTTTGAACGTTGTTCGTTGTTACAATCGTGGCCAGCCTGGGCATGTTCAGAAGAACTGTAAAAAGCCACGTCAGTCAAAAGGAGCCAAGGGGGGCTCTGCAAAGCCAGAGGCTTCAGGCAAGGGTCGTGCCAAGTCACAGGCAAGACCAGCAAAGGCTTTGATGTCGCCAATAGCCTCATCATCGATTGAGAATGCATTTATTTTAGACACTGGGGCCACACAGCATTTATCCTCATGCAAGGAGTTGTTTTCTACGTTTGAGAAGCAACGCTTCACTGTGAAACAGGCCAACGGTCAAGAGATGGATGCGACCGGGATCGGGACTGTCTACTTGGAAAGTCTGAACTTGACTATAAATAATGTTTATTTTGTTCCTGATTTAAAGTTCAATTTGCTGAGTGTTTCTCAGATGACAAAGAAAGGACTGGTGTTGTCCTATGATAAGGAGAGTTGCAAAATCTTTAAAGACGGAGAGCTGTATCTTTCTGCCAGAGAGAAAGATGGACTATATCTATTGACTTTTGATGAGTCTGATTACAGAGTGTCTAATGCATGTGATACTAAGATGTTTTCTCTTGCAGGTGTATCGAAAAAAGCCACGGGAAGAAAGACAACAAAGATTAACAGTGTTTTTCAGCGAGTGTATGCTGATGTAATTGGTCCTCTAGCACCATCTAGAGGCAATGCTAAATACTATCTTGTGTTTGTTGATCACTATTCTCAATATGTATGGATATACGTGTTGCAATCTCCAAAGGAAACCTTAGCAAGGTTTAAAGAGTTTTATGATAAGGTTAAGACTGTTCATAATGCTAATATTGATTATCTTTTCACAGATGAAAAGCCAATTTTTCTTTCACAGGATTTTCAAGATTTCCTGGAGAAACAAGGGATAGAGTATAAAATTGCTGTATCTGAAGCTTCTTGGAACAAGAGTGTGTGTGTGAAGGTGAACAAAGAGTTGCAAAATGGCATGAAAGCACAATTGCTGAGTTCACATTTGCCACATGAGTTCTGGGCTGAATCTTTATCCTTTTTTTGTTACACTTGGGTGAGAAAGGTTCCAAAAGGTATGGAAAGTTCTCCTTTTGAGAAGCTGTTCCACAGGAAACCTTCGGTAAAACACTTTAAGGTTTTTGGATCTCACGTCAACACGGAAACTCCAAAAGGGGTTAAGAATGCCAAAGGCATTTTTGTGGGTTATGAAAAGGGGTTCTACAGAGTGATTTTGTCTGAATCTGGTCAGGTGATTCTCACAAAGTTTCTAGAGAGCACTCCTAAACAGGAGAGAGAGGTTCTCCACATATTTCCCACTGATGACAATGCAGATGAATATTCTGATACTGAGAGTGACACAGAGAGCTCAGAGAGTTCTGCTGACACAGTCATTGAGAGGGGTTCACACACAATGTCTAGTCCTCCACAGGTTAAGGCTGAACTAGAATTGACTGAACCACTGTTTACTGTAGGGCGTGGTTCTCCCAAAAGTCCAGAGGACGAACCAGTCAGCAAGGATGATCTGCACCTCATTCGCAGGTCTGAGAGAGTCACAAAGGGCATACCACCCAAAAGGTACTCTCAAGAGTTTGCTTCCTCAGCTGTTGCATGTGTTACTATTGTTAACAACTCAAACCAAGGTAAAGATGTGTCTAAGTCAGAGACAAAGGCACAACTAGGAGTTGCTAAGGGTAATACTAACTTCCCTAGCCGAGGTAATGCAGAAGCACTCATTCCTTAGAAAACAGACAACCAGAGAGTTACACTGGTGGAACCAGTGGTGGGTAGTTCCAAAGGTGGAACTGAAACAACAGGGGATTGTTACGTGTATAACAACTGTTTGTTTTCTTCTCTGGATAAAGCTTTGTTCGCAGCTAACGTCGAATCATATGGGGGAGTATGTTGGGATATGAGTCCTACGCAGCTGCAAACAAGCAGCTCGATGTTTACATCACATGGTGGAGCTGACCGTGAGACCGGAAGCTCCAGGGAATTCACAGGGATTTATTCTTTGTGTAATATGAGACCTTCCTGTTGTTCTTGTGAAGGAAGTCTTTTGCAGTTGCTCAGAGAGTAGTCTGAGTGAACGGACATGTTTTGTACAGTTGTACAGTCAGAAATAAACCGTAGATGAAACAGACTTTCTGACTATCTTCTTTCTCCTGCTGGTATGCAGGAGCAAAGGGGGTGTGCATCTTCCACGCAGGGAGATGTCACCTATCAATATCTTTCTGGACTGCGAGGAGCAAGCCAGGGTAGATCACCGCTAAACAAGCCCCGGGAGCCGGGGAGAGGGGCCAGCCTCTCCCGAGGGAGCAAGTTTTCCAACAGGCTGCAGAGTACTTGCTTCCCCCCTTATCTCCGTGTGCTGCTCCCTGCTTAGTCACCAAGCAATTCTGTAATGTGATAATGACGATAATGAATGCTCTCTCTAAAGCAACTTGATGCAACTGGTGACGCTTTGGAGCACCGTGACTTTCTTAGAGTTGTCTCTTTTATAGCAGGTACTCCGAAGCTGGGAGCAAGTTAAACATCTTGAGGAGTTAGGGCAGGCTTCCTCAACCTTGGCCCTCCAGATGTTTTTGGCCTACAACTCCCATGATCCCTAGCTAGCAGGACCAGTGGTCAGGGAGGATGGGAATTGTAGTCTCAAAACATCAGGAGGGCCGAGGTTGAGGAAGCCTGAGTTAGGGTGTCTTTCGTGTTACTCTATAGAACTGCATTCACGTGGGAAGAAACAGGATTAGGCTAAGAAGCAGGCACACAAAGATTAGTTTTCTATCTTTCAGCCAAGAGATGAGCTAAAACATTTAGGATTATTACGAGGTGGAGTATCTTTCCCTACCTTGACAGTCCTCTTTATACAAGAGTCTGATAAGGAGAAGGGAAGAACTCATGATGAATGTCTCTTCTTCAAGAAGAACCAGGGCACATAGCCAAGCTGAGGACGATGGGAAATCTTAAATGAAATTCATTGGAGTTGCCTCTACTAGAGCGCACCTCCTATGTCTGCTCTTGCAAGAGGTATTTTCCAGGTATGACACATTCAATGTGTACACCCAACAGGGTGGATAAAAATCAATGATTTAAAAAAGAATAATTAAAAAATCTGTTTTTTATTTAAATTGGATTTTTAAAATAAAATGCTTTTGGAGGAAAGATCTTTCTAAAGATAGTTTTCTATTTAAGTTACATTATAGTCCAAAGGCTATTCATAAGGAAAGAAGTATTTGTTTTAAGTTTTTCATGTGTGCTACAACTCAGTCTAAGGTTTTTTTTGGGGTTTTTAACAAAAATCCCCCACGTTTAACCACATCAGTTAACAAACATGGATACATATGCTATAATTTTATTGTTTTAGTTAAGTACGCTATTCGTGAGTTTCCTACAGCGGAACTTATAAATGTATATAAACACTTTTCTTTAACTTAAGGCTGTATATAGTAATAAAAAGGGGGTGGAAACCCCTTACTATGGGGGTGGGGGGTCTGTTGGAGGATCTCTGAGACGGCAGGAGGGGAACCCTTTGGAAAAACTTTTACTTTCGTTTTTGGGAACTGCGTAGTTATAAATAAGAAGCCTCTTTTCGTTATTTTTTAAATTTTTATGTAAGTGCCAAGCAGCAGCATTTTGAAAGAACTGCCAAGTCCGAGTTAAAAGAGAGAGCCACTGTTTATTGTTGCTCTTACTTTATGTTTTACTTGGAGAAAAGCGGAGCGGAGAAAGAAGCGCTTCACACACCCCCTTGCTTCCTGTCTGTGGTTTTTCGTTTACTTAGATGGTCCTAATTGCTTTTTTCTTTTTGTTGTGGCTGGTTTTTGAATTTTTATATTTATTATATATTTTTTGCCTTCTTTTTCTCTCCTTGTTGTTTTTATTTTTATTGGGGTGGGAAGGCTGAAGGCTGATCACCGAAGAATGGATGCTTTTGAATTCTGGTGCTGGAGGAGACTCTTGAGAGTCCCATGGACTGCAAGAAGATCAAACCTCTCCATTCTGAAGGAAATCAACCCCGAGTACTCACTGGAAGGACAGATCCTGAAGCTTAGGCTCCAAGACTTTGGCCACCTCATGAAAAGAGTAGACTCCCTGGAAAAGACCCTGATGCTGGGAAAGATGGAGGGCACAAGGAGAAGGGGATGACAGAGGACGAGATGGTGGGACAGTGTTCTTGAAGCTACCAGCATGAGTTTGACCAAACTGCGGGAGGCAGTGGAGGACAGGGGTGCCTGGCGTGCTCTGGTCCAGGGGGTCACAAAGAGGCGGAAAGGACTAAACGAGTAAACAACAACAACAACAACAACAACAACAACAACTGCGAAGTGGATGCTTGAAGGCTAAGGGTGGAACATTATTGTACTTGCTTTGTGTTCTTTTTTACTGTTTGCTCCTTTTTATGTTTTGCAACATAAAAAAAGCATTGTGGTGGATTGGCTAAACAAGTGGCGGAAGAATTAAATTTTTATATTTATATTTTTATTTATATTTTTGATTCTTTCCTTAATAATTGGACATATTTGTGGATTACAACTTCTTTGGTGTGGCTCTGTGGATCTGATATTTTGGATTGGCCAAACAAGAGGTGGAAGTTGAGTATTGATTGGTGTTTTTGCTTAACGTTGGTGGGTGACATATATTACATTAATAGCAAAACAGGATTCAGACTTTACACAAGTAAAGCATTATAGGCCGATTTCGTTGTTAAACAATGATTATAAATTGTTTGCTAGTATACTGGCAAACAGATTGAGAAATGTACTGAATGAAATAATACATAAGGATCAAGCAGGCTTTTCACCTGACAGACAGATGGACGACAACACATGAAATCTCGTGAATATAATTGAATATCTGACTACCAGAAATGAAAAGCAAACCGGTGTTAATTTTTGTAGATGCGGAAAAGGCCTTCGATAATATATCTTGGCAATTAAAAGGAATAAAAGCGATATACTCAGAACAAAGAGCAAAACTGATATTAAATAATATAATAACAGAAAATATTGAGATTACGAAAGGTGCAAGACAAGGGTGTCCATTATCACCATTACTATTCATATCGGTACTGGAAGTCTTTCTAAGGACAATAAGGAGAAATGAAAAAGTAAAGGGCATTTCAGTCGGTCGGAAAGAGCATAAAGTGAAAGCTTTTGCAGATGACTTAGTATTAACAATGAAAGAACCACTAATTAGTGCCAAGGAAGTATTAGAAGAGATAGAACAATTTGGACATGTAGCAGGTTTTTAACTGAACAAAAAGACTAAAATGATAGTTTACAATATGAAACAGGACTTGGTGGACATGTTGCAGCAACAGATTGGTATTGAAGTTGCTAAAAAAGTTAAATATTTAGGAATTTGGTCAATGTCAAAGAATATAGACCTCTTTCAGAACAATTATATACCGGTGTGGAATGGAATCAAAAGAGATCTGGAAATATGGGGAAGGATGAGATTATCATTTTGGGGAAGGATTTCAGCTATTAAAATGAATGTGCTACCAAAGATGTTATTTTTGTTTCAATCAATTCCAATAATCAAGGGGGCAGCAATCTTTAAAGAATGGCAAAAGACGGTTTCAAGATATATCTGGCGGGGAAGAAACCAAGAATTCAATATAAGTTATTAACAGATGCTAAAGAAAGAGGGGGCTTCGCCCTGCCAGACTTGAAACTGCATTATGAAGCGTCCTGCCTCTGTTGGTTAAAGGAATGGATGTTGTTAGAAAATACAGCTTTGCTGGATCTGGAAGGTTATGAGAATAGATTTGGTTGGCATGCATATTTATGGTATAATAAGACAAAAGTCCATAAAGGATTTGGAAACCATATATTCCGAAGATCTCTCTTTGAAATATGGGATAGGTATAAAAACCTATTAGAACGTAAGACACCGCAGTGGCTATCTCCATTAGAAGCGATGAGTGTGAAGAAGATAAATATGAGCAAAAATTGGGTTACATGTGAAAAATTAATACAAAAGGAAGGAAATAAATGGAAAATGAAACCTTATGAAGAGGTTAAAGAATATGTAAGTGATTAGCTGCACTATCGCCAAGTCAATGAAATGTTTAAACAGGATTTGAGGGGGAAAGGATTTGATGATAACAAATCAAAATTTGAAATTGAAGTATTGAATAATAAATATAATTTTTGTCTAAAATGTATAAATTGCTGCTTGAATGGCATTTGAAAGATGAAGAGGTAAAGTCGGTTATGATACACTGGGCCAAAGATTTTGGGTATAATATACAGTTAAAAGATTGGGGAAAACTGTGGAAGGAAGGATTAAAATTTACTGCATGCAATGCTTTGAAAGAAAATGTGATGAAAATGATGTATAGGTGTTATATCACCCCAGTAAAATTAGCTAAAATGTATAAAATAAGTAATAAATGTTGGAAATGTAAAGAAAAGGAAGGACCTTTTTATCACATGTGGTGGGAATGTAAAAAAGTGAAAAGCTTCCGGGAAATGATATATAATGAGATGAAAAAGATGTTGAAATATACATTGATTAAGAAACCAGAAGCATTTTTACTTGGCATTGTAGGAGATGATATTAATAGACAGGATTGTAAGTTGTTTTTATATGCAATGACTGCAGCAAGAATATTATTGGCACAAAAATGGAAGCAAGAAGAACTACCAACAAAAGAAGAATGGAGGATGAAGTTGACGGACTATGCAGAATTAGATAAATTGACAGGAAGGATTCGAAACCTGCGGGATCAGAGATTCGTAGAAGACTGGAGTAAATATATGAACTATTTGAAAAGTAATTGTGATGAACAGATTACGCTAATAGGACTGCAAGAAGTTTGGTAAGGTGGATAGTTTGAAGCATTATTAGTTAAGGATAATTAAATGTAATCTAGAAATTAAGAAATGCAGAATAAGTGATAAAGAATGGGAAATCATCAGAGGTGTTTAGACGGAAGTCTAAAATATTGTATAAGATGAGAAGATCTGTTGTATGATATATATAAGTGTCAGAGCTGCCCGAGGTCCCAGCTCACAAAGGACCAACGCCACTTCGTTGTTAAATACGAAAGTCTTTATTGAAGTTCAGTTTCACTTCCAGAGCCGCAGCGTGCAGCTCTACGTCTCAACTTTTAGACCGCTGATGCTCCGTCTGAGTCTCCTCCCCCCAGACACCAGTTTAAGACTCTAGCCTTACTCCACCTCTTCCTCTGTTCTTTCCGCCTCTGGTTCCGCCTGTCCGTTGGGGTCTCGCCCTTTCTAGACTCTTCTGACGCTGAATCCCCTGAGCCTTCCCCCTCCCTCCGGCGGGCTTTAGGAGCTGGTTCCCCATCCGGGTCTCCTGCTGTCCCCCGCGCCTGTACATTTGAACTTGGCGCGCACGCCCAGCCGGCAACTTTCCTCCTGACCGTTTCACTGCTGCTGTCACTGCTTCCCCCTTCGGGGAGGCTAGCTGCAACTGACCTCCCCTCCTTTGGAGACGTGGTCAGCCCTGACTCACTTTCTCTCCCCGCTGGAGGAGACGCTGGCCCTGACACATGTGACTCTTCCCCCCCACTACGCTCTGGTGGGGAAACTGGTCCTGATCCCCCGCTGCTGCTTCGGGGTTCCCCGCTGGCTCCTTGTTTCTGGTGCGTCCCCCCTGGGACCCCCCTTGCCCTGACCATCGGCGCCCCCTTCTGGGAATCTTCTGATTCGCTGGAGAAGCTCATGGAATCTCTCGGGCCACTGTCATACTCCCCTACGCTGCCCTCGGATTCTTCCCCTTCGCTCTCCATTTCCTCTCTCCCCTGTGCTCCTGCTCCTGAGCCCCTGACAATAAGATATTTTTTTAAAAATTATGGATGGCATTGAGAAAGCGAGTAGGGAAAAGTTCTTCTCCTGCGCTCAAAGAATCATAGAATTGCAGGCTCTCACCAAACTCTCTCTGTGTCCCGTAATGTCCGTGGGTCTGCTCTGAGTAAGATCGTCTTAGGCCAGCTCTCTAACCGCAACACCACCCTGCCTTCCCTTTGCACGCTCAGGAGCTGTCTTTGGCTCCTTGCTGCCTATACCCTCAGAAAAAGAGGGTAAAGCACCTCGCTTTCGGAGGGAGCCGCTGCTGCCATCTGTGCCTGGCGCGCTCGCTCTTGTATCATGTCCTGCTGCATCCTCGGAGGGCAAGCGCCTCTTCCCTGCCTTGCACGCTTCCCATGACAAAACACACAGCCCTTCCAGCCTGTGGGAGCCACACTTTCTCCCTGGCTGCAGGTCTCATCTTTCGCCCACTGCACGCAACTTCACATTCACACACGCGCAGGCATACACGGGTCTGCCGCCCTTTTGGCGCGCACCTTGCCTCCTTGCCGTGCTGGCAGTTCTCTCAAGCAACAGGTGTAATCATAACAACACTTTCCTGGCGATTTTCCTGCAAGAAAGCTCCCTCTCCTTGTTGGCGCTGAGGACCGAGCGCAACAGGCACACGCAACATTTCACCCCCTCCCCTAAATGTCTACTCAGAAGTAAGTGCACTGAGTCAGATCGGGCCAACTAGTCCCAGGTAAGTGCGTACACACTTACTTTGGAGTAAGCGACAGCAGGCGCTGCAGCCTCTGTACCCTTCTCGGGAGTCCGCCGTGAGCCCCACGGCTGGAAGCTCTGCTGCTCACGACAAGGCCAGGTCCCTGCCAGGCGCATGCGCGAGCGACCAGCTCCTGCTCTCCCATCTGTGCAATAATTTCAAGGAGTTTCCCCAAAGAAATCTGGAAGCAGATTTTATTCCCATCCTTGGGAATTGTTTGTGTGCCATATCTTTTTCAGGGGTTCCATATATCCATTGATAACCTACATAGAATCATCATAGAATCATAGAATCATAGAGTTGGAAGAGACCACAAGGGCCATCGAGTCCAACCCCCTGCCAAGCAGGAAACACCATCAGAGTACTCCTGACATATGGTTGTCAAGCCTCTGCTTAAAGACCTCCAAAGAAGGAGATTCCACCACACTCCTTGGCAGCAAATTCCACTGTCGAACAGCTCTTACTGTCAGGAAGTTCTTCCTAATGTTTAGGTGGAATCTTCTTTCTTGTAGTTTGGATCCATTGCTCCGTGTCCGCTTCTCTGGAGCAGCAGAAAACAACCTTTCTCCCTCCTCTATGTGACATCCTTTTATATATTTGAACATGGCTATCATATCACCCCTTAACCTCCTCTTCTCCAAGCTAAACATGCCCAGCTCCCTTAGCCGTTCCTCATAAGGCATCGTTTCCAGGCCTTTGACCATTCTGGTTGCCCTCCTCTGGACACGTTGCAGTTTGTCAGTGTCCTTCTTGAACTGTGGTGCCCAGAACTGGACACAGTACTCCAGGTGAGGTCTGACCAGAGCAGAATACAGTGGCACTATTACTTCCCTTGATCTAGATGCTATACTCCTATTGATGCAGCCCAGAATTGCATTGGCTTTTTTAGCTGCCGCGTCACACTGTTGGCTCATGTCAAGTTTGTGGTCAACCAAGACTCCTAGATCCTTTTCACATGTACTGCTCTCAAGCCAGGTGTCACCCATCTTGTATTTGTGCCTCTCATTTTTTTTGCCCAAGTGCAATACTTTACATTTCTCCCTGTTAAAATTCATCTTGTTTGTTTTGGCCAAGTTCTCTAATCTGTCAAGGTCGTTTTGAAGTGTGATCCTGTCCTCTGGGGTGTTAGGCACCCCTCCCAGTTTGGTGTCATCTGCAAATTTGATCAGGATGCCCTTGAGTCCATCATCCAAGTCGTTGATAAAGATGTTGAATAAAACCGGGCCCAAGACAGAACCCTGTGGCACCCCACTAGTCACTCTTCTCCAGGATGAGGGGGAACCATTGATGAGCACCCTTTGGGTTCGGTCATTCAGCCAGTTACAAATCCACTGAGTGGTAGCATGAAGCAATAGAGAGTATAATTTAGAATCTAATCCTCCCCCCCTCTCTATCCATTGCAATTTTCAAATTTGGTTAAGGGTGACTGTTTTTCTACACACCCCTCACCCTCTCCAGTTGCCCATCCAGACTCAGGCATGCTCATGGGTGAGCTGTGTGATAAGCCGGTGGAGATAGGGTTTTCGTGTAGGGGGGGTACTTTGTACATGCTCAGAAGCACCCTCTACACATATCCCAAGGCATGTGGATGAAAGCAGGCAGTGCCAAGAAGGCGTGTCTGTGTGTTTGTGTGGGCACTAGGGGTATGACTTGTGGACTTTTCTTTTCTTCCCCCCAAACAGTTTCCTGTATCATAAACGGATGCACTTTTGCTTAGAAACACTGGAAAAGGGACTAAGTATTCTCAGTTATGGAAAAAGGTCGCCCCAAAATGAAAAGTTGGAAACATCGTATATGTAACGTTACTACTCATAACTATGAGCACTTTTTAAAACTTCATGGAACTGTTTATAACTTTTACAGCTGCCTGGAACTTCCTCAAACTGTGGAGAATGTTCAAGAAGAATCCAAATATTGGTCTATAGGGAAAGATTTGTGGGCAAACATCTAAACTTCTTAATTTTTAATATTTCTTTCTGTGGCAATATACAATTGTGGTTGGAGAAACCCAGCTGGGTGGGCGGGGTCTAAATATAATTATAATCATAATCATTACAATGTCACACAAGATCCTCAATTTATTCTCAGCAATAAGAAGTGATGACCCATGTGTATTAGAAAATTTGCAAGCTCTATTTTTCCTGGATACATGCTATGCATATTACATACTACATTGTTTATTTATTTTTTGTTTAAATCGGGTGCTCAGCTTCTTCTACCATTGCAAGGAAATAGCCTCCTATCCTGAGCAGTACTGAGTGTCCAGCCAAGCAGTGGACTGGGATGCGGGCCTCACTGGAGTCCCTTGGGCACGCCCATTGTGCAGAACCTGGCTGGCCGGAGCCCCCTCTGACAGCAGGCACCATGGGGGGGGGAGAGAGATCTGTTCGGTGGTGAAGTGCCCCCACTTTGCATTTTGGAGAAATTTATTGGCAGCTTCGCTTGCCCTCCGTGGAGCCCACACGCTTCCCTGCGTGTGTCTGCTGCTCCGGACTTCCAGCTGCAGTTAGCAGAGCTTAAGCACAGCAACAGAAGTAAGAGTCACACATTTGTGACTCGAAACCTCTCAGGTGGAATTCCCTTTGTTGCCCGTGAAGACCGCCTGGGCACAAACTGGGGTTCTTCTTCTGACCCACTGGGGCCAGCAAGTGCGTCTTCTTCATCAGACGACTCCCCCTCTGACTTGACCCGTCTGTGAGCTTTCTCCATTACTCTAACAGGAGATGAGGGCTCACTCTTGGACACGCCTTTCACAACCTGTGGAGACGCCTCCCCCTGGTGCTGATCCTGATCATCGAACAGAGCACCATTACCTGGCTCTCCCTCCTCCTCAGATTCGGACAGACAATCTGAGACAACGTCATGGCTGACTTTGCGCCTTGACCTACTTTCCTGCTGCTCTTTGAACTCAGCATGCTTACTGACCAGAAGCTTGGTCTGATCACCTTCTGGGTATGCAAATCTCCACCCCTTTGTCGCGGGTTCATACCCACAGAAGATCATTTCCTGGTACCTTGGACCACCCTCTTGCTGCAGACACTTTGGTACAGGCACCATGGCTCTGCAACCAAACAAACGGAAGAAATGCACCTGCGGCTTCTGTCCGTTGAGCAAGAAATACAGGGTGTCACCTACCACTGCATTGTAGCACCTGTTCATCGTGAAATTGGCCATTTTTACTGCCTCCCCCCAGAAACTGTGAGGCAACCAAGAGTCACACAATAGAACCTCTGAAACTTGAACCAGAGCTCTACTCCTCAGCTCTGCCACGCCACTCTCCTGAGGCGAAGTCACCTTGTGACGTATCCCTCTCTGGCGAAAGAAACTCTTTAGAGCAGACCCAGTGACCTCTGAACCCCGGTCACACTTGAATCCCTGCACCTTGGTGGAGAACCTCTGTTCCACCTCCGCAACCCAATCCCTGATCAGTTGCGTTGCTTCCTCCTGCGTTTTCAGCGAAAAAGCCCAGGAGTTCTGAGTAAAATCATCGATCAAAATCAGCAGAAACCTGGCTTTGCCCAGACTTGGCTGAGGCATAGGCCCAAACAGGTCTGCGTGCACAAGCTCAAAAGGCTTTGTGGTTACTCTCTCCACCCTGGGATAACTGTATCCCTTGTTCTTGGCTTTCCTGCAAGCCCTGCAATTTAGGGTTTCACCACATTCTCTTACCTTGCACCCTTTGGTGCATTCTGATAACATCTGCAAGTCATCACAAGACCCATGTGCAATCCTCTTGTGCCACACGCATGCACATGAAACATGAGTGTGAATGTTTGCTTTCCCAGCATTCCCCACTCCCTTTTCCTCCAGAGGAGTTGTTTCCAGAACAAAGAGGTTGTTCTGACTTTTCTCAACACGTACCAGTTGCTTCCCCCCTCTGGAAATTGTACAGACATTGTTCTCAAAACAAACCATATACCCCTCCTGTAAAAGACATGGTACAGACAAAAGACAACAATTCAGTCCCGGCGCCACATAGACTTCCAGCTGCGCCTGCAAGAAAGAAAGATAAACATTGCCGGCTTTTGTTACAAGCCTCTGTGACCCATCAGCAAAACACACTGATTTCCCAGCTGAAACAGCTCTGCAGTTCTTTATCTGGACACCAGGTGACTCAGGCACGAGATGTCTATTTGCAGCAGAGTCAATGACCCAACGTTGCACACTGTCCTTCGTTGCCTTAGCAACAGAGTTCCTTCTGCCCCCCTCCTTGGGGCCTTTACAGGTGTCTTTCAAAACAGCCATTGAAGCAAACAGCTGATAAGCACCTCCTTCCCCTTCCGGCCGTCCCTGCGACTTCCCACACTGGCCTCTTCTCCCGGGCTGGTTCCCATGGGAAATGTCCTTGGGACTTTCCTGCCCTTTCTCTCTCTGTGGACAGCAGCGGCGCAGGTGTTCAGGGGAACCGCAAACATAACAGCAACGAGTGGAAAACTTTACAAAGTGGCCTTTGGACTTCTGTGCCCCCCCACTCTTGCCAGCAGCACTCCTCGAGGCTTTGCATCTGGGGACGTGGCTTTTGGCTTCCAGCTTGGTGGTTTCTCTGCAAACCTTCTCCAGCTTCTGCCAAACAGCCTTGGCACCCTTAAGACCCTTGGACTGGCCTGCACCACCACACTTAGGTGCATAGCTTCCAGAGGAACAGCTTGCTCCTGCCTTCCTCTTCCCAGCTCTCAGCAGCTTTCCAGCACATGGCCCATCTCTCTGGCGTGTTGAAGCATTGCAGCAGCTTCTGAACACGGCTCCAGCCCCCCTTGGGCTTCCTGGGCGTTGCTCAGCTTCTGTGCAGCTTTTGGCCCCCTCTGGGCGTCCCTCAGGCTGGCTTCTAGCCCCCTCTGGCCTGGCTCCCACTATCTTCAGTGCCTGCCACTCGACCCAGGGCTCCTTCCCGTCCACCTCTTCAAAAGGGACTGCACATGATTCATGGCTGCCTGCCATCTTCTCCCCCGGGGCCCAGCTTACTTACGAACAGTAGTAGCTTCTCATGCACCCGGTACAGCACAGCTCCTCCAGCGAGCTCCTTGCCTCACGATCTAGGCACAGCTCCCAGCTCTTCTCCACTGCCCTCCCTGGCAGGAGATCACACAGCACACACACACCGGCACGGACTTGGCTTGCTTCACAGCGTCAGCTGACCCCATAACCTTTGGAGAAATTTATTGGCAGCTTCGCTTGCCCTCCGTGGAGCCCACACGCTTCCCTGCGTGTGTCTGCTGCTCCGGACTTCCAGCTGCAGTTAGCAGAGCTTAAGCACAGCGACAGAAGTAAGAGCCAATGATAGCCTTGTGTGCTCAATAAATCAGGCAGACGCTCGGTGTCTTCCTTATCTTACAAAGAGCTTTAATCTCGTACAAATCAACAGATTGTAAATCCCGGCGACACGCAACTCATTTTCTCGGTACGTTCCGTGAGCGACTCAACTCACACTGTGTGTCAGCGTAGTCAGACACTCCCACTTCAGTCAGTGTTCTTTTGCCACGCCTCAAAGAATGTGAGACGTCACTCAGAACTTCTTAACCCTGTAAGTTCTGACTCTCACCATATGCATGCCAAAGGCTCCAGGTTCAATCCCTGGCACCCTGCCCCCTTAAAAGGAACCTTGGCCAGAGAGCTGGTGCCAGCACAGCAGACAATACCGGTGGGTTAGATGGACACCAGTGTCCGCCAGATTCTTCTGTTCTGTGCCTTGGCGGAGCAGCTGTGATGAAACTTTGGGCCCCAGCTGAAGGTGGTTGATGGGAGTTGTAGTCCAAAATATTTCTTTGTTTGCATTTGTATCCCACCTCATTCTCCAAGGAGCTTAACGTGGCAGAGGTACAGGGTTCTCCCTTCCGGATTGAATCCCATCGCAGCACTCTCTAGCAATACCATTGCAGTGCCTTTGAGTGCATGCAGAGTGCCCATACCCTGTGATGCCTTGCGACTGGCCTTCGCGTGGCTTTATCCACCAGGGGTCGCCGTGAGGGGCGGAGAAGGGCTATAGTTCAGAAGGTCCCAGGCTTAGTCCCCAGGGACATCTCCAGCAAGCAGGGCTGGGAGAAGACTCCTGAGGAGAGGCTGCCAGTCAGTGGAGACAATTCCGAGCTCTATAGACCAGGAGTCTCTAACTTGGCAAAAGGCAACTGCCCCACGTTCTTCTGTTCTTCTATTATTCTGCGTGGAGCAAATGGGCGCACGAAAAAGGGAAGGAAAGAGAAGGAGGGGCACACATTTCAACACGACACCCTGGTCGGGTGCTATTTATTCATTCATTAAGTGTATTTATATCCCCTCTTTTCCTCGGAGGAGCTCAGTGTGACACCCAAGTGGCGTCCAGAGTGGCGCAATCTAATCCCAACGACAACCCTGTGAATTAGGCTAGGGTGACAAGCAGTGACTGGCCCGGGGGGGGGGCAACTTGTATGAAATATTGTGGGAGGGCAGGTAAGCCCCTTCCCGCATAATCGACTGTCCCCCTCAAATATTTGATTAGGGGGTGGGGAAAGGGACCTCAACCCCTAGGAGTTGGCTTCTATGGACTGGCCTCTAATGCCACACGCAGGGAGCTTCGAGGCCAAGTGGGAGGATTTGAACCCAGGTCTCTCCCAGGTCCTAGTCTGACAAACTAATCACTATGCCACCCCGGATCTCTTAAAAAGAGCTCCTTGGGTCTGGGTTAAAGGCGGATCTACATGGATCCTCATGGATCTTCCACTTTTTAAAAACTAACTCCAACTAATCCAGTGTCAAATAACAAATGGAAGGCACGCCTACAGACTGGACTGTAAAAAACGTGGATCCAACACTGTCGCTCTGTAGCCCCAGAAAAACATGGATCAGAGCCATGGATCCTCATGAATTCATATGATTTTTATATTGAAACAAAATAAAAACACCATGATACTCTGGTCCACATCTTAGTCTGTAGGCAGAACCAAAAAAATCATGCATCCACTGTTTCGTGGTCTCACAATGGCGCAAAAACGTGGTTTTGAAGCACGGGTCCTCATGGATCCTCACCCTTTTTGCATTGGGCCACCCCTAACTCACTGTCAAATTACACATCATGCACATGGGCACAACCTGCACCACAAACCAGTTGGATCCACGGCTTCCTGGCCACTCCATGGCCCAAAAAAGTGGTTTCGAAGCACAGACCCTCATGGATCCTCATGATTTTTGCACTAGATCAGCCCGAAGTCACCATCAGATCATCATGGCCATGGGCACAGCCTGCATCACAAAAATCATGGATCCACAGCTTCCTGGCCACCCCATGGCCCAAAAACATGGTTTCAAAGCACGGATCCTCATGGATCCTCACGCTTTTTGCTTTGGGCCACCCCTAACTCACCGTCAAATTACACATCATGCCCATGGCCAGAGCCTGCACCACAAAAAACTCGGATCCATGACTTCTTGGCCACTCCATGGCCCAAAAACATGGTTGCAAAGGGGTCTGGGTTAAAGGCGGATCTACATCTACACTTTTTACATCTACATCTACACTTTTTAAAAAATAACTCCAACAAATCCAGTGTCAAATCACACCTGGAAGGCACGCCTACAGACTGGACTATAAAAAACGTGGATCCAACACTTTGCCGCGCTGCAGCACCATAAAAACATGGATCCGAGCCATGGATCCTCATGAATTCATAAGATTTTTATATTGAAAGAAAATAAGAACACCATGATACTCTAGACCACATTTAGTCTGTAGGCAGAACCAACAAAATCACGCATCCACTGTTTCATGGTGCCGCACTGGCGCAAAAACATGGTTAAAAAACACGGATCCTCATGATTTTAGCAGTAGATCAGCCCGAAGTCACCATCAGATCAAATATCATGGCCATGGTCGCAGCCTGCAGCACAAAAATCACGGATCCACGGCTTCCTGGTGACACCGTGGCCCAAAAACATGGTTTTGAAGCACGGGTCCTCATGGATCGTCATGCTTTTCGCATTGGGCCAACCCAAACTCACTGTCAAATCACACATCTTGGCCATGGGCACAGCCTGCACCACAAAAATCACGGATCCACAGCCTCCAAAAATCATGAGTTGCACTACAAAAATCACAAAAATGCCCTTACCTGCACTGTTAATGTCACCACTGGAACATTATTATTAGAGCCGATGTGAGAATGTATGACTATATATTGTACCAAGATATGGTTCATCTTCAAGAACAGATCAAATACATGCCAAAGTATTAAAGAGGAGAAAAAATATGAAACTGCTTACATACTGTGAACTAATATTCAGATTCAAGAAAGACTGTATGGCAAACATTTAAATCAGTGAAAAGACAGAATTTGAGCCCATCATAATAGAGTTCTACCTTTTGGGTGAAATTTATAAACTATTACTCAAATATGACACCGAGCCTGAACAAGCAAAACCTTATATGACAAAATGGATGCAAAAATTTTAAGAACAGTTTACAGGGGAACAATGAGAGCAATTATGAATAAAGGAATAAAATTCACTGCAAGTTAAGCCCTAAAACAAAATTGGGACAGTGGAACCTCGGGTTGCGGACATAACCCGTGATGGAGGCATGTCCGCAACCTGCAGCGTTCGCATGTTGAAGCGCTGCGTCTGCGCAGGCGCCAGTGCAATTTGGCGCTTCTGTGCATGTGCAAACGGCGAAACCCGGAAGTAACCCGTTCTGGTACTTCCAGGTTTCCCGCAGTCCGCAACCCAATAACACGTAACCTGAAGCGGCCATAACATGAGGGATGACTGTACAAAAATGTTCTTTCAATGGTATATAACTTTGAAAGATATACAGAAGATGAATAATGAAATGAATGGACATTGCTGGAAATGTCATAGACCTTAAGGAATCTTCTTCCATTTATGGTGGACCTGTGAAAAGACCAAAAAGTTTTGGAGGAAAGTTCATTTCGAAATAAAAAAATGTAAAAACCCCTAAATTTGCATTGGACCCCAAAACTATGCCATTGGCAATGACTCCTTCAGCTACTGTATTGTGAAATCGTCAGTGGAACTATTTAGTTATATGACCACAGCAGTCAGAGTGGTGTTAGCTAACATATGGAAATTTGACATATGTCCTGAAATAGATGCATTGAAAGAGAAACTATCAGAATATGCAGTAATGGCAAAACTCTCCAATTTAGTAAATAATTGACTCATCTTTATAATTTGTATACAACTTAACAGAACTGTAACAAAATGAACATCTGTATGGATTTTTATAATAGACCTTAGTTACAGAAATATTTCCTGTTTAAAAATAGAAGCTTTGTGTGTATATGGTAAAGAAAGAAATATACAGTAGAAGAAATCTTGTCTGTCTGATCTAGAAATGAAATCATATTTTAAAATAATTTTGCTTTAAATTTTTATAATCATATATGGTATTTCTCCAATAGCAAACTACCTAGAATTGGAAATAATATTTAGTACACTAACCTTTGTTTAACTCTTGATAAATGTCAGCTTGCTGAGTTATTTTGTACCATTGTGATTCAATGTTATACAGGTGAAACTCGGAAAATTAGAATAACATGAAAAAGTTCATGGAATATCATGGAAAAGTTCATTTGTTTCAGTAATTCAACTTAAAAGTTGAAATTAATATATGAGAAAATCTCCTGGTAGATGGCTGCGTTGACCCTGGACTTAATGAAGCACAGTGGAACAACACCAGCTGATGACATGGCTCCCCAAATCTCTTTTCTGATGAGAGCAGCTTTTGCATCTCATTTGGAAACCAAGGACCCAGAGTCTGGAGGAAGAATGAGGAGGAACACAATGCCAGATGCTTGAAGTCCAGTGTGAAGTTTCCACAGTCTGTGTTGATTTGGGGAGCCATGTCATCAGCTGGTGTTGGTCCACTGTGCTTCATTAAGTCCAGGGTCAACGCAGCCGTCTACCAGGAGATTTTGGAGCACTTCATGCTTCCTTCCACAGACGAACTTTATGGGGATGCTGACTTCATTTTCCAGCAGGACTTTGGCACCTGCTCACACTGCCAAAAGTACCAAAACCTGGTTCAGTGCCCATGGGATTACTCCGCTTGATTGGCCAGCAAACTCGCCTGACCTGAACTCCATAGAGAATCTATGGGGCATTGCCAAGAGAAAGATGAGAGACATGAGACCGAGCAATGCAGAAGAGCTGAAGGCTGCTATTGAAGCATCCTGGTCTTCCATAACACCTCAGCAGTGCCACAGGCTGATAGCATCCATTCCATGCCGCATTGAGGCAGTAATTGATGCAAAAGGGGCCCAGACCAAGTACTGAGTACATATGCATGCTTCTACTTCTGAAAGGTCCAATATTGCTCTATTTGCAGTCCTTGTTTTGCTGATTTCATTTAATATTCTAATTTTCTGAGATTGTTAATTTGGGGCTTTCTTCAGCTGTACGCCATAATATCACAATTAGAACAAATAAAGGCTTGACATATCTCGCTTTGCATGTCATGAGTCTGTCTCATATATTAGTTTCACCTTTTAAGTTGAATTACTGAAATAAATGAACTTTTCCATGATGTTCTAATTTTCCGAGTTTCACCTGTATTTGTGCTCAGTACTTTGTAGGATTTGATAATCTGCGAACTGTCATATTCCACAGGTTGGTATAATACAGCAAAATCCAAACACATAGTTTTCATCATCATGGCAGGGATGGTCCTTTTCCATAGAATTCTTATTCATGGAGTTGGTTTTTATATCCTGCTTTTCGCTGCTTTAAGGAATCTCAAAGCGGCTAAAAATCGCCTTTCCCTTCCACCCCCACAACAGACACCTTGTAAAGTAGATCGAGCTGAGAGAGTTCAGAGAGAAGTGTGACTGGCCCAAGGTCACCCAGCAGACTGCATGTGGAGGAGCGGGGAAGCGAACCCAGCTCACCAGATTAGAGTCCACCGCTCTTAACCACTACACCACAGAAACGTACCTCTTAAAACTCTGGAGCAAGCTGTTCAGTTCAGCCTCATAGTGATACTGATTTGCGGAGGGAGGGTTGGTGATGAGCAAGATCTGTTCCCATTTCCCAACACAGAGACCATAGAGCAGTTTCTTTTGGGGGCTGAACCTGCAGGGTGCTTCTGTTAAGAGTTTCTGTAGCAGAAATTGGCCAAGTGCCTTTATAAACATTCAGCTTCTCAAATAGAACTCCATCACGAAACTTTCAGGTGTAGCTGTTGGAGGTGGAGGGCAGAGAAGGTGCTAGTCCTTACTTCCTCCTCCCAGCCCCATTATCAGTTGCCCAATGGGCTGAATTTCAGGGCATTTGTATGTAAAGGGCAAGCTTGTTCTTTACTTGTTTAGACTCTTTACACTTGGGAACAGATATTTGGCTCCGTGACCAAAATGACCAACAGGGTCAGCTTCTAGAGGACTGGAAAGATGATGGTTGTACTTCCCCTATCCTCAGCCCTAACTCCGTTGAGTATTTTTTTGTTATGAGACTGAGCGTTTGGGGCTGATGTTGTAGCATTCTTCTCTGGGGGCTTGGTGGAAAAACAGAAAAGTGACCCTCACCTAACTCTCCAATGCCCTTCAACAAGAATGCTGTAGGAAATATTGCCAAGCCCAAAGGGAGGCAAGCATTTGCTTCAGTTCACCCTGTTAATGGGGGAGCAAAAGCTATGCGTGTGTCATACGCAATCAGTCTGCTTTCAGGACTGATTTTAGAACCCTCTTACATCAGGCCACATGGTCACTGGAGGTGGCCCCATCATGCAGAATTGACTATCCACACAGGGACCATCTTTTTTCTTTTATTCTTATACTGGATTTTAAGTTACAGTAACTTCTTTTAAAGCAGCTGTCAGTATATCACACTGTATTCCACTTGCTTTCCAAAGGAACATGTGGCTCTTCCCATGTAGTGGGTTAGGTTGAGACTGCTGATCCAAAGTGATCAGTAATTTTTACGGTAATTACAATCCTGCTTTCCCCTTTACCAGCTTACCTTGACTTCAATAAGGCCTTTGAAAAGGTCCCCCGTGATATTATTGCAAAAAAGCTAGTAAAATGTGGGCTAGACAAAGCTACTGTTAGCTGGATTTGTAATTGGTTGACGGACTGAACCCAAAGCGTGCTCATCAGTGGCTCATCTTCATCCTGGAAAGAAATGACTAGTGGGGTTCCACAAGGTTCTGTCCTGGGCCTGGTATTCAATATTTTTATAAATGATTTGGATGATGGAATAGAGGACATACTAATCAAATTTGCAGATGACACCAAACTGGGAGGGGTTGCTAATACCCCAGAGGACAGGGTCAGAATTCAAAATGACCTGAATAGCCTAGAGAGCTGGGCCAAAACCAACAAAATGGAGTTCAATGGGGAGAAATGTAAGGTACTACACCTGGGTAGAAAAAATGAAATGCACAGGCGGGGGACACTTGGCTTGACAACAGTACCTGTGAAAGGGATCTGGGAGTCTTAGTTGACCACAAGCTGAACATGAGTCCACAGTGTGATGTGGCAGCTAAGAAAGCCAATGCGATTCTGGGCTGCATCAATAGGAGTACAGTGTCTAGATCAAACGAAGGAATGCTACCACTCTATTCTGGTTGGTCAGACCACACCTGAAATACTGTGTCTAGTTCTGGGCACCACAGTTGAAGAAGGATATTGTCAAGCTGGAGCATGTCCAGAGAAGGGTGACCAAAATGTAAAAGGTCTGGAATCCAAGCCCTATGAGGAGAGACTTAGGGAGCTGGATTTGTTTAGTCTAGAGAAGAGAAGATTAAGGAGTGACATGATAGCCATGTTTAAATATTTGAAGGGATACATGTCATGTTGAAGAGGGAGCAAGCTTGTTTTCTGCTGTTCTAGAGACTAGGATGCAGAATAATGGATTCAAACTATGGGAAAAGAGATTCCACCTAAACATTAAGAAGAACTTTCTGACAGTAAGGGCTGTTGGACAGTGGAATATGCCACCTCGGAGAGTGGTGGAGTCTCCTTCTTTGGAGGTTTTTAAGTGGAGGCTGGCTGGCCATCTGTCAGGAGTGCTTTGCTTGTGTGTTGCAGCATGGCAGGGGGTTGGACTAGATGGCCCTTGCGGTCTCTTCCAGCTCTATGATTTTATGATTCTATGACACTAGCTAGTACACTGCACTGTTCCATTAGATAGATATTGTTGCTATTTTTTAAGCTAAAGGTTATGTATAGCTGGCATCTATTAGTCTTTGAGCCAGCGTGATGTAGTGGTTAAGATCGATGGACTCATAATCTGGTGAGCCGGGTTCGCTTCCCTGCTCCTCCACATGCAGTCTCAAAGCATCTCACAATCTCCTTTCCCTTCCTCCCCCACAACAGACACCCTGTGTGGTGGGTGGGGCTGAGAGACTTCAGAGAGAACTGTGACTAGCCCAAGGTCACTCAGCAGCTGCATGTGGAGGAGTGGGGAAGTGAACCCAACTCACCAGATTATGAGTCCACTGCTCATAACCACCACACCACACCTGAAGTGCCTTTTCCAGTTGTCAATAATGCCCTGTTGTTATCATTTTTGAAACATTAGTGTTATGATGGCACCTAAAGCCTGAAATATCTTCCTAAAATATAGGAAAAGTTTAGGAAATGTTTAGGAAACTGTTTAGGAAAATGTTTAGGAAAAGTTGTTATGAAAGGAGGAATGAAGAATGTAAGTTCAGCATATAATTCTCTGCATTATGCTTTCAGGTCTCCATATGATGAGCATGTGGACAGACAGAGGAGAAGGCTGCATGAGGCTGATAGTTAATTGCAGGATGACCTCTGCAAAAGAAAGTTGTGCATATTTTATCTTTGTGACTGTTAAATAAATGTTTAAATTATAGTTTTTTAATATCCAAACCAAGCTCTGATTTTCTCAGTTCTCCCTTCACCTGTGTGTATCCTGCTAGTTCTATCCATTTCGCCTTTCTCTTGACACAAATGTATATAAAATTATACAGGAAAATGTTAAATGATTGGTTTTAATGCAGTGACTCTGTCTTTACCTTTCTGTGCAATTGCTCAATAATGTCACTAAGAAAGCTCTATATATTGGAATGGTCTCTTTTATTGGAAAAATTTCCCAAAGTTAATAAGACCAGTGGGCCAGAATTTTTGTCCCAATAATATTTTTATTTTTTTCCTGTGGCCATCACTAAATCTTCATGCAGTTAACTCCACAGTTTAATCTCTCATGGAGTAAAGTGGTACAGTGGTGCCTCTCAAGACGAAATTAATTCGTTCCGCGAGTCTTTTCGTCTTGCAAGGTTTTTCGTCTTGCGAAGCACGGTCAGTCGCAACTGCACCTCTTCAAGCGGTTTTAAGAAAAGGGAAACAAACTCGCAAGACGTTCTCGTCTTGCGAAGCAAGCCCATAGGGAAAATCGTCTTGCGAAGCAACTCAAAAACCGAAAAACTCTTTCGTCTTGCGAGTTTTTTGTCTTCCGAGGCATTCGTCTTGCGAGGTACCACTGTACTTCCTTTTGCTGGGTGCCCCTGAGGTCAGTATTATGGGAGAGGGATGAAAAGTTCTCTCTATCCACTTTATCTTATTAAATTTTTAAACCTCTATCATGTCTGCTGCCCACTTAGTCACCTTTTATAGACTGAACATTTCCAAACTCTTCAGCCTTTTCTCAAATGAAAAGCACTGTTACCCCTTAAACGTTTGGTTGCCCAATTCTAGCTGTTAAGAGCGATCTGGTTGCCACATCTATCACCCTTTTGATCACCAGGTTTGATTTGGCTGATCAGACTGGCAAGGAATGTGTCTGCCATCTCCATCACCTTGCATCCCTCCCTATGCCACACACTCCATGGAAGAGAACAACCATCCCACACAGAGCGAGAACACCCTCTTCTGCACTTTTCCCAGCTATGCCAAAACTGTACACGGTATTCCAAATGGGACCACACTATAGAACTGTACAGGGACATTACAATACTGACCATTTCATTTTCAGTTCCTTTTTCAATAGTCTCCAGCACAGAATTTGGTTTGCCAACATAGCCACTATACTGCTCAGCACCAATTCCAGATCATACAACAATAAATGAAATAATAGCGGTTCTGATCCTTGTGGGACCCAACTGCTGTCTCTCTTTCACTGGGAGAACTGTACATTTGTTCCAACTTCCTGTCGCTTGACCAATTTGTAATCCCCCAGTGGGCCCAATCTTTGGTCCCATGGCTGGTAAGATTACTCTCAGTAGTCTGGTGAGGTTTCTAATCAAAAACCCCTTTGGAAGTCCAAGCATATCATGTGTAACAGCTCACCCTCATGCAGGGGCTTGTAACCCTTCTCAAGGAACTCCAAAATGTTGGCGAGCAGGACTTTCTTTTGGAGGGAAGCTATGGAATGCACATGATATTTCAAACAGTGGCTCATTACGCACTCACCCTTGTGGTGGGTGAGCGTGCGTCCTCTGCACCCTCCCAGTGCAGACAATCAAAAAGGAACAAGAGCAAGTGCAAGGATTGTTGATGGAAGGGGATCACTTCTGATTAAGTATATCTCATGGCCTGTGGGAATGGGAATTATCAGAAGTTTCTGAGGCATATGACATCACATTAAAAATCAGGTGCAGCCACCACTTAATCCTGTTATAAGGCAATTGAAGAAAAGCAATATTCTAGCATTGCAAAAGAATGCAAGTATGCCATCAGTTCTAAGGGCAAAACGAGACTCCGAAACACAAGATTGCCACAGGGACTTGCAGCAGGGCAGCAGTTGTGACCTTGTGGGAAAAGCACCACGGGGGCCAAATCTGGATTGATACCACAGTGAAAGGGGAGAATGTGCTTCAGCCTTCACCCTAGCCCTTTTTAAATTATTATTATTATTATTATTATTATTATTATTATTATTATTATTAATTAGATTTTTAAGCTGCTCTCCTCACCAAAGTGGGCTCAGAGCAGTGTACAACATCAGAAATTCAATAAAACAAATAGATTAAAAGACAATTCGACTCCAATAACTGAGGCACCCTCATTACCAGCAAGGGTAAGGATAAAAGGGGAAGAGGGAGAGGACCAACAGGAAGAGGGAAAGAGTGAGAAGAAAATAAAAAGGGGAGGAGAAGGGAAAGGAAAGGTAAAAATAAAACCATTGCTGCCCTCAACCTTAGGACTGGTGAAACAACTGGGTCTTACAAGCTCTACAGAACAGATCTTCTTCTGCGATCACTCGTAGCCAAGTAAGATTGCCTTCCATAAACACGGTTTTAACAATGAGTCCATAAGTGACTGTGGAGGCCAATTCTGGACCCACATGTCCTTCCACAGTGGGGACATTGGTTCCCGGGAAGGAGTTGATCACGGTGTGGATTTGCCAAGCGTGCCTTCCTCTTAGCACGTTTCTCCCTTGTGTCCTGAGTTTGAGTGTCTTCAAAGCCACCTTTGGTAAAGGCTGTTCTCCAACTGGAGCGCTCGCAGGCCAGTGTTTCCCAGTTGTCGGTGTTTATACAATACATTTTTTAAGATTTGCCTTGAGACAGTCTTTAAACCTCTTTCGTTGACCACCAGCATTACGCTTTCCATTTTTAAGTTCGGAATAGAGTAGTTGCTTTGGAAGATGATCATCAGGCATCTGCACAACATGACTAGTCCAACGAAGTTGATGTTAAAGAATCATTGCTTCAAAACTGGTGATCTTTGCTTCATCCAGTACACTGATATTAGTTTGCCTGTCTCCCCAAGTGATGTGTAAGATTTTTCAGAGACACCGTTGATGGAATCGTTTAAGAAATTGGAGATGGCATTTTTAAGTGGTCCATGTTTCACAAGCATACAGTAAGGTTGGTAGTACAATAGCTTTGTAAACAAGCATTTTGGTTTCCCTGCAAATGTCAAACACTGCACTTCAATTTGGAGAAAGCCGCACTTGCAGAGCTCAGGCGATGCTGGATTTCGGCATCAGTGTTGACCCTTGTGGAAAGATAACTGCCAAGGTAGGAGATGTGACTGACATTTTCCATTGTTACACCATTGAGGGGTTATTTTGTATTTATTGGTGTAGCACTTTGGTTTTTTGGATGTTGAATGACAGGCCAAGCTTTTCGTAAGCTCCTGTGAAGATATTTAGGATGGTTTGGAGGTCATCCTCTGAGTGTGCACACACTACATTGTCATCAGCATACTGAAGCTCTATGACGGAAGTTACGGTAACCTTACTCTTTGCTTTCAGCCTGCTCAGATTGAAGAGCTTTCTTTCCATCTGTTCGACATATGATTTCTACCCCAGTGGGGAATTTGTTACTTTCTGTTTGCCACTGAGCAGTGCTTTGAAGTCACAAGACTCTGTTTACATTCCACACATTCCATACTGTTGGAAGTCTCACGGGAAACGGGAGACAGGATGTGACGTACTGGTTTTCCTGTTTCTTTTGTTCCTTTGTTCCTTTGTTCCAGTTGCTGTCTGCTCTCACAGAGAGAGGATGTATTTTTCTTTGCTCTCTGCATAGCTTAGTAATAAAGCATAGCATGTAGCCATAAATCTCATCACTTCTGCTGCTTTGGAAACTCTGCTGAACGGGAATGTGCCTGAGGCCTCATCAAAGGCTCAGGTGTTAATTATTCGTTGGAGGCAATTCTGAAGGCTCGGCCGGAGGAAAATGAGCTTTATCAGCTTGGCCGAACGGAGATCCTGACAGAATTTCCCTACGACAAAGTGTAGGATCATGGCAATGAAAATAATGAATAGAGTTGGGGCAATAACACAACCCTGTCTAACACCTGATCCCACTGTGAATGGTTCACTTTGAGGGCCATTGTTATCTGCGATTGTTGCTGTCATATTATCATGGAGGAGCCAAAAGATGTTTACAAATTCATCTGGGCAGCCTATTTTCAGAAGGACAGTCCACAGGGCATTACAATTTGCAGTGTCGAAAGCCTTAGTCAGGTCAAGAAACGCCATATACAGGGGTTGGTTTTGCTCTCTGCATTTTTCCTGAAGTTGTCGAGCGGTGAAAATCATGTCCACTGACCCCCTAGAAGGCTGAAAACCATTTTGGGATTCAGGAAGGGTCACCTCGGATATTGTTAAGAGACGGTTTGCTAAGATCCTTGCAAGAATTTTACCAGCCACAGCTAATAGAGAGATGCCTCAATAGTTTCTGCAATCAGTTCTGTCAACTTTTTTAAAGAGATTGTGTGCTGGTCCCAGGGGGAGGTTACCGAGAAGAGTGGTCCTGGGTCAAGGGCCTGGAGACTGTCCACAAAGGGCGAAGTGGGGTCCGAAGCAAGAAGCCGGGTGTGGTCGGGAACTCCGGAAGAACAGGTCTAGGTGCTGGCAGAAGCAGGTTTCCAACGATGTTGCTCCCGCAACCTGGGATTGGGCTGACTGGCCTTTATCTCCTCTGAGGCCAGGGGCGGTCCCGGCCCACAGGTGACCCGCCTCTCCTGGCCTTAAGGCGAGCACTCCTCCTGAGAGAAACCAGTTCCTTCCGCCTCTCTGCCTTGAGCCTCTGCAGCTCAGGAGAGGCTGGAGGGTTACTGGACCCAGGAGCAGCTTCACCTTCCCCTGACAGGGCTGGGAGAGGCGCACCTGCAGGTAATGGGTCCTCAATCACCTCCGGAGCCAGAGTGGATACATCTGGTGTCTGCTCCTGAGGATCTGGCACAGGTGCAGGCCCTTCAGATTCAAGCCCCTGCCCCAGCTCAGCCGGCCCTGGAGGCGGGGACTCCTGTGCAGGCTGGGACTCCTCAGATTCAGCTTCTGAATCAGATTCCCAGGCTATCACACCATCCCCCCTCCCAGGCCCCCCCTCAACCGAGGGTCCGGACCTGGCTTGCTGGGGTACGCCGCATGGAAATCATGGAGGCCGGCAGGCGCGTGGACGTTGGCTGCTGGTTCCCAGGAACGGTCCTCAGGTCCATACCCCTTCCAGTTTATGAGATACTGCAGCTTTCCCCTGCGGTATCGGGAGTCCAGAATGCGTTCCACCTCATACTCGGGCTCCCCCTGAACCAAAGCTGGCTGCGGTCGGGGACGGTTCGGGTGGAGCTCGTCGGGCGGGGCCACCAGACTCAGAAGGGACCTGTGGAATACCAGATGAACCTTCAGGGTTGGGGGTAACCGGAGACGGAATGCCACAGGTGAGACCTGGTCCACGATAGGAAACGGGCCAGTGAAGCGTGCGTCCAGCTTCCGCGAAGGCCGGGTGGGGTGGAGGTGGCGAGTGGAGAGCCATACCAGGTCACCGACATGGAGTTTTGGCCCCACCTGGCGGTGTCGGTCGGCCTGGGCCTTGTATGCTTCCTTGGCCTGGCGCAGTTGCTCCATCAATAGTTGTTGCTGAGACTGGAGCTCCTGCAGCCACTCTGTCACCGCAGGGACTGTGGATGCCGGCAGCACATCCGGGAACAACCGCGGATGGTAACCATAACTGGCCTGGAACGGGGTCTGCTGGGTGGATGCATTCACCGCATTGTTGTAAGTGAACTCCGCCAATGCTAGGTGGTCAACCCAGTCATCCTGCTGGTAGCTGCAGTAACACCGGAGGTACTGCTCCAGCACCGCATTCGCCCGTTCCATCTGGCCATCAGTCTGTGGGTGGTAGGCTGATGATAGACAGACCTCTGTCCCGAGGGTCTGGTGCATCGCTCACCAGAAACGGGATGTGAACTTAACGCCCCGGTCGGACACCACACGCTCAGGTAGGCCATGCAGGCGGAAGGCATGCTGAAGGTATAGCTGAGCGGTTTCCTTAGCTGTGGGTACGGATGGGCAGGGGGCACAGTGCACCATCTTCGTGAAATGGTCGGAGAAAACCAGGAGGCAGGTACAGCCACGAGATGGGGGTAAGTCCACCACAAAGTCCAGTGAAACCGTGTGCCAAGGACGTGGTGGGACTGGCAACGGCTGAAGTAGGCCGGGGGGCCCTTGGCCCGTCGGCAGACATCACAACCAGCGACGTAGTGAGCCACGTCAGCCTTCAGGCGGGGCCACCAAAACTCGCGGCTTACCAGATGGGTCGTCCGATACCGCTCAAAGTGTCCTGCCGCTGGGGCATCATGGGTCATCCGGAAGACCTCAGCCCACAGTGGCCCTGGCGGGATGTACAGGCGACCGTGGTGCAGCAGTAGGCCCTGGTACAAGACCAGCCCTGGATACTGAGGGCATGACCCTTCGGCCAGTTCCCAGAGTCGTTCTTGAGCCCAAGCATCGACCCGCTGCTGTTCCCGCACCCGAGCCTGCAGTGGCTCAGCCTCCTGAGTGGCCAGGAACGCAGACGGTGGTAGTATCGTGATTGGTACTGCTTGCTGTACCGTGTCTGCGATGTCTTCGGGTTTCTGGGACAGGGCATCCGCCTTCTGGTTTTGGGAGCTAGGGATATAGCGGATCCGGAACTGGAACCGGGAGAAGAACAATGCCCACCGGATCTGCCTTTGGTTCAACTTGTGGGTGGTCTGGAGATACTCCAGGTTCCGGTGGTCGGTTCTCACCTCCACCAGGTGTCGTGCCCCCTCAAGATGGTGGCGCCAGACCTCAAAGGCCACCTTGATGGCCAGTAGTTCCCGCTCCCACACGGTATAGTTACGCTCCGCCGGAAGGAGCTGGCGGGAATAGAAGGCGCAGGGTAACAGTGGTGCATCGGGTCTGTGCTGCTGGGACAAGACGGCACCGAGAGCCGTGCTGGAGGCGTCGGTCTCTACCACAAAGGGTTGAGAGGGATCAGGATGTTGCTGCCCTCTGGAAACAGGCTTTCAATCCCTGAAACGCCTCCTCTGCCTCCTTGTCCCAGGAAAATGGTGTCTTGGGGCGCAGCAGCCGGGTCAACGGGGTGGTGCGATGAGCATAATCTGCAATGAAGGTCTGGTAATAGTTGGACCCCAGGAATCGCTGTAGGTCCTTGCGGTTCCGAGGTGCTGCCCATTCCCGAACCGCTGTCACCTTCCCAGGATCCATCTGCACCCCATCTGGAGAGAGTCGGTGACCAAGGATGTCCACTGACCGCTGATGGAAGTCGCACTTGCTGAGCTTCGCATACAGGCGGTGCTCCCGCAAGCGCTGCAGCACGGTTCGGACATGACCCTCGTGGCGAGCCGGGTCACAGGAGAAAATAAGAATGTCATCTAAGTACATCACCACTTACTTGTCTAGCAAGTCCTGGAACACGTGGTTGATGTACCGTTGGAAAACAGCAGGCGCGTTGCACAATCTGAAGGGCATTACCAGGTATTCGAACTGCCCATACCGGGTCCCAAATGCCGTTTTCCACTCATCCCCGGCTTGGATTCAAATTAAATTGTAGGCCCCCTGGAGGTCTAGCTTGGTGAACACCTGCGTCCCTTGCACCCGCTCCAGCAACTCCGAGATAAGGGGCAAGGGGTACCGGTCTGGGATAGTAATCTTGTTCAGGGCACGGTAGTCATGGCAAAGACGAAGCTCCCCACACTTCTTCTTAACAAAGAGCACTGGAGCAGCGGTGGGTGAGGTGGAAGGCCGAATGAACCCACGCTCCAGGTTCTTGCGAAGGAAGTCCTGCAAAGCTTCGCTTTCCGGCTCCGTAAGAGAGTATAGGCGCCTCACAGGCAGGGGCGCCCCGGGCTGGAGGTCTATGCCGCAGTCGAAAGACCAATGGGGTGGCAGCTGGTCTGCCCCCCCTTCCTCGAACATGTCTTGGTAGTCCCGGTAAACAGCAGGGAGTGTTGACGAAGTCTCCTCAGTGGGGGCGGCTGCTAGCATATCGGACCGAGCATGGGGACACGGGTCTGGAAAGTGCACAGTCCGATTGACCCAGTCAATCCGAACATTGTGAGACTCCAGCCATTCCATCCCGAGCACCAGGGGGAACCGGGGCATGGTAGCAATGTCCAAAGTTCGCACCTCCTGGTGCTGCTGGTGACACAGAACCAAGGGCTGTGTCTCCTGAGTAACGGCACCCGAGCGCAGGAGCCGCCCGTCAATTGCCTCCATCTGTACCGGTTCTGACTTATCCTGGAGTGGCACCTGATGATGGGCGGCAAAGGCAGAGTCCATATATGAGCGGGTTGCCCCCGAATCCACCAGAGCATGGGTGAGAATCCAGGGCCTGGCAGGGGGGTATAGGCGCACCGGAACCACGAGGTGTCACAATTCCACCGGTGAGGGCCCCTCTTGCATGATTTGGGACCCCAGGTATCCAGGGCCTTCGGCTACCGAGGTTGGCGGTTTCCCTGCGGCCGGCATCTTCTCGGGACAGGATCAAGCGTAATGTCCACTCCCACCGCAGTAAAGACACAGGTTCCCCTCCTGACTCCGCATCCTCTCCGAGGGGGAGAGGTGAGGTCGCGCTGCCCCAAGCTGCGTTGGCTCATCCGGCAACTCGGCTGTGGCCGTAGACCTGCTGGGAAGGACTGGAGCCTGGAGCCGGGAGTGCTGGCGGTCCCGGGCCTGGCGATGGTCCTCCAACCGATTGTCTATCTGCAGACTCCGCTGAATGAGGGCGTCCAGTGTGGTAGGGTGATCCATCGTGGCCAGCTGGTCCAGTATCTCATCTGACAGTCCCTCAAGATACTGGTCCCGAAGTGCTGGGTCATTCCAAGACAAGTCCTGTGCCCACAGCCGAAATTCTGTGGCGTAGGCAGCCACTGTGGACTTGTCCTGTCTCAACCGACAAATCGCACGATTGGCTTGGCTCCCCTTCAGAGGGTTGCCAAACACAGTCTCCAAGTGGTTACAAAACCCCACATAGTCTGTTAGCAAAGGAAAGTCTTGCTGGATCAGAGGCAAAGCCCACTTGGCTGCCTGGTCCTTTAAAAAACTGATCAAGAAGTGCACCTTGGTGCGATCGTCAGGAAAATTCCAGGCTCGCCCCTGAATATACAGCTTGGCCTGGGCGGGGAACATGGGAAAGCTGGCCGGGGACCCATCAAATTTCTCTGGCAGGGCCACTGGGTACTTGCCAGAAGCTGGGGCGTTGGCCCCAGGAGCCGGTAAGGCGTCCAACCGCTGCTGAAGCGCCATAGCCGCATTGCTTAGCTGCTGAACGGTGTGAGTCAAGGCCTGGTTCTCCTGGGCCAATGCCACCAACGCAGCCTTGTCGTGTACCTTTCTCTATCTTAAATCCCTCTGTCACCACATTATTAACAATTAATTTAGCCTTTTGTTCTGAATAAATTGCACTTATACCATTTTCAAACCCTTGACCCACCCCCATCCCCTGAAGATTTTTCTTCATAAAACTCCAAGAAATGTTGTCAAAGGCTTTCTCCGCGTGTATGAAGATTAGAACTGCTTTAGTATTTATATTCACTTGCAACTTCTCCAAAATGTTAATTATGTTCCTTGTATTGTCCGACAAGTGTCTACCCGGGAGAAAGCCAGCTTGATCCTTATGGATCTCTTCCAATAGTACTTTTTTTAACCTATTAGCCAAAATGTCAGCAAATATTTTGTAATCCACATTAAGAAGGGATATGGGGCGGTAGTTCTTAAGTTGCGTCTTTTCAGACTCAGTTTTCGGTATAAGTGTAATGTAAGCTTCCTGCCACGACTCCGGTGCCTTTTTCCCCTCTAATATCTCATTGCACACCTCCATTAGTAGCCGAATTAACCAATCTTTCAAAACTCTATAATATTTGGAGGTTAAACCGTCTGGTCCTGGAGATTTGCCCAACTGCATATTTTGAATGGCACCCGCCACTTCCTGTTCTGTAATTTTGTCACTCAACAATGTCTTTTTTCTTGAGAAATTTTTTGTAATCCATTTTTCCTCAGGAATTGGTCTAACTCGGCCTCTTTCTGTGGCCCTTGTGTATAGAGTTGTTTAAAGTATCTCTGGAAGCAGTTTCTAATTTCCAATGGATTCTGTATGATCTTTCCATTTACCTCCAAATTTGTAATAGTATTTAATTTCTGTCTTTTCTTCATCTGCCATGCTAGCAGTTTCCCACATTTATTAGCCGATTCAAAGGACTTTTGTCTCATCTGCTTAATTTTCCATTCCACTTCCTGATTTATCATTTTCATATATTGTACTTGATATAACTTAATTTCTCTCAGAATCTCTTGGGATTTTGGTTTCGCTCTTAGTCTTTTCTCTCCTTCTTTTATTTTTTCCAGAATTTTATCTTTTTTCTCATTTTGGGTTCTCTTCTTTATTGCATTCTGTTGAATCAGAAACCCTCTCATGACCGCTTTGCCTGCATCCCAGATTGTTCTTTTTTCCACCGTAGTGTTCAAGTTTATCTCGAAATAGTCTCTCAAAGTTTTTTGGGCCTTCTTAGTCACCTCCTGATCTCTAAACAGGGTGTCATTCATTCTCCATCTAAAAGAACCGATTGGCATTAGTTTCATCTCCATCTTCACTGCATTGTGGTCGGAGCAAGTTTTTGGGCAGATTTCCACTTTTCGTGTCTTAGGTGCCAGTCCTCTAGTTATCCATATTTGATCAATTCTTGTCCAGGTCATGTTGGCTTCAGAGAAGAATGTTCCCTCTCTTCCAAGGGGGTTCTTAGTTCTCCAAATATCAGTAAGGTCCATATTGTCAACTAGTTCAAAAAAGGTTTTTGGTAGTCTGCCGTCTTTAGTTACTACCTGTCTTTGCGACTTATCCATGTTAGTAGATACCACTCCATTCATATCACCCATCAAAATGATGTTATAGTCCATATATTCCAACAATGTCTCATGCAGTTTCTTGAAAAATTCAGATTTCCCCTCATTTGGTGCATATACTCCTACAATCAAATATTTTTCACCTTGTAGTTGGATCTCAATTGTGACAAATCTTCCTTGCTCATCTTTAAAAGCAAATTTCGGTGATAGGCTCTCTTTTGCATAGATAACAACTCCTCTCTTTTTAACTTTGTCCGATGAGATAAATTCTTGACCCAATCTTTTATTAATAAGAACTTTTCTGTGGAGCCTTACCACGTGAGTTTCCTGTAAACAAATTAAGTCTAATTGTTCCTTTTTCAATATGTGAAAGACTTTTCTCCTTTTCTCCGGAGAGTTAAAACCGTGAATGTTCCAACTTAATAATTGCAGAGACATGGTGTAGTTATTTTAGTTTCCTCCAGTCGCTCCCAAAAGCTCGTCAAGTTCTTGCGGTGGTATCTTCCTTTTCGATTTATCAAATTCCAAAGGTGGTAGTACTGTGTCTACTCCTGGTCTCAAGGCTTTTAGCACATCTGTCGCTTCCTTTTGTAGATCTTCTTCAAAGTCTCTCAGAAATTTTTCCTTATCTTCCACTGATCTGATTCTGAACTTTTTCCCTTTAAATGTAAAAGACAGTCCCTGGGGGGAACTCCCATCTGAAAGCAATAGAGTTCCTTCTCAGCAAGGCCACCAAGTCTCCGTAATTAACTCTCAAATCCAGAAGATGTTTTGGAATATCTTTAAAAATCTCCACTCTGGACTCATTAATCTCTAAAGTCTTCTGAAAGTGAGCACCCAGTATTTTGTCCCGTTCCTCTTTCGAACGGAGGGTCACCAAACAGTCTCTCACCCTGTTTTTCCTCCCTCCTCTTCCAAGTCTAAAGGCGCTCACTATCTTAAAATCTTTGTCCAGCTCCAAGTTCCAAAATTTCTCAAATTCCTGTGAAAGATAGTCGTTCAAATTATCTTTCTCAAGTTCTGGCACCGCTCTGATCCTCAAGTTTGTCTGCCTCTCTCTCAATTCAACCATAGACAATAAGGCCTGGTGGTCCCCAATCTGTTTACGTATTGGTTTTATTTCTCCCTCTACAGCCACAGCTTTTTCTTTTGCCTCCTCAGCTTTTTCTTTTGCCTCCTCGGCTATTTTCCTGGTGGTCGCAGATTCCTCCAACAGTTTTTCTATAGCTTTAGTGTTTGAGTTGATGCTAGCTGTGTTCCCTTTAATTTCAGCTGACTGATCTGAGACCTGCTTACTTAGGCCTTCCAATTTTTCATAAATTTTGTTCGACACAGATGTAAATTCCCCTTCTGAGGCCATTCCTTTTAACTCAGATTGCCCTGCGTCTTCCTCCTGAGTCGCAGGGGGGCCAGGCACAGATGCTCTGCGTTGCTGGGAAGCTAAGGTGGACTGTTGCACTTTGACCTTAGCTCTTGTTGCTCTTTGTTCAGTCATTCCCCCTTATCTTCCGTCAAGGTCAATTCCCAGAGTCAAGCCTTGCAATGGAAAGTCCCCAAAGTTAGTAAGGGAAAATTCCCCCAGTCAGATACTGACTTCAATAGTCCTCTAGGGGGACACAGTAACCGCCATTGGATTCTCAGTAACCAAATAACAAAGTCTTTTTGTAACTTTCCGTGTCCCCTCTTTAGTTAAAACTAAGTATCCAGTTAAAGGGAGACTCTGAATGTATCACCTTGCAGAGTTAGAGCGATATTTACAGTATCCAAGTCAAGTCAATGCGAGCTCAAATGTAGCAGTCCTCGTTAATCTGACAGTCCGTTCCCAGGGAGTCCGAAAGGGAAAAACTATTAAGTTCCCAGAAGATCCCCAGAAGAAATACAGTCACTTTCTTAACTTCCCCCCTCTCCTCTAAAGGGGGAGTTCCTTCTTTTAATGCTTGGAATTCAAATTTTGCGATCCACTTTGAAGTACTAGCGTAGAACGGTCTTTGCTTTGATCTTTTACAAAACGGAAAGGCGGACTTCCTGTTTGCACCTTTCCGCTTCGGAGCCCAAATTCACTTATTTTTTCTCTTCAAATCCGAAATTCTTAAATTCCCCTACTCACGGATGTTCTCTTTAGAGCCGAATTTCACAGGAAAAAGGTCAGCGCTCTCCGGCAACAGCTACGCGGCTTCGCTCCATAGACGCAGCAATCGACCCGTAGCACCGCGCCGCTCCCGCTGCACACCGGAACCCCTTACGGGGCTCCCTTGCTAAAGCGGGGGGCGCAAAAGGTGCCTGCTGGGTCCCACGCTCGCAGGCTCTTTCTGCCTGCGATTTCTGGTCGGGTCTCCGCTTCGCCGTAGCGGACAGACCCACTTTCTACGGAGCTTCTCCTCCTACTCAGAAGGAGACCGCCATTGCCGTTGGCGCCGCCTCCGGACATTGCCGTTGGCGCCCCCATTGTTGTTTATATCAGTCCTGGAGGTACTATTGAACATGATTAGAAGGGACCGTCTGATTAAAGGCATTCAGGTCGGAGCTAAGCAATATAAATTGAAAGCATTTGCAGATGACTTAGTCTTAACATTACAGGAGCCAGAATCTAGTTCGAAAAGAGTCTTGGAAGTGATTCAAGAATTTGGGCAGATGGCCGGTTTTAAGTTGAACAAGTCAAAAACTAAAGTTCTTGAGAAAAATCTAACACCGATCGAGAAAGAAAGGTTTCAGAAGGAGACAGGCCTAACAATAGTAAAGAAGGTCAAATATTTGGGGGTCAACATGACTGCTAAGAACTTAAACTTATTTAAAGATAACTATGAGAAATGTTGGTCAGAAGTGAAGAAAGATTTAGAGATATGGTCAAACCTGAAGCTTTCCTTGTTGGGCAGAATTGCGGCTATAAAAATGAATGTATTGCCAAAGATGTTATTTCTGTTTCAATCCTTGCAAATTCTGGACAAAATGGACTGTTTCAAGAAGTGGCAGAGAGATATCTCTAGATTTGTCTGGCAGGGCAAGAAGCCCAGAATAAAATTTAAAATACTAACTGATGCTAAAGAAAGAGGTGGATTTGCCCTGCCAGACCTGAAACTTTATTATGAATCGGCCGCATTTTGTTGGCTGAAAGAATGGCTGCTTCTTGAAAACACAGACATTTTGGATTTAGAAGGTTTTAATAACGTTTTTGGGTGGCATGCATATCTGTGGTACGACAAGGTCAAAGCTCATAAAGTATTTAAAAACCATATTGTCAGGAAAGCATTGTTTAACGTCTGGTTAAGATATAAAGACTTATTGGAGAATAAAACCCCAAGGTGGTTGTCACCAATGGAGGCAAAGGCACTCAAAAAGTCCAATATGGAGGCCAAATGGCCGAAATATTGGGAAATATTGGAACAAGAAGGAGATAAATTGAAATTGCAGAGTTTTGAGAAATTAAAAGATAAGGTGCGAGATTGGCTGCACTATTTTCAAATAAGAGAAGCCTATAACATGGATAAAAAAATAGGTTTCCAGGTGGAAAAATCAAAATTGGAAACTGAGTTGTTAGAACCCAAAACTAAAATACTTTCAAGAATGTATAACTTGCTGCTAAAATGGAATACGCAGGATGAAACGGTTAAATCTGCTATGATTAAATGGGCTCAAGATGTCGGTCATAACATTATGTTTGCTGACTGGGAACAGTTGTGGACCACAGGTATGAAATTTACGGCATGTAATGCCTTAAGAGAGAATATTATGAAAATGATATACAGGTGGTACATGACCCCAGTCAAGCTTGCAAAAATCTACCATCTGCCCGACAATAAATGTTGGAAGTGTAAAGAAAATGAAGGAACATTCTTTCACCTTTGGTGGACATGCCCAAAGATTAAGGCTTTCTGGGAGATGATATACAACGAAATGAAAAAAATATTTAAATATACATTTCTTAAGAAGCCAGAGGCTTTTCTCCTGGGCATGGTGGGCCAATTGGTGCCAAAGAAGGACAGAATTTTCTTTATGTATGCAACAACAGCAGCAAGAATCCTTATCGCAAAGTATTGGAAGACACAAGAGCTACCCACCCTGGAAGAGTGGCAGATGAAGGTGATGGACTATATGGAATTGGCAGAAATGACTGGCAGAATCCGAGACCTGGGAGAAGAGTTGGTGGAAGAAGACTGGAAGAAATTTAAAGACTATCTTCAGAAATACTATAAAATTAATGAATGCTAAAACTGTGCTTGGGTTGGTAATAAGTGGTAATTAGTGATAAAAGTTAATAAGATTATGCAAAAAAAGGCATTGATGATTGGCTGAAAATATTGATATAGAATGTGTCATGGTATAAAGTTTAAATATTTGAAAAAGGGTAAGAATTTGCTGAATTAAATATCTAAACGGGAATACAAAAGGGGGGAGGCGTGAGGAGGTCAAGAACATAAGCATATGAATTCGAGGTTAGTGGGAATAATGGATCTGGTTTTATTTTTTGTTCTTTGTTTAAATTTAATTTTTCTTAATTAGTTGTGATTTTTTTCTTGTATCTCTGTGTGTTTCTTTTTTCTGTAACTTATGGTTTTTTTTTTATTCTGAGAATTTCTACTTTTCTTTTCTGTAAAACTTTAATAAAAATTTATTTTAAAAAAAAAAATGCCACCAACGCAGCTGCCTGGTCAGCCATGGCTTCTGGCTCTTCCCGAACGCACCCCAACGAAGGGGGAGTGCGGGTGTGGCGGGAGCAAACTGTGCTACGTCCCGGGGGGAGGTTACCGTGAGGCGTGGTCAGAGTCTGGTCCTGGGTCAAGGGCCTGGAGACAGTCCACAAAGGGCAAAGCGGGGTCCGAAGCAAGAAGCCGGGCGTGGTCAGGAACTCCGGAAGAACAGGTCTGGGTGCTGGCAGTAGAAGGTTTCCAACAACGTTGCTCCCGCAACCTGGGACTGGGCTGACTGGCCTTTATCTCCTCTGAGGCCAGGGGCAGTCCCGGCCCACAGGTGACCCACCTCTCCTGGCCTTAAGGCGAGCACTCCTCCTGAGAGAACCCAGTTCCCTCCGCCTCTCTGCCCTGAGCCTCTGCAGCTCAGGAGAGGCTGGAGGGTTACTGGACCCAGGAGCAGCTTCACCTTCCCCTGACAGGGCTGGGAGAGGCGCACCTGCAGGTAATGGGTCCTCAATCACCTCCGGAGCCAGAGTGGATACATCTGGTGCCTGCTCCTGAGGATCCGGCACAGGTGCAGGCCCTTCAGATTCAAGCCCCTGCCTCAGCTCAGCCGGCCCTGGAGGCGGGGACTCCTGTGCAGGCTGGGACTCCTCAGATTCAGCTTCTGAATCAGATTCCCAGGCCATCACAGATTGATAATTTTGGTATCCCTGAAGTCTGCTGGGATCGCTTCTCTTTCCCAGGTTTTTTCAATCAGCTTGTGAAGTTGTTGTGTAAGTTCAATTCCCCCCACTTTGAAGATTTCAGCAGGTATCTCATCAGGTCCACTGGCTTTGTTCTTTTTCACTTGGTTAATAGCTGTACATAACTCCCAGATTTGGAGATACTGCAAGCTCATCTCTAACTTGGTTTTGCGGAATTTGTGAGAGGACCTCAGCAGCTGTGGGGGAGTTGCAGTTAAGGAGATGTTGGTAGTGTCCTTTCCAGCACAGTACAATAGCTTATCTTTTAGAAGTGTGGTACCATCTGCTGAGCGTAGGGGGCATATGCCATGATTTATTGGTCCATAGAAGGTCTTTGTGGCTTTAAAGAACCTCTGTGCATCATGAGTGTTGGCTAAGTACTGGATCTCTTGAGCTTTTTTTATTATTCACCAGGTGTTTTTTTAGTTCTCTGGTTCTTAGCATTGGCATAGGTTTTTTTTCTTAGTGGCACAGTTTCTTTCTCTTTGCCAGATCTGAAATGCCTTCCTTTTCTTGTCAATCATGTGTTCAATCTCAATGTCATTCTCATCAAACCAGTTGTGCTGGTCCCAGTGGGAGGTTACTGTGAGGCATGGTCAGAGTCCGGTCCTGGGTCGAGGGTCTGGAGACTGTCCACCAAGGGCGAAGTGGGGTCCAAAGCGAGGAGCCGGGCAAGGTCAGGAACTCTGGAAGAACAGGTCTGGGTGCTGGCAGAAACAGGTTTCCAACAATGTTGCTCCCGCAACCTGGGACCGGGCTGACTGGCCTTTATCTTCTCTGAGGCCAGGGGCAGTCCCGGCCCACAGGTGACCCGCCTCTCCTGGCCTTAAGGCGAGCACTCCTCCTGAGAGAACCCAGTTCCCTCCGCCTCTCTGCCCTGAGCCTCTACAGCTCAGGAGAGGCTGGAGGGTTACTGGACCCAGGGGGAGGCGCACCTTCCCCTGACAGGGCTGGGAGAGGCGCACCTGTAGGCAATGGGTCCTCAATCACCTCCGGAGCCAGAGTGGATGCATCTGGTGTCTGCTCCTGAGGATCTGGCACAGGTGCAGGTGCTTCAGATTCAAGGCCCTGCCCCAGCTCAGCCGGCCCTGGAGGCGGGGACTCCTGTGCAGGCTGGGATTCCTCTGGTTCAGCCTCTGAATCAGATTCCCAGGCCATTACACCAGTCCTGGTGTTTCGTGGTTTGGTATCCAATAGTTTGTTCACAGGCTGCAATAATGGATGTTTTTAGTTTGGTCCAGTGTTCCTCGATGTTATCAGGGAATTCTGAAAGCAGATGGTCCTTAAGAGTCATTTGGAAGCAATCCAGCTTAATGGGATCTTGAAGGGCTTGAGTGTTCATTTTGCATTTTGGTTTCCTTCCTTGAAGCATGTGTTGAGGTATAATCTTGATACCCATCGTAGAGCGTATTAGTCGGTGATGTGTCCAGCAGGCGTCGGCGCTCATCATAGCTCTAGTAAGAAGCACATCACGTTGATCTTTAGAACGGACAATAACATAGTCTAAGAGGTGCCAGTGGTTTGACTGAGGATGCCTCCATGAAGTTTTAAATTTATTTTTCTGTCAAAAGAGTGTGTTGGTAATAAAAAGGTTGTGCGCTGCACATATCGTCAAAAGTAAGATTCTGTTCTGGTTGCTGTTGCCAACTCCTTCTTTCCCAATAGTCCCAGGCCACACATCAAAATCTCACCCAACTCTTGCATTAAAATCACCCAGGAGGATAATTTTATCTTCCTTAGGCGTCTCTGATAGGATGGTATCCAGCTGAGAGTAAAAATTTTCTTTAATGTCTTCATCGGCATCCAGTGTTGGTGCATAAGTGCCTATAATAGTAGTCTGTTGGTTTTTTGTGAGCTTTATTTGAAGGGTTGAGAGTCGCTCATTAATGCCAGTAGGGACTTCTGACAGGAGCTTCACAAGGTTGTTTTTCATAGCGAAGCCTACCCATGTATTCAATGTTCTTGTTCAGATAGACCTTTCCAGAAGAATGTGTAGCCTCCTTTTTCTTCCTTCAGTTGTCCCTCGCCTGCTCTTCGAGAGTCTTGAAGCGCTGCAATATCGATGTTAAAACGTCGCAGCTCTCTTGCAATGATGGCAGTTCTGCGTTTAGGACGTTTGCTGTCTGTGTTATCTGACAAAGTCCATGTATTCCATGTTCTAAAGTTCAATTGTCTTTTACAGCCCCTGGGTGGTGACCCCACTGGGCATGGTAATCCAGTCAGGGGGAAAGGGAGGCAGACTATGCTTAGGGCACCTTTTCTAGCCCCTCCCCCTTTTTGGGGTGAGCAGAGTGGATCCTAAAAAGGGCTGCTCAGTCTTGGATACAGCTGCTGAGCTGCTCAACTGCCTCGTTCCTTGAGTCAGAACGACTGAATCTGTATCCACCGCTCATGTGCCGGTTCATGACTAGGGGCTTCCAGATTTCACGATCCTGCCCCTGTAACCATTTGCCGATCGCCATGGGATTATTGAGGTTTGGGTTGTGTTTTTGGAAGACGCCTGTGCGTGAATTTGTTTTATGTGTGTAGATCAGTGCATGCTGACCAACGCACAGTCTTCGCAGTAAGGCTCTGTTCCGATGGCATAAGTAATCACGACAAACTGGTAGATCCTATCTGCTGCAGCCTTCATCCTTCTTCACAGCCGTTGTAACATACCGCTTGTTATCATCCGCCTGTTCTGCCGCTGATGACTTCTTGGAAAATTCTTTGTCTAGCTCCTTCCCTGTTATGTACTAAGCTTGGATCCTAGAACAATAGGCAAGTAGGATCCTAGAATGCAACAATTGATTGGCTTGCAGGAAAAAAACAATCAGGCTCCAGGATCGAAGCAGAATCAGAAAAACACACGGGACTCATTGTGTAAATAATGTATATAAAAGCCTGAGGTTTGGGGGGCAATTCAATCACTGTTTTACAAGCTGCAATAAAGAGCATGAAATCACTACAGGACTCCGAGGATATTTCATTCCCTTTGACCTTACCGCCTTGGGTGACCCTGCTGAGAGTACGAGATTCCCGACGGCTTCACTCACAAGGTTCATAGGAATGTGCAAGCCCACTCACCACAACAAGGTGATGATCCAGCGAGTGAGAGAACTGAGATAGATTGCACTGAGCCCTAGTCTCATTCGACAAAGCGTTCCACCAAAAAGGCTCTGGCTCTGGTTGAGGACAGCTGGATATGTTTTGGGCCAGGGAACACCAGTAGGTTGCTGTAAGATGAGCATCACGCTCTTTGGGGGGTGCATTGAAAGATAATTCCCAAAGATAAGAAAGGTCACAGACAGTTTAGGGCTTTAAAGGTTAGCACCCAAACCTTGAACCTGATTCGATACTCCATCTGGAGCCAATCCAGCTGATGAACAACCAGCTGAATGTGGGTTCTCCACAAAGTCCCAGGAATAATAATAATAATAATAATAATAATAATAATAATAATAATAATAATAATAATAATTTATTATTTATACCCCACCCATCTGGCTGGGTTTCCCCAGCCACTCTGGGCGGCTTCCAACAAAAGATTAAAAATACATTAAAATATAGAAATTTAAATAATAATAAATAATTTGATAGCACAAAATTGGAAGACAACAAACATACCAACTGTTAAAGAGTGGCAAAATAAATTATTTGAATACATAGAATTGGCAAAAATGGCACAAAAAATTAGAGACCAGAAAGATACAAAGTTTATTAAGGAATGGAATAAATTTATAACATATATTGAAGCAGATGTAAGAAATTTAAATATCACAGTAGGTTTAATATAACCCTTCGACGCGCAGATGTTATAAATCGAAACTGCGGGAAAAATTATTTGTTATATAATCCAAAACTGAGGTGGAGGGAAGTAAATTATTTGTATGATGCTCTTTGTTGTTTGTTTTCTTTTTTGTGGTGATTTTGTTTTGTTGTTGTTTGTGTTTGACTGGTTAACGGAAATTAATAAAAAGAATTTTTTTTTTTAAAAAAAAGAAATTTAAATAATAATCATCAGGCCAATGGCCCACCTGGTCCAGCATCCTGTTCTTGAAGTGGCTGACCAGATGCAGGCCTAGGCAAACTCGGCCCTCCAGATGCCCCGGGACCACAACTCCCACCATCCCTAGCCAACAGGACCAGTGGTCAGGGATGACGGGAGCCGCAGTCCCAAAACATCTGGAGGGCCGAGTCCGCCCATGCCTGCCCCAATGCAGATAGTTACAATGAATCTGCATTTTAGACCATTTGGAGTTTCTGGAGCAGTCTCAAGGGTAGCCCTGTCTGTCTGTCTATCTATCTATCTATCTATCTATCTATTTGTGGCATTTATACCCTGCCCTCCCCAGCTCAGGTGTAGAGCAAGTTAAAGTAGTCTAGTCTGTTGGAATCTGAGCCTAATCAGAGGAATTGGCCACTCTCCAGGTGCCCGGCTTGGATTCCTTGTTGATCTCCCCCGTCTCGGCTCCCGGCAAGACAAGGCCAGATCTCTATCGGCTGATCCTTCTCACGAACGTGAGAAGAACACAACCACTCCTCCCCTCTTCCCTGCCATCCCCAGGGAGGGGAAAGAGACAGACAGAAATGTCTTTACATGCCTTTATTTCTGTCTTTCCAGCAGTGCAGAGAAATCATGTCTGCACTCTTTCTACACCAACAGCAGAGAGAGAATAACTCCTCCCATGTACTTCCAGTACAGGGTCATGTGACACTCTGAGCTAACATCCGGTGCTCAGTGCACAGAATAGACTGTCCCTTGTTCCCACGGTACAATCCCATAACATCAACATCCTGTTTGGCTTTCCAGCCACCTGGAGCACTCAGCAGCATTGCTCCTTTTTCGTAACAACCTCCCCCAAAAGAATCAATGCGTGTTGCGGCAAGCAAAGCGTGATCCAGAGAAGAAAACAAACAGTTGTTATACACATAACACTCCCCTGTTGTTTCAGTTCCACCCTTGGAACTACCCGCCACTGGTTTCCCCAGTGTACCTCTCTGGTTGTCTGGCTTCCAAGGAATGAGTGCTTCTGCATGACCTTGGCTAGCAACTCTCTGTTGTGTCTTTGTCTCTGACTTAGACACAGCTCCAACCTGTCCCCGGTTGTTTACAACAGCAACACATGCAACAGCTAAGTTAGCAAACTCTTCTGAGTATCTTTTGGGTGGTTCACCCTTTGTGACTCTCTCAGACCTGCGTAAGAGGTGCTGATCCTCTCTGCTCACTGGTTCTGTCTCAGGACTCTTAGGAGAACCAGTTCCAATAGCAAACAGTGGCTCATCCTTCACCTGTGAAGGTCTATCCATTGTGTGAGATTTCCTCTCAATGACTGTGACAACTGAGCTCTCTGAGCTATCACTGTCGCTCTCAGTACCACTGTACTCTGTGAAATCATCATCATCATCTGAATCGTCCTCTGTGGGAAATGTGTGTACTATCACTCTCTCCTTTTCAGGAGCACTCTCTAGAAATTTTGTGAGAATCACCTGACCAGATTCAGACAAAATTACTCTGTAGAGACCCTTTTCATATCCCACAAAAATGCCTCTGGCATTCTTTACTCCACCTGGAGCTTCTGTCCTCACATGAGACCCAAAAACCTTGAAATGGGCAACAGAAGGTTTTCTATGGAACAGTTTCTCAAAAGGAGAACTTCCCAACTCTTTTGAAACCTTTCTCATCCACGCATAACTAAACGACATGAGTGACTCCGCCCAGAACTCATGTGGCAGATGTGAACTAAGCAATTGCACATTCATCCCCTTTTGCAATTCTTTGTTCACCCGTACACAGACACCCCTGTTCCACGCTTCCGCTGAAACAGCAACCTTGTGTCTTATCCCTTTCTTCTGCAGGAACCTCTGGAAATCCTGTAAAAGAAAAATTTGCTTCTCATCTGTCAAAAGACAATCAATGTTAGCATCATGCATATTTTTAACCTTGTCACAAAACTCCTGAAACCTTTCCAAGGCTTCATGTGGCCTCTGTAACACATAAACCCAGACAAAGTTAGAGAAATGATCCACACACACAAGATAAAATCTTGCATTGCCTCTAGATGGTTCTAGAGGACCAATCACATCAGCATACTGTTGGGATACTGCCAGGGAGATAAGATCCATCTGAGGCCCCAAGCTCGGATGCCGGACGATCCATCGACCTCCCGTAGTCAGGCAATATCAGCAATTCAGCGACACTAAGCCTCTGGCTTAGAGCACACTCTTTCAGCAGAATTCACACAACAGAAGTTGCACAGCATGAGAGCAGAACTGCATATTTACAGTTTATTAGGCATTGGTCAGAACAAAGAAATCATGACCGTCTCCTCCGACTGCTCAGACAAGACAGGCAAAAACGAAACGAACTTACAACATAAACATCCTGTGAGACAGGAACTTACGCAGGGTGTTATACAAACATCCTGCTCCCTTTTAAGGTGGAACGGAAATATCCTAACATCCTCCCCCTTTCCGTGTAACCTGTAGTACCTGTGGTTCAACCCAATTGCAACCTTTGTGCGTAAACCTTAAGTTGTTCTCTGTTAACAACCTTAGACAACAGATCAGCAGGAATTTCATTTCCTGGCATGTAGGACACCTGAATGAGTCCTTTCTGAATACACTCTCTTGCACGATGTAGCTTAATCTGCAAGTACTTGGTCCTTTGCTTGCAACTCTCCGAGTTCAGCAAAGCCAAACAAGATCTATTGTCTTGATACACTTGTATAGGACATTTCACAGAAACCCCAATGTCCTTAAACAGTTGCATCAACCATTCACAATCCATGAGTGAAAATGACAGAGCATTGAGTTCTGCTTCACAGGAACTTAGGCTAACTGTCGTCTGCTTTTTGCACAACCAGTCAAACAGGCAGTGGTTGTACATGTAGCATACTCCAGAAGTGCTTGTACCATCCGTGGTGTCACTTCCAAAACTTGCATCTGCAAAGATTTCAAGACCTCCAGTCTTCTGACTGGTGAACCTCAGCCTGTAGTGCATAGTCCCTTTCAAATACCGGGCTATGCGCTTCAGAGCTTTCCAATCCTGAACAGTAGGATTGTTAGCATGTCTGCTAAGCAGGTTAGTGCTTACAGCAATGTCAGGTCTTGAACATCTAGCAATGAAATTCAACTTGCCTAGAATGCATCTGTACAGCGTTGTGTCAGAAAACGCTTCAGCAGTACTGTCTACCTGGTAACCTGTCACCATCGGTGTGTCTGCTGGGTTTGCATCAACCAAATTCAACCTGGTTAATACATCAGCAATTTTCTGTGTTTGGTGTACCAGAAAATTACCTGCTTGGTCCCTCTCCACCTGCAGAGAAAGATAGTTGGATACCTCACCAAGATCCTTCATGTCAAAGTGCTCCTTCAGCTGAGCTAGGGTGCTTTGGTAGAAAGCCTGATTCTTCCAAAACATCAGAAGATCATCAACAAAACATAAACAATACAGTTTGTTTTGCCCCTCCTCCTTGACAAACACACATGGATCAGCTTTGCCCTGGTGAAAACCTAGAGAAAGCAACGTTTCAGTGAGTTTTGTGTTCCAACACCTGGCACTCTGCTTGAGACCATATAAGGATTTCCGCAGTTTACAGACCATTCCCTTCTGTATCTGCATCCCATCAGGTGGAAGCATGTACAGCTGCTCGTTCAAAATCCCGTACAAAAAAGCTGTATTTATGTCATGATGGGAAACATGCAGTTTCTCCTCCGCAGCGATCTTGAGCATCAGCCGAATGCTCTCATATTTGACCGTGGGTGAGTAGGTCTCGTGGTAATCCTGCCCTGGTACCTGTGAAAAACCTCTGGCAACCAATCTGGCTTTGTGTCTGACAACCTTGCCATTCTGGTCTGTCTTGGCCTTGAAGACCCATTTGCTGCCAACCAGTCTCATTCCTGGGACTACCGGTACCAGCTCCCAAGTTTGGTTCCTATTCAAGGAATCAACTTCAGCCTTCATGGCATTAAGCCAAGGCTCAGCATCTTTAGAGGTTAACTCCTGGACCTCTTTGAAGCTTGAAGGTTCCCACACCTTCTCTGAGCTACTAAGAACAGCAGTTGCTGTCTTAGCAAACTCATCAGCAAATCTCTTTGGAGGTCTGCCTTTGGTCGCCCTTTCAGACCTGCGAACTAGACGCAAGTCTTCTGGACTCATCTCCTCCTTCTTAGGAGAAAAGTGACCAATGGTGAACAGTGGTTCTTCCAGTTCATTGTCAGACGCATCAGATGGTCTGACTGAGGCCTTTGCGCTCTTGTAGTCTGCTGTGTCATCACTGTCACTGACAGCAGCAGCAGCGCCGCCCACTGAACTGGAATCCGAACTCTGATCATCATCATCATCATCATCATCATCATCATCATCATCATCAGTTTCCTCAGCTTTCTCAGCATGATCTGCTTTCTTCACATCACCTTCATCCTCCTCTGGGTAACTCTGGAAAATTCCCACATTTTCCCCCCATTTAGGATTGTACTCAACACTCCTTGTGAACTTTATGGATTTTGAGTTAGTCATCCATACTCTGTATGCACCTTTATCGTACCCCATGAACAAACCATGTGCCCCACGCTTCCCAAGCTTGTTGCTTTGTGGGGTGTGTACCCACATGTCAGAACCAAAGATTCTCATGTGTTTGACATTAGGCTGCTTACCAAACATTTTCTCATAGGGAGTGCAGCCAATAGGTGATGACAGTCTGCGATTAAAAGTGTAAACAAAATTCGAGAGAGCCTCCCCCCAAAACTTCTCAGGGAGGTTGGCATCATGCAACAAGGTTTTTATGCCTTGCAGCAACGTTTGATTTGCTCTCTCCGCAAGCCCATTCATCCATGGCGATCTAGGCGTTGACAAGTCATGCTGGATTCCCTTCTCAGTCAGGAAAGCTTCAAACTGCTGAGAAGTGAACTCCCCGCCCCGATCAGTAAACAGACAGCCAATACGTTTACCATGAGCATTCTCCAACCAAGCACAGAATGCCTTGAACCTAGGAAATGCTTGCGATTTCTGCTCGAGCATAAACACATGAATGTACCTGGAAAAAGAATCAATTAGAACCATGAAGTACCTTGCCCCTCCCAAAGAGGGCGCTAGAGGACCTACCAGGTCTGCGTGAACTAGCTGGTAGGGTTTGGAAGCCTGCCTGCTAGACTCCTTGCCTTTTGGAGCAACCTTCACCTTGTTCTCTGCACAAGATACACATTTCATGTGAAATTTGCAAGGTTTGATGTCCAAACCTTCAACCAACCCAGGCATCTTGGCTAGCGCTTGCCAAGAGAGGTGACAAAATCTTCGATGTGCATCGTGAATGCATCCTGCATGAAGAACCTTGTTAGTTTGTGCAACACAACAAGAATCAGCATTAGATACAACAGCATTGTCATCATAAGTTAGACAGAACAAACCATCCAACAACTTTGCATAGGCTTTGACCTTGGTTCTCACGAGAAACAGAGCTCTCAGCTGCCGACTCCTTGGCTCCCCCTGGAGGCTGGAATGCTGCCTGGGATGACATCACAGTCAGCTCCCCCTGCAGCTTGCAACCGGTGCCCTCGGCATCTCTGCATTCACTCGCATTCTGGGAAACAGCCAGGACCTCCGATGCATTCAAACTCTGGGCTGGGATGATTGGCTGGTGGGCCTTTTTCAAAGCATCCCACATGTCACGTGCCGTGAGATTTCCAGCAAGCGTCTTTATTTCCTCCAGAGAGACGGATAAGACAATAATATCCATGGCCTTCGAATCCTGGCCCTGCCATTTCTCTGTCCGAGGAACTGGAGTGGGCTCAAATACAGTATGCCAGACTCCAAACTGACGCAGCAAACTCTCACACCATCTTGCCCAGGTCTCATAATTGTCCCGATTTAATTTAGGACACTCAGCAGCTTCAGAGGCTTGGAAAAACTCCATTCCACCTCTTAACATCAGCCGTGAGCCTGTTGAGACGTCTTATCTCGGCAGCTCATAAATCACGATGCCTCTGGCTCGGCTCCCAGGCCAATTAGTTTAGCCGGACATCAAAGACGTCTTCCGCGGCAAACAGAAAAGCCTCTGCTTTCGCTTTTCCAACATACCTTAGCAGTCTGTCGCAGTCTTACTCTCCTGCAAGTGCCGTGAATCTGGGCCCGAAACCTGTTGTTGGGATACTGCCAGGGAGATAAGATCCATCTGAGGCCCCAAGCTCGGATGCCGGACGATCCATCGACCTCCCGTAGTCAGGCAATATCAGCAATTCAGCGACACTAAGCCTCTGGCTTAGAGCACACTCTTTCAGCAGAATTCACACAACAGAAGTTGCACAGCATGAGAGCAGAACTGCATATTTACAGTTTATTAGGCATTGGTCAGAACAAAGAAATCATGACCGTCTCCTCCGACTGCTCAGACAAGACAGGCAAAAACGAAACGAACTTACAACATAAACATCCTGTGAGACAGGAACTTACGCAGGGTGTTATACAAACATCCTGCTCCCTTTTAAGGTGGAACGGAAATATCCTAACACATACACCCGCTGAAACGCTCTGTCGACCCTGGCCTTCTTCTCGGCGCTCGTTTTGGTCACACCTGCAAGAGAAATCAAGTTAGACTCAGAATTACATTCCATGTAATCACTTTGGTCAAAAGTCAACAAATACAGTCCATCTTTCTCTCTGGCAGAAAGATACAACTCTCCATCTTTGAAGATCTTGCAGCTCTCAGCATCATAGGACAGTTTTAGTCCTTTCTTTGCAATCTGCGAAACACTCAGCAGATTGAACTTCAATTCAGGAACCAAGTAAACATTGTGTATAGTCAGGTTCAGACTCTTTAGATACACAGTTCCAATCCCGGTCGCATCCAGCTCATGACCGTTGGCTTGTTTCACAGCGAAGCTTTGCTTCTTAAACGTTGAAAAGAGTTCTCTGCGTGGAGACATATTAACAGTACAGCCCGTATCGATTATAAAAGAGTGTCCAACATCTGGCGTGGTTCCTTTCGCCATCAGGGCCTTTGCAGGTTTCACCGAAGACTTGGTATGACCTTTGCCTGCTGCCTCAGGCTTTGCTGAGCGGCCCTTAGCTCCTTTCGGCTGGCGTGGCTTCTTACAGTTCCGCTGAAGATGCCCAGCCTGTCCACAATTGTAACATCGGACAACGTTCAAAGCTACAGCATTCTCTCCAGTAGCAACATCAGTGGGGGAATTAGAACTCCGTTCTTCCCTCCCCCTGTCCTTGGCATCCATTTCGAATCCAAGACTCAGCTCAGCTAGTAAAATCCAAGTCCAGCTCAGCTAGTAAAATCCAAAGGCTCTTTTGGGCTGTTTTTCTGCCTTTCCGGCAGGCAATCTGCAAGCTGACTCAAAGTCCTTGCAAAGCAGCGAAGACAAAACAACTTTCGCAGCCAGCCCCACGTGTCAGTAACTTTCCACTGTACTGACTGTCGTTGCCTAGCAACTGTGCATACCTCTCTTCTTTATCTAACCACAAGAATTTCTGGTATGCAAGCCTTTGCTCTCAGAGCTGTTTTTCCAAACGCAGCTCTCGTGAACCAGAGAATAATCAATCTGCATTCACACTTTCAGCCCGATATTCAGCATACCTTTCCGGGGCTCCGATGCTTGGAAAACACCCCCTCTCGGTGTCCAGCCGTCTGTTCAGCTTCTGGCTGCAATGCAGACGTTATCTTCTTTCCTTGGTGCAGAGGATGGCACACGATCCATCAACCTCTCACCTCTCATGCTGCTTCCCATGGATCAGATAACCATCCTCTGCTACCATATGTTGGAATCTGAGCCTAATCAGAGGAATTGGCCACTCTCCAGGTGCCCGGCTTGGATTCCTTGTTGATCTCCCCCGTCTCAGCTCCCGGCAAGACAAGGCCAGATCTCTATCGGCCGATCCTTCTCACGAACGTGAGAAGAACACAACCACTCCTCCCCTCTTCCCTGCCATCCCCAGGGAGGGGAAAGAGACAGACAGAAATGTCTTTACATGCCTTTATTTCTGTCTTTCCAACAGTGCAGAGAAATCATGTCTGCACTCTTTCTACACCAACAGCAGAGAGAGAATAACTCCTCCCATGTACTTCCAGTACAGGGTCATGTGACACTCTGAGCTAACATCCGGTGCTCAGTGCACAGAATAGACTGTCCCTTGTTCCCACGGTACAGTCCCAAAACATCAACATCCTGTTTGGCTTTCCAGCCACCTGGAGCACTCAGCAGCATTGCTCCTTTTTCGTAACAGTCTGCAGGTGACTGCTGCATGGATCACCATGGCTAGGTTGGAAAGTGACAGGTACGGTACCAATCGCCTAACCTGGCATAGATTAAAAAATGCCAGTTTGGCTACATTTGTGACCAGTGCCTTCATAGAGACAGAAGTGTCCAGGATCACACCGGGACTCCTGATGGTGGCTACAGGTGACTATTGCGCCCCATGAAGAGCTGGGAGCTGGCAAACCAAACCGAAATCATTCCGGCCCACCCATTGGACCCCCCTCTTTAATGGATAGAGATTCAGCCGACTCCGTTTCCTCCATCCCAGCACACCCACCTAAAAATTGGCCAATATATCCAGGGTAGCATCTGGCCAGGGCCACATAGCAGTAGATCCATGATGTTTGTGGTCAGATCTGTGGTTTGAATAAACGGTGAATTTGGGGTTCCCCAATGCAAAAACACTGAGCATCCATGAGGATCCGTGCTTCGGAACCACGGTTTGGGGCTATGGAGTGGCCAGGAAGCCGTGGATCCGAGGTTTTTTTTTGCTGCAGGCTGTGCCCCTGGCTATGATGTGTGATTTGACAGTGAATTTGGGTTGGCCCAATGCAAAAGGTGTGAGGATCCATGAGGCTCCGTGCTTCAAAACCATGGCCCAGGTGGTTGGTTTCACACGTCCAAGCAGCCTGTCCACATCCTCAGGGGTAACGGATTAAAATTGATTCCATGCAACTTGACCAGACAGGGCTCTAGCACTCTCCCGCCACAGCCCTGCTTCTATGGTGGTGTCTACCTCCTTCCGAATCTAAGCGACTTTATCTGCAAAAAAAACTTTGCAAAATCGTTGCAGGAGATTTTGGGGTCTTTACAAGAGTCTCCTGCTACTATTTTCTGCAGATGCAATAGAGGCGTTGAAGAAAGTCTTCTTCGCCGACGCTGTCGCCACTTGGTAGGCTCGACGTTCAGCTCTAACCCGTGTCCGGTCTTATTCAGAATGAGTTTTCTGCCACCGGTGCTCTAGCCGTCTCAGCGACTGTTTCCTCGCCCTCAGCTCCAGAGAAAACCACGGGGCTGTCCGGGCTCCATGGAGTCGGAGAGGGCACTTCGGAGCCAGACAGTTGATAGCCATGGTTAACTCCACATTCCAGTGGGCCACCAGGGAATCAGCTAGAACCCATTTGGATCCATTAAGTGGCGGGGGTGGACCATCCAAATCGGTCCCACCTCTCTGCAGAGGGGAAGGGTTGCGGAGAAGTCCACTTGCACCAGGAAGTGATCTGACCATGGCACTTCTTTTGTTTCACTTTTACTTAGTGTCAGATCACCCACATCACTAGAGGTGAACACCAGGTCTAAGGCATGTCCGTGACTATGAGTTGGGCCAAACTTATTCATTTTTTTTTTTAAATAATTTTTTATTAAAGGTTTTTATAACAACAACAAACATGTAACAAATACATAAACAGACAAAAACAAAAACAAAACAAAAAACATGTACCATTTCATATCTTAATTTCTTATACCTTTCTTCCCCGACTTCCTCATGCCTCCCTTTTCTGTATTCCAAATTCTTATCAATTACTCAGCAAATCTTCCCTTATTTTAATTTGAATTTAATCTAATCTTCCTTGTTCTCCTTGTCTTAACCATTGCTAATAGTAACCATTTACTTTCCAGTCCAACATCATTCTAACTTTCATTAATTTTGTAATATTTCTTTAGGTAATCCTTAAACTTTTTCCATTCTTCTTGCGCTGCTTCTCTTCCCTGGTTTCGGATTCTGCTCGTCATTTCTGCCAAACCCATGTAGTCTATCACCTTCGTCTGCCATTCTTCCAGTGTGGGTAATTCTTGCGTCTTCCAGTACTTCGCAATAAGTATTCTAGCTGCTGTTGTGGCGTACAAAAAGAAAGTTATATCCATCTTTAACACCCCCTGTCCGACAATACCCAAGAGAAAGGCCTCTGGTTTCTTAGGGAAAGTATATTTAAATACCTTTTTTAGTTCATTATAGATCATTTCCCAGAATGCCTTAATCTTCGGGCACGTCCACCAAAGGTGAAAAAATGTACCTTCCTTTTCTTTACATTTCCAACATTTATTGTCAGGCAAGTGGTAAATCTTTGCAAGCTTGACTGGGGTTATGTACCACCTATATATCATTTTCATAATATTTTCTCTTAAGGCGTTACATGCCGTAAATTTTATCCCGGTGGTCCACAACTTTTCCCAATCAGCAAACAAAATATTATGACCAATGTCCTGAGCCCATTTAATCATGACCGATTTAACCGTTTCATCTTGTGTATTCCATTTCAGCAGTAAATTGTACATTTTGGACAAATTCTTAGTACTGGGTTCTAACAGTTCTGTCTCCAATTTTGATTTTTCCACCTGGAAGCCAATTTTACTGTCCAATTTAAACGCTTCATTTATTTGATGATAGTGCAACCAATCTCTCACCTTCCCTTTTAATTTCTCAAAACTCTGCAATCTCAATTTGTCCCCTTCCTTTTCCAAAATTTCCCAGTATCTTGGCCACTTCGACTCCATATTTAACTTTTTAACTGCCTTAGCTTCCATTGGCGACAGCCACCTTGGAGTTTTATTTTCCAGCAAATCTTTATATCTGATCCAAACATTTAATAGTGCCTTTCTGACGATATGGTTTTTGAAACTTTTGTGTGCTTTAACCTTGTCATACCACAAATATGCATGCCACCCAAAAATGTTATTAAAACCTTCCAAATCCAAAATGTCTGTGTTTTCAAGAAGCAGCCATTCTTTCAGCCAGCAGAAAGCTGCCGCTTCATAGTAGAGTTTAAAGTCTGGCAGGGCAAACCCCCCTCTTTCCTTTGAATCCGTTAATATCTTAAATTTAATTCTGGGCTTCTTGCCCTGCCAGACAAATTTAGATATATCTTTTTGCCACTTCTTGAAACAGTCCATTTTCTCCATTATTTGCAATGCTTGGAACAAAAACAACATTCTTGGCAATACATTCATTTTTATAACTGCAATTCGACCTAACAAGGAAAGCTTTAAATTTGACCAGATCTCCAAATCTTTTTTCACTTCTGTCCAAGTTTTTTCATAATTGTCTTTAAATAGGTTCACATTCTTAGCTGTCATGTTTATACCCAAATATTTCACTTTTTTAACCACGGTCAACCCTGTCTCATTCTGAAACCTTTCTTTTTCAATCTGTGTTAAATTTTTCTCCAATACCTTTGTCTTTAACTTATTCAATTTAAATCCTGCCAATTGACCAAACTCTTGAATTATTTCCAAAACTCTTTTCGTACTAGCTTCTGGCTCTTGCAATGTAAGTACTAAGTCATCTGCAAATGCTCTCAATTTGTATTGTTTAGCTCCGACCTGAATCCCTTTAACCAACTGGTCCCTCCTAATCATATTAAGCAAAACCTCCAGGACCGATATAAAAAGTAGTGGGGAGATAGGGCACCCCTGACGTGTCCCTTTTTCAATCTTGAACTCTTCTGTAACCACATTATTTACAATTAGTTTTGCTTTCTGTTCTGAGTATATTGCACCTATACCATTCTCAAACCCTTGGCCTACCCCCATCCCCCGGAGGTTCTTCAACATAAAACTCCAAGAAATGTTGTCAAAGGCTTTCTCGGCGTCCACAAATATCAAAACAGCCTTAGTGTTTATATTCACTTCCAGCTTTTCCAAAATGTCAATTATATTCCTTACATTATCCGACAAATGCCTTTTTGGGAGAAAGCCCGCTTGGTCCCCGTGAATCTCCTCCATCAAAACTCTTTTCAGTCTCTTTGCTAAAATATCAGCAAAGATTTTGTAGTCCACATTCAATAACGAGATGGGTCGGTAGTTTTTAAGTTGGGTCTTTTCAGTCTCTGTCTTTGGTATAGGTGTGATGTAGGCCTCTCTCCACGTATCGGGTGCCCTTTTCCCCTCCATAATCTCATTGCAGACTTCCTTCAGAGGTTGTATCAACCCTTCCTTCAAAACTTTGTAATATTTGGAAGTCAGTCCATCCGGTCCGGGGGATTTGCCCAGCGTCATGCCTTGAATGGCATCTTCTATTTCTTGTGCTGATATCTCCTGGTTCAAAATTGTCTTACTTTCTTGCGAAACCTTTTTCAGCCCATTTTCCTCGAGGAATTGTTGTATATCCATTTCTTTCTGCGGCCCTTGTGTGTAAAGCTGTCTAAAGTAGTTCTGAAAACAATTCCTAATTTCCGCTGGGTTGCTTATATTCTTTCCTTCCACTTCTATATTTGTTACCGTGTTGAGTTTTTGTCTCTTCTTTATTTGCCAAGCCAATAACTTGCCACATTTATCAGCAGATTCAAAGGTCTTTTGTCTCATTTGCTTAATTTTCCACTCTACTTCTTGATTCGTCAGTTCCATATATTGTGTTTGGTGAAATTTAATTTCTCTTAAAATCTCTTGCGATTTTGGCTTCAACCTTAATTTCTTTTCCCCCTCTTTTATCTTTTCCAGAATTTTTTCCTTCCTTTCATTTTGCTTTCTGTTCTTTAATGTATTTTGTTGTATCAAGAACCCTCTCATCACGGCTTTACTTGCGTCCCATACTATTCTTTTTTCTACTTTAGTCCTTAAGTTAATTTCAAAATAGTCTTTCAAAGTTTTTTGGGCCTTCTTACAAATCTCCTCATCTCTGAATAAGATGTCATTCATTCTCCATCTGAAGGAACCAGTTGTTGTTTGCCTCATCACCATCTTTACTGCGTTGTGGTCGGAGAAGGTTTTTGGGCAGATTTCCACTTTCTTTATGTTCGGCGCCATACTGCTAGTCACCCAAATTTGGTCAATCCTTGTCCATGTCATTTTGGCTTCAGAAAAGAAGGTTCCCTCTCTTTCTAATGGGTGTTTTGTTCTCCAAATGTCAATCAAGTCCATATTGTCAGTCATTTCAAAAAAGGTCTTTGGTAGTCTTCCATCTTTTGTCACTACCTGTCTTTGTGCTTTGTCCATATTTGTTGAAACTACTCCATTCATGTCTCCCATCAAAATTAATTTGTAATCCAAATAGTCCATCAAAATTTCATGCAACTTCTTAAAGAATTCAGCTTTCCCTTCATTTGGTGCATAGATTCCCACTATCAAAAACTTTTCTCCTTGAGATTGGATTTCAATTGCCAAATATCTTCCTTGGTCATCTTTAAAAATTTGTTTCGGTTGCAGCTTTTCCTTTGCATAAATCACCACTCCTCTCTTTTTTACTCTGTCTGAAGATATAAATTCTTGTCCCAATCTTTTATTTATTAATAATTTCCTATGTGCTCTTGTCACATGGGTCTCTTGTAGACAAATCAAGTCCAATTGGTCTTTCTTTAAGGCATGAAATATATTTTTTCTTTTTCTGGGAATATTCAAACCGTTACAATTCCAGGTTAGAAGTTGCAAAGCCATGATGGGGTTATTTACTCTTTCCTCCTACAGCTCCCAGTTTTTGTTCCTCGTTTGTCGGTGGTTCCGTATCCGTATCTAATGAAGGATGCCCTTGTCCTGGAAACGTCTCTTTCTGTAGGTCTTCTTCGTGTTCTCCCAAGAACTTGTCTTTATCACTCACTGTCCTTATTCTTCTTTTCTTCCCCTTGTATTTAAAAGACAAGCCTTGGGGAAATTCCCACCTGAATGGTATGTAGTTCCTTTTCAGCAGTGTCACCAAGTCTTTGTAGAATCCTCTTGCGTCCAAAATACTTTTGGGAATGTCTTTAAAAATCTCAATATGAAAATCTTCAATTCGAAGGGTTGTTTGGTAGTGCAGGTTCAATATTTTGTCTCGCTCCTCCTTTGATCTTAGAGTTATTAAACAGTCTCTGGGTCTGTTCTTCCTCTGCCTTGCTCCCAATCTGAATGCACTTTCTATCTTAAATTCTTCTTTGTCCAGCTCCTGCTTCCAAAAGTCAGAAAATTCTTTTGTCAGATAGTCCACCAGGTTGTCTCCTTCCTTTTCCGGCACAAGTCTAATCCTTAGGTTCCTCTCCTTGCGTTGCATATCCTGCATAGAGAGTGCCAGCTCATACTCATCCAGCTTCTTATACACTGGTGGGAACTTTTCCTCAGCAGCAGTTGCAATTTCTTTAGCTTCCTCAGCTATCTTTCGTGTTGTAGATGAATCTTCCAGTAATTTCCCAATTGCTTCTGCATTTGAGTTCACTTTGTTCCCAAGGTCGATTATGCTTTTTGTGTTTAAATCAATTTTCCCAGAGATTTCTTCAATTTTCTTATTTGTTTCAGCAACTTGTACTTTAGTTTCTGCACCTTGCTTTTTTAATTCCTCCAAAGAGTCATTTATCCTCCCCAGTACCTTAGCAAATGATTCTTCTGAAGACATTGTTTTCACTTTTGTCTTTGCAACAACTGTAGTTCCAGAGGCTCCTGTTACAGAAGCCCTTCTTTGCATGGAAGGATCCACTTTGTATTGTCTGCCAGATCTCAAGGTTGTTTCTTGTGAATCCTCTTTCTCCTTACCATCTGCCATAACAAAGTCTTTTATTCAAGGTCATTCCCACACTCTTGAGCTGTCAGACAAAAGTTCTCAGGCTTTAAATTCCACTTGTTGCTGAAACAATTTGTAAATCCTCTAGAGGGCGTAAAGTCAATTCTTTACCTTCAAATTTAGTCCCACACTCTCCAGAAAAGAAAACAAAAGTCCTCCTAGTTCCTTTCAAATATTCTTTTCTCTTTCTGAAGAATCCAGGTCAGTAATCTCCTGCAAGTATCTTTATTGTGCAACAAAGTAAGTGCTTCAGGTTGAGAGTAGCCAAAGTCAATTAAAGATACTTTTTTACCTTCTTATAGCAACAGTCCTTAGCTGGTTCCTTTTCTCCGGCAATCCGATCCCCAGGTATAAGGGCAGCGGTAAATAGCTCAATTTCTTTTGAATTGGCAGGAAAACACTTTAAAATCTTCTCCCCCCCCCCTCCTGCCTTCGGGGAGGGAGTTCTTTGCTTGGTGGTGGATTTCTTAATTCCCACAGCTCTCTTTTCAAACAGTTACAGCTTAAATGTCTTTCGCTTTGATCTTGCTACAGAACGGAAAGCAGACTTCCTTTTTGATGCTTGTCCGTCTCGGTGCCCAATTTCTTTAATTTTAGTGTCCAATTGTATTTTAGAAGTCAATCCTACTCACGGATAGTTGTTCTTTTTAGTCCGAATTCACCGGAAGAAATCAGCGCTCTCCGCTAATGGCGACGCGGCTTCGCTTCGCAGGCTGGGTGGAAACGACTCTCGGCACCGCTCCACACACCCTCCGCTGATCCGCAGCCTTTAGAAAGGCTATTTCACAGCGTCGGGGGGGCGCAAAGGTGCCCGCCGAGTCTCCGGTTCACAGGCTACGCGCCTGTGATTTTTGAGGGTCCCCGCTCCGCCGTAGCTGGCAGGACCCGAACCCATGAAGCAGATCTCTCCCGGAGCTCCGGGGGAGATCCGCCATTACGCGCTGGCGCTAACCGGAAGTCTGGGCCAAACTTATTCAGGGACAGCTCCATGGAGGCCATGCTTTCCATGAAGTCCCGAGCAGCCCCTTGTAAGGTCGTGTTGGCATGGAGGTTAAAATCCCCATGGACAACCAAACTAGGTGTCTCCAGGAGAACATCCGCCACGACCTGAAGCAGCTCGGGCAAGGAATCCTTGGTGCAGCGGGGAGGTCAGTACACCAAAAGGAATCCTGTACTGCCCCTGTTGCCCAACTTCCAGAACATGCACTCAGAGAACTGGGTCTTCCCAGTAGGACGCCTGATGCAAGCTAGTGACTTCCTAAAAATCACTGCAAACCCCCCCCCCCCATGACCTGGGTTGCTGTACGTAAGAGAAACCTGGTGGACAAGCAGCAGCTAGGACAGGCCCATCTGCTTCATCCAACCAAGTCTCTGTTACACATGCCAGGTCAAGTCCTCCATCCACGATCAAGTCATGGATGGCAGTGGTCTTATGAGTCATTGACTTAGCATTTCACAGCAACAACTTCAGGTCATGTGGGTTTCCCTTGTTGAGCGCAAATATAACATTGAATCACAATGGTACAAAATAACTCAGCAAGCTGACATTTATCAAGAGTTAAACAAAGGTTAGTGTACTAAATATTATTTCCAATTCTAGGTAGTTTGCTATTGGAGAAATACCATATATGATTATAAACATCTAAAACAAAAATTATTTAAAAATATGATTTCATTTCTAGATCAGACAGACAAGATTTCTTCTACTATATGTTTCTTTCTTTATCATATACACACAAAGCTTCTATTTTTAAACAGGAAATATTTTTGTAACCTAAGGTCTATTATACAAATCCATACAGATGTTCATTTTGTTACAGTTCTGTTAAGTTGTATACAAATTATAAAGATTCCAAGTTTTTTTATGTTCCGCCACGATTCTATTATTTACTAAACTGGTGAGTTTTGCCATTATTGCATATGCTGATAGTTTCTCTTTCCATGCATCTATTTCCATATGTCAGATTTCCATATGTTAGCCAACACCACGCTGACTGCTGTGGTCATATAACTAAATCGTTCCACTGATGATTTCACAATACAGTAGCTGAAGGAGTCGTTCCCAATGGCATAGTTTTGGGGTCCAATGCAAATGTAGGGTTTTTTTTTTTACATTTTTTTTGCATTTCAAAATGAATTTTCCTCCAAAACTTTTTGGTCTTTTCACAGGTCCACCATAAATGGAAGAAGGTTCCTTGAGGTCTATGACATTTCCAGCAATGTCCATTCATTTCATTATTCATCTTCTGTATATCTTACAAAGTTATATACCATTGAAAGAACATTTTTGTACAGTCATACATCATGTTACGGCCGCTTCAGGTTACGTGTTTTTGGGGTGTGGACCGCAGGAAACCCGCAAGTAACCGGAATGGGTTACTTCCGGGTTTCGCTGCTCATGCATGCGCAGAAGCGCCAAATTGTGCCAGCGCCTGCGCAGACGCAGCGCTTCAACATGCGAACGCTGCGGGTTGCGGACGTGCCTCCATCACAGGTTATGTCCGCAACCCGAGGTTCCACTGTATCAATTTTGTTTTAGGGCTTAACTTGCAGTGAATTTTATTCCTTTATTCATAATTGTTCTCATTGTTCCCCTGTAAACTGCTCTTAAAATTTTTGCATCCATTTTGTCATATAAGGTTTTGTTTGTTCAGGCTCGGTGTCATATTTGAGTAATAGTTTGTAAATTTTACCCAAAAGGTAGAACTCTGTTATGATGGGCTCAAATTCTGTCTTTTCACTGATTTAACTGTTTGCCATACAGGCTTTCTTGAATCTGGATATTAGTTGACAGTATGTAAGCAGTTTCTTATTTTTTGTCCTCTTTCATACTTCAGCATGTATTTGATCTGTTCTTGAAGATGAACCATATCTTGGTACAATATATAGTCATACATTCTCCTATCGGCTCTAATAATAATGTTCCAGTGGTGACATTAACAGTGCAGGTATGGGCATTTTTGTGATTTTTGTAGTGCACCTCATGATTTTTGTGTGTGATTTGATGGTGAGTTTTGGGTAGCTCAGTGCATAAAGCGTCAGGATCCATGAGGATCCGTGCTTCAAAACCATGTTTTTGGGCCACGGTATAACCAGGAAGCTGTGGATCCTATTTTTTTGTGGTGCAGGCTGTGCCCTGGCTATGATGTGTGATTTGATGGTGAGCTCGGGTTGGCCGAATGTGAAAAGTGTGAGGATCCATGAGGATCCATGCTTCAAAACCACGTTTTTGGGCCATGGAGTGGCCAGGGAGCCATGGGTCTGTGATTTTTCTGGTGCAGGTTGGGCCCCTGGCTATGATGTGTGATTTGACAGTGAGTTTCGGTTGGCCCAATGCGAAAAGCATGACGATCCATGAGAATCCGTGCTTCGAAACCACGTTTTTGGGCCAGGGTGTCACCAGGAAGCCGTGGATCCGTGATTTTTGTGTTGCATCCTGTGACCATGGCCATGATATTTGATCTGATGGTGACTTTGGGCTGATCTAGTGCAAAAATCATGAGGATCCATCAGGATTCGTGTTTTTTAACCATGTTTTTGCACCAGTGCGGCACCAAGAAACAGTGGATGCGTGATTTGTTTGGTTCTGCCTACAGACTAAGATGTAGTCTAGAGCATCATGGTGTTTTCATTTTGTTTCAAGATAAAAATCATGAATTCACGAGGATCCATGCCTCGGATCCATGTTTTTGTGGTGCTGCAGCACAGCAAAGTGTTGGATCCACGTTTGTTTTAGTCCAGTCTGTAGGCGTGCCTTGCAGGTGTGTTTTGACACTGGATTTGTTGGAGTTATTTTTTAAAAAGGGGAGGATCCATGAGGATCCGTGTAGATCCGCCTTTAACCCAGACCCATGTTTTATGTTAGCTTGCTGGTTTGTGGTTGGCAGGCGCTGGCTCGTGTATCTAAAGTAAAATTTGCCGCCTATCTACTCCAGAGCTTTCAAGGCAGCCTACAAAACAGCTAAGAGTATATGGGTATATGGAGACTTACTGGCATTTTGTATTTTTTTGTGTTTAATTGCAAATACGCAGGTTGAGTTTAGGGGCTGAACACACGCCATAAAGTTTGCTGCTCCAGGCAACCTGTTTATTGAACATTCATCCTGATTGGTTTGTGGAGATGTTATTTAATGTCCAGTTTTTTCTGCTGCCACCGCCCCCAGGTTTCCAGTGCATTTATATCCCAAAAGTCCCAGGCTTGGGGGTTTTTGTTTTAAGTGGGTGTCAAATCAACTTTTAATTGTGCAACCCGAATTTTTTAATATGCGTTTGACGCAACTCCAGATCTCCAGAGAGTCACAGCCAACACCCAAAATTCTGCTAGCTTACAAATGCCCCAAAGTCAGCTGAGTCTTGGCCTCACAGACACCTAAATATTACAACATCACCTCGAAGGGAGAGGAGGATAAATATAGGCCCTTTTTCAGGTATTCACTTGCTATTCAAAAGACTTATGGAAGATCATTAACAAGTTGTTCCCACAACACCTGTAGTACAAGAGAGGTAAATAGTCCCCGTAAGGTTATGATTATACCAGTGTACCCCTACAGTATTTGAGGCCTGAAGGAGAAAAAAATCATTTTTTTCCTTCTGTCAAAAGAAGCAAAGGGAAGCTAGTTATGCTTACCCTATTAGTGAACACTGGGCCACTTCACAGAAAAATCACTTCTACTTAAAGGACACTGTGTCCATTGGAAGCATGCAAGTAGAACATGAGTTGCTTGTATGACAGAATGCTTATTTAGTGAACCTTTCATAGGACGTAACCTGCCAGTGTTGCATCACTGTATTTTTGGCTTCCTGCTATTGCAGATTCAACATGGCTGTTCTTCTGGAACAGACATTTACACTCTGATCTTTCTCTCTCAAAACTTGAGGTGATTGAAATGGAGGACTCGATGGGACGTTATGACTTCTACAGCGGACTGGGCTTGGCTCTCAGCTCTAGCCTGTTCATTGGAGGAAGTTTTATCCTAAAGAAGAAGGGACTTCTCAAGCTAAGTAGCAGAGGTGCTCTCAGAGCAGGTAATAATATTGAATAGGAGCTCACAGAGTTACCATGCCATCTGTTGTGGATGGGAAAAATCCCAGAAACCAGGCTGTCCATGAATGAATGGATTTTATTATTTTGGTCACAGACCAGTTCCAGTCCACATACACTATCAAGGAAGTCATAAAACACGATAGGGATACATTTGAATTTGCAATTAGGTATAACAGGGACAATACAGATATGGCAACAGTTTAAAAATATATAAATTAAAACTTAGTCACTAACATATAACCTGAAATTATCATTTAAAACCTTAATAATGATGATAACACAGCTTGTTCCCTAAGTTTTATGGCAATCACACAGAATTTGGCTACTCTTAACGTGATCTCAGGATCCTTGTCCTCTACCAGGGATTTTAGACATTGAAGTTCGGATTCATTTGGAGATTTTTGCACAGCAGGGGTAATAAATACAGAGCATATATCCCCATAGAAATGGCAGCGTAACAAGGCATGAGAGACAGTTTCTACCTCCATCAAGCCGCAGGTGCAGACTCGTTCAGCGTCTGGTTTACCCTCAAATCTGCCCTGCAATAAGGCAGATCGCAGCACGTTGAATCTAGCGAAGGTAAATGACCATCTGTATTTAGGTATTTGTAATTTTGACAAACAATTTGCCAGGGTAAATCCTCTCCCATTATCTTCTATTGCTGGGTGTTTATTCATCTCACTCACGTGGCATTGCAGCAGGCAGCGATAGAACTTAGTTTGGAATGATTCTAAGGAAGCAAGGTTTAAGAAGCTGCAGATCTGAGAGCCATATGTCAGTTGTGTTAATATTTTTGCAGCAAAGACCTGGGAGGCTGCCGGAATATATTGTCCCCCTTTTCCATAGAAAAACCTTATAATAGCTTTGGTAGATCTTTGGGCATTTGCAATTGTCAGGGATGATTGGTGGGTGCTAGAAGAGATAAGAGCCCGGGACTCCAGCCAGCTTTCCAGGATTTATTAGGTCCATTTTACTATTTACACTACAGAGCTCCCAAAAGCATGTCCGGCTCATTCGGTCTCAGTTGCCGAAACTGACCCCTCCTTTCGTTTTCTCCAGCATAACCATTTCCGGAGCCCTCCCCTCTTCCTTCCTCTTTTACGTGAAGAGCTAAACCCCAGAAGTTGCTCCCCCCTCCCTGATTCATTGCTTCCTGACAACCCTTCGTCATCCTCCCCCTCTGATGAGGTGCAGCTGCTTACGATTGGAGGCTTCTCTCTGTATTTCCCCAGCTTTTCCCCCTTCTCAGCCCCCAGTTCCCTGACAGCAATAGTATTTTTAACCTGATAATGCCACAAACCCTTTTCCTGGAAGGTTATACCCAGGTATTTAAAAGATGAAACCTGTTCAATCAGATCAGAAGGTTGGCGGTTCGAATCCCCGTGAGCTCTTGTTGCTCGGTCCCTGCTCCTGCCAACCTAGCAGTTCGAAAGCACGTCAAAGTGCAAGTAGATAAATAGGTACCGCTCCGGTGGGAAGGTAAACGGCATTTCCGTGCGCTGCTTTGGTTCGCCAGAGGCAGGTTTGTCATGCTGGCCACATGACCCGGAAGCTGTATGCCAGCTCCCTTGGCCAATAAAGTGATATGAGCGCCACAACCCCAGAGTCGGTCATGACTGGACCTAATGGTCAGGGGTCCCTTTACCTTTACCTGTTCAATAGGTTGATTGTCAATTCTCCATTTGTGTCTCATTCTTTTTTTAGAGAACACCATAACTTTGGATTTGCTATAGTTAATTGTTAATTGTTCAGCATTACAATAAACAGTGAAAGATCCTAGAAGTTTTCTTAGGCCTACACAGGAGAAGGAAATTAGAACTGTGTCATCCGCATATAAGAGAACCGGGAGGGGTGTACCAGCCAATTTCTTTCTCCATGTTTCCTACTAAGGAGTTAATATAGAAGTTGAATAAAGTAGACGCAAGGATGCAGCCTTGTTTAACACCATGGTAGATTTGGATTTCCTTGGATAAATGGCCCTGTCTGTCACACCTAACCTGCACCCGAGTGTTTTCGTATAAACTGCGGATGAGACACAGTAGACGTCTGTCTATGGTTGAGGCGCTTAGTCTTTCCCAAAGCCTATCTCGTGATATTGTAGCACCCTGCTTGTGGTTAACGCTTAGCTGGAATGAAATATTCAACGCAGCAATAGAGAAATTAAAATAATAATTTATTTGTCAGACAAATAAATGATAGGCACAGTGGTATATGGTTACCAAAGCTCTGCCTACTCCAGCCCTGATGGTCAGCACTTATATTTCCTCAGCCCAGCCCCCTTGCTCCTCCTTTGGCTGCCTCTGTCCAATCAGCCTGGTTGAAATTCCTATTGGCTGTTTGCTAGAACCAATCATAAAAGATACACCCATTTCCTATTACCTTTTATGGGAGACAAAGAGCTATATTTCCTTATATCCATAAATGGCAGACAAGTAGCCATATATCTTACATTTGCCTCAACAAGGCACCTTAATTACCAGATCACCTTTTGCCCCTTTTCCCCTCCATTCCAAAACAGATGGCTAAAACAGATGGCTCATGGTCTTACATTTTGTTTAAACAGAGATCTTGGGTTCACATTCTCACACACCATCAATGAAATAAGAATCTAACATTTCTTACTTTCTAAATCCTTTGCATAATTACATTTAAGCCAACAAATCTCATACATTAACATAGATAGCTTTTTAGAAGAAAAGGCCTTTGCAAAGTAAAACTCTTCAGTTTACACCCCCCTTTCCCGGCCAGCTGCTTTTCCCATTAGCTCTTGCCCTTTAACCTTAGGAAAATGTGACTAGTCTGATGGGAGGCACATGGTATTATTTTCTGTTAAACAATAAATCTTACTATTTACCAACTTTTAATTAGTGTTTTTGCAGCTTGATTGTATTCTGTAATATGTAGGGTCAGTATAACCTTTGCTCCCAGCCTGTAATTCCCTTTTACAACTTTGAGAATTTTGGCTCCTGCTATAAATCAGGGGGGGGGGCTGTTTAGGAAGATAAACATCTGCCAAAGTACTTAGCCAGCTGCTTTTCTGCCTGGCATAAAACATTTGCAAATCTTTAAGCTCATTTTAAAATACAGGCCTTGATCAGATGCCTCAATATTAAATCGAAGGCAGATTTAAAGTCTGTGAAAGCTGGTTAGAGAGATCCTCCTTTTCTTGAGGTATATTTTTCCGCAAGATGTTGAAGTACTAGGCCTTGGACTAAAGTTGACCGGTTTGCCCTGAAACCAGCTTGTGCTTCTGTAAGGACATGTTCTCGCTCCATCCAATCCTCAAGTTTATTACATAAGTGGGCAGCATATAGTTTACTGATAATGCTTAGGAGACTAATTGGCCTGTAATTAGCAGGGTCCAATCTGCTCCCTTTCTTGTGTAATGGGATGATGATTGCTAGTCCCCAATCCTCTGGGATGGTAGCCGATTGATCTATGCTGGTGAACAAGGCAGCAAGCAGTGGGGCCCACCAATCAACATTGGCCTTAAGAAGCTCAGGTGAAATATTGTCTGCACCAAGAGCTTTGCCAGGATTAAGAGATTGAATGAGCCTGGAAGCTTCTTCAGTTGACACCAGGGACCACTCAGCACCAGTATCACTCAGAGTTAGGGACAGAGCCTGTAGATGTTGGTTAGTTGTGTATAAGGATTGGAAGTATGACTCCCAAACCCCAACAGAGATGGTATATTCCACTTCGGAAGGGGAATCTTGCCATCCTTTTGCAACTATTTCCCAAAAGGTGACTGATTCTCTCCTTCGAGGGGCCACTCTCCCCTTTGGGCCTGAAGCTTTTTCTCTTTAATCAATTTATTTATTTATTTACGGCTATTAGCCCATAAAATATGTACAAACATAAAAACACAGGGACATAAAAACAGATATATCCGACAACTCTTTAATCAAAGCTTTATAATTTCGTTTAGCTTCAAACCACTCTGAAGGGAGTGAGGGTAGATTGGCAGACCTATAGTTCCTGTATTTTCCCAACAAAGAGTGCTTCAGTGGACTATTTACAGGAACAGAACACGGATCTTTAGCTTGCTCTCTCATAAACGACTCACAACTCCTACACTGACACACAGAACTCTGAACCTCTGAACCTCTGAACTAACACATTCCAGTTAGTAGGCCATTAATTATCACTCCTTTGAGAGAGCTTGACCAATCATGGAGCTGTCTCCATGTCTCTGTTATCACCAGGCAGACTTCCTCCTTCACATGACCTTTTGGCTGTCTGCCAAACCTTAATTGACTCTGTGTGAGTAGCTGCATGTACACAGTTTCCCAACAACTGATTCATGTGGATAACAATCTGCTGAGTTATATTCCTGTGTAGGAATCATTTTGGAGGAAATCTGGCCCTTTTTCAGGTCATCCTCCTTGGAATCATTATATGCGTCTTTCCCAGCCAGTCTGTTTCTTGATGTATTTCTAGAATTTCAGCTTGGATTGAGGATGGAAATGACCAGAATTGACTTATTAGAGTGTTTTCTTCTGTAGAGAAATTGTCCTTTTGCTCGCTCACAGGGCATTGCAAATCATGTAAGGGTATGCTTTTCCTTTTTAATTTTGGGGTCTCTTGTTTATGATGATCAGACCAGACCTTTTGGGGTTGGCTCTCCTTTTTGGATTTTTCCTGGTCCTCTTCTACCATTGGCTTATCACACTTGGCATCAAAGAGGGGGGTCAATGGTACCCTATTTTCAAAGAATCTTAGTATTGCTATCCTTTCCTTTAAGAATAGATGTCTTGATCTGTGGATAAGTTTGGCCAAATTTTGATCTTGAAAGGTGATCATTGCTCTTACAGAGTAACCATCATAATGTAAGTACTCTATAGAAACAATATTGTTTGGCTTTACTACTCCTGGTAACATATCATTCAGGATGTTCAGGAAATGCAATATGCGATCTATCTGTGAGAGGAAGCCCTTCAGTTTTGGGTAGTTAACATATAAAAGTTTTTGAGGGATTAGTATCAGGTTCCAACCTTTTTTCTAGATTGGAACTTGCCAGTCCTGTAGTATGTCACCATCAATATTGTGGGCCACGTCCTCTTTAATACCCGTATCTCTAATTGGTTTCCTTCCAGGGCTCTGAGATGTTACTTCTGTTATTACGTTTGTTTCAGGGCTCTGATTCGGGATTTCCTCCTCAGGTGTTAACTGGGGTTTTGCCTTGTTTAATCCCAACTTTGCCTTTCTCTTTACTGCCCCGTGGGGCAGATTTATTTAAGCCTGGTGTAGAGGATGGTGGAAGTAGGTTGTAAAGTTTCTGCCACTGTTTTTTGCGAGTGCGATGGGTTATCTTTGATTTCCTTAGTGTTTTGATATTTTTGCTTTTCTTTTTTTTGCTTGTGGTTTATGTCTTTGTGACTTCTTGCTGGTTACTGGGTGATTCATAAGTGCTGGTTCGGGTAGGTTGCTCATTTGGTCAGTGTCATTTGGCTCTGTGCCTCTTTCTTGAGGTGTAAAATTTTCCACTAGAGTCAGAAGTAGCCCATTTGTTACTGCTAGAATTTTTTTCATGCTGGAGAGTCCGTGCATATCAAGTGGAACTGGTCCTGAAGATAGCTGTCTCTCTCCTCTGTTTGAGTACATTTGGAAATAACCAGTTGGTTTTTTCTAAGCTCAGAAGGTGGCCTCTGGGTTATATTTGCCTTATAGGATTTCTCAGCTAAGGCCAGTTCTTGAGCCAGGCTTGTTGGGTAGTTAATATTTTCGGAATCTTGTCAGAGCCCTTTAAGATGAGTTGACCAGTCCAGAACAGTGGAAGGAGGAGGAATGGCCTCATTTAGAATTAACTCATTCAGCTCCCTCTTACTCTCCTCCTTTTGGAGAAAATAATGTGTGATTTTGCTCTGTCTCCTTCGGGGTTCTGGGAAGCTGATTAACGAATCTGGCATGATTCCCAGATCTTTGCAGTTCTTTCTAGTAAGTACCATAATAATTATGATTATTCGTTGGCAGTTTTCAGAAATCAATTATCTCCAAATGTGGCGGCCTTGAATTTACGAGTCCGGCATCAGTGCCATCCAGTAGAAGGGAGCATTTTGGAGACTCTCTGCAGCTGCCACCTGGGCTCGCTCGTCAACAGTTCTGATAATCAAGATGTTTCTCTTCTTTGATTTATAACTAGTATCTTGTAAACTTTGGCTTGACCTTGTGTTTGGCTCTGCTAGCAAAGTGCTCAGCCCAGCCCAGCCCAGCTTCATGCAGTTTCAGTTTAGGGGAATTAGGAGAATAAAACAATGAGATAAAACATTAAATTAAAACAACAAAATGAAGCACTAAAAGGAGTTAAGAAATAAAATGGAAGAGAGGATAAAACCAAATGCTACGGATTGGTTATAGAGCAGAAACTTGCCTTAGAGTTGGCCTTAGAGCTCAAAACCCTACTTCAAACATTTGGCAGTCATCTTCCCCTCTCTTCCTCATCGCTGTCCATGCTTCTTAAGAGTTTGAAAAAGTTTTCCATGCCAGCTTCTGTTTTCATTTAAACTTCACCTTTGGTTTCTTTTCTCTCTTCACAGGTCTAGGGGGTCATGGATGTGGTGGGCAGGGCTGCTAACTAGTAAGTACTTCCATGCAAGATTTTACCATCTTCACCTACATTTCAACAACTTTAATTATTTCCTTTGCCTTCTTACATGACCTCCAATAGCTCCCAATGAGTTCCTTGGTATTTGTTGTTGTTTAGTTGTGTCCGACTCTTTGTGACCCCATGGACCAGAGCACGCCAGGCACTCCTGCCTTCCACTGCCTCCCGCAGTTTGGTCAAACTCATGCTGGTAGCTTCGAGAACACTATCCAACCATCTCGTCCTCTGTTGTCCCCTTCTCCTTGTGCCCTCCATCTTTCCCAACATCAGGGTCTTTTCCAGGGAGTCTTCTCTTCTCATGAGGTGGCCAAAGTACTGGAGCCTCAGCTTCACGATCTGTCCTTCCAGTGAGCACTCAGGGCTGATTTCCTTAAGAATGGATAGGTTTGATCTTCTTGCAGTCCATGGGACCCTCAAGAGTCTCCTCCAGCACCATAATTCAAAAGCATCAATTCTTCAGCGATCAGCCTTCTTTATGGTCCAGCTCTCACTTCCATACATAACTACTGGGAAAACCATAGCTTTTACTATACGGACCTTTGTTGGCAAGGTGCTGTCTCTACTTTTTAAGATGCTGTCTAGGTTTCTCATTGCTCCTTGGTATAAGGAGCTTTATCATAAAGCAGCCTTGCAAATTAAACCATCAGAGTGGCTGAGGCATCTACAAATGGATGGGGTACATCATCATCATCATCATGCGCATTAATACCAAAGAACACGACTTGAAATAAGCGAAATCCAAGATTCTTCTTTCTATGTAGCTGGAACCCCAAAAAACCTGTTTGGCTTTGTTTAGACTTATTACACTTCGCTTTGCTAGGGTTAGGGTTAGGGTTAGGGTTAGGGTTAGGGTTAGGGTTAGGGTTAGGGTTAGGGTGTATGAACACCGAAAGAACAATCCAAGCTTATTCGTTCTCTTTCTATTGAGATGGAACCAAAACACCTATGCTTGATTTGGGCTGATAACAAACACGTCACTCTGTGATTTTTGGTTGAATGTGCATTCCAACCCCAAATTCACCAATTTGAAATAAGCCCAATCAGAGCTTTATCATCTTCTTTTTATGTAAATGGAACCCAAAACACATTTTTGCTTTGGTTGGGGGTGATTCTGGTGCACACCCAAAAAACACCATGCGAATTGAAATAAGCCCAATCAAAGCTTATTCGTCGTCTTTCTATGCATATGGAAGCGAAAAAACGGTGTTGTGTTATTTTGGTCTCATTTCACACACTTTGCGATTTCTGGGTCAATGTGCATTGTGGTTCGAGGACCCGACCCCCGCAATGTGAAATGAATACGCAAGGACACGTGATATAAGGTTAATTGGCAAGAAAAGGACATAACTTTATTGATTACAGCAGTGGAAAGGTATTGGCTTAGGCATTGGATGTCTAAAACACGGGGGTTTATTCACCAGTAGGTGGAGCCTGTTGATGCTAATCCAACTATAGGCTCTCCCCTGATGTCACCAAGGGTCGTGCCATGGCCTCCTGCCAAGCAGGCATCGGACAGAGTACATGACCGCCAGATTCCTTTAACGGAATACCCAAAAATTGAAGGCATAGGCGATGGCCACACCTAGCCCTTCGACACACCACAACACATTATTCCAATGCCTAACCTACCCACCATTACCACAAAAGTTGTGACGATTGCTACGAGGTAGGCAAAAAAACCAAAAGGCCTATTGCCAAATGGAAAAATTCCTACCAGGCCCCCTGGACAACCAGGGCGACCAACCTAAGGTCCATAGCAAGGCCAATGAACTAAGACCCTGAACTAAAAGGGAGTGGAGGCTGGGTGACTTGCGACGAGATGACGGAGAAGAATAAGGCTGAGGAGAGGCTGGCGCCGCAGCAAAAGGCTGCAGTAAATGCCCCCTCGGAGGCACCTGGTTGGGTGCCTGCTGAGGGGTGTGGGCGCCAGCCAGGTGAGAGGAGGAGGCAGGGGGCTAATGCCCCCTGCTAGGGGCGGTGCTCGGGCTCCCACCCACAACCACTCCCCTCTCTTCCAGGGAAGAGAGTCTTTGTGGTTCGAGGACCCGACCCCCGCAATGTGAAATGAATACGCAAGGACACGTGATATAAGGTTAATGGGCAAGAAAAGGCCACAACTTTATTGATTACAGCAGTGAAAAGGTATTGGCTTAGGCATTGGATGTCTAAAACAAGGGGGTTTATTCACCAGTAGGTGGAGCCTGTTGATGCTAATCCAACTATAGGCTCTCCCCTGATGTCACCGAGGGTCATGCCATGGCCTCCCGCCAAGCAGGCATCGGACAGAGTACACGACCGCCAGATTCCTTTAACAGAATACCCAAAAATTGAAGGCATAGGCGATGGCCACACCTAGCCCTTCGACACACCACAACACATTATTCCAATGCCTAACCGCCACCCGAGCCGAAAAGGCTCGCCGCCAATACCCTCACGGCTGTAACCAATCCCAAATGCTGTTGATGACACTATCTAGCCAAATGTCGTTCCCCTGGTCTGAGAGATGCACCCCGTCATTCCAGTATAAGGTTTGGTCGCCGATCCAGATACGGTCATGATAAATGACTCGGCCATTCATGAAGCGCACCCAACGGGCCACTGCCCGATTTACGAGTTTCCTGGTTTTTTCAATGGCCATACAGCTCTGGGCACCGCGCCAAAAAATTCTCTTCAGGAAGGAGGACCAGAACACCGCTGTTCTGGGACACAAGGCAGCAAACGCATCCAAGTCTCTTTTTATGTTCCGCAACAAGTCCGCACTCCTTCTGTTAGCAAGGTCATTTTCCCCTAATTGAATGACAAGGATGTCGGGAGGGCCGAACGTGGCTACTTTCTCCAACAGCAATGGCATAAGCTCTTCCCAACGCATGCCTCTTCTCGAAAACCAGGAAACTCGAACTCCATGTGGCAAACCAAGATTAGGCGTGAGGCCGCAGCTGACCGCCCGTACGCGGGCCCAATGGACTATACTGTGGCCGCAAATCCACACACACCTCCTGAGCACAGCTGAGGATGAAAGGACAGAAAAAACCGGTAAGTAGGGGTAATATAGCAGAGCGCATTCTAGCGAATATAACTTTTATAAGCGTTGGATTTCCACCGGCCCATTTCCTTAATCTTATCCGCAGGCAAACCCAAGTGCGCGGCTGTTGTTGCGGCGCCAATCCTGAATGAGTGTGCAGCATACTCCTGGGAAGATAAACCACAAGCCACAATAGCTTTCCGGAGTACCCTGGTGAATTGGTATCTCAATAAGGGTGACCCATCTTCGTGAACAAGAAGCGGACCCGGGCCGGGTGGTCTGAGGTAGAGGTACCGCCTAGTGTCCTTCACCGGGCATGGGCCCTGCTGCGCCGACGCTGTAAGCTTAACTAGAACACCCCTACCAGCCTGATCAGTTTTGGACTGACGTATCCACACCGTCAAAGTAGATTCGGACAACTGCACGTCCTCCCTAAGGAGGCCGCGCGTTGAACCGCCTGCGCTAACTTCGACCACCACTTCACCAACCCTCAGAGCGCCAAAAAAGGCGATAGCGTATGCCGCGGAAAAGAGGCGAGCCTCAAACTTGGACCAGCAAATTGACCTGAGCTTTATGCGTATCTGAGATAGCAACCCATAAGAAATTGGCTTACGGCCCTCGGCCCTGGGGGGCTGTAGCCTGCCCCAACCTTCAATAGCTCTGCGAATCAGGAAGTCACTACACGGATCAGAGGAAAATGTGGCTTTGGCAAAGAAGCTGATGGCGGCTACGTGTATCTTTAAGGTTTTGGGAGCGCGTCCCAAATCGTCAAGATGGGAAAGGTACTGCAGAACATCATCAGTGGTGGGTGGAACGTTATGCGAAAGCCCAGATAACCCAGACCTGAAACCCAAGAAATCGCACCAGGCCTTCTTGTAAGACCTGAGAGTGGAGGGTGCGACAGACGCTAATACTCCCTGTATCACTTTGCATCTCCAACGTTCCACAGGTGCTCCGGAAAGGGTTCGGGCAACAGTTGTGCTCCAGGTGCTAGCGACCGGAAGCGAGATATCTGAAAGCGAGACAAGGCATCGGCTATATCATTATTGGTCCCTGGTATGAATTTGGCTGAAAAAATTATGTTGTACTCAAGGCACCCGAGAACGAAAGCCTGCAGAAGGGAGGAGACCCTCGCAGACCGAGATGACTGTCTGGCCAGTATGTTCACCACTGCCAGGTTGTCGGTTCTGAAGCACACACGGCGATTTCGAAACTCCTCCGTCCAGATGTGAACGGCCACTACTATTGGAAAAAACTCGAGAAAGGTGAGATCCCGCGTGATGGCCTGGCCCTGCCACTCCATTGGCCAAGGTTGCGCGCACCATCGTCCCCTGAAGTACAAGCCAAAGCCCAGGGACCCTGCCGCGTCTGATTGGACCTGGAAATCTGAGGACAAATTTAGAACATCCTGCCATAGGGACACCCCATTGTAGCGTTCCAAAAATGTCATCCACACCTCCAGGTCTGCCTTAACCGACTTGGAAAGTCGGACCCTGTGGTGTGGGTGTCTGAGACCAACTGACAGCCTGGCCAGGCGGGCGCAGAAGGGGCGTCCGGGGGAAACTACCCTACACACGAAATTAAAATGACCTAATAGGGATTGAATTTGTCTAAGGGTGATCTTGCTTAGCGTAAGCGTGGTTTGGATTATCTCCCTAAGGGCATCAATTTTTTCTTCAAGTAAACGGGATGACTGGGCCATTGTATCCAACTCGATGCCCAAGTATGTGAGGCGCATGGCCGGGCCCTTGGTTTTTTTCGGCTGCGAGGGGAACCCCCAGGTCCTGGGCCAGCGCTGAGAAGGCCCCGAGCAAGGAGGCACATTCCCCCATGTTGGGCTTTCCCACGAAAAGAAAATCATCCAGATAGTGCGTGACCTCAGTGGAATTAGTCCTAAAACGCAAGGCCCAGTCCAAAAAGGTGCTGAAAGTTTCGAATGCCGAACAGGCTACTGAGCAGCCCATTGGCATGGCCCTGTCAACATAATACTTCCCTTGAAATTTGAAGCCCAGCAACCAAAAGTCACTAGGGTGCACTGGCAAAAGGCAGAAGGCCGATTCAATATCACACTTTGCTAAAAGTGCCCCGTGACCAAAACTCCGAATTAGTTTAACTGCCTGGTCGAAGGAGGCATATTTTACCGTGCATAACTCTGGTGGGATGGCATCATTAACCGAGCCGCCTTTCGGATAAGAGAGATTGTGAATGAGCCTAAATTCCCCAGGGGTCTTCTTGGGAATGATGCCTAATGGTGATACGTGTACGTTTGGGATGGGGGGGCTGTCAAACGGGCCTGCTACCCTGCCAGCGCTCACCTCTTTGGCTATCTTTCTCTCAGCGACTTCCGGTCTCTCCCTAACGGATTTCTGATTGGGGGAATCTTTTGCTATTAAAGAACCCGCTATTGGAATTCTAAACCCACTGGAAAATCCCTCCCGAAGGTAGGAAGCTGCATTTTTGTCTGGGTAAAAGGACAGAAGGTCGCAAAGGGGTGCAAGCTTGATAGGGGGAAAAGCCAAATCCAAAACTACCTCATCTTCTGTTCCCCGCCGTGGGGGCTCCCCGGGAACTGGAGTGATGGAACCCCCGGCCTCCACGAAAGGGCTGTTTCCCCCCCTTAAAGCAAGTTGCTACCGGATGAGCACCGCCGCATCTATCACATTCATGTGGGTATTTACACGATGACCTTTGGCATGACCCTTTGTTGTACTCCCAGCATACCTTGCACCTGACATCCCTTCTTGGTTCGGTCCTGGCCGACCGGTAAGAATCGACCGGTTTCTTCTCTACATACGGGCTCACTGCTATTGACCAGATGCCGTTTTCAATCTGATCCCAGCATGCTAACGGGATCCTAGAAACCTTCCTGCGAAACTTCTTACCATAGCTTATGACGGCGGCTTCCCCTGAGAGGGCGGAGGCCGTACGGATGTGCGAAAGGTAAGCAACCAAGTGAACCGCTCGCTTGGGATAGGCTGCTACAATTGTCCCCATAAAAGCCTGGAAACCATCAAGCCAGTTCTCAAATGTCCTAGGCACGGAAGGGTACTTGCGCTTCCTCTTCCCATGGGAAGGTCTCTTTTCGCCCCTACCTAACTCCTCTGCGGGAGGAACTAACTTAAACATATCAACAAACTCTCCATTTAAAATTTTCGCACGCAATTTAGGGGAGAGATGATCACCTGGGACAACATCTGAAGTTGAGTAGGTGGATGTGGTTGAGTCCTTTACCAGAGCTCCATCCTTCCACTCCTGGGTTCCCCCAAACTTTTTGCGGTGGCAATTGGCCCTTCTTGAGACTGCCCAGTCAGGAAGACCAGACACCTCCTCTCCTTTACCCCAGGAGGAGCCCAAGGATGCATCGCTATCATACTCAGAAGAAGAAGTACCTGTCTCGTCGTCTGTGTCATTCTTCCTGGACCTGCTTTTCTTGCAAGTGTGTTTCTTCTTCTCGAGCCTCTTCCCTGAAGGCTTCTCCTCCGTCACTGCACTGGGGGCGTCCTCCAATTCGTGTTGCTCGTCCTCTGCAGCAGATGACGAGGCTGATTCGGGCAACTGCACCCTGGGCCGCTTATCCTGCGAGCGATTAGAAGAGCTAGAAGCAACAAGATTGTTAGCACGGGCGGACTTAGCTGTCGCCTTCCCCCCCCCCGACCACGAGAGGCGGATGCCGAAGACTGGGACTGGGACCTAGTCCGGACTGGTTCTGACCTAAGATTCACGCCCACCCTTGTCAATTGGGAATCACTAAAGAGGACGGCCGAGGTACCAGGCAGTTCCTCCCATTGGGAAGAACGCGGGCTTTCCGGAACCACCTGCGTATCGGGAATGACGTCGGGGGATGAGGGAGGGCTGGGGTTTTCACCGGGGAAGCGTTGTTCATAATCATCAATGAAGGACCTAAATGCGTTGAGAAAGTGAGAAATGGGCTTTTGATTATTACTCCTGCCCTGTTGTCCCCAGGATGTGCTCCCTGGTGCGTTGTGTGCTGCTTCAGACGCGCGCTTTCTCTTAGGAGCCATGAGGTGCGCTTCGTCTAATACAAGTGTAACGGCTGTTGTTGTTTTTTTAATAAAACTATATGTATTTATTTATATAATTTATTATTATTATTATTATTTTCTTTAATATTGAATTTAATTTCTAATTATTATTATTTTTTATCAACTAATATTAAATTTAAATAATTTTTTAAATTTAATTTAAAATTTGTTATTATTATTATTAATTGAATAATTATTATTATGATTAATTTGTCAGTATTGTTTACAATGAAATCACATAAATTTCAAATTAACCTGAGTACAATTGACAGCTGATTGCTGTTACTGTAGATCAATTAACTATTGCTGTTGATATTTGTTCCTAAATTAGCTAATTATCAATTGTGCTAATATTCAGACTTATGATACAATTGAATATAACTGTTGCTGCTTAATATGTGCTGTCAAGACAATCCGCTTTCGAGCACAGTGATATTAAGTCAATTGTATTATCACTGTGCAGTTAAATCAAATATACTGCCTTTATAAGATAATCAGATGCTGAGCAATCCTTAATGAAAATATCCCAGTATCACTAGCAATGTTTCCAAGTCTCAATCACCCCGCAGCTATAGCACCCTAGCAGCACAACACTGAAGTAAAGTGAGCAGCAGCTAAACAATGAAGTAAAGTGAGCAGCAGCTAAACAAGTGAAGCCACTCCCACTATAAAAGTAAAACTCAGGGAAACAGGAGCTTAAACTTCCATTAAAGAAACCAATATGCAATAAAGGTGGCTTCCCAGCAGCTGCTAAGCTTCACTTTGCTATACAAACAGGAAACAATAGCTCAGCAATCCTTTAGCTGCTATAGACAAAAGATAACCTGCCTCTTTAGAAATGGTAAGCTGGAGAACAATGCCCCTAATTATCGCTCGTTAGCCACCAAGAGTCCTGCCGGGCCGGCAACAACAATGGCGTTTCTATGGCAACATAATGAGTCACCAGGCAACAATAGCGTTTCTTTTCTATGGCAACAGAATGAATCGCCAGGCAGACACGGAAATAAATGCCCACCTTTTAAACCAAGCCAGGGGGGAGGGAATGGAGCTCAGAGCGCAGGGAAGGATTAAAACTGAAGGAGGATGAATTAAGACCGACCCTCTTTACAAGCAGACACTAAAAGCAAACACGCAGACACCAGCGGAACACACACAGCGACCGTCTTAAGGACGGTACGGGGCTGGGAGGGCAAGCAGGGAACCGATCCGCTGTACTAGGGCCACGGAATTATGCAGCTAATACGGGGGTTTCAGATTCACCCTTCCCACAATTAAACACAATCTCAATGCAGACACCAATGCGGGAACCGTTCTAAAACCAGTCGATTAATGAGCAGTTTAAAGAGACAACGCAACCAGAACGCTAAACTGGGAAGGGAAATAACTGCTGGAGACACACACTGACCACGTGGGCAATATGCACTCAAAGCACCAGCACACAGACTCAGAACACACCCAGCAGCATACTTAAAATCGAACGCTTCTGCAATCGCTCAGACACCCCAATTAAGTAAAGGCAACCCGCTAAGCAGTAAGTAGAGTAAAAATTAGCAGAGTACCTTCAAAAGCGTGGCTATGAACACCCGAAGACACACAAGAAGTCCCCAGATTCCTCCCCCAAGCAGCGCAGCGGTGCTGAAGACACACACACCACGCACACACACACGCAGAGTGTCCGATTTGATGTCGGAGGAGCGTTAAGGAAACCAATTGGTTAGCACAGGCGCCGGATGGGGAGGCAGGGAGAAACACCCAATCGATTATTTAGGTTCCAATTAAGTAAAAGGCAAATTAAGTACAAGGGAAAGTAGAATGTATAAAGAGACACGCAGGGTGAGAAAATCAATGCAACACTCCACCCGCACGCACAGTGGTGCTTTACAGGTCGGGTTGCTACAAAACGCAGTGTATAGCAGCGGAGCAGCCGGGAGCAGAAAGGAACGCCAAGGAAAGCAAGGCTCACAAAACGCAATTAGCTGTAATAAATGAAACCTATCCCTCACAAATGAAACGATAGTAGAGAGGAAAGCAGCAGACAAAAGAGAAAAGGTAAAGCCAAAACTTCTCTGCTTAAAGTCCTCTTCAAAGTTGGATCCACGTGGTCGTCGCAGCTGGGCAGACGGAGGGGACGACGATCCTAACTCGCGACGAGACGACGGAGAAGAATAAGGCCGAGGAGAGGCTGGCGCCGCAGCAAAAGGCTACAGTAAACGCCCCCTCGGAGGCACCTGGTTGGGTGCCTGCCGAGGGGCGTGGGCGCCAGCCAGGTGAGAGGAGGAGGCAGGGGGCTAAGGCCCCCCTGCTAGGGGCGGTGCTCGGGCTCCCGCCGACAACCACTCCCTTCTCTTCCAGGGAGGAGAGTCTTTAACACCAAAGAACACAACTTGAAATAAGCGAAAAAGAAGATTCTTCTTTCTATGTAGCTGGATCCCAAACCAAGCTGTTTGGCTTTGTTTAGGCTTATTACACTTCGCTTTGCTAGGGTTAGTGTTAGGGTTAGGGTTAGGGTTAGGGTTAGGGTTAGGGTTAGGGTAAGGGTAAGGGTTAGGGGGTTAGGGTTAGGGTTAGGGTTAGGGTTAGGGTTAGGGTTAGGGTTAGGGTTAGGGTTAGGGTTAGGGTTAGGGTTAGGGTGAATGAACACCGAAAGAGCAATCCAAACTTATTCGTCCTCTTTCTATTGAGATGGAACCAAAACACCTATGCTTGATTTGGGCTGATAACAAACACGTCACTCTGCGATTTTTGGGTGAATGTGCATTCTAACCCCAAAAGCACCAATTTGAAGTAAGCCCAATCAGAGCTTTATCATCTTCTTTTTATGTAGATGGAACCCCAAACACCTTTTTGCTTTGGTTGGGGGTGATTCTGGTGTACACCCGAAAAACACCATGCAAATTGAATTAAGCCCAATCAAAGCTTATTTGTCGTCTTTCTACGCACATGGAAGCGAAAAGACGGTGTTGTGTTATTTTGGTCTCATTACACACACTTTGCAATTTCTGGGTCAATGTGCATTAACACCAAAGAACACGACTTGAAATAAGCGAAAAAAAAGATCCTTCTTTCTATGTAGCTGGAACCCAAAACAACCTGTTTGGCTTTGTGTAGGCTTATTATACTTCGCTTTGCTAGGGTTAGGGTTAGGGTTAGGGTTAGGGTTAGGGTTAGGGTTAGGGTTAGGGTTAGGGTTAGGGTTAGGGTTAGGGTTAGGGTGAATGAACACCGAAAGAAGAATCCAAGCTTATTCGTCCTCTTTCTAACTAATTGACTTCCCTCCACCTCAGTTTTGGGTTATATAATAAAGGATTTTTTCCGCAGTTTATCTTTAAGACTTCTGCACGTCGGAGGGTTATATTTAGCCTACTGTGATCTTTAGATTTTTTAAAACTGCTTCAATATGTGTTATTGTCAGGGAATCAGGAGCAGGAGCACTGGGGAGAGAGGATTGGGAGAGCGAAGGGGAAGAATCCGAGGGCAGCGTAGGGGAGTATGACAGTGGCTCGAGAGATTCCATGAGCTTCTCCAGCGAATCAGAAGATTCCCAGAAGGGGGCGCCGATGGTCAGGGCAAGGGGGGTCCCAGGGGGGACGCACCAGAAACAAGGAGCCAGAGGGGAACCCCAAAGCAGCAGTGGAGGATCGGGACCAGTTTCCCCACCAGAGCGTAGTGGGGGGGAAGAGTCACATGTGTCAGGGGCAGTGTCTCCTCCAGAGAGGGAGTCAGGGCTGACCACGCCTCCAACGGAGGGGAGGTCAGTTGCAGCTAGCCCCCCCGAAGGGGGAAGCAGTGACAGCAGCAGTGGAACGGTCAGGAAGTGAAACTGAACTTCTATAAAGACTTTTATACTTAACAACGAAGCAGCGTTGGTCCTTTGTGAGCTGGGACCTAGGGTAGCTCTGACAGTATGCTACGTCTCTCATAAAAACCTCGCAGCGTGAGTTGGTGCAGCGAGGGGCAAGACTTGGTGTTTTGCGAGCTCACGAAGATAGGCAAAGATGACTACAGAGAGCCAGGTGAAAGAACTGCAAGAAGCAGTCACGACGCTTTACGCAGAAGTAGCAGCATCCAGGAAAAGAGAAGAAGAAGCAGTAGCGCTCTGCCGGGATCTGCAGGCCAGGTGGGACCGTTGGGGGAAAGAGGGGCTGCCAGGACCCAAACCGGAGGGAGTTGGCCTCGGGAAGAGGGGGGGCAGCCTAGTAGCCCACTTCGATGGGAACCTGCAGCAATACCCTAACTTCAGAGCTGATGTGGTTTACGCGCTCAATTTGCTTCGGAAGGACTTTAGAGATGAGGAAGAGAAAGTGGGCTTCATAATCACTCATTTGCATGGGGAAGCAAAAGCGTGGCTGCGGAATTTGTGGCGTGAAGAAGACCCCGCCCTCAAAGATTCCGATGCATTTATCAAAGCTATGGATGCTTGCTTTAAATCTACGGTAGATGTAGATGTTGCTCGGAGGGAAATGCATGGACTACAGCAAGGGAAAGCGACGGTGAGGCAATATCACTCACGCTTTTTTGCCTTATTGAACGTGCTGGGCTGGGAGAAGGACTCTATTGCTGTCAGAAACCTGTTCTGGGAGGGGCTAAGTGGAGAGGTGAAAGATGAGCTGGCAAGAGGGGAATGACCGCAAAGTACCCAAGAAGTTGCCCAAAGAGCGTTGGCGATTGGTGTGCGCCTGGAAGGACGCCCTTGGAGCAGGGAGGAAGGACGTAAGGCAAGCAGCCCAGCCAGGACAACCCCTTTCTTTCCCAGAGAAAGAGGCGGGCGCTGTCCATGCCTCCTTTGGGAAGGGGAGAAGAGCCGATGGAGATTGGTGGTGCCAGGGCTCAGACTGCCAGCAGAGCCCAAACACCGGGAGCAGTCAAGGCGAAGGCTCCTAGAGGGACCAGGAAGTGCTACATCTGCGACAGTGCTCAGCACATGGCCAAAGAGTGTCCCCAGAGGCTCCAGAAGCACACGGCAGCCTCAGCAACAGTAAAGGGAACAAGTCAGCAACAACGTCACCCACCTGTCAGACACGCCCATAGTGTTGGGTATGAGTTGGCTGGATAGGCACAGCCCGGCATTAGCATGGTACCAGCGGCAATTGACCTTCTGCTCCTCCTACTGCGCAGAACACTGCATCCAGACCCGCCAGGAGGAGGAGGGGCAAGAGGATGAACCGCAGTTACACCTAGGCATGGTGCAAGCGGTACCCAACAAGTACAAGGAGTTTTTGGAGGTCTTCTGCGAGAGGGAAGCGGATAACCTGCCTCCCCACAGGCCTTACGACTGCAAGATTGACCTCCTGCCGGGAGCGACGCTGCCGACTGGGAAACTGTATTCCATGTCTGAAGACGAACTGCAAGAACTCAAGGAGTTCATAGATCACAACTTGAAGCGGGGGTTCATCCAAGAATCTAAAGCAGTGGGGGGCAGTCCCGTGTTTTTCGTGAAGAAGAAGGACACGCCCCAACGCAGGCTCATAGTTGATTATAGGATCATAAATTCCAAAACAAAGCCCGCAGCATTCCCCATGCCCAAGATCGACGACCTGCTCGCGACGGTGAGGAAGGGACGGATCTTCACCAAGTTGGATCTACGAGGGGCGTACAACCTTATACGCATGCGGGAGGGCGATGAGTGGAAGACAGCCATGTTTACACCTTTAGGCACCTATGAATATCGCGTAATGCCTTTTGGTCTGCAAAATGGCTCCCATACCTTCCAAGCTTTCATGCATCACGTGTTAGCGGGACTCCTCTACAAGAAGTGTGTTTGCTTCCTGGACGACATCCTGGTCTTCAAGGAATCGCAGGAGGCTCACGAGAGGGACGTCAAGGAGGTCCTGCAGAGGCTACGGGAGCACAGACTTTACGCCAAATTAGAGAAGTGCCAGTTCGACATGACGGAGGTGGATTTCCTGGGCTACAAGCTGTCCGACAAGGGACTCGCCATGGACAGCACCAAGGTCCGCGCGGTGTTGTACTGGAAGAGCCCGCGCAATCGGAAGTAGGTCCAGAAGTTCGTCGGCTTCGCCAACTTTTATCGCAAGTTCATCAAAGGGTTCGCGAAGGAGACGGCGGCCATCACGGACACCCTCAGCTCCAAGAAGAAGAAGTTCACCTGGACGGACCAGACGGAGCAGTCCTTTCGGAGACTCAAGCGTCTCTTCGCGTCCGAAGAACAGCTGCTACATGTAAACCCCAGCAGACCAATGAGGGTTGAGACGGACGCCTCGGACAGAGCGGTGGGGGCCGTCCTGTTGCAGCAAGATCCGCAAGGGGAATGGAGGCCGTGCGCATTCGACTCCAGGAAACTCAGCTAGGCGGAACAGAACTACACCATCTGGGACAGGGAGTTGCTGGCCATTCATGCAGCTTTCAAGGCGTGGCGGCACTTCCTCGTCGGAGCCAGACACACAGTGCAAGTCCGCACGGACCATAAGAACCTGGAGTACTGGCGCACGGCGCGGTTCCTGAACCAGAGACACATTCGCTTGGCGGAGTTCTTTGCGGATTTCGATTTCCGGATAGAATACATCCCGGGAGACAACAACGTCATGGCGGATGCACGATCCAGGAAGCCGCAGTATCTCGAGGAAGCGGCGCCGGTGGCGGCCAAGCACATTTTCGCACCGAAAGCGTGGGCGTGCGCTTCAGCTGCCGTGGACCTGGACGCGGTGCGCCGAGCGCTGCAGACGGATTCGTTCGCACAATCCAAGATGGAGGAGGTGCGAAAAGGCACAGCGAAGGACGACGAGTTCCAGATACGAGACGGACTGCTCATCCGCAGAGGGGCTCTCTACGTGCCCGGAGACGACCTCCGCGCGAAAGTCTTGCAGCAGCTACACGACGCGCCCAGCGCTGGGCACTTCGGCAAGGACAAGACGGCGGAATTAGTAACCAGAGACTTTTGGTGGCCCAAGGTGAGGGGAGAAGTCGCGGATTACGTCTCCAGGTGTGACACCTGCCAAAGGGCCAAGCCAGTACACAGGAAGCCGGCGGGTCTACTAGAACCCCTACAGACGCCGCTCGAACCGTGGGAGAAAGTGGCCCTGGACTTTGTCACAGATCTGCCCAGCTCGCGAGGCAAAACAGCGGTGCTCGTGGTCGTAGACATGTTCACCAAGATGGCGCACTTTATTCCGTGCGCGAAGGTGGCCACAGCGGAACAGACCGCCAAGCTGTTCATAGACCACGTGTTCAAAGCTCACGGCTTGCCGCGGTCCATCCTGTCCGACCGGGGTCGCCAATTCGTCTCGAGCTTCTGGCAGAAGCTGCTGGGCATCCTGAACGTCAAGATCAACTTAGCGTCGGCACGACACCCGCAGACCAACGGACAAGCGGAGAGGGTCAACGCCATCATGCAGCAGTACCTGCGATGCTACGCCAATCAACAACCCTCGACCTGGGTGGACTACCTACCGCTGGCCGAGTTTGCCTACAACAACACGAAGCACGGGTCTACAGGAGTGACACCGTTCTTCGCCAATAATGGGCGGCATCCCAGAACTTTCCCGGGGTTAGAGACGAAGGGGGAGGGGGAGCCAAGGGGAGCAGAGCACTTGGCAGCAGAGTTACAGGAGGTCCACGAGCAACTCCGAAGGCAATTGGAACTGGCGAAACACGCCTACAAAATGCAGGCAGACAAGCACAGGAGGGTCGGGGAGGACATCCAGGTGGGGGACTGGGTCTGGTTAGCAGCCCAGGCAGTGCCGGCCAGGACGCTAGCTAAGAGGAAGCTCAAGCACAAGCAGCTGGGACCTTACTAGGTCGCGGCGCAAATCAATCCAGTGGCCTTCCGGTTGACACTCCCGGAGGGCTCCAGAATGCACCCAGTCTTTCATAGGTCAGTGCTCACACCCTACAGGGAACCCCCAGGTTTCAGGCGACAGGGAACACGCCAGACCCACTTAACAAATCTCCGAAGAGGGAGGGGTCACGGAGGGCGACGCCACTCAACGAGGTCACGGAGATTTTGGACTCGAGGTGGGGGGAAGAGGGGGTGGAATACCTCCTCGCCAGGGAAGGTACCGCAGCCAGTGCCAACAGGTGGGTACCGTGCTATGCCGTGGAGGAGCACTATCTTAAAGACGAGTTCCATGCACTCTTCCCACACAGACCTATGCCGGCAGAGTATTTCGACGACTGGCTCTTCACACCCACACTGTCAGCCAGTACGTTCCAGGGTTTTTCATCAGCTGAAGAGACGACGCCGGACACTGGCTCCTCGGAGGGGTCTCTCTCGGGGTTTGCCACAGACCGCTCCTATTGGTGGGACACTCAACCGGAGGTGGGGTGGCGCAGGGAGCTGCTGCGGGGACCTTTGCAAGCAGTCTCACCAGAGGTACCCGGGGGAGGGGAGGACATGGACGTGTTGGGGGAGGATCCTGGATTCGAGCACATCAGCAGAGAGATGGAAGCAGAGGAATTCGACGTCGACGAGCCCGTTGCGGTTGGGCCGGATCCAGTGGACCGGCTACACACCAGGGGGGAAGAATGGTATCCCGCACTCACACCCACAGGACTGGAGCACCCGGAACCCACACCCGAAGAGGGGGAGGGGGAAGGGGGGCTTCGAGGGGGGATGGATGTCAGGGAATCAGGAGCAGGAGCACTGGGGAGAGAGGTTTGGGAGAGCGAAGGGGAAGAATCCGAGGGCAGCGTAGGGGAGTATGACAGTGGCTCAAGAGATTCCATGAGCTTCTCCAGCGAATCAGAAGATTCCCAGAAGGGGGCGCCGATGGTCAGGGCAAGGGGGGTCCCAGGGGGGACGCACCAGAAACAAGGAGCCAGAGGGGAACCCCAAAGCAGCAGTGGAGGATCGGGACCAGTTTCCCCACCAGAGCGTAGTGGGGGGGAAGAGTCACATGTGTCAGGGGCAGTGTCTCCTCCAGAGAGGGAGTCAGGGCTGACCACGCCTCCAACGGAGGGGAGGTCAGTTGCAGCTAGCCCCCCCGAAGGGGGAAGCAGTGACAGCAGCAGTGGAACGGTCAGGAGGAAAGCTGCTGGCTGGGCGCGCGCGCCAAGTTCAAATGTGCAGGCGCGCGGAACAGCAGGAGACCCGGATGGGGAACCAGCTCCTAAAGCCCGCCGGAGGGAGGGAGAAGGCTCAGGGGAATCAGCGGGAGAAGAGGCTAGAAAGGGCGGAACCCTGGCGGGCAGGCGGACCCAGAGGAGGAAGGAGCAGCGGAGAAGGTGGAGCAAGGCTAGAATCTTAAATTGGTGTCAAGGGGGAGGAGACTCAGACGGAGCATCAGCGGTCTGACACTTGAGACGTGGAGCTGCGCGCTGCGGGTCTGGAAGTGAAACTGAACTTCAATAAAGACTTTTATACTTAACAACGAAGCAGCGTTGGTCCTTTGTGAGCTGGGACCTAGGGTAGCTCTGACAGTTATGAATTTATTCCATTCCTTAATAAACTTTCTTTCTTTCTGATCTCTGATTTTTTGTGTTATTTTTACCAATTCTAAGTATTCGAATAATTTACTTTGCCAATCTCTTACCGTTGGGATACTTATTGACTTCCAATTTTGTGCTATTAATATTCTAGCAGCTGTTGTTGCATACTGGAATAAAGTCTGGTCCTCTTTCTTAATTTCATTACCAATCATCCCCAGAAGGAAGTTTTCCGGTTTTTAAACAAAAGTGTATTTGAACATTTTTTTAAATTCATTATAAACAAGCTCCCAAAACTTTTTAATTTTTTTGCAGGTCCACCACATGTGGTAGAAACTTCCTTCCTTATTTTTGCACTTCCATCACATTTTGTCTCCAGTCTTATAAATTTTTACTAATTTTACAGGGGTGATGTACCATCTGTACATCAGTTTTTCCATGTTTTCTCTTAGTGCGACACACGCTGTAAACTTCATATCTTTATTCCAGAGCTTTATCCAACTATCATATTCCAAATTGTATCCCAGGTCTATCACCCATTTCACCATGACTTCTTTTATCTCCTCGTCCTTAGTATCACATTCTAACAATTGGTTATACATTTTTGATAAAAGTTTTGAATTTCCTTCCAATATTTCTATCTGAAATCTGGATTTTTTTTCGTTCATCCCAATCTTTTTATCTTCTGTCCACAGTGCGTTAATTTGATGGAATTGTAACCAACTCGTTAATTTATCTCCTAATTCTTCATAAGGTTTGATTTTCCAACCTTTTTCTGTTCTAACCAACAAGTCTTCATATGTCCATCTTTCACCTTCTATATTTACTTTTTTGGTTGTTAAAATATCTATTGGTGACAGCCACCAGGGAGTGTTTCTTTCAAGTAAATTTTTGTTTCTTTCCCTTACCTCTATCAATGGTCCTCTGATAATATGATTGGAGAATCCCTTGTGTACTTTTACTTTGTTGTGCCACAAATATGCGTGCCATCCGAATCTGGTATTGAAGCCTTCTAGATCTAACAGGTCAGTATTTTTTATGACAATCCATTCTTTAATCCAACAGAGGCATATTAGGATATTTCCGTTCCACCTTAAAAGGGAGCAGGCTTTGTGAGTCACAGAGTCTGCGTATTTCCTGTTCACAGGATGTTTCTGTTGTGTCTTTGCTTTCGTTTCTCTCTCTCTCTGCCTGAGCAGACCGAAGCAGGCAGTCATGTTTTTTCTTTGTTCTGACCAACGCTGAATAAACTTGGAAAATGCTCTCCTGCGTGCATCTTTCGCTGTGCGAATTCTGCTGATAGAGCGTGCATCAGTTCTGGAATGTGGCAAGCTATTTTCTGGAGCTCGTGTCGCTAATTGCTGATACTGTATCTACGGGAGGTCGATGGATGTCCGGAGGCGATGTGGGGGCCATGATGGACTTTGTCTCTCTGGCAGTATCCCAACAACAGGTTTCGGGCCCAGATTCACAGCACTTACAGGAGAGTAAGACTGCGACAGACTGCTGAGGTATGTGTGGGAAAAGCGAAAGCAAATAAGGCTTTTCTGTTTGCCTCTGCAAGAGTCTCTGATGTCCGGCTGGCCTAATTGGCCTGGGAGCCAAGCCAAGCAGGCTTCATGATTTATGGGTGCCAAGATAAGGAGTCTCTGAAGTGAAAAAGACTCACGGCTCAAGTAAAGAGCTGGAATGGAGTTTTTACAAGCTTCTGAAGCTGCTGAGTTCCCAAAGTTAAATCGGCACAATTATGAGACCTGGGCAAAATGGTGTGAGAGTTTGCTGCGTCAGTTTGGAGTGTGGCATACTGTGTGTGAAGCCCCTCCAGTTCCTCTGACAGATAGATGGAAGGCCCGAGATTCGAAAGCCATAGACGTAATAGTCTTGTCCGTCTCTCTGGAGGAAATTGCTATGCTAGCTGGCAATGCAACAGCACGTCAGATGTGGAATGCTTTGAAAGTAGCCCATCTGCCAATCATCCAAGCCCAGAGTTTGACTGCGTCGGAGGTCCTGGCTGTTTCCCAGAATGCGAGTGAATGCAGGGATGCCGAGGGCACCAGTTGCAAGCTGCAGGGGGAGCTGACTGTGATGTCATCCCAGGCAGGATTCCAGTCTCCAGGGGGAGCCAAGGAGTCGGCAGCTGAGAGCTCTGTTTCTCATGAGAACCAAGGTCATCGTCTTTGCAGGGGCTGGAAGGCCAGAAGTAAACAGAGACAGATGCCTGCAGATGGCCCGAAGCAGAAGGGGGGTGAAAAGCCCACGCCAGTGGAAAACAAGGCTTTGTTTGCTGGCACAGCTTCACCAAAGGCTAAAGGCAAGTTTGATGGCCAGGAGCAGGGGGGCAAGCAGCAAAAGCCCATGCCGGTGGAAAACAAGGTTTTGCTTGCCAGAAAAGCTGCTCCAAAGGCCAAGGCCAGGTTTATTATTGACTCTGGAGCCACCCGCCATCTAACAAAGGATCGGCATCTTTTTATCTCCTTCACACCTCAAGAAGGAGAGATCCACCAGGCTGATGGAAAGACGTTGCGAATTGCAGGAGAAGGGACTGTGAAACTGGCAAGTCTGCACACTATCATCAGAGATGTACTTTATGTTCCAGGTGCTGCAGACAATTTGCTCAGTGTTCCACAGCTGACTGGGCGTGGCTTTGAGATTTCCTTCAAGAGGAGCGTCTGTGTCATCAGGAAAGGCAAAGAGGACATTTTGCATGCAAAGTTTATAAATGGTTTGTTCTGTATAACTTATGATGACAATGGTGCTGTTGTGTCTAATGTTGATTCTTGTTGTGTTGCACAAACTAACAAAGTTCTTCATGCAGGATGTATTCATGAAGCACATCAAAGATTTTGTCACATGTCTTGGCAAGCGCTGGCCAAGATGCCTGAGTTGGTTGAGGGTTTGAACATCAAACCCTGTAAGTTTCACATGAAATGTGTATCTTGTGCAGAGAACAAGGTGAAGGTTGCTCCAAAAGGCAAGGAGTCTAGCAGGCAGGCTTCCAAACCCTACCAGCTAGTGCACGCAGACCTGGTTGGTCCACTTGCGCCCTCTTTGGGTGGAGCAAGGTACTTCATGGTTCTAATTGATTCTTTTTCCAGGTACATTCATGTGTTTATGCTTGAGCAGAAATCGCAAGCGTTTCCTAGGTTCAAGGCATTCTGTGCTTGGTTGGAGAATGTTCACAGTAAACGTATCGGCTGTTTGTTTACTGATCGAGAAGCTGAATTCACTTCTCGGCAGTTTGAAGCTTTCCTGACTGAGAAGGGAATCCAGCATAGCCTCTCAAGTCCTGGATCCCCATGGGAGGTTTGTGAGCAAGCAAAGCAAACATTGCTTCAAGGCATGAAAACCTTCTTGCATGATGCCAATCTCCCTGAGAAGTTTTGGGGGGAGTCTTTGAACTCGTATGTTTACACTTTTAATCACAGACTGTCATCACCTATTGGTTGTACCCCCTATGAGAAGATGTTTGGTAAGAAACCTAACGTCAAGCACATGAGAATCTTTGGTTCTGACATGTGGGTACACACCCCACAGAGCAACAAGCTTGGGAAGCGTGGGGCACATGGTTTGTTCATGGGGTACGAAAAAGGTGCATACAGAGTATGGATGACTGACTCTAAGTCCATTAAGTTCACAAAGAGTGTTGAGTACAATCCTAAGTGGGGGGAAAATGTGGGAATTTTCCAGAGTTACCCAGAGGAGGATGAAGGTGATGTGAAAAAAGCAGATGATGTTGAGGAAGTTGAGGAAGCTGAGGATGATGATGATGATGATGATGATCAGAGTTCGGATTCCAGTTCAGTGGGCGGCGCTGCTGCTGATGTCAGCGACAGTGATGACACAGCAGACTACAAGAGCGCAAAGGCCTCAGTCAGACCATCTGATGCGTCTGACAATGAACTGGAAGAACCACTGTTCACCATTGGTCACTTTTCTCCTAAGAAAGAGGAGATGAGTCCAGAAGACTTGCGTCTAGTACGCAGGTCTGAAAGGGCGACCAAAGGCAGACCTCCAAAGAGATTTGCTGATGAGTTTGCTAAGACGGCAACTGCTGTTCTTAGTAGCTCAGAGAAGGTGTGGGAACCTTCAAGCTTCAAAGAGGTTCAGGAGTTAACCTCTAAAGATGCTGAGCCTTGGCTTAATGCCATGAAGGCTGAAGTTGATTCCTTGAACAGGAACCAAACTTGGGAGCTGGTACCGGTAGTTCCAGGAATAAGATTGGTTGGCAGCAAATGGGTCTTCAAGGCCAAGACAGACCAGAATGGCAGGGTTGTCAGACACAAAGCCAGATTAGTTGCCAGAGGTTTTTCACAGGTACCAGGACAGGATTACCACGAGACCTACTCTCCCACCGTCAAATATGAGAGCATTCGGCTGATGCTCAAGATAGCTGCAGAGGAGAAACTGCATGTTTCCCATCACGACATTAATACAGCTTTTTTGTACGAGATTTTGGGGGAGGAGCTGTACATGCTTCCACCTGATGGAATGCAGATACAGAAGGGAATGGTCTGTAAACTGCGGAAATCCTTATATGGTCTCAAGCAGAGTGCCAGGTGTTGGAACACAAAACTCACTGAGACGTTGCTTTCTCTAGGTTTTCACCAGGGCAAAGCTGATCTGTGTGTGTTTGTCAAGGAGGAGGGGCAAAACAAACTGTATTGTTTATGTTTTGTTGATGATCTTCTGATGTTTTGGAAGAATCAGGCTTTGTACCAAAGCACCCTAGCTCAGCTGAAGGAGCACTTTGACATGAAGGATCTTGGTGAGGTATCCAACTATCTTTCTCTGCAGGTGGAGAGGGACCAAGCAGGTAATTTTCTGGTACACCAAACACAGAAAATTGCTGATGTATTAACCAGGTTGAATTTGGTTGATGCAAACCCAGCAGACACACCGATGGTGACAGGTTACCAGGTAGATAGTACTGCTGAAGCGTTTTCTGACACTACGCTGTACAGATGCATTCTAGGCAAGTTGAATTTCATTGCTAGATGTTCAAGACCTGACATAGCTGTAAGCACTAACCTGCTTAGCAGACATGCTAATAATCCTACTGTTCAGGATTGGAAAGCTCTGAAGCGCATAGCCCGCTATTTGAAAGGGACTATGCACTACAGGCTGAGGTTCACCAGTCAGAAGACTGAAGGTCTTGAAATCTTTGCAGATGCTAGTTTTGGAAGTGACACCACGGATGGTACAAGCACTTCTGGAGTATGCTACATGTACAACCACTGTCTGTTTGACTGGTTGTGCAAAAAGCAGACGACAGTGAGCCTAAGTTCCTGTGAAGCAGAACTCAATGCTCTGTCATTTTCACTCATGGATTGTGAATGGTTGATGCAACTGCTTAAGGACATCAGAATTTCTGTGAAATGTCCTATACAAGTGTATCAAGACAATAGATCCTGTTTGGCTTTGCTGAACTCAGAGAGTTGCAAGCAAAGAACCAAGTACTTGCAGATTAAGCTACATCGTGCAAGAGAGTGTATTCAGAAAGGACTCATTCAGGTGTCCTACATGGCAGGAAATGAAATTCCTGCTGATCTGTTGTCTAAGGTTGTTAACAGAGAACAACTTAAGGTTTATGTACAGAGGTTGCAATTGGGTTGAACCACAGGTACTACAGGTTACACGGAAAGGGGGAGGATGTTAGGATATTTCCGTTCCACCTTAAAAGGGAGCAGGCTTTGTGAGTCACAGAGTCTGCGTATTTCCTGTTCACAGGATGTTTCTGTTGTGTCTTTGCTTTCGTTTCTCTCTCTCTCTGCCTGAGCAGACCGAAGCAGGCAGTCATGTTTTTTCTTTGTTCTGACCAACGCTGAATAAACTTGGAAAATGCTCTCCTGCGTGCATCTTTCGCTGTGCGAATTCTGCTGATAGAGCGTGTGTCAGAGCTGCCCAAGGTCCCAGCTCACAAAGGACCAACGCTGCTTTGTTGTTAAATACAAAAGTCTTTATTGAAGTTCAGTTTCACTTCCAGAGCCGCAGCACGCAGCCCCACGTCTCAAGCTTTAGACCGCTGATGACCCTTCTGAATCTCCTCCCCCTGTACACCAATTTAAGACCCTCGCCTTGCTCCACCTTTTCCGCTGCTCCTTCCTCCTCTGGGTCCGCCTGCCCGCCGGGGTCTCGCCCTTCCTAGCCTCTTCTGACGCTGATTCCCCTGAGCCTTCTCCCTCCCTCCGGCGGGCTTTAGGAGCTGGTTCCCCATCCGGGTCTCCTGCTGTCCCGCGCGCCTGTACATTTGAACTTGGCGCGCGGGCCCAGCCAGCAGTTTTCCTCCTAACCGTTTCACTGCTGCTGTCACTGCTTCCCCCTTCGGGTGGGCTAGCTGCAACTGACCTCCCCTCCATTCCCCCACTCTCCGATGGAGGCGTGGTCAGCCCAGACTCACCTTCCCTCCCCTCCGGAGGAGACGCTGGCCCTGACACATGTGACTCTTCCCCCCCACTATGCTCTGGTGGGGAAACTGGTCCCGATCCTCCACTGCTGCTTTGGGGTTCCCCTCTGGCTCCTTGTTTCTGGTGCGTCCCCCCTGGGACCCCCCTTGCCCTGACCATCGGAGCCCCCTTCTGGGAATCTTCTGATTCGCTGGGGAAGCTCATAGAATCTCTCGGGCCACTGTCATACTCCCCTACGCTGCCCTCGGATTCTTCCCCTTCGCTCTCCAATTCCTCTCTCCCCAGTGCTCCTGCTCCTGATTCCCTGACATCCATCCCCCCCCTCGAAGCCCCCCCTTCCCCCCTCCCCCTCTTCGGGTGTGGGTTCCGGGTGCTCCAGTGCTGTGGGTGTGAGTGCGGGATACCATTCTTCCCCCCTGGTGTGCAGCCCGTCCGCTGGATCCGGCCAAACCGCAACGGGCTCGTCGACGTCGATTTCCTCTGCTTCCATCTCTCTGCTGTTGTGCTCGAATCCAGGATCCTCCCCCAACACGTCCATGTCCTCCCCTCCCCCGGGTACCTCTGGTGAGATTGCGTGTAAAGGTCCCCGCAGCAGCTCCCTGCGCCACCCCACCTCCGGTTGAGTGTCCCACCAATAGGAGCGGTCTGTGGCAAACCCCGAGAGTGACCCCTCCGAGGAACTTGTTTCCGGCGGCGTCTGCTCAGCCGATGAAAAACCCTGGAACGTGCTGGCTGAAAGTGTGGGTGTGAAAAGCCAGTCGTCGAAATACTCTGCCGGGTTAGGTCTGTGTGGGAAGAGTGCATGGAACTCGTCTTTGAGGTAGTTCTCCTCCACGGCATAGCACGGTACCCACCTGTTGGCGCTGGCTGGGGTACCTTCCCTGGCGAGGAAATATTCCACTCCCTCTTCTCCCAACCTCGAGTCTAAAATCTCCGTGACCTCGTTGAGTGACGTGGCCCTCTGTGACCCCTCCCTCTTCGGAGATTCGTTAAGTGGGTCTGGCGCGTTCCCTGGCGCCTGAAACCTGTGGGGTGCCCTGTAGGGTGTGAGCACTGACCTATGAAAGACTGGGTGCATTCTGGAGCCCTCCGGGAGTGTCAACCGGAAGGCCACTGGATTGATTTGCGCCGCGACCTGGTAAGGCCCCAGCTGCTTGTGTTTGAGCTTCCTCTTAGCTAGCGTCCTGGCCGGCACTGCCTGGGCTGCTAACCAGACCCAGTCCCCCACCTGGATGTCCTCCCCGACTCTCCTGTGCTTGTCTGCCTGCATTTTGTAGGCGTGTTTCGCCAGCTCCAATTGCCTTCGGAGTTGCTCGTGGACCTCCTGTAACTCTGCTGCTAAGTGCTCTGCTCCCCTTGGCTCCCCCTCCCCCCTTGTCTCCAACCCTGGGAAGGTTCTGGGATGCCGCCCATTATTGGCGAAGAACGGTGTCACTCCTGTAGACCCGTGTTTCGTGTTGTTGTAGGCAAACTCGGCCAGCGGTAGGTAGTCCACCCAGGTCGAGGGTTGTTGATTGGCGTAGCATCGCAGGTACTGCTGCATGATGGCGTTGACCCTCTCCGCTTGTCCGTTGGTCTGCGGGTGTCGTGCCGACGCTAAGTTGATCTTGACATTCAGGATGCCCAGCAGCTTCTGCCAGAAGCTCGAGACGAATTGGCGACCCCGGTCGGACAGGATGGACCGCGGCAAGCCGTGAGCTTTGAACACGTGGTCTATGAACAGCTTGGCGGTCTGTTCCGCTGTGGCCACCTTTGCGCAAGGAATAAAGTGCGCCATCTTGGTGAACATGTATACGACCAAGAGTAACGCTGTTTTGCCTCGCGAACTGGGCAAATCTGTGACAAAGTCCAGGGCCACTTTCTCCCACGGTTCGAGCGGCGTCTGTAGGGGTTCTAGTAGACCCGCCGGCTTCCTGTGTACTGGCTTGGCCCTTTGGCAGGCGTCACACCTGGAGACGTAATCCGCGACTTCTCCCCTCACCTTGGGCCACCAAAAGTCTCTGGTTACTAATTCCGCCGTTTTGTCCTTGCCGAAGTGCCCAGCGCTGGGCGCGTCGTGTAACTGCTGCAGGACTTTCGCGCGGAGGTCGTCTCCGGGTATGTAGAGAGCCCCTTTGCGGATGAGCAGTCCGTCTCGTATCTGGAACTCGTCGTCCTTCGCTGTGCCTCTTCGCACCTCCTCCATCTTGGATTGTGCGAACGAATCCGTCTGCAACGCTCGACGCACCGCGTCCAGGTCCACGGCGGCTGAAGCGCACGTCCATGCTTTCGGTGCAAAAATGTGTTTGGCCGCCACCGGTGCCGCTTCCTCGAGATACTGCGGTTTCCTGGAGAGTGCATCCGCCATGACGTTGTTGTCTCCCGGGATGTATTCCATCCGGAAATCGAAATCCGCAAAAAACTCCGCCCAGCGGATGTGTCTCTGGTTCAGAAACCGCGCCGTGCGCCAGTACTCCAGGTTCTTATGGTCCGTGCGCACTTGCACTGTGTGTCTGGCTCCGACGAGGAAGTGCCGCCACGCCTTGAAAGCTGCATGAATGGCAAGCAACTCCCTGTCCCAGATGGTGTAGTTCTGTTCCGCCTTGCTGGGTTTTCTGGAGTAGAATGCGCACGGCCTCCAGTCCCCTTGCGGATCTTGCTGCAACAGGACGGCCCCCACCGCTCTGTCCGAGGCGTCCGTCTCAACCCTCATTGGTCTGCTGGGGTTTACATGTAGCAGCTGTTCTTCGGACGCGAAGAGACGCTTGAGTCTCCGAAAGGACTGCTCCGCCTGGTCCGTCCATATGAACTTCTTCTTCTTGGAGCTGAGGGTGTCCGTGATGGCCGCCGTCTCCTTCGCGAACCCTTTGATGAACTTGCGATAAAAGTTGGCGAAGCCGACGAACTTCTGGACCTCCTTCCGATTGCGCGGGCTCTTCCAGTCCAACACCGCGCGGACCTTGGCACTGTCCATGGCGAGTCCCTTGTCGGACAGCTTGTAGCCCAGGAAATCCACCTCCGTCATGTCGAACTGGCACTTCTCTAGTTTGGCGTAAAGTCTGTGCTCCCGTAGCCTCTGCAGGACCTCCTTGACGTCCCTCTCGTGAGCCTCCTGCGATTCCGAGAAGATCAGGATGTCGTCTTGGAAGCAGACCCACTTCTTGTAGAGGAGTCCCGTTAACACGTGATGCATGAAAGCTTGGAAGGTATGGGAGCCATTTTGCAGAGCAAAAGGCATTACGCGATATTCATAGGTGCCTAAAGGTGTAAACATGGCCGTCTTCCACTCATCGCCCTCCCGCATGCGTATAAGGTTGTACGCCCCTCGTAGATCCAACTTGGTGAAGAGTCATCCCTTCCTCACCGTCGCGAGCAGGTCGTCGATCTTGGGCATGGGGAATGCTGTGGGCTGTGTCCTGGAATTTATGAGCCTATAATCAACTATGAGTCTGCGTTGGGGCGTGTCCTTCTTCTTCACGAAAAACACGGGACTGCCCCCCACTGCTTTGGATTCTTGGATGAATCCCCGCTTCAAGTTGTGCTCTATGAACTCCCTGAGTTCTTGCAGTTCGTCCTCAGACATGGAATACAGTTTTCCAGTCGGCAGCGTCGCCCCCGGCAGGAGGTCAATCTTGCAGTCGTAAGGCCTGTGGGGAGGCAGCTTATCCGCTTCCCTCTCGCAGAAGACCTCCAAAAACTCCTTGTACTTGTTGGGTACCGCTTGCACAATGCCTAGGTGTAACTGCGCTTCATCCTCCTGCCCCTCGTCCTCCTGGCGAGTCCGGATGCAGTGTTCTGCGCAGTAGGAGGAGCAGAAGGTCAATTGCCGCTGGTACCATGCTAATGCCGGGCTGTGCCTATCCAGCCAACTCATACCCAACACTATGGGTGTGTCCGACAGGTGAGTGACGTTGAAGCTGATGACTTCGCGGTGGTTTCCAATTTGCATCACCATAGGCGGTGTTTGCTGTACCACCTCTCCTCCCAGTAGCTTCCTGCCATCGACCGTGACAACGTTTAGGGGCATGGTGGCTGGCAGGAGTGCTATGCGGTGTTGCTTAATGAAGTCCACTCCTACAAAGTCTGCGTTGCTCCCAGAGTCAATGGTAATTGGTACTTCCAGGGTGAGCCCATTGGGCAGCTGGAGCGATGCGGTGAGTTGCACCACTGGTTTGGGTGGGAGAGGGTCTGTGGGCTGTAAAATCTCTGGGGACTGCTTCACTGACTCGCCTGGTTGGGCCCCAGTGGCTCTGTTTCCAACCAGGCTTCTTCTTCCCCCTGCAGCTGTTCTGGCTGCTGACCTGTTCCCTTTACTGTTGCTGAGGCTGCAGTGTGCTTCTGGAGCCTCTGGGGACACTCTTTGGCCATGTGCTGTGCACTGTCGCAGATGTAAAACTTCCTGGTCCCTCTAGGAGCTTTCGCCTTGACTGCTCCCGGTGTTTGGGCTCTGCTGGCAGTCTGAGCCCTGTCACCACCTATCTCCATCAGCTCTTCCCCCCTCCCCAGTGGAGGCGTGGATAGCGCCCGCCCTGTCTCTCTGGTTAGGAAGGGGGTTGTCCTGGCTAGCGTGCTTGCCCTACGTCCTTCCTCCCTGCTCCAAGGGCGTTCTTCCAGGCGCACTCCAATCGCCAGCGCTCTTTGGGCAACTTCTTGGGTGCTTTTGGGTCTTTCTCCTCTTGCCAACTCATCTTTAACGGCCCCATTTAACCCCTCCCAGAACAGGTCTCTGACGGCAATGGAGTCCTTTTCCCAACCCAGCACGTTCACCAAAGCAAAAAAGCGTGAGTGATATTGTCTCACCGTGGCTTTCCCTTGTTGCAGCCCATGCATTTCCCTCCGCGCCACATCCACATCTACCGTTGATTTAAAACAAGCGTCCATAGCTTTGATAAATGCATCGGAATCTTGGAGGGCGGGGTCATTTTCACGCCACAAATTCCGCAGCCACGCTTTAGCTTCCCCATGCAGATGAGTAATTATGAATCCCACTTTCTCTTCCTCATCTCTAAAGTCTTTCCGAAGCAAATTGAGCGTGTAAACTATGTCGGCTCTAAAGTTAGGGTATTGCTGCAGGTTCCCGTCGAAGTGGGCTACTATGCTGCCCCCCCCTCTTCCCGAGGCCAACTCCCTCCGGCTTGGATCCTGGCAGCCCCTCTTTGCCCCAACGTTCCCACCTGGTCCGCAGATCCTGGCAGAGCTCTACTGCTTCTTCTTCTCTTTTCCTGGATGCTGCTACTTCTGCGTAAAGCGTCGTGACTGCTTTTTGCAGTTCTGTCACCTTCTCCTCTGTAGTCATCTTTGCCTATCTTCGTGAGCTCGCAAAACACCAAGTCTTTCCCCTCGCTGCACCAACTCACGCTGCGAGGTTTAATTCTGATTGTAGAGAAGGGTCATACTGTCAGAGCTGCCCAAGGTCCCAGCTCACAAAGGACCAACGCTGCTTTGTTGTTAAATACAAAAGTCTTTATTGAAGTTCAGTTTCACTTCCAGAGCCGCAGCGCGCAGCCCCACGTCTCAAGCTTCAGACCGCTGATGACCCTTCTGAATCTCCTCCCCCTGTACACCAATTTAAGACCCTCGCCTTGCTCCACCTTTTCCGCTGCTCCTTCCTCCTCTGGGTCCGCCTGCCCGCCGGGGTCTCGCCCTTCCTAGCCTCTTCTGACGCTGATTCCCCTGAGCCTTCTCCCTCCCTCCGGCGGGCTTTAGGAGCTGGTTCCCCATCCGGGTCTCCTGCTGTCCCGCGCGCCTGTACATTTGAACTTGGCGCGCGGGCCCAGCCAGCAGTTTTCCTCCTAACCGTTTCACTGCTGCTGTCACTGCTTCCCCCTTCAGGGGGGCTAGCTGCAACTGACCTCCCCTCCATTCCCCCACTCTCCGATGGAGGCGTGGTCAGCCCTGACTCACTCTCCCTCCCCTCCGGAGGAGACGCTGGCCCTGACACATGTGACTCTTCCCCCCCACTACGCTCTGGTGGGGAAACTGGTCCCGATCCTCCACTGCTGCTTTGGGGTTCCCCTCTGGCTCCTTGTTTCTGGTGCGTCCCCCCTGGGACCCCCCTTGCCCTGACCATCGGAGCCTCCTTCTGGGAATCTTCTGATTCGCTGGAGAAGCTCATAGAATCTCTCGGGCCACTGTCATACTCCCCTACGCTGCCCTCGGATTCTTCCCCTTCGCTCTCCAATTCCTCTCTCCCCAGTGCTCCTGCTCCTGATTCCCTGACAGCGTGCATCAGTTCTGGAATGTGGCAAGCTATTTTCTGGAGCTCGTGTCGCTAATTGCTGATACTGTATCTACGGGAGGTCGATGGATGTCCGGAGGCGATGTGGGGGCCATGATGGACTTTGTCTCCCTGGCAGTATCCCAACAGCCTCGTAGTACAGTTTCAAATTCGGTACCGCAAATCCTCCTCTTTCCCTTCTATCTGTAAGTAATTTGAATTTAATTCTAGGCCTTTTCCCCTGCCAAATGAATTTGGATAGAATTTTTTGCCAATCTTTAAAAACTGCGGTTCCCCTTTTCACCGGAATATTTTGGAACAAAAATAGCAGCTTTGGAAGTATGTTCATCTTAATTGCGGCCATTCTTCCTGACCATGATAATTTCATCCTGTTCCAGATATCTAGGTCCTTTTTGATTTCTTTCCAAGTAACTAAATGATTATCCGCCATTAAATTTATATTCTTCATAGTTAGCCAAATTCCTAAGTATTTTGCTTTTTTTACCGCCTTAATTCCAATTTGTACCTCTAACTGATTTTTCACAACTTCTTCGATGTTTTTAGTCATCATTTTAGTTTTTGATTTGTTTAACTTAAAACCCAATAACTTTCCAAATTCTTCTAATAATTCTATTACCCTGTGTACACTTTTTTGTGGATCTTCTAATGATAGCATCAAATCATCAGCATATGCTTTCAATTTATATTCTTTTCCCCCGCTTTTAATTCCACGTACTTCTGGTGTTGTTCTTATCTTATTCGCGATAATTTCTAATACCATTATAAATAGAAGAGGAGACAGAGGGCATCCCTGTCTCGTGCCCTTTGAAATTTCAAAAGAGTCAGTTAAGTCATTATTGATTATTAATTTTGCTCTTTGGCTTGAGTAGATAGCTGTTATACCCTCCAAAAAGGAGCCCTCTATCCCTACTGTTTCCAAACACCCCAAAAGGAATTGCCAGGATACATTATCAAAAGCCTTTTCAGCATCAATAAAGATTATTGCTGCAGGGATATCATTCTTGCAGTCTAGATATTCAATAATATTTATTATGTTTCTTATATTATCTTTTAGTTGTCTATTGGGTAAAAATCCAACTTGGTCTGTATGAATAAGGTTTGTTAAGCATTTCTTGAGACGATTGGCCATTACTTCTGCGAATATTTTATAATCATTATTTAATAATGATATTGGTCTATAATTTTTCATGTCCAACTTATCTGTATCTGGCTTAGACATCAATGTAATATAGGCTTCCTTCCATGAGTCTGGTGTTTTACCTCCTCTTAAGATGTTATTTGCTACTTCGCATAGTACCGGGGCTAAGTATTCCTCTAAAACTTTATAGTATTTAGCAGATAAGCCATCAGGCCCTGGAGCTTTTCCCAGTTTCATTTTTTTTATCGCCTCCTGGATTTCTTCCATTTTTATAGGTTTATTTAATTGTATTTTCTCCTCTTCTGTTAATCCTTCCATTCTATTTACTTCTAAGTACTTTATTCCAATTATGTCTTCTTTTTTCCTTTTATATAGTTTTTCATAAAATTTAATAAAATTTTCCTTTGTTCTCTTGGGGTCTTCCACAATTTGATCTTCTATTCTTATTTTATTGATCACATTGTGTTTTTTACTTTTTCGTAGTTGCCACGCTAATAGTTTCCCAGTTTTGTTTGCTGATTCAAAATATTTTTGTTTCCATACCTTAATTCTCCATTCTACTTCTTGACCTATTAAAACTGAATATTGTGTTTGAAGTATTCTGTAAGTTTGTTTGATCTGTTCCTCACTTGGGTTTATTATTAATTTTCTTTCGCATTCTCTTAATTGATTAAGTATTTCTTCTTTTTTTTTGTTCTCTTAACTTTTTCCTGTAGCTATTCTGATTAATTAGGAATCCTCTTAGCACTGCCTTACTGGCATCCCAGACTGTATTAATATTTGTTTCTTTGTTCATATTCATGTCAAAATAATCTTTTAAAGTTCTTTTGGCCTTCTCAATTATCTCCTCATTTTCAAAAAGGAATTCGTTCATTCTCCATCTGTATGTCCCTTGTATTCTACTTTTTAACTCCAAGGTTACTGAGCTGTGATCAGAAAGGGTTCTAGGTTGGATTTCACATTTCACTGCTCTTGTTGTTAATTCTCTTGAAACCCATATTTGGTCCAACCTAGCCCAGCTTTGGTGTAATTCTGAAAAGTGTGTAAATTGTTTTGTTATTGGATTTTTATGTCTCCAGATATCAATCAGATCTAAATTTTCCACCAGATTATTAAATGTTCTTGGTAATTTCCCTTGCTTGAATTTTCTTCTTTTCGTACTTCTATCTAATTCCGGTATTGGCACTGCGTTCAAGTCTCCGAGTAAGATCAACTTGTGATTCTCCAATTCTAATAACATTTGTTCCAATTTTTTAAAGAACTCTGCTTTATTTATATTTGGTGCGTAAACATTTATTACGTTAATCTTTTCTCCCTGGTGATTAATTTGTACTCCCAAAATTCTTCCTTCATCATCTCTACATGTTAATATTGGATCCCATTTCTCCTTCACATATATCACTACCCCTCTTTTTTTATTAGTATCTGAATTGACAAATTCTACCCCTAACTTTTTATTTGATAAAATATGTTTGTGTTTTTTGTTTTTTTTAATAATTTTTATTAACTGGCCAATCACATCAAATTAAATCACATCACATAAATTCCAAATTACAAAGCCAAATTTTTAAATTTTGTTGGGGGAACCCATACTTCAAGATCCAAAGGGGGATTCAAATCATCTTCTTATTACTGCGTTAGTGTCCAAATCAGTCCCAATCAGTCCAGACAAAGTTCATAATTCTATCCAGTCTTATCTTGGTGTTTCCACATCATATCTTGTTCATATAATTTCTCTTTTTCTTTTATGATCTCTTCTGTTAGTCTCCTTAAGCCGATAAGCAAATATAATAATCCTGTGTGAATTTCCCGTTCTTCCAATCTAAGTCCAGATGGTTTCCATATATCTCCTTCGTAGATAACATCACTCTTTCCATCATAAATCAGGCATTTTTCGCTCTTAAGTCCCACAGAGGAGTTAATCCACGATATGTAAACAGCTCTATTTCTCTCTTTCTCCTCCCAGACCCAAGAGCTCCAACAATGCCTCCCAAGATGGCGACGGCATTTTTAACTGCGTCATTCCAAAACTCTTAACTTTCCAGCTTCGTCTTGAAACATTGCTTTGGTTCGAAAGTTTATCTCCACACAGCCTTAAATCACAGCTTAAGTCCTTAAAGTTCTAACTCATTAGGGGAGGGGATTCTTGTTTAATCACATAAAGAGGAAAGGAAAGTTTTTTCCCCCTCCCCCCTCAGTCATTTGCAATACCGTATCTTGACGTATCTTCTCATATTTTGTTCTTGCCTTGTTATCAGAGATCTCTTCTGTCAGCAGTCTTTACTCCCCCTTTTTCCTTGAAGTATGTGCAATTTATCTCGTCCAAATTGTTTCTTTTGAAGATTCTTGCAAACTAGAGGCGCGGATCAGAGACAGCATCAAGGAGTGCCGGAATCCCACAGGAGGGCTTTGTGCCTAGTGCCCCCACCCCCACAAATTCGGGGGTGGTATAGGGCACAGCAGGCAAGGGCCGTCCCCCCCATAATCCTGGGGGGGTTAAGGAGGCTAATTACCCCCATCATAGCCTCCAAATTACCTCGTGTGGGTCGGAGAGATGTTATTGTCAGCCATCTTCCGATGCGCCACCTAGTGGCCCCCTCAATATGTTTGTGGTTTTTTTGCCACGTGTGTTTCCTGGTAACAAATCACATCATAATTTTTATTCTTTAACACCTTTTCAATTTTATTCCTTTTAGATTTTTCGTTCAGACCATTCACATTCCAAGACAGTACCTTTAGCGTCATTATACTGTTTAATTTTAATTTTATATTCTAGTCAACCTCTTCTCCGTTAATTCTTCCTCTTTCACCTCCTCTTCTTCTCCACCTACTGCTCCTTCCTCCTCCACATCCTCTTCTTCTTCCTCTCTCCCTCTCTTTTGTTTCTCTATGCTTTCTTCCTTCTTTTCCTTCTTTCCTTCTGTATATCTCCCTCCTCCCCCATACCTTTCTTCCACCTTTCCAAGATCTTTCTCATACCTTCTCAGGAATTTTTTCACTTCTTGTGTATCTGTCAGTCTGAATCTTTTATCTTTTTTTAATAGAAGGAGATTCCTTCGGGGAACTCCCATCTATATTGTATAGTATTTCTCTGTAAAACACTTACTATTTGTCTATATCCTTCTCTTTTGTGCAACAGCCTAATTGGTATTTCTTTGAATATAATAATTGGTCTATTTTCAATTATTAATTTTTTTCGGTAGCTCGTTCTTAGTATTGTATTTTTCATCTCAGTTGAATTAAAAATTACCAAGCAGTCGCCGGGAAGTTTTTTTGATTTAAGCTGTTGGGATTTCACCCTAATTCTGAATGCATTTTCTACCGTGCAAGCTACTTCTTCTTCTCTTACTTCCAACCATTTTCCTAGTTCTTTTATCATCTTTTCTTTTACATTCTCGTTGGTTTCTTCTCCTACTCCTCTGAATTTTAAGTTAAGTTGTTTCTGTCGCATTTCTGTCATGGCTAAACTATCTTCAATTTGTTCTTGTGTTTTATTCAATTCTCTTATTTCCTCCTTCATTTTTTCTGTCTCCTTCTTGTGTTCCTTCAATTCTTTTTGAATTTTCTTATTTGATTCCTCTATTACTTTTGACCTGACTGATAAATCTTGTAGTTTATTAGTAAGTTCTCCTACAGCTCCTTTGATTTTTTTTTTTATCTATCTGTTCCTGCACCTCTCCTAATTTGTTTTCCGTATGTAACTCACTCTGTTTGAATTCTTCTTTGATCTTTAGCCACAAAATGTCTAGGTCTTTAATTTCCTCCTGTCGTGAGGCCTTTCTGTCTCCAGGAGTCCCTCCTACCTTTTCTCTGATTTTCCCTGACATTTTGTGATTATTTACACAATAGTCTGTTAATTTTCTGTCTCTCCCCTGAGGGGCGCACAATCTTTTTTTGTTATTCTTATTTTTCTATGTCTTAACCACTCTCCTTTAATTTACCTTATTACACCCGTGCGATTTTGTTTTTCTTATTTTATATTCTTGCAATTTCTTTTATATCACTTACTATTGTATTTCCTTGTTTTCAAACAGAGTATTACCTTTAAAGTCAATTAATTCAACTGTATCCTAAAGTACAGCCATAATATCTCTGAGTACCACCAATGTCTGCTAGAAAATATGTACTATTATATATATATTTTTTTTAAATATTTATTGGTATTTTCGAAAAACACACAACAAACAAAAACAAAAAATAAACAAAATAAAAACAACACAAAAAAGCATATTCGAAACTAAACAGAAAAATAGAAAAAACACATACAGTTTCTGATACTTATTTTCCTCAACCTTGTTTCTCAGACCTCCTCACACCTCCCCTTCTTGTATTCCAATTTAAATTGTCAATTCAGCAAGTCCTTAACTTATTTCTTCACCTTAACTTAAACATTTATTCTAACATACTGTTATTTTACTTTACTTCTTTTTTCCATTTCCTCCATTTATTTTTAACAGCCTTATTTTCACTTAATTTTAAAAAAAAAAGAAAAAAAAAACCAATTTCACCTTATTAAAATTACACATCAATACTTATACCTCATTAATTTATTCTTAAACCTTTTTCCTAAGGTCGACCAAAATTTCCCTTCCACGGTTTACCCAATTTCCTTACCACTAACAAAATATAAAACAAACAAAGCAATGCAAATTATCCTTATGTACCCTTTGGATTCCCAACCTCCACCCACCCTTCTCCCGGTTCCAGTCCCCAACCAATATCCATCAGTCTTTATATTATTTATTTAGCCTGGAGATCTCAGGTCCGAGGCCCTTATGTCTCTCTCAGTTCCTTTCTGCCGGTCTCTTTGATAGACCTTGATGTTAAGCCCCAGGTCTCGGAGGGGCTCCGGCCCAACAGAATCGATGTTGCTTCTAGCCAGTCCTCCATACTTAAAAGCAAAAGCAAAGCCTATGGGGTATTCCAACTCTTGTTTCAAATTTCTTTCAAATCCAAATGTCCCCACAGCTCCAGCTTCCACCTTCAACAAATTTATAATCCTCAGGTCTTCAGATCTCCTCAAAAGAGGATCTCTCCATTTTCCAAACTCCCAATCAAACCAGGCTTTCCGCATCCAGTTTTTATTGTCCTTTTTTATCATCATGTCAGGCCTCATATTGTAGCTCTCCTTTGACTCCTGCAAACCTCCATCTCCTCCTTCGTTTTCTTCAAAAAGAACATATTGCTCCATCGTGTCTACGCTTTCGGTTTCATTTATTTGTTCAGTTGAATAGGCTTCCTGTTTCAAATCCTTATCAGACTCCAAGCTGTTGTTTACTGTCCAGTGTAATAGCGATACCTCTGTAGACAAAGCATCGTACTCATCTTGTAAGTTTCCCAAGAGAACAAGTGCTCTGTCCAATTCTGCTTGGAATTTAGACACTCCAGCCATTTTTGTAATGTAGTATCCTTGTTACCCCTCTAGGGGGATTTAATTCCTTGATCTTCCTTTCAGCTCAAAAACCAAAAGTCCAGTTATTTTGTATCAACCTTATTTTCAACAAGTTATCCCGAATAAACCAGCAAAAACAGCAGAAACAATGTTCTCTTTTTCCAGCTGACAACTAGCTGACTAGCAGCTCACTTGACAGCTGTCAAAATCTTCCATGCAACAGACTTTCTCATCGGACGTTCCCGGGTCTAGGGGGGGGTGTAGTTTCAGCTCCCAAAATTCTTTTTATCCTCCAGAATATCTTCTTATAATGTCCAGACCGTGAGGTCAGGATCTTTTATTAAAAAAAGCAAGAAACAGATTCTCTCGACCTTAGCTGCCCAGTCCTTTGCTTTAAGTTGTTTACAAAGAGGGGGGGTGGACTTCCTTTTTAGCCCCTTCCCGCTCATTCCAAATCCAAGATAAGAAATTTTTTTAAGTTCCAATCTCCGTATTACTCACGGGTTGATGTTTTAGAATCCAATCAATCTTAGAAGAAGTTGGCGCTCTCTGTCAATGGCTTGCGGCTTCACTCCGTAGACGAGGGAGTACTCTCAGCACCACGCCTTACCCTGCCTCCGTTCCGAAGCCTTTAAAAAGGCTCCGTCGCGGATTGGGGGGGCGCAAATGGTGCCCGCCGAGTCTCTGTGTTCACAGGCATCCGCGCCTGTGATTTTAAGGGTCCCCGCTTCGCCGCAGCGGCCAGACCCAGACGCTACGGAGCCGATTCCCTCCGGAGCTCGGAGGGAATCCGCCATTAAACAATGGCACCAACCCGGAAGTCGAAAATATGTACTATTATAATATACAGTTACAGATCCAGTTGGATAAGATAATGTTCAGAAATCAAAGAAAATAGCTTCACTTATAATCCCAGTATATCTCGACCTTGGTAATCTTAGAGTCTTGTTTATACACCTTAGTACCTTCCTTAGGCTCTTGTTTTTTTTTCAAATGATTCCCCCCTCCTAGGGTATTATTAATAGTATATGACAATATAGTTTGTGTTTTCCCAAACCGTCCCTTAAAACATTAACACCCTCTGAAAGTTTGGTAAGTTTCTCCAAGACTCAAATAATTATTACTTATGTATGAGTTATTCCTGTTAAAGTGGTTTTCTAAAGTCCACGTAGATTCTGATGGGAGAGCAGTAGTTCCTTTTTTAAATTAAATAATTAATTAATTAATGTTCAGTTCCGATTTCTTTTAATTTCTTTAATCTTCTGCCACTTGTCGGCTTAATCCATAACGTGTAAAGGATATTCTATAACTTAGTCCATGTGCTAATCCAAGGTCTAGTAAGGCTAATAATTCAGGCTTTAATCCACTATCTAAATCAGACCTGGAAACCAATTAAATCCCAATGTCACAAAATCACTGGTCCAGTCTCTATCACGAAATCACTGTTTCAGTCTCTGTCCTTGAAGAAAAAGAGATCACTGGTCCAATCTCTATCACCAAATCACTGTTTCAGTCTCTATCACAAAAAAGAAATCACTGGTCCAGTCTCTGTCACCAAATCACTGATCCGGATTCTGTCCCAATTTCCTGTTTATATTTTCAAGTCCATAAGAAATGTGAATGTCCAATTCAAAATGTTGTAAATATCCAATTATAGTCTACTGGGGTGTAAAACCCCCTGTTTTTAACACTTAAAGTTATTTTCCAAATTTTCCCAGGATTTATCGGGTGATATTTTCCGCATTCCAATTATTTCTGGTATTTTCTAGCTCCAACGCTTAAACGTAAACCTTTCCCAGAGAGAAAAAAACAATGGAAAAGAAAACGGGAAAGAGGGGGTTAACTTAAGTCCAGTTTTTCAGCAGTAAGGAGCGAATGAGTACCCAAGATCATTGCAGTCAAATATAACCTTTTTTCTTACGTAGTTCTTATGTAAAAGAGAAGAGACGTTTCTGCCAATCTTCCCTTATTCTTGTCTTTACTGTAACTTTGTTGTCTTTAATGCAGCTTCCAAGCTTTCCCGGTTTTCTTTTAAATTAAACTTCTACTAGTCGTCTCAAGCTGCTCTTTCAATCAGCTCTGTGGTTATTACGTTTCTAATTATTTCTCTCCCCGAAAGGGAACAACAAAGTTTCTGAATAGTCCTTAATCTGTTACTTTGTTTTACAAATTCAAAAGTCTATTTGCCTTGACAAAAGCTGCCGTGGGCTTTTGTTATGTACTCACACAGTCAGGCTAGAGGCTGCTTCCTTCCTTTACCCCTGCGACTTTGTTCCTGCGCCATTTTAACTCCGACACCGGGATGGATTCCTTGATTTAATCCTTCAACATCCAGCGTTCACTTAGTGTGTTCTTCAAAATTTTAATTTTAAAATGCTTCTCTCACACTAAGGGTACGTTCTTAAATTTTTGGAGTTTCGCCGCTTTCTCTAGCGAGAGCCAGAGACATCGCAACACAGGATCGGTGCCTACCTCCTGCGCTTGCGATCCCGTCGTCTTCAAGCTCTTCAAGAAAAAAACCCCGAAAAAATGGCCGGACCGCTTCCGCGCTGCTTGTTAGCCATCCCTCAAGGGTATCCCCCTTGAGATTTTTTGGGGGTGCAGTGACTTTACAACTCCCCCAAGCCCCTTTGTTGTTCGGAAAACCCCGACGAGGCTTTCCGCGCCCCCTTTCTGTACGCGGTGGAAATCGGAAGTCTCCACCCAAAGGGTTAGGGTGAATAAACACCGAAAGAACAATCTAAGCTTATACGTCCTCTTTCTATTGAGATGGAACCAAAACACCTATGCTTGATTTGGGCTGATAACAAACATGTCACTCTGAGATTTTTGAGTGAATGTGCATTCTAACCCCAAAAACACCAATTTGAAATAAGCCCAATCAGAGCTTTATCATCTTCTTTTTATGTAGATGCAACCCAAAACACCTTTTTGCTTTGGTTGGGGGTGATTCTGGTGCACACCCAAAAAACACCATGCGAATTGAAATAAGCCCAATCAAAGCTTATTCGTCGTCTTTCTACGCATATGGAAGCGAAAAGACGGTGTTGTGTTATTTTGGTCTCATTACACACACTTTGCGATTTCTGGGTCAATGTGCATTAACACCAAAGAACACGACTTGAAATACGCGAAATACAAGAATCTTCTTTCTATGTAGCTGAAACCCAAAACAACCTGTTAGGGTTAGGGTTAGGGTTAGGGTTAGGCTGAATGAACACTGAAAGAACAATCCAAGCTTATTCGTCCTCTTTCTATTGAGATGGAACCAAAACACCTATGCTTGATTTGGGCTGATAACAAACATGTCACTCTGCGATTTTTGGGTGAATGTGCATTCTAACCTCAAAAACACCAATTTGAAATATGCCCAATCAGAGCTTTATCGTCTTCTTTTTATGTAGATGGAACCCAAAACACCTTTTCGCTTTGGTTGGGTTTAATTCTGGTGCACACCCAAAAAACACCATGCGAATTGAAATAAGCCCAATCAAAGCTTATTTGTCTTCTTTCTTCGCATATGGAAGTAAAAAGACGGTATTGCGTTGTTTTGCTCTCATTACACACACTGCGATTTCTGCGTCAATGTGCATAAACACCAAAGAACATGATTTGAAATTAGCGAATTCCAAGATTCTTCTTTCTATGTAGCTGGAACAAAAAAAAACTGTTTATCTTTGTTTAGGCCTAATAGACTTCGCTTTGCAAGGGTTAGGGTTAGGGTTAGGGTTAGGGTTAGGGTTAGGGTTAGGGTGAATGAACACTGAAAGAACAATCCAAGCTTATTCGTCCTCTTTCAATTGAGATGGAACCAAAACACCTATGCTTGATTTGGGCTGATAACAAACATTTCACTCTTCGATTTTTGGGTGAATGTGCATTCTAACCCCAAAAACATCAATTTGAAATAAGCCCAATAAGAGCTTGATCATCTTCTTTTTAGGTAGATGGAACCCAAAACACCTTTTTGCTTTGGTTGGGGGTGATTCTGGTGCACACCCAAAAACAACAACAACATGTGAATTGAAGTAAGCCCAATCAAAGCTTTTTCGTGATCTCAGAACCACTGGCAGTCATCTTTGAGAACTCCTGGAGAACAGGCGAAGTCCCGGCAGACTGGAGGAGGGCAAATGTTGTCCCTATTTTCAAAAAGGGGAAAAGAGAGGACCCAAATAATTACCGCCCAGTCAGTCTGACATCAATACCAGGGAAGATTCTGGAGCAGATCATTAAGCAAACAGTCTGTGAGCACCTAGAAAGGAATGCTGTGATCACCAATAGTCAGCATGGATTTCTGAAAAATAAGTCATGTCAGACTAACCTGATCTCGTTTTTTGACAGAATTAGAAGCCTGGTAGATGAAGGGAACGCAGTGGATGTAGCCTACCTTGATTTCAGCAAGGCATTTGACAAGGTGCGCCATGATATTCTTGTAAAGAAGCTGGTAAAATGCGGTCTTGACTATGCTACCACTCAGTGGATTTGTAACTGGCTGACTGACCGAACCCAAAGGGTGCTCATCAATGGTTCCTCTTCATCCTGGAGAAGAGTGACTAGTGGGGTGCCACAGGGTTCTGTCTTGGGCCCGGTCTTATTCAACATCTTTATCAACGACTTGGACGATGGACTCAAGGGCATCCTGATCAAATTTGCAGATGACACCTGTCAGGGAATCAGGAGCAGGAGCACTGGGGAGAGAGGATTGGGAGAGCGAAGGGGAAGAATCCGAGGGCAGCGTAGGGGAGTATGACAGTGGCCCGAGAGATTCCATGAGCTTCTCCAGCGAATCAGAAGATTCCCAGAAGGGGGCGCCGATGGTCAGGGCAAGGGGGGTCCCAGGGGGGACGCACCAGAAACAAGGAGCCAGAGGGGAACCCCAAAGCAGCAGTGGAGGATCGGGACCAGTTTCCCCACCAGAGCGTAGTGGGGGGGAGGAGTCACATGTGTCAGGGGCAGTGTCTCCTCCAGAGAGGGAGTCAGGGCTGACCACGCCTCCAACGGAGGGGAGGTCGGTTGCAGCTAGCCCCCCCGATGGGGGAAGCAGTGACAGCAGCAGTGGAACGGTCAGGAGGAAAGCTGCTGGCTGGGCGCGCGCGCCAAGTTCAAATGTGCAGGCGCGCGGAACAGCAGGAGACCCGGATGGGGAACCAGCTCCTAAAGCCTGCCGGAGGGAGGGAGAAGGCTCAGGGGAATCAGCGGGAGAAGAGGCTAGAAAGGGCGGAACCCCGGCGGGCAGGCGGACCCAGAGGAGGAAGGAGCAGCGGAGAAGGTGGAGCAAGGCTAGAATCTTAAATTGGTGTCAAGGGGGAGGAGACTCAGACGGAGCATCAGTGGTCTGACACTTTAGACGTGGGGCTGCGCGCTGCGGCTCTGGAAGTAAAACTAAACTTCAATAAAGACTTTTATACTTAACAACGAAGCAGCGTTGGTCCTTTGTGAGCTGGGACCTAGGGTAGCTCTGACAACACCAAACTGGGAGGGGTGGCTAACACCCCAGAGGACAGGATCACACTTCAAAACGACCTTGACAGATTAGAGAACTGGGCCAAAACAAACAAGATGAATTTTAACAGGGAGAAATGTAAAGTATTGCACTTGGGCAAAAAAAATGAGAGGCACAAATACAAGATGGGTGACACCTCGCTTGAGAGCACTACATGTGAAAAGGATCTAGGAGTCTTGGTTGACCACAAACTTGACATGAGCCAACAGTGTGACGCGGCAGCTAAAAAAGCCAATGCAATTCTGGGCTGCATCAATAGGAGTATAGCATCTAGATCAAGGGAAGTAATAGTGCCACTGTATTCTGCTCTGGTCAGACTTCAACTGGAGTACTGTGTCCAGTTCTGGGCACCACAGTTCAAGAAGGACACTGACAAACTGGAACGTGTCCAGGGGAGGACAACCAAAATGGTCAAAGGTCTGGAAATGATTCCTTATGAGGAACGGCTAAGGGAGCTGGGCATGTTTAGCCTGGAGAAGAGGAGGTTAAGGGGTGATATGATAGCCATGTTCAAATATATAAAAGGATGTCACATAGAGGAGAGAGAAAGGTTGTTTTCTGCTGCTCCAGAGAAGCGGACACGGAGCAATGGATCCAAACTACAAGAAAGAAGATTCCACCTAAACATTAGGAAGAACTTCCTGACAGTAAGAGCTGTTCGACAGTGGAATTTGCTGCCAAGGAGTGTGGTGGAGTCTCCTTCTTTGGAGGTCTTTAAGCAGAGGCTTGACAACCATATGTCAGGAGTGCTCTGATGGTGTTTCCTGCTTGGCAGGGGGTTGGACTCGATGGCCCTTGTGGTCTCTTCCAACTCTATGATTCAATGATTCTCTGACTGGGCTTATTTCAAATTGGTGTTTTTGTGGTTAAAATCCACATTCACCCAAATATCGCAGTGTGAAATGTTTGTTATCAGCCTAAATCAAGCATAGATGTTTTGGTTCCATCTCAATAGAAAGAGGACGAATAAGCTTGGATTGTTCTTTCGGTGTTCATTCACCCTAAAACTAACCCTTACCCTAACACTAACCCTAGCAATGCGAAGTGTAATAAGACTAAAAAAAGCCAAACAGGTTGTTTTGGGTTCCAGCTACATAGAAAGAAGAATCTTGTATTTCGCTTATTTCAAGTCGTGTTCTTTGGTGTTAATGCACATTGACCCAGAAATCGCAAAGTCTGTGTAATTAGACCAAAATAAGTCAACACCGTCTTTTCCATTCCATATGCGTAGAAAGAAGACAAATAAGTTTTGATTGGGCTTATTTCAAATCGTATGGGGTTTTTTTGGGTGTGCACCAGAATCACCCCCAACCAAAGAAAAAAGGTGTTGTGGGTTCCATCTACATAAAAAGAAGATGATAAAGCTCTGATTGGGCTTATTTCAAATTGGTGTTTTTGGGGTTAGAATGCACATTCCCCCAAAAATCGCAGAGTGACATGTTTGTTATCATACCAAATCAAGCATAGGTGTTTTGGCTCCATCTCAATAGAAAGTGGACGAATAAGGTTGGATTGTTCTTTCGTTGTTCATTCACCCTAACCCTAACCCTAATCCTAACCCTAGCAAAGCAAAGTGTAATAAGCTTAAAGAAAGCCGAACAGGTTGTTTTGGGTTCCAGCAACATAGAAAGAAGATTCTTGCTTTTCGCCAATTTCAAGTTGTGTTCTTTGGTGTTAATGCACATTGACCCAGAAATCACAAATGTGTGTAATTAGACCAAAATAACACAACACTGTCTTTTCACTTCCATATGCGTAGAAAGACAACGAATAAGCTTCAATTGGGTTTATTTCAATTCGCATGGTATTTTTTGGGTGTGCACCAGAATCACCCCCAACCAAAGCAAAAAGGTCTTTTGGGTTCCATCTACATAAAAAGAAGATGATAAAGCTCTGATTGGGCTTATTTCAAATTGGTGTTTTGGTGGTTAGAATGCACATTCCCCCAAAAATCGCAGAGTGACATGTTTGTTATCAGCCCATATCAAGCATAGGTGTTTTGGTTCCATCTCAATAGAAAGAGGACGAATAAGGTTGGATTGTACTTTTGGTGTCCATTCACACTAACCCTAACCCTAACCCTAACCTTAACCCTAACCCTAAACCTAAAGCTAACCCTAGCAAAGCGAAGTATAATCAGCCTAAACAAAGCCAAACAGGTTGTTTTGGGTTCCAGCTACATAGAAAGAAGAATCTTGGATTTCACTTTTTTCAAGTCGTGTTCTTTGGTGTTAATGCACATTGACCCAGAAATCGCAAAGTGTGTGTAATGAGACCAAAATAACACAACACCATCTTTTGCTTCCATACGCATAGAAAGAAGACAAATAAGCTTTGATTGGGCTTATTTCAATTCGTATGGTGTTTTGTGGGTGTGCACCAGAATCACCCGCAACTAAAGCAAAAAGGTGTTTTGGGTTCCATCTACATTAAAAAGAAGATGATAAAGGGGTGGCTAATACCCCAGAGGACAGGATCACACTTCAAAACGACCTTGACAGATTAGAGAACTGGGCCAGAACAAACAAGATGAATTTTAACAGGGAGAAATGTAAAGTATTGCTCTTGGGCAAAAAAAAAAATGAGAGGCACAAATACAAGACGGGTGCTTGAGAGCACTACATGTGAAAAGGATCTAGGAGTCTTGGTTGACCACAAACTTGACATGAGCCAACAGTGTGACGCGGCAGCTAAAAAAGCCAATGCAATTCTGGGCTGCATCAATAGGAGTATAGCATCTAGATCAAGGGAAGTAATAGTGCCACTGTATTCTGCTCTGGTCAGACTTCAACTGGAGTACTGTGTCCAGTTCTGGGCACCACAGTTCAAGAAGGACACTGACAAACTGGAACGTGTCCAGGGGAGGACAACCAAAATGGTCAAAGGTCTGGAAACGATGCCTTATGAGGAACGGCTAAGGGAGCTGGGCATGTTTAGCCTGGAGAAGAGGCGGTTAAGGAGTGATATGATCGCCATGTTCAAATATATAAAAGGATGTCACATAGAGGAGGGAGAAAGGTTGTTTTCTGCTGCTCCAGAGAAGCGGACACGGAGCAATGGATCCAAACTACAAGAAAGAAGATTCCACCTAAACATTAGGAAGAACTTCCTGACAGTAAGAGCTGTTCAACAGTGGAATTTGCTGCCAAGGAGTGTGGTGGAGTCTCCTTCTTTGGAGGTCTTTAAGCAGAGGCTTGACAACCATATGTCAGGAGTGCTCTGATGGTGTTTCCTGCTTGGCAGGGGGTTGGACTCGATGGCCCTTGTGGTCTCTTCCAACTCTATGATTCAATGATTCTCTGACTGGGCTTATTTCAAATTGGTGTTTTTGTGGTTAAAATCCACATTCATCCAAATATCGCAGTGTGAAATGTTTGTTATCAGCCTAAATCAAGCATAGGTGTATTGGTTCCATCTCAATAGAAAGAGGACGTATAAGCTTGGATTGTTCTTTCGGTGTTCATTCACCCTAAAACTAACCCTTACCCTAACACTAACCCTAGCAATGCGAAGTGTAATAAGCCTAAAAAAAGCCAAACAGGTTGTTTTGGGTTCCAGCAACATAGAAAGAAGATTCTTGCTTTTCGCCTATTTCAAGTCGTGTTCTTTGGTGTTAATGCACATTGACCCAGAAATCACAAATGTGTGTAATTAGACCAAAATAACACAACACCGTCTTTTCACTTCCATATGCGTAGAAAGACAACGAATAAGCTTCAATTGGGTTTATTTCAATTCGCATGGTATTTTTTGGGTGTGCACCAGAATCACCCCCAACCAAAGCAAAAAGGTGTTGTGGGTTCCATCTACATAAAAAGAAGATGATAAAGCTCTGATTGGGCTTATTTCAAATTGGTGTTTTGGGGGTTAGAATGCACATTCCCCCAAAAATCGCAGAGTGACATGTTTGTTATCAGCCCAAACTAAGCATAGGTGTTTTGGTTCCATCTCAATAGAAAGAGGACGAAGAAGGTTGGATTGCACTTTCGGTATCCATTCACCCTAACGCTAACGCTAACGCTAACGCTAACGCTAACGCTAACGCTAACGCTAACCCTAACCCTAACCCTAACCCTAACCCTAACCCTAGCAAAGCGAAGTGTAATCAGCCTAAACAAAGCCAAACAGGTTGTTTTGGGTTCCAGCTACATAGAAAGAAGAATCTTGGATTTCACTTTTTTCAAGTCGTGTTCTTTGGTGTTAATGCACATTGACCCAGAAAGCGCAAAGTGTGTGTAATTAGACCAAAATAACACAACACCATCTTTTGCTTCCATACGCATAGAAAGAAGACAAATAAGCTTTGATTGGGCTTATTTCAATTCGTATGGTGTTTTGTGGGTGTGCACCAGAATCACCCGCAACTAAAGCAAAAAGGTGTTTTGGGTTCCATCTACATTAAAAAGAAGATGATAAAGGGGTGGCTAATACCCCAGAGGACAGGATCACACTTCAAAACGACCTTGACAGATTAGAGAACTGGGCCAAAACAAACAAGATGAATTTTAACAGGGAGAAATGTAAATTATTGCACTTGGGCAAAAAAAAAAATGAGAGGCACAAATACAAGATGGGTGACACCTGGCTTGAGAGCACTACATGTGAAAAGGATCTAGGAGTCTTGGTTGACCACAAACTTGACATGAGCCAACAGTGTGACGCGGCAGCTAAAAAAGCCAATGCAATTCTGGGCTGCATCAATAGGAGTATAGCATCTAGATCAAGGGAAGTAATAGTGCCACTGTATTCTGCTCTGGTCAGACCTCACCTGGAGTACTGTGTCCAGTTCTGGGCACCACAGTTCAAGAAGGACACTGACAAACTGGAACGTGTCCAGATGAGGGCAACCAAAATGGTCAAAGGTCTGGAAACGATGCCTTATGAGGAACGGCTAAGGGAGCTGGGCATGTTTAGCCTGGAGAAGAGGAGGTTAAGGGGTGATATGATAGCCATGTTCAAATATATAAAAAGATGTCACATAGAGGAGGGAGAAAGGCTGTTTTCTGCTGCTCCAGAGAAGCAGACACGGAGCAATGGATCCAAACTACAAGAAAGAAGATTCCACCTAAACATTAGGAAGAACTTCCTGACAGTAAGAGCTGTTCGACAGTGGAATTTGCTGCCAAGGAGTGTGGTGGAGTCTCCTTCTTTGGAGGTCTTCAAGCAGAGGCTTGAGAACCATATGTCAGGAGTGCTCTGATGGTGTTTCCTGCTTGGCAGGGGGTTGGACTCGATGGCCCTTGCGGTCTCTTCCAACTCTATGATTCACTGATTCTCTGATTGGGCTTATTTCAGGACTTCCGGAGGCGGCGCCAACGGCAATGGCGGTCTCCTTCTAACTACGAGGGAGAGGCTCCACAGAAATCGGGTCTATCCGCTACGGCGCAGCGGAGACCCTTTAAAAAACCGCAGGCGGGGGAAGCCTGCGGCCGTGGGACTCGGCGGGTGCCAAAAGCGCCCCCCCCGATTGGCAAAGGGACCCCGCAAGGGGCTCCGGAGCGGAACGGGGGTGGCGTGGTACTGAGAGTTGATCGCTACTTCTGTGGAGTGAAGCCGCTGCAGCTGTTGCCGGAGAGTGCTGTCCTTTCTTCCTTGAAATTCGGCTTTTAAACTACAACCCGTGAGTAAGACTTTTTAAAAGTTGGAAAGATCAAAGGACTTGTTTCTCTGATCGGAATAAAGAATTTGAATCTGGCTCTGAAGTGGGGAAGACGTACAAAGGAAGTCCGTCTTCCGGTTTTGTAGACACTATTAAAGCAAAGACTATTGGAACTAATGAACTGTGAAAGTTGATTTAAAAAGACTTAATTTCAATATCAGATCAAAGAACCCCCCTTTAGAGCGGGGGGGGGGGGGGAGAAGAAACCTACTTCTGAAGGGAAAAGTGGGAGGAAAGAAGAGACCACCACTCAATCCCTGATATTGGACTGCCAGGAAAGTGGAAAGTATTGCACCGTTTAGAGACATTGTAATTTTATGTGCTTAACCTGCATTTGAACTGTTTGAAGGACCCCCTTTGCAACTGTTGCCATCTTATGGGAAAAGTGGAAAGTTAAAAAGAGATACTGCTGCCTTTAGATAAAGTTGCTTTGAAAAGAACATTGTTGCCATTGTGCTCCCCTAGAGGAGGATTGGGATATAACTGGGGAATTTCCACTGCAGCTGGCTTGGAGATCTTCCCATAACAAAACAAGTTAAGCTGTGAGAACGACCTTGGGACTTTAAGATAAAGTTATGGATCAGGATAAACCCCAGAAAAAATCTACAAGAATAAAAACTAGGCAGCAGCAACGAAGACAATCGATAGTAGCTCCAGCTCTCCCAGAAAAGGAGGATACTGGGCAGACAGGAACAAAGGGAGTAGGCCCTGATGAGACATTAAATGCATCACTTGACAGAATATTTGGAGCTTTGGAAAAATTGTCAGCTAAAATTGATGTAAACACTACAACCATTAGCTCCAATACACGGGCTATTGACCGGCTGCTCCAGGAATCCAAAGAGACAAGGAAAATTGCTGAAGAAGCGAAAGAGAAGGTGACGGAGATAGAGGAAAAGATACCTCCAATTAATAAGCAACTGGAAGACCACAAGGCCCAACTATCTCTAATTGAACTTAGAGACAAACAGAATAATCTAAGAATCAGGGCAGTACCGGACGGGGAAGGAAGTAATTTGTGTGACTTCCTTACTTAGGAGTTTGAGGATTTTTGGGGCCTTGAGTCAGATAAAGACTTTAAAATAGTGAGCGCCTTCAGAATTGGCAAAGGGGGAAGAAAGAACAAAGTGAGAGACTGCTTGATTTCACTCAGATCTAAGGAAGAGAGAGATAAAGTATTGAGCCTCCATTGGAAGAATCCATTGGAGATAGGAGATTCGAGAGCAGAAATCTTTAAAGACATACCAAAGTATATATTGGATCTGAGAGCTAACTACGGTGATTTGGTCAACTGTTAAGAAGAAATAACATTATTTTTAGGTGGGAGTTCCCCCAGGGTTTGTCCTTCAATTACAAAGGGAAAAAAGTGAAGATAAGAACAGAGGAAGATAAAGTGAGATTTTTGAACTATCACGAGGAAGACCTACAGAAAGAGGTGGAAAAGGAGCAGAAGATACCAAGATCAGGAGCCCTGGATATAGGGAACCCATTATCAGGCTTGGAAAAAACAGAGAAAGCAACAACACCCACTGACCAAGAACAATTGACGGGAGCAGTCGGAGGGACTACAGAATAACAACACAATGTCTCTGCAAGCATTAAGTTGGAACATTCGGGGTTTGAACTCCCCTGACAAGAGGAAAAGAATTTTTCATTTGTTGAAAAAAGAAAATTTGGACTTGATTTGCCTGCAAGAAACCCACGTGATTAGAACACACAGGAAAGTATTGACTAACAAAAGATTGGGCTAAGAATTTATTTCATCAGACAAAGTTAAGAAGAGAGGAGTGGTGATCTATGCGAAAGAAAGTTTATCTCCAAAATTTGTTTTTAAAGATGAACAAGGAAGATTTGTGGCAATTGAAATACAGGCCCAAGGAGAGACATTCTTGATAGTAGGTGTTTACGCACCAAACGAGGGGAAATCAGAATTTTTTAAGAAATTGCATGAGACGTTGTTGGACTTTATGGACTATAATATCATTATGCTTGGAGATATGAATGGTGTGGTATCGACAAATATGGACAAATCAGATAGACAAATAATTACAAAAGATGGAAGACTACCGAAATCTTTCTTTGAAATGACAGACAATATGGATTTAATTGATACTTGGAGAACTAAGAACCCCCTAAGTAAAGAAGGGACTTTCTTTTCTGAAGCCAATAAGACCTGGACAAGAATTGACCAAATCTGGATAACCAGAGGAATGGCTCCAAAGATTCGAAAGGTGGAAATCTGCCCTAAAACTTGCTCTGACCACAACCCTGTGAAACTGGAAATGAAACTAACACCGACTGGCTCCTTCAGATGGAGGATGAATGACACCTTGTTTAGAGATCCAGAAATTATCAGGAAGGCCCAAAATAGGGTGAAAGACTATTTTGAGATAAACTTGAAGACATCAGTGGAAAAAAGGGTAATCTGGGATGCAAGTAAAGCCGTTATGAGAGGATTCTTGATTCAACAGAATGCAATAAAAAAGAGAACTCAAGAAGAGAAAAAGGGAAAGATCCTGGAAAAAATAAAAGAAGGAGAGAAGAAACTTAGAGTTAAACCAAAGTCGCAGGAAATTTTGAGGGAGATTAAATTTTACCAAGCACAATATATGAAAATGACAAATCAGGAGATAGAATGGAAAATTAAACAGATGAGACAGAAGACTTTTGAATCTGCTAATAAATGTGGAAAATTGTTAGCATGGCAATTGAAGAAAAGACATAAGTTAAATACTGTGACTGACCTTGAAATGAATGGTAAGATCATACAAAACCCACAGGAGATTAGAAATTGCTTCCAGAGCTACTTCAAACAACTTTATACACAAGGGCCACAGTCAGAGACTAAAATCGATCAATTTTTGAAAACTAATGGATTACAAGAAATTTCTCAAGAAAATAAATTATTGTTGAACTCTAAAATATCAGAACAAGAGGTTGAAGGTGCCATACAGTCTATGCAATTGGGAAAATCTCCAGGGCCAGATGGATTAACCTCCAAATATTACAGAACTTTGAAGGACTACTTGATTCAACCACTAAAGGAGGTTTGCAATGAAATTATGGAGGGGGAAAAGGCGCCGGAGTCGTGGAAAGAAGCCTTCATCACACTTATACCTAAAACTGAGTCTGAGAAGACACAGCTTAAGAACTACCGCCCCATATCCCTGCTTAATGTGGATTACAAAATTTTTGCTGATATTTTGGCTAGAAGACTTAAAAAAGTTTTAGCAGAAATGATACATAAGGACCAGGCCGGCTTTCTCCCTGGTAGACATTTATCGGATAATATGAGAAATGTAATTGACATTTTGGAAAAGTTACAAGTTAATATTAATACAAAAGCGGTGTTGATATTTGTAGATGCGGAGAAAGCCTTTGACAACATCTCTTGGCTTTTTATGAAGAAAAATTTGCAGGGGATGGGGGTTGGACAAAACTTTGAAAATGGTATAGGTGCGATTTATTCTGAACAAAAGGCTAAACTTATAGTCAACAACATAGTGACAGAAGAATTTAATATTGAGAAAGGGACACGACAAGGATGCCCAATTTCCCCATTGCTTTTTATTTCGGTCCTGGAGGTTTTGCTAACTATGATAAGAAGGGACCAGCTGATTCATGGTATTCAGGTCAGAGCAAAACAATATAAACTTAAAGCCTTTGCAGATGACCTTGTATTGACATTACAAGAGCCAGTACCTAGTACCAAGAGGGCTTTAGAATTAATCCAGGAGTTTGGTCATGTGGCAGGCTTTAAGTTAAATAAGTTAAAAACTAAAGTTTTGGAGAAAAATTTGACGCCAATGGAGAGAGAGAGGTTTTAGAAAGAGACAGATCTGACATTAGTTAAGAAGGTAAAATACTTGGGGGTGAATATGACAGCTAAGAATGCAAATTTATTTAAAGATAATTATGAGAAATGTTGGTCAGAAGTGAAGAAAGATTTAGAGATCTGGTCGAATTTGAAGCTTTCCTTGCTGGGTCGGATTGCTGTCATCAAGATGAATGTATTGCCGAGAATGTTGTTTTTGTTTCAATCATTACAAATCATTGACAAGATGGACTGTTTCAAGAGGTGGCAAAGAGATATTTCTAGATTTGTCTGGCAGGGCAAAAAGCCCAGAATAAAATTTAAGATACTTACTGATGCTAAAAATAGAGGGGGGTATGCCCTGCCGGACTTCAAACTTTATTATGAATCAGCAGCTTTTTGCTGGTTGAAGGAATGGCTACTTCTTGAGAACACTGACATCTTAGATCTTGAAGGTTACGATAATGTATTTGGGTGGCATGCATATTTGTGGTATGGCAAGGTTAAAGCGCATAAAGCATTTAAAAACCATATTGTCAGGAAAGCACTATTTAATGTCTGGACAAGATATAAAGATTTTTTAGAGAATAAAACCCCAAGGTGGTTATCACCTATGGAAGCGAAAGCTATGAAAAAACTTAACATGGAGGCAAAATGGCCAAAGTATTGTGAAATCTTGGAACAGGAAGGTGACAAGTTGAAATTGCAAGCTCAAAGGGAAGGTGCGAGACTGGTTACATTATTTTCAAATAAGAGAGGTTTACAATCAAGATAAGAAAATTGGCTTTCAGGTGGAAAAATCAAAATTGGAAACAGAACTGTTAGAACCCAATGCTAAGATATTATCAAGAATGTATAATCTGCTGTTGAAATGGAGTACTGAAGAAGAAACGGTAAAATCTGCTATGATTAAATGGGCACAAGATATAGGACATAACATTATGTTTGCTGACTGGGAACAGTTGTGGACCACTGGGATTAAATTTACGGCATGTAATGCCTTAAGAGAGAATATTATGAAAATGATGTATAGGTGGTACATGACCCCAGTCAAGCTTGCAAAAATCTACCATTTGCCCGAGAATAAATGTTGGAAATGTAATGAAATTGAAGGTACATTCTTTCACCTTTGGTGGACATGTCCGAGGATTAAGGCTTTCTGGGAAATGATTTATAATGAAATGAAAAAGGTGCTGAAATGAAAAAGGTGCTTAAATGCACATTTGTGAAGAAACCAGAGGCCTTTCTCCTAGGCATAGTTGACCAATTGGTGCCAAAGAAGGACAGAACTTTCTTTATGTATGCTACAGCAGCAGCAAGAATACTTATTGCGAAGCATTGGAAGACGCAAGATCTACCCACCTTGGAAGAATGGCAGATGCAAGTAATTGACTATATGGAACTGGCTGAGATGACTGGCAGAATCCGAGACCAGGGAGAAGAGTTGGTGGAAGAAGATTGGATGAAATTTAAAATTTATTTACAGAAGCACTGTAAAATGTATGAATGTGGATGATATTGAAATAAAAACAAGAGGTTCTAGTAACAAGAGATAAAAATTGGAAACTATAAATTTGGGAGGTAAAATATTTAAGGACAAAGTAGTACGATATGAATTTGCTGAGCTAACTGTTAAAGAGGGATACAAAAAAGGGAGGTGTGAGGAAGTCAGGAAAACAAGTTAATCAAAGATGAATAACTAGAAAAGAGTGGTTTGTGTTTGCCTTATGTTATTTATGCTATTTGTGGTGTGTTGATTGTTCTTTTCTTTTATGTGAAAGATTGCATTGTTGTGTTTTTTATTTTTGTGTGTGTTTATTGTACTATGTCTGGATGTATTTTTTTATTGTTAAACCTAATAAAATATTATTATAAAAAAAAAAATTTCAAATTGGTGTTTTTGTGGTTAAAATCCACATTCACCCAAATATCGCAGTGTGAAATGTTTGTTATCAGCCTAAATCAAGCATAGGTGTTTTGGTTCCATCTCAATAGAAAGAGGACGAATAAGCTTGGATTGTTCTTTCGGTGTTCATTCACCCTAACCCTAACCCTTACCCTAACACTAACCCTAGCAATGCGAAGTGTAATAAGCCTAAAAAAAGCCAAGCAGGCTGTTTTGGGTTCCAGCTACATAGAAAGAAGAATCCTGTATTTCGCTTATTTCAAATCGTGTTCTTTGGTGTTAAGCACATTGACCCAGAAATCGCAAAGTCTGTGTAATAAGACCAAAATAAGACAACACCGTCTTTTCCATTCCATATGCGTAGAAAGAAGACGAATAAGTTTTGATTGGGCTTATTTCAAATCGTATGGGGGTTTTTTGGGTGTGCACCAGAATCACCCCCAACCAAAGCAAAAAGGTGTTGTGGGTTCCATCTACATAAAAAGAAGATGATAAAGCTCTGATTGGGCTTATTTCAAATTGGTGTTTTGGGGGTTAGAATGCACATTCACCCAAAAATCGCATTGTCAAATGTTTGTTATCAGCCTAAATCAAGCATAGGTGTTTTGGTTCCATCTCAATAGAAAGAGGACGAATAAACTTGGATTGTTCTTTCGGTGTTCATTCACCCTAACCCTAACCCTTACCCTAACCCTAGCAAAGCAAAGTGTAATAAGCCTAAAGAAAGCCGAACAGGTTGTTTTGGGTTCCAGCTACATAGAAAGAAGATTCTTGTTTTTCGTCTATTTCAAGTAGTGTTCTTTGGTGTTAATGCACATTGAACCAGAAATCGCAAAGTCTGTGTAATGAGACCAAAATAACACAACACCGTCTTTTCGCTTCCATATGCGTAGAAAGAAGACAAATAAGCTTTGATTAGGCTTATTTCAATTTGCATGGTGTTTTTTGGGTGTGCACCAGAATCACCCCCAACCAAACCAAAAAGGTGTTTGGAGTTTCATCTACAATCAAAGAAGATGATAAAGCTCTGATTGGGCTTAATTGAAATTGGTGTTTTTTGGGTTAGAATGCACATTCACCCAAAAATCGCAGAGTGACATGTTTGTTATCAGCCCAAATCAAGAATAGGTGTTTTGGTTCCATCTCAATAGAAAGAGGACGAATAAGCTTGGATTGTTCTTTCGGTGTTCATTCACCCTAACCCTAACCCTAACCCTAACCCTAACCCTAACCCTAACCCTAACCCTAACCCTAACCCTAACCCTAACCCTAACCCTAGCAAAGCGAAGTCTAATAAGCCTAAACAAAGCCAAACAGGTTGTTTTGGGTTCCAGCTACATAGAAAGAAGAATCTTGGATTTCACTTATTTCAAGTCGTGTTCTTTGGTGTTAATGCACATTGAACCAGAAATCGCAAATGTGTGTGGAATGAGACCAAAATAACACAACACCGACTTTTCGCTTCCATATGCGTAGAAAGACAAAAAATAAGCTTTTATTGGGCTTATTTCAATTCGGATGGTGTTTTTTGGGTGTGCACCAGAATCACCCCCAACCAAAGCAAAAAGTTGTTTTGGGTTCCATCTACATAAAAAGAAGATGATCAAGCTCTGATTGGGCTTATTTCAAATTGGTGTTTTGGGGGTTGGAATGCACATTCACCCAAAAATCTCAGAGTGACATGTTTGTTATCAGCCCAAATCAAGCATAGGTGTTTTGGATCCATCTCAAAAGAAAGAGGATGAATAAGCTTGGATTGTTGTTTCGGTGTTGTCAGGGAATCAGGAGCAGGAGCACTGGGGAGAGAGAAATTGGAGAGCGAAGGGAAGAATCCGAGGGCAGCGTAGTGGAGTATGACAGTGGCCCGAGAGATTCCATGAGCTTCTCCAGCGAATCAGAAGATTCCCAGAAGGGGGCGCCGATGGTCAGGGCAAGGGGGGTCCCAGGGGGGACGCACCAGAAACAAGGAGCCAGAGGGAAAACCCAAAGCAGCAGTGGAGGATCGGGACCAGTTTCCCCACCAGAGCGTAGTGGGGGGGAAGAGTCACATGTGTCAGGGCCAGCGTCTCCTCCAGCGGGGAGAGAGAGTGAGTCAGGGCTGACCACGCCTCCATCGGAGAGTGGGGGAACGGAAGGGAGGTCAGTTGCAGCTAGCCCCCCCGAAGGGGGAAGCAGTGACAGCAGCAGTGAAACGGTCAGGAGGAAAGCTGCTGGCTGGGCGCGCGCGCCAAGTTCAAATGTGCAGGCGCGCGGAACAGCGGGAGACCCGGATGGGGAACCAGCTCCTAAAGCCCGCCGGAGGGAGGGAGAAGGCTCAGGGGAATCAGCGGGAGAAGAGGCTAGAAAGGGCGGAACCCCGGCGGGCAGGCGGACCCATAGGAGGAAGGAGCAGCGGAGAAGGTGGAGCAAGGCTAGAATCTTAAATTGGTGTCAAGGGGGAGGAGACTCAGACGGAGCATCAGCGGTCTGACAGTTGAGACGTAGAGCTGCGCGCTGCGGCTCTGGAAGTGAAACTGAACTTCAATAAAGACTTTTATACTTAACAACGAAGCAGCGTTGGTCCTTTGTGAGCTGGGACCTAGGGTAGCTCTGACAGGTGTTCATTCACCCTAACCCTAACCCTAACCCTAGCAAAGCGAACTCTAATAAGCCTAAACAAAGCCAAACAGGTTTTTTTCGGTTCCAGCTACATAGAAAGAATAATCTTGGATTTCGCTTACTTCAAGTCGTGTTCTTTGGTGTTAATGCACATTGAACCAGAAATCGCAAAGGTGTGTAATGAGACCAAAATAACACAACACCGTCTTTTCGCTTCCATATGCGTAGAAAGAAGACAAATAAGCTTTGATTAGGCTTATTTCAATTTGCATGGTGTTTTTTGGGTGTGCACCAGAATCACCCCCAACCAAACCAAAAAGGTGTTTGGAGTTTCATCTACAATCAAAGAAGATGACAAAGCTCTGATTGGGCTTAATTGAAATTGGTGTTTTTTGGGTTAGAATGCACATTCACCCAAAAATCGCAGAGTGACATGTTTGTTATCAGCCCAAATCAAGAATAGGTGTTTTGGTTCCATCTCAATAGAAAGAGGACGAATAAGCTTGGATTGTTCTTTCGGTGTTCATTCACCCTAACCCTAACCCTAACCCTAACCCTAACCCTAACCCTAACCCTAACCCTAACCCTAACCCTATCCCTAACCCTAACCCTAACCCTAACCCTAACCCTAACCCTAACCCTAACCCTAGCAAAGCGAAGTCTAATAAGCCTAAACAAAGCGAAACAGGTTGTTTTGGGTTCCAGCTACATAGAAAGAATAATCTTGGCTTTCGCTTATTTCAAGTCGTGTTCTTTGGTGTTAATGCACATTGAACCAGAAATCGCAAAGGTGTGTAATGAGACCAAAATAACACAACACCGTCTTTTCGCTTCCATATGCGTAGAAAGACGAAGAATAAGCTTTGATTGGGCTTATTTCAATTCGGATGGTGTTTTTTGGGTGTGCACCAGAATCACCCCCAACCAAAGCAAAAAGTTGTTTTGGGTTCCATCTACATAAAAAGAACATGATCAAGCTGTGATTGGGCTTATTTCAAATTGGTGTTTTGGGGGTTGGAATGCACATTCACCCAAAAATCTCAGAGTGACATGTTTGTTATCAGCCCAAATCAAGCATAGGTCTTTTGGATCCATCTCAAAAGAAAGAGGACGAATAAGCTTGGATTGTTGTTTCGGTGTTCATTCACCCTAACCCTAACCCTAACCCTAACCCTAACCCTAACCCTAACCCTAACCCTAACCCTAACCCTAACCCTAACCCTAACCCTAACCCTAACCCTAACCCTAGCAAAGCGAAATGTAATAAGCCTAAACAAAGCCATACAGGTTGTTTTGGGTTCCAGCTACATAGAAAGAAGAATCTTGGATTTCACTTTTTTCAAGTCGTGTTCTTTGGTGTTAATGCACATTGACCTAGAAATCGCAAATGTGTGTGTAATGAGACCAAAATAACACAACACCGTCTTTTCGCTTCCATATGCATAGAAAGACGACGAATAAGCTTTGATTGGGCTTATTTCAATTCGCATGATGTTTTTTGTGTGTGCACAAGAATCAACCCCAACCAAAGAAAAAAGCTGCTTTGGGTTCCATCTACATAAAAAGAAGATGATCAAGCTCTGATTGGGCTTATTTCAAATGGATGTTTTTGGGGTTAGAATGCACATTTACCCAAAAATCCCAGAGTCAAATGTTTGTTATGAGCCCAAATCAAGCATAGGTGTTTTGGTTCCCTCTCAATAGAAAGAGTACAAATAAGCTTGGATTGTTCTTTCGGTGTTCATTCACCCTAACCCTACGCCTAACCCTAGCAAAGGGAAGTGTAATAAGCCTAAACAAAGCCAAACAGGTTGTTTTGGGTTCCAGCTACATAGAAAGAAGAATCTTGGATTTCGCTTATTTCAAGTCGTGTTCTTTGGTATTAATGCACATTGACCCAGAAATCGCAAAGTGTGTGTAATGAGACCAAAATAACACAACACCGTCTTTTCGCTTCCATATGCGTAGAAAGAAGACGAATAAGCTATGACTGGGCTTATTTCAATTCGCATGGTGTTTTTTGGGTGTGCACCAGAATCAACCCCAACCAAAGCAAAAAGGTGCTTTGGTTTCCATCTACATAATAAGATGATGATAAAGCTCTGATTGGGCTTATTTCAAACTGGTGTTTTTGGGGTTAGAATGCAAATTCACCCAAAAATCGCAGAGTGACATGTTTGTTATCAGCCAAAATCAAGCATAGGTGTTTTGGTTCCATCTCAATAGAAAGAGGACGAATAAGCTTGGATTGTTCTTTCGGTGTTCATTCACCCTAACCCTAACATTAACACTAACCCTAGCAAAGCGAAGTGTATTAAGCCTAAACAAAGCTGTCAGGGAATCAGGAGCAGGAGCACTGGGGAGAGAGGATTGGGAGAGCGAAGGGGAAGAATCCGAGGGCAGCGTAGTGGAGTATGACAGTGGCCCGAGAGATTCCATGAGCTTCTCCAGCGAATCAGAAGATTCCCAGAAGGGGGCGCCGATGGTCAGGGCAAGGGGGGTCCCAGGGGGGACACCCCAGAAACAAGGAGTCAGAGGGAAACCCCAAAGCAGCAGTGGAGGATCGGGACCAGTTTCCCCACCAGAGCGTAGTGGGGGGGAAGAGTCACATGTGTCAGGGGCAGTGTCTCCTCCAGAGAGGGAGTCAGGGCTGACCACGCCTCCAACGGAGGGGAGGTCAGTTGCAGCTAGCCCCCCCGAAGGGGGAAGCAGTGACAGCAGCAGTGGAACGGTCAGGAGGAAAGCTGCTGGCTGGACGCGCGCGCCAAGTTCAAATGTGCAGGCGCGCGGAACAGCAGGAGACCCGGATGGGGAACCAGCTCCTAAAGCCCGCCGGAGGGAGGGAGAAGGCTCAGGGGAATCAGCGGGAGAAGAGGCTAGAAAGGGCGGAACCCCGGCGGGCAGGCGGACCCATAGGAGGAAGGAGCAGCGGAGAAGGTGGAGCAAGGCTAGAATCTTAAATTGGTGTCAAGGGGGAGGAGACTCAGACGGAGCATCAGCGGTCTGACACTTGAGACGTGGAGCTGCGCGCTGCGGCTCTGGAAGTGAAACCGAACTTCAATAAAGACTTTTATACTTAACAACGAAGCAGCGTTGGTCCTTTGTGAGCTGGGACCTAGGGTAGCTCTGACAAAAGCCAACCAGTTTCTTTTGGGTTCCAGCTACATAGAAAGAAAAATCTTGGATTTTGCTTATTTCAAGTCGTGTTCTTTGGTGTTAATGCACATTGGCCCAGAAATCAAAAATGTGTGTAATGAGACCAACATAACACAAAACCGTCCTTTCGCTTCCATAAGCGTAGAAAGAAGACGAATAAGCTTTGATTGTCCTTATTTCAATTCGCATAGTGTTTTTTGGGTGTGCACCAGAATCACCCCCACCAAAGCAAAAAGGTGTTTTGGCTTCCATCTACATAAAAAGTAGATGGTAAAGCTCTGACTGAGCTTGTTTCAAATTGAGGTTTTTGGGGTTTGATTGCACAGACATGCATAAATCACACAGTGAAATGTTTGTTATCAACCCAAATCAAGCATAGGTGTTTGGGTTCCATCACAATAGAAAGAGGACGAATAAGCTTGAATTGCTGTTTCAGTGTTCATTCACCCACAAATAGAAAAGTGAAGTGTAATAAGCCTAAACAAAGCCAAACAGGTTATACTGGGTTCCAGCAACATAGAAAGAAGAATCCTGGATTTCGCTTATTTCAAGTCATGTTATTTGATGTTAATGCACATTGATCCAGGAATCGCAAATGTGTGTAATGAGACCAAAATAACACAACACCGTTTTTTCGCTTCCATATGCGTAGAAAGAAGAGGAATAGGCTTTGATTGGGCTTACTTCAATTCGCATGGTGTTTTTTGGATGTGCACCAGAATCACCCCCAACTAAACCAAAAAGGTGTTTGGGGTTTCATCTACATACAAAGAAGATGATAAAGCTCTGATTGGGCTTATTTCAAATTGGTGTTTTTGGGGTTAGAATGCACATTCACCCAAAAATCGCAGCGTGACATGTTTGTTATCAGCCCAAATCAAGAATAGGTGTTTTCGTTCCATCTCAATAGAAAGAGGACAAATAAGCTTGGATTGTTCTTTCGGTGTTCATTCACCCTAACCCTAACCCTAACCCTAACCCTAACCCTAACCCTAACCCTAACCCTAACCCTAACCCTAACCCTAACCCTAACCCTAAAACCCTAACCCTAACCCTAACCCTAACCCTAACCCTAAACCTAACCCTAACAATACCCGAACCCGAATCCGAACGCGAACCCTAACCCTAACCCTAGCCAAGCGAAGTCTAATAAACCTAAACAAAGTCAAACAGATTGTTATGCTTTCTATCTTCATAGAAAGAATAATCTTGGCTTTCGCTTATTTCAAGTCGTGTTCTTTGGTGTTAATGCACATTGACCCAGAAATCGCAAATTGTGTGTAATGAGACCAAAATAACACAACACCGTCTTTTTGCTTCCATATGTGTAGAAAGAAGTCGAATAAGCTTTGATTGGGCTTATTTTAATTCGTATGTTTTTTTTTTGGGTGTTCACCAGAATCACCCCCAACCAAAGCAAAAAGGGGTTTTGGGTTCCATCTACATAAAAAGAAGATGATTAAGCTCTGATTGGGCTTATTTCAAATTGTTATTTTGGGGCTTAGAATGCACGTTCACCCAAAAATCGAAGAGTGACATGTTTGTTATCACCCCAAATCAAGCATAGGTGTTTTGGTTCCCTCTCAATAAAAAGAGGACGAATAAGCTTGGATTGTTTTTTCAGTGTTCATTCACCCTAACCCTAAAACCCTAACCCTAACCCTAACCCTAACCCTAACCCAAACCCAAACCCAAACCCTAACCCTAACCCTACCCCTAACCCTACCCCTACCCCTACCCCTAACCCTAACCCTAACCCTAACCCTCACCCTAACCCTAACCCTAACCCTAACCCTAACCCTAACCCTAACCCTCACCCTCACCCTCACCCTAACCCTAACCCTAGCAAAGCGAAGTCTAATAAGCCTAAACAAAGCCAAACAGGTTGTTTTGGGTTCCAGCTACATAGAAAGAAGAATCTTTTTTTCCGCTTATTTCATGTCGTGTTCTTTGGTGTTAATGCACATTGAACCAGAAATCGCAGTGTGTGTGTAATGAGACCAAAATAGCACAACACCGTCTTTTCGCTTCCATATGCGTAGAAAGGCGACGAATAAGCTTTGATTGGACTTATTTCAATTCGCATGGTGTTTTTTGGGTGTGCACCAGAATCACCCCCAACTAAACCAAAAAGGTGTTTGGGGTTTCATCTACATACAAAGAAGATGATAAAGCTCTGATTGGGCTTATTTCAAATTGGTGTTTTTGGGGTTAGAATGCACATTCACCCAAAAATCGCAGAGTGACATGTTTGTTATCAGCCCAAATCAAGAATAGGTGTTTTGGTTCCATCTCAATATAAAGAGGACCAATAAGCTTGGATTGTTCTTTCGGTGTTCATTCACCCAACCCCTAACCCGAACCCGAACCCGAACCCGAACCCGAACCATAACCCTAACCTTTATTTCAAAGGGGACAACAGGTTAAACATGTTTGCAATCATCTTGTTCGTACCATGTCAGTCATGGGCAAGCCCCATTCTTTAAAAACTGACAATGCCCCAGCGTATTGCGCAAAAAACTTTGCTCAGTTCTGTGAAACTTGGAATATTCACCATTTATTTGGCATCCCTTACAATTCCCAAGGCCAAGCTATCGTTGAACGTGCTAACCACACTTTAAAAACTGCCTTAATTCGGCAGGAAAAAAAGGCCGGAGTCCCAGCCTCACTTTCGGAAAAAGAAGGCTGGTTAGCTAGTGTTCTCTTTACTCTCAATCATTTAAATGTTTCCATACAGGATTATGAATCCTTTACTCGCCTGGAAAGGCATTTTCAGCAAAAAGAGATACTTCCAGCCCCGCTGGTCCGTTATAAAATATTACCCTCCAACGAATGGAGTGAACCAGTAAAACTGATTACCTGGGGGAAGGGTTACGCTGCAGTTTCTACTCCACAGGGTGCTCGCTGGGTTTCCGCACGCTGCATCCACCTCTACCATGGCATGGCAACAGGCCCTACAGAATCCAGTACCGCAGTTCGACCGTCAACTCCAGATCGCCCGGGATGCGGCGTCCAGCCCCCCCAGGACTCGCAAGTGGGGAAATCGTAATGCACCAGTAACGTGGGGCCAAATAAAATGGCTCTCACTTCAAGCTGAACAGTTTAGAAAGGAACAGCCGCTGGAAGCAAGCCCTGATAATTTGCTTCTGTGCCTCATTTCGTGCCTTAATATAAATTCCATGATAGTGCTCATTTTCAGTGTTTTGTTTTTGCCCCTTTCTGCTTCCGCTCCTAATAGCGGTGATTCCACACCAATAAATGTGTGGGAATCTTTTGCAAAAACCCTCAATGTTTCATCTTTTTGCCTCACTCAGCAGGTATCAATAGGTGAAATCCTTGGCTCCTGCCTTATCCCTGTTTGCCATGACCCTCTTGATTTGCAAAATGATACCTGGTTTTATTCATCCTTGCCCCAAAATGATTCTCTCCGCGCCCTTGGTTATTCCGGTTACCATAACTGGGGTAACCAAGTGTGCAGACGCCCATCTCTAGCCATTGATTTGTTGACCCCATACGTGGCCTCTTTTAATATCACTTGCGCCCGTATGGTCAATTGCACAAAAACCAACTGTGTGAGAATGGGCAAGGATAATTTTAACTGCTCTGATTATTTAAATATTTCCTATGTATATAAATATACAGAGCTGCCTGAAGGCTGGTTCTGGTCGTGTCCAGGCTACACATTCAATTATATTCCAGCAAATATTAGTCATGGCACACCTTGCTGCTTAAGCCGCTTGTCTATCATATTATCCAAAAAGCATCATTTGTCCCGCTCTCGATATCGTCGCTCTGTGGAATTGACTAATGATTGTGATGATTCTGTTTCTCTCCCTAGCAGATCTGAATATATTTCTCTAGCTGTCTCTCTTTTAGGAGTCCCTGGATTGGCTGTACGGAATAGTATGAACATTAACTCTTTAGCTTGCTCCGCAGCAAAAGCTCTGAACTTTACTTCACAAGCCCTTCACCTTTTGAATAAAGAGCAGAATGAACTCCAGCATGGACTCCTGCAAAATCGTGCAGCAATAGATTACTTGCTGATGCTTCATCATTATGGTTGCGAACAAGTGGCTGACATGTGCTGTTTTAATATTACTGACAATTCCAAAGCTATTCAAAAGCAAATCTCTCATTTGCGAAATCTCACACATCACATCAAACAGGACGTTGGATTTTCTGGCCTCTGGAATTCATTCACCCAGTGGCTCACTGGCTGGTTGCCGAACCTGAATTGGCTTCGTAATCTTTTTCAATATGCTATTGTCATAATATGTATATTAATTTTGCTATGCTGCTTCATCCAATGCATTCCTGGTCTCATACGTCTCTGCTCTCAGCTTTTCTGTCCCCCTCAACCACCTAATAAAATTATTGCTGCCGACTCTGCAAAGTGGCAGCACCAGCTGTAAAAGATAGGGGAGACATAGGCGAACTTATTTCAGGCATGCGCTGGCATACCACGTATCCTGAAGTATTTTTGTCCAATCCACCCTGGCGAACTTATTTCGGCCATACGCTGGCATACCATGTATTTTTGTCCCAGTTACCCCGTCCTATTTACCCTTAAAACACCTCGCACATAAGAAAAGAAAGGGGGAGATGATTAGTAGCTATCTTTCAGTACATTCCTTTCTCACCACCCTGGCACCGGCCTGTAATGTTCAGTTCGTATTAAGTTCAGTTTACATGTCCTGACCTGCTCTTATCTATCTGTATACATTCTTTTCTTATCACCCTGGAATATTAAGTGCACATTTAGTTCCTGACCTGTACCTATCTGCACGTTCTCTAAGTCTCGCTATATCAATCATGATAGGAGGCCTTTATGCCTGTCCAATTCTGTGTTCCTTTTATCCCTTGATGATTAATGTCTTATATGCAATCCTTGTAATGCATTTGTGTTAACCAATCAGCAACAAGCACATATGTGGCAATGCTGTAATATTCAATAAAAGGGACTCCCCGACACATGTTCGGGAGATGCCTCCCAGATGACACTCGCTACCTGTCTGTCGTTATTTCAACCCAACATCTAAGTCTCCAGATATCAATCAAATTACAATTCTTAGTCATTGAGAAAAAAGTCCTCGGTAATTTCCCTTCTTTATTTGATCCTTCTCTTAATCTATCCATTTCCAATGAAACCACTCCATTCATATCTCCCATTATTATGATTTTCTGATCCATGTATTCAAATAGTTTTTCTTCCAAAGCTTTATAAAAGTCAGTCTTATTTCCATTAGGTGCATAGATCCCAACAATTATTAAATTTTCGCCTTGCCATTTGATCTGAACTGCTATAATTCTTCCTTCTTCGTCTTTGAAAATTTGTTGAGATTCAATTTTATTTTTAATATATAAAACAACCCCCCTTTTTTTCTCTTTGTCCGAAGATATAAATTCATTCCCTAGTGTCAGGGGCTCAGGAGCAGGAGCGCTGGGGAGAGAGGAAATGGAGAGCGAAGGGGAGGAATCAGAGGGCAGCGTAGGGGAGTATGACAGTGGCCCGAGAGATTCCATGAGCTTCTCCAGCGAATCAGAAGATTCCCAGAAGGGGGCGCCGATGGTCAGGGCAAAGGGGGTCCCAGGGGGGACGCACCAGAAACAAGGAGCCAGAGGGGAACCCCAAAGCAGCAGCAGGGGATCAGGACCAGTTTCCCCACCAGAGCGTAGTGGGGGGGAAGAGTCACATGTGTCAGGGCCAGCGTCTCCTCCAGCGGGGAGAGAAAGTGAGTCAGGGCTGACCACGCCTCCAACGGAGGGGAGGTCAGTTGCAGCTAGCCCCCCCCAGAGGGGGAAGCAGTGACAGCAGCAGTGAAACGGTCAGGAGGAAAGTTACTGGCTGGGCGCGCGCGCCAAGTTCAAATGTACAGGCGCGGGGGACAGCAGGAGACCCGGATGGGGAACCAGCTCCTAAAGCCCGCCGGAGGGAGGGGGAAGGCTCAGGGGATTCAGCGTCAGAAGAGTCTAGAAAGGGCGAGACCCCAACGGACAGGTGGAACCGGAGGCGGAAAGAACAGAGGAAGAGGTGGAGTAAGGCTAGAGTCTTAAACTGGTGTCTGGGGGGAGGAGACTCAGACGGAGCATCAGCGGTCTGATAGTTGAGACGTAGAGCTGCACGCTGCGGCTCTGGAAGTGAAACTGAACTTCAATAAAGACTTTTGTACTTAACAACGAAGCAGCGTTGGTCCTTTGTGAGCTGGGACCTAGGGTAGCTCTGACACCTAGTCTTTTATTAATCAAATTTTTTCTATGTCTCCTTGCCACATGTGTTTCCTGTAGGCATATAATGTCCAGATTTTTCTTTCTTAAGAATTGTTCAATTTTATTTCGTTTCTTTTTATCGTTCATCCCATTAATGTTCCAATTCCATAATTTTAAAGCCATGATAAAATCCAATTAAATAAATTTACTTTAATTTACTTATAACCTGTCTTCTTTTTCTCCTTCTTCTTCTTCTCCTCCTCCTCCTCCTTCTTCTTCTTCTTCTTCTTACCTCTTTCCTTGATCTTCTTCCTCTTCCGCCGATTCTGACTTATCCTTGGATCCTGCTCCCCCTCCTGCGCCTTTAACTTCTTCTTCTTCCACTTGCAATTCCTTATATCTTCTCGTAAATTTCCCTATTTCTTCTGGGCTTGTCAACCTGCGTTTCTTAGTTTTGTAGAAAAAGGAAATTCCTTCTGGAAATTCCCATCTGAAATCAATCTTGTTTTTCTTCAGAATCTGCACCAGTGGCTTGTATGGGTCTCCTCGTTTCAACAGCCTTATCGGTATATCTTTAAAGATGATTATGTAATTTCCATCTATATATAGTCTTTTCTCTCTGTTCTTCTGTAATATCAAATTTCTCATCTCTCGATCTTTAAATGTGATTAAACAGTCACCTGGAAATTTCCTTGCCTTTGTTGTTCTTACTCTCATCCTGAATGCATTTTGTACTGTTTTTGCAACTTCCTCTACTGATAACTCCAGCCACTGCACAATTTCTGCTATCAATCTCTCTTTAATATTCTCATTCTGTATTTCCGGCACTGATCTCAGCCTCAGGTTGACTTCCCTCTGTCTCAGTTCATTCATAGCAATTGCATCTTTAATTTCCTCCTGAGATTTATTTATTTCTATCATCTCCACCTTCAATCTTTCTTCCTCTCGCTTCACTTCCCTCATCTCCAATTTTGTCTTTTTCAACCCCTCTTCTACTGATTGTGTTCTTTTGGAGACCTCTTTTATTTGCCCTTTCAATTCATTAACTGTCTCATCGATTTTTTTATCCATTTTCCCAATTTTATTATCCACTTGTTCCATTTTGTTATCCACTTGTTCTAATTTTGTTTCCAAATTCTTTTCACTTTCTTTAATTTCTGCAAACATTTTCAATATTTCTGCTCTAAAATCTGATTCTTGCTTAGATGCTCTCCTATCTGTTGGTGTCCCCCCTTCCAACCCTTTCTTTTGTTGTTGTGCCATTTTCAGAAGTATCCTTTAATACTTCCCCACCTGTTCAAAACACGGCAATGTAACCAATTTACAAATTTTAAATTCAAAAAGATAACAAAGATGTAAAACCAAAGTCTTTTTGCAAATAAAAGTATCTTATAAATCCAAAAATAGAAATTAAACAAAGATATTTGATCCCCCTATAATTTGGGGGGAATAAAGGGCTAGCCACAATCACGTCCACAGTTGAAAACAATCTTCTTGCCCCCAATTGGGCTAATCCTTAATTGGGTTCTTCCTTCTATATTTATACTTGCATCAATTGTAATCCAAATGGAATATTACAATTGCATCAGTTGTAATCCAGACTATATAGAATTATAATCCAAATAAAGTTTAAGTCCAAAAGATCAAAGTTTATTGAGATAAATGGGGAACTTGACTCCAAATTCAAATTATGTTATAATCCAATTGAAATTAAATAATCCTTCCACGATGTCAATGGGGAGAGCCAGTTGAGAATTAAATTTAATGTCTAAATTTCTTTTAATAACCCAAAAGATTGATAAAATAATGGTAATAAATGTCTGCAGTTGATAACCAAAAATATCCAGAGAAGAAAGTTCCACAAAAAAGGCAGTATGGAGCAGGAGAGGAGCCAAGGTCACATCAAAAAAAAATTTCCACTGGCTTAAGAAGGAGCACAGAAAAACAAGTTGTACTGACTTATTCCGTCCACTAGGGAGTCGATGGCCAAATCTAAAAAATATAAATTAGTAAACCCAAATAACCAAGTTGCAACTATGACTTTGGTACGCCAAAATTTTAGGTCCGATTAATAAAGAAAATGAGAGGGGGAAAAGGGGTATGCTAAATCCTGCACGTTGCAACTGTAGCCTTTTCAGATTGCACTTCCCTGTTATTAACAATAGAGTCAGGAGCTCCCTGGTTCTCTTCCTTTGTCTTTGAAAGCGAAAGTGGAAAGACAAAGAACTTCGCTCTTTGTGTGTCCTCCGTTCCATCAAAGATCTCTATTCACCACCATAATTACTTTCTGTTCTCCCTTTTAGTCCAATACTTCTTTCACTTCTTTAAACTCCCACAAAGTTACTTTTAACTTCTTTATTTTGGTTCTAAAAGTTACGGGGGAAATGGAAACAATAGCCACTAGCAGCAACTTACTTTCGTTTTCCAGCTCTGCATAAATCGCTGCGTCAAAGCTGATTCCAGATGACAGCTGAACTCAAAAAGTAATCCTTATTAATCCGGAGCCTTCCTTAGTCCCACATCTTGCAATTTGTACTTTAAATTGGGTCCAAATTTCTTAATATTGAGAGCGGAGCGCTATTCTTTGCAAACTCGGGGCTTCGCTATTCGGATGCAGCAATGGCTTCCCGATAGCCCGCTAACACTTTCCGCCGTACTCTTCACCCTTTTGGGGGTTACCTGACGGCCGGACAGGCAGTTTTTTTGGAGAAATTTATGGCAGCTTCGCTTGCCCTCCGTGGAGCCCACACGCTTCCGCTGCGTGTGTCTGCTTCTCCGGGCTTCCAGCTGCAGTTAGCAGAGCTCAAGCACAGCGACAGAAGTAAGAGCCAATGATAGCCTTGTGTGCTCAATAAATCAGGCAGACGCTCGGTGTCTTCCTTATCTTACAAAGAGCTTTAATCTCGTACAAATCAACAGATCGTAAATCCCGGTGACACGCAACTCATGTCGACCCTCTCCGTGAGCGGCTAGACTCACACTGTGTCTCTCTCTCTCTCTCTCTCAGAGATACTGAACACTCCCAGTGTTCTAAACACGCCTCCAAGAATGTGAGGCGTCACTCAGAACTTCTTAACCCTGTAAGTTCTGACTCTCTCAATAGTTTTTAGGGCACTGCAAAGAACCTGATGCCCTGGACACCCTCCAGAGGCTAATAGGGGGCTACTGCGCCCTGTAGCACCCCCTTTTCCATCCGAAATAGCTGGGATTCCTCGCTCGGAAAAATCCCTCACTTGCGGCAAGATTGCGCTACACCGGAAGTCCAGTCCGTGCTCTTTGGTGTTAATGCACATTGACCCAGAAATAGCAAAGTGTGTGTAATGAGACCAAAATAACACAACACCGTCTTTTCGCTTCCCTATGCGTAGAAAGAAGACGAATAAGCTTTGATTGGGCTTATTTCAATTCGCATGGTGTTTTTTGGGTGTGCAGCAGAATCATCTCCAACCAAAGAAAAAAGGTGTTTTGGGTTCCATCTACATAAAAAGAAGATGATAAAGCTCTGAGTGGGCTTATTTCAAATTGGTGTTTTGGAAGTTAGAATGCACATTCACCCAAAAATCGCAGTGTGAAACGTTTCTTATCAGCCCAAATCAAGCATCGGTGTTTTGGTTCCATATCAATAGAAAGAGGACGAATAACCTTGGATTGTTCTTTCGGTGTTCATTCACCCTAACCCTAATCCTAACCCTAACCCTAGCAAAGCGAACTCTAATAAGCCTAAACAAAGCCAAACAGGTTATTTTGGCTTCCAGCTACATAGAAAGAAGAATCTTGTTTTTCGCTTATTTCAAGTCGTGTTCTTTAGTTTTAATGCACATTGACCCAGAAATCGCAAAGTTTGTGTAATGAGACCAAAATAACACAACACCGTCTTATCGCTTCCATATACGTAGAAAGACGACAAATAAGCTCTGATTTTGCTTATTTCAATTCGCATGCTGTTTTTTGGGTGTGCACCAGAATCACCCCCAACCAAAGCAAAAAGGTGTTTTGGGTTCCATCTACATAAAAAGAAGACGATAAAGCTCTGATTGGGCTTATTTCAAATTGGTGTTTTGGGGGTTAGAATGCACATTCACCCAAAAATCGCAGAGTGACATGTTTGTTATCAGCCCAAATCAAGCATAGGTGTTTTGGTTCCATCTCAATAGAAAGAGGTCGAATAAGCTTGGATTGTTCTTTCGGTCTTCATTCACCCTAACCCTAACCCTAACCCTAACCCTAACCCTAACCCTAACCCTAACCCTAACCCTAATCCTAATACCCTAACCCTAACCCTAACCCTAACCCTAGCAAAGCGAAGTGTAATAAGCCTAAACAAAGCCAACCAGGTTGTTTTGGGTTTCAGCTACATAGAAAGAAGAATCTTGTTTTTCACTTATTTCAAGCCGTGTTCTTTGGTGTTAATGCACATTTACCCAGAAATCTTTTCTTTTTCAAAATAATATTTATTACTTTTCCAACAATTTAAACACTACAAAAAATAAAAAAGAACAATACCATACAATACAAAAACACTACATAACACTAACACATTAACAAAACAAAACAAAAACAATTTAAAACACATCAAACAATTTCAATATCTTATCTTTCATTCACTTATTTCAACGACCTCCTCTCACCTCCCTTTTTGTATTCCACTTCTGTTAATTGTTTCAGTAATTCCTTTCCATCTTCCTCTGTTTTCTATCCTATAATTATCTTAACATATTCTAACCTTATTTTTCCTTTAGTACTCGAATAATCTATTTATACTTAATTCCTTATAAAATTTCTACTAAAGCCATATAACTTCATTCCCACGTTTTTCTAACATTCATTAATTTTACAGTATTTATGTAAATAATCTTTAAATTTTTTCCAGTCTTCTTCCACCGACTCTTCTCCCTGGTCTCGGATTCTGCCAGTCATTTCCGCCAGTTTCATATAGTCCATCAACTTCATCTGCCATTCTTCCCGGGTGGGTTAATCTTGTGTCTTCCAATACTTCGCAATAAGTATTCTTGCTGCTGTTGTTGCATACATAAAAAAAGTTCTATCCTTCTTTGGCACCAATTGGCCGACCATGCCCAGGAGAAAGGCCTCTGGTTTCTTCAAGAAGGTATATTTGAATACCTTTTTCATTTCGTTATAAATCATCTCCCAGAATGTCTTAATCCTTGGGCATGTCCACCAAAGGTGAAAAAATATACCTTCATTATCTTTACATTTCCAACGTTTATTATCGGGCAAATGGTAAATTTTTGCAAGCTTGACTGGTGTCATGTACCACCTATAAATCATTTTCATTAAATTTTCTCTTAGGGCATTACATGCCGTGAATTTCATACCTGTGGTCCATAACTGTTCCCAGTCAGCCATCATTATATTATGTCCAACGTCTTGTGCCCATTTAATCATAGCTGATTTCACCATTTCATCCTGAGTGTTCCATTTCAACAGCAAGTTATACATTCTGGACAAATTCTTGATTTTTGAATCTAACAATTCTGTTTCCAATTTCGATTTTTCCACCTGGAAACCAACTTTTTGCCCAAATTGTATGCCTCCATTATTTGGTAATAATGGAGCCAATCTCGCACTTTGTTTTTCAATTTTTCAAAGCTCTGCAGTTTTATTCTGTCTCCATCTTGTTCCAGAATTTCCCAATATTTCGGCCATTTGGCCTCCATATTGAGTTTTTTCTGTGCCTTCGCTTCCATTGGTGACAACCATCTTGGGGTTTTCTTTTCTAACAAATCCTTATATCTTATCCAAACATTAAACAATGCTTTTCTAACAATATGATTTTTAAATGCTTTATGTGCTTTTACCTTATCGTACCACAAATATGCATGCCAGCCGAAAGCATTATTGAAACGTTCTAGATCCAACACGTCAGTGTTTTCAAGAAGCAGCCATTCTCTCAGCCAGCAAAAAGCAGCCGATTCATAATAAAGTTTAAGGTCTGGCAGGGCAAATCCACCTCTTTCTTTGGCATCGGTTAATATCTTAAATTTTATTTGAGGCTTCTTGCCCTGCCAAACAAATCTGGAAATAACTTTCTGCCACTACTTGAAACAATCCATCTTGTCCAAAATTTGCAGTGTTTGAAACAAAAACAACATCCTTGGCAACACATTCATTTTTATCACAGCAATTCGGCCTAACAATGATAACTTCAAATTTGTCCATATTTCTAAATCCTTTTTCACTTCTATCCAACATTTTTCATAATTATCCTTAAATAAATTCACATTTTTGGCAGTCATGTTAACCCCTAAATATTTCACTTTCTTAACCAATGTTAGTCCTGTCTCCTCCTGAAACTTCTCTCTCCCATTCCCAGTTAAGTTTTTCTCTAAAACTTTAGTTTTCATCTTGTTCAACTTAAAACCTGCTACCTGTCCAAATTCTTGAATCAGTTCCAATACCCTTTTAGTACTAGATTCTGGCTCCTGTAAAGTCAATACTAAATCATCAGCAAATGCTTTCAGTTTGTACTGTTTAGCTCCCACTTGTATACCTTTAACTTCTTGGTCCTTTCTAATCATATTTAACAAAACTTCAAGGACCGATATAAAGAGCAATGGAGAAATTGGGCAACCTTGTTGTGTCCCTTTCTCAATCTTAAACTCTTCTGTCACTACATTGTTCACAATTAATTTTGTCTTTTGTTCTGAATAAATTGCACCTATACCATTTTCAAAACCTTGACCTACCCCCATCCCCTGTAGATTCTTCTTCATAAAACTCCAAGAAATGTTGTCAAAGGCTTTCTCTGCGTCCACAAATATCAAGACTGCCTTAGTATTGATATTCACTTGTAGTTTTTCCAAGATATTAATTATATTCCTCATGTTGTCAGACAAATGTCTGCCCGGGAGAAAGCCCGCTTGGTCTTTATGAATTTCTTCTACTAACACTGTCAGGGAATCAGGAGCAGGAGCACTGGGGAGAGAGGAATTGGAGAGCGAAGGGGAAGAATCCGAGGGCAGCGTAGGGGAGTATGACAGTGGCCCGAGAGATTCCATGAGCTTCTCCAGCGAATCAGAAGATTCCCAGAAGGGGGCGCCGATGGTCAGGGCAAGGGGGGTCCCAGGGGGGACGCACCAGAAACAAGGAGCCAGAGGGGAACCCCAAAGCAGCAGTGGAGGATCGGGACCAGTTTCCCCACCAGAGCGTAGTGGGGGGGAAGAGTCACATGTGTCAGGGCCAGCGTCTCCTCCAGCGGGGAGAGAGAGTGAGTCAGGGCTGACCACGCCTCCATCGGAGAGTGGGGGAACGGAAGGGAGGTCAGTTGCAGCTAGCCCCCCCGAAGGGGGAAGCAGTGACAGCAGCAGTGAAACGGTCAGGAGGAAAGCTGCTGGCTGGGCGCGCTCGCCAAGTTCAAATGTGCAGGCGCGCGGAACAGCGGGAGACCCGGATGGGGAACCAGCTCCTAAAGCCCGCCGGAGGGAGGGAGAAGGCTCAGGGGAATCAGCGGGAGAAGAGGCTAGAAAGGGCGGAACCCCGGCGGGCAGGCGGACCCAGAGGAGGAAGGAGCAGCGGAGAAGGTGGAGCAAGGCTAGAATCTTAAAATGGTGTCAAGGGGGAGGAGACTCAGACGGAGCATCAGCGGTCTGACAGTTGAGACGTAGAGCTGTGCGCTGCGGCTCTGGAAGTGAAACTGAACTTCAATAAAGACTTTTATACTTAACAACGAAGCAGCGTTGGTCCTTTGTGAGCTGGGACCTAGGGTAGCTCTGACAGTATGCTCCGTCTCCATAAAAACCTCGCAGCGTGAGTTGGTGCAGCGAGGGGCAAGACTTGGTGTTTTGCGAGCTCACGAAGATAGGCAAAGATGACTACAGAGAGCCAGGTGAAAGAACTGCAAGAAGCAGTCACGACGCTTTACGCAGAAGTAGCAGCATCCAGGAAAAGAGAAGAAGAAGCAGTAGCGCTCTGCCGGGATCTGCAGGCCAGGTGGGACCGTTGGGGGAAAGAGGGGCTGCCAGGACCCAAACCGGAGGGAGTTGGCCTCGGGAAGAGGGGGGGCAGCCTAGTAGCCCACTTCGATGGGAACCTGCAGCAATACCCTAACTTCAGAGCTGATGTGGTTTACGCGCTCAATTTGCTTCGGAAAGACTTTAGAGATGAGGAAGAGAAAGTGGGCTTCATAATCACTCATTTGCATGGGGAAGCAAAAGCGTGGCTGCGGAATTTGTGGCGCGAAAAAGACCCCGCCCTCAAAGATTCCGATGCATTTATCAAAGCTATGGACGCTTGCTTTAAATCTACGGTAGATGTAGATGTTGCTCGGAGGGAAATGCATGGACTACAGCAAGGGAAAGCGACGGTGAGGCAATATCACTCACGCTTTTTTGCCTTACTGAACGTGCTGGGCTGGGAGAAGGACTCTATTGCTGTCAGAGACCTGTTCTGGGAGGGGCTAAGTGGAGAGGTGAAAGATGAGCTGGCAAGAGGGGAATGACCACAAAGTACCCAAGAAGTTGCCCAAAGAGCGTTGGCGATTGGTGTGCGCCTGGAAGGACGCCCTTGGAGCAGGGAGGAAGGACGTAAGGCAAGCACCCCAGCCAGGACAACCCCTTTCTTACCCAGAGAGGCGGGGCGGGCGCTGTCCATGCCTCCTTTGGGAAGGGGAGAAGAGCCGATGGAGATTGGTGGTGCCAGGGCTCAGACTGCCAGCAGAGCCCAAACACCGGGAGCAGTCAAGGCGAAGGCTCCTAGAGGGACCAGGAAGTGCTACATCTGCGACAGTGCTCAGCACATGGCCAAAGAGTGTCCCCAGAGGCTCCAGAAGCACACTGTAGCCTCAGCAACAGTAAAAAGAACAGGTCAGCAGCCAGAACATTTGCAGGGGGAAGAAGAAGCCTGGTTGGAAACAGAGCCACTGGGGCCCAACCAGGCAAGTCAGTGAAGCAGTCCCCAGAGATTTTACAGCCCACAGACCCCCTCCCACCCAAACCAGTGGTGCAACTCACCGCATCGCTCCAGTTGCCCAATGGGCACACCCTGCAAGTACCAATAACCATTGACTCTGGGAGCAACGCAGACTTTATAGGAGTGGACTTTATCAAGCAACATCGCATAGCACTCATGCCAGCCACGATGCCCCTAAATGTCGTCACGGTCGATGGCAGGAAGCTACTGGGAGGAGAGGTGGTACAGCAAACACCACCGATGGTGATGCAAATTGGAAACCACCGCGAAGTCATCAGCTTCAACGTCACCCACCTGTCAGACACACCCATAGTGTTGGGTATGAGTTGGCTGGATAGGCACAGCCCGGCATTAGCATGGTACCAGCGGCAATTGACCTTCTGCTCCTCCTACTGCGCAGAACACTGCATCCAGACCCGCCAGGAGGAGGAGGGGCAGGAGGATGAAGCGCAGTTACACCTAGGCATGGTGCAAGCGGTACCCAACAAGTACAAGGAGTTTTTGGAGGTCTTCTGCGAGAGGGAAGCGGATAACCTGCCTCCCCACAGGCCTTACGACTGCAAGATTGACCTCCTGCCGGGAGCGACGCTGCCGACTGGGAAACTGTATTCCATGTCTGAAGACGAACTGCAAGAACTCAGGGAGTTCATAGATCACAACTTGAAGCGGGGGTTCATCCAAGAACCTAAAGCAGTGGGGGGCAGTCCCGTGTTTTTCGTGAAGAAGAAGGACACGCCCCAACGCAGGCTCATAGTTGATTATAGGATCATAAATTCCAAAACAAAGCCCGCAGCATTCCCCATGCCCAAGATCGACGACCTGCTCGCGACGGTGAGGAAGGGACGGATCTTCACCAAGTTGGATCTACGAGGGGCGTACAACCTTATACGCATGCGGGAGGGCGATGAGTGGAAGACAGCCATGTTTACACCTTTAGGCACCTATGAATATCGCGTAATGCCTTTTGGTCTGCAAAATGGCTCCCATACCTTCCAAGCTTTCATGCATCACGTGTTAGCGGGACTCCTCTACAAGAAGTGCGTCTGCTTCCTGGACGACATCCTGGTCTTCTCGGAATCGCAGGAGGCTCACGAGAGGGACGTCAAGGAGGTCCTGCAGAGGCTACGGGAGCACAGACTTTACGCCAAACTAGAGAAGTGCCAGTTCGACATGACGGAGGTGGATTTCCTGGGCTACAAGCTGTCCGACAAGGGACTCGCCATGGACAGCACCAAGGTCCGCGCGGTGTTGGACTGGAAGAGCCCGCGCAATCGGAAGTAGGTCCAGAAGTTCGTCGGCTTCGCCAACTTTTATCGCAAGTTCATCAAAGGGTTCGCGAAGGAGACGGCGGCCATCACGGACACTCTCAGCTCCAAGAAGAAGAAGTTCACCTGGACGGACCAGGCGGAGCAGTCCTTTCGGAGACTCAAGCGTCTCTTCGCGTCCGAAGAACAGCTGCTACATGTAAACCCCAGCAGACCAATGAGGGTTGAGACGGACGCCTCGGACAGAGCGGTGGGGGCCGTCCTGTTGCAGCAAGATCCGCAAGGGGAATGGAGGCCGTGCGCATTCTACTCCAGGAAACTCAGCTAGGCGGAACAGAACTACACCATCTGGGACAGGGAGTTGCTGGCCATTCATGCAGCTTTCAAGGCGTGGCGGCACTTCCTCGTTGGAGCCAGGCACACAGTGCAAGTCCGCACGGACCATAAGAACCTGGAGTACTGGCGCACGGCGCGGTTCCTGAACCAGAGACACATTCGCTGGGCGGAGTTCTTTGCGGATTTCGATTTCCGGATAGAATACATCCCGGGAGACAACAACGTCATGGCGGATGCACTATCCAGGAAGCCGCAGTATCTCGAGGAAGCGGCGCCGGTGGCGGCCAAGCACATTTTTGCACCGAAAGCGTGGGCGTGCGCTTCAGCTGCCATGGACCTGGACGCGGTGCGTCGAGCGCTGCAGATGGATTCGTTCGCACAATCCAAGATGGAGGAGGTGCGAAAAGGCACAGCGAAGGACGACGAGTTCCAGATACGAGACGGACTGCTCATCCGCAAAGGGGCTCTCTACGTCCCCGGAGACGACCTCCGCGCGAAAGTCTTGCAGCAGCTACACGACGCGCCCAGCGCTGGGCACTTCGGCAAGGACAAAACAGCGGAATTAGTAAACAGAGACTTTTGGTGGCCCAAGGTGATGGGAGAAGTCGCGGATTACGTCTCCAGGTGTGACACCTGCCAAAGGGCCAAGCCAGTACACAGGAAGCCGGCGGGTCTACTAGAACCCCTACAGACGCCGCTCGAACCGTGGGAGAAAGTGGCCCTGGACTTTGTCACAGATCTGCCCAGCTCGCGAGGCAAAACAGCGGTGCTCGTGTTCGTAGACATGTTCACCAAGATGGCGCACTTTATTCCGTGCGCGAAGGTGGCCACAGCGGAACAGACCGCTAAGCTATTCATAGACCACGTGTTCAAAGCTCACGGCTTGCCGCGGTCCATCCTGTCCGACCGGGGTCGCCAATTCGTCTCGAGCTTCTGGCAGAAGCTGCTGGGCATCCTGAATGTCAAGATCAACTTAGCGTCGGCACGACACCCGCAGACCAACGGACAAGCGGAGAGGGTCAACGCCATCATGCAGCAGTACCTGCGATGCTACGCCAATCAACAACCCTCGACCTGGGTGGACTACCTACCGCTGGCCGAGTTTGCCTACAACAACACGAAGCACGGGTCTACAGGAGTGACACCGTTCTTCGCCAATAATGGGCGGCATCCCAGAACTTTCCCGGGGTTAGAGACGAAGGGGGAGGGGGAGCCAAGGGGAGCAGAGCACTTAGCAGCAGAGTTACAGGAGGTCCACGAGCAACTCCGAAGGCACTTGGAACTGGCGAAACACGCCTACAAAATGCAGGCAGACAAGCACAGGAGGGTCGGGGAGGACATCCAAGTGGGGGACTGGGTCTGGTTAGCAGCCCAGGCAGTGCCGGCCAGGACGCTAGCTAAGAGGAAGCTCAAACACAAGCAGCTGGGACCTTACCAGGTCGCGGCGCAAATCAATCCAGTGGCCTTCTGGTTGACACTCCCGGAGGGCTCCAGAATGCACCCAGTCTTTCATAGGTCAGTGCTCACACCCTACAGGGAACCCCACAGGTTTCAGGCGACAGGGAACGCGCCAGACCCACTTAACGAATCTCCGAAGAGGGAGGGGTCACGGAGGGCGACGCCACTCAACGAGGTCACGGAGATTTTGGACTCGAGGTGGGGGGAAGAGGGGGTGGAATACCTCCTCGCCAGGGAAGGTACCCCAGCCAGTACCAACAGGTGGGTACCGTGCTATGCCGTGGAGGAGCACTATCTTAAAGACGAGTTCCATGCACTCTTCCCACACAGACCTATGCCGGCAGAGTATTTCGACGACTGGCTCTTCACACCCACACTGTCAGCCAGTACGTTCCAGGGTTTTTCATCAGCTGAAGAGACGACGCCGGACACTAGCTCCTCGGAGGGGTCTCTCTCGGGGTTTGCCACAGACCGCTCCTATTGGTGGGACACTCAACCGGAGGTGGGGTGGCGCAGGGAGCTGCTGCGGGGACCTTTGCAAGCAGTCTCACCAGAGGTACCCGGGGGAGGGGAGGACATGGACGTGTTGGGGGAGGATCCTGGATTCGAGCACATCAGCAGAGAGATGGAAGCAGAGGAAATCGACGTCGATTTCCCAGGGGGGGAAGAATGGTATCCCGCACTCACACCCACAGGACTGGAGCACCCGGAACCCACACCCGAAGAGGGAGAGGGGGGAAGGGGAGGCTTCGAGGGGGGATGGATGTCAGGGAATCAGGAGCAGGAGCACTGGGGAGAGAGGAATTGGAGAGCGAAGGGGAAGAATCCGAGGGCAGCGTAGGGGAGTATGACAGTGGCCCGAGAGATTCCATGAGCTTCTCCAGCGAATCAGAAGATTCCCAGAAGGGGGCGCCGATGGTCAGGGCAAGGGGGGTCCCAGGGGGGACACCCCAGAAACAAGGAGCCAGAGGGAAACCCCAAAGCAGCAGTGGAGGATCGGGACCAGTTTCCCCACCAGAGCGTAGTGGGGGGGAAGAGTCACATGTGTCAGGGCCAGCGTCTCCTCCAGCGGGGAGAGAGAGTGAGTCAGGGCTGACCACGCCTCCATCGGAGAGTGGGGGAACGGAAGGGAGGTCAGTTGCAGCTAGCCCCCCCGAAGGGGGAAGCAGTGACAGCAGCAGTGAAACGGTTAGGAGGAAAGCTGCTGGCTGGGCGCGCGCGCCAAGTTCAAATGTGCAGGCGCGCGGAACAGCGGGAGACCCGGATGGGGAACCAGCTCCTAAAGCCCGCCGGAGGGAGGGAGAAGGCTCAGGGGAATCAGCGGGAGAAGAGGCTAGAAAGGGCGGAACCCCGGCGGGCAGGCGGACCCAGAGGAGGAAGGAGCAGCGGAGAAGGTGGAGCAAGGCTAGAATCTTAAATTGGTGTCAAGGGGGAGGAGACTCAGACGGAGCATCAGCGGTCTGACAGTTGAGACGTAGAGCTGCGCGCTGCGGCTCTGGAAGTGAAACTGAACTTCTATAAAGACTTTTATACTTAACAACGAAGCAGCGTTGGTCCTTTGTGAGCTGGGACCTAGGGTAGCTCTGACAAACACCTTTTTTAATCTTTTAGCCAAAATGTCTGCAAAAATTCTGTAATCCACATTAAGCAGCGATATGGGGCGGTAATTTTTGAGCTGTGTCTTTTCAGTCTCTGTTTTCGGTAGAAGTGTAATGTAAGCTTCCTTCCACAACTCTGGTGCCCTTCTCCCTTCCAATATTTCATTGCAGACTTCCTTCAATGGTTGTATTAACCATTCTTTCAAAGATCTGTAGTATCTTGAAGTCAAAACATCTGGTCCTGGAGATTTACCTAATTGCATGTTCTGGATGGCCCCTTCCACCTCCTGATCCGTTATTTTGTAGTTCAACATTAGCTGTTTTTCCTGAGAAATTTTGTGTAGTCCATTTATTTTCAAATATCGATCGATGTCCATTTCTTTCTGCTTCTCCTGTGTATAAAGTTGTTTAAAATACCTCTGAAAACACTTCCTGATCTCCACTGGGTTCTGTATATTCTTTCCTTCCACTTCCAAATTCGTAATAGTATTGAGTTTTTGTCTTTAGTTCATTTGCCAGGCCAACAATTTTCCACACTTATTTGCCGATTCAAATGACTTTTGCCTCATCTGTTTAATCTTCCATTCTATTTCCTGATTCATCAGCTTCGTATATTGTACTTGATATAACTTTATCTCTTTCAGGATCTCCTGTGACTTTGGTTTTGCTCTCAGTTTCTTCTCTCCTTCCTTTATTTTCCCCAGGATTTTATCCTTTTTTTCATTCTGAGTTCTCTTCTTAATTGCATTCTGTTGTATTAAGAATCCTCTCATAACCGCTTTACTTGCGTCCCAAATTACTCTTTTTTCCACTGTAGTATTCATATTTATCTCAAAATAGTCTCTTAGAGTTTTTTGGGCCTTCTTGGTCACCTCTTCATTCCTGAACAAAGTATCGTTCATCCTCCATCTAAAGGAACCAATTGGCGTCAATTTCATTTCCATCTTCACAGCATTATGATCAGAACAAGTTCTGGGGCAAATCTCCACTTTGCTGATTTTTGGAGCCAATCCCCTGGCTACCCAGATTTGGTCAATTCTTGTCCATGTCGTTTTAGCCTCAGAGAAGAAAGTTCCCTTTCTTCCCAGAGGGTTCTTCATTCTCCAAATGTCAACTAAGTCCATATTTTCAGTCATATCAAAAAAGGTTTTTGGTAGTCTACCATCTTTGGTGACTACCTGTCTCTGTGCCTTGTCCATATTTGTAGATACCACTCCATTCATATCTCCCATCAAGATCATATTATAGTCCATGTAATCCATCAGAGTCTCGTGTAGCTTCTTAAAAAACTCCGATTTTCCTTCATTTGGTGCATAAATACCTACAATCAAGAATTTCTCTCCTTGTGATTGAATTTCAATTGCAACAAATCTTCCTTGGTCATCTTTAAATATGAATTTCAGTGATAGGCTCTCCTTTGCATAAAGGACCACTCCTCTTTTTTTTTAAAAGTTACCGGCTGGGCGCGCGCGCCAAGTTCAGATGTACAGGCGCGGGGGACAGCAGGAGACCCGGATGGGGAACCAGCTCCTAAAGCCCGCCGGAGGGAGGGGGAAGGCTCAGGGGACTCAGCGTCAGAAGAGTCTAGAAAGGGCGAGACCCCAACGGCCAGGCGGAACCAGAGGCGGAAGGAACAGAGGAAGAGGTGGAGTAAGGCTAGAGTCTTAAATTGGTGTCTGGGGGGAGGAGACTCAGACGGAGCATCAGCGGTCTGACAGTTGAGACGTAGAGCTGCGCGCTGCGGCTCTGGAAGTGAAACTGAACTTCAATAAAGACTTTTGTACTTAACAACGAAGCAGCGTTGGTCCTTTGTGAGCTGGGACCTTGGGCAGCTCTGACAGTAGCCTTATCACATGTGTTTCTTGCAAACAAATCAAGTCCAAATGTTCTTTTTTCAATAAATGAAAGACTCTCCGCCTTTTTTCTGGGGAATTTAGTCCATTAACATTCCAGCTCGAAACCTGCAACGCCATCGTATAATTACGCTGATGTTCCTCCAACTGCACCCAATGCTTGCTCTTCTTCTGTTGGTGGTGGTGGTGAAACGTTCACTGGGGGATCCAATCCAAAAGATAATGCTGATATATCCAATATTCCCCTGTTTGGTGATCTTCTATCCGATGCTCTTTGCTCTAGTCCTCTATCTGGTGATCTTCTATCCGATGCTCTTGGCTCTTTTCCAAGTCCCTTCTGCAGGTCTTCTTCGTATTTATACAAAAACTTTACTTTATCTTCTACTGATCTTATTTTTATTTTCCTTCCTTTGAAACTGAAGGATAGACCTTGGGGAAACTCCCAACTAAAAATAATTTTATTCCTTCTCAGCAGGGCAACCAAATCTCTGTAGTCAGGCCTAAGATCCAAAAGATATTTTGGGATGTCTTTAAAAATTTCCACTCTTGACTGTTGTACTTCTATGTTCTTCTGGTAATGCCAACCCAATATTCTGTCTCTCTCTTCTTTAGTTCAAAGGGTGATCAAACAGTCTCTTATTCTATTCTTCTCTTTTTTCCCTCCTCTTCCAAGTCTGAAGGCCCTCACAATTCTAAACTCTTCTTGACCCAAGTCCAGGTCCCAAAAGTTAGCAATTTCCTGTGTGAGAAAGTCTATCAAGCTTTCCTTCTCCAATTCAGGTAGGGCTCTGATCCTCAAATTCGTCTGTTTTTCTTTGGGCTCAATCATAGAAAGCGTCAACTTGTGATCATCAAGTTGCCTCTGTAGGGCTGGGACTCTCTCTCTCTCCAGTTGTGTTACTTTACATTCAGCAGCAACGGCTTTCTCCTTGGCTTCCTCCGCAATCTGTCATATCAAAGTAGATTCCTGTATCAATTTCTGAATAGTTTCAGTATTGGTATTCAACTTTTGTCCCAGATTATTTATACTTTCTGTACTTAAGTCAATTTTAGTAGTAGCGGCATCCACTTTCTTGTTAAGCTGTTCCAGTGAATCATTTATCTTATTTAATGCAACCGCTAAGGCCTCTTCTGTCGACATTCCTCTTGGTTTGGAGTGTACTGGTGCAGAAGCAGCAGCAGAAGAAGCAGGGGGGGCCTGATGTTGAGCCTCTCCTGGATTGCTGCCAAGTCCTCCCTGTCAGGGAACTGACATCGGAGCGAGAGGCGGAGGCAAGGCTCCCAAGCGATGCTGGAGAAGGGCCCAGCAGGGAGAGAGGCAACTCATCGGCTGGGGAAGGAAATCAGCGTAACACCAGGGGTGAAGGGGGGCAGATGGGGGAATCGGCAAGGGGGCTCCAGGACTCCTCGCCGGAGACCAGCGGGGAGAGCACAGGTCCTCCACTACCCACACCCACCCTGTGCAGAAGACTTCCACACAGGGAAAGTAGGCGTAGACTTGGCGTCAAAGAAATTCTTTGCTGGAAGAAGTTCAAGAAACGCCCACTGACGGATTCTGCTAGCGACTGAACAGCCACGAAGTGAATGGCTGTCCAGACAGAAAAGGTTTAACCAGGCAACCTAGCCTAGAGTGGCGGCAACTTACGCACGAGCAACCCCTAAAACCATTACACTCCCAGACCTTAATGTTTTTTCAACAGTTGACTGGTCTTTTTTTCCTTTCCATTTGCCATAACATTTAAAAGATTCAAGGTCAGTCCCAGAGTCTCACAGTTCTTTATCTTGCAGCTGGAAATTCCCCTAGCCCAGCTCTTGTAAAGCAACCAGTTTCAAAGGCTTCCACGAGGGGGAAACAGTTTCTATTTGTGTTAATCAGTAATGTCCTCTTTTAAACACAGTTCAAACAATCCAAAGTTAGTTTCAATTTTCAGTTACTTTTACTCCTTTTATAAAAAGCAGCCGGAGACAGTAAAAACAATGTATTTCTCTTATTTAGCTAGCTGTCAATGAACGTTCTAAACGCTGTCAATGAACATTCCAAAAGACATCAGTCCTGCTAGCAGCCCGTTTCCAGAGTCAGAGCGGCGGTATTTTAGCTCTCTTCGCTCTCTCCTGCAGGCAAACTCAGTCCACAAATTCCCCCCCTCTTCTCCTGCCTCCAAGGGGGGGGGGGTTTAATGTTCTTTACCAATAGAAAATCAGTCTTTTACAATAGGCTTTCCAAGACTTCAGCTTGCAGCCTCATTGCTTCAGTCTATTTACAAAAGGGGAAGGCGGACTTCCTGTATTGAACCTCCCCGTTACAATACCAAATTAAACGTTTTAAAATCCAATTCTCCCGTTTCAGCTCTACTCACAGGTAATTACTTTAAAATCAAATTGTCCACAGGAAAAAGTCAGCGCTCTCCGGCAACAGCTATGCGGCTTCGCGCCGTTGAAGAAGCAGACGATTCAAAGCACCGCGCCACTCACCCCACGTCGCTCCGGACCCCCGAAACCGGGTTTCCCCGAGAGTAGGGGAGGCGCAAAAGGTGCCCGCCGAATCCCATGCTCACAGGCTTCTCCCGCCTGTGATTTTTTGCGGGTCTCCGCCTTCGCCATGGCGGCCAGACCCAAATTCCCATGGGGCAAATTCCTCCCGATCAAATCGTGTTCTTTGGTCTTAATGCACATTGAACCAGAAATCGCAAAGTGTGTGGAATGAGACCAAAATAACACAACACCGTCTTTTCGCTTCCATATGCGTAGAAAGACGACGAATAAGCTTTGATTGGGCTTATTTCAACTCGCATGGTATTTTTTGGGTGTGCACCAGAATCACCCCCAACCAAAGCAAAAAGGTCTTTTGGTTTCCATCTACATAAAAAGAAGATGATAAAGCTCTGATTGGGCTTATTTTAAATTGGTGTTTTTGGGGTTAGAATGCACATTCACCCAAAAATCGGAGAGTGACATGTTTGTAATCAGCCCAAATCAAACATAGGTGTTTTGGTTCCATCTCAATAGAAAGAGGACGAATAAGCTTCAATTGTTCTTTCGGTGTTCATTCACCCTAACCCTAACCCTAAACCTAAACCTAACCCAAACCCTAGCAAAGCAAAGTGTAATAAGCCTAAACAATTCCAAACAGGTTGTTTTGGGTTCCAGCTACATAGAAAGAAGAATCTTGTTTTTCGCTTATTTCAAGTCGTGGTCTTTGGTGTTTATGCACATTGAACCAGAAATCGCAAAGTGTGTGTAATGAGACCAAAATAACACAACACCGTCTTTTCGCTTCCATATGCGTAGAAAGACGACGAATAAGCCTTGATTGGGCTTATTTCAATTGCATGGTGTTTTTTGGGTGTGCACCAGAATCACCCCCAACCAAAGCAAAAAGGTGTTTTGGGTTCCATCTACATAAATAGAAAATGATAAAGCTCTGATTGAGCTTGTTTCAAATTGGTTTTTTGGGGGTTAGAATGCACATTCACCCAATAATCGCAGAGTGACATGTTTGTTATAAGCCCAAATCAAGCATAGGTGTTTTGGTTCCATCTCAATAGAAAGAGGACGAATAAGCTTGGATTGTTCTTTTGGTGTTCATTCACCCTAACCCTAACCCTAACCCTAACCCTAACCCTATCCCTATCCCTATCCCTATCCCTATCCCTATCCCTATCCCTATCCCTATCCCTATCCCTATCCCTAACCCTAACCCTAACCCTAACCCTAACCCTAACCCTAACCCTAACCCAAACCCAAACCCAAACCCTAGCAAAGCGAAGTGTAATAAGCCTAAACAGTTCCAAACAGGTTGTTTTGGGTTCCAGCTTTTATGTTGGAAGAAGTTCAGGAAACACCCACTGACGGATTCTGCCAGTGACTGACACAGCCATGGAGAAAGGGCTGTCCAGCCAGGGAAAGGTTCAGCCAGGCAACGTTGCCTAGAGCGGCACCCCCCCCCCTTTACGCACAAGCAACCCCCAATTCCCTTTACAGCAATCCGTCAGTCCTTGACGTTGCTTGTGCACAACAACAAGACAGGCAGCATCATGAGTCAAACCGGAGGAGCAGGCACCGGAGTGGGAGCAGCGGCAGCACCAAATCTGGAGGAGAGAAACCGAGATTTGGAACAGCAGGTGGCTCTGTTAGCGGCACAGCTAGATGAAAGGAGGACTCAGGATGCCCAGGGGAAGTCCACCCCCATCGCAAGGAAGGTGCACAAGTTTGGGGGAGACCCCAGGGATTATAATGCATTCAGGACTGAGGTACAGTACGCACTGGAACTGCAGTATGATGACTTTGCTGATGATGGGGAGAGGGTCGCTTATGTTATCGGGCATCTTCAAGACGCTGCCAGGGAATGGATCCGGCCATTAATGGCAACGCAGAATGCTGCCCTAAAGGACCTTAGGAAATTTTTTGGAGCCATGGACGCCATGTTCTCAAGTGGAGTGGAGCAGAGTGTGGTTCGCAGGGAACTGATGGCGTGCAAGCAAGGGGGCCAGTCAGTTAGAGAGTACTGGTCGCGTTTTGCTATGCTTATCCATAGACTTGGGTGGGAACTGGGCTCGGAACCAGTGCAAATGTTGTTTGAGGAAGGCTTATCCCCCTCAGTGAAGGACGAACTCTCCCGCGCGCCCCGCCCTCAATCGATGGATCAGCTGACTAAGGCTGTACTTGCGATTGGAGCGCGCCAGGAAGCGCACGCTTTAGAGAAGCGGGAGGGGAAAGGAGAGCGTTGGCATGACAACCGCATTCCTGAAATACCGGACCAACCTTCCCAGCCAGTGGAACCAATGGAGATTGGGGGAGCGCGCGCGCGCGGGGTTTCAAACTCCAGCGAAGTTCGAAAGAAGGAGGGAAAGGAGGGGAAAACAGTCAAGAAGTGTTTCCTCTGCCAACAGCCAGGACATTTTGCCAGGGTCTGCCCTCAAAGGAAAGCATGGCAAGGAATGGTGGGGGCTGCTGGCTGTGAGGAGGGGGGAGAAGAGGAGCAGGGAAAAGCCAACGCTTGGCTGCCGATCAGCGGGCACAGCAGCCAGGCCAGCAACCAGTAAAAGTGCCCAAGCCAGACCCCCCCCCCAAGCAGCCATAGCCATAGAGGTGGTGCTAGAACTCCCCAATGGGCACCCAATCAAGGTTAAGGCACTGCTGGATTCAGGTAGTTCCTGTAATTTTTTCAGCAAGGATTTCGCCCTGGAGCACCAGCTGTACCTCCTGCCTCTAGACTGTCCCTTACAAGTAAGGACCATTGATGGCAGAGAACTCCTGGGAGGGGAAGTGACGCACCAGACTCCCCCCATGAGAATGAGGGTTTCCAGACACACAGAGACCATTGCCTTTCACATAGCCACACTGGCAGGACCACCCATCATACTGGGAATGAGCTGGTTGGCACTACATGATCCAGTAGTGGCATGGCACCAGCGGACAGTTTCTTTTGGGTCAGCTCACTGCTTGGAACACTGTCACGGGGGGGAAACCCCGAGGATGGCTGTAGCCAGGGTGGCAGGGATGGCGGTGGGGGAAAAGGGGAAGGTACCGCCACAATACGCTGACCTGCAGGATGTCTTCAGCAAGAAGGAAGTGGATAAACTACCCCCCCATAGACCCTTCGACTGTCAAATCAACCTACTCCCAGGGGCTCAGCTACCAGTGGGTAAACTGTATGCCATGTCGGACAGGGAGATGCAGGAGTTGCGGGAGTTTATTGACAAGAACCTGAAAAGAGGTTTCATAAGAGAATCAAGGGCGGTGGGAGGCAGTCCGGTGTTCTTTGTGGACAAAAAAGACACCAAACAGCCCAGATTGGTCGTAGATTTTAGGGCCCTGAACCTTGTATCGGAACCAGTGACCTTCCCGATGCCCAGGATTGACGATATTTTAACCAGGGTGAGGAAGGGGAAAATTTTTACTAAGCTGGACCTTCGGGGTGCGTACAATTTGATTAGGATGAGGGAGGGGGATGAATGGAAAACCACCATGTTCACCCCTCTGGGGGCCTTTGAATACCTCGTTATGCCTTTTGGATTACAATCAGGCTCCGCCTGTTTTCAATCTTTCATGCACCATGTGTTGGGATCCCTGCTGTACAAGAATTGCGTGGCCTTTTTAGATGACGTGTTAATCTATTCGGACAACGAGGAGCAGCATGTCAGAGACGTCCGGGAAGTGCTAAAGAGGCTACAGGAACATCAGTTGTGGGTCAAACTGGAGAAGTGCCAGTTCCACACCCGAGAGGTCGAGTTCCTGGGATACAGGTTGTCGGACAAGGGCCTAGCTATGGACCCAGGCAAGGTGCAGGCGGTGCTGGAATGGAAGACCCCCAAGACCCGGAAGGACATGCAGAGGTTCCTGGGGTTTGGGAACTTCTACCGGAAGTTCATCAAGAACTTCGCCCACTTAACCGCACCCATCACCGATTGTCTCAGTAGCAAAAAGAAATTCGTCTGGACAGAAGATGCACAGCAGGCCTTTGAAAGGCTGAAGAAGGCCTTCGCTTCGGAAGAGCAGTTCTTGCATGTGGATCTGCAGAAGCCAATGAGGCTGGAGACAGATGCGTCAGACCAAGCCGTAGGGGCGGTGCTACTCCAGCCGGGAGACCAGTCCAGCTGGAGGCCGTGCGCGTTCTTCTCGAGGAAGCTGAGCAAGTCGGAGCAAAATTACACGGTGTATGACCGGGAACTGCTTGCAATTTATGAAGCCTTTCGACGCTGGAGACATTTGCGTGGCAAGACCCCTCCCCCATGTGAAATGAAGACACTGGACACAGTATTTAAGGTTAATGGGCATAAAAAGGCCACAACTTTATTGATTACAGAATTGGAAGGTATTGGCCTTAGGCATTGGCTCCTATCGACTACCCGGCATGGGAACTGGGAAGGGTTGCCCACAAACCGTGGGGGTCCTGTTGAAGTACGCCAACTAGGATCCCACGGGTGTCACCGCTCTGGGGCGTGCCGGAGGCCCTTACCTCCCTAGGTTTCGGACAAGGCAACGCCCCCCGGAGTCCTCTACCGGACTACCCTTTCCTCTTGGGGAAGGTGATGGCGCTTCCTTCCCCCCTTCATTTGCATAACAATTGACCCCTGCCAATGCCTAACCGCCACTCGAGCAAAGCTCGCCGCCAATACCTTCAAGCCTGTAACCAATTCCTAATCCCTGCTATGATGTCCCCCAACCAAATATCGTTTCCCGCCTCTGACAGATGCACGCCATCCCATCTGTAGAGGGCCTCGTTGCTGTACTGGATGCTTGGGTGGCCAATGATGCCCCCGCCCAGAGCTGCCACTCTACGCTCCACAGCCCGCTGCAAGACCTTTCTTGCTTTATTGATTCCGACCGGACTCACACAATCCCTCCATGTCCTCCTCTCAAGCAACGAGGACCACAGGATAGTAATGTTTGGGTAAACCGCCATCAGGCCAGCAAAATCGTCATAGATGTTCCATCTCAAATCAATAGCTTTGCGGTATGCTAGGTCATTTTCCCCCAACTGGATGATCAAGGCATCCGGTGGGCCCTCGGAGGCGGCCCTCACCATCACGGTTGGCTTAAATTCGCTCCAGCGCATCCCTCTTCGCGCTATCCACGTCAGCTCAACATTTTCCGGTAAGTTCAAGTTTTGCCCCAGCACGATCCCTGGCCCAATGCACAATGCTATGGCCCACCAACCAAATGCGTACCTTTCGGAATTCTGAAAAGCAAATAGATAGAGAAACCGAGATCAGACGTGCGCCCGCTAGTCATAGATTCTTTCTTACGTAAGCTCTGTATGCATTAGATTTCCACCGGCCCAGATCCTTTATCCTCTCCGTGGAGAGCCCGAGGTGCACAGCGGTGGTTGCAGCACCGATCCGAAATGAGTGAGCCGCAAATTCAGCCGCGGGCAGCCTGCATGCCGCCAAAGCCCTGCGCAACACCCGTGTAAACTGGTGTCTAGCCAAAGGCGATCCGTCGGCATGAATCAACAGGGGGCCTGGGCTAATGGGTCTTTTTTTTTTTTTTAAATTATAAATTTTTATTCATATTTGCACATATATCCAGAAAAAACATAAACAAAAAAATCCACCACATACCTTATACAAATTATATCCACTTCACAAATCATAAATAAAATACATAACTGAACTAGTCTCAACTGAGCCTTGGACTTCCCTCCACTCCTTTGGTAAGTATCGAATAAATTATATAGTCGCGTACTTTTTAACTCTTTTACATAGGCCTTTCCCGCTGTTAGAGTTATTTCAACCCCGCCAGTGTCACCTGAGATTTAGATTCCATATACATTAAATATTTCTTCCAATTATCATGAAATTTCTGTTCGTCTTGGTCCCTTACTCTTCCTGATATTCTGTCGAGCTCAGCATAATTTATCATTTTAACCTGCCAATCACTTATGTTAGGTATTACTTCTAATTTCCAATTTTGTGCTAACATAATTCTTGCAGCTGTCGTAGCATATAGAAACAAGGTCTTGTCTTCTTTTTTAATTTCTTTACCGACCATTCCTAACAAAAAAGCTTCTGGCTTTTTGGGAAATGTATATTTCAAGATTTTTTTAAGTTCATTATAAACCAATTCCCAAAAGCCTCTCACTTTGCAACACGACCACCACATATGGTAGAGGTCACCTTCTACCTCTCTACATTTCCAGCATCTTTTATCCTTCAACTTATAAATCTTCGCTAATTTCACTGGTGTATGATACCACCTGTAGATCATTTTCCACAGGTTTTCCTTTAGTGCCGTGCATGCCGTAAATCTCATATTCTTGTTCCATAGTTCCAACCACCTCTCAAAGTCGATGTTATATCCAATATCTATCGCCCACTTAGTCATAGCCTCCTTCACCTCCTCATCTTTTGTATACCACTCCAGCAAAATATCATACATCCTTGACAGTGTTTTGTTCTTACCTTCTATAACTTCTACATTAAATTTAGATTTTTTATCTTCAAATCCTACTTTCTTTTTGTCTTCTTTTAGCAGATCATTTACTTGGTGGTATTGCAACCACCCTGTAAATAAATTTTTGATCTCTTCATATGGTCTAAGTTTAATCCCTTTATCTGTCTTCCAAGTTAGTTCTTCATAGGTGGCATTCTTCCCTTCCATGTTTATTTTTTTTATAGTTAACACCTCTATTGGTGAAATCCACCAAGGTGTCTTCCTTTCCAATATATTTTTATTTCTTTCCCATACTTGGAATAGTGGTCCCCTAAAAATATGATTTAGAAAGCCTCTATGAACTTTCACCTTTTCGTACCACAGGTACGAGTGCCACCCGTACCTGTTATCGAAACCTTCCAAGTCCAAGATATCCCTATTTTCCAATCTTATCCAATCCTTCAGCCACAATAAACACGCCGCTTCATAATATAAACTTAGATCCGGTAGAGAGAATCCCCCTCTTTCTTTTTTGTCCACCAATATTTTCATTTTTATTCGTGGTCTTTTGCCTTGCCAGATGTATCTCGCTAAGGCTCTTTGCCACTCTTTACACTGCTTTAGACCTTTTAGTACCGGAATGGTTTGGAACAAAAATAACATTCTGGGGAGAACGTTCATTTTGATAACTGCTATCCTCCCCAGAAAAGATAACCTCAATCTCTCCCAGATTTCAAGATCTTTCTTAATATTCTTCCAAGTGACTTCATAATTATCCTTATATAGGTTAATATTTTTCGCTGATATCCACACTCCAAGATATTTCACTTTCTTTGCTGTCATAATTCCCATCTTTTGTTCTAGTTCTACAATATCTTCCTTAGTTAGATTTTTAGTCAACATTTTAGTCTTATTTTTATTAATCTTGAGGCCTGATACCGCTCCAAACTCTTCAAATTTTTGCAAGGCTTCTTTCATACTATTTTTTGGGTCTTCTAGAGTTAATACAATATCATCCGCGAAAGCTTTTATCTTATGTTCTTTAATCCCTACCTTAATCCCTTTCACTTCCACTGCCTCTCTCAGTCTCTTAGTAAGTACTTCAAGTACTGTTATAAATAACAGAGGAGACAGGGGGCAGCCTTGTCTAGTCCCTTTAGATATGTCAAAAAATTCTGATGTTGAGTTATTTATTATTAGCTTAGCTTTTTGTTCATTATAGATAGCTTCTATACCTTTTCTAAACCTTTCACCCAGCCCCATCGTTTTTAGATTTTCTGTCAGGAAGCACCAAGAAACGTTATCAAAGGCCTTTTCGGCATCAATGAAAATCAAAGCGGCTTGTTTGTCTATTCTAGTTTCCAAATATTCAATGATATCTATCACATTTCTTACGTTGTCCTTCAATTGTCTCCCTGGAAGGAAGCCCGTTTGATCTTTATGGATTCTGTTATTTAATACTTTTTTTAATCTTTCTGCCATTACATCCGCAAACAGTTTATAGTCGTTATTTAATAATGAAATTGGCCTATAGTTTTTCACCTCTAAGGCATCCACATCTTTTTTAGGAATTAATGTAATATAGGCTTCCTTCCAGGTATTCGGGGTCTTCCCTTCTTTTAAAGTATTGTTCATCACTTCACATAGGGTTGGGCTTATTTGATCACTTAGTACTTTATAATATTTGGCTGACAGACCATCTGGTCCCGGCGCTTTACCGATTTTCATCTTTGATATTGCCTTCCTTACCTCCTCCTCTGTAATCAGCTGATTTAATAATTCTTTTTCTTCGGTTGATATCTGTTGTAAATGATGTTCTTTCAGATAGCGTTCTATATCATAGCCTGTCTCCTTACCTCTTTTATATAAATCCTTATAGTATTTCTGAAACAACCTTTTTATTTCATTTGGGTCTTCCACTATCTTATCTCCATCCCTTATCCTACAGATCATATTTTGTTTTTTCCTTTCTCTTAGTTGCCAGGCCAAGTATTTCCCTATTTTATTAGCGGATTCAAAACTCTTCTGTTTCAACATTTTGACTTTCCACTCAATCTCCTGGTTTACTATCATAGAAAATTGGGCTTGTAATAACTTTATATTTTGTTTTATAGTCTCATCACCTGGCTTAATAGTTAATTGTCTTTCATTCTCCATTAACTGTACTAAAATCTCCTCCTTCTTTTTCTCTTTTTCTTTTCTTTGATGGCTGTTTTTCTGAATTAGAAAACCCCTCATGACGGCTTTCCCTGCGTCCCAAACCGTTTCTAAAGCTGTCCCTTTATTTAAATTCCACTTGAAGTACTCTTCAATTGTTTCTTTTGCCTTAATCACTATCTTTTGATCATTAAATAGAGATTCGTTCATTCTCCATCTAAGTACTCTAGCCTCTTTACCCTTTAACTCTAAATATACTGGGTTATGATCAGATATAGTCTGTGGGAGAATTTCAGATTTAATTAAGTTCTGTATCAATTCCTTAGTGATCCAAATACCATCTATTCTCCCCCAACTCTGGTTAGGATTTGAGAAAAAAGTATATTGTTTTACAGTAGGGTTTTTGAATCTCCACGCGTCAATTAGTCCCATATTATCAACCAAATCAAAAAAAGTCTGTGGTAGCTTGCCTTCCTTAATCTCTTGTTTTCTTGTTGATCTATCCAGATTTGGTAACACCACCCCATTAAAGTCACCCATCACTATCATTTTTTGATCCATCCACTCTGTTAACTTAATACCTAATTCAGAGAAAAAGACTGCTTTTCTGTCATTAGGTGCGTATAGTCCGACGACAATAATCTTTACTCCTTGAAACATAATCTGTACTACAATCATTCTCCCTTGTTCATCTTTATACAGTAATTTTGGATCAAGTTTTTCCTTTATATATAGAACCACTCCTCGTTTCTTAACTCTATCTGAAGCCACAAAATCCAATCCTAATCTCTTATTGCTTAAAATTCTCTCATGCTTTCTTATTACGTGAGTCTCTTGTAGGCAGATTAAGTCGAGGTTCTTTTTTAGTAAAATATGCGCAATCTGGTTCCTTTTATTTTTATTGTTGAGTCCATTCACGTTCCAGGTCAGAACTTTTAGAGCCATCACTTATATGCAAATAATAAGATAACAAGTCTAAATTAAATCTACTGTTTTTTATCGTCTATCTCTTCTCCTTCCCTCTCTTGTCCTGAATTTGTCTCCCTCTCTCCTTCTCCACTCTCTCCGCCTCCGTCCCCACTCCCCGATCGTTCACCCTCCTCCTCCCCCCCCACCATCTTTCCGAGTTCTTTCTCATATCTTCTTGCAAATTTTTCTAATTCTGAAGGGTTGGACAGTTTGAATCTTTTTTCCTTAAAATAGAATGAAATTCCTTCTGGAAATTCCCATCTATATAGGATCCCATTTTTCTTCAGTTGGTTAGTTAATTTTTTGTAGGCATCCCTCCTTCGAAGAAATCTCGAAGGAATTTCTTTGTATATGATAATTGGATTTCCTCCAATATATAACCTTTTGTTATAATTCTGTTTCAGTATTTCGTTTCTCATATCCATCGAATTGAACATAACTAATACATCTCCTGGCAATCTTTTCCCCCTGGCTTTAGCTGATTTTGTTTTTATCCGAAAAATATTTGCCAACGAGTAGCTTATCTCTTCTTCCTTTCTATCTAACCAGCTTGCCAGCTCTTTCACCATTTTAAATCTTATGTTCTCATTTGTCTCCTCTGGGAACCCTCTAAATTTCAGGTTTGCTTGATTCTGTCTCAACTGGGTCATTGCCATACTATCCAACAATTCTTCCTGTACTTTACCTATCTCCTTAACTTCTACTTTAATCCTGTCCAAATCCCTCTTATTATCCTTCGTGTCTTTTTGCACCCTTTTCATTGAGTCCTCAAGCACCTTGGCTCTTACCGATAGATCTTTAACTTTTCCTGTTAATTCTCCCACCACCCCCTCCAATCTTTTGTCCAACGTATCTTGTACTTCCAGTAGTTTTCTTTCAATATATTGCTCATTATGTTTAAATTCTTTCCTTATCTCAACCATTAAACTGTCATAGTCCTTGATTTCCCTCCCCTCCTTCCCATCTTCTTGTCTAGATGGCCTCCTTTCTGATGGCGTTCCCACCCCCTTTTTCATATTGAAAACTCTCCCTCCCCTGGCAGTCACTGAAACCCCCTGCTGGCTTTCTCTATTCTTCCCGTAGATTCCTTCCGAAGTAGTCCCCTCCGCTCTCACACGGTGGCACCTTGTAGACTTTCCAAGTCCTAGATCTATTATCTTCCGTAGGGTCTCACGGCCAGTTGTCTCTCTCCCCACGCCACACGACAACTGTTCTCCTAAGTTACTGATTATCCGCCATTGGGGGGGCTAAGAATAAGGAGGTGCCGTACCAAAGAAAAAGAAGAAACCTATTGGGAGGATAGGAAAAAGCGATCAAGATAAAGAAAATAATCAAACAATGGGTAGAGGAAGAGGGTGGCCAAAATATCAACAAGTGGCACAGAGCAAAAAAAAAAAAAAAAAAGAACTTGCAAAGTTCATAGAAGGGTTATATAAGAGACACAAAAGTAACCGCCAAAATTGCTGAGACCATTGGCTTGATTCCCAGCGACCAATAGTCCCCTGGAACTTAAGCAGAGTGTGGGGTGAGTCTTAATCCAAAAGCAGGCATATGAGTGTGGGGCAGGACCAAATTAAGACGTCTCCTGAGGGGAGAAACTTTTATATATAGCAAAAAGACCTGACCCACCGTCCTGATTACGCTTTCCACCTTTCCAAAAGTTCTCAGTCTCTTTCCGCTGTAGCAGTGGATTAATCTAGAAAGTAAACCCCCTCTTCTCCAGCCAGAATATTAGGTTATATCTCTTTATGTCGGGGAGAAGAACAAGAAATGAGGTGTTGGTACGGAAGCTTGCTGCTTTCTCCAGACAAACAAATCTCTTTTTCCTCCCAAACGTCACTGGAAGGGCGCTGCCTCTCCGCGTCTTCCCTCCTCCTGCTGCCGATCTGTTTTTCACTCTTTTAACTGGCCCGAGTAAAATAGCAGTTTCTATCCTTTGTTCCAATATGAGAGGTGTGAATAACAAAGAGGTGTAAGTAATAAAGAGGAGTAAGTAATAAAAATCTCTAAGCATATGCTGCTTGACTCAGACCGTGTTCACAAACGGCATGCAAAGGGGTTAATTGCCAAGAAACCGCCCCTGCAATCTCCTCCCGGTCGTTAGCTCGTTAGCGCTGCTATCTCGCCAAGTTGAACAGAAAAATTCCTTTCACTTCTTTCTAGTCCCTTAAGATATTTTCGTTTGTTACTTTGCCTCAGAGTCCTTATACTTTGTATCTGAGGTCTCTCTTCTACAACCACTTAGCGGCAGCTTTTTTTATTTTTCCCTCTCTCCCAGCCTTACGTTGTACTCCATTTTCTCTTACCGCCGGTAGTGGATTCCTTCGCCTTTTACCTCTTGTAATCCTTTTACGCTGGGTTCTTTAGTTAATCTTTCTATCAGCTTAGTTGGTTTGCTTTTTCCCAGTTTTATGACTGTTGTCGGAGGTTCACCGCTTTCACACGGAGCCTGAGGCTTCACAACACGGAGTCTGTTACATCCCCTTCATGCTGCAGCTCAAACCCTGCTAAACGCCGACAATACAGGGGAGCTTGAGCAGCGTCGCTGGGTACCTTGACCCTCAGGATACTCCTCCTGGGGTTACGAGGTTCACGGAGCCTTCGTGACCCCTCTAGACCTCCGTGTTGCTCGAGACTCCCCCGAAGGGCAGGCTCGCGCTCCTTCCCGTGGCTGCGGCGTTCCGGAAGCCCCTGGGCTAATGGGTCTTAGGTAGAGGAAGCGCCTCGTGTCCCTAACCGGACAGGGGCCACTACCTTGCGCGGCTGGTAACCGTAAAAGGGCCCCCCTGCCCTGCTGATCAGTCTTGGAGCTCCGAACTTGGACTATAAGCTCGTTTGTTGAAAGAGTCAGGTCACTTAAGAAAATACCCCTCTGGGTGTGGAGGGCCCCTCCCTCACAAACCACTTCCCCTATGCGCAGGGCCCCAAAGAAGGCTATGGAATAAGCGGCCGAGAATAGGCGAGCTTCGTATTTTGACCAGCATATTGCACGTAATTTTTTGTGTATCTGGGTCAGAATGTCAAAAGTTATGGGCCTCCTCCTGTCAGAGCTGGGGGGCTGAAGCCGGCGCCACCCTTCTAAAGACTTACGCACTATAAATTTAGCACACGGGTCGGTGTTGAAAAAGGTTTTACAAAAATATGAAATCCCTGCGGACTGGATATTGAGAGTCTTAGGTGCCCTGCCCAGTTCCTTCAGGTGGGCTAAATAGTGGAGGACCTCCCTCGTAGAGGGAACAGATTTCCGTTTCACACTGGGAAATTTATTGCGGAACTTTAAGAAGTCGGCCCACGCTTTTTTGTAAGATCTCATTGTGGACGGGGCAACTGCACCGAATACTCCCTTCATCACTTCTTCCTCCCAAGACTCCAGAGATGTTCCGGGAAAGGCATCGATGATTGTTCTGCATCCGGCGCTAATGAGCGGAAGCGCTCCATCTGAAAGCGAGACAGAGCATCCGCGATGTCATTATTAATGCCAGGTACGAATTTGGCTGAGAAATATATGTTATTCTCGAGGCACAGGAGGACGAAGGACCGCAACAAGTTTCCCACCCTGGAGGTGCGAGCGGACTGTCTGGACAGAACCGCTACCACTGCCTGGTTATCGGTGTTGAAACAGACCCTATGATTACGAAACTGCTCTGCCCAGAGATGTACTGCTACAAGGATAGGGAAAAATTCTAAGAATGTAAGGTCCCACGAAATGGGCTGGCCCTGCCAGTCTACTGGCCACCTTTTCGCACACCACTGACCCCTGAAATAAACTCCGAAGCCCAAGGACCCTGCTGCATCTGACTGGACTTGGAAGTCGGCCTTGAGTGCCATGGAGTCCTGCCACAGGGATATGCAATTGTATTTATCGAGGAATTGCAGCCAGACTTCCAAATCTGCCTTGACTTCCTTAGAGAGGCGAACCCTATGCTGCGGTGCCCTGAGACCTGCTGACAGTCTGGCCAGACGGCCACAAAAAGGTCGACCCGGTGCCACTACCCTACAAGCGAAATTTAGGTGACCTAGCAGGGATTGAATTTGCCTTAGAGTAACCTTCTTTAGAGGCAGTAGCTGCTGTATCAATTCCTTAAGGGCTAACAGTTTCTCCCGAGGCAGTCTGGACGTTTGGGCCACGGTGTCTAACTCAATGCCTAGATAGACCAATGAAGTAGATGGACCTTCCGTTTTCTCTGCGGCCAGTGGCACCCCCAGCTCCTCTGCCAAGGCCGTGAAAGCCTCCAAGAGGGCGGAGCATCGCTGCCTGTTATCTGCTACCAAAATAAAATCATCGAGGTAATGTGATACGCCCAACGACCCGGTCCTAAGGCATAGGGCCCAGTCCAGAAAGGTACTAAACGACTCAAAAGCTGAGCAAGCCACGGAACAGCCCATAGGCATTGCTTTGTCAATGAAATACGCCCCCTCAAATCTAAAGCCCAACCAACGGAAGTCCGCTGGATGGACGGGAAGCAGGCGAAACGCTGACTCAATGTCACATTTGGCAAGGAGTGCCCCTTGCCCAAATTTGCGGATCATTTTTATTGTCTGATCGAAGGAGGCGTATTTCACCATACAAAGCTCCTGAGGAATAGCGTCATTGACCGAGCCTCCCCTTGGGTAAGAAAGGTTGTGGATCATGCGAAATTCCCCTGGGGTCTTTTTTGGTACGATGCCTAACGGGGAAAGGTGCAGTCCGTCCACTGGAGGATCAGCAAAGGGACCTGCAACCCTACCTGCACTGATTTCTTTCTCTATCTTTTTCCTGACTATCTCTGGCCTTTCCCTAACTGATTTTTGATTTTGTGGGTCCCCAGTGTTAGGGGGGAAAGCAACGGGGATTCTGAAACCCGTGGAGAATCCCTCCCAAAGGTATTGAGCGGCTTTCCGATCGGGATATTGATCCAGCAGGGCTCTGAGGGGTTGAAGACGGATGGGGGAGGAGGCTAAACCAAGATGCAAGTTACTGGCGGTTACCGGGCCCCTGGTGGGAGGATCCGGGGGCGCCCCTGTTGTTGTTGTGGAAGAACCCCCTGCCCCCACGAAAGGGCTGCTGTTTGTTCTTGAAGCACGCAGAGGCGGGGTGGTTACCCCAGCACCGCTCACATTCATGAAGATACTTACAGGAGGGTCGCGAGCATACACCCCTGTTGTACTCCCAGCAGTGGCGGCGCCGCTTCGCCTCTGTCTTACCCGCCTTGGCAGAATCCTGGTTTTTCTTTTCGATGTAGGGATTGACGTCCTCGCCCCAGTAATTAGGATCTGTTAGATCCCATCGGGTGGAAGGCAGGAGAGAAGCGTTTCTACGGAAATTCACGTCATATGTTAAAGCGGCATTTTCCCCCGCGAACGCGTGTGCCCTCCTCACGTGAGCCAAATAAGCAACCAAATCCATGGAGCGACGAGGATATGCAGCACAAACGACTCCCATGAAGACCTGGTACCCGTCCAGCCAATTCTCAAAGGTGCGCTCTGCCCTAGGTGACCTATACCTCCACTTACCAAAGGAGCGCCTCTTCTCCCCCTTTCCTGTTAGCTTAGTTGGAGGGAGAAGGGTGAACATGTCCACATAGTCTCCATTGAGGATCTTATTCCTCTTTTTCTGAGACAAATGGTTCCCCAATATAAAATCGGTGGACTGATTGGTGGCAACTTTTACATCCTCCACTAATGCCCCGTCCTTCCAATCCAGCACACCATTAAAGGTCTTCCGATGGGAATTGGCCCTCCTTTCATGTGCCCAAAGTGGGATCCCATGATTCCCTTCCCCCAGACCCCAGTAGCTATCCATGGGGCCCTCGCTATCCGAATCCGAGGATGACATACCTGACTCGTCCTCCGTTTCGGACTGCTTACTCCTTTTCTTCTTCGCGGATGTGTGTTTTTTCTTGGATTTTCTTTTACCACCGTGCCCCTCCGTGTCAGTCGGGCCCCCCATGGCCGCTGGCTGATCGATCTGCCGTTCCATGTGCTCTTCCTCCAAGCCGGAACCCGTACTGTCCTCGGTAGAGCTGTGCTGGGGATGCTGCTCCTGGAATACACTAGGAATATCTACAACTTGTGAAATCGTATTGCTACTGGTCCCTTTGGCTACAGACTTCCCGCTGGTGTGACCCTTAACTGGTGCCTTACCCTTTCCTGCACTTAGGCTGGCTTTCTTATTAATGGCTGCCTGGGCGCGGGTATTGGGGTGACCTGCATTTGAGGTTACCAATTGAGCGCCGCCCACTGTTGCAACTGTGCTGCCCGTCTGACCTAGGTTGTTAGGGGGAGTGTCAGGTATTACATCCTGTGATGGTTCCGGGGCCGGAAGAGCCGGAGCCCCAGGCCTGCATTGCCTGTAAAATGTTTCAAACGCCCTAAAAAACTGAGCAAAAGCCTGAGGATCGCAGGGCATGGCCATAACTTGAGCGCTACCGCCACTTGTGGATGGTGCCAGCTGATTTCCAGAAGTGGATGGCTGTTGGTCCCCGCCAGAAGCCATTGCGAGCTATAAGCGAGGCCTGCTAAACCTCCACTTAACACCCCCACCAGGAATGCGCTTGTTCTAAATTGGCACGCTGCCGCGGGTTCCGGCTAGTTCAGTATTGTCTACACTAATTAAATGCTCCTACTGAAAATCGATAAGCTGATAAAGGAATCCGCCTAGTTCAGTATTGTCTACACTGGTTAAGGTCCGTCAACAATCTAAGACGCAGTTACCTTTTCCAGAGATCTCACTTATAAATTTACTCCCCCCCCTTTTTTTTAAATTAATTCGCAATGACTACTAAAAAGTAAATGCAAAGGTTGACAGCCGCAACTAAGAAGAAGGGCTGTTGGGTGTAGCTTGATTACCGAACCAGAAGGAGGTAAATATTGAATTCACCTTATTTATGTATTTAATTATTACTCTTCTTATAATTATTCTTATAGCAATGTACTCTTAAAGAGCAAGCGATGGGTTAACAGGTAACTGAAGCCGGGGCAGTAGGGTGAATAAACTAACCTAGCCAAAAGCAGCCCCGAGGAAGATGCTGCAAGGGGGGCCCCCTTGCCCTCTTTATTTGGAACCCCCAAAAGCACCCAACTAGTGACCAATTAATTGGCAAATTAAATGAAAAAGCTTAAAACTGATCTTCACTGACGAAATAATATAGCAGTCCTAATTACCACAATGAAAATAACTCCCTCTGCGTCCAACAATGTCCCCAGTAAATGACAAGCAATTAAAAGAATAAGCAATTAAATCACTCCAAATTAACGCACAGCCCTCCTGATGACTACACCACTGAAAGGAATAATCCTCAAGTGGTTCCGGAATTAACCCCAGCGTAAATAAGCTGCCTGAGAATCACTTCCGTAAAATCCGCTGCTGACCAACCCAGCCTGATAACACACGCGGAGCCGGCTGCCTAATCCCTACAAGCCGGAGTTACCTAGCCCAAATGCTGGGTGCTGAGCCTCCGCCCCCGAGTCACAAGCTGCCGCGTTATTATACTAATGATGCTATGCCGTCTAATTGTAATATTGCCTCCGCACGCCTCACACAAGATGGCCGCCCAGGCTACCCACGTGTACCTTACCAAGATGGCGGCCGCTATCCGCCCTCGCCTTGTCCCACAACCACCACCGTCTGCTGAAGCAAAGCAGTAGCGGAGACCAGGCACAAACAAAGGGGGGCTCCCCCTGCGCGTACGTTACCCCCTCGCTGTCCGGTTACGATTCCCGCGGTGCCTGGAACTCTGTTGCTGCTCTTGGGAAGGCCGTAAAAATCCTCCTGGATCTCCGAGGTGCGAGCTCCCCCCCTCAGGGGCGCCGAAATCACTCGGCACTGGAGCAAAAAGAAAAAGAAGAAAAAACTTCCCGCGCCGCCAATCGCTTCCCAGCCTTCTTCCTGCCGGCAAAAACCCCCCAAAACGTGATTTCTGCTCGATTGCAGCTCAATTGAGACTGCGATCTCACAGAGATTTCAGCTCAGGGGAAGTGAAGCCACGACAAGGCAGAAGGTGGGCTCGCAACGGCTCCGAGAAGAAGCAAAAGAACGACTCCGAGCAGGAGCAAAAAACCGCTCGGCTGTAAAAGGGGCAAAGAGGGCAGTCCCCGGGCATGCCTGGCCTTAAATAGGCCAGGCCACGCCTCCCCGGTCCGCTGATTAGCGGGCCGGGTAGCTGCCACGCCCGGGGATTCCCTGATCACGCGGGGGCAAGGGACAGCCCCTGCGTGCGTGATGTGGGAGGGATTTCTGCCCGCAACCCCCTCTCCTCCCAGGTCGGAAATGGCTTTGTTAATAGGGGCACAGCACAAGATCCAGGTGTGCACGGACCATAAGAACCTGGAATACTGGAGGACTGCATGAGTACTCAACCAGCGACAGGTGCGATGGGCTCAGGAGTTCTCCAAGTTTTTCTTCGAGATTCGGTACGTGCCGGGAGAGGAAAACGTCAGAGCAGACGCCCTCTCCCGGAAGCCGGAGTATATGGAAGGAGAAGGACCACCAGAAGCCCGACATGTGATCCCCGAGAACCGATGGGTGTGTGGGGGAGTATTAGTAGAGAGACGAGAACTAGCCGGGCTGACGAAGGACGACGAGTTCGCCCAAACCAAGATCAGGGAACTCAGGGGCAAGGGGGAAAACCATGGGGGTTTTGAGGAGAAAGAAGGGGTACTGTATTACAGGGGAGCACTGTATGTACCAGGGGATGACTTGAGGAGAAGGGTACTCAAACAGCTCCATGATAACCCGACGGCGGGGCATTTCGGTCAACACAAAACCATGTTGCTGGTCACGAGGCAGTTCTTGTGGCCAAGGGTGAGGGAAGATGTACGGGAGTACGTACGAGGGTGCGACTGCTGCCAGCGAGCAAAGGGGGAGAGGGCGGCGCCAGCGGGGTTACTAGAACCCTTATCCACACCGGGAAGACCATGGGAGGTGGTATCCATAGATTTTATGACCGATTTGCCCAAGTCAAGGGGTAAAACAGCCGTCATGGTGGTTGTCAACCTGTTAACAAAAATGTGCCACTTTATCGCTTGCTCACATGCGGTGACAGCAGAGGAAACTGCCAGGCTGTTTGTGGAGCACTTCTTCAGGCTGCATGGCGCCCCCTTGAGGGTTTTGTCCGACCGAGGGAAGCAATTTACTTCCAGGTTCTGGAGGAAGCTCATGAGCTTGCTGCAAGTCGAGGTAAGCTTCTCAACAGCCAGACACCCGGAGACCAACAGGCAAGCGGAAAGAGCGAACAGTATACTCCAACAATACCTACGCTGCTATGTCAGCGAGAGGCAGAACGATTGGGTGGAGAAACTAGCGTTGGTCGAATTTGCGTACAATAACGCGGAACATGTGTCCACGGGAATGAGCCCGTTCATGGCCAATCATGGGTGTCACCCCAGGGCCTTCCCAGGGGGAGGGGAGGAGAGGTGGAGTGTACCGGCAGCGGAGCAGTTTGTGGAAGAAATGGAGGCCTTACACCAACAACTTAAGATGAACTTGGAACGGGCCAAGGAAGTGTATAAGAGGCAGGCCGACAAACACCGTAGGGAAGGAGAAACCATACGGGTAGGGGACCGGGTGTGGTTGTCAACCCAAGGGTTACCGTTCAAGGGGGGTTGCAAGAAGTTGCAGCCAAGGCGGCTGGGACCTTTCGAGGTGACACAGCAGGTTAATCCCGTGGCCTTTAGACTCAAGTTGCCGACCAGCATGAAACTATACCCGGTGTTCCATAGATCCCTACTCTCTCCGTACAGGGAGGGACTGGAATTGCCGGGGCGAGAGAGAGAGGTCACCACTCACCCACATGTAGAGGAGAGGGAACTCAGTAGTCAAGCCACGGAAATACTCGATTCAAGATGGCGAGGGGGACAAGTGGAGTATTTGGTGGCTTGGGAGGGGGAACCAGAATCGGAAAACACGTGGGTTCCAGCGGAAAACATCAGGGATGAGTATCTCCGGGGGGGGGGTTTCACGGCAGGTTCCCAAGGAAGCCCAAACCCACAGCGAGGTTCTGGGAGGAGCAATTTGGCACCACAGATGAGGAAGAAGATTTTATGGGGTTTCCGGCCTCCGAAGAGGAGGGAGGAGAGGTATCCGAGGGAGAGGAATCGGACTGGGAAGATTACCCTGTGCGAAGAGATAGCAGCAGGTGGAGAGCAATGTTTGAATCTTCAGAGGATGGGGATAGCTCCTTCCGGGGATTCCCTGCATCACCGTCAGAGGAAAGGGAGGAATTTAGGCCAAAGGAACGGGACGGAGGTGAGGGGGGTCCTGGGGGGGAGGTGGATGTCAGGGAACTGCCATCGGAGCCAAGAGTGGAGGTAAGGCTCCCCAACGATGCAGGAGAAGGGACCAGCAGGGAGAGAGAGAACACTTCCTTTGGGGAAGGAAATCGGCGTGACACCAGGAAGAAAGGGGAGCAGGGAAGGACTTTGGAGAGATGGCTCCAAGACTCTTCCACAGAGACCAGCGGGGAGAGCCCAGGACCTCCGCTGGCCACGCCCACTCTGCGCAGAAGACTTCCGCGCAGGGAGGCTAGGCGGAGACTTGGCGTCAAAGAGCTTTTATGTTGGAAGAAGTTCAGGAAACGCCCACTGACGGATTCTGCCAGCGACTGACACAGCCATGGAGAAAGGGCTGTCCAGCCAGGGAAAGGTTCAGCCAGGCAACGTTGCCTAGAGCGGCACCCCCCCCCCTTTACGCACAAGCAACCCCCAATTCCCTTTACACTTGGATTTCTCTTATTTCAAGTAGTGTTCTTTGGTGTTAATGCACATTGACCTAGAAATCGCAAAGTGTGTGTAATGAGAACAAAATAACACAACACCGTCTTTTCGCTTCCATATGCATAGAAAGACGACGAATAAGCTTTGATTGGGCTTATTTTAATTCGCATGGTGTTTTTTGGGTGTGCACCAGAATCACCCCCAACCAAAGCAAAAAGGTGTTTTGAATCATAGAATCATAGAATCATAGAGATGGAAGAGACCACAAGGGCCATCGAGTCCAACCCCTTGCCAAGCAGGAAACACCATCAGAGCACTCCTGACATATGGTTGTCAAGCCTCTGCTTAAAGGCCTCCAAAGAAGGAGACTCCACCACACTCCTTGGCAGCAAATTCCACTGTCAAACAGCTCTTACTGTCAGGAAGTTCTTCCTAATGTTTAGGTGGAATCTTCTTTCTTGTAGTTTGGATCCATTGCTCCGTGTCCGCTTCTCTGGAGCAGCAGAAAACAACCTTTCTCCCTCCTCTATGTGACATCCTTTTATATATTTGAACATGGCTATCATATCACCCCTTAACCTCCTCTTCTCCAGGCTAAACATGCCCAGCTCCCTTAGCCGTTCCTCATAAGGAATCGTTTCCAGACCTTTGACCATTTTGGTTGTCCTCCCCTGGACACGTTCCAGTTTGTCAGTGTCCTTCTTGAACTGTGGTGCCCAGAACTGGACACAGTACTCCAGTTGAAGTCTGACCAGAGCAGAATACAGTGGCACTATTACTTCCCTTGATCTAGATGCTATACTCCTATTGATGCAGCCCAGAATTGCATTGGCTTTTTTAGCTGCCGCGTCACACTGTTGGCTCATGTCAAGTTTGTGGTCAACCAAGACTCCTAGATCCTTTTCACATGTAGTGCTCTCAAGCGAGGTGTCACCCATCTTGTATTTGTGCCTCTCATTTTTTTTGCCCAAGTGCAATACTTTACATTTCTCCCTGTTAAAATTCATCTTGTTTGTTTTGGCCCAGTTCTCTAATCTGTCAAGGTCGTTTTGAAGTGTGATCCTGTCCTCCGGGGTGTTAGCCACCCCTCCTTGTTTGGTGTCATCTGCAAATTTGATCAGGATGCCCTTGAGTCCATCATCCAAGTCGTTGATAAAGATGTTGAATAAGACCGGGCCCAAGACAGAACCCTGTGGTGTGGAGTTTGGAACTGACAGGGTTAAAACTCCGTGGTGTCCTGAATCTGGGAGGAGGAGGAGCTTGTCGCAGAGAAGTGAGTCACAGCGTGTGACTGCTTTCAGACTTGCTTTCGATCTTGACTGAGACGCAGCTCGGCTCAGAGGCTGCGTGTGTGCTTTTGGGAGCACGGGAGAAAATGCAAGAAAGCTCCGATGGAGAAAGACTGATTTATGGCTTGTAAATAAACGCTTCTAGAGATAAGAACCGAACTGTCTCTGGACTTGATTTATCCCTTATCTCACACGGACACAGGACCGCTGCTACTCTGCTCTCCTGCCAGGTCAGCTCCAGGCAGAGGTGCGCAAGGGAAGTGTGACTGGACGCAGGGGTCTTATTTACGCAAAGGTTATGGCGGTTTCGCGTTTCCTGATAAGTGTGAGAAGGGAGAAGGCTGCCAGCGTCGTGTTGCTGTGATCTCCTGCCAGGAGATGCTGGAGAGCGGAGCCAAGAGCCAGGAGGGACGGCTGCTTTGAGAGTCCGGCTTGCTGGCAAACTTGTGAGTACGCTGAAGCCCCGGGGGGAGGAAGATGGCTGCTGCACAGCAGGGCCATGAGAGCTTCAATATCCCCTTCGAAAGACTGAATGGGGCCAATTGGGAGGACTGGAGTAAGCGCATGTATTATTGGCTGGAGGGAAAGCAGCTGTGGGAATGCACGCAGGCCGATCCAGTCCAGGCCCCACCCAATCCAACAGCCGCAGAGGCAGAGAGGGCCGCAGCGGCGGCAAAGAAAGACAAGAAAGCAATGTCCCATGTGGTGATGGCGATCGAAGCATCACAGCTCCCTCATATTGATGGCTTGCATACCTGTCATCAGATTTGGTCCGCTCTGACTAGAATACATCAGAGGACCACAGCTGGGGCAAAGATCCATGTGATACGTTCTCTGTTCGAGAAGAGGCTGTCCCCAGGGGAATCGATAAGGGATCACATTGCTCAGGTGCTGACTATCTTCAGTAAGCTGCGTCAGCTCAATGTGCCCTTCCCAGATGAACTTAAGGCTTACACGCTTTTAAGCTCTTTGGACAGGAGTTATGAGAACTTGGTTCTCACGATGGAAACGATGCCACCACAGGATCTTACGATCGAATATATTAGCGGACGCTTGATTGACGAAGAATCAAAGCGGCAGAGGGCCGGGAAAGAGGGCACAGGCTGCACCCCAAGAAGGAGTGGGGGGGCAGCAGCCAGGAGTGGCGAGGACTGTGTAAGAGCCTTTGTTTCCAAGAGCTGCTATCGGTGTGGTAGCAATACACATCTGGTCCGCAATTGTCCGCTAGAGGCGCAGGGGGGCGGCAAAGAGACCGGCCGGCGTGGAATGTCAACAAAGCAGGTTCCCAAGGCCAGTTCCCAGCAAAGACGTGGGAAAGCAGCAGGCCAGGAGAAAAACAAAGACAAGGCGTCTTATCACCTCACAGCTGCGATGGTGTCTCTGAGAAAAGGCAAAAGCCTCAGTCGGGGGGAGGCTGTGGCCATGGCAACCGATGGGAACGTGAGCAACGGCATGGCATCTTTGGAAAACAGCCAGAGACACTCTTTATCTCTCGTGGTCGATTCGGGAGCTTCGCATTGCCTAGTGACCTCCAGAGGGCTCCTGAGGAACTGCAAGACAGTTAAAACTGGACGCTATGTTACCTTAGCAGATGGGTCTCAAAGACCACTGACTGAATCTGGGTTTCTTTATTGTTCTTTTATAGATCATTGGGTGCAAGCTTTTGTGGTCCCCGAGCTTGCCCACTCTCTGCTAAGTGTGCCAGCTCTTATGGCTGCTGGGTTCGATGTTCTGTTCTCTAACAATTTGTGTTCCTTCCACAGGGATGGGAAGAAGATCTACAGTGTCGAGAGGAAAGGCACGCTCTTCCTCGTGGAGATGCCCATTGAAAATGGGGCTGGTGGGAAAATGGGGCTGGTGGAAAATGGGGCTAGTGGAGAGTCCATTGAAGACGCCCAAGGGCAGTGTGCTAATGTCCCACCACACCATGATTGTATACACTTATGGCACAGGAGGTTTGGGCACGTTGGGTGGTCATATGTGAGGAAGGCCACAGGCAACACCATTGGGTGCAGGTTCAAAGCATGTGACAAATACCTAGATTGTCAAGCCTGTAAGCAATCAAAGGTCACAACCTGCACATACCCCAGGTCTGAGAGGAGAACCAGTAAACCCTTTGAACTTGTCCATGCAGATTTGTCGGGCCCCATGCCGACACCTTCTCTAGCTGGATCTAAATGGGTTTTGGTTCTGGTTGACGATTTTTCTAGACATTCCTGGGCTTTTGCGCTGCAACAGAAGTCAGAGGCAGCTGCACTGATCAGGGATTGGATCACAGCGGTAGAGCTACGGTTCTCTACCAGGGTGATTTCCTTTCAATCTGATCGGGGGGGGAGTTCACAGGTTCTGCGCTGCAATCGTTTTTCAGGCAGAAGGGTATCAGTCATCGACTGACTGCCCCCTACAGTCCGCAACAGAATGGGGTTGCAGAGAGAAAATTTCGCACACTACAGGAGTCAGCGAATGCTATGTTGGCAGACTCGGGTTTGCCACAGCGCTTTTGGGCTGAGAGTTATAAAACAGCATGTTTCCTGCAGAACAGGGTGTTCAATTCCAGTGTAGGAGACACACCGTACTTTCTGCTGCATGGGAAACAGCCTAAAGTGGGTTTTCTGCGCACTTTTGGGTCTACGGCTTGGGTTCTCATTCCAAAGGCCATGCGCAGAAAAGGTGAGCCAAGGTCTAGGAAGATGATCTTTGTAGGCTATGAGCCGGGTTCAAAGGCGTGGCGTTTCGCATACCCTACTGGCAACCAGTCCAAGCTGCTTATTAGCGGCAGTGCTGAGTTTTGCGAGCAGAGTGGGTGGAAGCGTCTTCACGGGAATCCAGATGTTCTGTTAGACTCAGATGAGGAAGAGGAGGAGGGCGAGGCTGAACCTGTTGCTGAGATGCACAGTCCACAGCCACAGAGTCCAGAGCCGGGATCTCCAAGGGAGAGGCTCCGTATCTCTCCAAAAGGGAGTCCCAGGACCCCTCCACAGGTCTCTGTCAAGTCTGAGCTAAGGAGTGAATCATCCTCGCCAGCAGGACCAGCTGTTCGCCCTAAACGGCGCAGCAGGTCAGAGGGGGATGTTTCTGACACAGAGGATAGTAGGGTTGATCCAGGTGATTCAGGCGCAGTTCCAGAATTCACGCTGAGGAGGTCAGCAAGATCAACCAAAGGGAAGCCACCTGAAAGGTATGAAGCCACAAGTGTCTGGGTTGGTGTGGCTAGATGTGAACCTGAATCCTTTGAGGATGTTCAGAAGTTGCCTCGGGAAGAAGCCAGCAAATGGCATGAGGCGATGCAGAAGGAGATGAACTCAATGGAGTCTCTTGGAGTGTTCTCACTCACACAGCTGCCGGCTAACCAGCAAGCTGTAGGCTGCAGATGGGTTTACCGACTTAAACCCACAGAAGTAGGAGAACCACAGTATAAAGCGAGATTAGTGGCCCGTGGATTCACACAGAGAAGGGGTGTCCACTTCACAGAGGTATATTCGCCGACCTCAAGGGCGGAGACTTTGAGAACGCTTTTGGCAATAGCAGCACAGAGAGGTTGGAAGGTGAACCATTTTGATGTAGATGTCGCCTACCTGAACTCAGATCTCCAGGAGGAGTTGTACATGCTTCCTCCTCCAGGGTTCAAAGTCAGTGAGCCAGGCGTCGTGTGGCGGTTGCACAAATCCATCTATGGATTACGCCAATCTGCCAGGAATTGGAATATGTGCCTACATGAAGCCTTAGAAGAGCTAGGTTTTAAGAGATCTCTTGCAGACAGTTGTCTTTACATTAGAGATTCAGGCTTGCAACAGCAAGTGGCCCAGGTGTTTGTTGATGACATCTTGCTCATGGCGAAGACAGGTGAACAGGTAGAGAAGTTTGTTAAGGAGCTTGGAAAGCGGTTCAAGCTAAAGCAACTTGGAGATGTCAAGTCCTATCTAGGCGTAGAGATCACAAGAGCAAGTGATGGAAGCTTTTTGCTTCGCCAGAAAGGTAAGATTGAACAGTTGCTTGAGAAGTTCAGGATGTCTGATTGTGCAGGTGCCAGATCACCCATGGAGACTGGGTACGTGAAGGAGTGTCAGCAAGTAGAACGCGTGGTGTTCGAAAATACTGAACTCTTTCAGTCAGCTCTGGGTAGTCTGTTGTATCTGTCACAGTGGAGCAGACCAGACATAGCGTTTGCTGTCAATCTGCTCAGTAGAGAAGCTTCAAGTCCTAGTGTGCAGGCCTGGAATGGTGTTAAGCGGGTGCTACGTTACCTGCAAGATACCAAAGACTTTTGCCTCAAGATGTCAGCTGAAGGCGATGTCAAGCTGACCGCCTGGGTGGATTCGGATTGGGCAAACCTTGAGGACCGCAAATCAGTGTCAGGCCTAGTGGTGAAGTTTGGGGACTCAGTGATTGGGTGGAGGTCCCGGAAGCAAAGTCTCATAGCGCTTTCATCTACTGAAGCTGAGTTCAGTGCGCTATCAGAGGTTTGCAGAGAACTGGAGTTCTATGTGTGTTTGGTCGAGGAAATCTGTGGAGAGAATTATCTGCCCGTTGTGGTGCATGAAGACAATCAACCATGCCTCAAATTGGCTGAGACAGGGCAATTCAAGGCGAGGACCAAACATTTGGACATACGGTTCCGAAATGTATGTCAGAGCGTTCGTGAGGGGCTAGTTGCTCTGAAATACTGTCCCTCAACCAAGAACCTCGCTGATGGTTTCACAAAACCATTAACCTTCCAGAAGCACGAGGAGTTCTGTGAGGGTCTGTGTATGGGGAAAGCATTGTTGGCTATTGTCCCCAGATGCAGGACAAGAGGGGGTGTGGAGTTTGGAACTGACAGGGTTAAAACTCCGTGGTGTCCTGAAGCTGGGAGGAGGAGGAGCTTGTCGCAGAGAAGTGAGTCACAGCGTGTGACTGCTTTCAGACTTGCTTTCGATCTTGACTGAGACGCAGCTCGGCTCAGAGGCTGCGTGTGTGCTTTTGGGAGCACGGGAGAAAATGCAAGAAAGCTCCGATGGAGAAAGACTGATTTATGGCTTGTAAATAAACGCTTCTAGAGATAAGAACCGAACTGTCTCTGGACTTGATTTATCCCTTATCTCACACGGACACAGGACCGCTGCTACTCTGCTCTCCTGCCAGGTCAGCTCCAGGCAGAGGTGCGCAAGGGAAGTGTGACTGGACGCAGGGGTCTTATTTACGCAAATGTGGCACCCCACTAGTCACTCTTCTCCAGGATGAAGAGGAACCATTGATGAGCACCCTTTGGGTTCGGTCAGTCAGCCAGTTACAAATCCACTGAGTGGTAGCATAGTCAAGACTGCATTTTACCAGCTTCTTTACAAGAATATCATGGCGCACCTTGTTAAATGCCTTGCTGAAATCAAGGTAGGCTACATCCACTGCGTTCCCTTCATCTACCAGGCTTGTAATTCTGTCAAAAAACGAGATCAGGTTAGTCTGACATGACTTATTTTTCAGAAATCCATGCTGACTATTGGTGATCACAGCATTCCTTTCTAGGTGCTCACAGACTGTTTGCTTAATGATCTGCTCCAGAATCTTCCCTGGTATTGATGTCAGACTGACTGGGCGGTAATTATTTGGGTCCTCTCTTTTCCCCTTTTTGAAAATAGGGACAACATTTGCCCTCCTCCAGTCTGCCAGGACTTCGCCTGTTCTCCAGGAATTCTCAAAGATGACTGCCAGTGGTTCTGAGATCACATCTGCCAGTTCTTTTAATACTCTTGGATGCAGTTCATCTGGCCCTGGAGACTTGAATACATCTAGACTAGCCAAGTATTCTTGTACTATCTCCTTAGTTATTCTGGGCTGTGTTTCCTCTGCTGAACCATTTGCTCCAAATTCTTCAGGTCGGGCATTGTTTTCTTTATCGGAGAAGACTGAGGCAAAGAAGGCATTGAGGAGCTCAGCCCTTTCTGTGTTCCCTGTTTGCATTTCACCATCTTCTCTTCTGAGTGACCCCACGGTTTCTTTGTTCTTCCTTTTGCTACGAACATACCCATAAAAGCCTTTTTTGTTGCTTTTAACCTCTCTAGCAAGCCTGAGTTCATTCTGTGCTTTAGCTTTTCTGACTTTGTGTCTACACGTGCTGGCTATTTGTTTGAATTCCTCTTTGGTGGTTTCCCCCCTTTTCCATTTTTTGTACACATCCTTTTTTAATCTGAACTCAGTTAAAAGTTCTTTAGATAGCCACCCTGGCTTCTTTAGGCATCTTCCATGTTTCCGTCTCATTGGTATTGCCTGAAGTTGTGCTTTTACTATCTCCCTCTTAACAAACTCCCAGCCATCATGAACTGCCTTTCCTTTTAGTATTACTGTCCATGGGATCTCACCCAGCACTTCCCTAAGTTTTATGAAGTCGGCTTTCTTAAAGTCAAGAAATTGAGTCCTAGTATGCTTGGCTGCTCCTTTCCGCTGTATAGTAAACTTCAGAAGAGCATGATCACTCGCGCCTAATGATCCTTCCACTTCTACCCCAGTAACCAGGTCATCAACATTGGTTAGGACCAGATCTAAAATGGCTGTTCCTCTTGTTGCTTCTCCCACTTTCTGGACAATGAAGTTGTCTGCAAGGCCAGTGAGGAATCTGTTTGACCTTATGCTCTTGGCTGAGTTTGACATCCAGCAAATATCCGGGTAATTGAAGTCCCCCATTACTACTATCTCCCTTCCTTTTGCATGCTTGGCCATCTGTTCCAGGAAGGCATCATCTATGTCCTCCGTTTGGCTTGGGGATCTATAGTAAACTCCCACAATGAGGTCACTGTTATTCTTCTCTCCCTTAATTTTGACCCAAATGCTCTCACTTTGGCTTTGAGGTTCTAAATCTTGGATCTCTTCACAGGTATACACATCCCTGACATATAACGCCACTCCTCCTCCTTTCTTGTCTGGTCTGTTTCTCTGAAATAGATTGTATCCCTCCATTATTACATTCCAATCGTGGGACTTATCCCACCAGGTTTCTGTGATGCCTATTATGTCATATTTAGTTTGCTGTACCAAGAGCTCAAGCTCATCTTGTTTATTTCCCATGCTTTGCGCATTAGTGTACAGACATTGAAGTCCATTAATCATTCCCCCGTGTCTCTTATTTAAGGATTTTTTCCTCCCACCACTAGGTCTGCGTGCTGTTTGCTCCATTTGGTCTATGACATTTGGATAATCATCTTCATCAATTGATAGACTCCTACCTTCAGGAGCACTGTCTCCCTCCCCCACATTAGTCAGTTTAAAGCCCTCCTGATGAGGTTTCTGAGATTTTTGGCAAAAACATTCCTCCCAACCGTAGTGAGGTGAAGCCCATGGCTTGCCAGAAGTCCATCTTCAAGAAACTGCAGTCCGTGATCTAAGAATCCAAACCGTTCCTGTTTACACCATTTGCGAAGCCAGCTGTTCACTTCCACTATTTTCCCCTCTCTCCCTGGGCCACGTCGTTCAACTGGGAGGACAGATGAGATGACAATTTGTGCATTTAATTGCTTCAATTTCCTGCCCAGAGCCTCGTAGTCTCTTTTGATCTTCTGCAGGCTACTGCTTGCAGTGTCATTGGTTCCCACATGAACCAAGAGGAAGGGGTATTTGTCAGTGGGTTTTATGATTCCTTGCGGTCGTTCAGTTACATCTTGGATCTTAGCCCCGGGGAGACAGCACACTTCCCGAGACATCTTGTCAGGCCCACAGATCACTGCTTCTGTTCCCCTCAGTAGGGAATGCCCTATCACCACTACACGCCTACTCTTAGGTTTGGTCGGGGTTCTTCCGTGAGCTGTCCGTTCCAAGGTCGCCTGCACATTCCCTGAGGACTGACTTTGCTGCTCGTCTTCATATACCTGATCAACTGTAATGAGGGAGAGATCCTCAAATGGAGTCTGCTCTTCGTCTTCCATGCTAGGGGAGAGGACCTCAAAGCGATTGTGTATTTCTAAACAATCAGAGCGAACCCTGGGCCTCCTACTTCTTTGAGTCACGTTTCTCCATATACCTGGCTCCTGTGTTGGTGAACTAGCCTCCTTGTCAGGGGAGTCTCCTGTCTCCTCCTTGGTGGAGACGGTGTGCTCTGTTGCTTCCAAGAAGAGCTCCAGCTCTCTAATTCTTTGGAGCGTAGCTACACGTTCCTCCAGTTGCTGGACTTTGTCTTCTAAGAGGGCAATCAACATGCAATTGCTGCAGGTAAAGCTGCCTGCAACCTTTGGCAAGATGGCAAACATTGCGCAGGAACCGCAGGCGACTGCAGCTGTTTCCTCACCCTCCATCTTGAGAACGTGTCGTTGGGGGTGGCTACAGTGGTCCTCCATCATAAGAAGCGTGAAGACAGGACAAATAACTCCCCCCAAAAAAAACCTAGGTCTCCCCTAACAAACGTTTGAGACTAGCTCCCCTAAATCTAAAAGATGGATCAAACTGTGCGCGCCGCTAGGCGCGCGCCGCTGCCCTGCAAGCTCTGATAAGCTCCTCCCACAGCTAATCACCTGCCTCAAAAGAAACCCTGCCCCCTCTGACCTTTGCACAGGGAGAGCAGCAAATCAGCCACAAAGAAACACAAACACGGGAAAACCCTTTTTGCTCCTTCTTCAGCTGCTGCCCTGCAAGCTCTGATAAGCTCCTCCCACAGCTAATCACCTGCCTCAACAGAAACCCTGCCCCCTCTGACCTTTGCACAGGGACAGCAGCTAATCAGCCACAATGAAACACACACACGAGAAAACCCTTTTTGCTCCTTCTTCAGCTGCTGCCCTGCAAGCTCTGATAAACTTGGGTTCCATCTACATAAAAAGAAGATGATAAAGCTCTGATTGGGCTTATTTCAAATTGGAGTTTTGGGGGTTAGAATGCACATTCACCCAAAAATCGCAGAGTGACATGTCTGCTATCAGCCCAAATCAAGCATAGGTGTTTTGGTTCCATCTCAATACAAAGAGGACGAATAAGCTTGGATTGTTCTTTCGGTGTTGTCAGGGCTACCCTAGGTCCCAGCTCACAAAGGACCAACGCTGCTTCGTTGTTAAGTATAAAAGTCTTTATTGAAGTTCAGTTTCACTTCCAGAGCCGCAGCGCGCAGCCCCACGTCTCAAGTGTCAGACCACTGATGCTCCGTCTGAGTCTCCTCCCCCTTGACACCAATTTAAGATTCTAGCCTTGCTCCACCTTCTCCGCTGCTCCTTCCTCCTCTGGGTCCGCCTGCCCGCCGGGGTTCCGCCCTTTCTAGCCTCTTCTCCCGCTGATTCCCCTGAGCCTTCTCCCTCCCTCCGGCGGGCTTTAGGAGCTGGTTCCCCATCCGGGTCTCCTGCTGTTCCGCGCGCCTGCATATTTGAACTTGGCGCGCGCGCCCAGCCAGCAGCTTTCCTTCTGACCGTTCCACTGCTGCTGTCACTGCTTCCCCCTTCGGGGGGGCTAGCTGCAACTGACCTCCCCTCCGTTGGAGGCGTGGTCAGCCCTGACTCCCCCTCTGGAGGAGACACTGCCCCTGACAGGTGTTCATTCACCCGAACCCGAACCCGAAACATAGCAAAGCGAAGTGTAATAAGCCAAAACAAAGCCAAACAGGTTGTTTTGGGCTCCAGCTACATAGAAAGAAGAATCTGGTTTTTCGCTTATTTCAAGTCGTGTTCTTTGGTGTTAATGCACATTGACACAGAAATCGCAAAGTGTGTGTAATGAGACCAAAATAACACAACACCGTCTTTTCACTTAAATATGCTGTCAGAGCTGCCCGAGGTCCCAGCTCACAAAGGACCAACGCCGCTTCGTTGTTAAGTACGAAAGTCTTTATTGAAGTTCAGTTCCACTTCCAGAGCCGCAGCGTGCAGCTCTACGTCTCAAACTCTATATCGCTGATGCTCCGTCTGAATCTCCTCCCCCCAGACACCAATTTAAGACTCTAGCCTTACTCCACCTCTTCCTCTGTTCTTTCCGCCTCTGGTTCCGTCTGTCCGTCGGGGTCTCGCCCTTTCTAGACTCTTCTGACGCTGAATCCCCTGAGCCTTCCCCCTCCCTCCGGTGGGCTTTAGGAGCTGGTTCCCAATCCGGGTCTCCTGCTGTCCCCCGCGCCTGTACATTTGAACTTGGCGTGCGCGCCCAGCCAGCAACTTTCCTGCTGACCGTTTCACTGCTGCTGTCACTGCTTCCCCCTTCGGGGAGGCTAGCTGCAAGTGACCTCCCCTCCGTTCCCCCACTCTTCGATGGAGGCGTGGTCAGCCCTGACTCATCTTCTCTTCCCGCTGGAGGAGACGCTGGTCCTGACACATGTGACTCTTCCCCCCCCACTACGCTCTGGTGGGGAAACTGGTCCTGATCCCCTGCTGCTGCTTTGGGGTTCCCCGCTGGCTCCTTGTTTCTGGTGCGTCCCCCCTGGGACCCCCCTTGCCCTGACCATAGGCGCCCCCTTCTGGGAATCTTCTGATTCGCTGGAGAAGCTCATGGAATCTCTCGGGTCACTGTCATACTCCCCTACGCTGCCCTCGGATTCTTCCCCTTCGCTCTCCATTTCCTCTCTCCCCTGTGCTCCTACTCCCGAGCCCCTGACATATGCATAGAAAGACGACGAATAAACTTTGATTGGGCTTATTTCAATTCGCATGGTGTTTTTTGGGTGTGCACCAGAAGCATCCCCAACCAAATCAAAAAGGTGTTTTGGGTTCCATCTTCATAAAAGAAGAAGATAAAGCTCTGATTGGGCTTCTATCAATTTGGTGTTTTGGGGGTTAGAATGCACATTCACCCAAAAATTGCAGAGTGAAATGTTTGTTATCAGCCCAAATCAAGCATAGGTGTTTTGGTTCCATGTCAATAGAAAGAGGACGAATAAGCTTGGATTGTTCTTTCGGTGTTCACTCACTCTAACCCGAACCCGAACCCGAAACCGAACCCTAACCTTTACCCTAACCCTAACCCTAACCCAAACCCAAACCCAAACCCAAACCCAAACCCAAACCCAAACCCAAAAGAAAAAGAGGACGAAAGAAAAAAAGAAAGAAAGAAAGAGGACGAATAAGCTTGGATTGTTCTTTCGGTGTTCATTCACCCGAACCCGAACCCGAACCCGAACCCGAACCCGAACCCGAACCCGAACCCGAACCCAAGGAAAGCGAAGTGTAATAAGCCTAAACAAAGCCAAACAGGTTTTTTTGGGTTCCAGCTACATAGAAAGAAGAATCTTGTTTTTCGCTTATTTCAAGTTGTGTTCTTTGGTGTTAATGCACATTGACCAAGAAATCGCAAAGTGTGGAGGACTTCCGGTGCAGCGCGATCTCGTAACAAGCGGGGATCTTACCGAGAGGGAGATCCCGGGCTATTTTGGAGGAGTAGGGGGGGCTTCAGGGCGCGGAGGCCCCCGAAACCACTTCTGGAGGGTGTTCAGAAGGTCTGGTTCCCGGCGTGACCAGAAGCGATCTACCCAGCCGTCAGGTAGCTTCAGGAGAAGCGAAGAGAGCGGCGGGGCGGTTCAGCGGGTCGAGGGAAGCCATTACCTACCTCCAAATAGCGAAGCCCCGAGCTTGCCGAGAGAGCGCTACGCTCTCAATTTGAAGGACTCCGATTGCAAAGAATTTGGAATTTTGGAAATCTAATAGCAAGAAGCTTCGGAGTATTGAGAGAAGTAAGAGGAGTTCAGCTGAAACCCGGAATCAACTTTGGCGCAGCGCGACCCCAGTGCTGGGGGAAAGTGAAAGTGAGTCGCTCTAGCGGATACTTTGTTTCCTCCTTCTCGAATCTCTTAAAAAAGTAACTTTTTATGTAGGTATTGGATACTAAGAGGATTGGGGAGGAGAAGGGGGATCAGGGGTGAATCGCTGGAACTAAGAGCCCTTGATGAAACGGAGGGTTTGATTAGGGGAAAGGAGCACTTCTCCATTATTATTCTTAAAGTGCAAAAGGACAGAGAAACCGGGAGAGAAGGCTCCGACGCCATTAAGAACTTTAGAACGTGGTGGATTGAAGAAAGCCTAAAATAAGGATTACTGTACTAATATTGACTGTGGAAACTACACATTCGCTGGACTTCCTGTAGTTATTTTATCCCTTCTTTTTTTGGAAATCTGGAGTTATAGGAAACTTTACTGTCTCATCAAAGAGCCCGGGAGACCTCCAGCGGTGAGATGGAGACTGCGCAATTTGGTCTCTAATTTTCCTCCTCCCCCCCTTGTTATTCTTCCTGCCTTTTTTTGGTGTATTTCCTGTTCTTTTTTCCCCCCTTCTTGCTACCTCTTGGTGACCCCCCCCCCCGTTTGTGTGGATTAGCCTGATTGGAGGCAAGAAGAATCCCCCAGTGCAGTGGAGTAGCCTGAATGGAGGCAAGAAGAATATACAACAAGAACTTCATATTGACTATCTGAAAGATATATATAAGTGGAGAAAGACTATTACTGACGAAAGTTATTAGATAAAAGATTATGAACTGGGGAATTGGTAAAATTGAGGTTAATTAGTCTTAAGTGGTAAGCAAATAATCTGTGTGGGGGAAGCAGGCAGAGGGTATCGCACGGGGAAGGGAAGAATACAAGAGTCTAAGATGTCGCATACAGTGAAGAAGGGAGCGAATGGAGGGACCCCTGGTGAGAGGAAAGGGTCTAAGCAAGAGATGGACTTCAAGGCAGATATTTTAAAGATGTTTGCGGAAATTAAACAGAGTGAAAAAAATTTAGAACACAAACTAGAGCAGGTAGATAATAAAATCGGGAAAATGGATAAAAAAATGGATGAAACAGTTAGTGAGTTGAAAGGCCAAATAAAAGAAGCGTTTAGGAGAACACAATATGTAGAGGAAGGGTTGAAAAAGACGAGATTGGAACTAAAAGACATTAAACGGGAAGAAGAAAAGATCAGGGTAGAAATAATGGATTTAAATAAAGCACAGGAAGATATGAAGGATGTTATTGCGATGAACGAACTGCGGCAGAGGGAAGTGAATTTGAGGTTTAGAGCTGTGCCGGAGATACAAAGGGAAAATATTAAAGAGAGGTTGATAGCAGAATTGGCGGAATGGATGAACTTACCAGTAGAAGAAATGGCTGGAAATGTTCAAAACGCATTCAGAATGCGTGTGAAAACAACAAGAGTAAAGAAATTTATAGGAGACTGTCTGGTTACATTTAAGGATAAAGAAATGAGAAACAGAATCTTACAAAGGAACAGGGAAAAGAGACTGAATATAGGTGGGAACTACATAATTATTTTTAAAGATGTCCCAATCAGATTACTTAAACGAAGAGACTCTTATAAATCTTTGGCACAGACATTGAAGAAAAACAAAATTGAATTTAGATGGGAGTTCCCAGAGGGATTATCATTTATGTATAGAGGTAAGAGACATAGGTTAGTAAACTTAGAAGAAACCGGGAAATTTCTCAGGAAATATAAGGAATTAAGAACAGACGAGAATGGAGTAAAAGGTGCAGAGGGAGGATTACCAGGGGAACCAGGGACGGAGGAGGAAGAAGAAGGGAGTGAAAGACTGATGGAGGAAGAGGAAGAGGAGGAGGAAGACTCAGCGAATCTATAGAGAAAAAAAAATAAAAGTAAAAAAAAAGTTGGGCACTATGGGGTTAAAAATTTGGAATTGGAATATTAATGGGATGAATGATAAAAAAAGAGGAATAAAATTGAACAATTTCTGAAAAAGAAAAATTTAGATATTATTTGTTTGCAAGAAACGCATGTAGCCAGGAGGCATAAAAAAGTGCTAATTAATAAAAGACTAGGGAATGAATTTGAATCTTCGGATAAAGAAAAGAAAAGAGGGGTGGTATTGTATGTTAAAAATAAGATTGAAGCCAAACAGATCTTTAAAGATGATGAGGGAAGGATGATTGCGGTCCGACTCAATTGGCAAGGAGAAAATTTGGTTGTAGTGGGGGTCTATGCCCCAAATGGTAACAAGACTGAATTTTTTAAAGTTCTAGAAGAGAAACTACTCGAGTTTATGGATCAGAAAATTATCTTAATGGGCGATATGAACGGGGTGATTTCCTTAGAGATGGATAGACGGAGAGAAGGAGTAAGTAAAGATGGGAAACTGCCAAAATCTTTTTTCTCTTTGGTAGAAAACTGCAATTTGATTGATATTTGGCGCTTTAGACACCCGTTAGAAAAACAATTTACTTTTCACTCCCAACCGAATCAGTCGATGTCACGGATAGATCAGGTATGGATTTCAAGGGAACTGTGTCCAAGGATTAAACAAATAGAAATTAGACCGAGAGTAATCTCTGACCACAGTCCGATTGAACTGGAACTAGAAAGTTTTGAGAAAAGAACCTTTAGATGGAGATTAAAAGAATATCTTTTAGATGATCAAAAAATTGTAGAAAATGCACAAAAGAAGTTAAAGGAGTATTTCATGGACAATTGTGATAAAGGAACAAAGGTCAAAGTGGTATGGGACGCAAGTAAGGCAGTAATAAGAGGATACTTCATTCAGCAGAATGCAATTAAAAATAAGAATAGAGAGAGAGGGAAAGAGGAAATTTTAAAGCAGATAATGGACAATGAACAAAAATTAATTAAAAAACCTGACTGCCGGAAAACAAAAGAAAAGATCAAAATTTTACAGACTCAGTTCGCTACAATAATAAATAGAGAGGTGGAATGGAATATCAAAAGATTAAGACAAAGGAATTTCGAATATCCAAACAAATCAGGCAAATGGCTTGCGTGGCAGATTAAAAAAAGAAAAGAACAAGGGACAATAAATAGAGTAACAGTAGAGGGGAAAGACATAACGGACCCAAAAAGAATTAGGAAGGAGTTTTTGGACTACTATAGAAACCTGTATAAAAATAAGGACAAGAATAACCTGAGGAGAATAGAGAGATTTTTGGAGGACAAAAAGGTGCAGAAAATCCCAACTGATAAAAAACAATACCTAAATACCCCAATTGAAATAGAGGAGATAGAGGAAGCAATTAAAGATTTAAAGAGGGGAAAGGCTCCAGGACCTGATGGCTTTACTGCAGGCTATTATAAAGAGATGAAATCTATTTTGGTGAATCCACTGAGGGAGGTTATGAATAACATTTTAAAAGAAGAAGAAATTCCGGAAACATGGAAAGAGGCATATGTTACGTTCATCCCAAAGCAAGATGCAGATCTAGCCCAGGTTAAAAATTATAGACCGATCTCACTGCTGAACGTAGATTACAAAATCTTTGCAGGAATTCTGGCGAGAAGGATGAAGACTCTACTACTAGAATTTATCCACAGAGACCAAGCGGGTTTCCTCCCAGGCAGGCAGATGAGGGATAATACAAGAAACATAATTAATGTGTTAGAATATCTGTCTGCCAGGTACGACAAACAAGCTATAATGATGTTTGTGGATGCAGAAAAAGCATTCGACAACGTGGTTTGGGATTTTATGCTTAAAAATTTGGAACACATGGAAGTGGGTGAAGATTTTTTAAATGGGATAAAAGCAATTTATACAGAACAGAAGGCAAAATTGATTATAAATAATGTAATAACGGAAGAAATAAAGATACAGAAGGGAACAAGACAGGGTTGCCCACTTTCCCCGCTATTATTTATATCGGTGCTAGAAGTCCTTTTGAATTCAATTAGGCAAAATAAAAGAATAAAAGGAGTGAAGATCGGACAAAATGAATATAAGATCAAAGCGTTCGCAGATGACGTGGTCATTATGACTGAAGAACCAACAATGGCAATTGAAGAAGTCCTAAAGGAAATCGACCAGTTCGGAGAGGTGGCAGGCTTTAAATTGAATAAGAGGAAAACGAAAATGATTGCTAAAAATGTAGACCAAAAAGAAATAGAAATAATTCAACAACAATCACAGATAGAGGTAGTCAAAAAAGTTAAGTATCTTGGAATTTGGGTGACTCCCAAAAATATAGATTTATATAAAAATAACTACGAACTGGTGTGGAAGGAAATAAAAAAGGACTTGGAAATCTGGGGTAGGTTGAAATTGTCATTCTGGGGAAGGATTAATACAATTAAGATGAATGTTTTACCAAGGTTGTTGTTCCTATTTCAGACCATCCCTATAATTAAGGGGAGTGGAGTCTTTAAAGAGTGGCAGAGAGTACTCTCAAGATACATCTGGCAGGGTAAAAAACCTAGAATCCAATTTAGATTGCTGACAGATATAAGGGAAAGAGGAGGTTATGCACTACCGGACCTGAAATTATATTATGAGGCATCGTGCCTCTGCTGGTTGAAAGACTGGGTCAAACTAGTGAATAATGAATTGCTCGACTTAGAGGGTTTCGACAACAGGTTCGGCTGGCATGCCTACCTATGGTGTGAGAAAAGGAAAGTACATAAGGGATTTGAAAACCATATCTTTCGAGGTCCACTAATTGAAACATGGGAAAGGTATAAAAACCTGCTAGAAGCTAAAGTTCCACACTGGCTATCACCTCTCGAAGTGTTAAGTGTGAAGAAAATTAATATGAGAAGCAGTTGGCCAACATACAGTCAATTAGTAATTAAGGAAGGCGGGAAATGGAAATTAAAACCGTACGGACAGGTTAAAGAACTTGTATATGATTGGCTACAGTATTTCCAAATAAATGAATTGTTTTAAAAGGACAGCAAAGAAAGAGGATATGTGGATAAAGATTCGAAATTCCAGAGCGAAATTATAAACAACGATGTGAGAATACTATCTAAAATGTATAAGATGCTGTTAGAGTGGAATTTAGGAGATGAGGAAGTCAAGGCAGTAATGATCCACTGGGCTAGAGATGTGGGACATAGTATACAATTTGAAGATTGGGAAAAACTGTGGAAAGAGGGTATAAACTTTTCAGCATCTATGTCAATAAGGGAAAACGTCATGAAGATGTTTTATAGGTGGTATATAACACCTTTAAAACTATCGAAAATGTATAGGGTTTGTAATAAATGCTGGAAATGTAAAGTTCAGGAGGGCTCCTTTTACCACATGTGGTGGGAGTGTAGGAAAGTGAAAGGATTTTGGGAAAAAATATATATTGAACTCAAGAAGATCTTAAAGTATACGTTTACAAAAAAAGCAGAAATCTTCTTGTTAGGGATATTAGGGAATGAGATAAAAAAGAAGGACTGTAAATTTGTGTACTATGCGGTTACAGCAGCAAGGGTAATACTAGCCCAGAAATGGAAACAGCAGGATATACCAACGGTGGACGAGTGGAGATCGAAGTTATTGGACTACGCGGAGTTGGACAAATTGACAGGAAAAATTAGATATCTAAGAGACCAAAAGTTCATTAAGGATTGGGGGAAATATGTAGACTACCTGGATTATGTAAGTGAGGGACAAACAACGCTAGTGGGATTTAAAGAAGCACTGTGAAGCATTAAGAGTTATTGTCTAAAGGAAATAGAAGAAAAGAGAAATATATAATGTCAATATAAGCTAGGGAATGCGTAATTCAGATTATAATTACGAATGATTTTCGGATAAGCTGAAGGAAGTCCCAAAAGAGAAAGCAATGTAAAATCTTTGATGGAGTACTTAATGTGGGTTCTTTGTTCTTTTTTCTTATTTGTATTTTATTATTTAGATATATATTTTTTTGTTATTTCTTTATTTGAAGTAAATTAATAAAAATTCATATGGGAAAAAAAAAACAGAAATCGCAAAGTGTGTGTAATGAGACCAAAACAACACAACACTGTCTTTTCGCTTCCATATGCGTAGAAAGAAGACGAATAAGCTTTGATTGGGCTTATTTCAATTCGCATGGTGATTTTTTGGGTGTTCACCAGAATCACCCCCAACCAAAGCAAAAAGTTGTTTTGGGTTCCATCTACATAAAAAGAAGATGATAAAGCTCTGATTGGGCTTATTTCAAATTGGTGTTTTAGGGCTTAGAATGCACATTCACCCAAAGGTCGCAGAGTGACATGTTTTTTATCAACCCAAATCAAGCATATGTGTTTTGGTTCCATATCAATTGAAAGAGGACGAATAAGCTTGGATTGTTTCTTTCGGTGTTCATTCACCCACAAATAGCAAAGCGTAGTGTAATAAGCCTAAACAAAGCCAAACAGGTTGTTTTGGGTTCCAGCTACATAGAAAGAAGAATCTTGTTTTCCGCTTATTTCAAGTGGTGTTCTTTGGTGTTAATGCACATTAACCCATCTACGTTAAAAAAAGATGATAAAGCTCTGATTGGGATAATTTCAAATCGGTGTTTTGGGGGTTAGAATGCACATTCACCCAAAAATCGAATAATTAATTGTTTGTTATCAGCATAGGTGAAGCATGAAGCATAGGTGTTTTGGTTCCATCTCAATAGAAAGAGGACGAATAAGCTTGGATTGTTCTTTCCCTGTTCATTCAACCTAACCCGAACCCGAACCTGAACCCTAACCCTTACCCTTACCCTTACCCTTACCCTTACCCTTACCCTTACCCTTACCCTAACCCTAACCCTAACCCTAACCCTTACCCTTACCCTTACCCTTACCCTTACCCTTACCCTTACCCTTACCCTTACCCTTACCCTAGCAAAGCGAAGTGTAATAAGCCTAAACAGCGTCAAACAGGTTGTTTTGGTTTCCAGCTACATAGAAAGATGAATCTTGGATTTCGCTTATTTCAAGTCGTGTTCTTTGGTGTTAATGCACATTCACCCAAAAATCGCAGAGTTGCATGGTTGTTATCAGCCCAAATCAAGCATAGGTGTTTTGGTTCCATCTCAATAGAAAGAGGACGAATAAGCTTGGATTGTTCTTTCGGTGTTCATTCACCCTAACCCTAACCCTAGGAAAGCGAAGTTTAATAAGCCTAAACCAAGCCAAACAGCTTTTTTTGGGTTCCAGCTACATAGAAAGAAGAATGTTGGATTTCGCTTACTTCAAGTCGTGTTCTTTGGTGTTAATGCACATTGACCCAGAAATCGCAAAGTATTTGTAATGAGACCAAAGTAACACAACACCGTTGTCAGGGGCTCAGGAGCAGGAGCACAGGGGAGAGAGGAAATGGAGAGCGAAGGGGAAGAATCCGAGGGCAGCGTAGGGGAGTATGACAGTAGCCCGAGAGATTCCATGAGCTTCTCCAGCGAATCAGAAGATTCCCAGAAGGGGGCGCCGACGGTCAGGGCAAGGGGGGTCCCAGGGGGGACGCACCAGAAACAAGGAGCCAGCGGGGAACCCCAAAGCAGCAGCGGGGGATCAGGACCAGTTTCCCCACCAGAGCATAGTGGGGGGGAAGAGTCACATGTGTCAGGGCCAGCGTCTCCTCCAGCGGGGAGAGAAAGTGAGTCAGGGCTGACCACGCCTCCAACGGAGGGGAGGTCAGTTGCAGCTAGCCCCCCCAGAGGGGGAAGCAGTGACAGCAGCAGTGAAACGGTCAGGAGGAAAGTTGCTGGCTGGGCGCACGCGCCAAGTTCAAATGTACAGGCACGGGGGACAGCAGGAGACCCGGATGGGGAACCAGCTCCTAAAGCCCGCCGGAGGGAGGGGGAAGACTCAGGGGATTCAGCGTCAGAAGAGTCTAGAAAGGGCGAGACCCCAACGGACAGGCGGAACCAGAGGCGGAAGGAACAGAGGAAGAGGTGGAGTAAGGCTAGAGTAAGTGAGCTGGGACCTCGGGCGGCTCTGACAACCGTCTTTTCGCTTCCATATGCGTAGAAAGATAACGAATAAGCTTTGATTGGTCTTTCTCTGTTGAGAAAGAATAATATACTGTTTAGATGGGAGTTTCCACAAGGCTTGTCTTTTAACTACAAAGGAAAGAAAATTAAAATAAAAACAGTGCAAGACAAAGAACAATTTTTGGGAAGGAACGAGGAGGACTTCTTGAAGGAAGTGGTGGAACCTACAAATGCAAAGGAAGTAACAGATATTTCAAATTTAACATTTGGGCTCAAAACACCGACAGAGGAAGAACAACTACTTGGGGCAGTTGGGGGAACAATTAAGTAAATAACAAGATGGCTCTGCAATTTCTAAGTTGGAATTGTAATGGATTGAATCTTCCCAGAAAAAGGCGTGAGGTTTTTCATATTCTAAAAAGAGAACAATTGGATTTGATTTGTTTGCAAGAAACCCACGTGACCAGAGTACACCGAAAATTACTTATTAATAAAAGATTAGGACAGGAATTTATTTCATCAGATAAAGTGAAGAAAAGAGGAGTGGTGATCTATGCAAAGGAAAAGTTGGCCCCTAAGTTAATTTTTAAAGATGAACAAGGAAGATATTTGGCAATTGAAATACAAGTCCAAGGAGAAAAATTATTGATAATAGGAATTTATGCTCCAAATGAAGGTAAGTCAGAATTCTTCAAGAAATTGCATGAGACATTAATGGACTATCTGGATTACAATGTAATTATGATGGGAGATATGAATGGAGTGGTCTCTACAAACATGGATAAAGCACAAAGACAGGTGGTTTCCAAGGATGGGAGACTACCAAAGACTTTTTTTGAAATGACAGACAATATGGACCTGATTGACATTTGGAGAACAAGGAACCCTCTTGAGAGGGAGGGAACTTTCTTCTCTGAAGCAAAAATGACCTGGACTAGAATTGACCAAATTTGGGTAACTAGTGGGATTTCACCAAAGATAAAAAAAGTGGAAATCTGCCCAAAGACTTGCTCCGACCATAATGTTGTAAAGATGGAGATGAACTTAACAACAGCTGGCTCCTTCAGATGGAGGATGAATGACTCCCTATTTAGAGATGAAGAGGTGTACAAAAAGGCCCAGAAAGCGGTGAAGGATTACTTTGAGATAAATCTGAGAACAGAGGTGGAGAAAAGAGTAATTTGGGACGCAAGTAAAGCCGTCATGCGAGGATTTTTAATACAGCAGAATGCTATAAAAAGGAAGAGACAGAATGAGAAGAAGGACAAGATTCTGGAAAGGATAAAAGAAGGAGAAAAAAAACTGAGATCAAAGCCAAAGTCACATGAAATTTTGAGAGAAATTAAGTTTTATCAGAGGCAATATATGGAACTGATGAATCAGGAGATAGAATGGAAAATAAAACAAATGAGACAAAGGACATTTGAATCGGCAGATAAATGTGGGAAACTTCTGGCATGGCAATTGAAGAAGAGACAAAAACTGAATATGGTTACAAGCCTAGAAGTTGAAGGAAGGAATATTTATAAACCAAATGAGATTAGAAACTGTTTTCAGAGTTATTTCAGGAGACTTTACGCACAAGGGCCGGTGAATGAAAAAGAGATAGAAGAATTCCTTAAAAAATATGGATTACAAAAAATTTCTGAACAAAGTAAAGTGATTTTGAACCAGAAGATAACTGATCAAGAAATAGAGGGAGCCATTCAAAATATGCAATTGGGAAAATCTCCAGGACCAGATGGATTGACTTCCAGATACTACAAAGCTTTGAAAGAATGGTTGGTACAACCGTTGAAGGAAGTCTGTAATGAAATTTTAGAGGGGAAGAAGGTACCCGAATCGTGGAAAGAAGCGTATATTACACTTATACCAAAATCGGAGACTGAGAAGAACCAGATTAAGAACTACCGCCCTATATCATTACTTAATGTGGATTACAAAATTTTTGCAGACATTTTGGCAAAAAGACTGAAGAGAGTTTTGGTGGGAGAGATTCACAAAGACCAGGCGGGCTTTCTTCCAGGAAGACATTTATCTGACAATGTGAGAAACATAATAGATATTTTGGAATTATTAGAAGCCAATATTAATACTAAGGCAGTATTAATATTTGTGGACGCGGAGAAAGCTTTTGACAATATCTCTTGGAGCTTTATGAAAAAGAATCTTGAAGGGATGGGGGTAGGCCAAGGTTTTGAGAATGGTATAGGTGCAATTTATTCTGAACAAAAAGCAAAACTAATTGTAAATAATGTGGTTACTGAAGAATTTGCTATTGAAAAAGGGACACGACAGGGGTGCCCAATATCCCCATTACTTTTTATATCTGTCTTGGAGGTTTTATTAAACATGATCAGAGGGGACCAGCTGGTTAAAGGGATTCAGGTCGGAGCCAAACAATACAAACTGAGAGCGTTTGCAGATGACCTAGTATTAACTTTACAAGAGCCAGACACTAGTACGAAAAGAGTTTTAGAGTTAATACAAATATTTGGTCAAGTAGCAGGTTTTAAGCTGAATAAACAGAAAACGAAAGTATTGGAGAAAAATCTAACAGTTGCTGAAAGAGAGAGGTTTCATAGTGAAACCGGTTTAATGGTAGCAAAGAAAGTGAAATACCTGGGGATTAATTTGACATCTAAAAATGTGAACCTATTTAAAGACAATTATGAGAAATGTTGGACAGAAGTTAAGAAAGATTTAGAAATATGGTCAAATTTGAGACTTTCCTTGTTAGGCCGAATTGCTGTTATTAAGATGAATGTTTTGCCGAGAATGTTGTTTTTGTTTCAAACATTGCAGATTGTGGATAAAATGGATTGTTTCAAGAGGTGGCAGAAAGACATATCTAGATTTGTCTGGCAGGGCAAAAAGCCCAGAATAAAATTTAAGATATTAACTGATGCAAAAGAAAGAGGGGGGTTTGCCCTGCCGGACTTAAAATTGTATTATGAATCAGCGGCTTTTTGCTGGCTGAAAAACTGGCTGCTTCTTGAAAACACAGACATTTTGGATCTGGAAGGGTTCAATAACAGGTTTGGTTGGCATGCATATATATGGTATGACAAGGTTAAAATTCACCAAGGTTTCAAAAACCATATTGTTAGGAAAGCACTATATAATGTTTGGATTCGGTATAAAGATCTGTTGGAAAACAAAACCCCTAGGTGGCTGTCACCAATGGAAGCTAAGGAAGTGAAAAAACTTAATATGGAATCTAAATGGCCAAAATACTGGGAAATTATAGAACAAGAGGAGGGAAAAGTGAAATTGCAGAGCTATGAGAAATTGAAGTCTAAAGTAAGAGACTGGCTTCATTATTACCAAATAAATGAAGTATTCAAACAGGACAGGAAAATTGGCTTTCAGGTGGAGAGATCAAAATTAGAAACAGAATTGTTGGAACCCAATACTAAGAATTTGTCAAGAATGTATAACTTGCTGTTGAAATGGAATACACAGGATGAGACGGTTAAATCAGCTATGATTAAATGGGCACAAGACATTGGTCATGACATCATGTTTGCTGACTGGGAACAGTTATGGGCCACCAGTATAAAGTTTACGGCATGTAATGCCTTAAGAGAGAACATTATGAAAATGATTTATAGGTGGTACATGACCCCAGTCAAGCTTGCAAAAATCTATCATACGCCCAATAATAAATGCTGGAAATGTAATGAAACTGAAGGTACTTTCTACCACCTTTGGTGGACGTGCCCAAGGATCAAGGCCTTCTGGGAAATGATCTATAATGAAATTAAGAAGGTCCTTAAGTGTACCTTTCATAAGAAACCAGAGGCTTTTCTCCTGGGCATGGTAGGCCAATTGGTGTCAAGGAAAGATAGGACGTTCTTTATGTATGCTACAACAGCAGCAAGAGTTCTTTTAGCAAAGTATTGGAAGACACAAGAACTACCCACGCTGGAAGAGTGGCAGACGAAGGTGATAGACTATATGGGACTGGCCGAGATGACTGGCAGAATCCGTGACCAAGGAAAAGAGACGGTGGAAGAAGATTGGAAGAAATTTAAAGTTTATCTTAAGAACTGTTGTAAAATTAATGAGTGCTAAAATGTCATGGGTAATGTAAAACAGAATTGCAGCGATAAATGATTGGGTAAGAGAAAAAGGATCAAAGAAATTGAATCATAAGTAATTGAAATTAGGGGTTGCTGAAAAAGTTTAAAATAAGGATGCGGGAAAGGGAGGTATGGGGAAGTCGTTGAAATAAGGTTTAAGAAAAAAAGGTTATGAAATTATACGTGTTTATATGTTTGTTTGTCTATGTATTGTTAGTTGTGAAGTGTCTTATTCATGTTGGAAAATCAATAAAAATTTATTAAAAAAAAGAAGGGGAAAAAAAAGAATGCACATTCTTCCAAAAATCACAGAGTGACATGTTTGTTATCAGCCCAAATCAAGCATAGGTGTTTTGGTTCCATCTCAATAGAAAGAGAACGAATAAGCTTGGATTTTTCTTTCGGTTTTCATTCACCGTAACCCTAACCCTAATCCTAACCCCAACCCTAACCCTAGCAAAGCGAAGTGTAATAAGCCTAAACAAAGCCAAACAGGTTGTTTTGGGTTCCAGCTACATAGAAAGAAGAATCTTGTTTTTCGCTTATTTCAAGTCGTGTTCTTTGGTGTTAATGCACATTGACCCAGAAATCGCAAAGTGTGTGTAATGAGACCAAAATTACACAACACCGTCTTTTCGCTTCCATATGCGTAGAAAGAAGACGAATAAGCTTTGATTGGGCTTATTTCAATTCGCATGGTGTTTATTGGGTGTGCACCAGAATCACCCCCAACCAAAGCAAAAAGGTGTTTTGGGTTCCATCTACATAAAAAGAAGATGATAAAGCTCTGATTGGGCTTATTTCAAATTGGTATTTTTGCGGTTAGAATGCAAATTCACCCCAAAATCGAAGAATGAATTGTGTGTTATCAGCCCAAATCAAGCATAGGTGTTTTGGTTCCATCTCAATAGAAAGAGGACGAATAAGCTTGGATTGTTTTTTCGGTGTTCATTCACCCTAACCCTAACCCTAACCATAGCAAAGCGAAGTGTAATAAGACTAAACAAAGCCACTTCCGGGTTGGCGCCTCCGGCAATGGCGGAGCTCCTCCGTTCAGGAGGAACTTGCTCCGTGAAAAACAGGGTCTGACCGCCATGGCGAAGGTGAAAACCCGTTGAAATCACAAGCGGGAGAAGCTTGTGAACCTGGGATTCGGCTGGCACCTTTTGCGCCTCCCCTACTCGCGGGGAAACCCTGTTTTGGGGATCCGGAGCGACGTGGGGTGAGTGGCTCAGTGCTTTGAATCGACTGCTTCTTTCACGGAGTGAAGCCGCATTGCTGTTGCCGGAGAGCGCTGACTTTTTCCTGTGGACAATTGGATTTTAAACAACTACCCGTGAGTAGAACGGAAAATTGGATTTTTAAATACCTTAATTTGGCACTAAGCGGGAAGGTCATAAACAGGAAGTCTGCCTTCCGCTTTTGTAAATAGACTGGTGCAAAGACGTTACAAGCTAAAGTCTTTGAAAGCTTTCGGTAAAGGATTAAATTTCCATTGGTTTAAAATACAAAACCCCCCTTGGAAGCAGGAGAATAGGGGTAAATTTTGGACCTAGTGAGCCTGCAGGAGAGAGTGAAAAATCAAATTACCACTGCTCTGAACCTGGGAACGGGCTGCCAGATGACGTTTGGAGAGAGTGCATTGACAGAACGGATTTGACAGCTAGCTAAATAAGAGTAAGATACTGTTTCCATTGTCCTCTTCTGCATTTAAAAAGGAGGAAAAGTAACTGAAAATTGAAACTATCTTTAATTCTTGAGTTGTGCCTGAAAGAACTGATACAAGTGGAGACTGTTTCCCTCTAGAGGGAGCTTTTGAAACTGTTACAGGAGTGTAACTGGGGGATTTCCAGCTGCAGATAAGGATTCTGAGAACCAGAGATTGACCTTGGACCATTTAAAAATGTTGACAGGAGAGGCCATTGTGACTGTTTTATGTAAGATAAGCTGTTTGCTGGGACAGCTTCGCAAGAAGACGGATGACATGACTTTTAAAGTTGATAACTTGGAGACTTCCGCGTAGTCTTTGCTCACGGTCAGATGCGTCTCTCCCACTTTGCCAAGGTCGGGAGGTACGCGTTCGTTAGCGGAGCTAGAAGAGGGAGCTAAGGCTAAGCTGACCCCGAAGCCTTGGCAGGAGATTCCAGGGTGATATGGCGTTGCTGCCAGACCATTTTCAAGCTCCTAAAAGCTGAGCAAGAAGGGGAGAAGGGGGAGAACTTCTTCGGTGCTAGTTCCTGAAACCCTCCGCTGACGAGAAGCTCGAGCCTGTGGGTTGTCTATGGCTACACTTCTAAGAAACTGAAGCAAACCTAAACGATTAGCCTATTTTACTTACTGAACTTGCTAATTTACGATTAAAACAAAGCGTTTGATCTTAAAACAAAGTGTTTGAACCTAAATGGCTTTTCGCAACTGACCAATTTTTACCTACAAGCTATGTCAGACTGGCTTTTTTCAAAAAAGACGTCTATTCCATTAATACCTAAGACGTTTTAGCCATCCTTTCCTGCTGGAGTTATGAACAAAAAGATTACCTGTGGCTTCATTAGTGTTGCGACAGAAATAAACCAAGAAGTCATGAAGAAGAAATAATAAAAAAGACCCTTCCCAAGTGGGGAAATATATAAAGGGGTTTCCAGACTCTTCAGTATAAAATTAACTGTTGTTCACAAGTTAGTTTTCAACTGTCTGTTCACGCTGGCAAAAGGAATATAAGAGGCCAGAGACTCCCAGAGAACGGTGGTGAATGAGAGAGTGATTGATTACAAAGTTATAAAACTGTCACAAGACTGATAAACATTGCCTCCCCTCTCCCAAGAAGTGTGGCTATCCTCCCTTTCTGGGGATTTCTGTTTGTCTTTGGCTGTCGACTGCTACGGAGTATAAATCAATTTAATAACAGCTAAGAGTACTTCTGCTGACTCACGCGCTCCAACATTTTCTTAGACCGACATTTTCCTGGTTTGAGGAACGGAAATGAACTGTATTAGACTGACATAGATTGAGAAGGGGGTCGAAAATCGCAGAGAGGGAGTGACTCAAATAGCGACATCAGCTGGTGAAAGAAAACTTTGCACTCTTTTGAAAAAGACATTCCTCTAATAAGACTTATAAGAGCAATTACAGGGATTTTTGCAAGATCTGCAATTAGTGAAGATCCCAAAACGCTGCATCATAATCTGCTGAAAGAGACAAGGTTTCATAAATTTTTATAGACCCTATACCCCATTACTGGAATAGCATTCCTGTTACCTCTGGAAAAGTTACATCTAAGAGAGAACTTAATAGCACATAACATTATTGCATTGTACATTATTAATTGAAAATACTCCCCAGCTCTTTTCTTATTATTTAAATATACTTTTCGTATTTTCTTCCCCCTCTTTATTTCTTTACAAATTATAAATTGCATTATTATAATTACTTCTTTTGCTTTATTTTTCTCTTACCCTCCCATCCTTTCTTTGTTACTATCTTTTGTAAAAAAAATTTGTGTTTTTGTTTTGTTTTGTTTTGTTTCTCTGTTTGTTTCATTTTTGTTTTTCTGGTTGTTTTGTGTGGTTTTCAACTTGTGTGGTTTTCAACTTGTGTTTTTTTTGTTTCTGTTTTTTGTTGCTTTTTTCTGTTTTTGTTTGCTTTGCCTTTTGCTATCTATTGGTAGCTAATGCAGCTGATATTAGCATCAGATGTCATTAGCTTTGTTGCAAGGTGCTGATTAACTGAACCGCTAACCTGTTTAAAGATTTATATATATGATCTATTACCCTGAATGATTAAGTGAATGCAAGGATTGCAATCGTTTATTATATTTATTTGATCTGATGAATTTGTGATATTTCTGTATTGATGCTTGACTGTAACTAATTAGATAATTGTTCATAATCAATTTAAAATATATTTAGTGAAACTGGGAATATAAAAAATTAGTGGATACATAGGCCGGAGATTATTATCAGACTGGTAAAATTGTCATAATTGTATTAAGAAAGATTGAACTTAATTGACATTCATTAATTATTACATTGGAAATATTGACACGACTGTATTAAGAAAGATTGAACTTAATTGATATCCAATCTGTAAGATAGAAGGAAAGAGAACAAATTACCTAGTGAGCTAATTGAATTTCTTAGTAAAAAAACAACTGTGTCAGGTTCCGCGGCAGTTTCAGCCTCACAAATCAGGAGAACTTCTGTAATTGACATGGATCAACCACTAGATATGAGAGAATTAATTTTAAGTTTGAAGAAAGATATCCAAGATTTAAAAAATAATGTAAATGAAAAGGCAAAAGCAACAGAAGAAAAACTTATTTCAATGGGAGTTAAAATAGATGAAAATGTGAAAATAGCAGCTGAGTTATCAACTCAGGTCAACAATTTAGTACAAAAAAATTCAGAACTGACGAAAATAGTGCTAGACCTTAAAGGTAAAACACAGGACCTAGAGGAGGCTCAGAAAAAATTACAAAATGAAAATAGAGAGTTGAAAAGGGAATGCGATAAGATACGGAAAGAAACAGCAGATGGAAATGGAAATGAAGAATACTATATTAAGAACAAGCTATAAAAGAAAGTTAATCATTGGAGATTGTCCAATCATTATCTATAAAGAAATTCCAATCAGGATTCTGCGCAAGAGGGAAGGATACAGGCATTTAACAAATGTCCTGAAGAGAAATACAATACAGTACAAATGGGAATTCCCAGAAGGGATTTCCTTTTTTTATAAGAATAAAAAATTCAAACTGATAGACACACAAGAAGCCGGAAAGTTTTTGAGAAGATACGAAAAGGACCTGGGTAGGGAAGAAGAAAGATTTGGAAGAGGAGAGGGGAGAGTGGGGGAAGGAGGAGGGAGAGAGGGGAGAGAGGCCAAGGGGCTGGAGGGGAGGGGAGGGGAGACAGAGGAGGAGGCGGAAGGTGCAGGATCGGGGGAGGAAAAGGAGGGGGAAGAGATAGAGACTATTGGAAACAGAAGCACCAGAATTTAAATCAGAAATTAGGATAGAGGTTTGTTAGCTGAAATGACCCTTAAGTTTCTGTCGTGGAATGTGAATGGCTTTAATGAAAAGTCCAAGAGAAATAAATTTGAGAAAATTATAAAGAAAAAAAATGTTGATGTGATCTGTTGCCAAGAAACACATGTTGCCAAAAAACACAAACATATTTTAATAAATAAAAAGTTGGGAATAGAATTCATTAACTCAGATTCCAAGAAAAAAAGAGGGGTAGCAATTTATGTGAAAGAGAAATTAGAACCTAAATTGATATGTAAGGACGAGGAAGGAAGAATCTTAGGAGTGCAAATCAATTTTCAGGGAGAAAAACTCAACGTGGTGACAGTCTATGCGCCAAATACAAATAAGTTGGAGTTTTTCAAAAAATTGGAACAAGTCTTATTAAATCTAGAGAATAATAAACTGGTCCTACTTGGAGATCTAAATGGAGTGCCGAAACCAGAACTAGATAGAAGCTCAAAGAGGAAGAATCTAAATCAAGGGAAACTTCCGAGATCGTTTAATGACCTCGAGGAAAATTTAGACTTAATAGATATATGGAGATATAAAAACCCCATGACAAAACAATTCACTCACTTCTCAGAGCCGCATCAGAGTTGGAGCAGGTTGGATCAGATATGGGTATCAAGAGAATTAACAATAAGAGTGTCGAAATGTGAGATACTTCCTAGAACACTATCTGATCACAACCCAATAATATTACATTTAAATTGGAAAACTCAGGGTATGTACAGATGGAGAATGAATGACTATTTATTTGAAAAAGAAGAAGTGATTGAAAAGGCTAAAACCACCTTAAAAGACTACTTTGATTTAAATATCAATAAGGAGACAAACATAGACATAGTTTGGGATGCCAGTAAGGCAGTGCTAAGAGGTTTTCTGATACAACAAAATAGTCAAAGAAGAAAGGTGAGAGAACAAAAAAAAGAAGAGTTAATTACACAATTGAGAGAATGTGAAAAGAATCTGATAGAAAAACCGAGTGATGAAGGGAACAAGCAACTGTACAAGATATTACAAGCACAATACTCAACATTAATAAATCAAGAGGTAGAATGGGGAATTAAGTTAATGAGACAAAAATTTTTCGAATCGGCAAATAAAACTGGAAAGTTTCTGGCGTGGCAACTGAGAAAAAGGAAAAAACAAAACGTTATTAATAAAATAAAAGTAGAAGAACAAATCTTGGAGGACCCTAATGAAATAAAAAAGAGCTTCCTCAAATTCTATGAAAACCTATATAAAAGAGAAGAAGAAGATGCCATAGAAATAGAAAAATATCTAGAAGAAAACAGAATTAACAACATATCGGAAGAGGAAAGAAGTCTGTTAAATAAACCCATAAAAGCAGAGGAAATTCAAGAGGCGATAAAGAGGATGAAACTGGGGAAAGCCCCAGGCCCAGATGGTCTATCGGCCAAGTATTATAAAGTCCTAGAAGAACTTATAACACCGGTGCTATGTGAAGTAATGAATGAGATTTTAGGAGGAGGAAGAACACCAGCATCCTGGAAAGAAGCATACATTACGTTGATACCGAAACCTGATTCGGACAGACAGATCATTAAGAACTACAGACCGATTTCATTACTGAACAATGACTACAAGATCTTCGCAGACGTAATGGCGACCCGACTTAAAAAGTGTCTAGTTAACCTCATCCATACCGATCAGGCTGGTTTTTTACCTAATAGGCAAATAAAAGACAACATAAGACATACAATAAACATCATTGAATACTTAGAATGCAAAAATGAAATCCCTGCAGCTTTAATGTTCATTGACGCCGAAAAGGCTTTTGACAATGTATCCTGGCGTTTTCTTATAAAATGTTTGGAAAAGACAGGGATAGAGGGCACATTCCTTGAAGGAATAAAAGCAATTTACTCACAACAAAGTGCCAAATTAATTATCAATAATAACTTAACAGAACCCTTTGAAATTTCGAAGGGTACAAGGCAGGGGTGCCCTCTGTCACCTCTTCTGTTTATTATGATGTTAGAGATAATTACAAATAAGATAAGGAAAACTTCAGAGATACGCGGAATAAATATTGGAGTAAAAGAATACAAATTGAAAGCATATGCTGACGATCTTATCTTGTCTTTAGAGGATCCAAAAGAGAGTGTTAGTAAGGTGTTAGATCTGTTAGAAGAATTTGGAAAATTATCTGGTTTTAAATTAAATAGAACAAAAACTAAAATGATGACTAAAAATGTGAAAGAGGAGGTAAAAAACCATCTTGAATCTCAAACTGGTATCAAAGTAACAAAAAAAGTAAAATACCTTGGAATCTGGTTAACAATGAAAAATATAAATTTGATGGAAGATAATTACATAACCACATGGAAAGAAATAAGGAAGGACTTAGATACCTGGAACAGAATAAAACTTTCTTGGTCGGGTAGAATGGCGGCGATTAAAATGAGTTTATTACCGAAATTGTTGTTCCTATTTCAAAATATACCGATAATCAGGGGTACCTCAGTATTCAAAGATTGGCAGAAAATACTCTCTAAATTTATCTGGCAAGGGAAAAGGCCCAGAATCAGATTTAAACTACTTACAGATCAAAGAGATAGGGGAGGATTCGCAGTTCCAAATTTAAAGTTGTATTATGAAGCCTCGTGTCTTTGTTGGGTCAAAGATTGGATCGTTATTAAAAATAAAGACTTGTTAGATCTAGAAGGATTTAATATAAGATTTGGTTGGCACTCTTACCTATGGCGTAACAAGGGAAAGGTTTATAAAGGATTTTCTAACCACATTTTTAGAGGACCACTGCTGGAAGTGTGGGAAAGAAACAAAAAATTATTGGAACAGAAGACCCCTTGGTGGCTATCGCCAGTTGATATCCTGACAATAAAAAAACCAAACATCGAAGGAGAAAGATGGACATATGAAGACCTACTAGTAAAAACAGAGACTGGTTGGAGGATTAGGCCTTATGAAGAAATAAAGAACAAATTGACAGGATGGATCCAATTTCACCAAATTAATTCTATATGGTCTGAGGATAAAAAGAATGGGATAAGTGAGAAAAAATCTAGATTTCAGATTGAAATACTAGAAAGTAAAACAAAACTCCTATCGAAAATGTATAGCCTGTTACTTGAATGGGATACCAAAGATGAAGAAGTAAAGGAGGTAATGATCAGATGGGCAATGGACTTCGGACATAACATAGAGTTTGATAAATGGAAGGCATTATGGAATAAAGGCATGAGATTCTCGGCATGCACAACACTCAGGGAAAATATGTATAAAATGATGTACAGGTGGTATGTAACGCCCGTAAAATTGGAAAAAATATATAAAACTGGTGATAAATTATGTTGGAAGTGCAAGATCAAGGAGGGTGATTTCTATCATATGTGGTGGTTGTGTGAGCCTATCAAAAAATTCTGGGAATCTATTTACAATGAATTAAAAAAAATCCTCAAATATACCTTTATAAAAAAAACCCGAAGCCTTTCTGCTGGGGATAATTGGGGAGGAAATCAAAAAGGAAGACCACACACTCTTTCAGTATGCGACAGTGGCTGCCAGAACTCTAATAGCGCAGAATTGGAAGACATCAAAAATCCCAACTATAAACGAATGGCAAACCAAACTATTTGATTATTTAGAACTGGCAAAAATGACACAGAAAATAAGAAATCAAAAAGACATAAAGTTTAATAAAGAATGGAATAAATTTATGACATATATGGAAACAGAGGTAAAAAATCTAAAAATCACAGTAGGTATGACGTAACACTTGTGACGTAAAGAGTCTTTTGAGGAAAAGAAACTGCAGATAAAAAATCATATAATATATTCTGAAACCGAGATGAAGGGAAGTCAATTAATGTTGTGTGTTATTTAGTTATTTAGTTAATGTAAGTTAATTAGTTGGTGTTTTATGTTAGGAGATGTTTTTTCTTTTGTTTTTTTATTATTTCTTTTATTTATGTACTCCTTTTTTGTATGTATGTGTTATGTATGTTTATTTTTTCACCTGTTTTAATGTTGGATGTAGCAAAATGAATTAAAATCAATAAAAAAAAAAATGGCATACCAGAAAAAAAAAAGCTTTGTTGCAAGGTGCTGATTAACTGAACCGCTAACCTGTTTAAAGATTTATATATATGATCTATTACCCTGAATGATTAAGTGAACGCAAGGATTGCAATCGTTTATTATATTTATTTGATCTGATGAATTTGTGATATTTCTGTATTGATGCTTGACTGTAACTAATTAGATAATTGTTCATAATCAATTTAAAATATATTTAGTGAAACTGGGAATATAAAAAATTAGTGGATACATAGGCCGGAGATTATTATCAGACTGGTAAAATTGTCATAATTGTATTAAGAAAGATTGAACTTAATTGACATTCATTAATTATTACATTGGAAATATTGACACGACTGTATTAAGAAAGATTGAACTTAATTGATATCCAATCTGTAAGATAGAAGGAAAGAGAACAAATTACCTAGTGAGCTAATTGAATTTCTTAGTAAAAAAACAACTGTGTCAGGTTCCGCGGCAGTTTCAGCCTCACAAATCAGGAGAACTTCTGTAATTGACATGGATCAACCACTAGATATGAGAGAATTAATTTTAAGTTTGAAGAAAGATATCCAAGATTTAAAAAATAATGTAAATGAAAAGGCAAAAGCAACAGAAGAAAAACTTATTTCAATGGGAGTTAAAATAGATGAAAATGTGAAAATAGCAGCTGAGTTATCAACTCAGGTCAACAATTTAGTACAAAAAAATTCAGAACTGACGAAAATAGTGCTAGACCTTAAAGGTAAAACACAGGACCTAGAGGAGGCTCAGAAAAAATTACAAAATGAAAATAGAGAGTTGAAAAGGGAATGCGATAAGATACGGAAAGAAACAGCAGATCTGAAAGCACAGCAGGATTCAACTTTGGACTCTATTGTGATGTTGCAAATGCAGAGAAGGGAGAATACCCTAAGATTCAGAGGACTAACAGAGGACGCAGAGGAAATAATTGAGAAAAAAATCTCAAAAGAGCAAGCAGCTTGGTTAGACCTAGAAGAAGCAGAAGTAGCACAAAAAATAGAAAAAGCATTCAGAGTCAAATCTAATGTAGCAAAAGCAAACAACTGGCCGGCTGATTGTTTAGTCTCTTTTAACTCTACGGATTTCAGAAATAGAATTTTACAAGCTAGTAACAAGAAGAAATTTCAATCGGAAGGAAATGATATTATCGTCCACAAGATTATTCCAAATCAGTTGATAAAAAAGAGAGAAGCTTATAGACCTCTGGCCGAGGCACTAAAGGCAAAGGCAGTGGACTATAGGTGGGAGTACCCGGAAGGCATCTCTTTTTTCTTTAAAGGGAAACGTAGAAAGTGTTTGTCGGCATTAGATGCGGACAAGTTCTGGAGAAAGTATCGGAAAGACCTCAGAGGAAAAAGGCAATTGTTGGGAGAATCAGAGGATATTGAACAAAGAGTTGAGAGTTAGGAGACAGATCTAAGAAGGGAATTTATTAAATGTATACTGAGACCTTGAATGTGTAATTTTTTTATTTTTTATTTTTTTTAACCCGTTGACGTTGTTGGGATACTGCCAGGGAGACAAAGGCCATCACTGCCTCCACGTCGACTCCGGACGTCCACCGATCTCCCGTAGATACGCAGTTTCAGCAATTAGCGACACGAGCTCCAGAAAATAGCTTCCCACATTCCTGGGCTCATGCACACTCTATCAGCAGATAATGCACAGCAAAAGTCGCACTCAGGAGAGCATTAATTTACAAGTTTTATTCAGCGTTGATCAGAACAAAAAAACATGACTGCCTGCTTCAGTGTCTTCGACACCAAGAGAGAAACAAAAGCAACAGAAAACATAAACATCCTGTGAACAGGAAATGCGCAGGCTGTGACACAAACATCCCGCTCCCTTTTAAGGTGGAACGGAAATATCCTAACAGACGTATCATAAGAAATAAAGTATGGATTATAAATTTATTACTTGGAACATAAATGGTTTAAATGAAAAATCAAAAAGGAACAAGGTGGAACATATTCTGGTTAAGCAAAAATATGATCTAATCTGTCTGCAAGAAACTCATGTAGCGGAAAAACATAAAAGAGTATTAATAAATAAGAGATTGGGGCTTGAGTTTATTGCATCAAGTAAAGAAAAAAAGAGAGGGGTGGTAATTTATGTAAAACCTCAGCTGGAGCCAAAACTGCTTTACAATGATGAAAAAGGTCGAACAGTGATTATAGAGGTTAAGATCAATAATGAAAAAGTGATAGTTATTGGAATTTATGCACCAAATGAAAGAAAATCCGAATTCTATCAATTCCTGGAAGAAAAAGTCATAGAATATTTAGGGGGGGAAATTATATTATTAGGAGATTTTAATGGAGTAGTCAAATTGATGCTTTTGAATTATGGTGCTGGAGGAGACTCTTGAGAGTCCCATGGACTGCAAGAAGATCAAACCTATCCATTCTTAAGGAAATCAGCCCTGCGTGCTCACTGGAAGGACAGATCGTGAAGCTGAGGCTGCAATACTTTGGCCACCTCATGAGAAGAGAAGACTCCCTGGAAAAGACCCTGATGTTGGGAAAGATGGAGGGCACAAGGAGAAGGGGACGACAGAGGACGAGATGGTTGGATAGTGTCTTCGAAGCTACAAACATGAGTCTGACTAAACTGCGGGAGGCAGTGGAAGACAGAAGTGCCTGGCGTGCTCTGGTCCATGGGGTCACGAAGAGTCGGACACGACTAAAAGACTAAACAACAACAAGTCAATCATGGACAGAACAATAAAGAAGAAAGAAAAGAGGCAGAACAAACTCCCAACTACATTTTTCCAATTAATAGAACTCCTGAATTTGTTCGACGCTTGGAGGTTTAAGAATCCAACAGAGAAAGAATTTACACATTAGTCAGAGCCACATAAATCGGCGGGACGAATCAACGCGATATGGACAACAAAGGATTTATTAAATAATATTACAAAAGCAGAAATCCATCCAAGGACAATTTCTGATCACAGAAATCTGGGTTAACTTTAAAGGAAAAGAAGAAAAGGTTAAAAGGTGGCAACTTAATGAGAGTATGCTAAACGATGAAAAAATTGTACAGAAGGCCAAGCAAATCTTAGAAGAATATTTTAAGTTTAATTTAAATCAAGGAGTAGATCTAGAGACGGTTTGGGACGTGGGTAAAGCCGTCATAAGAGGCTTCTTTATACAACAAAACGCATTCCAAAGGAAAATAAAGGAGAAGAAGAAAATGGAGATCTGGGAGGAAATTAGAAAAAAGGAAAGGATCCTTTTCCAAAAACCAGATGAGGAACTAATTAAGCAAAGTATAAAAATTTTACAGACGCAATTCTCCATGATAATAAATGAAGAGATAGAATGGAAGATAAAATGGTTGAGACATAGAAAATTTGAGTTTGCAAATAAACCTGGTAAACTTCTGGCCTGGCAATTAAAGAAGGAAAAGGAAGATAGAATTATCAATAAAATTAAAATTGAAGACAAATGGATTCAAGAACCGAAGGAAATTAGTAAAAACTTTGCTAGTTTTTTCGGAAAACTATATAAAGAAGGTCCAGGTTTGGATATTCCGCAAAAGAGGAAGGGTATCTTTTTATATGCGACGGCGGCAGCAAGGGTTTTGATCGCAGCAAAATGGAAGAGTAATGAAATCCCCTCTATACAAGATTGGATCCAAAAGCTGACAGAATATGCCGAATTAGATGGTTTATCAGAAAAAATAAAGAATAAATCAAAACAGGAATTTGTTTCTAAATGGGAGGTTTTCAAAGAATATCTGAAAAATAAATATAGTAGTTTAAATTCTGTTGCAGCATTCGAGGAACTTCAGTAATAGTTGCTAGGTAGATAGAATAAATTAGATTTATTGAGAATAAGTTTAATTATGAAAAAAAATGTGTATTGGCAATAAGTAATATGAATTTGAAATATGGAATAGACGGGAAGTTGGGTCTTTAGTTTTAAGACCAATAGATGTTTTATTGTTTGCCAAGAAAATTATGTGTCTATGGTTATTTTTGTAATTTGTGTGTAATTTGGTATTTGTGTTTTTTTGTGTGTTTTTTTTCTTGTTGTATAAATAAATATTAAAAAAAATAAAAAAAATAAAATAAAGTTGATAACTTGGAACAGAAAGTGACTAATTTGAGTCAAAAAGCGAACACCAACACAGAAATAATTCAGGACTTGGTACAGGAACCCACTTTGGCAGGACAAATGGTGGAGGAGAAGGAGGAGAAAGAGAAAGCGGCTGTTGTTGAACCTAAAGTAATACAAGAGGGATACATGGCTTTACAGAAGCAAATTGAGGACTATAAGTTGAGGCCTTTTAAGATTGAATCTAGGAAAAGTCAGACTTTGAGGATTGGATCCCGGTTTGGACTGAAGAAGGAAAGTTGGAAAGATCCCTCTATGCAGGGGTTAACTGACTTCTGGGACATGGACTTGGGTTGGAGGAGATTGAAGTTTTGGGGGCCTTTGGATTTGGAGGAATTTTGAAATATGTCCTGAAATACTTTATGGACTTTAGCTTCAACTATGGAAATTTGGCTGACCTGTTCAGAAGGAAGAAAAGTATTGATAGGTTGGAGTTTCCCCGAGATTTGCTTTTTAGCATTAAAGAAAATGAAGAAGACCTGCAGAAGGGACTTGGAAAAGAGTTAAGAGCCTCGGACATAAGATCACCAGGTTGATGGACTTTATGGAGTTGACGGAAAGGACTGGCAGAATCCGAAACCAGGGAGAGGAGATGGTGGAAGAAGATTGGAAAATTTAAAGTTTATATATAGACATATGGTAAAACTAATGAGTGATAGAAAAATGGTGGAAAGATTTTTTATGGGCTTAGCAGAAATGTTATAAGGAGTTAAGCATATATAAGTATTTTAGTTTTAAAGGAAAATAAGGTTAAAAAGTATGTTATTTACAATAGGATAGAAAATGGAGAAAGATGGAAAGGATTTGCTAAAACAATAAATAGAAGTGGAATACAAAAAGGGAGGTGAGGGGAGGTCAAGGAAACAAGGGAATGAAAGATAGAGTACGGAAAAGGGATGATGTATGTTTTTAAACTGTTTTTGTTTTGTTTTATTTAGGGTTAAGGTTAGGGAGTGGGTTTTGTTTTGTTTAGTTTAATGTGTTTAGTTTTGAGTTTAGGTTGTGTTTTGGATTGTCTATATACTGTATTGTTTTGTTTTATTCTCTTTTGCTTTTTCTCCTTTGTCTTCTTTTCTTTTTTTCTTTTCCCTTTTTGTAATCTATAAAAGTAATAAATATTATTTAAAAAAATAATAATAAACAAAGCCAAAAAGGTTGGTTTGGGTTCCAGCTACATAGAAAGAAGAATCTTGGATTTCGCTTATTTCAAGTCGTGTTCTTTGGTGTTAATGCACATTGACCCAGAATTTGCAAAGTGTGTGATTGACCCAGAATTCGCCTGGCAGGGGGTTGGACTCGATGGCCCTTGCGATCTCTTCCAACTCTATGATTCAATGATTCTCTGATTGGGCTTATTTCAAATTGTTGTTTTTGGGGTTAGAATGCACATTCCCCCAAAAATCGCAGAGTGACATGTTTCTTATCAGCCCAAATCAAGCATAGGTGTTTTGGTTCCATCTCAATAGAAAGAGGACGAATAAGCTTGTATTGTTCTTTCAGTGTTCATTCACCCTAACCCTAACCCTAACCCTAAGCCTAACCCTAACAAAACGAAGTGTAATAATCCTAAACAAAGCCAAACAGATTGTTTTGGTTTCCAGGTACACAGAAAGAAGAATCTTGGATTTCGCTTATTTCAAATCGTGTTCTTTGGTGTTAATGCACATTGGCCCAGAAATCGGAAAGTGTGTGTAATGAGACCAAAATAACACAACACCGTCTTTTCGCTTCCATATGCGTAGAAAGACGACCAATAAGCTTTAATTGGGCTTATTTCAATTCACATGGTGTTTTTTGAGTGTGCACCAGAATCACCCCCAACCAAAGTAAAAAGGTGTTTTAGGTTCCATCTACATAAAAAAAAGATGATAAAGCTCTGATTGGGCTGATTTCAAATTGGTGTTTTTGGGGTTAGAATGCACATTCACCCAAAAATCGGAGAGTGACATGTTTGTTATCAGCCCAAATCAAGCATAGTTGTTTTGGTTCCATCTCAATACAAAGAGGACGAATAAGCTTGGATTGTTCTTTCGCTGTTCATTCACCCAAAAATAGCAAAGCGAAGTGTAATAAGCCTAAAGAAAGCTGTCAGAGCTACCCTAGGTCCCAGCTCACAAAGGACCAACGCTGCTTCGTTGTTAAGTATAAAAGTCTTTATTGAAGTTCAGATTCACTTCCAGAGCCGCAGCGCGCAGCTCCACGTCTTAAGTGTCAGACCACTGATGCTCCGTCTGAGTCTCCTCCCCCTTGACACCAATTTAAGATTCTAGCCTTGCTCCACCTTCTCCGCTGCTCCTTCCTCCTCTGGGTCCGCCTGCCCGCCGGGGTTCCGCCCTTTCTAGCCTCTTCTCCCGCTGATTCCCCTGAGCCTTCTCCCTCCCTCCGGCGGGCTTTAGGAGCTGGTTCCCCATCCGGGTCTCCTGCTGTTCCGCGCGCCTGCACATTTGAACTTGGCGCGCGCGCCCAGCCAGCAGCTTTCCTCCTGACCGTTCCACTGCTGCTGTCACTGCTTCCCCCTTCGGGGGGGCTAGCTGCAACTGACCTCCCCTCCGTTGGAGGCGTGGTCAGCCCTGACTCCCTCTCTGGAGGAGGCACTGCCCCGACACATGTGACTCTTCCCCCCCACTACGCTCTGCTGGGGAAACTGGTCCCGATCCTCCACTGCTGCTTTGGGGTTCCCCTCTGGCTCCTTGTTTCTGGTGCGTCCCCCCTGGGACCCCCCTTGCCCTGACCATCGGCGCCCCCTTCTGGGAATCTTCTGATTCACTGGAGAAGCTCATGGAATCTCTCGGGCCACTGTCATACTCCCCTACGCTGCCCTCGGATTCTTCCCCTTCGCTCTCCCAATCCTCTCTCCCCAGTGCTCCTGCTCCTGATTCCCTGACAAAAGCAAAAAAGGTTGTTTTGGGTTCCAGCTACATAGATAGAAGAATCTTGGATTTCGCTTATTTTAAGTCATGTTCTTTGGTGTTAATGCACATTGACCCAGAAATCGCAAAGTGTGTGTAATGATACCAAAATAACACAACACCGTCTTTTCACTACCATATGCGTAGAAAGACGACGAATAAGCTTTTATTGGGCTTATTTCAATTTGCATGGTATTTTTTGGGTGTGCACCAGAATCACCCCCAACCAAAGCAAAAAGGTGTTTGGGTTCCAACTACATAAAAAGAAAATGGTAAAGCTCTGATTGGACTTATATCAAATTGGTGTTTTTGGGGTTAGAATGCACATTCACCCAAAAATCACAGAGTGACATGGTTGTTATCATCCCAAATCAAGCATAGGTGTTTTCGTTCCTTCTCAATAGAAAGAGGACGAATAAGCTTTGATTGTTCTTTCGGTGTACATTCACCCTACTCCTAACCGTAACCCTAACCGTAACCCTAACCCTAGCAAAGCGAAGTGTAATAAGCCTAAACAAAGCCAAAAAGGTTCTTTTGGGTTCCAGCTACATAGAAAGAAGAATCTTGGATTTCGCTTATTTCAAGTTCTGTTCTTTGGTGTTAATGCACATTGACCCAGAAATCGCAAAGTGTGTGTAAAGAAGATGATAAAGCTCTGGTTGGGCTTATTTCAAATTGGTGTTTTTGGGGTTAGAATGCACATTCACCCAAAAATCACAGAGTGACATGGTTGTTATCAGCCCAAATCTAGCATAGGTGTTTTCGTTCCTTCTCAGTAGAAAGAGGACGAATAAGCTTTGATTGTTCTTTCGGTGTACATTCACCCTACTCCTAACCGTAACCCTAACCCTAACCCTAGCAAAGCGAAGTGTAATAAGCCTAAACAAAGCCAAAAGAGGGTTATTTTGGGTTCCAGCGACATAGAAAGAAGAATCTTGGATTTCGCTTATTTCAAGTCGTGTTCTTTGGTGTTAATGGACATTGACCCAGAATTCGCAAAGTGTGTGTAATGAGACCAAAATAACACAACACCGTCTTTTCGATTCCATATGCGTAGAAAGACGACCAATAAGCTTTAATTGGGCTTATTTCAATTCGCATGGTATTTTTTGGGTGTGCACCAGAATCACCCCCAACCAAAGCAAAAAGGTGTTTTGGGTTCCATCTACATAAAAAGAAGATGATAAAGCTCTGATTGGGCTTATTTCAAATTGGTGTTTTTCGGGTTAGAATTCACATTCACCCAAAAATCGGAGAGTGACATGTTTGTTATCAGCCCAAATCAAGCATAGGTGTTTTGGTTCCATCTCAATAGAAAGAGAACGAATAAGCTTGGATTGTTCTTTCGGTGTTCATTCACCCTAACCCTAACCCTAACCCTAACCCTAACCCTAACCCTAACCCTAACCCTAACCTAAGATGATAAAGCTCTGATTGGGCTTATTTCAAATTGGTGTTTTGGGGGTTACAATGCACATTCACCCCAAAATCGCAGAGTGACATGTTTGTTATCAGCCCGAATCAAGCATAGGTGTTTTGGTTCCATCTCAATAGAAAGAGGACAAATAAACTTGAATTGCTCTTTCGGTGTTCATTCACCATAACCCTAACCCTAACCCTAGCCCTAGCAAAGCGACGTCTAATAAGCCTAAACAATGCCAAACAGGTTGTTTTGGGTTCCAGCTACATAGAAAGAAGAATCTTGGATTTCGTTTATTTTAAGTCATGTTCTTTGGTGTTAATGCACATTGACCCAGAAATCGCAAAGTGTGTGTAATGAGACCAAAATAAGACAAAACCGTCTTTTCGCTTCCATATGCGTAGAAAGACGACCAATAAACTTTAATTGGGCTTATTTCAATTTGTATGGTGTTTTTTGGGTGTGCACCAGAATCACCCCCAACCAAAGCAAAAAGGTGTTTTGGGTTCCATCTACATAAAAAGAAGATGATAAATCTCTGATTGGGCTTATTTCAAATTGGTGTTTTGGGGGTTAGAATGCACATTCACCCAAAAATCACAGAGTGACATGTTTGTTATTAGCCCAAATCAAGCATAGGTGTTTTGGTTCCTTCTCAATAGAAAGAGGACGAATAAGCTTTGATTGTTCTTTCGGTGTTCATTCACCTTAACCCTAACCCTAACCCTAACCCTAACCCTAACCCTAACCCTAACCCTAACCCTAACCCTAACCCTAACCCTAACCCTAACCCTAGCAAAGCGAAGTGTAATAAGCCTAAACAAAGCCAAAAGAGGGTTAGTTTGGGTTCCAGCTCCATAGAAAGAACAATCTTTTATTTCCTTTATTTCAAGTGGTGTTCTTTGGCGTTAATGCACATTGACCCAGAAATCGCAAAGTGTGTGTAATGAGACCGAAATAACACAACACCGCCTGTCAGAGCCGCCCGAGGTCTCAGCTCACAAAGGACCAACGCTGCTTCGTTGTTAAGTACAAAAGTCTTTATTGAAGTTCAGTTTCACTTCCAGAGCCGCAGCGTGCAGCTCTACGTCTCAACTATCAGACCGCTGATGCTCCGTCTGAGTCTCCTCCCCCCAGACACTCTAGCCTTACTCCACCTCTTCCTCTGTTCCTTCCGCCTCTGGTTCCGCCTGTCCGTTGGGGTCTCGCCCTTTCTAGACTCTTCTGACGCTGAATCCCCTGAGTCTTCCCCCTCCCTCCGGCGGGCTTTAGGAGCTGGTTCCCCATCCGGGTCTCCTGCTGTCCCCCGCGCCTGTACATTTGAACTGGGCGCACGCGCCCAGCCAGCAACTTTCCTCCTGACCGTTTCACTGCTGCTGTCACTGCTTCCCCCTCTGGGGGGGGCTAGCTGCAACTGACCTCCCCTCCGTTGGAGGCGTGGTCAGCCCTGACTCACTTTCTCTCCCCGCTGGAGGAGACACTGGCCCTGACACATGTGACTCTTCCCCCCCACTACGCTCTGGTGGGGAAACTGGTCCTGATCCCCCGCTGCTGCTTTGGGGTTCCCCGCTGGCTCCTTGTTTCTGGTGCGTCCCCCCTGGGACCCCCCTTGCCCTGACCGTCGGCGCCCCCTTCTGGGAATCTTCTGATTCGCTGGAGAAGCTCATGGAATCTCTCGGGCCACTGTCATACTCCCCTACGCTGCCCTCGGATTCTTCCCCTTCGCTCTCCATTTCCTCTCTCCCCTGTGCTCCTGAGCCTTTGACACCGCCTATTCGCTTCCATATGCGTAGAAAGACGACGAATAAGCTTTGATTTGTAGCCTTATTGGAATTCACCGATTGGGTCAGCGTTGCTCCGGGACAGTAGGAAGGATTTCAAACGACACCTAAGGTTGATTCAAAGAAAGAGTTTATTTTGCTCTCCGGATAGCAGAAGGCACTTGCGTGATCAAGTCCACAGCAAGTCCAAAGAAATTACAAGTTTCATGCAGTTTATATACTCTCCCGGCATCCTCTCCCCCTTCCCCAGCCACGTCAACTTGTATACGCAGGTTGACATCACATATGTTCCTGCTCTGGTACTTTCAACCATAAAAGGATCTTCCTTCCTGTACTTCTGATCATAAAAGGATCTTCCTCTTCCTACACTTATCTGGGGGGATGTCATAATCTCCGGGAACACGCTTTTGGCGTTTTTCCCGAACATTGGTCTTGTGCCTATTTTGTGGTCGGCACATAAGATAAAGTCCTGACGTGTTTTCGTTGTTCCCTGGGGAGGCAAGGCCATGCCTTTCCTGTTCTGATAAAGGACAGAACTGTTTATGCAGTTGTGTCCTTATTATGGTTTTGCTCAACAGTTCAAGTTTTACGCATTGAAAAGTGCTATCTTTTGAGAGAACAAAAAGTGGGGGGGTTGTGTCAGTTTTTAAACTTACTACACAGAAACCCATTCCTTCATTCCCTCCTCTTCTTTTGGACAGCCTTACGGCTTGTCCCAAGGCACTGGCTGGTATTCTCGTGACAGTGCTATAATCTGGGGCCGAATCATTCGTGACATCATTTTACGCATCATATTTTGCAAGCATTGCATTAAGCAGGGTATACAGGAGCAGAAAAGAAGCAAGATTAGCAAGGGGCCTATCAACATCGTAAAAAGTCCTCTAAGCCACCCCAGGTTCAGAAGCCACTCAGTCAACCAAGACATGTCCCATCCGCTCCAGGTTGGGACAGGAACATGGGCCACTTTTTCTATTTCTGCTGCCAGGTGTCGAATAGCTGCACCATGGTCAGAAATGCTAAAGCAACAGGCCCCTTCTGTCTAATTTAACGCAGCCCAAAATCTGGCGGAAACTAAAATCGGGGCCGTAACTGAGGACTCATTCCAAGGCACAGGGAGGAGGGGTACTCCTCCCAAAGCATCTGTAGGTAACAGAGTACGAGAGGTTCCGGGTGCAGACCGTGCAATTGGTTCAGTTTTGCAGAATAGGCTTCCATTTCTGCGTGTTGCGGGCACCTCATTCTCTCATTAGCCTTAAGTGGTTACCTTAAGTGGTGTGGGCGCGGCGATGGCCAGAAATTAGAAGACTACCATCCTGGCTAAAACCATGTCCCCCCACAGCCCTACCTGCATCATTTGGGCGCAGGGATATATCTATTTCCTAATACCTTCTTTTTCTAACACCTGGGGTACCTCCCAAAAAGCTACATACAAAGCTATATATTCAAAGGGAAAGAAAAGAAAATGTCCTCTTTTAGTCCACGCTGGATTCTTCTTTTGCCGTGCGTAAGTGGCACCAGCAGGGTGGTCGTCTGGTGGGTGCCAAGCCGATGTGGTGAGGAGAAGCTTGAGATGGCGTCTGTAGGGCACCGAGAGATGGTGAGCCGAAGGGGTTAGTGTAGATCAATCGTAGCAGTCCAATCTGATACTGCCTGGGATTTGCTTCATCCTTCAAATCAGGCCTGCTGGAATATATGCAGTCCGGTGTTGGAGGCCCATTCTCTCCCATAGGTGGTGGCGTAACCGGGTTAAGAACCTCAGTAACTCGAAGCTGCAACTGCGGGTGCATGAGCAGTGCTTGGCAAAGGGAGATAGAAAAATAAGTTCCTTTCATGTCCAACAATGCTGGCCCAGCGTGAGGAGTGACGCACGTGGTTTCCTGTCCAAAGGTGAACTTGTCAGCTTTTGTAATCAGAGTGGCAGCAGTCACTGCTGTTCGCATGCAGGGAGGCAAACCTTGTTTCGGATCTGTCTGTCTTTTCATACAAATAGGCTATGGGTTGGTTATCATCAGGGTCTAACAATTACCTTGATAAAATTACCTTGATAGAAAACATATTTCGCCATGTGCAAATGGCTTTGGATACCTACTAGGTCCACAAATCACCATATATTATTGTCAGGGGCTCGGGAGCAGGAGCACAGGGGAGAGAGGAAATGGAGAGCGAAGGGGAGGAATCAGAGGGCAGCGTAGGGGAGTATGACAGTGGCCCGAGAGATTCCATGAGCTTCTCCAGCGAATCAGAAGATTCCCAGAAGGGGGCGCCGATGATCAGGGCAAGGGGGGTCCCAGGGGGGATGCACCAGAAACAAGGAGCCAGCAGGGACCCCCAAAGCAGCAGCGGAGGATCAGGACCAGTTTCCCCACCAGAGCGTAGTGGGGGGAAAGAGTCACATGTGTCAGGACCAGCGTCTCCTCCAGCGGGGAGAGAAGATGAGTCAGGACTGACCACGCCTCCATCGGAGAGTGGGGGAACGGAGGGGAGGTCAGTTGCAGCTAGCCTCCCCGAAGGGGGAAGCAGTGACAGCAGCAGTGAAACGGTCAGGAGAAAAGTTGCCGGCTGGGCGCGCGCGCCAAATTCAAATGTACAGGCGCGAGGGACAGCAGGAGACCCGGATTGGGAACCAGCTCCTAAAGCCCGCCGGAGGGGGGGGGAAGACTCAGGGGATTCAGCGTCAGAAGAGTCTAGAAAGGGCGAGACCCCGACGGACAGGCGGAACCAGAGGAGGAAAGAACAGAGGAAGAGGTGGAGCACGGCTAGAGTCTTAAACTGGTGTCTGGGGGGAGGAGATTCAGACGGAGCTTCAGCGGTCTAGAGTTTGAGACGTAGAGCTGCACGCTGCGGCTGTGGAAGTGAAACTGAACTTCAATAAAGACTTTCGTACTTAACAACGAAGCGGCGTTGGTCCTTTGTGAGCTGGGACCTCGGGCAGCTCTGACAGTAAGCTCCGTCTCAAATAGAATTGAACCCTCGCAGCGTGAGTTGGCGCAGCGAGGGGCAAAACTTGGTGTTTTGCGAGCTCACGAAGATAGGCAAAGATGACTACAGAGGAGAAGGTGACAGAACTGCAAAACGCAGTCACAACGCTTTACGCAGAAGTAGCAGCATCCAGGAAAAGAGAAGAAGAAGCAGTAGTGCTCTGCCGGGATCTGCAGACCAGGTGGGAACGTTTGGGCAAGGAGGGGCTGCCAGGACCCAAGCCGGAGGGAGTTGGCCTCGGGAAGAGGGGGGGCAGCATAGTAGCCCACTTTGACGGGAACCTGCAGCAGTATCCTAACTTCAGAGCCGACATAGTTTTTGCGCTCAATTTGCTTCGGAAAGACTTTAGAGATAAGGAAGAGAAAGTAGGCTTCATAATTACTCATCTGCATGGGGAAGCTAAATCGTGGCTGCGGAATTTATGGCGCGAAAATGATCCCGCCCTCCAAGATACCAATGCATTTATCAAAGCTATGGACGCTTGTTTTAAATCAACGGTAGATGTGGATGTGGTCAGGAGGGAAATGCATGGGCTGCAGCAGGGCAAAGCCACGGTGAGACAATATCACTCACGCTTTTTTGCGTTAGTGAATGTGCTGGGCTGGCAGAAGGACTCCGTTGCCGTCAGGGATCTGTTCTGGGAGGGACTAAATGGGGCCGTGAAAGATGAGCTGGCAAGGGGAGAAAGACCTAAAAGCACCACAGAAGTCGTCCAGAGAGCGCTGGCGATAGGGGTGCGCCTGGAAGACCGCACTTGGAGCAGGGAGGAGGGACGTAGGGCAAGCACACCAGCCAGAAAAACTCCCTTCCTACCCAGAGAGACAGGGCGCGCGTTATCCACGCCTCCACTGGGGAGGGGAGAAGAGCCGATGGAGATAGGTGGTGCCAGGGCTCAGACAGCAAGCAGAGCCCAAACACCAGGAGCAGTCAAGGCGAAGGCTCCTAGAGGGAGCAGGAAGTGTTACATCTGCGACAGTGCACAGCACATGGCCAAAGAGTGTCCCCAGAGGATCCAGAAGCACACTGCAGCCTCAGCAACAGTAAGGGGAGCAGTTCAGCAGGGGGAACAGCTGCAGGGAAACGAAGAAGCCTGGTTGGAAGCAGAAGCACTGGGGCCCAACCAGGCGAGTCAGTGAAGCAGTCCCCAGAGATTTTACAGCCCACAGACCCCCTCCCACCCAAACCAGTGGTGCAACTCACCGCATCGCTCCAGCTGCCCAATGGGCTCACCCTGGAAGTCCCAATTACCATTGACTCTGGTAGCAACGCAGACTTTGTAGGAGTGGACTTCATCAAGCAACATCGCATAGCACTCCTACCAGCCACGATGCCCCTAAACGTCGTCACGGTCGATGGCAGGAAGATACTGGGAGGAGAGGTGGTACAGCAAACACCGCCTATGGTAATGCAAATTGGAAACCACCGCAAAGTCATCAGCTTCAACGTCACCCACCTGTCGGACACGCCCATAGTGTTGGGCATGAGTTGGCTGGATAGGCACAGCCCGGCATTAGCATGGTACCAGCGGCAATTGACCTTCTGCTCTTCCTACTGCGCAGAACACTGCGTCCGGACCCGCCAGGAAGAGGAGGGGCAAGAGGATGAACCACAGCTACACCTAGGCATGGTGCAAGCGGTACCCAACAAATACAAGGAGTTTTTGGAGGTCTTCTGCGAGAAGGAAGCGGATAAGCTGCCTCCCCACAGGCCTTACGACTGCAAGATTGACCTCCTGCCGGGGGCGACGCAGCCGACTGGAAAACTGTATTCCATGTCTGAGGACGAACTGCAAGAACTCAGGGAGTTCATAGATCACAACTTGAAGCGGGGATTCATCCAAGAATTCAAAGCAGTGGGGGGCAGTCCCGTGTTTTTCGTGAAGAAGAAAGACACGCCCCAACGGAGGCTCGTAGTTGATTATAGAATCATCAATTCCAGGACGAAGCCCACAGCATTCCCCATGCCCAAGATCGACGACCTGCTCGCGACGGTAAGGAAGGGATGACTCTTCACCAAGTTGCATCTACGAGGGGCGTGATGTCGGTTTCAAGCCAGCAGAGCCAGTCCCAGCTCTTAGGAATTTGGCCACCCTCCAGGTGCCCGGCTTGAATCCTTGTTGACCTCCCCTGCCAGCGTCTGCCGGCAAGATCAAGGGAGGTCTCTTCGGCGATCCTTTTCAAACGTGAAAAGAACACACCACTCCTCCCCCTCCCATCTCCAGGGGGGGGGGGAATGAGACAGACAGAAATATATTTACATGTCTTTATTTCTGTCTTTCACCAGTACAGAGAAAACACGTCTGTACCCTCTGATACCCAGCTGCAGAGAGAGAATAACTCCACCCATGTACTTCCAGTACAGGGTCATGTGCCACTCTGAGCTAACATCCGGCACTCAGTGCACTGTCTCTTGTTCCCACGGTACATTCCAATAACATCAGTTTCCTGTTTACCATTCCAGCCACCTGGAGCTCGCTTCTGCATTGCTCCTTTTTCATAACACGTACAACCTTATACGCATGCGGGAGGGCGATGAGTGGAAGACGGCCATGTTTACACCTTTAGGCACCTATGAATATCGCGTAATGCCGTTTGGTCTGCAAAATGGCTCCCATTGTTTCCAAGCCTTCATGCATCACGTGTTAGCGGGACTCCTCTACAAGAAGTGCGTCTGCTTCCTGGACGACATCCTGATCTTCTCGGAATCGCAGGAGGCTCACAAGGGGGACGTAAAGGAGGTCCTGCAGAGGCTACGGGAGCACAGACTTTACGCCAAACTAGAGAAGTGCCAGTTCGACATGACGGAGGTGGATTTCCTGGGCTACAAGCTGTCCGACAAGGGACTCGCCATGGACAGCACCAAGGTCCGCGCGGTGTTGGACTGGAAGAGCCCGCGCAATCGGAAGGAGGTCCAGAAGTTTGTCGGCTTCGCCAACTTTTATCGCAAGTTCATCAAGGGGTTCGCGAAGGAGACGGCGGCCATCACGGACACCCTCAGCTCCAAGAAGAAGAAGTTCACCTGGACGGAGCAGGCGGAGCAGTCCTTTCGGAAACTCAAGCGTCTCTTCGCGTCCGAAGAACAGCTGCTACACGTAAACCCCAGCAAACCAATGAGGGTTGAGACGGACGCCTTGGACAGAGCGGTGGGGGCGGTCCTGTTGCAGCAAGATCCGCAAGGGGACTGGAGGCCATGCACATTCTACTCAAGGAAACTCAGCAAGTCGGAACAGAACTACACCATCTGGGACAGGGAGTTGCTGGCCATTCATGCAGCCTTCAAGGCGTGGCGGCACTTCCTCGTCGGAGCCAGACACACAGTGCAGGTCTGCACGGACCATAAGAACCTGGAGTACTGGCGCACGCCGCGGTTCCTAAACCAGAGACACATCCGCTGGGCGGAGTTCTTTGCGGATTTCGATTTCCGGATAGAATACGTCCCGGGAGACAACAACGTCATGGCGGATGCAATATCTAGGAAGCCGCAGTATCTCGAGGAAGCGGCACCGGTGGCGGGCAAACACATTTTCGCACCGAAAGCGTGGGCGTGCGCTTCAGCCGCCGTGGACCTGGACGCGGTGCGTCGAGCGCAGCAGACGGATTCGTTCGCACAATCCAAGATGGAGGAGGTGCGAAGAGGCACAGCGAAGGACAACGAGTTCCAGATACGAGACGGACTGCTCATCCGCAAAGGGGCTCTCTAAGTACCCGGAGACGACCTCCGCGCGAAAGTCCTGCAGCAGTTACACGACGCGCCCAGCGCTGGGCACTTTGGCAAGGACAAGACGGCAGAATTAGTAACCAGAGACTTTTGGTGGCCCAAGATGAGGGGAGAAGTCGCGGATTACGTCTCCAGGTGTGACACCTGCCAAAGGGCCAAGCCAGTACACAGGAAGCCGGCGGGTCTGCTAGAACCTCTACAGACGCCGCTCGAACCGTGGGAGAAAGTGGCCCTGGACTTTGTCACAGATCTGCCCAGCTCGCGAGGCAAAACAGCGGTACTCGTGGTCGTAGACATGTTCACCAAGATGGCGCACTTCATTCCTTGCGCGAAGGTGGCCACAGCGGAACAGACCGCCAAGCTGTTCATAGACCACGTGTTCAAAACTCACGGCTTGCCGCGGTCCATCCTGTCCGACCGGGGTTGCCAATTCATCTCGAGCTTCTGGCAGAAGCTGCTGGGCATCCTGAACGTCAAGATCAACTTAGCGTCGGCACGACACCCGCAGACCAACGGACAGGCGGAAAGGGTCAACACCATCATGCAGCAGTACCTGCGATGCTATGCGAATCAACAACCCTCGACCTGGGTGGACTACCTACCGCTGGCCGAGTTTGCCTACAACAACACAAAGCACGGGTCTACAGGGGTGACACCATTCTTCGCCAACAATGGGCGGCATCCCAGAACCTTCCTGGGGTTAGAGACGAAGGGGGAGGGAGAGCCACGGGGTGCAGAGCAGTTAGCAGCAGAGTTACAGGAGGTCCACGAGCAACTCCGAAGGCACTTGGAACTGGCGAAACACGCCTACAAAATGCAGGCAGACAGGCACAGGAGAGTCGGGGAAGACATCCAGGTGGGGGACTGGGTCTGGTTAGCAGCCCAGGCAGTGCCGGCCAGGACGTTAGCTAAGAGGAAGCTCAAACACAAGCAGCTGGGGCCTTACCAGGTCGCGGCACAAATCAATCCAGTGGCCTTCCGCTTGACACTCCCGCAGGGCTCCAGAATGCATCCAGTCTTTCATAGGTCAGTGCTCACACCCTACAGGGCACCCCACAGGTTTCAAGCGCCAGGGAACGCGCCAGACCCACTTAACAAATCGCCAACGGGGGAGGGGTCACAGAGGGCGACGCCACTCAACGAGGTCACGGAGATTTTGAACTCGAGGTGGGGGGAAGAGGGAGTGGAATATCTCCTCGCCAGGGAAGGTACCCCAGCCAGCGCCAACAGGTGGGTACCGTGCTATGCCGTGGAGGAGCACTATCTCAAAGACGAGTTCCATGCACTCTTCCCACACAGACCTATGCCGGCAGAGTATTTCGACGACTGGCTTTTCACACCCACACTTTCAGCCAGTACGTTCCAGGGTTTTTCATCAGCTGAGGAGACGACGCCGGAAACGAGCTCCCCGGAGGGGTCACTCTCGGGGTTTGTCACAGACCGCTCCTATTGGTGGGACAATCAACTGGAGGTGGGGTGGAGCAGGGAGCTGCTGTGGGGACCCTTACACGCAGCCTCACCCGAGGGACAAGGGGGAGGGAAGGACATGGACGTGTTGGGGGAGGATCCTGGATTCGAGCACAACAGCAGAGAGATGGAAGCAGAAGAAATCGACGTCGACGAGCCCGTTGCGGTCTGGCCGGATCCCGCTGGCTGGCTGCACACCAGGGGGGAAGAACGGTATCCCGCACTCACACCCACAGCACTGGAGCACCCGGAACCCACACCCGAAGAGGGGGAGGGGGGAAGGGGGGGCTTCGAGGGGGGGATAGATGTCAGGGGCTCGGGAGCAGGAGCACAGGGGAGAGAGGAAATGGAGAGCGAAGGGGAAGAATCCGAGGGCAGCGTAGGGGAGTATGACAGTGACCCGAGAGATTCCATGAGCTTCTCCAGCGAATCAGAAGATTCCCAGAATGGGGCGCCGATGGTCAGGGCAAGGGGGGTCCCAGGGGGGACGCACCAGAAACAAGGAGGCAGCGGGGACCCCCAAAGCAGCAGCGGGGGATCAGGAGCAGTTTTCCCACCAGAGCGTAGTGGGGGGGAAGAGTCACATGTGTCAGGACCAGCGTCTCCTCCAGCGGGGAGAGAAGATGAGTCAGGACAGACCACGCCTCCATCGGAGAGTGGGGGAACGGAGGGGAGGTCAGTTGCAGCTAGCCTCCCCGAAGGGGGAAGCAGTGACAGCAGCAGTGAAACGGTCAGGAGAAAAGTTGCTGGCTGGGCGCGCGCGCCAAGTTCAAATGTACAGGCGCGAGGGACAGCAGGAGACCCGGATTGGGAACCAGCTCCTAAAGCCCGCCGGAGGGGGGGGGAAGACTCAGGGGATTCAGCGTCAGAAGAGTCTAGAAAGGGCGAGACCCCGACGGACAGGCGGAACCAGAGGAGGAAAGAGCAGAGGAAGAGGTGGAGTAAGGCTAGAGTCTTAAACTGGTGTCTGGGGGGAGGAGATTCAGACGGAGCATCAGCGATCTAGAGTTTGAGACGTAGAGCTGCACGCTGCGGCTCTGGAAGTGGAACTGAACTTCAATAAAGACTTTCGTACTTAACAACGAAGTGGCGTTGGTCCTTTGTGAGCTGGGACCTCGGGCAGCTCTGACAGCATATTTAAGCGAAAAGACGGTGTTGTTAGTGAATGTGCTGACTCACTCTCTCTCCCCGCTGGAGGAGACGCTGGCCCTGACACATGTGACTCTTCCCCCCCACTACGCTCTGGTGGGGAAACTGGTCCTGATCCCCCACTTCTCCTTTGGGGTTCCCCTCTGTCTCCTTGTTTCTGGTGCGTCCCCCCTGGGAACCCCCTTGCCCTGACCATAGGCGCCCCCTTCTGGGAATCTTCTGATTTGCTGGAGAAGCTCATGGAATTTCTCGGGCCACTGTCATACTCCCCTACGCTGCCCTCGGATTCTTCCCCTTCGCTCTCCATTTCCTCTCTCCCCAGTGCTCCTGCTCCTGAGTCCCGGACATCCATCCCCCCCTCAAAGCCCCCCTTCCCCCCTCCCCCTCTTCGGGTGTGGGTTCCGGGTGCTCCAGTGCTGTGGGTGTGAGTGCGGGATACCATTCTTCCCCCCCCCGGTGCGCAGCCGGTCCGCGGGATCCGGCCAGACCGCAATGGGCTCGTCGACGTCGATTTCTTCTGCTTCCATCTCTCTGCTGTTGTGCTCGAATCCAGGATCCTCCCCCAACATGTCCATGTCCTCCCCTCCCCCGGGTACCTCTGGTGAGACTGCGTGTAAAGGTCCCCGCAGCAGCTCCCTGCCCCACCCCACCTCCGGTTGAGTGTCCCACCAATAGGAGCGGTCTGTGGCAAACCCCGAGAGTGACCCCTCCGGGGAGCTTGTTTCCGGCGTCGTCTCTGCAGCTGATGAAAAACCCTGGAACGTACTGGCTGAAAGTGTGGGTGTGAAAAGCCAGTCGTCGAAATACTCTGCCGGCATTGGTCTGTGTGGGAAGAGTGCATGGAACTCGTCTTTGAGGTAGTGCTCTTCCACGGCATAGCACGGTACACATCTGTTGGCGCTGGCTGGGGTACCTTCCCTGGCGAGGAGATATTCCACCCCCTCTTCCCCCCACCTCGAGTCCAAAATCTCCGTGACCTCGTTGAGTGGCGTCGCCCTCCGTGACCCCTCCCTCTTCGGAGATTCGTTAAGTGGGTCTGGCACGTTCCCTGGCGCCTGAAACCTGTGGGGTGCCCTGTAGGGTGTGAGCACTGACCTATGAAAGACTGGATGCATTCTGGAGCCCTGCGGGAGTGTCAACCGGAAGGCCACTGGGTTGACTTGTGCCTGGTAAGGCCCCAGCTGCTTGTGTTTGAGCTTCCTCTTAGCTAACGTCCTGGCCGGCACTGCATGGGCCGCTAACCAGACCCAGTCCCCCACCTGGATGTCTTCCCCAACTCTCCTGTGCTTGTCTGCCTGCATTTTGTAGGCGTGTTTCGCCAGTTCCAAGTGCCTGCGGAGTTGCTCGTGGACCTCCTGTAACTCTGCTGCTAAGTGCTCTGCTCCCCGTGCCTCCCCCACCCCCTCAGGCTCTAACCCCGGGAAGGTTCTGGAATGCCGCCCATTGTTGGCGAAGAACGGTGTCACCCCTGTAGACGCGTGCTTCGTGTTGTTGTAGGCAAACTCGGCCAGCGGTAAGTAGTCCACCCAGGTCGAGGGTTGTTGATTCGCATAGCATCGCAGGTACTGCTGCATGATGGCGTTGACCCTCTCCGCCTGTCCGTTGGTTTGCGGATGTCGTGCCGACGCTAAGTTGATCTTGACGTTCAGGATGCCCAGCAGCTTCTGCCAGAAGCTCAAGATGAATTGGTGACCCCGGTCGGACAGGATGGACCGCGGCAAGCCTTGTGCCTTGAACACGTGGTCTATGAACAGCTTGGCGGTCTGTTCCGCTGTGGCCACCTTCGCGCAAGGAATGAAGTGCGCCATCTTGGTGAACATGTCTACGACCACGAGTACGGCTGTTTTTCTCGCGAAGAGGGCAGATCTGTGACAAAGTCCAGGGCCACTCTCTCCCACGGTTCGAACGGCGTCTGTAGGGGTTCCAGCAGACCCGCCGGCTTCCTGTGTACTGGCTTGGCCCTTTGGCAGGTGTCACACCTGGAGACGTAATCCGCGACTTCACCCCTCATCTTGGGCCACCAAAAGTCTCTGGTTATCAATTCCGCCGTCTTGTCCTTGCCGAAGTGCCCAGCGCTGGGCGCGTCGTGTAACTGCTGCAGGACTTTCGCGCGGAGGTCGTCTCCGGGTACGTAGAGAGCCCCTTTGCGTATGAGCAGTCCGTCTCGTATCTGGAACTCGTCGTCCTTCGCTGTGCCTCTTCGCACCTCCTCCATTTTGGATTGTGCGAACGAATCCGTCTGCAGCGCTCGATGCACCGCGTCCAGGTCCACGGCGGCTGAAGCGCACGCCCACGCTTTCGGTGCGAAAATGTGTTTGGCCGCCACGGTGCCGCTTCCTCGAGATACTGTGGTTTCCTGGATAGTGCATCCGCCATGACGTTGGTGTCACCCGGGACGTATTCTATCCGGAAATCGAAATCCGCAAAGAACTCCGCCCAGCGGATGTGTCTCTGGTTCAGGAACCGCGCCGTGCGCCAGTACTCCAGGTTCTTATGGTCCGTGCGGACGTGCACTGTGTGTCTGGCTCCGACGAGGAAGTTCCGCCACGCCTTGAAGGCTGCATGAGTGGCCAGCAACTCCCTGTCCCAGATGGTGTAGTTCTGTTCCGACTTGCTGAGTTTCCTGGAGTAGAACGCGCACGGCCTCCAGTTCCCTTGCGGATCTTGCTGCAACAGGACGGCCCCCACCGCTCTGTCCGAGGCGTCCGTCTCAACCCTCATTGGCTTACTGGGGTTAACGTGTAGCAGCTGTTCTTCGGACGCGAAGAGACGCTTGAGTCTCCGAAAGAACTGCTCCGCCTGGTCCGTCCAGGTTAACTTCTTCTTCTTGGAGCTGAGTGTGTCCGTGATGGCCACCGTCTCCTTCGCGAACCCCTTGATGAACTTGCGATAAAAGTTGGCGAAGCCGACGAACTTCTGGACCTCCTTCCGATTGCACGGGCTCTTCCAGTCCAACACCGCGCGGACCTTGGCGCTCTCCATGGCGAGTCCCTTGTCGGACAGCTTGTAGCCCAGGAAATCCACCTTCGTCATGTCGAACTGGCACTTCTCTAATTTGGCGTAAAGTCTGTGCTCCCGTAGCCTCTGCAGGACCTCCTTGACGTCCCCCTCGTGAGCCTCCTGCGATTCCGAAAAGATCAGGATGTTGTCCAGGAAGCAGACGCACTTCTTGTAGAGGAGTCCCGCTAACACGTGATGCATGAAAGCTTGGAATGTATGGGAGCCATTTTGTAGACCAAACGGCATTACGCGATATTCATAGGTGCCTAAAGGTGTAAACATGGCCGTCTTCCACTCATCGCCCTCCCGCATGCGTATAAGGTTGTACGCCCCTCGTAGATCCAACTTGGTGAAGAGTCGTCCCTTCCTCACCGTCGCGAGCAGGTCGTCGATCTTGGGCATGGGGAATGCTGTGGGCTTCGTCCTGGAATTGATGGTCCTATAATCAACTACGAGCCTGCGTTGGGGCGTGTCTTTCTTCTTCACGAAAAACACAGGACTGCCCCCCACTGCTTTGGATTCTTGGATGAATCCCCACTTCAAGTTGTGATCTATGAACTCCCTGAGTTCTTGCAGTTCGTCCTCAGACATGGAATACAGTTTTACAGTCGGCAGCGTCGCTCCCGGCAGGAGGTCAATCTTGCAGTCGTAGGGCCTGTGGGGCGGCAGCTTATCCGCTTCCCTCTCGCAGAAGACCTCCAAAAACTCCTTGTACTTGTTGGGTACCGCTTGCACCATGCCTAGGTGTAACTGCGGTTCATCCTCTTGCCCCTCCTCTTCCTGGCCAGTCCGGATGCAGTGTTCTGCGCAGTAGGAAGAGCAGAAGGTTAATTGCCGCTGGTACCATGCTAATGCCGGGCTGTGCCTATCCAGCCAACTCATGCCCAACACTATGGGCGTGTCCGACAGTTGGGTAACGTTGAAGCTGATGACTTTGCGGTGGTTTCCAATTTGCATTACCATAGGCGGTGTTTGCTGTACCACCTCTCCTCCCAGTATCTTCCTGCCATCAACCGTGAGGACGTTATGGGCATCGTGGCTGGCAGGAGTGCTATGCGATGTTGCTTGATGAAGTCCACTCCTACAAAGTCTGCGTTGCTCCCAGAGTCAATGGTGATTGGGACTTCCAGGGTGAGCCCATTGGGCAGCTGGAGTGATGCGGTGAGTTGCACCACTGGTTTGGGTGGGAGGGGATCTTTAGGCTGTAAAATCTCTGGGGACTGCTTCACTGACTCGCCTGGCTGGGCCCCAGTGGTTCTGTTTCCAACCAGGCCTCTTCTTCCCCCTGCAGTTGTTCTTGCTGCTGAAATGCTCCCTTTACTGTTGCTGAGGCTGCAGTGTGCTTCCGGATCCTCTGGGGACACTCTTTGGCCATGTGCTGTGCACTGTCGCAGATGTAACACTTCCTGCTCCCTCTAGGAGTCTTCGCCTTGACTGCTCCCGGTGTTTGGGCTCTGTTTGCTGTCTGAGCTCTAGCACCACCTATCTCCATCGGCTCTTCTCCCCTCCCCAGTGGAGGCGTGGATAACGCGCGCCCTGTCTCTTTGGGTAGGAAGGGAGTTGTTCTGGCTGGAGTGTTCGCCCTGCGCCCCTCCTCTCTGCTCCAAGGGCGTTCTTCCAGGCGCACTCCTATCGCAAGTGCTCTTTGAACGACCTCTGTGGTGCTTTTAGGTCTTTCTCCTCTTGCCAGGTCATCTTTCACGGCCCCATTCAGTCCCTCCCAGAACAGATCCCTCACGGCAATGGAGTTTTTCTCCCACCCGAGCACGTTTACTAATGCAAAAAAGCGTGAGTGATATTGCCTCACCGTGGCTTTCCCTTGCTGCAGCCCATGCATTTCCCTCCGAGCCACATCCACATCTACCGTTGATTTAAAACAAGCGTCCATAGCTTTGATAAACGCGTCAGCATCTCGGAGGACTGGATCATTTTCGCGCCACAAATTCCGCAGCCACGCTTTAGCTTCCCCATGCAGATGAGTAATTATGAATCCCACTTTCTCTTCCTCATCTCTAAAGTCTTTCCGAAGCAAATTGAGCGCGTAAACTATGTCGGCTCTGAAGTTAGGGTACTGCTGCAGGTTCCCGTCGAAGTGGGCTACTATGCTGCCCCCCCTCTTCCCGAGGCCAACTCCCTCCGGCTTGGGTCCTGGCAGCCCCCCCTTGTCCAAACGTTCCCACCTGGTCTGCAGATCCCGGCAGAGCGCTACTGCTTCGTCTTCCCTTTTTCTGGATGCCTCTACTTCTGCATACAGCCCCGTGACTGCGCTTTGCAGTTCTTTCACCTGGTCCTCTGTAGTCATCTTTGCTAATCTTCGTGAGCTCGCAAAACGCCAAGTCTTGCCCCTCGCTGCACCAACTCACGCTGTGAGGGTTAATTCAGCAGAGACGGAGCATACTGTCAGAGCTGCCCAAGGTCCCAGCTCACAAAGGACCAACGCTGCTTCGTTGTTAGGTACAAAGTCTTTATTGAAGTTCAGTTTCACTTCCAGTGCCGCAGCGCGCAGCTCTACGTCTCAACTGTTAGACCGCTGATGCTCCGTCTGAGTCTCCTCCCCCCGACACCAATTTAAGATTCTAGCCTTCCTCCACCTCTTCCTCAGTTCCTTCCGCCTCTGGTTCCGCCTGGCCGCTGGGGTCTCGCCCTTTCTAGCCTCTTCTGACGCTGAGTCCCCTGAGCCTTCCCCCTCCCTCCGGTGGGCTTTAGGAGCTGGTTCCCCATCCGGGTCTCCTGCTGTTCCCCGCGCCTGTACATTTGAACTTGGCGCGCGCGCCCAGCCGGTAACTTTTCTCCTGACCGTTTCACTGCTGCTGCTGTCACTGCTTCCCCCTCTGGGGGGGCTAGCTGCAACTGACCTCCCCTCCGTTGGAGGCGTGGTCAGCCCTGACTCACTCTCTCTCCCCGCTGGAGGAGACGCTGGCCCTGACACATGTGACTCTTCCCCCCCACTACGCTCTGGTGGGGAAACTGGTCCCAATCCCCCACTGCTGCTTTGGGGTTCCCCTCTGTCTCCTTGTTTCTGGTGCGTCCCCCCTGGGACCCCCCTTGCCCTGACCATAGGCGCCCCCTTCTGGGAATCTTCTGATTCGCTGGAGAAGCTCATGGAATCTCTCGGGCCACTGTCATACTCCCCTACGCTGCCCTCGGATTCTTCCCCTTCGCTCTCCATTTCCTCTCTCCCCAGTGCTCCTGCTCCTGAGTCCCTGACAACAGGTGATGATTTGGCATCTGAAATCATTCACACAAACAGAAAGCTTAAAAAAAAACATGAAAAACATGTACCAGATGCTGGCTCTCCTCCAGGGCTAAAGGTGATTGTGGCATATACACACAAATTGCTAGCAGAGATTAAATCACAAAAGAATGAGATCCTCTCGGAAGGTAGCATATTACCATGATTATTCTACCTTTGCCTCTTAAAATATGCTTCTACTTTAAATTATTTCTGCAGAATATTCACTGTGAAAGGGGGTTCTGCTGGGCTGCATTTGGAAGTTGATTGACCTTTTAAATAAACTGTTTCCCCCTATTATTATTTATCTGCCAATAATTTAATCTTGCTATACATATTCACGTACTTAATTGACTTGGGACAGTGGTTCAGTTAAAATTATGGTACAACAATAAGTTAAGTGCTTCCTGCTGTATGGCTGAATTTTCTTATAAGAAAACATCTGATGACCGTCAGAAAGGGTATTCCTATTAAACAGGAGGAATAAGCAACTCATGCTGACTAAATATAAGCAAATTTTTCTGCATCTGTATATCACACACAGAAGGAGACAGAGTGCAATTCAACTCTTTAACACCAAGTCCCCCCCCCCATCTATTCAATTCAATCCTATATAGAGCAGATGGGGCTACGACAGCATACACACAGCCCTGATAAGAAGTGCCTGATAACTTCCATATTTGAAACCACAAAGAAAGGCACAAACCACAAACGAACGAATACAGGCAGTGGGGCCTCTTGCTTGGTGTTATTTGCTTTATGAATTAAGGTCCCAGTTTCTCAATACACACACTTGCTATTCACCCCAACACTCTTCCTACATGGATTCATACACACAAAATTCTTATCAAGAGTGTGCCTGAATTTGCGTCAGTGTAACCATGTTTGGTAATAATAAAATTCTGCACATTTATGTAATTCAGACATACAAATTATAATGCACTTTTGCATTCAGTTGGGCCAGTGTTCACAACATTCTGTTTTACTTAGCATTTTGGTTTGAAAACCCAATTCCACTTTCTCTGCACTTCCTGCAAGATTGTATATTATTAAACAATAAAAGGCACAATTTTCCAAGAGAACATATGTCTTGGAGTTGCATATAATCCCCACCATGCGTCAGAAACTGGCAGATATTACTCAGAAATTTCAAAATTAATGCCCAGATAATTCATATCTTCTCCCCCTGGGTGGTCGCAAATATAAACTTGAAAGTCTTTTGATACATTCATATAAAAGTTCATTTATACCTTACATACTTCAGATAGAAATGGTTCTGGAAAAGTGCAGTTACAATCAGAACACAAAATTCTTCCTCTTCCAATTATTCACCATGGTTCAGTAGCATACCAGTGATTAGTTCATTGTACATACTTTCTCCATTTACTTTAATACATCAATTTGCATGCAAACATTAAAAATCACTTTTCCTTCAAAGGAACCATACATAAGGTAACTTTGTTCAATATTGCCTTTCACCCAAGGGAAACCTAGGAGGAATCACCTACTGGGTAACTGTATCAATAAGCATTGGGGTATTTTGTCTATCAACATCTTGATTCTGCTGTTACTAATGCATCTGACACCTTTTGATTCTGGCAACTACCCTGAGTATATGTGTGTCTCAGAACAGGAAAATTTCAAAGCACTGGACACTTTTCACAGCCTAATGTGAACAGGGAAATAAAAGTTATTTTGCCTAAGACCTCTCCTGGCATATACAGTTAGAAATCAAAAAGGCCCATCTCAATTTTCAATTAATAGATATCTGTCAGGGAACTGCCATCGGAGCCAGAGGCGGAGGGAAGGCTCCAGAGGGATGCCGGGGAGGGTCCCAGTAGGGAGAGAGGCAGCCCATCTGCTGGGGAAGGAAATCAGCGTAGCACCAGTGGAGAAGGGGGGCAGAAGGGGGAATCGGCGAGGGGGCTCCAGGACTCCTCGCCGATGACCAGCGGGGAGAGCACGGGTCCTCCGCTGCCCACACCCTCCCTGTGCAGAAGACTTCCGCGCAGGGAGAGTAGGAGGAGACTAGGCGTCAAAGAACTTCTTTGCTGGAAGAAGTTCAAGAAACGCCCACTGACGGATTCTGCCAGCGATTGAGGCAGCTACGGGAGAGGCTGTCCAGACAGAAAGGGTTCACCCAGGTAACCTAGCCAGGAGTGGCAACAACTTACGCACGAGCAACCCCTAGAACCATTACAATATCCAAGGAGTATCTTTCATGGGAGGGACATACTAAAAAGAGCACAAACAATATTCCAGGTCCCTACTCTTGCTGTTAATTTATGGATGGTTAGCTGTCCAGCCAACCAAAAAGAGGGCTGTTCTATAATATATTATATTCTTAATTCTTAATTCAGAATTCAGAATTCTTTAACAGCTGGTTTTACTCATGAAAACCTCAACCAAGAATCTGATTGCATTTTAACAGCACATGCTTTTATATTTAGTAAACTCTCTCTGAATAATAGCCTCTTAATATATTACTTTCATTAATACTCATCAGCATAAACACTCAACCGTCTTTACAGCCCATTACCCAACTTTTCTCCTGTCCCAACATTCTCACTTTTCTCCTCTCTCTACCTCCCACCTTCTTTTCTACTTCCCTCTACCTTCTTTCTCCTGCCCAGACCACTACTTCACCTTCTGCATAACATTTGGGACACAATTGTTCATCCCTTTTACAAATAAAAATTATACACATTTCAAAAATATATCAGAAGAAAGGTAGTGCAAAAATCAATTTTGGTATCAAATAGTGTGCTCACACTTATTTTAAACTGAGCTGAGATTTATAATAAAATCTAACTTGCATGCCCCTTTAAGTTTTAAAACACAGGTCTGCAAATATTGCAAATTCCCTTTGCTGCTACTTGTAAAAGTATGTCAAATTTACAGAACCGCCTCTATGATAACAAAAAGAGGTCATATGTTTAAATGACACAGGTACTCTTGCTCATGCTCTGGGGGCTGGCATGCCATGCAATATTTAGTAATTTTGTAATTTTCCTGAGTGTTCTTTGGCCCCATTTTCTGTGTTTAGCACAGACACTGCAGGGGTACATTTGTACATTTTTACTTTTGATCAACATTTAACAAGTGGTTTCTAAATCACCCAGGGTACCTATGCAACAGAGTCAATAAGAAACACTTTTAACAAAAATATTAAGATACCAGGTAGCTCAAAGCACAGTGAATTGATGACATTCAAATTCTGAAACCAGTACATGATTACATGATTGTATTAGTAATTGAAACCTTCCCACCTTTAACATGAAAATATAAAATTTGACCTCATGAGCAACTCATGTCACTTTTAATGTTAAAGAAGAAGAAGAAGAGTTTGGATTTGATATCCCGCTTTATCACTGCCCTAAGGAGTCTCAAAGCGGCTAGCATTCTCCTTTCCCTTCCTCCCCCACAACAAACACTCTGTGAGGTGAGTGGGGCTGAGAGACTTCAAAGAAGTGTGACTGGCCCAAGGTCACCCAGCAGCTGCATGTGGAGGAGCAGGGAATCGAACCCGGTTCACCAGATTACGAGTCTACCACTCTTAACCACTACACCACACTGGTTAAAGACCAAATAATCCCTTTTTTAATATATATATACTTGTACTCTGCAAGATTCTAGGTGTTTTAAGGTCTGTTTCCCAACCCCCTGAGATGCAGCACAGTAGATGTGGCAGAATTGGGAACCCCTTCATGCAGGGTTCTATTCCTGGCGCCTCTTGCGCGTTGGCAGAGCACATATCTCTTTTTCCCGGACCCCACGTGTTGGCAATACAATACAAGCCAACTGGACGCACCTATGCTGGTCACTGCCAGAATACAGAAAGGAGCTTACAAGGGTTTTCAACTGTAGCTTGACATTTCCAATTGTCCCCAAAATAAAACACTGCAAGGGGGGTCAATTTACTGCTTGCTCCCCCCATGATTTTGGGACACTCCGACCACCTAATGTAATTATTCACTCAGTCACCTTTCTCCCCGTCCTGTCAGTGTCCTAGACGGACTCGCGTCGCTAGGAAACGCACCTCAAGGACCACACTTCGCTTCGCCAGTGGCTCTGAGCCCCAACATCTCATCCACTCAAAACATTCATTGGAGTGTCCCCATACACAAATAAATACACATACATACAAACCCCCATACACATACAAACCCCATTCACCTCCCCAATCCCCTTTACCCATAAACTTCCCAACGCCGGTGGCACTTTTACTGCTCTTCTACCGGCAAACCAGTGGCACACTACTGCTCTCTACTGGTTGAACCCAGCGGCACCCTACTGCTCCTACTGGGCGGGGCTGATCAGGCCCCTGACTCCCACAAAACAAGCTGTGGAGCCTACCTTTCCCTTCCCTTGGGCACCCTTTTCCCGTGCAGCTGCTGGCTTTCTTCCGTCTCTGCTGCGTCTCCACTTAGGTACGGGGTGGGGGCTCCCCCTAGAAATGGAAGGGTGCGCACTTGGAGCCACCGACGCCGACCGAGTTGTTTGCTAAGCAGTGACGCCTCGGTCCTTCGTCCTTGTCCTTGGAGAATGCGGAATCCCGGACGAGCCCCCAAGAAATGTAGCCTTATTGGAATTCACCGATTGGGTCAGCGTTGCTCCGGGACAGGAGGAAGGAAGTCAAACGGCACCTGAGGTTGATTCAAAGAAAGAGTTTATTCTGCTCTCCGGATAGCAGAAGGCACTTGCGTGATCAAATCCACAGCAAGTCCAAAGAAATGACAGGTTTCATGCACTTTATATGCTCTCCAGGCATCCTCTCCCCCTTCCCCAGCCACGTCAACTTGTATACGCAGGTTGACATCACATATGTTCCTGCTCTGGTACTCTCAACCATAAAAGGATCTTCCTTCCTGTACTTCTGATCATAAAAGGATCTTCCTCTTCCTACACTTATCTGGGGGGACGTCATAATCTCCGGGAACACGCTTTTGGCGTTTTCCCCGGACATTGGTCTTGTGCGTATTTTGCTTGGATTGTTCTTTCGGTGTTCATTCACCCTAACCCTAACCCTAACCCTAACCCTTACCCTAACCCTAACCCTAGCAAAGCGAAGTGTAATAAGCCTTAACAAAGCCAAACAGGTTGGTTTGGGTTCCAGCTACATAGAAAGAAGAATCTTGTTTTTCGCTTATTTCAAGTCGTGTTCTTTGGTGTTAATGTACATTGACCCAGAAATCGCAAAGTGTGTGTAATGAGACCAAAATAACACAACACCGTCTTTTCACTTCCATATGCGTAGAAAGCCGACGAATAAGCGTTGATTGGGCTTATATCAATTCGCATGGTGTTTTTTGGGTGTGCACCAGAACCACCCCCAACCAAAGCAAAAAGGTGTTTTGGGTTCCATCTACATAAAAAGAAGATGATAAAGCTCTGATTGGGCTTATTTCAAATTGGTGTTTTTGGGGGTTTTGCCAATAAATCCTGCCGTCCAGTCAGCGCTCCCCTGTGTAGCTCTGCTGGGGCTGACCTGGGCAAGAAAACAAAGTTGCAGCGGTCCTGCAGTCCGTGTGAGATAGAGGAATAAATCAGTCCAGAGACAGTTCGTTGCTATCTCTAAAAGCATTTTATTTACAAGCCATAAATCAGTCTCATTCCTTCAGAGCTTTCCGGCATCTTTCGCGTGCTAAAGCACACACAGTCTCTCTGCTGCGTCTTTCAGTCTAAAGTGAAACCAACTCTCACAGACAAAGACAGACAAAGCGTCTGACGTATGGCCCTGCATCAGGCCCCTCCCCAGATACAGAACACCAAGGAGTTTTAACCCTGTAAACTCCAAACTCCACACCCCCTCTTGTCCTGCATCTGGGGGAAATAAGCAACAATGCTCACCCCAAACACAGACCTTCACAAAACTCCTCATGCTTCTTGAAGGTTAACGGTTTCGTGAAACCATCAGCGAGGTTCTTGGTTGAGGGACGGTATTTCAGAGCAACTAGCTCCTCACGAACGCTCTGACACACGTTCTGAAAACGTATGTCCAGATGTTTGGTCCTGGCCTTGATTTGACCTGTCTCGGCCAATTTGAGGCACGGCTGATTGTCTTCATGCACCACGATGGGTAGACAATGTTCTCCACAGAGTTCCTGGACCAAACACGCATAGAACTCCAGTTCTGTGCAAACCTCAGATAGCGCACTGAACTCAGCTTCAGTAGACGAAAGCGCTATGAGACTTTGCTTTCGGGACCTCCACCCAACTACTGAGTTCCCAAACTTCACCACTAGGCCTGACACTGATTTGCGGTCCTCAAGGTTAGCCCAATCCGAATCCACCCAGGCGGTAAGCTTGACACCACCCTCAGCTGATATCTTGAGGCAAAAGTCTTTGGTATCTTGCAGGTAACGCAGCACCCGTTTAATACCATTCCAGGCCTGTACACTTGGACTCGAAGCCTCTCTACTGAGTAGATTGATAGCGAACACTATATCTGGTCTGCTCCACTGTGACAGATACAGTAGACTACCCAGAGCTGATTGAAAGAGTTCAGCATTTTCGAACACAGCATGTTCTACTTGCTGACATTCTTTCACGTATCCAACTTCCATGGGAGTTTTGACACCTGCACACTCAGACATTCTGAACTTCTCAAGCAACTGCTCAATCTTACCTTTCTGGCTGAGCAAAAAGCTTCCATCTTTCATTCTAGTTATCCCTACGCCTAGATACGACTTGACATCTCCAAGCTGCGTGAGCTTGAACCGCTTTCCAAGCTTCCTAGCAAACTTCTCCACTTGTTTACCTGTCTGTGCTATGTATAAAATATCATCGACAAAAATCTGAGCAGCTTGCTGTGTCTCACATGAACCTTTAAGGTAGAGACAGCTGTCAGCAATACTTCTCCTGAAACCTATCTCTTCTAAGGCTTCATTCAGACACATATTCCAGTTTCTGACAGATTGGCGTAATCCATAGATGGATTTGTGCAACCGCCACACGATGCCTGGCCTACTGACCTCAAAACCTGGAGGAGTAAGCATGTACAACTCCTCCTGGAGGTCTGAGTTCAGATAGGCGACATCCACGTCAAAATGGCTCACCTTCCAACCTCTCTGTGCAGCAAAAGCTAAAAGCATCCTCAGAGTCTTGGCCCTTGAGGTCGGCGAATAGACCTCCGTGAAGTGGACCCCTTTCCTCTGAGTGAATCCACGAGCCACTAATCTAGCTTTGTACTGTGGTTCTCCAGCTTCTGTGGGTTTAAGGCGGTAAACCCATCTGCAACTCACAGCCTGCTTGCCAGCCAGCAACTGTGTGAGTGAGAACACACCAAGAGACTCCATTGAGTTCATTTCCTTCTGCATCGCCTCACGCCATTTGCTAGCTTCTTCCTGAGGCAACTTCTGAACATCCTCAAAGGATTCAGGTTCACATCTAGCCACACCTACCCAGACGCTAGTGGCTTCATACCTTTCTGGGGGCTTTCCCTTGGTTGACCTTGCTGACCTCCTCAGCGTGAACTCTGGAACTGTGCCTGATTCACTTGGGCCAGCCACACCACCCCCGTGCCAGAAACCTCCCCCTCTGACCTGCTGTGCCTTTTAGGCCTTACAGCTGGTTCTGCAGGCAAGGATGGCTCACTCCTGGGCTCAGACTTGACAGAGACCTGTGGAGGGGTCTTGGGACTTCCCTTTGGAGAGGTTCGGAGCCTCTCCCTTGGAGACCCCAGCTCTGGACTCTGTGGCTGTGGACTGTGCACCTCAGCAACAGGTTCAGTTTCATCCACCTCCTCTTCCTCATCTGAGTCAAACAGAACATCCGGGTTCCCGTGAAGACGTTTCCACCCACTCTGCTCGCAAAACTCAGCACTGCCGCTAATAAGCAGCTTAGACTGGTTGCCAGTAGGGTATGCGAAACGCCACGCCTTTGAGCCCGGCTCATAGCCTACAAAAATAATTTTTCTGGACCTTGGTTCGCCCTTTCTGCGAGTGGCCTTTGGGATGAGGACCCAAGCCTCACAGCCAAACACACGCAAGAAATCCACTTTAGGCTTCTTACCATGCAGCAGAAAATAGGGCGTGTCTCCCACACTGGAATTGAACACCCTGTTCTGTAAAAAAATGCAGTCTTATAACTCTCAGCCCAAAAGCGCTGTGGCAGACCCGAGTCTGCAAGCATAGCATTCGCTGCTTCCTGTAGCGTGCGGTGTTTTCTCTCTGCAACTCCATTCTGTTGTGGACTGTAGGGGGCAGTCAATCGATGACTGATACCTTTCTGCCTGAAGAAAGATTGCAGCGCAGAACCTGTGAACTCCGCCCCCCAATCAGATTGAAAGGAAACCACCCTGGTGGAGAAACGCAACTCTACCGCTGTGATCCAATCCCTGATCAGTGCAGCCGCCTCCCACTTGTGTTTAAGTGTAAACAGCCAGGTGTGTCTCGAAAAATCATCAATCAGAACCAAAAAATGCTTCGATCCACTTAAAGAAGCTACCTGCATCAGCCCACATAAATCTGCATGAACCAGCTCAAAGGGTTTGCTGGTCCTCCTTTCTGACCTGGGATATGTGCATGTTGCAATCTTTGATTGCTTACAAGCTTGACAATCTAAGTATTTATCACATGCTTTGAACACACACCCAATTGTGTTCTCAGTGGCTTTCTTAATATACAACCACCCTGCATGCCCAAAGCGTCTGTGCCAGAGGTGTAAACAATCATGGTGTGGTGGTACATTTGCACACTGCACTTGTGCTTCTTCAGGGGACTCTGCAACAGCCACATTTGCAACAGGCATCTGCACCAGAGAAAGCCTGTCCTTCCCCTCAGTGCTGTGGAGCTTCTTCCCATCCCTGTAGAAATAACATGTATTGTTAGTAAACACCACATCAAAACCGTCAGCAATCAGAGCTGATACACTTAAAAGAGAATGAGCAAGCTCGGGCACCACAAAAGCTTGCACCTCATGATCTATAAAAGGACAGTATAAAAAACCAGTCTCAGTTAACTGTCTCCTAGAGCCATCAGCCATCGAGACAAAACGTCCAGTTTTAACTTTCTTGCAATTTCTCAGGAGCCCACTAGATGGCACTAGGCTGTGGGTGGCTCCTGTATCGACAACAAGAGACAACGTAGCTCTCTGGCTGTCTTCCAAGGTTGCCATGGCAACGTTCTCCCCCCGACGGGGGCCTTCGCAGTTTCCCAGAGACACCATCGCAGCTGTGAGATGATAAGACGACTTGTCCTTGTTTTTCTCCTGGACTGCTCCTTTCCCACGTCTCTGCTGGGAACCAGCCCTGGAACCGCCGCTTATCTGCTTTGTTGACATTCCTTTCCGGCCAGTGTCCTTGCCTTCCTGGGCCTCTAGGGGACAATTGCGGACCAGATGTGTATCGCTACCACACTGATAGCATCTTTTGGAGGCGAAAGCTTTTACACAGTCTTCGCTGCTCCTGGCTGCTGCCCCCCCACTCCTTCTTGGGGTGCAGCCTGCGCCCTCCTTCCCAGCCCTCTGCCACTTCGATTCTTCATCAATTAGACGCCCTCTAATATATTCCATCGTTAAATCGTTCGGCGGCATCGTTTCCATCGTTAGAACCAAGTTCTCATAACTCCTGTCCAAAGAGCTTAAAAGCGTATAAGCCTTAAGTTCGTCTGGGAAGGGGACATTGAGCTGACGCAGCTTGCTGAAGATAGTCAGCATCTGAGCAATGTGATCCCTTATCGGTTCCCCTCGGGACAGCCTCTTCTCAAACAGAGAGCGTATCACATGGATCTTTGCCCCAGCTGTGGTCCTTTGATGTATTCTAGTCAAAGCGGACCAAATTTGATGACAAGTACGTAAGTGTCAGGGAATCAGGAGCAGGAGCACTGGGGAGAGAGGAATTGGAGAGCGAAGGGGAAGAATCCGAGGGAAGCGTAGGGGACTATGACAGTGGCCCGAGAGATTCCATGAGCTTCTCCAGCGAATCAGAAGATTCCCAGAAGGGGGCTCCGATGGTCAGGGCAAGGGGGGTCCCAGGGGGGACGCACCAGAAACAAGGAGCCAGAGGGGAACCCCAAAGCAGCAGTGGAGGATCGGGACCAGTTTCCCCACCAGAGCGTAGTGGGGGGGAAGAGTCACATGTGTCAGGGCCAGCGTCTCCTCCGGAGGGGAGGGAGAGTAAGTCAGGGCTGACCACGCCTCCATCGGAGAGTGGGGGAATGGAGGGGAGGTCAGTTGCAGCTAGCCCACCCGAAGGGGGAAGCAGTGACAGCAGCAGTGAAACGGTTAGGAGGAAAACGGCTGGCTGGGCGCGCGCGCCAAGTTCAAATGTACAGGCACGCGGGACAGCAGGAGACCCGGATTGGGAACCAGCTCCTAAAGCCCGCCGGAGGGAGGGAGAAGGCTCAGGGGAATCAGCGTCAGAGGAGGCTAGGAAGGGCGAGACCCCGGCGGGCAGGCGGACCCAGAGGAGGAAGGAGCAGCGGAAAAGGTGGAGCAAGGCGAGGGTCTTAAATTGGTGTACAGGGGGAGGAGATTCAGAAGGGTCATCAGCGGTCTGACAGTTGAGACGTGGGGCTGCGCGCTGCGGCTCTGGAAGTGAAACGGAACTTCAATAAAGACTTTTGTATTTAATTAGAAAGCAGCGTTGGTCCTTTGTGAGCTGGGACCTTGGGCAGCCTTGACAGTAAGCCATCAATATGAAGGAGTTGTGACGCTTCGATCGCCATCACCACATGAGACATGGCCTTTTTATCTTTCTTCACCGCCCTGCAGCCCTCTCCACCTCTGGAGCTGCAGCACCGGGCTGGGCAAGAACTGGATCGGCCTGTGTACATTCCCATAGCTGCTTCCCTTCCAGCCAGTAGTACATGCGCTTACTCCAGTCTTCCCAATTGTCCCCATTGAGCCTTTCAAAGGGGATATTGTAGCTCTCATGGCCTTGCTGTGGCTGAGCAGCAGCCATCTTCCTCCCCCCAGGGCTTAAGCGTACTCATGTGTTGCCAGCTAGCCGGTACTCTGAAGCAGCAGCCTTCTCTTGGCTTTGCTCTCCACCAGCGTCTCCCACTGCCCTTCTGTGAGAAGCTCAAATCAGCTTACAGCTGGCAGCCTTCTTCCCTCCTCACACTTGGCAGGAAACACAGAACACCCATAACCTTTGCCAATAAATCCTGCGGTCCAGTCAGCGCTCCCCTGTGTAGCTCTGCTGGGGCTGACCTGGGCAAGAAAACAGAGTTGCGGCGGCCCTGCAGTCCGTGTGGGATAGAGGGATAAATCAGTCCAGAGACAGTTCGTTGCTATCTCTAAAAGCGTTTTATTTACAAGCCATAAATCAGTCTCATTCCTTCGGAGCTTTCCGGCATCTTTCGCGTGCTAAAGCACACACAGTCTCTCTGCTGCGTCTTTCACTCTAAAGTGAAACCAACTCTCACAGACAAAGACAGACAAAGCGTCTGACGTATGGCCCTGCGTCAGGCCCCTCCCCAGATACAGGACACCAAGGAGTTTTAACCCTGTAAACTCAAAAATGCAAATTCACCCAAAAATCACAGAGTGACATGTTTGTTATCAGGCCAAATCAAGCAGAGGTGTTTTCGATCCTTCTCAATAGAAAGAGGACGAATAAACTTTGATTATTCTTTCGGTGTTCATTCACCCTAACCCTAACCTTAACCCTAGCAAAGTGAAGTGTAATAAGCCTAAAGGAAGCCAAAATACGGTTATTTTGGGTTCCAGCTACATAGAAAGAAGAATCTTGGATTTCGTTTATTTCAAGTTGTGTTCTTTGGTGTTAATGCACATTGACCCAGAAATCGCAAAGTGTGTGTAATGAGACCAAAATAACACAACACCGTCTTTTCGCTTCCATATGCGTAGAAAGACGACGAATAAGCTTTGATTCGGCTTATTTCAAATCGCATGGTGTTTTTTTGGTGTGCACCAGAATCACCCACAACCAAAGCAAAAAGGTGTTTTGGGTTCCATCTACATAAAAAAAAGATGATAAAGCTCTGATAAGGCTTATTTCAAATTCGTGTTTTTGGGGTTAGAATGCACATTCACCCAAAAATCGCAGTGTGATATGTTAGTTATCAGCCCAAATCAAGCATAGGTGTTTTGGTTCCATCTCAACAGAAAGAGGACGAATAAGCTTGGATTGTTCTTTCGGTGTTCATTCACCCTAACCCTAACCCTAACCCTAACCCTAACCCTAAGGCTAACCCTAACCCTAACCCTAACCCTAACCCTAACCCTAACCCTAACCCTAACCCTAACCCTAGCAAAGCGTAGTGTAATAAGCCTAAACAAAGCAAAGCAAGTTGTTTTGGGTTCCAGCTACATAGAAAGAAGAATCTTGTTTTTCGCTTATTTCAAATCGTGTTCTTCGGTGTTAATGCACATCGGCGCAGAAATCGCAAAGTGTGTGTAATGAGACCAAAATAACACAACACCGTCTTTTCGCTTCCATATGCGTAGAAAGAAGACGAATAAGCTTTGATTGGGCTAATTTCAATTCGCATGGTGTTTTTTGGGTGTGCACCAGAATCACCCCCAACCAAAGCACAAAGGTGTTTTGCGTTCTGTCAGGGAATCAGGAGCAGGAGCACTGGGGAGAGAGGATTGGGAGAGCGAAGGGGAAGAATCCGAGGGCAGCGTAGGGGAGTATGACAGTGGCCCGAGAGATTCCATGAGCTTCTCCAGCGAATCAGAAGATTCCCAGAAGGGGGCGCCGATGGTCAGGGCAAGGGGGGTCCCAGGGGGGACGCACCAGAAACAAGGAGCCAGAGGGGAACCCCAAAGCAGCAGTGGAGGATCGGGACCAGTTTCCCCACCAGAGCGTAGTGGGGGGGAAGAGTCACATGTGTCAGGGGCAGTGTCTCCTCCAGAGAGGGAGTCAGGGCTGACCACGCCTCCAACGGAGGGGAGGTCAGTTGCAGCTAGCCCCCCCGAAGGGGGAAGCAGTGACAGCAGCAGTGAAACGGTCAGGAGGAAAGCTGCTGGCTGGGCGCGCGCGCCAAGTTCAAATGTGCAGGCGCGCGGAACAGCAGGAGACCCGGATGGGGAACCAGCTCCTAAAGCCCGCCGGAGGGAGGGAGAAGGCTCAGGGGAATCATTGGGAGAAGAGGCTAGAAAGGGCGGAACCCCGGCGGGCAGGCGGACCCAGAGGAGGAAGGAGCAGCGGAGAAGGTGGAGCAAGGCTAGAATCTTAAATTGGTGTCAAGGGGGAGGAGACTCAGACGGAGCATCAGCGGTCTGACACTTGAGACGTAGAGCTGCGCGCTGCGGCTCTGGAAGTGAAACTGAACTTCAATAAAGACTTTTATACTTAACAACGAAGCAGCGTTGGTCCTTTGTGAGCTGGGACCTAGGGTAGCTCTGACAGTATGCTCCGTCTCTCATAAAAACCTCGCAGCGTGAGTTGGTGCAGCGAGGGGCAAGACTTGGTGTTTTGCGAGCTCACGAAGATAGGCAAAGATGACTACAGAGAGCCAGGTGAAAGAACTGCAAGAAGCAGTCACGACGCTTTACGCAGAAGTAGCAGCATCCAGGAAAAGAGAAGAAGAAGCAGTAGCGCTCTGCCGGGATCTGCAGGCCAGGTGGGACCGTTGGGGGAAAGAGGGGCTGCCAGGACCCAAACCGGAGGGAGTTGGCCTCGGGAAGAGGGGGGGCAGCCTAGTAGCCCACTTCGATGGGAACCTGCAGCAATACCCTAACTTCAGAGCTGACGTGGTTTACACGCTCAATTTGCTTCGGAAGGACTTTAGAGATGAGGAAGAGAAAGTGGGCTTCATAATCACTCATTTGCATGGGGAAGCAAAAGCGTGGCTGCGGAATTTGTGGCGCGAAGAAGACCCCGCCCTCAAAGATTCCGATGCATTTATCAAAGCTATGGACGCTTGCTTTAAATCTACGGTAGATGTAGATGTAGATGACCGCAAAGTACCCAAGAAGTTGCCCAAAGAGCGTTGGCGATTGGTGTGCGCCTGGAAGGACGCCCTTGGAGCAGGGAGGAAGGACGTAAGGCAAGCACCCAGGCCAGGACAACCCCTTTCTTTCCCAGAGAGGCGGGGCGGGCGCTGTCCATGCCTCCTTTGGGAAGGGGAGAAGAGCCGATGGAGATTGGTGGTGCCAGGGCTCAGACTGCCAGCAGAGCCCAAACACCGGGAGCAGTCAAGGCAAAGGCTCCTAGAGGGACCAGGAAGTGCTACATCTGTGACAGTGCTCAGCACATGGCCAAAGAGTGTCCCCAGAGGCTCCAGAAGCACACTGCAGCCTCAGCAACAGTAAAGGGAACAGGTCAGCAGCCGAAACAGCTGCAGGGGGAAGAAGAAGCCTGGTTGGAAACAGAGCCACTGGGGCCCAACCAGGCAAGTCAGTGAAGCAGTCCCCAGAGATTTTACAGCCCACAGACCCCCTCCCACCCAAACCAGTGGTGCAACTCACCGCATCGCTCCAGTTGCCCAATGGGCACACCATGCAAGTACCAATAACCATTGACTCTGGGAGCAACGCAGACTTTATAGGAGTGGACTTTATCAAGCAACATCGCATAGCAGTCATGCCAGCCACGATGCCCCTAAACGTCGTCACGGTCGATGGCAGGAAGCTACTGGGAGGAGAGGTGGTACAGCAAACACCACCGATGGTGATGCAAATTGGAAACCACCGCGAAGTCATCAGCTTCAACGTCACCCACCTGTCAGACACGCCCATAGTGTTGGGTATGAGTTGGCTGGATAGGCACAGCCCGGCATTAGCATGGTACCAGCGGCAATTGACCTTCTGCTCCTCCTACTGCGCAGAACACTGCATCCAGACCCGCCAGGAGGAGGAGGGGCAAGAGGATGAATCGCAGTTACACCTAGGCATGGTGCAAGCGGTACCCAACAAGTACAAGGAGTTTTTGGAGGTCTTCTGCAAGAGGGAAGTGGATAACCTGCCTCCCCACAGGCCCTACGACTGCAAGATTGACCTCCTGCCGGGAGCGACGCTGCCGACTGGGAAACTGTATTCCATGTCTGAAGACGAACTGCAAGAACTCAGGGAGTTCATAGATCACAACTTGAAGCGGGGGTTCATCCAAGAATCTAAAGCAGTGGGGGGCAGTCCCGTGTTTTTCGTGAAGAAGGAGGACACGCCCCAACGCAGGCTCATAGTTGATTATAGGATCATAAATTCCAAAACAAAGCCCGCAGCATTCCCCATGCCCAAGATCGACGACCTGCTCGCGACGGTGAGGAAGGGACGGATCTTCACCAAGTTGGATCTACGAGGGGCGTACAACCTTATACGCATGCGGGAGGGCGATGAGTGGAAGACAGCCATGTTTACACCTTTAGGCACCTATGAATATCGCGTAATGCCTTTTGGTCTGCAAAATGGCTCCCATACCTTCCAAGCTTTCATGCATCACGTGTTAGCGGGACTCCTCTACAAGAAGTGCGTTTGCTTCCTGGACGACATCCTGGTCTTCTCGGAATCGCAGGAGTCTCACGAGAGGGACGTCAAGGAGGTCCTGCAGAGGCTACGGGAGCACAGACTTTACGCCAAATTAGAGAAGTGCCAGTTCAACATGACGTAGGTGGATTTCCGGGGCTACAAGCTGTCCGACAAGGGACTCGCCATGGACAGCACCAAGGTCCGCGCGGTGTTGGACTGGAAGAGCCCGCGCAATCGGAAGGAGGTCCAGAAGTTCGTCGGCTTCGCCAACTTTTATCGCAAGTTCATCAAAGGGTTCGCAAAGGAGACGGCGGCCATCACGGACACCCTCAGCTCCAAGAAGAAGAAGTTCACCTGGACGGACCAGGCGGAGCAGTCCTTTCGGAGACTCAAGCGTCTCTTCGCGTCCGAAGAACAGCTGCTACATGTAAACCCCAGCAGACCAATGAGGGTTGAGACGGACGCCTCGGACAGAGCGGTGGGGGCCGTCCTGTTGCAGCAAGATCCGCAAGGGGAATGGAGGCCGTGCGCATTCTACTCCAGGAAACTCAGCAAGGCGGAACAGAACTACACCATCTGGGACAGGGAGTTGCTGGCCATTCATGCAGCTTTCAAGGCGTGGCGGCACTTCCTCGTTGGAGCCAGGCACACAGTGCAAGTCCGCACGGACCATAAGAACCTGGAGTACTGGCGCACGGCGCGGTTCCTGAACCAGAGACACATTCGCTGGGCGGAGTTCTTTGCGGATTTCGATTTCCGGATAGAATACATCCCGGGAGACAACAACGTCATGGCGGATGCACTATACAGGAAGCCGCAGTATCTCGAGGAAGCGGCGCCGGTGGCGGCCAAACACATTTTCGCACCGAAAGCGTGGGCGTGCGCTTCAGCCGCCGTGGACCTGGACGCGGTGCATCGAGCGCTGCAGACGGATTCGTTCGCACAATCCAAAATGGAGGAGGTGCGAAGAGGCACAGCGAAGGACGACGAGTTCCAGATACGAGACGGACTGCTCATCCGCAGAGGGGCTCTCTACGTGCCCGGAGACGACCTCCGTGCGAAAGTCTTGCAGCAGCTACACGACGCGCCCAGCGCTGGGCACTTCGGCAAAGACAAGACGGCGGAATTAGTTACCAGAGACTTTTGGTGGCCCAAGGTGAGGGGAGAAGTCGCGGATTACGTCTCCAGGTGTGACACCTGCCAAAGGGCCAAGCCAGTACACAGGAAGCCGGCGGGTCTACTAGAACCCCTACAGACGCCGCTCGAACCGTGGGAAAAAGTGGCCCTGGACTTTGTCACAGATCTGCCCAGCTCGCGAGTCAAAACAGCGGTGCTCGTGGTCGTAGACATGTTCACCAAGATGGCGCACTTTATTCCGTGTGCGAAGGTGGCCACAGCGGAACAGACCGCCAAGCTGTTCATAGACCACGTGTTCAAAGCTCACGGCTTGCCGCGGTCCATCCTGTCCGACCGGGGTCGCCAATTCGTCTCGAGCTTCTGGCAGAAGCTGCTGGGCATCCTGAACGTCAAGATCAACTTAGCGTCGGCACGACACCCGCAGACCAACGGACAAGCGGAGAGGGTCAACGCCATCATGCAGCAGTACCTGCGATGCTACGCCAATCAACAACCCTCGATCTGGGTGGACTACCTACCGCTGGCCGAGTTTGCCCACAACAACACGAAGCACGGGTCTACAGGAGTGACACCGTTCTTCGCCAACAATGGGCGGCATCCCAGAACTTTCCCGGGGTTAGAGACGAAGGGGGAGGGGGAGCCAAGGGGAGCAGAGCACTTGGCAGCAGAGTTACAGGAGGTCCACGAGCAACTCCGAAGGCAATTGGAACTGGCGAAACACGCCTACAAAATGCAGGCAGACAAGCACAGGAGGGTCGGGGAGGACATCCAGGTGGGGGACTGGGTCTGGTTAGCAGCCCAGGCAGTGCCGGCCAGGACGCTATCTAAGAGGAAGCTCAAGCACAAGCAGCTGGGACCTTACCAGGTCGCGGCGCAAATCAATCCAGTGGCCTTCTGGTTGACACTCCCGGAGGGCTCCAGAATGCACCCAGTCTTTCATAGGTCAGTGCTCACACCCTACAGGGAACCCCACAGGTTTCAGGCGACAGGGAACGTGCCAGACCCACTTAACGAATCTCCGAAGAGGGAGGGGTCACGGAGGGCGACGCCACTCAACGAGGTCACGGAGATTTTGGACTCGAGGTGGGGGGAAGAGGGGGTGGAATACCTCCTCGCCAGGGAAGGTACCCCAGCCAGTGCCAACAGGTGGGTACCGTGCTATGCCGTGGAGGAGCACTATCTTAAAGACGAGTTCCATGCACTCTTCCCACACAGACCTATGCCGGCAGAGTATTTCGACGACTGGCTCTTCACACCCACACTGTCAGCCAGTACGTTCCAGGGTTTTTCATCAGCTGAAGAGACGACGCCGGACACTAGCTCCTCGGAGGGGTCTCTCTCGGGGTTTGCCACAGACCGCTCCTATTGGTGGGACACTCAACCGGAGGTGGGGTGGCGCAGGGAGCTGCTGCGGGGACGTTTGCAAGCAGTCTCACCAGAGGTACCCGGGGGAGGGGAGGACATGGACGTGTTGGGGGAGGATCCTGGATTCGAGCACATCAGCAGAGAGATGGAAGCAGAGGAAATCGACGTCGACGAGCCCGTTGCGGTTGGGCCGGATCCAGTGGACCAGCTACACACCAGGGGGGAAGAATGGTATCCCGCACTCACACCCACAGGACTGGAGCACCCGGAACCCACACCCAAAGAGGGGGAGGGGGAAGGGGGGGCTTCGAGGGGGGGATGGATGTCAGGGAATCAGGAGCAGGAGCACTGGGGAGAGAGGATTGGGAGAGCGAAGGGGAAGAATCCGAGGGCAGCGTAGGGGAGTATGACAGTGGCCCGAGAGATTCCATGAGCTTCTCCAGCGAATCAGAAGATTCCCAGAAGGGGGCGCCGATGGTCAGGGCAAGGGGGGTCCCAGGGGGGACGCACCAGAAACAAGGAGCCAGAGGGGAACCCCAAAGCAGCAGTGGAGGATCGGGACCAGTTTCCCCACCAGAGCGTAGTGGGGGGGAAGAGTCACATGTGTCAGGGCCAGCGTCTCCTCCAGAGAGGGAGTCAGGGCTGACCATGCCTCCAACGGAGGGGAGGTCAGTTGCAGCTAGCCCCCCCGAAGGGGGAAGCAGTGACAGCAGCAGTGAAACGGTCAGGAGGAAAGCTGCTGGCTGGGCGCGCGCGCCAAGTTCAAATGTGCAGGCGCGCGGAACAGCAGGAGACCCGGATGGGGAACCAGCTCCTAAAGCCCACCGGAGGGAGGGAGAAGGCTCAGGGGAATCAGCGGGAGAAGAGGCTAGAAAGGGCGGAACCCCGGCGGGCAGGCGGACCCAGAGGAGGAAGGAGCAGCGGAGAAGGTGGAGCAAGGCTAGAATCTTAAATTGGTGTCAAGGGGGAGGAGACTCAGACGGAGCATCAGCGGTCTGACACTTGAGACGTAGAGCTGCGCGCTGCGGCTCTGGAAGTGAAACTGAACTTCAATAAAGACTTTTATACTTAACAACGAAGCAGCGTTGGTCCTTTGTGAGCTGGGACCTAGGGTAGCTCTGACACGTTCCATCTACATAAAAAGTAGATGATAAAGCTCCGATTGGGCTTATTTCAAATTGGTGTTTTGGGGGTTAGAATGCACATTCACCCAAAAATCGCAGAGTGACATGTTTGTTATTAGCCCAAATCAAGCATAGGTGTTTTTGTTCCTTCTCAATAGAAAGAGGACGAATAAGCTTGGATTGTTCTTTCGGTGTTCATTCACCCTAACCCTATCCCTATCCCTAACCCTAACCGTAGCAAAGCGAAGTCTAATAAGGCTAAACAAAGCCAAACAGGTTTTTTTGCGTTCCAACTACATGAAAAGATGATAAAGCTCTGATTGGGCTTATTTCAAATTGATGTTTTTGGGGGCTAGAATGCACATTCACCCAAAAATCGCAGTGTGAAATGTTTGTTATCAGCCCAAATCAAGCATAGCTGTTTTGGAACCATCTCAATAGAAAGAGGACAAATAAGCTTGGATTGTTCTTTCGGTGTTCATTCACCATAACCCTAACCCTAACCCTAACCCTAACCCTAACCCTAACCCTAACCCTAACCCTAACCCTAACCCTAGCAAAGCGTAGTGTAATAAGCCTAAACAAAGCAAAACAAGTTGTTTTGGGTTCCAGCTACATAGAAAGAAGAATCTTGTTTTTCGCTTATTTCAAGTCGTGTTCTTTGGTGTTAATGCACATTGACCCAGAAATCGCAAATGTGTGTAATGAGACCAAAATAACACAACACCGTCTTTTCGCTTCTGTCAGGGGCACGGGAGCAGGAGCACAGGGGAGAGAGGAAATGGAGAGCGAAGGGGAAGAATCCGAGGGCAGCGTAGGGGAGTATGACAGTGACCCGAGAGATTCCATGAGCTTCTCCAGCGAATCAGAAGATTCCCAGAAGGGGGCGCCGATGGTCAGGGCAAGGGGGGTCCCAGGGGGGACGCACCAGAAACAAGAAGCCAACGGGGACCCCCAAAGCAGCAGCGGGGGATCAGGACCAGTTTCCCCACCAGAGCGTAGTGGGGGGGAAGAGTCACATGTGTCAGGACCAGCGTCTCCTCCAGCGGGGAGAGAAGATGAGTCAGGGCTGACCACGCCTCCATCGGAGAGTGGGGGAACGGAGGGGAGGTCAGTTGCAGCTAGCCTTCCCGAAGGGGGAAGCAGTGACAGCAGCAGTAAAACGGTCAGGAGGAAAGTTGCCAGCTGGGCGCGCGCGCCAAATTCAAATGTATGGGCGCGACGGACAGCAGGAGACCCGCATTGGGAACCAGCTCCTAAAGCCCGCCGGAGGGAGGGGGAAGACTCAGGGGAATCAGCGTCAAAAGAGTCTAGAAAGGGCGAGACCCCGACGGACAGGCGGAACCAGAGGAGGAAAGAGCAGAGGAAGAGGTGGAGCAAGGCTAGAGTCTTAAACTGGTGTCTGGGGGGAGGAGATTCAGACGGAGCTTCAGCGGTCTAGAGTTTGAGACGTAGAGCTGCACGCTGCGGCTGTGGAAGTGAAACTGAACTTCAATAAAGACTTTCGTACTTAACAAGGAAGTGGCGTTGGTCCTTTGTGAGCTGGTATCTCGGGCAGCTCTGACAGCTTCCATTGTGTTCTTTGGTGTTAATGCACATTGACCCAGAAATCGCAAAGTGTGTGTAATGAGACGAAAATAACACAACACCGTCTTTTCGCTTTCATATGCGTAGAAAGACGACGAATAAGCTTTGATTCGGCTTATTTCAAATCGCATGGTGTTTTTTTGGTGTGCACCAGAATCTCCCACAACCAAAGCAAAAAGGTGTTTTGGGTTCCAGCTACATAAAAAAAAGATGATAAAGCTCTGATAAGGCTTATTTCAAATTCGTGTTTTTGGGGTTAGAATGCACATTCACCCAAAAATCGCAGTGTGATATGTTAGTTATCAGCCCAAATCAAGCATAGGTGTTTTGGTTCCATCTCAACAGAAAGAGGACGAATAAGCTTGGATTGTTCTTTCGGTGTTCATTCACCCTAACCCTAACCCTAACCCTAACCCTAACCCTAACCCTAACCCTAACCCTAACCCTAAGGCTAACCCTAACCCTAATTCTCACCCTAACCCTAAGCCTAACCCTAACCCTAACCCTAACCCTAACCCTAGCAAAGCGAAGTGTAATAAGCCTAAACAAAGCCAAACAGCTTGTTTTGGGATCCAGCTACATAGAAAGAAGAATCTTGGATTTCGCTTTTTTCAAGTCGTGTTCTTTGGTGTTAATGCACATTAACCCAAAAATCGAAAAGTGTGTGTAATGAGACCACAATAACACAACACCGTCTTTTCACTTACATATGTGTAGAAAGACAATGAACAAGCTTTGATTGGGCTTATTTCAATTCGCATGGTGTTTTTTGGCTGTGCACCAGAATCACCCTCAACCAAAGCAAAAAGGTGTTTTGGGTCCCATCTACATAAAAAGAAGATGATAAAGCTCTGATTGGGCTTATTGCAAATTGGTGTTTTGGGGGTTAGAATCCACATTCACCCAAAAATTGCAGAGTGACATGTTTGTTATCAACCCAAATCAAGCATAGGTGTTTTCGTTCCTTCTCAATAGAAAGAGGACGAATAAGCTTGGATTGTTCTTTCGGTGTTCATTCACCCTAATCCTAACCCTAACCCTAACCCTAACCCTAACCGTAGGAAAGCGAAGTCTAATAAGGCTAAACAAAGCCAAACAGGGTTTTTTGCGTTCCATCTACATAAAAAGAAGATGATAAAGCTCTGATTGGGCTTATTTCAAATTGGTGTTTTTCGGGTTTGAATGCACATTCTTTTTTTTTTTATAAAATTTTTATTAGATTTTAAACACATAATAAAAGACAATACAAGACAATACATAAACAAACAAACATATAAACACGTATACTTTCTTAACATTTTTTCCTTGACCTTCTTTCGGCGACTTCCCCATACCTCCCCTTTCTGCATCCCTGTTATCAATCTTTTCAGCATCCCCTAATTTCCATATAAGACTTTCTTTAGATCTTGTTTCTCATATCCAATTGCTAGTCGCTGCAATTCTATTTTGCATTACCCAAAACATTTTAACATTCATTAATTTTACAACAGTTCTTAAGATAGATTTTAAACTTCTTCCAATCTTCTTCCACCGTCTCTTTCCCTTGGTCACGGATTCTGCCGGTCATCTCAGCCAGTCCCATATAGTCTATTACCTTAGTCTGCCATTCTTCCAGTGTGGGTAGTTCTTGTGTCTTCCAATACTTTGCTAATAATACTCTTGCTGCTGTTGTAGCGTACATAAAAAACGTCCTGTCTTTCCTTGACACCAATTGGCCTACCATACCCAGGAGGAAGGCTTCTGGTTTCTTCACGAACGTGCATTTAAGCACCTTTTTCATTTCATTATAAATCATTTCCCAGAAAACCTTGATCCTTGGGCACGTCCACCAAAGGTGGTAGAAAGTACCTTCAGTTTCCTTACATTTCCAACATTTATTATCGGGCATGTGATAAATTTTTGCAAGCTTGACTGGGGTCATGTACCACCTATAGATCATTTTCATGATGTTCTCTCTTAAGGCATTACATGCCGTAAACTTTATACCGGTAGTCCATAACTGTTCCCAGTCATCAAGCATAATGTCATGGCCAATGTCTTGTGCCCATTTAATCATAGCTGATTTAACCATCTCATCCTGTGTATTCCATTTCAACAGCAAGTTATACATTCTTGACAAATTCTTAGTATTGGGTTCCAAAAGCTCTGTTTCTAATTTTGACCTCTCCACCTGGAAGCCAATTTTCCTGTCCTGTTTGAAAACTTCATTTATCTGGTGGTAATGTAGCCAGTCTCTTACTTTAGACTTCAACTTCTCATAACTCTGCAATCTCACTTTCCCCTCCTCATGTTCTATAATTTCCCAATACTTTGGCCATTTGGATTCCATATTAAGTTTTTTCACTTCCTTAGCTTCCATTGGTGACAACCACCTGGGGGTTTTGTTTTCCAGCAAATCTTTGTATCGAGTCCAAACCTTATACAATGCTTTCCTAACAATATGGTTCTTAAAACCTTGATGGATTTTTACCTTGTCATACCATATGTATGCATGCCAGCCAAATCTGTTGTTAAACCCTTCCAAATCCAAAATGTCTGTGTTTTCAAGAAGCAGCCAACTTTTCAGCCAGCAAAACGCCACTGATTCATAGTACAGCTTTAAGTCCGGCAGGGCAAACCCCCCTCTTTCTTTTGCATCAGTTAATATCTTAAACTTTATTCTGGGCTTTTTGCCCTGCCAGACAAATCTAGATATGTCTTTTTGCCACTTCTTGAAACAATCCATTTTGTCTAAAATCTGCAATGTTTGAAACAAAAACAACATTCTAGGCAAAACATTCATCTTAATAACAGCAATACGGCCTAACAAGGAAAGTCTCAAATTTGACCATACTTCTAGGTCTTTCTTAATTTCTGTCCAGCATTTCTCATAGTTATCTTTAAATAGATTCACATTCTTAGATGTCAAATTAATCCCCAGGTATTTCACCTTCTTTGCTATCATTAAGCCAGTTTCACTCTGGAACTTTTCCCTTTCAACAGCTGTTAGATTTTTGTCCAGTACTTTCGTTTTCTGTTTGTTCAACTTAAAACCTGCTACTTGACCAAATACTTGTATTAGTTCTAAAACTCTTTTCGTACTAGTGTCTGGCTCTTGTAAAGTTAAAACTAAGTCATCTGCAAATGCTCTCAGTTTGTACTGTTTAGCTCCGACCTGAATCCCTTTAACCAGCTGATCCTCTCTAATCATGTTTAATAGAACCTCCAGGACAGATATGAAAAGTAGTGGGGATATTGGGCATCCCTGTCGTGTCCCTTTTTCAATAGCAAATTCTTCAGTGACCACATTATTTACAATCAGTTTTGCTTTTTGCTCAGAATAAATTGCACTTATACCATTTTCAAAACCTTGGCCTACCCCCATCCCTTGGAGATTCTTTTTCATAAAACTCCAAGAAATGTTGTCAAAGGCTTTCTCCGCATCCACAAATATTAATACTGCCTTAGTATTAATATTAACTTCCAATAACTCCATAATGTCTATTATATTTCTCACATTATCTGACAAATGTCTTCCTGGAAGAAAGCCCGCTTGGTCTTTATGAATCTCCCCCACCAAAACTCTTTTCAGTCTTTTTGCCAAAATATCTGCAAAGATTTTGTAATCCACATTGAGTAATGATATAGGGCGGTAGTTCTTGACCTGGTTCTTCTCAGTCTCTGTCTTTGGTATAAGCGTAATATATGCTTCTTTCCACGAATCAGGTGCCTTTTTCCCCTCCAAAATTTCGTTACAGACCTCCTTCAACGGTTGCATAAGCCATTCTTTCAAAGCTTTGTAGTATCTGGAGGTCAGTCCATCCGGTCCTGGAGATTTTCCCAATTGCATATTTTGAATGGCTCCCTCAATTTCTTGGTCAGTTATCTTCTGATTCAAAATCACTTTATCTTGTTCCGAAATTTTTTGTAATCCATATTTTTTAAGAAATTCTTCAATTTCTTTGTCGTTCACTGGCCCTTGTGCATAAAGTCTCCTGAAATAGCTCTGAAAACAGTTTCTAATCTCATTAGGTTTATAAATGTTTTTTCCCTCAACTTCTAAGTTGGTAACCGTATTCTGCTTTTGTCTCTTCTTCAGCTGCCATGCCAAAAGTTTCCCACATTTGTCTGCCGATTCGAATGTCTTTTGTCTCATTTGTTTTATTTTCCATTCTATCTCTTGATTCATCAATTCCATATATTGTCTCTGATAAAACTTGATTTCCCTCAGGATTTCATGAGACTTTGGTTTAGATCTCAGTCTTTTTTCTCCTTCTTTTATCTTATCCATGATCTTGTCCTTTCTCTCATTCTGTCTCTTCCTTTTTACGGCATTCTGTTGTATTAAAAATCCTCTCATGACAGCTTTACTTGCGTCCCAAACCACTCTTTTTTCCACTTCTGTTCTCAGATTTATCTCAAAGTAGTCTTTAACTGCCTTCTGGGCCTTTTTATATACCTCTTCATCTCTAAATAGGGAGTCATTCATCCTCCATCTAAAGGAACCAGCTGTTGTTGAGTTCATTTCCATCTTTACAGCGTTATGGTCGGAGCAAGTCTTTGGGCAGATTTCCACTTTCTTGACCTTTGATGCCATCCCACTAGTTATCCATATTTGGTCGATTCTTGTCCATGTCATTTTTGCTTCAGAGAAGAAGGTTCCCTCTCTCTCTAGAGGGTTCCTTGTTCTCCAAATGTCAATCAGATTTATATTGTCAGTCATTTCAAAGAATGTCTTAGGTAATCTCCCGTCCTTGGAGATCACCTGTTTTTGTGCTTTGTCCATATTTGTAGAGACCACTCCATTCATATCTCCCATTAAAATTACATTGTAATCCAGAAAGTCTGTTAATGTCTCATGCAGTTTCTTAAAAAATTCCGACTTCCCTTCGTTTGGTGCATAGACTCCTATTATCAATAATTTTTCTCCTTGTACTCGGATTTCAATTGCTATATACCTTCCTTGTTCATCTTTGAATATTAATTTCGGGGCCAACTTCTCCTTTGCATAAATCACCACTCCTCTTTTCTTCACTTTATCCGATGAGATAAATTCTTGTCCTAATCTTTTGTTGATAAGTAATTTTCGGTGTAACCTAGTCACATGGGTTTCCTGTAAACAAATCAAGTCCAATTGTTCTTTTTTCAGAATGTGGAAGACTTCTCGTCTCTTCCTAGGAAGGTTCAAACCATTACAATTCCAACTTAAGAATTTCAAAGACATCTTGTTATTTATTCAGTTGCCCCTCCAACGGCTCCAAGGAGATCTTCTGTTGATTTTCTAGCTCCAAAAGATAAATTCGAAATGTCTGGTAGGTTTTCTAGGTCCGTAGGTTCCGCCGTTTCCTTAAGAAGGTCCTCCTCGTTTCTTGTCAGGAACTGTTCTTTGTCTTGCACTGTCTTTATCTTAATTTTCTTTCCTTTGTAGTTAAAAGACAGACCTTGTGGGAACTCCCATCTAAATAGTATGTTGTTCTTTCTCAATAGGGTAACCAAGTCCTTATAGTGGGTCCTCGCTTCCAAAATATTTTTAGGAATGTCTTTAAAAATCTGCACACGTGAGTTTCCAATTTCAAGGGCTGTATGGAAATGCAAATTCAATATCTTATCTCTCTCCTCCTGAGATCTCAGAGTTATAAGGCAATCTCTTGGGCTCTTTCTGTTCTGTCTCCTTCCCAGTCTGAAAGCAGTTGTTATCTTAAATTCCTCCTCTTTCAAGCTGTCCTGCCAAAATTCCAGAAATTCTTTTGTCAAATATTCTATCAAGTTATCCTTTTCATTTTCTGGAATCGATCTCAGTCTTAAATTTTTATTTTTTCTCTGTAGTTCCAGTAAAGACAGAGCAGCCTCATGTTCTTCCAGCTTTTTACAGACTGGTACTATCTGTTCCTGTGTATTTCCTGCAGAAAGTTTTGCTTCCTCTGCCGAAACTTTTGCCTCCTCTGCAATCTTTCTAGTTATCTCGTTCTCTTGAACTAATTTATTTATAGTCTCTGTATTCAAATCCAATTTTGTTGATAATTGATTCAGCTGTTTGGAGTTTTCAGTGCTCTGCTTTGTTAGCACTTCTAGGGTTTCATTTATTTTGACTAATGCTTTGGTTATTGTTACTGTATCCATGGAAGGAGCTGCAGGTGGTACAATTGAGCCTCTTCTTTTTTGTTCAGCTTTGCTTTTGGCCCTTGTTGTTCTCTCCTCTATTGGGCCACTCATATCCCAAGGTCTTTCCCACGGGAATCACTTTCAGGTGGAAAATTCCACAAGTCTGTTTCTTACAGTAAATAGTAGTAGTTATTTCCCTTTAGCCTCTAGATGGAGCAGTTCAGAATTTCCAGTGCAAGGTAACAAAGTTCCCTTCCCAAGCAAACAAAGGTAGCAACCAAATGTCCTATATTCTTCTGAGTAGCCAAGTTGTATCTTTCCAAAGTATCTTTCCAAAATTCCAAACTTCTGTCAAATCAAGTCTTTAGTTGTAATCCAGCAGAACACCTACTTTGTAGCAAGTCTCAAATGACAGCTCTCAGTCCCGGTAGCTCACTCCCAGGCAGTCCTCCCCAAGGGTTTAAAGCGGCAGAACTTTCCCTTCCAAGCCTCTTTCGTGCAGGCAAAACAGTTCATAAATCTTCCCCCCCTGCCCCTGCTTGCTAAGGGGGGAGCTGGCTCCGATGCCTGGGTCCTTCACTTTTAAAGCCTTTCTGACAATTGCAGCTTCCTATTTCGATGCTTTATTTACATGCAGTCCGGAGAAGGCAGACTTCCTTATTTTAAACCTTCTCCGCTTTCAGCCAATTTACGATTATTTCCTTGTAAATTTGTTGCTCAATCTTACTCACGGTAGTCCAATTTGTAATCCAAATGTCAGGAAGAAGTCGGCGCTCTCCGTCAATGGCGACGCGGCTTCACTTCACGGGCTGGGTAGCGGCTCTCAGCCCAGCGCTCCCCTGCTGCCACTCCGGAGCCTTTAAAAAGGCTCCCTTGCGATAAAGAGGGGCGCTTTAGGTGCCCACCGAGCCTCCTTGCTCTCAGGCTCTGTGCCTGAGATTTTAGGGGTCCCCGCTTCGCCGTAGCGGTCGGACCCGAACCCGTGAAGAGCCTCCCTGAGCGGAGCTCAGCGAGAGGCGGCCATTAGCGCTGGCGCCAACCGGAAGTCTTCTAGAATGCACATTCACCCAAAAATCGCAGAGTGACATGTTTGTTATTAGCCCAAATCAAGCATAGGTGTTTTTGTTCCTTCTCAATAGAAAGAGGACGAATAAGCTTGGATTGTTCTTTCGGGGTTCATTCACCCTAACGCTAATGCTAATGCTAACGCTAACGCTAACGCTAACGCTAACCCAAACCCTAACCCAAACCCTAACCCTAACCCTAACCCTAACCCTAACCCTAACCCTAACCCTAACCCTGACCCTGACCCTGACCCTAACCCTAGCAAAGCGATGTGTAATAAGCCTAAACACACTTGTCAGGGGCTCGGGAGCAGGAGCACTGGGGAGAGAGGAATTGGAGAGCGAAGGGGAAGAATCCGAGGGAAGCGTAGGGGAGTATGACAGTGGCCCGAGAGATTCCATGAGCTTCTCCAGCGAATCAGAAGATTCCCAGAAGGGGGCGCCGATGGTCAGAGCAAGGGGGGTCCCAGGGGGGACGCACCAGAAACAAGGAGCCAGAGGGGAACCCCAAAGCAGCAGTGGGGGATCGGGACCAGTTTCCCCACCAGAGCGTAGTGGGGGGGAAGAGTCACATGTGTCAGGGCCAGTGTCCCCTCCAGCGGGAAGAGGAGGTGAGTCAGGGCTGACCACGCCTCCATCGGAGAGTGGGGGAATGGAGGGGAGGTCAGTTGCAGCTAGCCCACCCGAAGGGGGAAGCAGTGACAGCAGCAATGAAACGGTCAAGAGGAAAGCTGCTGGCTGGGCGCGCGCGCCAAGTTCAAATGTGCAGGCGCGGGACAGCAGGAGACCCGGATGGGGAACCAGCTCCTAAAGCCCGCCGGAGGAAGGGAGAAGGCTCAGGGGAATCAGCGTCAGAAGAGGCTAGAAAGGGCGAGACCCCGGCGGGCAGGCGGACCCAGAGGAGGAAAGAGCAGCGGAAAAGGTGGAGCAAGGCGAGGGTCTTAAACTGGTGTACGGGGGGAGGAGATTCAGAGGGATCATCAGCGGTCTGACAGTGAGACGTAGAGCTGCGCGCTGCGGCTCTGGAAGTGAAACTGAACTTCAATAAATACTTTTGTACTTAACAACGAAGCAGCGTTGGTCCTTTGTGAGCTGGGACCTTGGGCAGCTCTGACATGTGTGTTATGAGACCAAAATAACACAAAACCGTCTTTTCGCTTCCCTATGCGTAGAAAGACGAATAAGCTTTGATTGGGCTTATTTGATGGGAAGTTTTGCTTCTGCACATGACTCTGGCAAACCGCTCTAAGCTGAAGCATTCCTTCCTCACCCACCCTAGAATGTTTAGTTCACATTGAGTTCATGAAACATCGTACCCTGACCTGTTCTTAATGCATGGTTGACCACATCTACAAAATGCGATAGTTATGTTCTTTTAAGTTTTGCTATATCAATCACTAGTAATAGTTTAATAAGGAGGTTTTCATACCTGTCCAATTCTGTGTTCCCTTTCCCAACCTTTAATCTATTGATAATTAATGCCTATATGCATTGCATTGTATTTGTGTTAACCAATCAGCAACAAGCACATATGTGGCAATGCTGTAATATTCAATAAAAGGGACTCCCCGAGACTTGCTCGAGAAATGCCTCCCATATGACACTTGTCATTCGTCTGACGTTTATTTCAACCCAACATCTGGTGACCCCGATGTGCCAGATCCCTTTACGCAGCCACCCCTGTACTTCACTCGACTGGAAAAGTCTCAGCGCGCTACCTCGTGAGTATGGGGGGGGGGGACTGACAAAGTTCCACCAGGAGCATGCCAGGGAGCTGCTTCATCTCGCTAGACAGCGGGTGGCGGGTGCTCATATTTCTTTGAAAGAAATTGAACAATTGTTATGTGAGATTGCTTGCCAGTGCCCCTGGTACCCAGAGTCCGGCTCTCTGGGATCAGAAGCTTGGCAAAAGATCGGAAAAACCCTCTTCACAGAACCGAGGGCTCTTGTCTGCTCACTTGGCAGAAATGTGCAGATGCCGTCGCTAGATTAGGACCACAGGCATCTCCGTCGGCCCCTGCTCTTTTAGCCGAAGCAGACAATCCCCCACCTTACCCAAAGCTTCTGCCTCCATCGCAACCTTGCCAACCCCTCCCTACGCCTCAGCCCACATCCACCCCCCCCATCCCTCCTTTGCCTGCCTCAGCCCCTGCATGTTCTCCCACAGGAGCTGTGCGCGCCGCGCTTTCTCAAGCTAGGCAGCAAGGGCTCCTCTCCTTAGAGGAAGAGGCTGGATGGGCTGGGGAAATGCCATCTGCTTTCCCTATCTCCTATGCGAACCCCAGCACTGCACAACAGCAGGTTATGTATGAGGCGCTTCCTTATTCTATTTTGAGAGAATTAAGGAAAGCCATTACTGATTCTGGCCTCAAATCTTCTTATGTGCTGGGGATGCTGGAGGGGATCGCAAATGGTTACACAATGCTACCTCAAGATTGGAAGGATTTGATGCGCATGCTTTTATCTCCTGCTCAGTATGTGGTTTTTGAAAGCGAATTTAAGCATAGCGCAGCAGCCCTGGCTGATCCACAGCATTCAGCCGCTCAACTCTTTGGTGCTGGTCTGTATGATAATATACCAGCACAAGCGCAATTGACACCTTTGCATTTCAGTCGCACCGCGCCTTTCGGAAATTCCCTGTCTCAGGGCAACCACTGAGCTCCTTTGTTAATATTAAGCAACAACATTCGGAGCCTTACCATCAATTTATAGATAGATTGAAAGAATCAATCGCCAGGCAGATAGATGACCCTACAGCTCAAAATGAATTGATGAAAAAATTGGCTTTTGAAAATGCAAACACCGATTGCAAGAAGGCTTTGCACTCCATTGTACATCGCCCCAAATATGACCTGGCCGATATGATTCAAACCTGTGCAGATGTTGGCAGTCAGAGCCATGCGATGTCTTTGCTTGCCGATGCCATCCAGGCTGGCAATAAGCCCACGAGCAATTGCTTCAATTGCAAACGCCCAGGTCATTTTGCTAAACAATGCAGAGCCCCTGGCGGAGGAGCAAACAGGAATGGTGATGGCAATAAGGCTAAACCTTCCAAAAAAATGCCCAAAATGTGGTAAAGGCTATCATTGGGCAAATCAGTGCAGGAGTTTGGGAAACTCCATGGGGGCCCAGCGCTCAGGCCAGGACAAATAGAGAGCCCTCCGCCGTCACTTTCCACTATTGATAATTTCTCTAAGGATACACCCTCTGATTTCACCATTGATCTAATCAATCAGGAAACCAAAGACGTTGTTTTACCTGGTGAAATTGTGCTCATGCCCACCCAATTGGCGGACCCACTACCACCTAAGGTCGCAGGCTTAATTTTACCCAAATTCTCTGCGGCCAAAGAAGGAATCATGGTTATTCCAGGAGTCCTAGATCCTGACTATGTAGGCACAATCATGGTTCCCTTTTGGAGCCATATGCCCATGCAGTTACAAAAGGGTGAGTCTTGCTTCCGGGTTAGCGCCAATGACGAATGGCGGAGTTCCTCCGATCGGAGGAATGGGCTCTGTGGAAATTGGGTCTTCCCGTCGCGGCGAAGGTGGGGGCCCGCTAGAAATCCCAGGTGGAGAAGCCTGGGAACGTGGGGTTCGGCAGAGCACCAAGAGCGCCTCCCCTACTCACGAGGAAACCCCTTTTCGGGGCTCCGGAGTGAAGTGGGGTGAGCAGCACGGTGCTGTGAACCGATCGCTATTTCCATGGAGGGAAGCCGCACAGCCATCACCGGAGAGCGCTGACTTTTTCCTGATAATAATAATAATAATAATTTATTATTTATACCCCGCCCATCTGGCTGGGCCTCCCCAGCCACTCTGGGCGGCTTCCATAGAAACCAAAAATACAGTAAAATATCACACGTTAAAAACTTCCCTGAACAGGGCTGCCTTAAGATGTCTTCTGAATGTCAGGTAGTTGTTTATCGCTTTGACATCTGCTGGAAGGGTGTTCCACAGGGCGGGCGCCACTACCGAGAAGGCCCTCTGCCTGGTTCCCTGTAGCTTTGCTTCTCGCAATGAGGGAACCGCCAGAAGGCCCTCGGCGCTGGACCTCAGTGTCCGGGCAGAATGATGGGGGTGGAGACGCTCCTTCAGGTATACTGGACCGAGGCCGTTTAGGGCTTTAAAGGTCAGCACCAACACTTTGAATTGTGCTCGGAAACGTACTGGGAGCCAATGTAGGTCTTTCAAGACTGGTGTTATATGGTCTCGGCGGCCGCCTCCAGTCACCAGTCTAGCTGCCGCATTCTGGATTAGTTGTAGTTTCCGAGTCACCTCCAAAGGTAGCCCCACGTAGAGTGCATTGCAGTAGTCCAAGCGGGAGATAACCAGAGCATGCACCACTCTGGCGAGACAGTCCGCAGGCAGATAGGGTCTCAGCCTACGTACCAGATGGAGCTGGTAAACAGCTGCCCTGGACACAGATTTGACCTGTGCCTCCATGGACAGCTGTGAGTCCAAAATGACTCCCAGGCTGCGCACCTGGTCCTTCAGGGGCACAGTTACCCCATTCAGGACCAGGGAATCCTCCACACCTGCCCGCCTCCTGTCCCCCAAAAACAGCACTTCTGTCTTGTCAGGATTCAACCTCAATCTGTTAGCCGCCATCCATCCTCCAACCGCCTCCAGACACTCACACAGGACCTTCACCGCCCTCACTGGTTCTGATTTAAAAGAGAGGTAGAGCTGGGTATCATCCGCATACTGATGAACACCCAGCCCAAACCTCCTGATGATCTCTCCCAGCGGCTGCATGTAAATGTTGAAAAGCATGGGGGAGAGGACAGAACCCTGAGGCACCCCACAAGTGAGAGTCCAGGGGTCTGAACACTCATCCCCCCCACCACTTTCTGAACACGGCCCAGGAGGAAGGAGCGGAACCACTGTATGACAGTGCCCCCACTGATGACATTTGGTGTGGGAGTCATAAAGCCTTAGGCTTGTAAAATTGCAGGGGCCCCCTGACCTCGTGACCAGCACTCCAAGCTTTACAATGTATTGGAATGTATTGACTTTAAATGGAGTTGTGTTTCCTCTGGGCAGTGATGACCCTATATGGCAATGGGTGGGTAAAAGCCATGACCGGATGTAGGTAACGTGAGACATTGGCAAACGGCCATGCGACAGGAGAGAGGAGAGAACAAAGGATAATAAAAGATACCGGACAGGAGAGAAGGAGTTCAAATGAGCTGCCCTCCATCCATGAAAATATTGCTGGCTCTCTGTGTCTTTATTTTATGCTAAACAGCACCATTTGTGACGGCTGGCTCCGACAAGTGGTGCCCTGTGTGAGGCTAACTTAAAAGAAGAGGCAAACTTAAAAGAAGAGGCAAACTTAAAAGAAGAGGCAAACTTAAAAGAAGAGGCTAACTAAAGAAAACAGTGTGAGGCTGACTTCAAAGGAAACAGTGTGAGGCTTCTTGATCATCGACTCACTACGCCCGGAAAGGGTTGCACAGCGCTGAAGCATCTTAGGATCCCGGTGAGTTCGATCCCTTTTATCTTGATTTTTGAAAAATGGGCAGCTCTTTGTCTACTCCCCAACAGAAATTTTTAAAAGACTTAAAATTTCTCCTCTCCTCCAACAAATTGGAAGTTCCTGAGGGTGATTTGATACAGCTCATTCTGGCCATCGATGAGCATTGCCCCTGGTTTCCTGCAGATGGAACTTGGGAATTAAAACATTGGGATAAGATTGGAACACATTTTCATGGACACCCCAGCATTGGTGTTCGGATTCTAAATGCATGGTGCAAGGTTCGTTACGCCATGGGCTCTTTAACTCCAAAAAATATCTCCATGGCTGTATTGCCAACATCACCCCCGGCTTCTTTAGTCCAGCCTGCTGTGATGTCGCCTGTTCCAGCCCTTGCCTTGCCAGCACCCCCAGACCCCAAGCCTCCGGACTACACTTCCTCACCAGAGGACCCAATCCTGCAAAAATACCATGGTCTGGCTGGCAATGATCCTACTCTCTCATCGACAGAACCAGCCACCCCTTTTCAACGTGCAGTACTTGCCTGTTCCTTAATTCAGGATACTGTGGCATTTCCCATCATTGTGCCCCCTGCTGGTGCTCCAGCAGGAACTCAAGCCCAGCACCAACCTTTTGACTTTAAAATCTTGAAAGAGCTGCAAAAATCAGCAAGGACAACAGCAGGGAAACTGGCAGCCGGGCCCTCCCCGGGCCCAGATAAATCAATAGGGGACCCCCCAGAGTCCAGGGAAACAGCACCACAGCTTCGCCTAACTCAGGATGTGGAATTCCATTTGCCTTTCTGCCCTTTAAAGACTCATGTCCTCACTGAAGCAGGGTTAGACAACCATGCCACTTGTCTGGTATTGCCCTTATTATCTGCACAAACAGCAGGAATTCATGCGGTACCGATGCTAACACACGGACCATATGTGAATTTCCCTGAGATCACGCTATATGCGGATCGTCCATGCAGAATACAGTCAAATACTTCAGTGGCGAAGATTATCATTTTTCCCCCATCCGAACAACTACCCCTAATTGCAGCAGCCATGAGCATTACAGCCTCACGCCCTTCTGTGTCTCTGACAGTGGGAGGTCGACGCATTGAGGGAGTTCTGGACACAGGGGCGGATGTAACAGTCGTGGCAAAATCTGCTTGGCCATCCAGTTGGCCCACCTGTCCAGCCACACAAGTTATTGGTGTAGGAGGTGAATCACAGGCTCTTTTGGAAGCCACATTAGCCCAGCTTTTGGTTCCAGATGACATCAAGCTTTTGGCACGTACAGTGTTACTCCCATCAGCAGGTGTATTGTTTGCCCATGAATGGGAAACTGCCTGCCATGTTTATGCCCCGGCTTTGTTGCAACAAATCAGAGGGAATAATCCAAATATTACCCTCACAGACGTCCTAGACGCCATGATGGGGCGTGGTCCCTTCGCTCAGGCCTCAGTACAAGCCACTCTGCTGCAAATCTTATTGAGGGACACTGCTCTTGCTGCTAAACAAGCAATGAGAAAAATCCCAGAGCCCACCAGTGTTCAGTCTAGATGGGGGTCGATCAGGCAAGAGGCAAGAGAATCATATTCCTCCTTCATGGACAGGCTGCTTACAGCAGTGAGTCGCCAAATTGAAAATCCTGAAGCCAAACAAATAATTATCAAACAATTGGCCTTTGAAAATGCTAACGAGGATTGTAAACTTGCATTGCGACCGATAATACACAATCCTGCCACAGACACAGCAGCTATGCTTCGCATTAGTCAGTCTGTAGGTACAGCAGCTCATCTGTTAGCAGCAGCACTAAATAAAAACCAGCCTGTAGCCACCGATACAACATGTTTCCAGTGTGGCAAACCAGGATCACCGATACCCCAGTGTGGGTAGAAAAGTGGCTCTACCAAAAGAAAAATCCGCAGCAGCGGCACCAGCTTGTTTCTGAACAGCTTATTTCTGAACAATTGACTTTCAGCCACATTGAACCGTCTTCATCCCACTGGCTCCAGCAGACAGGGAACGGTTTGCTTTTACATTGCCAGTATATAACAATTTGCAGCCCACCCAGCGATATCAGTGGGTTGTCCTGCCTCAGAGCATGCGGAACTCCCCTACACTTTGTCAACATTTTGTGGATGAAGCATTGAAACCTTTCTGCATGCGCCACCTAGAGGTGCTGCACACGAACTGCATCTGGCAGTGTTTCCCTTCCTCACCATCTGCCTTGCCATCCTTTGCTGCACCGTTATACAAGGAAGAGAAGCAGACGGCCCAGTCCAGTTGAAACCACCATATTTCACCTTATCAGCTGGCAAGCCACTGTCATCAGAATCCTACTCTGGCTGGCAGCATCCACGGCTCAGCCACTCTCGAACTATAAGAACAGCGTTGTTGAATAAGACTTTTAGGGGAGAAAATTATCATAAGATATGGAGGGATAATATTTTTGTACAAGATATGATTATGTTTACCAGTTTATTGAATGCTTCTAGATGCTGGCTGTGTATGCACATGCCCCCTTTTGCCAGTCATTCAGGCATAATGCTTCATGGTGTGCCTGTCAATGGATTTTTTCGATTTACAAATATTATATCCCCTAAGCAATCTTTTTGGCCTCCAGTACACTTTAACCCTCCATGAGCCTGCCCCCATTTGTTTTCAAATTAAAGAGGGGAAAGAATCATGGGGCATATATCCAAACTGTCAATATACATTGAAATTCACTTTTAATAGCTCTTGTTCTCTTACAGGAACATACAGTGACCAATCTCAGTGCTATAGGAGTGACACCAGTGCATGGCTAATAAACTAGAAAGGAAGCCTACCATGCAGCTTGGAATCAGAATTCTTATATTCTTGGCTTCCGGATGGAAGTTGGCTTCGACATTTATTGATTTTAGTGATCATTATAGTAGTTATTTGCATTATTTTGTGTTGCTGTATACAATGTATTCCTTCTTTAATTTCTATATGTACTGCATGGTTCTCCAGTCCGCGGCCCGCTTCCAGTCTCACAAGAGTCGCTTATCGCGCTCGATATAACCGTATTGGTACTGACATTTATGACTCTGATTAATAAAATAAAAAAAGAGGGCATGTGGGAGTCATAAAGCCTTAGGCTTGTAAAATTGCAGGGGCCCCCTGACCTCGTGACCAGCACTCCAAGCTTTACAATGTATTGGAATGTATTGACTTTAAATGGAGTTGTGTTTCCTCTGGGCAGTGATGACCCTATATGGCGATGGGTGGGTAAAAGCCATGACCGGATGTAGGTAACGTGAGACATTGGCAAACGGCCATGCGACAGGAGAGTGGAGAGAACAAAGGATAATAAAAGATACCGGACAGGAGAGAAGGAGTTCAAATGAGCTGCCCTCCATCCATGAAAATATTGCTGGCTCTCTGTGTCTTTATTTTATGGTAAACAGCGCCATTTGTGACGGCTGGCTCCGACAATTTGGACCCTAAATCAAGTACCCGTGAGTAAAAACGGAGAATTGGATCAAGAAATTTGCAAAATTTATGAATTAGGCACAAGCGGGAAGGTTTAAACAGGAAGTCCGCCTTCCGCTTTTTGTATATAGACTGAAGCAAAGAGCTTGCAACCTAATAGCCTGGAAAACTGCTTTAAAGTTGGAAATTTCCTGCATCCACAACCAATAAAACCCCCTTGGAAGCAGGAGAAAAGGGGGGGGGATTTGACTGTTTAATCCTGCAGGAGGAGAGTAAAGGAATTTAAGTTTCCATCGTCCCAAACCTGGGGACGGGGTGTCGGGACAGAAATTGTTTGAGACGTCCATTGATAGAAAGTGGAGTGCTTTGACAGATAGTTAAAAAAAAAAAAAAGAAGAGAAACAAATTAACTTCAATGCTACCTTCTGCATTTTTGTATTTTAAAGATACAAAGTATTTGAAAATCGAAAGGATTTGAAATTGAAAGTAATCTCCTTTGTTGGATACATTTTAAAAATAAATACAAATAGAAATTGTGTCCCCTAGAGGGAGCCTGTCAGTTTGTTGTTGCAGCTTACTTGGACTCTACAGCTGCGAGATTTGGATCGTGGGACCAGACGTTTGACCTTGAACAGAAATGTGTTGGAAGGAAGGTTTGGTGTCTGCCCTTGGCATGACAAATGCCTTGCTGGAGCAGCTGCATGAGAAAATGAACTTGATGCATGAAAAATTGGACTTGATGAGTGCTGTGGCCAGTGAATATGATTTAACAGGGAATAAGGATAAAGAAGTTATACAGCGACCAATTCAAGAATCTGGTTTGACAAGGCAAGTCCAAGGGCAGATGAAGAAGGAAGAGGCAGTGATTACTCCTCAAACAACACAAATGGAGAGATCCAAAGTCCTGCAGGAACAAAAACCACTGCGTTGGAAGATTGAACTTGGAGAGTGCTGGGAAGTGTTTGAAGTCAAGGAAGCTCTTAACTCTATTGGGACTATGAAACAGGTGAACAACTATCTTTTGGATAAATACTTTTTGGATTACAAAGATGATGACGGGGAGTGGGACTGGGGGGAAGGGGCCAGTCTGACGAAGGAAAATGGAAATTATTACCGGATGGAACACTCCGGAGACCCACTCCCCAAGAAACCAACAATAGACAAAGAAGTGCGCAAGCACAAACAAGGACAAGAAAATGTGCAGAAGGGGCCTAGAAGAGACTTAAGGGCCTCGGACATAAGAACACCAGATTGATGGACTGCATGTAATGGACAGAAAGGACTGACATGACCCGAAACCAGGATGAAGGGACGTTGGATAAAAATTAGAGATATCAAGGAAAATTATTTTGTTAATTTTGGGATTAGTGTAACATTAATGAAATATCAGGGAATATGCTGGAAAGGAACTAAATTGGCTTTAGCAGAAATGATTTAAGGAGATATGAATGAATATGATGTAAACTTTGAAATTTTAAGATTTTTAAGATAAGATAAGGTTAAAGAGATTAAGGTAAATTGAATAACAGATTATATTAAAAGATGGAAAGGTTATGTTGAATTAATAAATAGGATAGATTGTGAAGATTAATCATTTAAATTAAAATTGAGAAACATGGGAAGAATTTGCTGGAATAACGAATTAAACTAGAATACAAAAAGGGAGGTGTGAGGAGGTTCAAGAAATAAGCAAATGAAAAGTTGTAATCTGAGATTTGTATTTTTCTTTTTTCTTTTTTGGTTTTTTCTTTTTGTTTTATTTTTTGCTGTACTTTTCTGTTTTTCTTGTTTTTGTTTATGTATTGATGAAATTTTGAATAAATATCATTTAAAAAACAAAAAACAAAAGGGTGAGTCTTGGGCGCATTTGGTAGTGCTCTCTTCTCATCCTACTGTTTCTATTATGGATAGTAATTTGCACCAGCTTTCTCCCCTCTCTCCGCAGCTATTAACTGTAATCCAGAGGATCGGTGAACAGAAACTTCTTCGTAAGTATAAAATCAATGGCAAAGTTCCGGAAGGCTTGATTGACACGGGCACAGACATTTCTGTCATATCCATTAATTGCTGGGACCCCGCGTGGCCCCTTGAGTCTGCCTCTGCAGTTTGGGGTGTGGGTGGACCTCAAACCTCTTCCAAAAGCGTACAATGGCTGCCTGTTTCTCTGCCTGATAGCTCTGAAACCTTTGCATACATCCAGCCCTGTGTGCTGAAAATCCACCTCAATCTGTGGGGCAGAGACCTGCTACAACAATTACAAGCTACCATTCAATTTAATGAGTAAGCTTGCACTCCCCCTCAACTGGAAATCCACCACCCCAGTATGGGTGGAACAATGGCCCATAACGGGGGAAAAGCTACTTGCTTTAAAAGAATTGGTGAATGAACAATTATTGGCAGACCATACTGAGTTCTCTGTTAGCCCCTATAATACCCCCATCTTCGTCATAAAAAAGAAAAGTGGGAAATGGAGATTTCTCCAGGATTTAAGGAAAATTAATGAAATCCTTGAACCCATGGGGCCCTTGCAGTGTGGTCTGCCTAATCCAAATGTGATCCCCCATTCTTATCAATTGGCTATCATAGATTTGCAAGATTGTTTCTTCTCCATCCCCTTACAGGAGAAGGATCGTAAATTCTTTGCTTTCACTGTTCCTGTGTTCAATAACAGCCAGCCCACGGAACGGTATCAATGGAAAGTCCTATGGAGAGAGTCAGAACTTACAGGGTTAAGAAGTTCTGAGTGACGTCTCACATTCTTTGAGGCGTGGCGTAGAACACTGAGGGGGAGTGTTCTACTGTGTCTCTCAGAGACAGTCTGTTTCTTGTCCGCTCAAGGAGCGCAGCGAAGATGGGTGCTGTGTCACCGGGAAAGTTACGATCTGTTGTTTTTCTACGAGAATAAAGCTACTTGTAAGATAAGGAAGAAAGCGTGCGTCGGCCTGATTTACTACGCACACACGGCTTACCGGCTCTGCTTCTAACGCTGTGCAACGCTCTGCTACGCTGCAGCTGGAAGCTGCCCAGAGGGAACAGAGGCACGCAGAGGAAGCGTGTGGGCTCCGGGGGCAAGCGAAGCTGCCAATCAATTTACCAATAGGTTATGGGATGTCATCAGACGCTGTGAAGCAAGTCCGTGCCGGTGTGTGTGTGGCCAGCTGAAGAGACGCTGGAGAAAGAAAAGCTGAAGCCAGCTGGGAGCTGTGCCTCGGTCGTGAGGCAGGGAGCTCGCTGGGAGGAGCTGTGCTAGAACCGGGTGCGTGAAGAAGCTACTACTGTTCGTAAGTACGCTGGGCCCCGGGGGAGAAGATGGCAGACAGCCATGAATCGTGTGCAGTCCCTTTTGAAGAGGTGGACGGGAAGGAGCCCTGGGTCGCGTGGCAGGCACTGAAGACAATGGGAGCCAGGCCAGAGGGGGCTGAAGGACGCCCAGAGAGCCCAGTGGGGGCTGGAGCAGTGTTTGGAAGCCGTTGCAATGCTTCGACACGCCAGAGTGATGGGCTGTGTGCTGGAGAGCAGCTGAGGGCAAAGAAGAGGAAGGCAGTAGCAGTCTGTTCCTCTGGAAGCTCTGCACCCAGGACTGGTGGTGCAGGCCAGATAGGCCATTCCAAGGGTCTTGAGAGTGCCCAGGCTGTTTGGCAGGAGCTGGAAGCCAAAAGCCACGTCCCCAAGTGCAGAAAAGCCTCAAGGAGTGCTGCTGGCAAGGTTGGGGGGGCAGAGAAGACCAAAGGCCACTTTGTAAAGTTTTCCACTCGTCGTTGTTATGTTTGCGGTTCCCCTGACCATCTGCGCCGCTGCTGCCCACAGAGAGCAAGGGAGACAGGGCAGGAAAGTCCCAAGGACATTTCCCATGGGAACCAGCCAGGTTTCCATGGCAACCAGCCCGGCAGAAGAGGCCAGCGTGGGAAGACGCAGAGGCGGCCGGAAGGGGAAGAAGGTGTTTATCAGCTGTCTGCTTCGATGGCTGTTCTGCAGAACACCACCTGCAAAGGCCCCAAGGACGGGGGCAGAGGGAAGTCTGTTGCTAAGGCAACGAAGGACAGCACCAGTAAGGACAGAGTACTGTGTTGGGTGATAGATTCTGCTGCCAACAGACATCTCGTGCCTGAGGCACCTGGTGTCAAGATAAAGAACTGCAGAGCTGTTTCAGCTGGGAAATCAGTGTGTTTTGCTGATGGGTCACAGAGACAAGTAACCAATGTTGGGAATGTTTTTGTTTCTGTTTTGCAGGCGCAGCTGGAAGTCTATGTGTCGCCAGGAATGAAGTTTGGAACTGACAGGGTTAAAACTCCGTGGTGTCCTGTATCTGGGAGGAGCTTGAAACAGAGAAGTGAGTGGGTGTCTGCTTTCAGACTTGCTTTCGATTTTGACTGAGACGCAGCTCAGCTCAGAGGCTGCGTGTGTGCTTTTGGAGCACGGAGAAAATGCAAGAAAGCTCCGATGGAGAAAGACTGATTTATGGCTTGTAAATAAACGCTTCTAGAGATAAGAACCGAACTGTCTCTGGACTTGATTTATCCCTCATCTCACACGGACACAGGACCGCTGCTACTCTGCTCTCCTGCCAGGTCAGCTCCCAAGCAGAGCCACGCAGGGAAGCTTACTGGACGCAGGGAATTTTTACGCAAAACATTGTCTTTTATCTGTACCATGTCTTTACAGGAGGGGTATATGGTTTGTTTTGAGAACAATGTCTGTACAATTTCCAGAGGGGGGAAGCAGCTGGTACGTGTTGAGAGAAATCAGAACAACCTCTTTGTTCTGGAAACACCTCTAGAGGGAGTGGGGAATGCTGGGAAAGCCACCATTCACACTCATGTTTCATGTGCGTGCGTGTGGCACAAGAGATTGGCACATGCGTCTTGTGAGAACTTGCAGATGTTATCAGAGTGCACCAAAGGGTGCAAGGTAAGAGAATGTGGTGAAACTCTAAATTGCAGGGCTTGCAGGAAAGCCAAGACTAAGGGATACAGTTATCCCAGGGTGGAGAGAGTAACCACAAAGCCTTTTGAGCTTGTGCACGCAGACCTGTTCGGTCCTATGCCACAGCCGAGTCTGGGCAAAGCCAGGTTTCTGCTGACGCTGACAGATGATTTCACGCAAACCTCTTGGGCGTTCACGCTGAGAACGCGGGAGGACGCAACACAACTGATCAAGGATTGGGTTGCAGAGGTGGAACTAAGGTTCTCCACCAAGGTGAAGGGGTTCAAGTGTGACTGAGGTTCAGAGGTCACTGGGTCTGCTCTAAAGAGTTTCTTTCGCCAGAGGGGGATACGTCACAAGGTGACATCGCCTCAGGAGAGTGGCGTGGCAGAGCTGAGAAGTAAAGCTCTGGTTCAAGCATCAGAGGTTCTACTGTGTGACTCCGGTTTGCCTCAAAGTTTCTGGGGGGAGGCAGTAAAGACGGCCAATTTCACGATGAACAGGTGCTACAATTCAGTGGTAGGTGACACCCCGTATTTCTTGCTCAACGGACAGAGACCGCAGGTGCATTTCTTCCGTTCGTTTGGTTGCAGAGCCTTGGTGCCTGTACCAAAGTGTCAGCAGCAAGAGGGTGGTCCAAGGTACCAGGAAATGATCTTCTGTGGGTATGAGCCTACGACAAAGGGGTGGAGATTTGCATGGCCAGAAGGTGATCAGACCAAGCTTCTGATCAGTAAACATGCTGAGTTCTATGAGCAGCAGGAAAGTAGGGCAAGGCGCAAAGTGAGCCCTGACGTTCTCTCAGATTGTCTGTCTGAATCTGAGGAGGAGGGAGAGCCAGGTGATGGTGACCTGATCGATGATCAGGGTCAGCACCAGGGGAAGGCGTCTCCACAGGTTGTTAAAGGAGTGTCCAAGAGTGAGCCCTCATCTCCTGTTAGAATAAAGGAGAAAGCTCACAGACAGGTCAAGTCAGAGGGGGAGTCGTCTGATGAAAAAGACGCACTTGCTGGCCCCAGTGGGTCAGAAGAAGCACCCCAGTTTGTGCCCAGGCGGTCATCTCGGGCAACAAAGGGAATTCCACCTGAGAGGTTTCGAGTCACAAATGCGTGGGTTGGTCTTGCACAGTGTGAACCTGAGATTTGTGAGGAGGCTCAACAGACAGGTGGGAAGGTGTGGAACACACAGAGGTCTGTAAATGTGTGTTCACAAGTCCTCTCAGAATGTGATACGAGAGGGGGTATGGAGAGAGTCAGAACTTACAGGGTTAAGAAGTTCTGAGTGACGTCTCACATTCTTTGAGGCGTGGCGTAGAACACTGAGGGGGAGTGTTCTACTGTGTCTCTCAGAGACAGTCTGTTTCTTGTCCGCTCAAGGAGCGCAGCGAAGATGGGTGCTGTGTCACCGGGAAAGTTACGATCTGTTGTTTTTCTACGAGAATAAAGCTACTTGTAAGATAAGGAAGAAAGCGTGCGTCGGCCTGATTTACTACGCACACACGGCTTACCGGCTCTGCTTCTAACGCTGTGCAACGCTCTGCTACGCTGCAGCTGGAAGCTGCCCAGAGGGAACAGAGGCACGCAGAGGAAGCGTGTGGGCTCCGGGGGCAAGCGAAGCTGCCAATCAATTTACCAATAAGTCCTACCGCAAGGAATGCTGAATTTCCCTACCATGTGTCAATATTATGTGAATCAAGCCCTCCAGCCTTTCCGTCTTCAGTATCCACACCTCTTTGTCTCCAAATAAAATCACTCTCATTTCAAGCTGAACAGCTTAGAAAGGAAAAGCAGCTAGAAGCAACCCCTGCTAATTTGCTTCTGTGTCTCATTTCCTGCCTTAATATAAATTCCATGATAGTGGTCATTTTCAGTGTTTTGTTTATGCCCCTCTCTGCTTCCGCTCTTAATAGCGGTGGTTCCACACCAATAAATGTGTGGAAATCTTTTGCAAAAACCCTCAATGTTTCTTCCTTTTGCCTAACCCAACAGGTATCAATAGGTGAAATCCTTGGCTCTTGCCTTATCCCTGTTTGCCATGACCCTCTTGATATGCAAAATGATACCTGGTTTTCTTCATCCCTACCCCAAAATGATTCTCTCCACACCATTGGTTATTCCGGTTACCACAACTGGGGTAACCAAGTGCGCCGCCGCCCACCTCTGGCCATTGATTTGTTGACCCCATACGTGGCTTCTTTTAATGTCACTTGCGCCCGTATGGTCAATTGCACAAAAACCAACTGTGTGAAAATGGGCAAGGATAATTTTAACTGCTCTAATTATGTAAATATTTCCTATGTATATAAATATAAAGAGCTGCCTGAAGGCTGGTTCTGGTCGTGCCCAGGCTATACATTCAATTATATTCCAGCAAACATCAGCCATGGCACACCCTGCTGCTTAAGCCGTTTGTCCATCATTTTACCCAAAAAGAATCATTTGTTCCGCTCTCGATATCGCCGCTCTGTGGAATTGACTAATGATTATGATGATTCTGTTTCTCTTCCCAGTAGATCTGAATATATCTCCTTAGCTGTTTCTCTCTTAGGAGTCCCTGGATTGGCTGTACGGTATAGTATGAATATTAACTCTTTAGCTTGCTCCGCAGCAAAAGCTCTGAATTTTACTTCACAAGCCCTTCACCTTTTGAATAAAGAACAGAGTGAACTTCACCATGGACTTCTACAAAATCGTGCTGCCATTGACTATTTACTCATGCTTCATCATTATGGCAGTGAACAAGTGAATGACATGTGTTGTTTCAATATTACTGCTAATTCCAAAGCTATTCAAAAGCAAATCTCTCATTTGCAAAATCTCACACATCACATTAAACAGGACGTTGGATTTTCTGGCCTCTGGGATTCGTTCGCCCAGTGGCTCACTGGCTGGTTGCCAAATCTGAATTGGCTTCTGTCAGAGCTGCCCGAGGTCCCAGCTCACAAAGGACCAACGCTGCTTCGTTGTTAAGTACAAAAGTCTTTATTGAAGTTCAGTTTCACTTCCAGAACCGCAGCGTGCAGCTCTACGTCTCAACTATCAGACCGCTGATGCTCCGTCTGAGTCTCCTCCCCCCAGACACCAGTTTAAGACTCTAGCCTTACTCCACCTCTTCCTCTGTTCTTTCCTCCTCTGGTTCCGCCTGTCCGTTGGGGTCTCGCCCTTTCTAGACTCTTCTGACGCTGAATCCCCTGAGCCTTCCCCCTCCCTCCTGCGGGCTTTAGGAGCTGGTTCCCCATCCGGGTCTCCTGCTGTCCCCCGCGCCTGTACATTTGAACTTGGCGCGCGCGCCCAGCCAGTAACTTTCCTCCTGACCGTTTCACTGCTGCTGTCACTGCTTCCCCCTCTGGGGGGGCTAGCTGCAACTGACCTCCCCTCCGTTGGAGGCGTGGTCAGCCCTGACTCACTTTCTCTCCCCGCTGGAGGAGACGCTGGCCCTGACACATGTGACTCTTCCCCCCCACTACGCTCTGGTGGGGAAACTGGTCCTGATCCCCCGCTGCTGCTTTGGGGTTCCCCTCTGGCTCCTTGTTTCTGGTGCGTCCCCCCTGGGACCCCCCTTGCCCTGACCATCGGCGCCCCCTTCTGGGAATCTTCTGATTCGCTGGAGAAGTTCATGGAATCTCTCGGGCCACTGTCATACTCCCCTACGCTGCCCTCGGATTTTTCCCCTTCGCTCTCCATTTCCTCTCTCCCCTGTGCTCCTGCTCCTGAGCCCCTGACAGCTTCGTAATCCTTTTTCAATATGTTATTGTCACAAAATGTATATTAATTTTGCTATGCTGCTTCATCCAATGCATTCCTGGTCTCATGCGTCTTTGGTCTCAGTTTTTCTCTCCTACTCAGCCACCTAATAAAATCATTGCTGCCTACTTTGCGAAGTGGCAGCACCAACAGTAAATAATAGGGGAGATGTGGGCAGACTTACTTCGGGCATGCGCTGGCAAACCACGTATCCCGAAGTATTTTTGACCCATTCACCCTGAGATCACATAGCAACATTTCGCCAAAAAAAAAAGAAAAGAAAGGGGGAGATGATGGGAAGTTTTGCTTCTGCACATGACTCTGGCAAACTGCTCTAAGCTGAAGCATTCCTTCCTCACCCACCCTAGAATGTTTAGTTCACATTGAGTTCATGAAACATTGTACCCTGACCTGTTCTTAATGCATGGTTGACCACATATACGGAATGCGATAGTTATGTTCTTTTAAGTTTTGCTATATCAATCACTAGTAATAGTTTAATAAGGAGGTTTTCATACCTGTCCAATTCTGTGTTCCCTTTCTCAACCTTTAATCTATTGATGATTAATGCCTATATGCAACCCTTGCATTGTATTTGTGTTAACCAATCAGCAACAAGCACATATGTGGCAATGCTGTAATATTCAATAAAAGGGACTCCCCGAGACATGCTCGAGAGATGCCTCCCATATGACACTTCTCATTCGTCTGTCGTTTATTTCAACCCAACACTTATTTCAATTTGCATGGTGTTTTTTGGGTGTGCACCAGAATCACGCCCAACCAAAGCAAAAAGGTGTTTTGGGTTCCATCTACATAAAAAGAAGATGATAAAGCTCTGATTGGGCTTATTTCAAATTGGTGTTTTTGGGGTTAGAATGCACATTCAGCCAAAAAACGCAGTGTGACATGTTTGTTATCAGCCGAAATCAAGCATATGTGTTTTGGTTCCATCTCAATAGAAAGAGGACAAATAAGCTTGGATTCTTCTTTCGGTGTTCATTCACCCTAACCCTAACCCTAACCCTAACCCTAACCCTAACCCTAACCCTAACCCTAACCCTAACCCTAACCCTAACCTTAACGCTACCCCTACCCCTACCCCTAACCCTAACCCTAACCCTAACCCTAACCCTAACCCTAACCCTAACCCTTACCCTAACCCTAACCCTAACCCTAACCCTAACCCCAACCCTAACCCTAACCCTAACCCTAAGCCTAGCAAAGCGAAGTGTAATAAGCCTAAACAAAGCCAAACAGGTTGTTTTGGGTTCCAGCTACATACAAAGAAGAATCTTGTTTTTCGCTTATTTCAAGTCGTGTTCTTTGGTGTTAATGCACATTGATCCAGAAATCGCATAGTGTGTGTAATGAGACCAAAATAACACAACATCGTCTTTTCGCTTCCATATGCGTAGAAAGCTGACAAATAAGCTTTGATTGGGCTTGGATTGTTCTCTACGTGTTCATTCACCCTAACCCCAACCCTAACCCTAACCCTAACCCTAACCCTAACCCTAACCCTAACCCTAACCCTAAACCTAAACCTAAACCTAAACCTAAACCTAAACCTAAACCTAAACCTAAACCAACCCTAACCCTAACCGTAACCGTAACCGTAACCCTAACCCTAACCCTAACCCTAACCCTAACCCTAACCCTAACCCTAAACCTAAACCTAAACCTAAACCTAAACCTAAACCTAAACCTAAACCTAAACCTAAACCTAAACCAACCCTAACCCTAACCGTAACCCTAACCGTAACCCTAACCCTAAACCAACCCTAACCCTAACCCTAACCCTAACCCTAACCCTAACCCTAACCCTAACCCTAACCCTAACCCTAACAAAGTGAAGTGTAATAAGCCTAAAGAAAGCCAAACAGGTTGTTTTGGGTTCCAGCTAAATAGAAAGAGGAATCTTGTTTTTCGCTTATTTCAAGTCGTGTTCTATGGTGTTAATGCACATTGACCCAGAATTCGCAAAGTGTGTGTAATGAGACCAAAGTAACACAACACCGTCTTTTCGCTTCCATATGCGTAGAAAGAAGACGAATAAGCTTTGATTGGGCTAATTTCAATTCGCATGGTGTTTTTTGGGTGTGCACCAGAATCACCCCCAACCAAAGCAAAAAGGTGTTTTGGGTGCCATCTACATAAAAAGAAGATGAAAAAGCTCTGATTGGGCTTACATCAAATTGGTGTTTTAGGGGTTAAAATGCACATTCACCCCAAAATCGCAGAGTGACATGTTTGTTATTAGCCCAAAACAAGCATAGGTGTTTTGGTTCCATCTCAATAGAAAGAGGACGAATAAGCTTCGATTGTTCTTTCGGTGTTCATTCACCCTAACCCTAACCCTAACCCTAACCCTAACCCTAACCCTAACCCTAACCCTAACCCCAATCCCAACCCTAACCCTAACCCTAACCCTAACCCTAACCCTAACCCTAACCCTAACCCTAACTCTAACCCTAACCCTAACAAAGCGAAGTGTAATAAGCCTAAAGAAAGCCAAACAGGTTGTTTTGGGTTCCAGCTACATAGAAAGAGGAATCTTGTTTTTCGCTTATTTCAAGTCGTGTTCTATAGTATTAATGCACATTGACCCAGAAATCGCAAAGTGTGTGTAATGAGACCAAAATAACACAACACCGCTGTCAGAGCTGCCCAAGGTCCCAGCTCACAAAGGACCAACGCTGCTTCGTTGTTAGGTACAAAGTCTTTATTGAAGTTCAGTTTCACTTCCAGAGCCGCAGCGCGCAGCTCTACGTCTCAACTGTTAGACTGCTGATGCTCCGTCTGAGTCTCCTGCACCCTGACACCAATTTAAGATTCTAGCCTTACTCCACCTCTTCCTCAGTTCCTTCCACCTCTGGTTCCGCCTGGCCGTTGGGGTCTCGCCCTTTCTAGACTCTTCTGACGCTGAGTCCCCTGAGCCTTCCCCCTCCCTCCGGCGGGCTTTAGGAGCTGGTTCCCCATCCGGGGCTCTTGCTGTTCCCCGCGCCTGTACATTTGAACTTGGCGCGCGCGCCCAGCCGGTAACTTTTCTCCTGACCGTTTCACTGCTGCTGCTGTCACTGCTTCCCCCTCTGGGGGGGCTAGCTGCAACTGACCTCCCCTCCGTTGGAGGCGTGGTCAGCCCTGACTCACTCTCTCTCCCTGCTGGAGGAGACGCTGGCCCTGACACATGTGACTCTTCCCCCCCACTACGCTCTGGTGGGGAAACTGGTCCCAATCCCCCACTGCTGCTTTGGGGTTCCCCTCTGGCTCCTTGTTTCTGGTGCCTCCCCCCTGGGACCCCCCTTGCCCTGACCATAGGCGCCCCCTTCTGGGAATCTTCTGATTCGCTGGAGAAGCTCATGGAATCTCTCGGGCCACTGTCATACTCCCCTACGCTGCCCTCGGATTCTTCCCCTTCGCTCTCCATTTCCTCTCTCCCCAGTGCTCCTGCTCCTGAGTCCCTGACAACCACCTTTTCGCTTCCATATGCGTAGAAAGCCAACAGACAAGCTTTGATTGGGCTTATTTCAATTCGCATGGTGTTTTTGGGGTGTGCACAAGAATCACCCCCAACCAAAGCAAAAAGGTGTTTTGGGTTCCATCTACATAAAAAGAAGATGATAAACCTCTGATTGGGCTTATATCAAATTGGTGTTTGTGAGGAGAACCTGAGCTTACAGGGTTAAACAGCTCAGAGTGTACACCCTGCCTACAAATTGGGAGGAGGGGGGAGACATGTCATATCCGAGAGTCTCCAGCCTTTGTTTTTTTTTTTCTCTACTTTCGCTTTTGAGGAGAGAGGACGTGTTTTCACGATGCTGTTCGCTGTGATAGACAATGGATAGTCTGCTGTAAATAAAAAACTGCTTCTAGCTGCTAAGATCCTCAGTGGATTTTATTTAAGCACACTGAAGAACGTATTGGAGCTTGCAGCTTTCTCTTGCCGCTGGTGAAACTCTGCGTTTGCTCAGAGCCTTTGGAATGTGGCCTTTGAAGTCCGGAGGCCTAGCAGAACTCCGCAGCCGAAGCGGGCTGGACGCCAAGGCTTATCTGAGCAATTAACATTCTTCAGGTTATGGAGACAGTAACTGCAATTAGAGAAGCTGCTTTGATGCCTGCTGTGTGCTTCAAGAGGCTGTGAAAGTTGAGAAGCTGCTGTTTTTGCTGCCGGAAGAAAAAAGTCCTGCTTTGAGGCTTTGCCTGGGAGAAAGCAGAGAGACTGGCTGAAATGCTGTGTGCTGCAAAGAGCCACTGGAGGCCTCTCCTTTGAAGCTGGCTGGTACGCGTGAGTACTTCAAAAGCCTCATGGGAGCACTGGGGGAGGAGATGGCTGAGCTCCAGGACTTTTATGATGTCCCGTTTGAAAAGCTCACAACCCAGTCCTGGGATATCTGGGTTAGGAGAGTAAGGGGGTGGTTTTTGGCCACAGGGCTCTGGAGTATAGCCCAGAAGGAGCCGGCCCCACCCATGCCAATTGCTACTGAAGATGACGCAGCAGACTTGGAGGCTGCTTTGCTGGAAGATAGAGAGCAGAGAATGCAAAGAGAGCTCTGCATGTTGAGAGCAAGCGTGGACGCTTTACTGTTGCCCCACCTGGAGGGCGTTGAGTTGGCTCAGGCCGCCTGGCAGGTGCTGAGGAGTCTGTGTAAAAGCTCAGCAGGAGCCCAGGGCCGGGAGAAAGCCGAGAGCAGGGAGGAAGCCGAGAGCCCAGTGGGGGCTGCTGGCCATGTTCCTGAAGTTACAGCTGGGAGTAGCTGCTTTGTCTCCGAGGGGCCGTGTGATGTAGAGGCCTACAACCAGAGTGCTGGGGAGCATGCAGGCCCAGGCTGTGCACCCAAAGGTGGGGGTGCTGGGAACAAAGGAATGGCTGAAGAGGGAGCTGTGAGTGCTGTTGCTACGCATCGCCGCTGTTATCGCTGTGGCTCCCCCTCCCATCTGGTGAGAGAATGTCCAGTGGAGGCACAGGAACAGCCGAAGGCCGTCTCCCGTAGCAACCAGATAAAGGGCTCTTCTTCAAAGCGTGTGTCAGGGAATCAGGAGCAGGAGCACTGGGGAGAGAGGATTGGGAGAGCGAAGGGGAAGAATCCGAGGGCAGTGTAGGGGAGTATGACAGTGGCCCGAGAGATTCCATGAGCTTCTCCAGCGAATCAGAAGATTCCCAGAAGGGGGCGCCGATGGTCAGGGCAAGGGGGGTCCCAGGGGGGACGCACCAGAAACAAGGAGCCACAGGGGAACCCCAAAGCAGCAGTGGAGGATCGGGACCAGTTTCCCCACCAGAGTGTAGTGGGGGGGAGGAGTCACATGTGTCAGGGGCAGTGTCTCCTCCAGAGAGGGAGTCAGGGCTGACCACGCCTCCAATGGAGGGGAGGTCAGTTGCAGCTAGCCCCCCCGAAGGGGGAAACAGTGACAGCAGCAGTGGAACGGTCAGAAGGAAAGCTGCTGGCTGGGCGCGCGCGCTAAGTTCAAATGTGCAGGCGCGCGGAACAGCAGGAGACCCGGATGGGGAACCAGCTCCTAAAGCCCGCCGGAGGGAGGGAGAAGGCTCAGGGGAATCAGCGGGAGAAGAGGCTAGAAAGGGCGGAACCCCGGCGGGCAGGCGGACCCAGAGGAGGAAGGAGCAGCGGAGAAGGTGGAACAAGGCTAGAATCTTAAATTGGTGTCAAGGGGGAGGAGACTCAGATGGAGCATCAGTGGTCTGACACTTGAGACGTGGGGCTGCGCGCTGCGCCTCTGGAAGAGAAACTGAACTTCAATAAAGACTTTTATACTTAACAACGAAGCAGCGTTGGTCCTTTGTGAGCTGGGACCTAGGGTAGCCCAGACAGTATGCTCCGTCTCTTATAAAAACCTCGCAGCGTGAGTTGGTGCAGCGAGGGGGCAAGACTTGGTGTTTTGCGAGCTCACGAAGATAGGCAAAGATGACTACTGAGAGCCAGGTGAAAGAACTGCAAGAAGCAGTCACGACGCTTTACGCAGAAGTAGCAGCATCCAGGAAAAGAGAAGAAGAAGCAGAAGCGCTCTGCCGGGATCTGCAGGCCAGGTGGGACCGTTGGGGGAAAGAGGGGCTGCCAGGACCCAAACCGGAGGGAGTTGGCCTCGGGAAGAGGGGGGGGCAGCCTAGTAGCCCACTTCGATGGGAACCTGCAGCAATACCCTAACTTCAGAGCTGACGTGGTTTACGCGCTCAATTTGCTTCGGAAGGACTTTAGAGATGAGGAAGAGAAAGTGGGCTTCATAATCACTCATTTGCATGGGGAAGCAAAAGCGTGGCTGCGGAATTTGTGGCGCGAAGAAGACCCTGCCCTCAAAGATTCTGATGCATTTATCAAAGCTATGGACACTTGCTTTAAATCTACGGTAGATGTAGATGTTGCTCGGAGGGAAATGCATGGACTGCAGCAAGGGAAAGCGACGGTGAGGCAATATCACTCACGCTTTTTTGCCTTATTGAACGTGCTGGGCTGGGAGAAGGACTCTATTGCTGTCAGAGACCTGTTCTGGGAGGGGCTAAGTGGAGAGGTGAAAGATGAGCTGGCAAGAGGGGAACGTCCGCAAAGTACCCAAGAAGTTGCCCAAAGAGCGTTGGCGATTGGTGTGCGCCTGGAAGGACGCCCTTGGAGCAGGGAGGAAGGACGTAAGGCAAGCAGCCCAGCCAGGACAACCCCTTTCTTTCCCAGAGAGGCGGGGCGGGCGCTGTCCATGCCTCCTTTGGGAAGTGGAGAAGAGCAGATGGGGATTGGTGGTGCCAGGGCTCAGACTGCCAGCAGAGCCCAAACACCGGGAGCAGTCAAGGCGAAGGCTCCTAGAGGGACCAGGAAGTGCTACATCTGCGACAGTGCTCAGCACATGGCCAAAGAGTGTCCCCAGAGGCTCCAGAAGCACACTGCAGCCTCAGCAACAGTAAAGGGAACAAGTCAGCAGCCGAAACAGCTGCAGGGGGAAGAAAATGTCTGGTTGGAAACAGAGCCACTGGGGCCCAACCAGGCAAGTCAGTGAAGCAGTCCCCAGAGATTTTACAGCCCACAGACCCCCTCCCACCCAAACCAGTGGTGCAACTCACCGCATCGCTCCAGTTGCCCAATGGGCACACCATGCAAGTACCAATAACCATTGACTCTGGGAGCAACGCAGACTTTATAGGAGTGGACTTTATCAAGCAACATCGCATAGCACTCATGCCAGCCACGATGCCCCTAAACGTCGTCACGGTCGATGGCAGGAAGCTACTGGGAGGAGAGGTGGTACAGCAAACACCACCGATGGTGATGCAAATTGGAAACCACCGCGAAGTCATCAGCTTCAACGTCACCCACCTGTCAGACACGCCCATAGTGTTGGGTATGAGTTGGCTGGATAGGCACAGCCCGGCATTAGCATGGTACCAGCGGCAATTGACCTTCTGCTCCTCCTACTGCGCAGAACACTGCATCCAGACCCGCCAGGAGGAGGAGGGGCAAGAGGATGAACCGCAGTTACACCTAGGCATGGTGCAAGCGGTACCCAACAAGTACAAGGAGTTTTTGGAGGTTTTCTGCGAGAGGGAAGCGGATAACCTGCCTCCCCACAGGCCTTACGACTGCAAGATTGACCTCCTGCCGGGAGCGACGCTGCCGACTGGGAAACTGTATTCCATGTCTGAAGACGAACTGCAAGAACTCAAGGAGTTCATAGATCACAACTTGAAGCGGGGGTTCATCCAAGAATCTAAAGCAGTGGGGGGCAGTCCCGTGTTTTTCGTGAAGAAGAAGGACACGCCCCAACGCAGGCTCATAGTTGATTATAGGATCATAAATTCCAAAACAAAGCCCGCAGCATTCCCCATGCCCAAGATCGACGACCTGCTCGCGACGGTGAGGAAGGGAAGGATCTTCGACATGACGGAGGTGGATTTCCGGGGCTACAAGCTGTCCGACAAGGGACTCGCCATGGACAGCACCAAGGTCCGCGCAGTGTTGGACTGGAAGAGCTCGCACAATCGGAAGGAGGTCCAGAAGTTCGTCGGCTTCGCCAACTTTTATCGCAAGTTCATCAAAGGGTTCGCGAAGGAGACGGCGGCCATCACGGACACCCTCAGCTCCAAGAAGAAGAAGTTCACCTGGACGGACCAGGCGGAGCAGTCCTTTCGGAGACTCAAGCGTCTCTTCGCGTCCGAAGAACAGCTGCTACATGTAAACCCCAGCAGACCAATGAGGGTTGAGACGGACGCCTCGGACAGAGCGGTGGGGGCCGTCCTGTTGCAGCAAGATCCGCAAGGGGAATGGAGGCCGTGCGCATTCTACTCCAGGAAACTCAGCAAGGCGGAACAGAACTACACCATCTGGGACAGGGAGTTGCTGGCCATTCATGCAGCTTTCAAGGCGTGGCGGCACTTCCTCGTCGGAGCCAGACACACAGTGCAAGTCCGCACGGACCATAAGAACCTGGAGTACTGGCGCACGGCGCGGTTCCTGAACCAGAGACACATTCGCTGGGCGGAGTTCTTTGCGGATTTCGATTTCCGGATAGAATACATCCTGGGAGACAACAACGTCATGGCGGATGCACTATCCAGGAAGCCGCAGTATCTCGAGGAAGCGGCGCCGGTGGCGGCCAAGCACATTTTCGCACCGAAAGCGTGGGCGTGCGCTTCAGCTGCCGTGGACCTGGACGCGGTGCGTTGATCGCTGCAGACGGATTCGTTCGCACAATCCAAGATGGAGGAGGTGCGAAAAGGCACAGCGAAGGACGACGAGTTCCAGATACGAGACGGACTGCTCCTCCGCAGAGGGGCTCTCTACGTGCCCGGAGACGACCTCCGTGCGAAAGTCTTGCAGCAGCTACACGACGCGCCCAGCGCTGGGCACTTCGGCAAGGACAAGACGGCGGAATTAGTAACCAGAGACTTTTGGTGGCCCAAGGTGAGGGGAGAAGTCGCGGATTACGTCTCCAGGTGTGACACCTGCCAAAGGGCCAAGCCACTACACAGGAAGCCGGCGGGTCTACTAGAACCCCTACAGACGCCGCTCGAACCGTGGGAGAAAGTGGCCCTGGACTTTGTCACAGATCTGCCCAGCTCGCGAGGCAAAACAGCGGTGCTCGTGGTCGTAGACATGTTCACCAAGATGGCGCACTTTATTCCGTGCGCGAAGGTGGCCACAGCGGAACAGACCGCCAAGCTGTTCATAGACCACGTGTTCAAAGCTCACGGCTTGCCGCGGTCCATCCTGTCCGACCGGGGTCGCCAATTCGTCTCGAGCTTCTGGCAGAAGCTGCTGGGCATCCTGAACGTCAAGATCAACTTAGCGTCGGCACGACACCCGCAGACCAACGGACAAGCGGAGAGGGTCAACGCCATCATGCAGCAGTACCTGCGATGCTACGCCAATCAACAACCCTCGACCTGGGTGGACTACCTACCGCTGGCCGAGTTTGCCTACAACAACACGAAGCATGGGTCTACAGGAGTGACACCGTTCTTCGCCAATAATGGGCGGCATCCCAGAACTTTCCCGGGGTTAGAGACGAAGGGGGAGGGGGAGCCAAGGGGAGCAGAGCACTTAGCAGCAGAGTTACAGGAGGTCCACGAGCAACTCCGAAGGCAATTGGAACTGGCGAAACACGCCTACAAAATGCAGGCAGACAAGCACAGGAGGGTCGGGGAGGACATCCAAGTGGGGGACTGGGTCTGGTTAGCAGCCCAGGCAGTGCCGGCCAGGACGCTAGCTAAGAGGAAGCTCAAGCACAAGCAGCTGGGACCTTACCAGGTCGCGGCGCAAATCAATCCAGTGGCCTTCCGGTTGACACTCCCGGAGGGCTCCAGAATGCACCCAGTCTTTCATAGGTCAGTGCTCACACCCTACAGGGAACCCCACAGGTTTCAGGCGACAGGGAACGCGCCAGACCCACTTAACGAATCTCCGAAGAGGGAGGGGTCACGGAGGGCGACGCCACTCAACGAGGTCACGGAGATTTTGGACTCGAGGTGGGGGGAAGAGGGGGTGGAATACCTCCTCGCCAGGGAAGGTACCCCGGCCAGTGCCAACAGGTGGGTACCGTGCTATGCCGTGGAGGAGCACTATCTTAAAGACGAGTTCCATGCACTCTTCCCACACAGACCTATGCCGGCAGAGTATTTCGACGACTGGCTCTTCACACCCACACTGTCAGCCAGTACGTTCCAGGGTTTTTCATCAGCTGAAGAGACGACGCCGGACACTGGCTCCTCGGAGGGGTCTCTCTCGGGGTTTGCCACAGACCGCTCCTATTGGTGGGACACTCAACCGGAGGTGGGGTGGCGCAGGGAGCTGCTGCGGGGACCTTTGCAAGCAGTCTCACCAGAGGTACCCGGGGGAGGGGAGGACATGGACGTGTTGGGGGAGGATCCTGGATTCGAGCACATCAGCAGAGAGATGGAAGCAGAGGAAATCGACGCCGACGAGCCCGTTGCGGTTGGGCCGGATCCAGTGGACCGGCTACACACCAGGGGGGAAGAATGGTATCCCGCACTCACACCCGCAGGACTGGAGCACCCGGAACCCACACCCGAAGAGGGGGAGGGGGGAAGGGGGGCTTCGAGGGGGGGATGGATGTCAGGGAATCAGGAGCAGGAGCACTGGGGAGAGAGGATTGGGAGAGCGAAGGGGAAGAATCCGAGGGCAGTGTAGGGGAGTATGACAGTGGCCCGAGAGATTCCATGAGCTTCTCCAGCGAATCAGAAGATTCCCAGAAGGGGGCGCCGATGGTCAGGGCAAGGGGGGTCCCAGGGGGGACGCACCAGAAACAAGGAGCCAGAGGGGAACCCCAAAGCAGCAGTGGAGGATCGGGACCAGTTTCCCCACCAGAGCGTAGTGGGGGGGAGGAGTCACATGTGTCAGGGGCAGTGTCTCCTCCAGAGAGGGAGTCAGGGCTGACCACGCCTCCAATGGAGGGGAGGTCAGTTGCAGCTAGCCCCCCCGAAGGGGGAAACAGTGACAGCAGCAGTGGAACGGTCAGAAGGAAAGCTGCTGGCTGGGCGCGCGCGCCAAGTTTAAATGTGCAGGCGCGCGGAACAGCAGGAGACCCGGATGGGGAACCAGCTCCTAAAGCCCGCCGGAGGGAGGGAGAAGGCTCAGGGGAATCAGCGGGAGAAGAGGCTAGAAAGGGCGGAACCCCGGCGGGCAGGCGGACCCAGAGGAGGAAGGAGCAGCGGAGAAGGTGGAGCAAGGCTAGAATCTTAAATTGGTGTCAAGGGGGAGGAGACTCAGATGGAGCATCAGTGGTCTGACACTTGAGACGTGGGGCTGCGCGCTGCGGCTCTGGAAGAGAAACTGAACTTCAATAAAGACTTTTATACTTAACAACGAAGCAGCGTTGGTCCTTTGTGAGCTGGGACCTAGGGTAGCCCTGACAGCGTGGGAAAGGCAAGTCGAAGGCAGCTGGCAGAGACACTGAACATAAACATTTAGCAGCCTCTATGGCTGTAGTCAAGAGTTGTCAACAGGATGCTGTGCTGGCTTTTGTCATAGACTCAGGAGCGTCGCATAATTTAGTGCCATCTGCAGGATTCCTGGAGAACTGCACCTCTGTAACTTCTGGGAAGACTGTCTGTTTAGCAGATGGGACTCGACACCCACTCACGCAGACTGGCTCACTGTTTTGTTCTTTCTTACAGGATTCGATCCAAGCTTTTGTTGTTCCAGGACTGTCGTGCGCGTTGCTGTCTGTCAGCGCCCTTCTTGCTGAGAACTACAAAGTGTGTTTTGAGAACAATACGTGTTCTATTTCTAAGAATGGACAGCAACTAGTCAGTGTTGAATGTAAAGACAGGTTGTTTTCGATAGATGCTTCTTTTGCATGTACAGGTGACACGGAGGTGGCTCGAGCACAGTGTGCCAACGTTCCAGTTCATGATGCGTGTGCTCACTTATGGCACCGACGCATGGGTCACGTATCCTGGGGGTCAGTGAAGAAGATCCCAGAGTGTACGCAAGGGTGCATGTGCTAAGTTTCTAGATTGCAGAGCGTGCAAGTCCTCAAAGGTGAACCCAAGTCCCAAAAGATGATTTTTTGTGGGTATGAGCCAGGGACCAAGGGGTGGAGGTTTGCTTATCCGTCAGGGAATCAGTTCAGAATTCTGCTCAGCAACAGTGCTGAATTCTGTGAGCAGAGTGGCTGGCAAGGATACATGGGAACCCTGACATCCTGTCAGAGAGTCTGCTTGACTCTGCCGATGAAGGAGAGGAAGAGGTTGAACCTGCTACTGAGGCTCAGAGTTCAGACCCAGTGCAGGCAGAGGGGAGAACTTCTCCCAAGACTGTGAAGATTGAGCAACGCAGTGCTCCATCTTCTCCCACAGGTTCGGCTGAGAAGTCCAGAAGGCGCAGTAAGTCAGAGGGGGAGCTCTCTGATGCCAAGGACGTTCTGGCTGGCCCCAGTGGGTCAGAGGGGGTTCCTGAAGTAGTGCTGCGCCGTTCAGCTCGGACGACCAAAGGGAAACCTCCTGAAAGGTTTGCCGTCACTAGCGTGTGGGTCGGAATGGCACAGTGTGAACCCGAGAGTTTTGAAGATGTTCAGAAACTGCCTCAGGAAGAAGCCAGGAAATGGAAAGAGGCGATGCAGAAGGAAATGAACTGAGGATATACGTTTGACTTTTATTACACCTGTTTTGCAAATGTCTAGGAAAGAATCGGAATACCATAGTCTAAAACTACTGCTAGAGGACAAGAAGCCCAAGACTACATTAAATGTAGCTAAATTCTGTGCGTCTGCAATCAATCGCAGGAAGCAAGTGGTATCCCATAATGTCCAATCCCCTAAATTTTAATTACAGGGGGCACGCTAACAATTAATTTTAATTTTTATATTTAAATTCTTGTTATTGCATATTGTCCCTTGTATTCCTGATATTTTTTATGATCTGTGATATTGTGTGTGTTGAAGCTGGTCTATGACCGTATTAATAAATTCATTCATTCAAGGAAATGAACTCAATGGAGTCTCTAGGTGTGTTCTCCCTCACGAAGTTGCCGGTGGGGAAACAGGCCGTGGGTAGCCGCTGGGTTTACCGTCTTAAGCCCACAGCGACAGGAGAACCGCAGTATAAGGCCAGATTAGTGGCGAGAGGATTCACGCAGCGCAGGGGGTTGCATTATACGGAAGTTTATGCTCCCACCTGTAGGAGTGAATCTCTACGTTTGGTCTTGACCGTCGCTGCACAAAGAGGGTTGCTGGTGCATCATTTCGATGTGGACGTTGCTTACTTGAATTCAGACCTCCAGGAGGATTTGTACATGCTTCCTCCTCCAGGGTTTGAGGGCAATGAGCAAGGTACTGTGTGGAAACTTCACAAGTCAATTTACGGCCTGAAGCAGTCGGCCAGGAATTGGAACTTGTGCCTGAATGAATCTTTGGAGAAGCTAGGTTTCATGAAGAGTCTTGCTGACAGTTGCCTGTTCCTTAGAGGATCAGGAGACACACAGGAATCGGTGTTATTTTTCATTGATGACATCATCCACATTGGAAAGGCAGACAAACAGGTGCAGAAGTTTGCCAAAGAGCTTGGGAAGCGGTTTCAGCTCAAGAACCTGGGTGCAGTAAAGATCTACCTAGGCGTGCAGATAGCGAGAACTGAGGATGGTAGCTTCTTGCTCAGTCAGAAAGGCAAGATTGAGCAGTTGCTTGAGAAGTTAAGAATGTCCGATTGTGCAGGAGTTCGGACACCCATGGAGACGAACTTCGTGAAAGAGAGCCAGCAAGCAGAAAGTGCCGAGTTTGAGAATGCTGAGCTCTTTCAGTCAGCTCTAGGTAGTCTGTTGTATCCGTCCCAATGGAGCAGACCAGACATTGCCTTTGCTACCAACCTGCTAAGTAGGGAAGCGTCAAAGCCCAGTGTGTGTGCTTGGCACGGTATCAAGCGGGTACTGCGCTACCTGCAGCATACCAAAGACTTCTGTCTTAAGCTGCCAGCTGAAGGTGAGGCGAAGCTCACATGCTATGCAGACAGTGACTGGGCGAATTCGCAGGACCGCAAGTCTGTGTCTGGGTTGGTGGTAAAGTTTGGGAAGTCACTAATTGGGTGGAAGTCCCGGAAGCAAAGTCTCATTGCGCTGTTGTCAGGGAATCAGGAGCAGGAGCAATGGGGAGAGAGGAATTGGAGAGCGAAGGGGAAGAATCCGAGGGAAGCGTAGGGGAGTATGACAGTGGCCCGAGAGATTCGATGAGCTTCTCCAGCGAATCAGAAGATTCCCAGAAGGGGGCGCCGATGGTCAGAGCAAGGGGGGTCCCAGAGGGGACGCACCAGAAACAAGGAGCCAGAGGGGAACCCCAAAGCAGCAGTGGGGGATCGGGACCAGTTTCCCCACCAGAACATAGTGGGGGGGAAGAGTCACATGTGTCAGGGCCAGCGTCCCCTCCAGCCGGCAGAGGAGGTGAGTCAGGGCTGACCACGCCTCCATCGGAGAGTGGGGGAATGGAGGGGAGGTCAGTTGCAGCTAGCCCCCCTCCCCGAAGAGGGAAGCAGTGACAGCAGCAGTGAAACGGTCAGGAGGAAAGCTGCTGGCTGGGCGCGCGCGCCAAGTTCAAATGTGCAGGCGCGGGGGACAGCAGGAGACCCGGATGGGGAACCAGCTCCTAAAACCCGCCGGAGGGAGGGAGAAGGCTCAGGGGAATCAGCGTCAGAAGAGGCTAGAAAGGGCGAGACCCCGGCCGGCAGGCGGACCCAGAGGAGGAAAGAGCAGCGGAAAAGGTGGAGCAAGGCGAGGGTCTTAAACTGGTGTACGGGGGGAGGAGATTCAGAGGGATCATCAGCGGTCTGACAGTGAGACGTAGAGCTGCGCGCTGCGGCTCTGGAAGTGAAACTGAACTTCAATAAAGACTTTTGTACTTAACAACGAAGCAGCGTTGGTCCTTTGTGAGCTGGGACCTTGGGCAGCTCTGACAGCTGTCTTCTACTGAGGCTGAATTCAGTGCACTGTCTGATTTGTGCCGGGAACTAGAGTTCTATAGATGCTTGGTGCAAGAGATCTATGGGGATTGTAGCTTGCCAATCACGGTTTGGGAAGACAATCAACCTTGTTTGAAATTGGCTGAATCTGCGCAATTTAAGGCCAGAACCAAGCATCAGGACATACGCTTCCAAAATGTGTGCCAGAGTGTTCAGTCAGGTTTGATTCGGCTGAAGTATTGTGCCAGTCACATTAACTTGGCCGATGGATTTACCAAACCTTTAAGCTTCCAGCGTCATGGGGAGTTTTGTGTTGGTTTGGAGTTGGGGGTAAGTTCTGTACATACTTTCCCCACAGTAGTGCAGGGCGAGAGGGGGTGTGAGGAGAACCTGAGCTTACAGGGTTTAACAGCTCAGAGTGTACGCCCTGCCTACAAATTGGGAGGAGGGGGGAGACACGTCATATCCGAGAGTCTCCAGCCTTTGTTTTTTTTCTCTACTTTCGATTTGAGGAGAGAGGATGTGTTTTCACGATGCTGTTCGCTGTGATAGACAATGGATAGTCTGCTGTTAATAAAAAACTGCTTCTAGCTGCTAAGATCCTGAGTGGATTTTATTTAAGCACACTGAAGAACACATTGGAGCTTGCAGCTTTCTCTTGCCGCTGGTTAAACTCTGCGTTTGCTCAGAGCCTTTGCAATGGGGCCTTTGAAGTCCGGAGGCCTAGCAGAACTCTGCAGCCGAAGGAGTATGGACGCCAAGGCTTATCTGAGCAATTAACATTCTTCAGTGTTTTGGGGGTTAGAATGCACATTCATCCAAAAATCTCAGAGTCAAATGTTTGTTATCAATCCAAATCAAGCATATGTGTTTTGGTTCCATCTCAACAGAAAGAGGACGAATAAGCTTGGATTGTTCTCTCGGTGTTCATTCACCCTAACCCTAACCCTAACCCTAACCCTAACCCTAACCCTAACTCAACCCTAACCCTAACCCTAACCCTAACCCTAACCCTAACCCTAAACCTAAACCTAAACCTAACCCTAACCCTAACCCTAACCCTAACCCTAACCCTAAGCCTAAGCCTAAGCCTAAGCCTAACCCTAACCCTAACCCTAACCCTAACCCTAACCCTAACCCTAACCCTAAACCTAACCCTAACAAAGTGAAGTGTAATAAGCCTAAAGAAAGCCAAACAGGTTGTTTTGGATTCCAGCTACATAGAAAGAAGAATCTTGGATTTCGCTTATTTCAAATGGTGTTCTTTGGTGTTAATGCAAATTGACCCAGAAATCGAAAAGTGTGTGTAATGAGTCCAAAATAACACAACACCGTCTTTTCGCTTCCATATGCGTAGAAAGAAGACGAATAAGCTTTGTTTGGGCTTATTTCAATTCGCATGGTGTTTTTTGGGGGTGCACCAGAATCACCCCCAACCAAAGCAAAAAGGTGTTTTGGGTTCCATCTACATAAAAAGAAGATGTGTCAGAGCTACCCTAGGTCCCAGCTCACAAAGGACCAACGCTGCTTCGTTGTTAAGTACAAAAGTCTTTATTGAAGTTCAGTTTCACTTCCAGAGCCGCAGCGCGCAGCTCTACGTCTCAACTGTCAGACCGCTGATGCTCCGTCTGAGTCTCCTCCCCCTTGACACCAATTTAAGATTCTAGCCTTGCTCCACCTTTTCCGCTGCTCTTTCCTCCTCTGGGTCCGCCTGCCCGCCGTGGTCTCGCCCCTTCTAGCCTCCTTTGAGGCTGATTCCCCTGAGCCGTCTCCCTCCCTCCGGCGGTCTTTAGGAGCTGGTTCCCCATCCGGGTCTCCTGCTGTCCCGCGCGCCTGCACATTTGAACTTGGCGCACGCGCCCAGCCAGTAACTTTCCTCCTGACCGTTTCACTGCTGCTGTCACTGCTTCCCCCTTCGGGGGGGCTAGCTGCAACTGACCTCCATTCCGTTCCTCCACTCTCCGATGGAGGCGTGGTCAGCCCTGACTCCCTCTCTGGAGGAGACGCTGGCCCTGACACATGTGACTCTTCCCCCCCACTACGCTCTGGTGGGAAAACTGGTCCCGATCCTCCACTGCTGTTTTGGGGTTCCCCTCTGGCTCCTTGTTTCTGGTGCGTCCCCCCTGGGACCCCCCCTTGCCCTGACCATCGGCGCCCCCTTCTGGGAATCTTCTGATTCGCTGGAGAAGCTCATGGAATCTCTCGGGCCACTGTCATACTCCCCTACGCTGCCCTCGGATCCTTCCCCTTCGCTCTCCCATTCCTCTCTCCCCATTGCTCCTGCTCCTAATTCCCTGACATCCATCCCCCCTCGAAGCCCCCCCTTCCCCCCTCCCCCTCTTCGGGTGTGGGTTCCAGGTGCTCCAGTGCTGTGGGTGTGAGTGCGGGATACCATTCTTCCCCCCTGGTGTGTAGCCGGTCCGCTGGATCCGGCCCAACCGCAACGGGTTCGTCGACGTCGATTTCCTCTGCTTCCATCTCTCTGCTGATGTGCTCGAATCCAGGATCCTCCCCCAACACGTCCATGTCCTCCCCTCCCCCGGGTACCTCTGGTGAGACTGCTTGCAAAGGTCCCCGCAGCAGCTCCCTGCACCACCCCACCTCCGGTTGAGTGTCCCACCAATAGGAGCGGTCTGTGGCAAACCCCGAGAGAGACCCCTCCGAGGAGCTAGTGTCCGGCGTCGTCTCTTCAGCTGATGAAAAACCCTGGAACGTACTGGCTGACAGTGTGGGTGTGAAGAGCCAGTCGTCGAAATACTCTGCCGGCATAGGTCTGTGTGGGAAGAGTGCATGGAACTCGTCTTTAAGATAGTGCTCCTCCACGGCATAGCACGGTACCCACCTGTTGGCACTGGCTGGGGTACCTTCCCTGGCGAGGAGGTATTCCACCCCCTCTTCCCCCCACCTCGAGTCCAAAATCTCCGTGACCTCGTTGAGTGGCTTCGCCCTCCGTGACCCCTCCCTCTTCGGAGCTTCGTTAAGCGGGTCTGGCGCGTTCCCTGGCGCCTGAAACCTGTGGGGTTCCCTGTAGGGTGTGAGCACTGACCTATGAAAGACTGGGTGCATTCTGGAGCCCTCCGGGAGTGTCAACCAGAAGGCCACTGGATTTATTTGCGCCGCGACCTGGTAAGGTCCCAGCTGCTTGTGTTTGAGCTTCCTCTTAGCTAGCGGCCTGGCCAGCACTGCCTGGGCTGCTAACCAGACCCAGTCCCCCACCTGGATATCCTCCCCGACCCTCCTGTGCTTGTCTGCCTGCATTTTGTAGGCGTGTTTCGCCAGTTCCAATTGCCTTCGGAGTTGCTCGTGGACCTCCTGTAACTCTGCTGCTAAGTGCTCTGCTCCCCTTGGCTCCCCCTCCCCCTTCGTCTCTAACCCCGGGAAAGTTCTGGGATGCCGCCCATTATTGGCGAAGAACGGTGTCACTCCTGTAGACCCGTGCTTCGTGTTGTTGTAGGCAAACTCGGCCAGCGGTAGGTAGTCCACCCAGGTCGAGGGTTGTTGATTGGCGTAGCATCGCAGGTACTGCTGCATGATGGCGTTGACCCTCTCCGCTTGTCCGTTGGTCTGCGGGTGTCGTGCCGACGCTAAGTTGATCTTGACGTTCAGGATGCCCAGCAGCTTCTGCCAGAAGCTCGAGACGAATTGGCGACCCCGGTCGGACAGGATGGACCGCGGCAAGCCGTGAGCTTTGAACACGTGGTCTATGAACAGCTTGGCGGTCTGTTCCGCTGTGGCCACCTTCGCGCACGGAATAAAGTGCGCCATCTGGGTGAACATGTCTACGACCACGAGCACCGCTGTTTTGCCTCGCGAGCTGGGCAGATCTGTGACAAAGTCCAGGGCCACTTTCTCCCACGGTTCGAGCGGCGTCTGTAGGGGTTCTAGTAGACCCGCCGGCTTCCTGTGTAGTGGCTTGGCCCTTTGGCAGGTGTCACACCTGGAGACGTAATCCGCGACTTCTCCCCTCACCTTGGGCCACCAAAAGTCTCTGGTTACTAAGTCCGCCGTTTTGTCCTTGCCGAAGTGCCCAGCGCTGGGCGCGTCGTGTAGCTGCTGCAAGACTTTCGCGCGGAGGTCGTCTCCGGGCACGTAGAGAGCCCCTCTGCGGATGAGCAGTCCGTCTCGTATCTGGAACTCGTCGTCCTTCGCTGTGCCTTTTCGCACCTCCTCCATCTTGGATTGTGCGAACGAATCTGTCTGCAGCGCTCGACGCACCGCGTCCAGGTCCACGGCAGCTGAAGCGCACGCCCACGCTTTCGGTGCGAAAATGTGCTTGGCCGCCACCGGCGCCGCTTCCTCGAGATACTGCGGCTTCCTGGATAGTGCATCCGCCATGACGTTGTTGTCTCCCGGGATGTATTCTATCCGGAAATCGAAATCCGCAAAGAACTCCGCCCAGCGAATGTGTCTCTGGTTCAGGAACCGCGCCGTGCGCCAGTACTCCAGGTTCTTATGGTCCGTGCGGACTTGCACTGTGTGCCTGGCTCCAACGAGGAAGTGCCGCCACGCCTTGAAAGCTGCATGAATGGCCAGCAACTCCCTGTCCCAGATGGTGTAGTTCTGTTCCGCCTTGCTGAGTTTCCTGGAGTAGAATGCGCACGGCCTCCATTCCCCTTGCGGATCTTGCTGCAACAGGACGGCCCCCACCGCTCTGTCCGAGGCGTCCGTCTCAACCCTCATTGGTCTGCTGGGGTTTACATGTAGCAGCTGTTCTTCGGACGCGAAGAGACGCTTGAGTCTCCGAAAGGACTGCTCCGCCTGGTCCGTCCAGGTGAACTTCTTCTTCTTGGAGCTGAGAGTGTCCGTGATGGCCGCCGTCTCCTTCGCGAACCCTTTGATGAACTTGCGATAAAAGTTGGCGAAGCCGACGAACTTCTGGACCTCCTTCCGATTGCGCGGGCTCTTCCAGTCCAACACCGCGCGGACCTTGGTGCTGTCCATGGCGAGTCCCTTGTCGGACAGCTTGTAGCCCCGGAAATCCACCTCCGTCATGTCGAACTGGCACTTCTCTAATTTGGCGTAAAGTCTGTGCTCCCGTAGCCTCTGCAGGACCTCCTTGACGTCCCTCTCGTGAGCCTCCTGCGATTCCGAGAAGACCAGGATGTCGTCCAGGAAGCAGACGCACTTCTTGTAGAGGAGTCCCGCTAACACGTGATGCATGAAAGCTTGGAAGGTATGGGAGCCATTTTGCAGACCAAAAGGCATTACGCGATATTCATAGGTGCCTAAAGGTGTAAACATGGCTGTCTTCCACTCATCGCCCTCCCGCATGCGTATAAGGTTGTACGCCCCTCGTAGATCCAACTTGGTGAAGATCCGTCCCTTCCTCAACGTCGCGAGCAGGTCGTCGATCTTGGGCATAGGGAATGCTGCGGGCTTTGTTTTGGAATTTATGATCCTATAATCAAATATGAGCCTGCGTTGGGGCGTGTCCTTCTTCTTCACGAAAAACACGGGACTGCCCCCCACTGCTTTAGATTCTTGGATGAACCCCCGCTTCAAGTTGTGATCCATGAACTCCCTGAGTTCTTGCAGTTCGTCTTCAGACATGGAATACAGTTTCCCAGTCGGCAGCGTCGCTCCCGGCAGGAGGTCAATCTTGCAGTCGTAAGGCCTGTGGGGAGGCAGGTTATCCGCTTCCCTCTCGCAGAAGACCTCCAAAAACTCCTTGTACTTGTTGGGTACCGCTTGCACCATGCCTAGGTGTAACTGCGGTTCATCCTCTTGCCCCTCCTCCTCCTGGCGGGTCTGGATGCAGTGTTCTGCGCAGTAGGAGGAGCAGAAGGTCAATTGCCGCTGGTACCATGCTAATGCCGGGCTGTGCCTATCCAGCCAACTCATACCCAACACTATGGGCGTGTCTGACAAGTGGGTGACGTTGAAGCTGATGACTTCGCGGTGGTTTCCAATTTGCATCACCATCGGTGGTGTTTGCTGTACCACCTCTCCTCCCAGTAGCTTCCTGCCATCGACCGTGACGACGTTTAGGGGCATGGTGGCTGGCAGGAGTGCTATGCGATGTTGCTTGATAAAGTCCACTCCTACAAAGTCTGCGTTGCTCCCAGAGTCAATGGTTATTGGTACTTGCAGGGTGTGCCCATTGGGCAACTGGAGCGATGCGGTGAGTTGCACCACTGGTTTGGGCGGGAGGGGGTCTGTGGGCTGTAAAATCTCTGGGGACTGCTTCACTGACTCGCCTGGTTGGGCCCCAGTCCTTCCCTTCCAACCAGGCTTCTTCTTCCCCCTGCAGCTGTTTCGGCTGCTGACCTGTTCCCTTTACTGTTGCTGAGGCTGCAGTGTGCTTCTGGAGCCTCTGGGGACACTCTTTGGCCATGTGCTGTGCACTGTCGCAGATGTAGCACTTCCTGGTCTCTCTAGGAGCCTTCGCCTTGACTGCTCCCGGTGTTTGGGCTCTGCTGGCAGTCTGAGCCCTGGCACCACCTATCTCCATCGGCTCTTCTCCCCTTCCCAATGGAGGCATGGATAGCGCCCGCCCTGTCTCTCTGGATAGGAAAGGGGTTGTCCTGGCTGGGGTGCTTGCCTTACCTCCTTCCTCCCTGCTCCAAGGGCGTCCTTCCAGGCGCACACCAACTGCCAACGCTCTTTGGGTAACTTCTTGGGTACTCCGGGGTCTTTCCCCCCTTGCCAGCTCATCTTTCACGGCTCCACTTAGCCCCTCCCAGAACAGGTCTCTGACGGCAATAGAGTCCTTCTCCCAGCCCAGCACGTTCAGTAAGGCAAAAAAGCGTGAGTGATATTGCCTCACCGTCGCTTTCCCTTGCTGTAGTCCATGCATTTCCCTCCGAGCAACATCTGCATCTACCGTTGATTTAAAGCAAGCGTCCATAGCTTTGATAAATGCATCGGAATCTTGGAGGGCGGGGTCATTTTCGTGCCACAAATTCCGCAGCCACGCTTTAGCTTCCCCATGCAAATGAGTAATTATGAAACCCACTTTCTCTTCCTCATCTCTAAAGTCTTTCCGAAGCAAATTGAACGCGTAAACCACGTCAGCTCTGAAGTTAGGGTATTGCTGCAGGTCCCCGTTGAAGTGGGCTACTAGGCTGCCCCCCCTCTTCCCGAGGCCAACTCCCTGCGGTTTGGGTCCTGGCAGCCCCTCCTTGCCCAAACGGTCCCACCTGGTCTGCAGATCCCGGCAGAGCGCTACTGCTTCTTCTTCTCTCTTCCTGGATGCTGCACCAACTCACGCTGCGAGGTTTTTAATAGAGACGGCGCATACTGTCAGAGCTACCCTAGGTCCCAGCTCACAAAGGACCAACACTGCTTCGTTGTTAAGTACAAAAGTCTTAATTGAAGTTCAGTTTCACTTCCAGAGCCGCAGCGCACAGCTCTACGTCTCAACTGTCAGACCGCTGATGCTCCGTCTGAGTCTCCTCCCCCTTGACACCAATTTAAGATTCTAGCCTTGCTCCACCTTTTCCGCTGCTCTTTCCTCCTCTGGGTCCGCCTGCCCGCCGGGGTCTCGCCCCTTCTAGCCTCCTCTGAGGCTGATTCCCCTGAGCCGTCTCCCTCCCTCCGGCGGACTTTAGGAGCTGGTTCCCCATCCGGGTCTCCTGCTGTCCCGCGCGCCTGCACATTTGAACTTGGCGTGCACGCCCAGCCAGTAACTTTCCTCCTGACTGTTTCACTGCTGCTGTCACTGCTTCCCCCTTCGGGGGGGCTAGCTGCAACTGACCTCCCTTCCGTTCCTCCACTCTCCAATGGAGGCGTGGTCAGCCCTGACTCCCTCTCTGGAGGAGACGCTGGCCCTGACACATGTGACTCTTCCCCCCCACTACGCTCTGGTGGGGAAACTGGTCCTGATCTCCCACTGCTGCTTTGGGGTTCCCCTCTGGCTCCTTGTTTCTGGTGCGTCCCCCCTGGGACCCCCCTTGCCCTGACCATCGGCGCCCCCTTCTGGGAATCTTCTGATTCGCTGGAGAAGCTCATGGAATCTCTCGGGCCACTGTCATACTCCCCTACGCTGCCCTCGGATCCTTCCCCTTCGCTCTCCCATTCCTCTCTCCCCATTGCTCCTGCTTCTGATTCCCTGACAAGATGATAAAGCTCTGATTGGGCGTATTTCAAATTGGAGCTTTGGGGGTTAGAATGCACATTCACCCAAAAATCGCAGAGTGAAATGTTTGTTATCAGCCCAAATCAAGCATAGGTGTTTTGGTTCCATCTCAATAGAAAGAGGAAGAATAAGCTCAGATTAACCTCTCGGTGTTCATTCACCCTAACCCTATCCCTAAACCTAACCCTAACCCTAACCCTAACCAGAGCAAAGCGAAGTCTAATAAGCCTAAACAAAGCTAAACAGGTTTTTTTGGGTTCCAGCAACATAGAAAGAAGAATCTTGAATTTCGCTTATTTCAAGTCGTGTTCTTTGGTGTTAATGCACATTGACCCAGAAATCGCAAAGTGTGTGTAATGAGACCAAAATAACACAACACCGCCTTTTCGCTTCCATATGCTTAGAAAGCCGACGAACAAGCTTTGATTGGGCTTATTTCAATTCGCATGGTGTTTTTGGGGTGTGCACCAGAATCACCCCCAACCAAAGAAAAAAGGTGTTTTGGGTTCCATCTACATAAAAAGAAGATGATAAACCTCTGATTGGGCTTATATCAAATTGGTGTTTTGGGGGTTAGAATGCACATTCACCCAAAAATCGCAGAGTGAAATGTTTGTTATCAGCCGAAATCATGCACAGGTGTTTTGGTTCCATCTCAATAGAAAGAGGAAGAATAAGCTTGGATTGTTCTTTCAGTGTTCTTTCACCCTAACCCTACCCCTATCCCTAAACCTAACCCTAGCAAAGCGAAGTATAATATGGCTAAACAAAGCCAAACAGGTTTTTTTGGGTTCCAGCTACACAGAAAGAAGAATCTTGTTTTTCGCTTATTTAAAATCGTGTTCTTTGGTGTTAATGCACCTTGACCCAGAAATCACAAAGTGTGTGTAATGACACCAAAATGCTGTTTTTGGGGTTAGAATGCACATTCACCCCAAAATCGAAGAGTGACATGTTTGTTATCAGCCGATATCAAGCATAGGTGTTTTGGTTCCATCTCAATAGAAAGAGTATGAATAAGCTTGGAATGTTCTTTCGGTGTTCATTCACCCTAACCCTAACCCTAACCCTAACTCTAACCCTAACCCTAACAAAGCGAAGTGTAATAAGCCTAAAGAAAGCCAAACAGGTTGTTTTGGGTTCCAGCTACATAGAAAGAGGAATCTTGTTTTTCGCTGATTTCAAATCGTGTTCTTTGGTGTTAATGCACATTGACCCAGAAATTGCAAATCACTCTCAGGGTTTGCCACAGACCGCTCCTATTGGTGGGACACTCAACCGGAGGTGGGGTGGCGCAGGGAACTGCTGCAGGGACCTTTACACGCAGTCTCACCAGAGGTACCCGGGGGAGGGGAGGACATGGACGTGTTGGGGGAGGATCCTGGATTCGAGCACAACAGCAGAGAGATGGAAGCAGAAGAAATCGACGTCGACGAGCCCATTGCGGTCTGGCCGGATCCCGCGGACCGGCTGCACACCGGGGGGGGAAGAATGGTATCCCGCACTCACACCCACAGCACTGGAGCACCCGGAACCCACACCCAAAGAGGGGGAGGGGGGAAGGGGGGGCTTCGAGGGGGGGATGGATGTCAGGGGCTCAGGAGCAGGAGCACTGGGGAGAGAGGAAATGGAGAGCGAAGGGGAAGAATCCGAGGGCAGCGTAGGGGAGTATGACAGTGGCCCGAGAGATTCCATGAGCTTCTCCAGCGAATCAGAAGATTCCCAGAAGGGGGCGCCGATGGTCAGGGCAAGGGGGGTCCCAGGGGGGACGCACCAGAAACAAGGAGCCAGAGGGGAACCCCAAAGCAGCAGTGGTAGATCAGGACCAGTTTCCCCACCAGAGCGTAGTGGGGGGGAAGAGTCACATGTGTCAGGGCCAGCGTCTCCTCCAGCGGGGAGAGAAAGTGAGTCAGGGCTGACCACGCCTCCAACGGAGGGGAGGTCAGTTGCAGCTAGCCCCCCCAGAGGGGGAAGCAGTGACAGCAGCAGTGAAACGGTCAGGAGGAAAGTTACTAGCTGGGCGCGCGCGCCAAGTTCAAATGTACAGGCGTGGGGGACAGCAGGAGACCCGGATGGGGAACCAGCTCCTAAAGCCCGCCGGAGGGAGGGGGAAGGCTCAGGGGATTCAGCGTCAGAAGAGTCTAGAAAGGGCGAGACCCCAACGGACAGGCGGAACCAGAGGCGGAAGGAACAGAGGAAGAGGTGGAGTAAGGCTAGAGTCTTAAATTGGTGTCTGGGGGGAGGAGACTCAGACGGAGCATCAGCGGTCTGACAGTTGAGACGTAGAGCTGCGCGCTGTGGCTCTGGAAGTGAAACTGAACTTCAATAAAGACTTTTGTACTTAACAACGAAGCAGCGTTGGTCCTTTGTGAGCTGGGACTTCGGGCGGCTCTGACAGTAAGTTACCGCCGCTCTGGGCTAGGTTGCCTGGTTAAACCATTTCTCTCTGGACAGCCATCCACTCCGTGGCTGTTCAGTCGCTAGCAGAATCTGTCAGTGGGCGTTTCTTGAACCTCTTCCAGCAAAGAAGTTCTTTGACGCCAAGTCGCCGCCTACTTTCCCTGCGCGGAAGTCTTCTGCGCAGGGTGGGTGTGGGCAGCGGAGGACCTGTGCTCTCCTCGCTGGTCTCCTGCGAAGAGTCCTGGAGCCTCCTCTCTGCTTCCCCATCGGCCCCCCTCTATCCCTGGTGTTGCGCTGATTTTCTTCCCCAGCCGGAGACCTGCCTCTCTCCCTGCTTGGCCCCTCTCCAGCATTGCTGTGGAGCCTCGCCTCCTCCTCTAGTTCCGATGGCAGTTCCCTGACAGGTTCCATCTACATAAAAAGAAGATGAGAAAGCTCTCATTGGGCTTATATCAAATTGGTGTTTCGGGGGTTAGAATGCACATTAACCCAAAAATCGCAGAGTGAAATGTTTGTTATCAGCCGAAATCAAGCATAGGTGTTTTGTTTTGTTTTGTTTTTAAATGATATTTATTCAAAATTTCATCAATACATAAAGAAAAACAAGAAAAACAAAAAAATACAGCAAAAAATAAAACAAAAAGAAAAAAACCAAAAAAGAAAAAAGAAAAATACAAATCTCAGATTACAACTTTTCATTTGCTTATTTCTTGAACCTCCTCACACCTCCCTTTTTGTATTCTAGTTTAATTCGTTATTCCAGCAAATTCTTCCCATGTTTCTCAATTTTAATTTAAATGATTAATCTTCACAATCTATCCTATTTATTAATTCAACATAACCTTTCCATCTTTTAATATAATCTGTTATTCAATTTACCTTAATCTCTTTAACCTTATCTTATCTTAAAAATCTTAAAATTTCAAAGTTTACATCATATTCATTCATATCTCCTTAAATCATTTCTGCTAAAGCCAATTTAGTTCCTTTCCAGCATATTCCCTGATATTTCATTAATGTTACACTAATTCCAAAATTAACAAAATAATTTTCCTTGATATCTCTAATTTTTATCCAACGTCCCTTCTTCCTGGTTTCGGGTCATGTCAGTCCTTTCTGTCCATTACATCCAGTCCATCAATCTGGTGTTCTTATGTCTGAGGCCCTTAAGTCTCTTCTAGGCCCCTTCTGCACATTTTCTTGTCCTTGTTTGTGCTTGTGCACTTCTTTGTCTATTGTTGGTTTCTTGGGGAGTGGGTCTCCGGAGTGTTCCATCAGGTAATAATTTCCATTTTCCTTCGTCAGACTGGCCCCTTCCCCCCAGTCCCACTCCCCGTCATCATCTTTGTAATCCAAAAAGTATTTATCCAAAAGATAGTTGTTCACCTGTTTCATAGTCCCAATAGAGTTAAGAGCTTCCTTGACTTCAAACACTTCCCAGCACTCTCCAAGTTCAATCTTCCAACACAGTGGCTTTTGTTCCTGCAGGACTTTGGATCTCTCCATTTGTGTTGTTTGAGGAGTAATCACTGCCTCTTCCTTCTTCATCTGCCCTTGGACTTGCCTTGTCAAACCAGATTCTTGAATTGGTCGCTGTATAACTTCTTTATCCTTATTCCCTGTTAAATCATATTCACTGGCCACAGCACTCATCAAGTCCAATTTTTCATGCATCAAGTTCATTTTCTCATGCAGCTGCTCCAGCAAGGCATTTGTCACGCCAAGGGCAGACACCAAACCTTCCTTCCAACACATTTCTGTTCAAGGTCAAACGGCTGGTCCCACGATCCAAATCTCGCAGCTGTAGAGTCCAAGTAAGCTGCAACAACAAACTGACAGGCTCCTTCTAGGGGACACAATTTCTATTTGTATTTATTTTTAAAATGTATCCAACAAAGGAGATTACTTTCAATTTCAAATCCTTTCGATTTTCAAATACTTTGTATCTTTAAAATACAAAAATGCAGAAGGTAGCGTTGAAGTTAATTTGTTTCTCTTCTTTTTTAAAAAAACTATCTGTCAAAGCACTCCACTTTCTATCAATGGATGTCTCAAACAATTTCTGTCCCGACACCCCGTCCCCAGGTTTGGGACGATGGAAACTTAAATTCCTTTACTCTCCTCCTGCAGGATTAAACAGTCAAATCCCCCCCCCCTTTTCTCCTGCTTCCAAGGGGGTTTTATTGGTTGTGGATGCAGGAAATTTCCAACTTTAAAGCAGTTTTCCAGGCTATTAGGTTGCAAGGTCTTTGCTTCAGTCTATATACAAAAAGCGGAAGGCGGACTTCCTGTTTAAACCTTCCCGCTTGTGCCTAATTCATAAATTTTGCAAATTTCTTGATCCAATTCTCCGTTTTTAATCACGGGTACGTGATTTAGAGTCCAAATGTCATCAGGAAAAAGTCAGCGCTCTCCGGCGATGGCTGTGCGGCTTCCCTCCATGGAAATAGCGATCGGATCACAGCACCACGCTGCTCACCCCACTTCACTCCAGAGCCCCGAAAAGGGGTTTCCTCGTGAGTAGGGGAGGCGCTCTTGGTGCTCTGCCAAACCCCACGTTCCCAGGCTTCTCCGCCTGGGATTTCTAGCGGGCCCCCGCCTTCGCCGCGGCGGGAAGACCCAATTTCCACAGAGCCCGTTCCTCCGATCGGAAGAACTCCGCCATTCGTCGTTGGCGCTAACCCGAAAGTCCTCTCAAGCATAGGTGTTTTGGTTCCATCTCAATAGAAAGAGGACGAATAAGCTCAGATTATTCTCTCGGTGTTCATTCACCCTAACCCTAACCCGAAACCTAAGGCTAACCCTAACCCTAACCTGAGCAAAGCGAAGTCTAATAAGCCTAAACAAAGCTAAACAGGTTTTTTTGGGTTCCAGCTACACAGAAAGAAGAATCTTGGATTTCGCTGATTTCAAATCGTGTTCTTTGGTTTTAATGCACATTGACCCAGAAATCGAAAAGTGTGTGCAATGAGACCAAAATAACACAGCACCGTCTTTTTGCTTCCATATGCGTAGAAAGAAGACGAATAAGCTTTGATTGGGCTTATTTCAATTCGCAATGTGTTTTTTGGGTGTGCACCAGAATCACCCCCAACCAAAGGAAAAAGGTGTTTTGGGTTCCATCTACATAAAATGAAGATGATAAAGCTCGGATTGGGCTTATTTCAAAATGGTGTTTTTGGGGTTAGAATGCACATTCACCCAAAAAATCGCAGAGTGACATGTTTGTTAGCAGCGCGAATCAAGCATAGGTGTTTTGGTTCCATCTCAATAGAAAGAGGACGAATAAGCTTGTATTGTTCTTTCGGTGTTCATTCACCCTAACCCTAACCCTAACCCTAACCCTAACCCTAACCCTAACCCTAACCCCAACCCCAACCCCAACCCCAACCCCAACCCCAACCCCAACCCCAACCCCAACCCCAACCCTAACCCTAACCCTAACTCTAACTCTAACTCTAACTCTAACTCTAACTCTAACTCTAACTCTAACTCTAACCCTAACCCTAACAAAGCGAAGTTTATTAAGCCTAAAGAAAGCCAAACAGGTTGTTTTGGGTTCCAGCTACATAGAAAGAGGAATATTGTTTTTCGCTTATTTCAAGTCGTGTTCTATGGTGTTAATGCACATTGCCCCAGAAATCGCAAAGTGTGTGTAATGAGACCAAAATAACACAACACCGCCTTTTCGCTTCCATATGCGTAGAAAGCCGACGAACAAGCTTTGATTGGGCTTATTTCAATTTGCATGGTGTTTTTTGGGTGTGCACCAGAATCACCCCCAACCAAAGCAAAAAGGTGTTTTGGGTTCCATCTACATATAAAGAAGATGATAAAGCTCTGATTGGGCTCATTTCAAATTGGTGTTTTGGGGGTTAGAATGCACATTCACCCAAAAATCGCAGAGTGAAATGTTTGTTATCAGCCGAAATCAAGTATAGGTGTTTTGGTTCCATCTCATTTTTTAAAAAAAAATTTTAAATGATATTTTATTCAAATTTCAAAAAAGAGTTTACAAGAATAATAAGATGATAGAGAAAGAAAACAAACAATAAAAAATATAGAGTAGGGAAAAAAAGAAAATAGAAAAAACAGTAAAAAAATAAGTCCATCTTTCAATGTCTTATTTTTCATCACTTGTTTCCCTGACCTCCTCACACCTCCCTTTTTTGTATTCCATTTCGAATGGTTAATTCAGCAAATCCTTTCCCTTTTGTTTTTAACTTAGTTCTTTATCTTGACATATTATAACCTTATAATTTCATCTATTTAATAAATCATTTTTACATACTCCTTTTTAACCTTGTTACTAAAACCGCTTCATTTCATTCCAGCATCATTTTAACATTCATTAATTTTGCAGTGTTTCTGTAAATAGTCCTTAAATTTCTTCCAGTCTTCTTCCACCGACTCTTCTCCCTGGTCTCGGATTCTGCCAGTCATTTCCGCCAATTCCATATAGTCCATCACTTACATCTGCCATTCTTCCAGAGTGGGTAAATCTTGTGTCTTCCAATACCTTGCAAAAAGTATTCTTGCTGCTGTTGTGGCGTATATAAAGAAAGTTCTATCCTTCTTTAACACCAATTGGCCGACCATGCCCAGGAGAAAGGCCTCTGGTTTCTTCAAGAAGGTATATTTAAATACCTTTTTCATTTCATTATATATCATCTCCCAGAAAGCCTTAATCCTTGGGCACGTCCACCAAAGGTGAAAGAATATACCTTCATTATCTTTACATTTCCAACATTTATTATCGGGCAAATGGTAGATTTTTGCAAGCTTGACTGGTGTCATGTACCACCTGTATATCATTTTCATAATAGTCTCTCTTAAGGCATTACATGCCGTAAATTTCATACCTGTGGTCCACAACTGTTCCCAGTCAGCAAACATAATGTTATGTCCAACATCTTGTGCCCATTTAATCATAGCAGATTTAACCGTTTCATCCTGGGTGTTCCATTTCAGCAGCAAGTTATACATTCTTGAAAGTATCTTAGTTTTGGGGTCTAACAGTTCTGTTTCCAATTTTGATTTTTCCACCTGGAAGCCATTTTTTTTGTCCAAATTGTAAGCCTCCCTTATTTCATAATAATGAAGCCAATCTCGCACTTTATCTTTTAATTTCTCAAAACTCTGCAATTTCAATTTATCTCCTTCTTGTTCCAGAATTTCCCAATATTTCGGCCATTTGGCCTCCATATTGAGCTTTTTGTGGGCCTTTGCTTCCATCGGTGACAACCACCTTGGGGTTTTATTTTCAAGTAGGTCCTTATATCTTATCCAGACATTAAACAATGCTTTCCTGACAATATTGTTTTTAAATGCTTTATGTGCTTTAACCTTGTCATACCACAAATATGCATGCCACCCAAAAACGTTATTAAAACCTTCTAAATCCAAAATGTCTGTGTTCTCAAGAAGCAGCCATTCTTTCAACCAGCAGAATGCTGCTGATTCATAGTAGAGTTTAAGGTCTGGCCGGGCGAATCCACCTCTTTCCTTTACATCAGTTAATATTTTAAATTTTAGTCTGGGCTTCTTGCCCTGCAAGACAAATCTAGAAATATCTCTCTGCCACTTCTTGAAACAGTCCATTTTGTCCAAAATTTGCAATGATTGAAACAGAAATAACATTCTTGGCAATACATTCATCTTTATAACAGCAATTCGACCTAACAAGGACAGCTTCAAATTTGACCATATTTCTAGATCCTTTTTCACTTCTGACCAACATTTCTCATAATTGTCTTTAAATAAATTTAAGTTCTTAGCGGTCATGTTAACCCCCAGATATTTCACTTTCTTAACCAATGTTAAACCTGTCTCCTTCTGAAACCTCTCTTTCTCAATCGGTGTTAAGTTTTTCTCAAGAACCTTAGTTTTTAACTTGTTCAGCTTAAATCCTGCCACATGACCAAATTCTTGAATCAATTCCAATACTCTTTTAGTACTAGATTCTGGCTCCTGTAACGTTAGTACTAAATCATCTGCAAAAGCTTTCAATTTGTACTGTTTGGCTCCGACCTGTATACCTTTAATCAAACGGTCCCTTCTGATCATATTTAGCAAAACCTCCACAACCGAAATAAAGAGCAATGGGGAAATTGGGCAGCCTTGTCGTGTCCCTTTCTCTATCTTAAATTCCTCTGTCACCACATTGTTAACAATTAGTTTAGCCTTTTGTTCTGAGTAAATTGCACCTATACCGTTTTCAAAACCTTGACCAACCCCCATCCCCTGAAGATTTTTCTTCATAAAACTCCAAGAAATATTGTCAAAAGCTTTCTCCGCATCTACGAATATTAAGACTGCTTTAGTGTTAATATTCACTTGCAGTTTCTCCAAAATATTAATTATGTTTCTCGTGTTGTCAGACAAGTGTCTACCCGGGAGAAAGCCAGCTTGGTCTTTATGTATCTCCTCCACTAATACTTTTTTTAGTCTTTTAGCCAAAATGTCTGCAAAAATTTTGTAATCCACGTTAAGCAGGGATATGGGGCGGTAGTTCTTAAGTTGTGTCTTTTCAGACTCAGTTTTCGGTATAAGTGTAATATAAGCTTCCTTCCACGACTCTGACGCTTTTTTCCCCTCCAAAATTTCATTACAAACCTCCTTTAGTGGTTGAATTATCCAATCTTTCAGAGATCTATAGTATTTTGAGGTTAAGCCGTCCGGCCCTGGAGATTTGCCCAACTGCATATTCTGGATGGCACCTTCCACCTCCTGTTCTGTGATTTTATAGTTCAACATTAACTTGTTTTCTTGAGAGATTTTTTGTAGTCCATTTGTTTTTAAGAATTGGTCTATATCGAATTCTTTCTGAGGCCCTTGTGTATATAACTGTTTAAAGTACCTCTGGAAACATTTTCTAATTTCCACTGGATTCTGAATGTTCTTTCCTTCCACTTCCAAGTTGGTAATGGTGTTAAGTTTTTGTCTTTTTTTCATTTGCCAAGCTAACAGTTTTCCACATTTATTGGCCGATTCAAATGTCCTTTGTCTCATCTGTTTAATTTTCCATTCTATTTCCTGATTCATCATCTTCATATATTGAACTTGGTATAACTTTATTTCTCTCAGAATCTCTTGTGACTTTGGTTTCGCTCTCAGTTTCTTCTCACCCTCTTTTATTTTTTCCAAAATTTTGTCTTTTTTCTCATTTTGAGTTCTCTTCTTTATTGCATTCTGTTGAATTAGAAACCCCCTCATAACTGCTTTACTTGCGTCCCAGACTACTCTTTTTTCAGTGGTAGTGTTCATATTTATCTCAAAATAGTCTCTCAAGGTTTTTTGGGCCTTCTTAGTAACCTCTTCATCTCTAAACAGGGTGTCATTCATCCTCCATCTGAAGGAACCAGTTGTGTTAGTTTCATCTCCATTTTCACAGCATTATGGTCGGAGCAAGTTTTAGGGCAAATTTCCACTTTTCGAGTCTTAGGAGCCAGTCCTCTAGTTATCCAAATTTGGTCAATTCTTGTCCATGTCATTTTGGCTTCAGAGAAGAAAGTTCCCTCTCTACCCAAGGGATTCTTTGTTCTCCAAATGTCAATTAAGTCCATATTGTCAGTCATCTCAAAAAAGGTTTTTGGTAGTCTGCCATCTTTAGTAACTACCTGTCTCTGTGCCTTGTCCATGTTTGTGGATACCACTCCATTCATGTCTCCCATCATAATGATGTTATAATCCATGTAGTCCAGCAATGTCTCATGCAACTTTTTAAAAAATTCCGATTTCCCCTCATCTGGTGCATAAACTCCTACTATCAGAAATTACTCTCCTTGTGCTTGAATTTCAATTGCCACAAATCTTCCTTGTTCATCTTTAAACATAAATTTCGGTGATAGGCTCTCTTTTGCATAAATCACGACTCCCCTTTTTTTAACCTTATCCGATGAAATAAACTCTTGACCCAATCTTTTATTGATCAATACTTTCCTGTGCAGCCTTATCACATGTGTTTCCTGTAAACAAATCAAGTCCAATTGTTCCTTTTTCAATAAATAAAAGACTTTTTTCCTCTTCTCCGGGGAGTTAAAACCATTAATATTCCAGCTTAATAGTTGCAGAGCCATGGCGTGGTTACTTTGCTTTTCCTCCAACTGCACCCAGCAATTGTTCTTGATCTGTCGGTGGTATCACTTTCTCTAAGTTTTCCAATCCAAAGGATAGTGATGATATGTCTAGTATTCCTGGTTTTAGTGCTCTTAGCTCTTCTTCACATTCTTTCTGCAAGTCTTCTCCGTGATCTTTCAAAAATCTTTCTTTATCTTCCACTGATCTTATTTTTAACTTTCTTCCTTTGAAAGTAAAAGATAGGCCCTGAGGGAATTCCCACCTGAAGACAATACTGTTACTTCTCAACAGGTTCACCAGGTCTCCGTAGTTAGACCTAAGATCCAGAAGGTATTTCGGAATGTCTTTGAATATCTCCACTCTTGATTGATGTATTTCCAAGGTCTTCTGAAAATGCAGACTCAATATTTTGTCTCTCTCCTCTTTTGTTCGGAGAGTAATCAAACAGTCTCTCACCCTGTTCTTTCTCCCCCCTCTTCCGAGCCTGAAGGCACTTACTATCTTGATATCTTGCTTCTCTAAATCTAAGTTCCAGAAGTCTGCAAATTCATGCATAAGAAAGTCACAGGTTATCTTTCTCAAGTTCAGGTACCGCCCTGATCCCTAAATTTGTCTGTCTTTCCTTCAGTTCAATCAAAGATAACATTGACTTATGATCCTCGAGTTGCCTACATATTGGTGGTATCTTTTCCTTTTTTTAAATAATATATTTATTAAGGTTTTAGGAATTTATATAAAATAGAAAAAACAAAACAAAAAACAAGAACAATAAAAATACATACAAACCAAACAGAACACATACAACAACAAGTATAATTTCAATCCCTTATATTCATAAAACTTACTTTCCCGACCTCCTCATACCTCCCCTTTCTGTATTCCATTCTCTAATTAAGTAAATTCAGCAAATCCTTCCCCTAATTTCTGTATAATTTTTAACCTTTCTTTTCTTAATCGGATAATCATTACAGCTTTTAACCACTTAATTTCTGAATCAACATCGTTCTAGCCTTCAATAATTTTACAATGTTTCCTAAGATAGTCCTTAAATTTCTTCCAATCTTCTTCCGCCGCCTCTTTTCCCTGGTCTCGAATTCTGCCGGTCATTTCTGCCAGTCCCATATAGTCTATCACTTTCATCTGCCATTCTTCCACGGTGGGTAGATCTTGTGTCTTCCAATACTTTGCGATGAGTATTCTTGCTGCTGTTGTAGCATACATAAAAAATGTTCTGTCCTTCTTTGGCACCAATTGGCCGACCATACCCAGGAGAAAGGCCTCTGGTTTCTTCAGGAAGGTATATTTAAATACCTTTTTCATTTCATTATAAATTATTTCCCAGAAAGCCTTGATCCTTGGGCATGTCCACCAAAGGTGAAAGAATGTACCTTCAGTCTCTTTACATTTCCAACACTTATTATCAAGCAAGTGGTAAATTTTTGCGAGCTTTACTGGAGTCATGTACCACCTATAAATCATTTTCATAATATTTTCTTTTAAGGCATTACATGCCATAAATTTTATACCGGTGGTCCACAACCGTTCCCAGTCCTCAAACATTATGTTATGACCAATATCTTGTGCCCACTTGATCATAGCTGATTTAACTATTTCATCCTGTGTATTCCATTCCAACAGCAAGTTATACATTTTTGACAAGTTCTTAGTTTTGGATTCTAGTAATTCTGTCTCCAGTTTTGATTTTTCCACCTGGAAGCCAATTTTCCTGTCTGACTTAAAAACCTCCATTATTTGATAGTAATGGAGCCAATCTCGCACTTTATCTTTCAATTTCTCATAACTCTGCAATTTCATTATATCCCCTTCTTGTTCCAAAATTTCCCAATATTTCGGCCATTTAGACTCCATATTAAGTTTTTTCACGGCCTTTGCCTCCATTGGGGACAACCACCTGGGAGTTTTGTTCTCCAGCAGGTCTTTATACCTAATCCAGACATTATACAGTGCTTTCCTGACAATATGGTCTTTAAAAGCTTTATGAGCTTTGACCTTGTCGTACCACAAATATGCATGCCACCCAAAAGTGTTATTAAACCCTTCTAAATCCAAAATATCTGTGTTCTCAAGAAGTAGCCAATCTTTCAACCAGCAAAAAGCCGCTGATTCATAATAAAGTTTAAAATCTGGCAGGGCAAATCCCCCCCTTTCTTTTGCATCAGTTAATATCTTAAATTTTATCCTGGGCTTCTTGCCCTGCCAGACAAATTTAGAAATATCTTTCTGCCACTTCTTGAAACAGTCCATCTTATCAACAATTTGCAATGTTTGGAACAAAAATAACATTCTAGGCAATACATTCATCTTTATAGCTGCAATTCGACCCAACAAGGAAAGCTTCAATTTTGACCAAATTTCTAAATCTTTTTTTACCTCTGTCCAGCATTTTTCATAATTATCTTTAAACAAATTCACATTTTTAGCTGTCATATTGATCCCCAAATATTTCACTTTCTTAACCACAGTTAAACCTGTCTCATTCTGAAACCTCTCCCTTTCCATAGGTGTTAAATTTTTCTCCAATACCTTAGTTTTAGATTTGTTCAATTTAAATCCTGCAACCTGGCCAAAATCTTGAATTAGTTCTAAAACCCTTTTAGTACTAGATTCTGGCTCTTGTAACGTAAGTACCAAGTCATCTGCAAATGCTCTCAATTTGTATTGTTTAGCTCCGACCTGTACCCCTTTAACCAGCTGGTCCCTTCTGATCATATTCAGCAAGACCTCCAGGACTGATATAAAAAGTAATGGAGAAATTGGGCACCCCTGACGTGTCCCTTTTTCTATCTTAAACTCTTCCGTAACCACATTATTTACAATTAACTTTGCTTTCTGCTCTGAGTATATTGCACCTATACCGTTTTCAAATCCTTGGCCTACCCCCTTCCCCTGGAGATTCTTCTTCATAAAACTCCAAGAAATATTGTCAAAGGCTTTCTCCGCGTCCACAAATATCAAAACTGCTTTAGTATTTATGTTCACTTCTAGCTTTTCCAAAATGTCTATTATATTCCTTACATTATCTGACATATGTCTTCTCGGGAGAAAGCCCGCTTGGTCCCTGTGAATCCCCTCCATCAAAACTTTTTTCAGTCTCTTAGCCAAAATATCAGCAAAGATTTTGTAATCCACATTTAGTAACGAGATAGGGCGGTAGTTCTTAAGTTGGTTCTTTTCAGTCTCAGTCTTCGGTATAAGTGTAATATAAGCTTCTTTCCACGTTTCTGGTGCCCTTTTCCCCTCCAAAATTTCATTACAAACTTCCTTCATAGGTTGTAATAGCCACTCCTTCAACGTTTTATAGTATCTGGAAGTAAACCCATCCGGTCCCGGGGACTTGCCCAGTTGCATGTTTTGAATGGCACCTTCTATTTCCTGTTCAGTTATTTTCTGATTCAAACCTATTTTACTTTCATAAGAAATTTTTTGTAATCCATAAGTCTTGAGAAATTTGTCTATGTCCATCTCTTTCTGCGGCCCTTGTGTATATAATTGTTTGAAATATCTCTGGAAGCAATTTCTAATCTCATTTGGCTTATATATGTTCTTTCCTTCCACTTCTAAATTTGTAACCGTATTTAATTTTTGTCTTTTCTTCATTTGCCAAGCCAATAGTTTACCACATTTGTCTGCTGATTCAAATGTATTTTGTCTCATTTGTTTAATTTTCCACTCTATTTCTTGATTCATGAGTTCCATATATTGTGTTTGGTACAATTTGATTTCTCTCAAAATCTCTTTGGACTTTGGTTTTGATCTTAGTTTCCTTTCCCCTTCTTTTATCTTCTCCAAAATCTTGTCTTTTTCTCATTTTGGCTTCTCTTTTTTATTGCATTTTGTTGTATCAGGAATCCTCGCATAACGGCTTTACTTGCGTCCCAGATTACTCTTTTTTCCACATTGGTGTTCATGTTTATTTCAAAATAGTCTCTCAAAGTTTTTTTGGCCTTTTTGTACACTTCTTCATCTCTAAATAAGGTGTCATTCATCCTCCATCTGAAGGAGCCAGTTGTTATTTGCTTCATCTCCATTCTTACTGCATTGTGGTCGGAGCAGGTTTTAGGGCAGATTTCCACTTTCTTTATCTTTGATGCCATTCCTCTAGTAACCCAAATTTGGTCGATTCTGGTCCATGTCATTTTGGCTTCAGAAAAGAAAGTTCCCTCTCTTTCAAGAGGATTCTTTGTTCTCCAAATGTCAATCAGGTCCATATTGTCAGTCATTTCGAAAAAAGTTTTTGGTAATCTTCCATCCTTAGTAAGTACCTGTCTTTGTGCTTTGTCCATATTTGTAGATACTACTCCATTCATGTCTCCCATCAAAATTAAATTATAGTCCAAATAGTCCAACAAAGTCTCATGCAGCTTCTTAAAGAATTCAGATTTCCCCTCATTCGGTGCATAAATTCCTACAGTCAAAAATTTCTCTCCTTGGACTTGGATTTCAATTGCCAGGAATCTTCCTTGTTCATCTTTAAAAACGAATTTCGGTAGCAGTTTTTCCTTTGCATATATCACGACTCCTCTTTTTTTAACTTTGTCTGATGAAATAAATTCTTGTCCCAATCTTTTATTCACCAATATTTTCCTGTGTAACCTCATCACATGTGTTTCTTGTAAACAAATCAAGTCCAATTGTTCTTTCTTCAATATATGAAAAACAGCTTTCCTCTTTCGAGGCATATTCAAACCATTACAATTCCAACTTAGAAGTTGCAGAGCCATGATGAGACTATTTACTTACTCCTGTTGCTCCGAGTAGTTGTTCTTCCTCTGTTGGTAGTTTCAACCCGAATGACAAGTTTGATATGTCTGATATATCTAGTGTTCCTTTTCCCAATAGTGTCAGTTCCTGCCCAGATTCCACCTCCTTCTGTAGATCCTCTTCGTGGTCTCTCAAGAATTTGTCTTTGTCACTCAATGTTTTTATTCTTATCTTCCTTCCTTTGTATTTAAGATAGGCCTTGCGGGAATGCCCACCTGAAGAATATTTTGGTTTTTTTCAGTAGAACAACCAGATCTCTGTAGTAGGTTCTTACATCCAAAATGTGCTTCGGGATATCTTTAAAGATCTCCACATAAGAGTTTTCAATCTCCAAGGTTTTTTGGTAGTGCAGATTCAAAATTTTATCCCTTTCTTCTTTTGTTCTTAATGTTATTAAACAGTCTCTTGCCTTATTCTTCCTTTGTCTTGTGCCAAGCCTAAATGCACTCACTATCTTGAATTCATCCTTCTCCAGGCCCTGTTGCCAAAAGTCCAAAAATTCTTTTGTCAGGAAGTCCGCCAAGTTATCTTTCTCACTTTCCGGAACTGATCTGATCCTTAAGTTTCTCTCTTTTCTTTGCAGTTCAATCATAGACAAAGTCAGATCATGATCCTCCAATTTCCTGATGACCGGTGGTATCCTCTCCTGGGTAGCGACGGCAATTTCCTTTGCTTCCTTTGCAATCTTTCGAGTTGTAGCCGAGTCCTCCAAAAGTCTTACAATAGTCTCTGTATTAGAATTTACCTTCCTTCCCAATTCGATACTTTTCGTATTCAGGTCAATTTTTGCTGAGACCTCAGCCACTTGTTTATTAGTTTCCACAATTTGTTTATTGGTTTCCGCAACTTGTTTACTTGTCTCTGTTCCCTGCTTCGTTAAGTATTCCAAAGATACATTAATCTTGCCAAGTGCTTGTGCCAAAGCGTCTTCTGTTGACATAGCTCTTGCTTTTGTTTGAGAGGCAGCAGCTGCGCCCGTGCCTCCGGATGTTGAAGCTCTCCGCTGGTGGGAAAAATCAGTCTTGTATTGTCTACCTGATCTTAAGCTTCTTTCTTCAGATTTCCCCTTTTCTTTATCCATAACACTCTCATTCGGAGCCAAGGTCACGTCTTACTCTTGTACTTTTGTTTTAAAAAGGAAATTTCCACTGGCTCTCACTTCTAGTGGCTTAGTTGTTATTGTAGCAACAAAGTCTCCACTAGGGGGAAAAGTTCCAACTTCACTTTGTAATTTTATAACCAATGTCTCTTAGGAAACCCCCTTTTCTCCAGTTAGCCACAGTTTCAAATTTATCTTCAATGCTATTTTATGTATAAGTCCATTCAAAGACACTGTATCTTTACACAAAATTACTGCTACATACAATCCCAATGTGCTGACAGTCCACCATTCAGTTTCCCTGTCAAGGCAGTCCGACTCCAGAGATCAAAGCAGCGGATGTTCTTTTCAAATTCGTTCCTTTCTTACAGGCATAAAAAGTTCAATTTCCACCCCCCTCCGCTCCTGTCAAACGTTGGGGAGAAATACTCTTCCAAACGATAGATTGCTAATTCCAAGAAAATATTCCGTCTTAAGTTACAGCTTACAGTCTTTTTGCTTTAGATTGTTTACACAATGGGAAGGCAGACTTCCTTTTTGTACCTTTCCCGTGCAGTGCCAAAATTCTTCTTAATTTCGTTTCAAATTAAATCCGTTATTCCTACTCACGAGTAGTTGCTTTTAAGTCCAGATTCTTGGGAAGAAATCAGCACTCTCCGATCATGGCGATGCGGCTTCACTCAGCAGGCTTTGTAAGCGACCCTCAGCACTGCGCCGCTCACCCGCTGCCGCTCCGAAGCCTTTAAAAAGGCTTCTTTGCGGTTTGGGGGGGCGCAAAAGGTGCCCGCCGGGTCTCCTCGTTCACAGGGTTCCGCGCCTGTGATTTTTAAGGGTCCCCGCTTCGCCGTTGCTGCAGGACCCGAACCCGCAGAGCAGACTTCCCCCGGAGCTCGGGGGAAAGTCCGCCATTAATCGCTGGCGCTGACCGGAAGTGATCGGTGGTATCTTTTCCTCAACGGCCAGTGCTTTTTCCTTTGCTTCTTCAGCTGTCTTTCGGGTCAAAGTTGATTCCTGCAGCAATTTCTCAATAGATTCTGTGTTAGAATTCACCTTCTGTCCCAAATTATTGATGCTTGTAGTATTCTGATCAATTTTGGTTGATGCTTCAGCTACTTGTTTACTCAGTTTTTCCAAAGATTCACTAATTTTGCCTAATGCCACAGCTAAAACATCTTCAGATGCCATTCCTTTTGGATCAATTTGAACAGGTGCTGCCCCTAATGGTGCAGAAGGGCCAGATGCAGATGCTCTTCGCTGCTGCCGAATTTTCCCAGATCTTGTTGTTTTTACCTGCGGCAAGTTTGCCATAACACTTTATCTGAAGCTCAAGGTCAGTCCCATGGCCGGAGTTTGTTTTACTGTGGAAAATTCCCCTGGCCAATTTGAAGTGGAAAATTCCCTGGCCTGTTGTAGCAATTACCAAGTTCCTCTAGGGGGACACAGTAACAGTCAATTCTTGTTGCATTAAAGTAACTTTTCCAAATCCCCCATTTAACAAAGTAAACAACCGTTTCAATTTCAATTTCAGTTACTTTACAGTTCCTTAAAGACCTTAAAGTCTGGAGAAGCCAGTCAGGATCAAAAGTATCTCTCTTGCAGAGTTAACTGTCAAAAAGTTACAATGTCTATAAACAGCGCGATTCACGGTACGGCAATCTTGTTAGCACTTGACAGCCCGTCCCAGGCATTAAGCGGTGGTCTTTGTTTCTTTTTCCTCTCTTTTTGCAGGCAAAAATACTTCTCACTCTTCCCTCCCCTCTCCTGCAGTTCAGGGAGGGAGATCTTTTGTCTTGATGTTAGGATTTAAGTCCTTTTGAAGTAATTTTCCAGGTCTTAGTTTAAATAGTCTTTGCTTTGATCTGTTTACAAGAAATGGAAGGTGGACTTCCTGTTTACACCTTCCCGTTTTCGGTACCAAATTAATGCTCTTTCTTCCCTTATTTTCAAATCTTTAAATTCAACCTACTCACGGTAGTTGTTTTGATAGCCGAATTGTCACAGGAAAAAAGTCAGCGCTCTCCGACAACAGCTGTGCGGCTTCACTCCACGGAAGAAGCAATTGACTCTCAGCACCGCGGTGCTCGCCCCATTTCGCTCCGGAGCCCGTAACCGGGTTCCTTTGCGAATTGGGGGGCGCTGAAGGTGCCCGGCGAGTCCCACGGTCACAGGCTTCACCCGCCTGTGGTTTTTTGAAGGGTCCCCGCTTCGCCGTAGCGGCAAGACCCGATTTCCGCAAAGCTCACTCCCTCCGGGTTAGAGGGAATCCGCCATTGCTGATGGCGCCGACTCCGGAAGTCCTAGTTCCATCTCAATAGAAAGAGGACGAATAAGCTTGGATTGTTCTTTTGGTGTTCATTCACCCTAACCCTAACCCTAACCCTAGGAAAGCGAAGTCTAATAAGCCTAAACAAAGCCAAACAGGGTTTTTTTGGGTTCCAGCTACATAAAAAGAAGATGATAAAGCTCGGATTGGGCTTATTTCAAAATGGTGTTTTTGGGGTTAGAATGCGCATTCACCCAAAAAATCGCAGAGTGACATATTTGTTATCATTCCAAATCAAGCATAGGTGTTTTAATTCCATCTCAATAGAGAGAGGACGAATAAGCTTGGATTGTTCTTTCGGTGTTCATTCACCCTAACCCTAACCCTAACCCTAACCCTAACCCTAACCCTAACCCTAACCCTAACCCTAACCCTAACCCTAACCCTAACCCTAGCAAAGCGAAGTCTAATAAGCCTAAACAAAGCCAAACAGGTTTTCTTGGGTTCCAGCTACATAGAAAGAAGAATCTTGGATTTCACTTATTTCAAGTCGTGTTCTTTGGTGTTAATGCACATTGACCCAGAAATCGCAAAGTGTGTGTAATGAGACCAAAATAACACAACACCGTCTTTTCTCTTCCATATGCGTAGAAAGCCAACGAACAAGCTTTGATTAGGCTTTAATTATCCAATCCGATTTCTGTGTGGGGAAGATGGCGCCGGCATTAAGTCTCCTGTGAGCCTCAACAGAGTGAGTAGGAGCTTTTTACTGAATAATAACAATAATACAGAAAGACACTCAGAAAAATCAAAGCTTAGCCTGATAAAGAATCCGGGAGCTCCCAGGAGGTATTTTTAAACCTCCCCTCTCTCCTCTCCTGAGCTTTTTTTATCTGCCCTTTGTAATCCCGTGGAAGCCATTCAAACTTTCCAAGGCCATCCAGTGCTATTTTGAGGCTATTTGAGTGCTATTTTGAGGCTATCTGAGGCCAACTATAACCTCTGAGCTCCTTTTGAATAAGGCCCTAGCACACGGCTAGAGAAGATAACTCAAATGGTACTTACAAGACAGAATTATAAAGAACTGGGGATTCCTCTAGCTCAAGCACAAGCTGTTGAACTCCCTGCCCCAAAGGAAAAGCAGGCAAAAATTTCATATTATTTTAAACCAAAAGTAGAGGAAATAAAAAAACACAGAGAGCCTGCATCCGCACGAATGGTCTGTCGACCG